>NC_136067.1:2056966537-2058167787 GCF_964261635.1 Lissotriton helveticus | reverse complement strand
GAAGCCAACTGTATGGCTTGTTCACGGTTTCGTTCGAAGAAGACTATTCGGCTTCGGCGCGTGGCGCGCATGGAGGCCCGGCAGTCGCCCCCGGCACCGGTGGACATCTTCGACAGCGAGGAAGCAGACGAACACGAAGTTCAGCTGCAGATTTCACCTCCAGCGGAGGAAATCGACTATGACTATCAAGTGGATGTCGAAGGCCTAGACGTAGAAGAAGTCGTCGACGAGGTAGGAGACGACAATGAGGCCTATGGGGCCATGGAAGATAGCTCAGAGGACGAGCTATGCCCCGTTTGAACACTTCCAAAGGCTCAGGTCGAGGGATCGCCAATCGGCCTTACCCAAGACCTTCTACCAGGATCCACGGCCCCGCCTCCAGGCCCGGCTACGGACACTTCGGCGGAGCCGCCATTGTCAAAAATGAAACCGAAAGTGAAACCTTCGGTGTCAACGCTACCGAAAGTGGCTGAGACGCCATCGAAACCGAAGACTGAGACGCCATCGAAACCGAAGACGTCTGCTCCCCTGTCGACACCCTCGTCTTCCGAGGTGTCGGGACAACCCAGGCCGAAGAAAGCTGTCGACCCGGCGAAGTCGGGCAAGAGCGTCCAGCCAAAGTTGACCAAGGGCGTCGAGCAGAAGTCCAAGAAGGGCATCGAGCCAGAGTCAAGCAAGGGCGTCGAGCCGAAGTCCAAGACGGGCGTCGAGCCAGAGCCAGGCAAAGGGGTCGAGCCGAAGTCCAAGAAGGGCGTTGAGCCGAAGACCAGCAAGGGCGTCGAGCCGAAGACTGGGGCCCCAAAAACGGTTACCCAGGCCGCCGACACGATAAAGCCTCGGCCGGAACAGCCCAAGTCATCGACGCTCGAGTCTTCACACGTTGATGGACCAAGATCGTCTGTCGTGTCGACGAAGCCGTCCGCTTCCTTCACGAAGCAGGTCTCGGACTCCCTGAAACGTATCAGGGACAAGGCTTCGGCGGAAGACCCCAAGACACCTTCCGCACCGAAGCAGTCAGTCCCCACCTCACAGTCATCGACGCCAATCCTCTTCACGTTGCCGCCGAAGGTGGCACCAAAGGCCTTCGCACCACGGTCGGTGCCCGAAGCGAACTTGCAAGGTGCTGCGGGGTCGAAGCCTACTCACCCGGCTGGGGGCTTGAAGCATCGACCACCATTGGTAGAGGATCAGTCGGAGCGTTTCATCGATCCCGACACCGGGAAGCTTACGCTTTACAAACGGAAAATTACTGCGACGACGCCTTTGGAGTCATACACCATTCCTCTGAAGCGCAAAAAGCCTGCTTCGGATTCACCGGTCTTGGTCGAACCACTGGCTCCTCGGACTCAAAGAGTTGCCACACCCTCACCAACTTATTCGGATGCTGAGGATGCTGGGGATCAGGACGAGGAATACAACTTTCCTGCCCACACAGATCCTGATGCACAACAGGACTCATGGGTGGAGGCAGGAGACCAAGGGGATCAGCAACCCGCCCTTGACCCTCAGGTATACAATGTCAAGACCTCTCCCACTGAGGATTCTGCGGCATTCAATGCCTTGATCGAGAGGGCGGCAAAGAACAACGACATTGAGCTGCATGCTGACCCTGTGGAGGTGGACTTCCTCTTTGACACTTTTTCAACAGCTGAAAAGACTGTGAAAACTCTCCCGATGCTAAAGGGGGTCCTGAAACATGCTGCGGACATCTTCAAGGAACCCACGCGGTCAAGGGTAGTCAAACCTAGAATTGAAAAAAAAAAATACCGACCGGCACCTGGCGATCCAACCTACATCAAGGGCCAGTTGCCATTGGACTCCCTGGTCGTTTCTAATGCCCGCAAAAGGGCGAATTCGCAGACCACTGGTGAAGCTCCTCCCCCGGACAAAGAATCCAAAGTGCTGGAGGCATCGGGAAAGAGAGTAGCAGCTCAGGCGGCCAATATCTGGCGTATCTCTAACACGCAGGCACTCTTGGCTCGGTACGACAGGGCACACTACGACACACTAGAGACCGTGTTGCAACATCTCCCAGACCAATATAAAGAGGCAGCGGAGATGCTTATCCAGGAAGGGAAGCTCATCTCCAACGCTTCAATTAAGTGTGCACTTGACGTTGCGGACACTGCAGCCAGGGCAATTAACACCAGTGTGATGTTGAGACGTCAGGCATGGCTCAGAATCTCCGGGTTTAAGCCTGAGATCCAAACTACCATCCTCAACCAGCCGGTAAACCCTGACAGATTATTTGGTCCTGAGGTGGATACCACCTTGGAAAAAATAAAGAAGGATACCGAGACTGCTAAGTCCATGGGAGCTCTCCAGTCCCAACAGTTTAGGGGGAGCACTTTTCGTCGCTCAGGCAATAGGGGTGTTTCCAGAGGCCAGATGTCCCAGCAAACACAATTCAATAAAGGTGGGGCGCAATCCTCTTACCCCAAGCAAAGTAGAGGAGGTTATCGGGGCAACAGCACCAAGGGCAGAGGCAGAGGCAACAACAACTCCCGTTCCTCTGCCACCAACAAGCAGTGACTCCCTGTCACTGCCCCCCGACCATCCAACACCTGTCGGGGGGAGACTCCAGCAGTTCCTGCCGGTCTGGAAATCCATCACCACAGACAGGTGGGTCAGGAAACTTATCCAGTTCGGTTATTGTTTGGAGCTCACATCCACTCCACCCAACATACCACCAAAACACCGTCCTATGTCCACAGAGCATTTGCATATATTGCAGCAGGAGGTTCTTGTCATGCTGCAAAAAGGCGCTATAGAGCTCGTGCCAGTGGAGGAAGAAGGCACAGGAGTGTACTCCCTGTACTTCTTAATCCCGAAGAAGGACGGGTCCCTCAGGCCTATTCTGGACCTCAGGCCCCTAAACCAGTACATTCTCTCAGAACACTTCCACATGCTAACGCTGCAGCAAGTTCTTCCGTTACTCACTCAGGGGGACTTCCTCGCAACCTTGGACCTCAAGGATGCTTACTTCCACATTCCACTCCATCCATCACACAAAAAATACCTCAGATTCACTATTCAAAATCGGCATTATCAATTCAAGGTCCTTCCTTTCGGAGTGACCACGGCCCCCAGAGTGTTCACCAAATGTCTGGCGACAGTGGCGGCACACCTCAGGAGACAGAACGTACCTGTCTACCCTTATCTGGACGACTGGCTGGTTTAGGCAAAGTCGGCCCAGCAGTGCGCCGCCGACATGTCCCACACCATTCACCTTCTTCACGGTCTGGGCTTCTCACTGAACTATCCAAAGTCGCACCTTCAGCCGGCCCATGTGCGGCAGTATCTGGGCGCGACGATAGATACCCTGGCGGCCACGGCTCAGACAACTTCAGCGAGGATCAACAACATCCAGTCGCTAATCCAACAGTTCAGACCGCAACACTCGCTTCCTGCGAGAGTGTTCATGCAGTTGATAGGCATGATGGCCTCCTGCATTTTCATAGTCCCGCACGCGAGGTTACATATGCGTCCGCTCCAAGAATGCTTAGCGCATCAGTGGACTCAGGCTCAGGGGCAGTTAAAAGACCTAGTGTTGGTGACCGGTCGGGCATACAACTCTCTGCATTGGTGGAATCCACACAACCTTTGCAAGGGCCGACCGTTCCAGGAGCCTGTGCCACAGATCATCCTAACGACGGACGCATCTCTCCAGGGATGGGGAGCTCATGTACTCCACTACACGGTGCAGGGACTATGGACAATGCAGCAAAGGAAGATGCACATCAACTACCTAGAACTGATGGCAATCTTCATGGCACTGAAAGCACTCAAAGTACATCTGTGCAACAAGGTCGTGTTGATCCGGACGGACAACATGACGGCCATGTACTACATCCAGAAGGAGAGAGGTACACACTCTCCACAGTTGTCTCATCTGGCTCAGAGCATGTGGAAGTGGGCCATTCAGAGGAACATCTTCCTCATGGCGGAACACCTCCCGGGCACAGACAATCAGATGGCGGACCTGCTCAGCAGGTACAGCCACCAAATGCACGAGTGGGAGATACATCCATCAGTACTCCACCCGTACTTCCAGCAGTGGGGTCATCCAGAGATAGACCTGTTCGCCACGAGGGAAAACGCAAAATGCCAAAGCTTTGCCGCCAGGTTCCCTCACCCACAGTCGCAAGGCAATGCGATATGGATGAACTGGTCAGGCAGATTTGCGTACGCTTTTCCCCCAGCACCTCTCATACCGCTGGTGGCAAGAAAGCTAATGCAACACTCGATGACACTCATCCTTTTGCTCCAACGTGGGCACGCCAGCCATGGTACACCACGTTTCTAGAACTCTCCGTGGTACCGCATCAACGGCTGCACATCACACCCAGGCTTTTGACGCAGAACCATGGCGACATTCAGCATACAGATCCGCAACAGCTCAATCTGGCGATCTGGCTCCTAAGGTCTTAGAGTTTGGCTACCTTGACTTGCCTCCTGAATGCATGGATATCATTCGGGAGGCGAGAAAGCCCACCACTAGAGCCTGCTATGCAGCGAAATGGAAGCGGTTTGTCATTTACTGTACTGAACGCCACATCAACCCACTTGATGCGTCCATTCCCAACATCATATGTTATTTGTTGCATCTTTACAAATGCAATCTTGCATATGATTCCATTCAGATACACTTATCCGCCATAGCGGCTTATCTCCAAAACAGGCAGCATCTCTCCGTTTTCAGGGTGCCTGCCAGTAAAGCCTTCCTAGAAGGGCTGAAGCGGGTCATCCCTCCCAGGACCACGCCAGCTCCTGTATGGAACCTCAATGTGGTCCTCACCAGGTTGATGGGCCCACCTTTTGAGCCTCTACATTCATGTGAGATTCAGTTCTTAACGTGGAAAGTGGCTTTTCTCATTGCTATTACGTCTCTACGACGTGTTAGTGAGCTGCAGGCGCTCACTGTACAAGAGCCTTTCATACAGATTCACTCAAACAGGGTGGTGCTGCACACTAACCCTAAATTTCTTCCTAAAGTGGTTTCGCAGTTCCATGTCAACCAGACCATTGAACTGCCCGCGTTCTTTCAAAACCCAGAAACAGTGGCCGAAAGAATGCTCCACACTCTTGACGTCAAACGAGCTTTGATGTACTACATCGATAGGACCAAGGATTTTAGGAAGACACAACAACTCTTTGTTGCCTTTTCAGCCCAGCACAAAGGTAACCCCATTTCCAAAGCAGGTATAGCCAGGTGGATCGTTAAGTGCATTCAGATTTGCTATCACAAGGCTAAGCGCACTTTGACGGTCCCTCCCAGAGCCCACTCCACCGCAAGTTGGGGGCCTCTATGGCTTTCCTTGGTAATATCCCTTTGGAAGATATTTGTAGAGCAGCCACATGGTCTACACCAGTGTTGCCCAAACTGTGGTCCGCGGACCCCCAGGGGTCCCTGACACATTCCCAGGGGGTCCGCAGGCAGCATTTTTAAAAGCACTGCAAAGTATCTTGTTTAATTAGCAGTTTTCAAAGAACAATAAAAGTGTCAAGATAACAACAGTGATTAATGTCCCTGCTGGAGAGACATGAGAGTTTTGTCCAGTGGCAGCTGTGACTGAACTAATGTAACACAGAGGGTTAATATGCCTACTGCAAAGAAGTGTACCATGCATTTTAAAAAACAGTATTTGATATGCATCGGTCAGTGGGTTACTGCTTATGTCAGAGAGATTCTTTTGTTACAGTGCAGTTCATAAGTGACAATCGTAATCTAGCACAGTGACCAAAAAACTGTAATCAAACAGCTGCTTGCAAACTGCAAGGTACATGTTAGTGACATGTTTTTTTTCAGTCTTTCAGTATCCTGATGCTTCTAAAAAGGTTTCTTTGGGTGGAAATATATTTTATTGTTAAAGTCAATACTAACCACTGTGTTATGTTCTGAATCCTGAGTTTGTGCTTCTCCAGACCAGCACTCCTTGAGTTTGTGCTTCTCCAGACTAGCCTCCTTGGCTTAACAACACACTCTACTACTTCAGAAACGCAAGGCTGCACCATATTTACAAGAATATGGTGCAGCCCTGTGTTTCCCCTGCGCTGGTGCTACATTTAACAGGGGAAAATTGTTTATGTGCAGGAAGGTCCACCTTCCTGCACATAAACAATCTTGAAATGTCATTTTGTCACTTCTATGTGTACTGCTTAATGCATCACACATGAAAGTTACAAAATGTCTTTCTTTTTTAAAGATTGTGTTTATGTGCAGGAAGGGTCGCCTTCCTGAACATAAACAATCCAAGGCGTTTAACAAAAACAAGGAGAAATGAAGCATTTCTCATTGTTTCGCCAAGTTAAGACCAGGTATTCCCTGGCCCTAATTTTGGCGCTGCTTCCCATTTACGCTGCTCTTGTAAATAGTGGGCAGCGTCAAAATCAATGGGTGTCGCAGGGGAAACGCCCACCACAACACGCACTGCCCACCTCTTTCACGCTAAGCATTGTGTCAAAGGGGGTCTTATTCACAAGGGACCGTTAAGCCACGTTAAGTGGCTTAACGTTGCCTTGTAAATAAGGCAAAGCCCCTATCGCCACGGGAACGTCTCAGAAAGTGATGTTCCCATGGTGATAGGGGCTTGTAAATATGCCACTAAAATCATTAGTAATTTGAGTATTTGTTTTGTGTGCACATGTGTGTTAATTTTTTCCGAATTACTGTTTTAATGTTTCAAATTTAAATCCTACAAATTACTTGGGGGTCCCCGGCTTCCAGTGGTGACTCTATGGGGGTCCTCAAGAGTCAAATGTTTGGGAACCACTGGTCTACACCACACACATTTACTAAACATTACTGTATAGATGTGCACTCCAAGCAGCAGGCAGCTGTAGGACAGGCTGTTCTTAAAACACTTTTTCAGACGTCTGCAGCTGGCACAGGCGGCCGCCGTTAATGGAGGGACTGCTATGTATTCTATGCTATAGATATGAATTCAGCAGCCCACATGCCTCGAACCGAATATGCTACTTACCAGTAAGCATCTGTTCTTGGCATGTAGGGCTGCTGACATTCATATCGCCCGCCCTCCGCCCCGGCGCCTGTAGCGGCTGCAGACTTTTTTACACTTACTCTTAGCATGGCCATCGCTTACACTGTTACACTCCATCTTTGCCACAATGGCTAAAAACAATCTGAGGATGGAGTCGATGCCCATGCGCACTGTAGTCCAGGGGAGGAGCCACCTATCTTGTGATACTTCGAAGACTCTTTCAGGACAACAATGTGCAATCATCCGGACCCAACACTAGGCGGCGATCTATGCTATAGATATGAATGTCAGCAGCCCTACATGCCAAGAACAGATGCATACTGGTAAGTAGCATATTCATAACTAGGTCCCCCGGCTCTCCAAAGCTCGTATCCATCATGGTTTTACCCCTTTTGGACTCGCCGACATCGCCTGCAGGCTGTGCATGCATGCATGCCCCCTCAACTGTGACCACTCCGGTAAGGAAAATCCCTGGCGTCTGAGGACACCCCTTTGCCCCTGGGCCTTGGAGAAGAGGACCTAAGGAGCCCCGCAAGGCAGGAGCCTACTTGCTGGTTCAGCCCGATTGGCCTCCTGGCCAGAGTCTGCAGCCTTTTTTGCAGTGACAGATCTCCATTGAAATACATTGGGCTCTCGACACTGATTTGCACCCTGCATTCTGCCGCCCTCGTGCCGCTGGTGTTGTTCTGTTGGTGCTGCCTTGGACCTTGCCCTCCACTCACCTTAACACCTGGAAATTGGTCTTGTAAGTCGTTGCACTATACTTGTTGGCCGAACTAGTTCTTCCTTCCTTATAATAACATTGCAGAACTCAAAAATTGCAGGGTGTCCACTTTTCAAAGTGATAAGAATTTATATTTAAAAATGTACTTACCTGAATGATTTTTCTCTAATGCCTAAACCTATATGAAGATACTTGGTATTTTTATAAATTGAGGGGGATCTCCTTCCGGAGTCGTGTGTGTCATCTATTAATCACTGTGTGTATTTGCAAATGTCTTGCACTTCTCTGTGTAAAGTCTCAGGCTGCTCAAACACACTACCCTGTAGTAGAGCACTTTGGGATTGCATAGCAAGCCCTGTCCACTAGTAAGGGAACCCCTGGACTCTTTACTCAGCATATGAGATTATTGTTATATCACATAAAGAGACCGCTTCCTACAGTATAGTTTTCTAATTAGTTGTTAACTGATTTCTAAGGCACTGAGTGGCTTGGCCAGCACAGGTAAATAGGACTCACATGTACTGTTCGGCTCTGCGCATAAAGTTTTTGCTACAGTATAGTTTTCTAATTAGTTGTTAACTGATTTCTAAGGCACTGAGTGGCTTGGCCAGCACAGGTAAATAGGACTCACATGTACTGTTCGGCTCTGCGCATAAAGTTTTTGCCTTTGTCTTTACCTACTCAGTTCATGGTGCAGTTCTTCCATTGTACCGAAAAGAGAAGTTTAAGTAGTGTAGAATCAACACAGGGTGTGTACATTCTGGCCTTCTTTCCCTCACTTTCTTTCATTCTCATCAGTATCCGAGTTACAGCAAATTATTTCTTTTAAGGTGTCGTGCAGCCGCGATGTTCCAGAAGACGACAAACTCGCAGATATAAAGGAAGAGCTGAGTGACTGCACGGGTAGGGCGAAGAGAAAGTCGGCAAAGGTTGCTATTTACCACCTTCATGAGATTGCCACCGAAGAGCTGATCAAAGAATGGCCAAAGCGAAAGGTGCTGCAAGACCTGGTTCCCGACGATGGGAAGGTAAGGGGTGTCTGGGAGGGAGGCTTCAGATGAAGCTGGTTGGCGAGTATGAAGATACTGGTTTCACTTAGGATTGAGTGATTGACTTAGGAAGGCACTTAGAGGCTCAAAACAAATTGCAGCTGCTGCATGACTTACCACTAATTGCTCGTTTGAAGGCTAAACTTAGCAAGTGACTGCTTCCAGTAGAGTGAAATTAGATTTCTGGTCTCTGCCTTAACACACTTCACCTGGGTGGAGTACCTCAGTCCTGTATAATAAAAACAGTTAAAAAAACATTTTTCCATGTTACCGCAATCATACAACCAAGAATTTGCAGAAGTAAACCACTTCGAATAACACCTTTTTAGTTAGTGCACGTTTCAAGCATCATATATTTCAGGTACCTGATTGAAGGGTAGAAGCTCAGGGTGCTCTTTTCCCATCCTCTCATCGTCATGGTGGTTGTACGACCTGAGGAGTTATGTTTGTTCTACGTTATGTGGACTTGTAGGGGCCACTTGAAGGGGAGACACAACTCAAAGAACCAATGAACCCTACCAATTGATGGATTTTGGGGGTGCCCGAAAGTGTGATGGCACTAGAATCTGACACCTCAGTAGAAGGTCTGAAGGGCCCACACAGGTGGAGGAAAGACAACCCCAGAATCTATGGTCACTTAGAACCTCAGTAGAGGGTCTGTGGAGTATACCCAAAGGTGGTGAAGGTGCAACGAAAGGAATATCTGCAGGCAAGAGAGAGAAATCTTCTAACCGCGTCAGTAGAGTGCCCATGGGGCCCAACAAAGAACAGTGAAGGAACAGCCTACCCGACTTCAGGAGCAAGCCAGTGAAACTAATGTATTTAATTAATAGAATAAGGTATCAATCTGCTGGTGGAAATTCCAGCCCTAGCAAAAGTCACCCCACAAGGCCAATTGCTATAGGAAGACACCCTGAAAACCTGTCTGGCCTTCATATGGATGCTGAGGCTGTGTCTAGCACCAGGAGGCAACATTAGTTAAGGAGCAAATGGCAGCAAGGTTTATAATCTGTGAAAGTCAATAGGCGATAGAGAAAGGGTTTGGAGGAGGGCTTTAAAGTGGTAAATAAACTGGATTAGAGAAGAGATTAGAAAGGACAAGTAAGCAGAAAGGAGTCAGGAGAGGATAGCCCTGTTTCTAATGTGTTGGGACCAGGGCAGATAGCAACTTGCAAAAACCTGGAATGGTAAAAGTGAATGTGTGGGTTGTGTGTAGAGGGAAAAGTGATAGATCTAATTAGAAATGCTGTTGAACCCACAACCGGTAGTCCAAGGGTTTTGTCTTCAAATAACTATTGAGAAGAATTGCTAATTCAACCACTGGCTGGCAGTTTAGAGCAAATCAAGCATGTATGGAGGCAGTACTCTTGTTAGCGCTACTTCCAATCATTTAAGCCTTATGGAGACCATAAAGTGTCAGCGCTCAGTGTGTTCAGGTGTATTCTAAAAGAGGATGAGCTTCTAAGATGGTTTCCACGCTGCACGTCAATTTTTGCTCTCTCTTGTGGTAGTGTGGACGAGCAGTTTAGGCTTACCAGAGGGTAGTGCGAAGCATTTATTGCACACACAAAGGCAGTACGTGAGACACACGCTCAATAAAGAAATTTGACACCAATTTATAACAAGCATTGGCATAGCCAATAGGTCTCACCAATGCTTGTTTGGTGTTTTGTGTCGTAAGCTTTCATTGAGATTGCAAGACTGAAAGAAAAGCCCTTTCTGAGAGCCTCCTCGGGCGGCGAAGGGAGGTATGAAGTGTGAGGAGGCAACCAGGTCCGGAGAGCGCCTGGCGCGCACCGCACGGGAGGGGGTGAGGAGAAGGGCCGGGGAAAGGTGCCCTTTACTGGTGTGTGAGGCGGCCAACTTTAGCGAAATGTGCTGTGTGGCTCCGGTTAATCCTGGCATCCCCATATTTGGAGGGACAACAAATCTGACCTGTGGGTGCACGGCAACCTCTTCATGGGCAACTGCAGCGTCGGTAGTCCTGGTAAGCGGCAGGACGGTGAACCGGACCTTGCTTTTTCAGTGCCTGCGGCTGCAGGGGAGTAGCTCCTCTATTCCAAGGGAGTTCTGTAGCGAAGCACTGGCAGCCCTCTGGGTTTCTTGGAGTCTGCACAGCGGCAGGAAAAGTCGATTTCTCCGCATTTGTGTGGGTCAGCAGAAAGGCTGGTAGGGTTGGCGCAAGTCAGTAGTTGCTCCTCTGTTCTCGTGTCAGCTCTCTTCTTTGTCCACTCCATTTTTGAGTCAGTTGAATCTGATTTCCTGGTGTCGAGGTCCCCTAAATACTCAATTTAGGGGCTTTAAGGGTAGTAAAGGATAGTAGCCAATGGGTTACTTACCCTGGGGGTCACTACACCCCTTAGATGACCACTTTCATTGGGGAGTGGGCATCACCCTGTCCCAGAATTAGTAATTCCACCACACACAAGATGGTGGAATTCCTATCTTTGTGTTCACTTTAGGCTGCCCACCCTAGAGGTGTGTCCAGCCTTCCAATGCAACACGCCTCCTGCATAGCTAATTTCCCCGCCTATCTTGGGGTCAGATGGGCCTTAGGGTAGGGGGTGGAGGAAGCCTCGCTTGCATATGTGTAAACATCTCCTGCCAGAGCAGCCATTGTTTCTGACCTCTTAGAGCGGGGAATGGATGTAGACATTGCAGGGGCATATCTGCTCTTGCAGATATGTTGTCACATGTGCTATAATGCACCCTGCCATAGGGCTCCAAGGTCTGCCATAGGGATAACTTGCATATAGCTCATTCAGTGTCTTTGGCATGGCACACAGGAATGCACCATTACATTTTTTCAAACATGGTTTGCACCATTTCACGTAGCCTGCAATAGCTGTCTGTGGGGGATGTGTGTGTGGGTCCCTAGGGTGTCATAAGATATGCTGCAACCCTTAGGGACCCTTTTTAGGACCCATGCCCTGGGTACCTGACAGCCACTTTGTCTTAAGGAATGAGCACCGGCACTGAGGTCTGGTTAGCAGGCCTCCGTGCACTGTCTATCGAAAATCAGCATCTAGTGGCTAAACGGGGCCAAAAGTGGGGGGACAATTGCAACAAAAACCCTGTTTCTTACACTGGGCTCTCAAGGGTGCAGGCTGCCTTAACTTGTAGTCCTGATGCTTGACGGGAGGCTAGCCACCTAGCCCTTGGAGTCACTTTTCTGTGCAGCCTGTCTTTGCTGGATATAGGGACCTGCTGGGCAGTCCTTCTTCTGTTTTCTTTCCAGTCCACTAGTGATGTGAGGACTGTATGCAAGAGATGCCGCTTTCATGCCATCTTCGTGTTTGTGGGTGGGGAGGATGCACTAGCAATGAAGCAACAGTTTCCACGGGGCAACCCTACCCAACTACATCACTTCATGGGGGTTTGGTCAGAAACCATCCCATAGTGCCCTGCTCGGGCTGAATCCAATATGGCTCAGGTCCTCTTCCCTTATGGGGAGCTCTGGGCACACCTCTCGGGTGCAACCATCAGAATGAGCCACTCTTCCTGAAAAACCAGTTCAGCAACAGGTTGTTCCCCTCTGGAGATGCCAGATACCAGCCTGTCTACTGACACACAGGAGCGGGCAGGCTCCTTTATGATCAGCCCTTGCTTTACTGAGATGGTAGCCTCTTTTAAACTGGGCCTTCTGTGGCCACCACCCGGTATCCATGCTGTTGGAGGAGGTCACACCTCCTCCCACAAACAGTTCTCTTTGCTCCCCATTCCTGGAAGCGCTTCACTTCAGAATAGAGGGGCAGCCTGTTCTCTCGGATGACAACAACCTCTTATATTCAGAAAGGGCTCCCAAAGGTTTCGTAGCTCATCTTTTTCTTTAAAAAGTTATTTTAAATTTGATTTCAGCAATGAGTCTGGTTTAATGCAACAATTAATTTGATATCCTGTGCCTCTTTTGATATGGGTAGCCCACACTTTTTTGCCTGGTATTGAATGTGTTTTTGACTGTAGTGCACAGTGTCTCTGCCAACCAGGTTCCCTGTGCCAGTGCTTCTTCCCTAAACGATATCTACAATTGGTATTCTGCCCCCTGTAAGTCCCTAGTAAGTGGTACCCTGGGTGCCTAGGACCCGAAGCTGAAGAGGGTCCCCTAGGATCCCTCTCACTAGGACCATGGCACTGCCATTATAGCTTGCATGCCTTTGTGTGGTGAAAAAGAGACAAAGACAACATAGCACCCTGCCTGGGTGCCATGCCAGCCAGCACTGCCGGAAGGTATAGGTAAGTCACCCCTCTAGCAACCCTTATAGCCCTAAGACAGGGTACACTACACCACAGGTTAGGGTGTATTTGCATAAGTAGATATGCTCCTACAATACTTAAGTAAATTCTTAAATATTGTAAGTGCCAGAGAAGTTATAAGGAATACATGCTCTTCAAACTTGACAATTCGAGTTCCCAAGCCCCATGATGGCTTCACTAAAACCAGGTGTTTGGTACCAAACAACATTTTGCAATAAATCCACACTGATGCCAGTGTGAGATTTATTAAACCATGTACTCAGAGGGCACCTCAGAGGTGTCCTCTGAAAACCTACCAACCCTGGTGTGGGCCATGACGGTCTTTAGGCAGCCTTCCACACACAGACATGTTTCGGACCCCTGGGTGGAGCGCCTCTGCTCTCTGGGACCAGAAACAATGCTCATCCTGGGCAGAGGTGTCACACCTCCTCCCCCAGGATGGGCCCAGTGCTCAAAAGCGAAGCTTCAAAGTCTTGCCGCCTTTGTATTGCAGCCCCTGCTGCTAGCAGCAGATGGCAGCCCTCAGTTTACACTCCCTCTTTGGGCGAGAAAACTTAGAAAGGCTAGGAGGTGTGCCCACCTTTGCCAACTCTACTCCTCAGGTTAAATTAAGCACGCGTTTCTGTCACCTCCATCTTGAAGATGAGGGGACTCCTCCAGTCAGTGCTAGGACTATGCCCCTCCCACAGGAGGGTGGCATAATAGGGGGTGTAGTCACCCCAGGTGAGGTGCCCATTGTCCCTACCTGTTACTCCCTTAAAACGCCTCCTAAATCTAGTATTAGACCTTGAAACTAGTTACTTGCGACCTAAGAAGGCGCTGTGTAGACAAGACTGAAGACAACAACTGACTTCGCCCCAGTCCTGCCGGCCTGTCTCTGGCTTCCAAAACCCTGCAAGAAGACGATGCCTGTCCTGCAGGCATCGACATCCAGAAACCCAAGGAAGACTACCCGAACTTTGAAAAAGACCAGAACTCCAGATGACTCTGGTTCTGTCCCTAAGAAACCAACACAAAGGACTCGGGTGCCGTCTGTATCCGCGTGTCCTGCCCACTGTGCACCCGATGCCTACGGGCAGTATCCAGATGGCCCACCAAACCATTACAGGTTCCCCAGTGATCCTGACCTCAAGTCCAACGTTAGCTGACCCCTCCTGGACTTCACGACGATGCCTGCAGCCTGAATCCAAAGGCCCCCCTCACAGCAACTGACTCCGGATAACATTGAACTGTTCAGAAATTGCACTGTCAACTTTTGAAAGTGAAATGTTTTTAGTTAAAAACGTAGTTACCCTATTCCGAATATCTTGGTCTAAAAAATACAAACCAAGCTTATTTTGATAAACTTAGTGTAGATTTCCTTTTTGAGTCGTCTGTCCATTATTGGTCAATGTTGTGCAATAAATGTCTTACACTGTGTGTTAGGCCTATGGCTGCTCTCCCACACTACCACTAGTAGAGCAGTTCGGGTTTTACATTGTGCCCTGTACACTTTTGGAGTATCCCTGTGCACGGCATGACCACCTAGTGGCATACCATATACAGAGCCAGCGTCCTTCATACTTTGAAATACCATATTTGGTTGTCCATTGGAAGTTATCGCACAGTGCATGGGTTATTGAAATTCCATGTTAGCCAATGGACTACTCGCTTTACTACTGTAAAACCGACACTTGTGAGTTCTTACTGTCGGACACGTAAGGTATAATTTCGACATAGCCTACTCTTTAATATCAGCACCCTGTCTTGTGGGTTTATAAGGTCTACTTGGGGGTGATTTATATTTATTTAAAAAAAAAGGTTTGGACCTGTCAAAAGGGTTATTTTACCGTGTTGGTTTGGCATTTTAGAAGCCACCAGACAAGGCTGACCTGGAGCCATGTTTTCACGTTGTCATCACAGTGGTGGCACAACAAGTGCTGCAGTGCACTTGCCACACTTGACTTACCATCCCTAAGAAGGCATGATTCCCTGTACTAGGGTGTTACAAGTGAGTTAACTGTGCCAATCCGGAATTAGCCAGTTGCATATAAGCTTTGGTGGTGGTCATACGCCAAGCACTAGGGCCTGGGCATCAGGGCCCAGTGCACTCCAGAGTTGGTAAACCAGAAGCATCATTTCAAAATGTGCGGTGGTGATCATACAAAAAAGGCCCTTTCATACCGCAGCTCCTCTGCGCATGCCTGTCCTGCCCCCTTTATCTACATTGTCTCCAGCTTTGTCTATTTACATGATCACTGGAGTCTAATGTCAATTTGTTATAATCAGTGGCAGTATAATCTTTAATACAATGCAACCCTTTTTGTATTTTTTATGTAGCAAAATCAAATTCCATGTGCCCTTTCGTCCATTAAACTCTCCACGGGTGTCCATTGGTTCACAATTTCCCTCATAGATCGCTCAAATACTATCCTCAGCTGAGCTGCTCTGTAAGGACAGAAAGGCCCCCCCCTCCCTCACTTTTGTTTAACATATTTCTATCTTATTTTTGTATCTTGTTCCCCCATATGAAGTTGTTACACTCTTTCTGTAGATCTTCTTCTATAGTCTTTGAATCTGGGGAGGGTCAGGTCAAGAATAAGGATCACAGTCTTGGGAATACATTAATTTTAATGCTTGCTTTCCTCCCGAGCCTTAAAATGATGGGGGGCTGCCAGCGTCTTGAGCCACTTTTTATTTCCATTATTAGTTACACGTAATTTGCTCTGTATGGCTCCCGGATGGTGAGCGTTGCAAAGATCTCCAGTTACTTAATCTTTTCTTTAGACCACCTGAAACATATTATAACCCGCTGCTGAGGGCTATACCGGTTGTAAAGGGCCTGAACCCGGGTTATAGGCCCAAGCTGCAGGCGAGGATCTGTAACTTGAATGAAGGCCTTGAACAAAAGGTATAGGTCGAGGCAGAAGGGCTATTAGAACAGTCCACTCACTGAGGGTAAAATGTTCTAAATTAAAGAGCTAGAAACAGAAAGATAAACATTGGGATGCAGGAGCAGAAGGCGTACACGAGGCATCAACAAAAATCCAGAGCCACACCATTGTTTTCAGTGGAGCTCCCGACATTCCAGTGTTCTATCATTCTATCCAATCGTTCCTCCGTGTCCTAAGATTTCAGGTTTGTTCATGCTTATCTTAAATCCTGATAACTTTCTATAATCTTTACATAATATTTTAAGTACATAAAATGCACGAAATAATTGTGTAAATTGATGATGTTGGTCCAGGATGCAAAGAACTTTTTATGACTGTATCCTGATAAGCTTTGAAGAGCTCTGATGTTCATTGATAACTCACCTTTTCCTGATATTGTGTTTTTTCCGGTTCGTTTGTTAGTTAAAATACAGCCGACCAGGGCTCCCAGCCTTCAGTGAGGAGGTGATACGCAAGTGGAGGACTGAAATGAAAGCATACCGAAGAATCCGATGTCCGAACAAGGTGTGTATGTAGTCAGGTAGAAGTTGTCATTTTTTGCTCGTGGTTAGAGTGATGTTTATTGACACTGGCATCCGTGCATGACTTGGACCTTATTTAAGAAAGACTACCTGCCTTTTAACAGTTGTGCTGGCAGCAGTGGCAGCTACTTTATAAGTAAAAACCAATACACGCAGGTGCTGAAGTTTCACTGGGCCCGTTGACCTTGTCACACATTGTCTCCTAGCACAACAACTTAGGTTTCATTTACTTGGTCCCCTGATGGATCTTGAATCGTGTTGAGAGGGGTCGGACATATTGGATCCAATCCAGTTATCCAATGAGGACCAGGAATTGAATAACTGACCTAGAAACTAGTAATTATATTCATATGCATAACGCTCAACACTACACTATACAAGTACAGAATTCTCACAGCGAGACCAAATCTCCTGAAGAAATTCAGTCAGGCTAGAATCATACAAACCAATAACTGAGTTAAAGCTATGCAGAATAGTAACATTAGAATCCGCTGTCCAGAGATCTCTCTATTTAGATTCCCGTCCCACATTAATACTCAATTGGAATGCACAATCAATAATTGAAGATGAGACACAGAGAAACAGAAACAGGATTTGACTATGGTTTCTTTTTATGAGCAAATTTAAAAAGAGTAAATTTATCAATCTCAGGCATTGATTTTAGTAATGCAGAAATAATCAAAATTGTCTCCTGTGGCCCATCAATTACAAAACCTATAGAAGAAGTGTTCAGGAAAGAGCATGAATCATATTAGCTCAAAGGTTCTCTCTCAATGAGTGAAATAGCGCATGCAGCGTATGCATCCGCCCAAGGAAGGGCAGGAGAGTCCGCAAGATTGAAAGCTTTCTCTCGAACGGCTAGGGCGCTCGACCTCGGACCTGGGGATCTGGGTTCGAGTCTCGGTAACGACGCCAAAAACCTCCTGTGATTCTGGGCAAATCACTTAATCTCCCCGTGCCTAAAATGAACGCGTGTCCTCATCTAACGTAACTGGTGCTATGTAAAGCGCTCTGATACCCGATTCAGTTCGGGTCTAGTTTGCGCTATATAAAACTCTGTAAAAAAAAAAAGAACAAGATCTCCAGAGAAAGAAGAAGTGTCTGCCACAGCACCCTGTCGCTTCATCACACAGCATTTATTGATCTACAAGTTTTGGGGTGACACCTACTGGGCCACCTCATCTGGTCAAACGACTCAGTCCTTGATCAGTTTGTGTAGAGTGATTGTCATGCAGCATAGAGAAGACACATTTTATGGCATAAAGGTGGTGATCATCACGTAAGCATGTGGAACCATTCAAAATGTCAAATTTGTAAACAACAGTCCTTTCGCAAAGGCACATGAGTGAATTCAAGAAGACACTTTCTCACAGCAGATGTTCCCAAAGTAACAAACTAGTAATGAGTAGTACTAGAATGTGCATGGGAACTCTCTCTATGAAACATAGTTTCATTCCACATTGTAAGTCTACGGAGCCTTTCCGTGAGAACATAATCAAGCAAAGAAAGAAAAAGCAGGCATAAATTTAATTTGATTCATGAAATTTAGAATATAAAATAATGGAGATATACATTTCATTCTAGAATCTTGGAATCTATTTCTTTAAACTTATTTGCACTCGTAAAGCATTCTAGTTGATGAAGATTATTCTGTAGAAGTTTAAGAGTATTTGGAATTATTATAAATGTGCAGCACCTATTTCTTTTGTGCTATGTTTCATCGTGTCAAAATCGGTTTTATGTGTCAACAAAAGGATTCAGCAGTTTACCTGCTCCAACAGAGGCAATCAAACGCTCTGTGACATCATTATTCACCTTTAAAAGGAAAATGGGGAAACCACTTCAGCATGACAGTTTATTGCAGTTCAGTTTTGACATCCCAGTGCCTCCTGCCAGAGCCAGGAGACACTGTGAAAAGCAGCTTCCTGGATATAACTCTTACCTGCCTCTTAAACATTTAAAGGGGAGACTAGCTTTCAGACTACATTCTTCTAAGCTATCTAACCTCCACATCCAGTCATGTGGTGTTTAGAGCATCACATGAGTTTTGCAGCGTGAATCTTTCTGGATTCACTATGCTGTGCATTATTCCGCGGTCTTGTGGTTGGGTCCGGATTCGTAGTCTTTTCTTTGTTTTTTTTTTTTTTTTTTCTCTTTGCCCAGGTGGGCGTCGGCGTCACACCCCCTTTGGGTGTATTTCCGGTGACGTCGGCATGCTTCCTGCGGAAGCTCCCACTCTTGGGCGCCATCTTCAGATTCTTTTTTTCCGCGGTCGGGTCTGGATCGTTCCCGTTTGGGCTCCAGACATTTTTGGAGAAAGAAGAAAGAAAATACAGAAAAGACGAGGAGAAGTCATCTGAAGACTCCAGGGGACTTCACCGACGAAAGACAAGCAAAGATAAGGCGTTTTCCATCCAGATCTTCGACGACCGTCGACGAACACGCGACCAGAGAGGCCCTGGACGCTCGAGGATGGACAACACGCCGTTCAAGTTCTGCCGGAACTGCCACCACAAGTACGCGCAGAAAGACCAGCACCCGGTATGCAACCTTTGCCTACCGGTGGACCACGAGAGCGGAGACTGCAACGCCTGTTCCGCCTTCACCCCGAAGACCCTTCGTGTGAGAGAGAGGCAGAGGGTAGCACACGCCACCCTGCAGGGGAAGGCCCCGACCCCGTCGCTCTACGAGCTGGGGATGTCCTCCGAGGAAGAAGACAACGCTGCCGCCGAAGACGACTGCTACACGGTCGTAGAGACCGATTACACGAAGACTTCTGACAAGGTAGGAGACTCTTCGGCCCCCAAGAACCCGAGAGACTCTGAGTCTCGAAAAATCGAGGGCAAGACCCCGAAAGCGCCGACGCCAAAAAAGGCGGCGTCCGCGACTACTCCCAGGCCCAGCGGATCCTCAGAGAAGGAGTCCCCGGCGCCGAGAGCTGCTGATCAGCAGAAGACGTCGAAAATCGTCCCCGAAAAGGATCGATCGACGAGGGAGAAAGACCCGAAACTGTCGACGACGACCAGAGACCCGATATCCGGTTCGACGTCGAAAACTTCGACTCCGAGAGGCACGGCGACGAGCCATCCGTCGAAGAGACCGGCGGAACCATCCGACGCGGAACACGCGGCCGAGATGGAAAAGAAAAGAAGGCGCCTCGAGGCAGAAATGGAGAACTTCATGCAGCGGAAAAAAGATTTCGACGCAAGGATGAAGGCCTTCACGATCCCTCTCAAGACCAAGCCACCAGTGCTGGAGGCGGTCGAGGAGGAAGAAGAGGAGGTCGCAGAAGTCACCGAGCAAGACCGGGACGTCGAGGTGTTCGACGACCAGGAGGAGTACGAGAATCCCCACGAGAGCTACAGCTATGGGGAGGAAGATGAGGGCAGGACAGACACGGAGTCAGCGCCCTATGACCTTCAGGATGTGGATTACATCGATGTCGAGACCGACAGCCCGGAGGAGGTGGTCGACACCTACCCCTCGAGGCCCTCGCCGCCGGACGACATCGGGGCCTACAACGCGGTGATACAATCTGCCGCAGCAGCTTTCAAGCTCAAGCTCGACGAAGAGAAGCAGAAAGCAGACTTTCTTCTGGAAACATTGCTCCCAACACAAACGAGGAGCCAGTTCCTCCCGATGCTCGAGAGCGTCTTGGCTCAGGGGAAGGAAGCTTTCAGGGAGCCCGCAACATGCAAGGCAGTGACTCCCAGAACTGAGAAGAAGTACAAGCATGCCGCAAAGGACCCGGCCTACATTCAGGGCACGGTCTCCGCAGACTCCATTATCACGGCCACAGCAAGGAGGAGGGCTAACGTACCCACTACCTCGGGCCCGCCACCGGATAAGGAGAGCAAAAGGATGGATCTGGTGGGCAGAAGGATCGAACGGAATGCCGCGACCCACTGGCGCATGGCTAATTCCAACGCCCTGGTGAACAGACACATGTACCAAATCATGGAGGGACTGGGACAGTTGGTGAAGGACTTGCCCCAGGATGCCAAGCAGAAAGCCGAGAAGCTAATTGAAGAGGGGAAGAATGCTGCAAATTCTTGCCTAAAGACGGCTCTGGATGGGGCAGACACGGCCAGCAGGCTCATGATGATGGGCGTCACGGAAAGGAGACACGCCTGGCTCAGGATATCCGGTTTCAAACCGGAGGTGCAACACAGCATCCTGAACACCCCGTTCAACGGCAGTACGCTTTTCGGACAAACAGTTGATGAGCAACTCAGCCAACTTAAGAAGGATAACGAAACAGCAAGATCCATGGGAGCATTGCAGTTCAGAGGGAACAAGAGGGGCACCCCGTCACGGAGGCCCGGCGGAAGAGGCGGAAACCAGCCAGGTACTTCACACCAGGCTTTCCAGCAAACGCACCAGGCAGACTCGCAGGGTCAGCAGGGCCATCAGAAACAGCCCTGGCAGTACCAACAAAGAGGCCAGTCCTTTCGAGGGAGAAATGGACGAGGACAGAATAGAAGAGGGGGCCAGCAGCCCACCTCCAAGTGACTTCGAAAAAATCCGTGTGCCCACCCACAAAAAAGATCCCAGGGGGCAGCACGTACAGATGGGTCAAGACAAACTAGACACCCACGACCACAGGACACCAGTGGGAGGGAGATTAAGATTCCACCTCCAGGAGTGGAGAGGAATCACATCAGACAAATGGATCCTCAACATTATCCAATTCGGATACTGCATAGAGTTGGAGGCGAGGCCAACAAGCAGAAAACCAAGAAGAAAGCCGCTAGCAAGCAAGCAGCTGCAGTGCCTTCAGGAAGAAGCAAAAGAACTCCTGCGGAAGCAGGCCATAGAAAGGGTACCCTTCAAGGAAAGAAACACAGGAGTATACTCAACATACTTCCTGGTACCAAAAGTAGACGAGACAATGAGGCCCATTCTCGATTTACGGTTCGTGAACCGATTCATAAGAACGCAAAAATTCAAAATGACCTCCCTGCAAGAGGTGCTCCCACAGTTGCAGACCGGGGACTTCATGGTCACTATAGACCTCAAAGACGCATACCTGCACATCCCAATGAACAGGAAGCACAAGCACATGCTCAGGTTCACCGTCGGAGAAAGCCACTACCAGTTCACGACACTGGCCTTCGGTCTAAAATCGGCACCAAGAGTTTTCACAAAGTGCCTCGCAGCAGTCGCGGCGCACCTAAGAAGGCAGGGGATACATGTATACCCTTACCTGGACGACTGGCTGGTGAAAGCAAACTCATACCAGAAATGCAAGCTGCACGCACATACAGTGACCAGCACGCTCATAAACCTGGGGTTCTCCATCCATTGGAAGAAATCATCAATGGAGCCGGAACAAGTGAAGATCTTCCTGGGAGCACAGATCAACACCTTACAGGGCAAGGTGTTCCCCAGCGAGAAGAGGGCGAGGGCGCTGGTGAAGGAAACTCGCCTCTACCGGAAGGGACAAGCTCGGACAGTGAGGACGGCGAGCAAGATCATGGGGATGATGGCATCATGCATCCACCTGGTACCGAATGTACGACTCCACATGAGACCCATTCAAGAATGGCTACAGGAGCAATGGTCACAAGCTACAGGCAGTTGGGAGGATCTAGTGGTTGTAACGCACGCAGTGCAGAAGGAGATGACATGGTGGACCATGGAGAACATAGCAAGGGGAAAGCCTCTAACGCCCCCAACGCCAACAGTGACCATCACCACAGACGCATCCCTGAAGGGATGGGGCGCTCACATGGAGGAGCTCAAGGTGAGGGGACTGTGGGCACCGACGGATGCCACAAAGCACATCAATTACTTAGAATTGAAGACAATCTTCCTTGCACTGAAGGCCTTTCAAACAAGACTGTACAAGCACAAGGTATTGATACAAACAGACAACACCACTGCGATGTTCTACATCAACAAGCAGGGGGGCACACAGTCCGCACCGCTTTCAACGCTGGCGCAGGAGATATGGAGATGGGCCATCCCTCTCAAGATAGACCTGCTAGCCATACACCTACCAGGGAAGGACAACATACAAGCCGATTGGCTCAGCAGGCAGACATCGGCATCCCACGAGTGGGAGCTCAATGCTCAGGAGACAAGATACCTGTTCGACAGGTGGGGGACACCATCGGTGGACCTGTTTGCCACACGCCAGAATGCAAAATGCCAAAACTTCGCATCCAGGCAGCCCGAGGAGGGGACACTGGGGAATGCCCTATGGATAGATTGGTCAAGGACATTTGCCTACGCCTTTCCCCCGATACCACTGATGCACAGAGTACTGAGCAAATGCAGAGCGAGCAACATGACACTGATACTGGTCGCACCGCAGTGGGCGAGGCAGACCTGGTACTCGCAGATCATGGAGATGACACAGTGTGCACCCCACAGATTCAGCAGGAGGAAAGATCTACTGTCCATGCAGAACGGAGAGGTACTGCATCCAGAGCCAGAGAGCATGAGCCTAGTAGCGTGGCTCCTGAGGACATAGAGTTCGCACATTTGAGACTACCAGAAAGCACCCTGAGGGTACTTCGGGAGGCACGAAGGCCCAGCACTCGAAAGTGCTACGTTGCGAAATGGAAAAGATTCACAATATGGTGCAGACAGGAAAGACTCCACAATAAGATGAAGAGGGACTCCACAGTGCTAAGGTACCTGACGCACTTACTGGAGAAGAACCTTAGCTCATCCTCGTTAAGAGTTCACTTGGCAGCGATAGTAGCCTACACAAGGGGAGAAACGTGCAGGAGCTTCTTCACATCACAGGTGGTGAAGAGATTCCTAGAAGGAGCGAAAAGGATCGCACCACCCAAGCGGGTGCCGCCACCTGCATGGAACTTGAACACAGTCCTAACGGAACTCATGAAAGAGCCCTTTGAACCACTTCACAAGGCCTCCCTAAAGATGCTAACTATGAAAACAGCCTTCCTGGTTGCGATAACGTCCTTACGCAGAGTAAGCGAGCTTCAAGCGCTGACGCTACAAGAACCATACATACAAATACACAACGATAGAGTTGTGATGAGGACTGACCCACACTTCATGCCGAAGGTGGTATCCAATTTTCACATGAACCAGTCGATACAGATACCGAGTTTTTTCCAAAAACCCACAACCAGCGCAGAGAGAGCTCTGCACACCCTGGACGCCAGAAGGGCAGTCATGCACTACATTGAAAGGACAAAGGGGCACAGGAAAACGAAACAGTTTTTTGTGTCCTTCGCAAACAGCTTCATGGGCAAAGCAGTAACCAAAAGGACCATTGCACGATGGATCGCACAAACAATCCAACTCTGCCACAAACGGGCAGGACAGGAACTGGCTGAGGGGACGCGTGCCCACTCCACCAGGAAGAAGGGCGCTACAATCGCCTTCCTGGCTAACACACCCATAGAGGACATATGCCTGGCGGCAACATGGGCTTCGGTGCACACGTTCACGAAGCACTACTGTGTGGACATACAAATGAACAAGGAAGCTCAAGTGGGACAGAAGGTGCTACAGCACATATTCAACACCCAACGCTCATCTTCCACCCAGCCGCCACAGAGATGAGAAACCGCTACAAAATCTATGCACAGCATAGTGAATCCAGAAAGATTCACGCTGCAAAACGAATAGTTTTCTTACCTGTCGGTGTAGTTTTGCAGCTTGAAGATCTTTCTGGATTCACTAGCGAACCCACCCACCTCCGCCAGAAAGATGAGGCTGGAGAGAGAAGAGGTGGTTAACTAAAGAATAGACTTTGAAAGTACAAAGCGGTAAATACAAACTAAGATGAACATTGCCATTACTTCGGAAACGAAAGAAACACGGAAAAAAAGAACCCGAAGATGGCGCCCAAGAGTGGGAGCTTCCGCAGGAAGCATGCCGACGTCACCGGAAATACACCCAAAGGGGGTGTGACGCCGACGCCCACCTGGGCAAAGAGAAAAAAAAAAAAAAAAAAAACCAAAGAAAAGACTACGAATCCGGACCCAACCACAAGACCGCGGAATAATGCACAGCATAGTGAATCCAGAAAGATCTTCAAGCTGCAAAACTACACCGACAGGTAAGAAAACTATTCGTTCCTGTGCCTTATAAATGAGCTCTGTGTGGCCAGGGAACTCCTCAGTGGCTTGCAGTATCCTTACATGTGTACCCAGGCATAACACAATGCTACCAGAATCACTCTCACTTTAAATAGAGCCAAAAAAGCGAATTTTGGAAAGAAGCCCTTTCTATATTTTGTATTGATCACTAAAGGTGTTGTTAATCCCCGAATAATAAAGTAAAAATTTTCAGATTTCTAAGAGAGGAAACATGGTTAAATCTCTCTAGAAGCCTATGGCATCTTCCGAATTGATCTTGAGACTGCATAGTAATACCTCTCAAGTTAGTAGCACACTTGTCAAACTGACAACAATAAACTACACCTGCTGTGTCCCATTCACTTCAGTGGTAACGGTCTGGTCAAAAACAGTCTGCAAGCTGGGACTGAGGGACCAGTCCGGGGGAACTCACAGGGGATGTCGATCCTTGAGATGCTCGGACACATAGGGATACCGTTGCTCCTCTTCTCCTCTGGCTGTGGGGCTCGGGTGCAGTGTTGTCTTCTTGTGATGGAGTCACTCGCGGTTAGAGGGGGAATGCAGAAAGAGCCTTCATAGGGGCAACTGGGAGTCCAGTTTGGGTAAACCCAAAGCTGAGCTTAGCTCCTGTGGGTCTGCTGACCCCGTTGGCACCGTCACCTCCCTTGGACTCAGGCCGTGAAGAGCGGGTGCAGAAGAACTTTGAGGCGTCAGTCAAAGACTCACTTCTTTCTCGTGTTCTGCAGAAAGGGGTCGAACAGGACAGGTGAATAACTCTCTGTGGGTTTGGTGCCCGGACTGGACACCTCAAGCTTCGGCTGCTGCAAGAGGTTCAGTACCTCAGGTATTAGTGTTGTGTGATTCCAGTCGGTCCTGGCTTCCCCACATTTGGAAGGAGGACAGATCTGACTGGTGGGGCTACCTCATCCTGGACGGCTGCTGCGTCGGTAGTCCCCGTGAGCGGCAGGTCGGTGTACCAGAATGTTGCTTCTTTGGTGCCTGCGACTGCAAGGGGAGAAGCTCCTCTAATCCAAGGAAGTTTCTTTGCCAATTGGCGAAGCACTGGCAGCCCTCCAGGTTTCTTAGTCTGCACAGCAGCAGGACGAGTCGGTTGATCCACGAGGGTTGGGTGCAGCAGGCATTGTGGCAGGGTTGATGCCAAGCCACTCGTTCTCCTCGGACCTTTGTATCAGGTGGTCCCCTAAATACTCCATTTAAGGGCATAAAGGTGAGTGAGGTATAGTAGCCAACTAGCTTCTTAACACTGGGGTCAATACACCCCTTAGATGACCACTTCATTTGGGGAGTGGGCATCACCCTGTCCCATAATTCCTAATTTCACCAAAGACAAGATGGTGAAATTCCTAACGTTTTGTACACCACAGGCGTGGTCACCGTAGAGGTGTGCCCAACCTGGCAGTGCAACACGTCTCCTGCAGAGCTACTTTTCCAGCCTGTCTTGGGCCAGATGGACCCAGGACAGGGGGTGGCATGTGCCCCTGTCTGGGGAATCCTTGTGTTGCATATCAAATGTGGCAGAGGCCTTTGAAGGCTCCTGCCTTGATATACTGATTTATCAGCCTTCCTCTGGGAGGGGTTGATAAAGCCTCTCTCCATTGGATGCATCATTTCTGTCCCCTGAGAGGGGGGCTGTCACCTCCTATGGGGGTCAGAAACTCATCTGTAGTGACAGGCTGGACTGGACGAGTCGCCAGCCAGCACACTGGAGGGCTAGTAGGGTTCAGGGGGTACCTCTAAGCTACCCTTTGGGTCATGTATTGATAAATCCATCCCTGGAATCATTGTGGGTTTATTAATACAAAGTGTTTGATACCAAACTCCATACATTTTAGTGATGCCATTATGTAGCTGGGAAAGTGATTATGACCAGTGCTCAGTACAAACCTTAAGATGGCTTCCCAGTTCACTTGCACTGTCAGTAATTGAACTAGCCAGCACAGGGGCATATCTGCTCATGCAGATATGTTCTTACATGTAATATAATGCACCCTGCCTTAGGGCTGTAAGGCTTGCGGTAGGGCTGACTTACAGATATTATATGCCGTGTTAGGGGGCAGGGCTCACCGGGTGTGACGTGTGTTCACTTTGTAGAGCGCCTTGTCACCCCGGTGCAGTGGCAGTCTGCATGAGTTTGTTTCTGGGTCTCTGAGAGTGGCACAAGATATACTGTAGCTTTTAGGGACCCTCTTTAGCACCTCTGCCCTAGGCATCAGAGGTGCTAAAGGCCTGGTCACTTGAGGAATCAAGTGACCAATTGTCTTATTTTGGGGAAAGAACACTGGCACTGGGGACCAGGTTAGCAGAAACCAAGTGCACGTCAGTCAAGGTTGTATCAAATACCAGGCAAAAAATGGAGGACTACTGCAACAAAAACCCAGTTTCCTACAATTGAACATTATGAAACCCTCAAACACACATCCTTAAGATGCTTGGGGAGGCGATGAGAGAGAATCAGTAGGGGAAATGCAATCTTTTAGCCACCAATGTACAGCAGTCAAAATTTCACATACTACAATAAATGTATCCAGTGAAGGATTCTGGATAGGGGTATCATTTGGAGTAGGTAGTGATAGGAATAGCTGCCTTTATGTTGCTCTGAACCCAGTTGAACTGCTTTGCACACCGAAGTAAAAGCCTCTCTCAGGGGTTGGCCTAACGGCTAGGGAGCTCGACCTCGGACCTGGGGATCTGGGTTTGAGTCTCGGTAACGATGCCAAAAACCTCCTGTGATTCTGGGCAAATCACTTAATCTCCCCGTGCCTAAAATGAATGCGTGTCCTCTTGTAACGTAACTGGTGCTATGTAAAGCGCTCTGATACCTGATTCAGTTCGGGTCAAGTTTGCGCTATATAAAAAACTCTGCAAAAGAGCACAAGGGGGTTTCAGTGCACGCTTTCCTCTTCCAAACATCTGATGTACATCCTTCTGTGCATTACTGCGATCGTCTGTGACGTACAGGAAACATTTACAACATGGGCAGCAGCAATGGATCCTTAATACGTTATAGGCTTAGCATGATCTAGAACTGGCACTTGATATGGAGCTCGTATAGTTGTTTGCCCTTCACAAACCTGTGCAAGCACAATGAAATCTTTTCATGTTCATTGTTATGCACTTAAATAACGTCATAAACTTGTATTTCTTTCATCTTAAAAGTTTAATCTTTAATGCCCCCAGGTTCCAAAACTTCAGTATCTATCTTACTATGCAAATATATTCATTTTTGCATTACGCCAGTTGTATCCAACATGCAATGCAAATATATTGTTTTGCTTAATACTAACACGTGTTTCGCGTCCTACTTCTTCAAGTCTTTACTCAACTGCTTTTGCATGTAATGTGTTGCCACATATATACATAGCTGTAGGAAACTGTCTCTGTACATGGAATACTACTACGCGGTTATACCTTGCACAGAGGCCAGAGATTCCCCCAGAAGTGTACAGGGCTAAATGTAAACCCAAAATGCTTTATTTGTGGTAGTGTGGGTGAGCAGCCTTAGGCCTAACACAGAGGAGTGTAAGACATTTATTGCGCACACAATGACCAATAACTAACATACGACTCAAAAAGGAGATCCACACCAATTTTATAAAAATAAGCTTAGTTTGAGTTTTATTTGAAGACCAAGATCTTCGCAAGAAGGTAAGTAAGTTTTGAAAGAAAAATACTTCATACTTAGAAAAGTCAGCGCTTAGTGCAATTTTCAAAGAGTTCAATGTTATCTTATGGAGGATAACAATAATGCAGTTATACAGGTAAGTACGCAACTTGCAGTTCCAGTCTTCGAGACCGAAGGTCAGCAAAGGGCAAGGGTCAGGTGAGTGCCAAAACTGTACCTCCAGCGGCACAGGAACAGTGGGTGCATAGGTCAAAATTGGAGTTTGGCCCAATGCTTTTCAGTGGAGACGGGATACTCAAAGCCACACTGCATGCAGGTAGGTAAGTCGGTTGGAGGGGCCCTAGCTTTGGGGGTTAGATCTAGCACAGGGGGGCCACAAAGCAGAACTAAACATACACCACCAGTGACACAGGGGCAGCAGGATGCAGAGTGCAATTTCGGCATCGGGGCCTAATACTTTTCAATTGAAACGTTGCTTTCAACAAACAGGCTGCAGGCGTCGACCCGGAGGCCACATGTATGGGGTCGTAGAGGCACCTCGGTTCAGCTCATCAAGGCCCAGGAGCTTCATGTGCAGGGGTCCCTTTAGAGGTCAGACCTTTCTTATTACAGGCATGTGCTCACCATGTCCTTACCTGACCCTTGCCCTCTGCTGATCCTAAACCCTGAAGGTTAAAGACTGTAATTTGGATATTTACCCGTGAAACCGCATTGTTGTTTTCCCCATAGGATAACCTTGAACTGCTTGAAAATTCCACTAAGTATTTTTCCTGAAAAATGTACTTACCTTTTTGCAAAGATCTTAAACAAAGCTTATTTTTATAAAATTGGTGTGGATCTCCTCTTTGAGTTGTGTGTCAGTTATTGGTAAATGTGTTTGCAATAAATGTCTTACACTCGTCACACTACCACAAATAGAGCACTTTGCGTTTACATTGAGCCCTGTACACTTCAGGGAATCTCTGGACTCGGTTCATGGTATAACCACCTAGTGACATACCATATACAGACCCAGCTTCCTACACATCACATTGTATAATCATTGCTGTTCAGAACTAAGACAAAAGGCAGTCGAACGGCCAAGTAGGTGGAAGTAATGGAGGGGGGAACGGTGGGGATAAAGTTTGAATACTCGTAAATGTGTGCACGCTGACCACTGCAACACACTGAGCTATTAAATTTGTGAATCTCTGTTACAACAATAACTCAATTGTAGATTAAATTGTCACTACAATGGTATACCAGCTCTGAAGTGTGCAGATTAAATGTTGTTCTTGCATTGATGTCTACATCTGTGTACTTGCCTCCTGCTCTTATATACGAATCACCAAAATGTCTTACTATGTCTCATGTTGTAGCTATATGATAAAGGCTAAAAATATCAGAGCATTAAATTCCATACGTAAAAAGACTTGCATTCGTACTGAAGGTATGTTTGATTGTCTGCAAAAATCTTTTGTTATTTACAAAGTCTTTTTTTGGCCTTTCAGGGTTGTGTGTCGGTGTACAGCAGCGTCTCTGGATTGAAGGCTCACCTGGGCTCTTGTACACAGGTATTTTCCTCTTGCTGGAACAATCTTTGCTGAATTTTCAATATTGAATGCATTAAATTGAGAGGGGCCTTAAATTTAGGTCACGTGACTTCATGTGCTACAGTGATTACTAGGATATCCCTCGTTTATGTGGGTACCCAACTCCTTGGTTTGTGACTCTCTGTATTAGGGCTAAACAGGCCCCAGTGCATGTGCTCTGACCCCTAACACATGTTGAAATTGGCTTTATTCCTAATTGACCTATTTAACTTATGTGTAAGTCCCTTTTATGTGGTACAAAGTCTACCAAAAGGCTGTAAGTTAATTGTCACTAGTGTACTCGAGCACACGTTGTGCCACCACTAGAGTGACACTGCAAAATATGACCACAGGCCTGCTACTGTAGCCTGGCTGTGCAGTTTTGTAATCAAAATTCCATGCGACCTGTCAAAATAACACATTTTGATTGGCCTAAACCTCCCTTTCAAATATTAGTTGGTCACTCAGGTGTAGGCCTTAATGCCCAGTAAGGCAGGGTGCATGGTACTTAAAAGTAAGACATGTACATGTTTAATGTAAAACATGTCACAGCAATGATAAGTCCCGAAAATCTATTTTCACTGTAGCAAGATTAACTGTTCCATAGGAAAGCAGTGGTATATATTAATAAAGTTAAGAAAGTTGTCTCTGCCTAGCAACCAGCAAAAAAGTTAATAAAAAAAGATTTTTTTTGAGTTTTGCAACATGAATTCAACTGTGGAATAAAAACAACCCCATTAGATGACTTATTTGCGGCCGGCCATAAATTGCAGAGGCCATGAGCAACAAGATGATCTCGGTTGCCGCCCCACACGTTTTGGTGCTATTTTCATTTAAAACTTTAAATAGTCATATCTGCTGGTCCCCTTATTAGATCTCTGTTATTTTGGGATTTTTATTGTGTTAGGCTTTCAACATTTGAACTGTTATGGTGCTTTCAAACACTTTACACATTTTATCCAGGCAGTCAATCCTTCATTCAGTTTTGATTAAAATCATAAAGGTACACTTTTTTTTTTTTTGGAAAATCTGTTTATTAGCATAGTAGGTAAAGCAGTTACATAAATTTCCAAGCCCAGTAAAGCAGAGTAAACATGCATGTGCCTGCTTAGAACATATTGTTGCATCGTCATCTTGATTTTACATTTCGTGGTGACCGTAACTGTCACAAGTAAACCAACCCCGGTCAATTCATTCCCTCCCTCCACCCTCGAACAACCCTCCCGACACTCTCATGACATGCATATAATCGAATGAACATTAAACTGGGTCACCCATAGCGTTGCAACATGTAGCTTCTTCTATCTGTACACATAGGTGGAACGAGGTAAAGGGCTAGTGGTTGGGTGCCCCCGTATCCCATCATGGTGCATCCCAGTCAGTGACAGTGCATGAAAGTCCGGCTCAGGACATATTTATTCCACATTCGGTGAGTCACATGTATCCCCGTCCTCCCCTTCATCCCCAGTTTCAAATGCTCCCAGCGTGACAAACCAGTCCAGCGAGATCGGCGTTTTCCGCAGACCCCTATATTCCTCACGCTGCAGTGCTGCTCCCTCTGCCTTACCCCAGCGCACTACCTCTGCCTTCCATAATTCAGGGTTGGGTGGTTTGGGTGACTTCCACCTCATCGTAATGGCACGCTTCGCTAACAATAGGGCCAGGTCTGCAAAGCGCGTCGCTACTGTCCTTTTGCGTTGTGAGGGTCCCAGCCCCAGTAGTGTGCCCTCTAGTGTAGGAGATCGGGACAGAGCACCTGCGCTCTCAAGCGATGCATGGACCGTGGTCCAGTAGTATCCCAACTTGGGGCATTGCCACAGCATGTGCATCAGTGTTGCGTCTTCAGTGTCGCATCGGGGGCAGTTGCTTTTCGCATCAGGGAACATCGCATGTATGCGGCGCGGAGTCAGGTAGGCTCTATGCAGTAGCATCAATTGGATGAATTTGAACTTGGGGTTCCTAGCCACCTTTTTGGGAAACTGCAGTACTCGGTCCCACTCTTTGTCTCTCAGGGGCCTACCAATATCCCCCTCCCATGTCTCCCTGAGAAGCGATAGAGTGTATGCCCTCCCTTCTTTGATGCTAGCAGTGAGCCATCTAGTCAGGTTTGCGCCCGTGCCCATAAGGTAGTGCATCTTGATGAGGGGGTTCGCAACAGGTTCCCGGCCCTCTGGTGACCACTTATGTGTGATATAATTGCGGAGGCCTGCGTGCAAAAGGTATGAGCCCCCAGGTACGCCTCATGTGGTTCTGAAGTCTTCAAAGGACAACAGGAGCCCTTCCGCAAACAGGTCGCCCACATGCGATACTCCTGCGCCACGCCATGGCGCCAGCGAGGTCGCCGTGAGAGCTCCCGTACCCAATGGGATGCCCAAGAGCGGGATCGTGGGGGCATAGGATGACTTAGGGGACGTGTACTTCAGTGCCTTCCTCCAGTAAATTATCGCCAGTCTAAGGAGTGGCGGGGCGTCTCTCGGTATATCTGAGTTGGGCAGTAGCAGTGTGTGTATTCTCCCCTTGTCGTGGTCCTCCTCCGACACATTGATCTCTTGGAGATTGCGACCGGCCACCCAGAAGGCCAGCCACTGTAACTGACACGCATAGTTGTAAGCTCTGAAGTCCGGCAGGCCCATACCACCGGCGTCGGAGGGGAGCTGCAACTTGGACAAACCTATACGCCTGCGGCCGTGCCCCCAAACAAGTTCGGTGAGGAGAGTGTCAAGGGTCTTAAATGTCGTTGCTGGGATCAGGTACGGTCGATTGGTGAAATGGTAGAGGAGACGGGGGAGCATCACCATCTTAGATATCGCTACTCTGCCGGGTATTGAGAGTGGTAGTGTCAACCAGAATTGTATCTGCGACTTCAGTGCTCTGATGGCCCTACCAAGGTTGCCGTCAATCATCATGTCAGCCTCCCTATAGATATGCATCCCCAGGTATCTAAAGGTAGTTTCCGCCATCTGGAATTCGTGGGGGGCGAAGGGCAGGGGAGTAGTCAGACCTGTGGCCGCAAATGTGAAGCCATAGGACTTGGATTCGCTTATGGTCAGGCCAGAGATCGTCCTAAAGTCCTCAAAGACCTGGGAAACAGGGCTCAAGTCGCCCCTCAAGTCTCGGAGATACAATATAATATCATCCGCGTAAGCAGACACTATATGTGCCGTCCCATGTCTGCGTATGCCATGTCGGGGGGCCATCAACCGAAGCCTACAGAGCATAGGCTCGAGGGCAAGGACAAAGAGGAGGGGGGAGAGCGGGCAGCCTTGCCTGGTGCCCCTCGCTATAGCTATAGGAGCTGATATATGTCCGGAGGAGCGCACTCTAGCCGTGGGGACGGTATACAGCAATCTGACCCAGCCGAGGAATTCAGGTGGTATCCCAAACTTGGACAGCGTGGCGAACATACAGTCCCACCTCAGGGAATCAAACGCCTGCTTCAAGTCCAGAGATATGTAGCCTTCGGAGTTCATGTCTCCTCCGTCCCCGAGCATTAGTTGGGCTAAGCGCCTAAGATTCATGGCCGTGTTGCGGCCCGGGACAAAACCACATTGATCCGGGTGGATCAGTTGCGGTACGTATTGCACCAGCCTCGTTGCCAGCACCTTGCTCAATATCTTGGAGTCAGTATTGAGAAGGGACAGGGGCCTGTAGTCGGCCATTTGGAGCCCCTCTTTGGCAGGCTTCAAGAGGGACGTGATCAATGCCTGCATGGACGACTGTGGTAAGGAGGTTATCCGTAGGGCTTCCAGATAAACAGTGTGCAACCGCGGGGCTAGGAGGTCTATAAATGTCGCATAGAAGTCGGCCGGTAGGCCATCTGTTCCAGGGGTTTTGCCCTTCGGAAGAGCTCGTATTGCCTGCCTGATTTCAGCTATTGTAATGGTACGCTTCAGATCTTTGGTCTGTTCGTCAGTGAGTTGAGGTAGGTCCAGGTCCCTCGTGAAGGCCTCGAATGCAACCTCGGATAGGGGCAGTGGGGGGCCGTACAGTGTTGTGTAATAGTCCCTGAACGCCGTGTTAATCCCGAGTTGGGTGGTAGTCGGGTTGCCCGCCTGATCTAGGATAGTCAGAGTAGGGTGGTGAACCGGGGAATCACGTAGAAGACGAGTTAGAAGGGGACCGGCCCTATCCGCCTGCGTATGCTGCCTGTTCTTGTATTCTCTGTAGTCTAGAAGCCTCAGGTCTTCCAGCAGCTCCGCATGTCTAATGTGAGCCTCCTGTAGTGGTGTGAAGGGTGCATTTGTGCCGGCTGCCTCATTTTCTAGGGACGCTAGCGAGCCCTCCACCTCCTTCAGTTGATTAATTACCTCCCGTTTCCTGCCCATTCCAGCGGCCATTGCCGCCCCCCTCAGACAAACTTTAAAAGCGTCCCATTCCACAAGCCGGGTGCTGGCTGTGTTCGCATTCGTGGAGAAGTTGGTTACTATAGTGTCAGACAGGGAGGCCCGGAATACCGAGTCTTCAAGGAGATCTGGAGGCAGTCTCCAAGTTGGGATGGGGGCCAGCCGCCTACCCCACTGCCAGGTGAGTTCCACGGAGCTGTGATCGGACAGAGTTTTCCCCATGTGTTGGGTCTGGACTATTGAATCCGCAAGGGAACGGGAGTAGAAAATATGGTCGATTCTGGTGTGGAGCTGGTGGGGCGGGGAGAAAAAAGTGTATTCCCTTTCTTGTGAATGCGCGCTACGCCATGCGTCTGCCAGGTCCCAGCCCCCAGCCCATCTCGTAAGAGCATCCGCTTGTTTTCTACTCTCAGCTGCCTGCAAAGGGGGATGTGACCTATCCAATGTAACATCAAGCACAGCATTGAAATCCCCTCCAATTAACCAGCGATGATCCGCCCAATCCGCCAGTACCCCGTTTACTTTCAACAAGAACTCCGATTGATTTGAGTTCGGCGAGTACACACACCCAAATACAATAGCATCCCCGTTCAACAGCCCCCGCACAAATACATATCGTCCCTCATTATCTATTCTTTGCTCCAACATCTGGAAGGGGACAGAGCCGCGGAACCAGATCGCCGCTCCCCTGGAGAACGCAGAATAGGAGGTAGCAAAAAGTTGCCCCCTCCATTTCTTGCGCAGTTTCATATTTTCAGCAGCATTCAAATGTGTCTCTTGTAGGCAAGCAATCTGTGTCCCCCTGCGGTTAAGCTGAGCCAATATCCTATGACGTTTCTGAACTGCTCCCATGCCACGCACGTTCCAAGTGCACAGTTGGTAATCATTAAGCAGCCCCATATCTATCTATGTGTTGCGGCCAAGTAAAACATCCGGGTACCCACGTTAGTTCAGCTTTGCGAAAAGAGAGTGTCCTGTAACCCTGTAGTCCCTGAACAAAAAGGTCCCCAAGCCAACGTGCCTGGGATCCAAACCATGGTGCCCAACGTGGGCACAAGTCAGTTAAGTTCGTATGCATACCGGGGGCGACAGGCCTCTGACAACTGTCACTTAACGGCCTGCATGGGTACGATAGCCCTCAATAGAGTGGGCCCCTCATGCAACCCACCGCATACTAAATAAGGGGGGGGGATCAGATATACGTTACCATCCGGTGGGGGTCATACTCGCAGCAGTTCAGAGCTCTTCCGCCATCTGGGCCGTGACCTTCGGAAACAGCGGCAGGCTGTCAACCGATCCAGACACCTCAGTGTGGGTGTCGGTGGTGACGGTGTGTCTGTCTTCGGTTGCTTCCGCGTCATGTGCGGCCAGTGCCTCCTCTGTTAGTCGCTGCCGTTGTGTTGATGACGAATGTCCTGCCATACGAGTACTAGGAGGGTGCGACTGCGCCGGTGTACCGTGGGAGGAGCGATGTCCCGGGCTGGAAGTGCTGCTCTGTCGGTCCGGAGGGTCCTTGCGGCCGTCGTCGTGGTGATCTCCAAACGGGTCCTGTGAGGTCGGTGGTGGTAGAGTGACCTCCATCCATTCCTCCGCCTCCTCTGGCGAGTCGAAGAAGTGAGATTTGTTGTCGTGCAGAATTTTAAGCCGAGCGGGGAACAGAAGTGCATATTTCATGTTCTTGTCCCTTAGTTTGCGTTTCACACCCATGAAGGTGGACCTGGCGCGCTGTACAGTGGGAGTGAAATCAGGGTAGACCGAAATGTTCTTGTCTTCAAAACGTAGCGGCGCCTTCTCCCTGGCCGCACGCAGGACAGTGTCTCGATCTCTGTAGTGAAGGAGGCGCGCGATCAGGGGACGAGGGGGCGCCCCTGGTTTGGGGGGCCTCGGCGGCATCCTATGCGCCCGCTCCACGCTATACAGGGCAGTGAGGTCTTCCTGGCCCACCAGTTTCCGTAGCCAGTCCTCCACAAACTGGGTAGGGTTCCTCCCCTCGCTTCTCTCCGGAATGCCTAGGATGCGGACGTTATTGCGGCGGGCACGTCCTTCGGCATCGTCCACCCTGTCCCACAGTTGTTTCAGATGTTTCTCCACACCCTCCAATTTCGTGGAGTGTTCCGTCTGCTGCGGTACGAGGTCATTCAGTGCTATCTTCTGTTCCGCTACACGCTCTGCCAACTTGTTGTGGTCAGCCCTCAACAGTGATAGGCCAGTCGCCATGTTGTCTATTCGCGATTCCAGGGCTTCGCGTGTCGCGCGTATTTCATTGAGGATTAGGTCCAACTTTGCGTCCTGGGATCCTCTTCCGGTCGGCGGAATGATGTCCACATTGGAGGAGGCCAGCGGGTCTTCGGAGCCCGTGGACTGCATGTCCGCCGCAGCGCCCTGGTCATGAGTCCTGCCCCTGTGTTTGCCCATGGATCTTGTTAGCAGGGTGGCGCTGTAAGGGGCACCGCCGAGTGCCGCTGCCTACTCAAGTGTCCACACAGAACGCAGGACCGCATCCACCGAGGGTGCAAGGTGTGGCGGTCAGAGGTGGTAGGGATTGTGCAGGGTCTCTGAGCGCGGCGCTGCAATTGGGAGGTCTGTAGGTCCACTGGGGGCCCCGCGGGCAAGTGTGACCCCGGCTTACAGAGAGCAGATGAAGGGAGACAGCAGGGCCCTGGTTATTGTTAAGCGAGGCGCTAAACCCAGGCAGGAGCGCGACGGGCGTCAGTGCTAGAGTCTTGTGGCAGGGCGTCAATACACTTGTCGCACTCCCTCTAAGTGGGCTAGCATCAGCAGTCCGGGTACCTAGGACTCGTTTTCCGCTTCGGGGTGCGCTGTCACAGATGTGCGCCACCCTGTGTAGGATCCTCTCTCCTTATGGAAGGTGCCACAGTCCAGACCCGAGGGCACCGCACTGCCCGGGCGTGTAGACAAAATGGCGCCGGTGAAAAACTCGCCTCAGATCCGACGTGCCCGCGGAGGTCAGGGGAAGTCGGGCTCACAGTGCCGATGGCAGGTGGTTGGCAGCGCCCGCCCCGCAGTCCTGGCCAGCGCCGCTGCGGGCAGGCGTACCGCTGTCTTTGCGGGCGGGCGGCGAGCAGGCAATCCGGTCCGGGGATGCTTCCGTGTGTCCCGCGGGCCCCACAGCAGGGCGGCCGGGCAGGGCTCAGCGACAGAAGGCAGGCAGCAGGGTCGCAGATGCGTGAGGGCGTCCTTCCTTGCCTCGTTGCCTCCGCTGGTGTCCACTATCACTGTCCGTCCGGGGCCCCGGTCGGACCGCGACGACAGGGAGGGGCAAGCCGGGCAGGCCACCTACTTGAGCCCGGGGCTTCGTGCTGTCCAGAAGGCCACTGTCGGCTCCGATGTCGCAACGCTCTTGTGTCGCGAGCCGAGTGGATAGACACCGCTCCGCCGCTTGCTGCACCCCCCCGGGGGCCTCCGACACAGCAATCAGGTGGGTTTGCAGACCGGGGTTAAAGGATTATTAGCTAGTATTTCGGGCTACGGACGGAGCTCGAGGACTACACGTCCACCATCTTCGGCTCCAGGCCACGCCCCCTATCATAAAGGTACACATAGACACAGACACATCATAAAAATGTTAAAAGTATAAAAATAAACGGCTCAGTATAAATGAAATATCAATTTCTTATAGTAAAACAATATTGAGTACAAATTTGAGGACATAGCCATGTGTAAATCAATTGTTTTACAATATGAACATAAGCCCTGTTTAAAACTATCTGGCTTAACCAATACATTATAAAGTCCTTGAAGTGCAATTACCAGAAGCATTTCAGGCATTCCCTATCCAGAGGGATTAACTGTAGGGCCAATTTAGTACTAGTCATGAAACAGAGCGCATGCGTATAGCCCGCTGCTTACAAGTCACAACTGAATAGCATAGCTTTAGTGTGGGTAGAAACTCCAGATCAGTCCTACTCTGCCTTATCCTGGCCTGCTTCAAGAGTGGTAAAATGTATACAGACCTCAATGCAGAGAAGTATTTGCAAAAGAGGATAAAGTGCATAGTGCTCTTGTTAGATTTGGGGGTCTCAAGTTGGCACAGGTAGGTACTTGTGACAAATAGGGACCCTCTCCTCTAGTCAGGATAAGGGGATTACACTCCTAAAATAACCCCTGCTCACCCTCTAGGTTGCGTGGCGCGAGCATTCAAGGCTTACTTCAGAGACGTAGTAAGTTAAGCAGTTGTGACCACATACAGTAACCCAGTGACAACACTACAAATGGACACCACACAGGTTTTATATAAAAAATAGGTAGACTTTATATAGAGTTACCACAAGACCATAAACGACAAAAAATACACACTATGATTACTTTAAGATGTTAGATTTAAGCTTAGTTCAGTTCAGTTCTTAGATGTGACACTCTGCGTCAATGTACCTTAAGTTGCGTTGCGCTTCCACGACAAGCAATGTCGCAGCGATGGGAAATGCGTCAAAGTCAGCTGCAAAGAAATAAAGATGTGAAGATCTTCCAGATGCGGCACGCTTCTCGGGGATGCGAGAAGCTCTCGGTTCGATGCGTGGACTGCAGCGGCGACACCCTTAAGATGCGACAGCAACAGCTCCAGCGGCGACACTCTTCTCCACGATGCGTGAAGCTTCCGCTGGATGTGACAACTACAGCGGCGACATCCAAGATGCGACGACAGCAGCTCCGACGGCGGCGCGCTTCTCGGGGATGCGAGGTGCTCTTGGTCGATGCGGTGTAATGCGACAGTTCCAGCGGCGACATCCTCCTTCGGAGTTGCGACGGCAGGCACAGTGACACGCTCTGACCTCGTTGCGAGATTCTTCACCTGATGCGGTGCAGTGCAACTGCTCCAGCGGCGACACCCTCCTTCTTCGGAGTTGCGACGGCAGCAGCAGCGACGGCGACACGCTTCCTCTTCGTTGCGGCACGCTTCTCTCCGATGCGGTGCAGTGCGACAGTTCAAGCGGCGACACCCTCCTTCGGAGTTGCGACAGCAGGCACAGCGACGGCTACACACTTCTTCTCGTTGAGTCGCGCTTCCACCTCCTTGCGGCACGCAGTTCCTCAGAAGGCCCAAAACAGCAGCAGGCACTTCCACAAGATCTCTGGGGAGCTGGGGAGTGAAGTCTGTTGTCCCTGAGACTTCAGCAGGTGGCAAGCTCTTTTCCAAGCCCTTGGAGATCCTTCACAAGTTGAAAGCAAAGTACACAAAGTTCCTTTCTCCTTCCTTTGACAGTAAGGCAACCACTGCAGGCCAATCCCCCAAGCAGCACTTCAGCTTGGGAATAGTCTCTCCTCAGTTTCTTCAGGTTCCTCTCCTCAGTAAAGGTTTCTTCTGGTAGCCCAAAAGTGATCTAATTTCATGGGATCAGGGTCCCAATATTTATGCCCCAAAATCCTTTGTTCTCTGAGGGGAGAGGGGCCTTTGCCCAGTCCAAACCAGTTATGAAGCACTCTGTTTACCAGACTTCTCCTTTCCTTTCACAGTGCAGGGCAAGCACCTCAGACGCCCCACATGCTCAGGAGCCAGCATTGTGGAAGGCAAGTACAGTCCTGGAGCTCTTTCTTTACAGGACTCCTTCTCTTCTTTCAGTGTGCAGGGCAGAGACATCAGCCGCTCCCCAGGGGGCGGAGCCAGCATTGTGGAAGGCAGGCACAGCCCTATTCAAGGTTCAGGTGCAACTCCTCCCTCCCATCTAGATGCAGATCTCTCTATTCACCACTGGGTGACCCAGCCTGTCTCCTGGAATTCCCCAGCCCTTTCACTCACAAAACCAGACATAGGAATACACAAACTAGCAGAGGCAGGTTTGAACGGTTAGACAAGCAAATACCTACTTTCTAAAAGTGGTGTTTGCAAACACAGAATATTAAAATAAACTTTACTAAAATATGTATTTTAATATTCTGAGTTCAGGCATACTAAACTTCTACCATGTTCTCTGAGACAGTTAGGATTATAAAATGTAATAACTCTAACAGCCCATTCTGGCCTGTGGAGAACAGGTAGCCTTGCAATAGTGAAAAACGAAAATGGCTGTATTTCACTATTAGGACATCCCATGCTATTAGGACAAGACGTCAGGGCTTGTCCTACCTTATACTTACAATGCACCCTGCCCTTGGGCCTACCATAGGGGTGACTGATATGAAGAAAAGGGATGGTTTAGGGACTGGGAAGTGGGTGCACTTGCCCAGTCAGCATGACAGTGCTAGACTGCACGCAGGCTCTGCAATGGCAGGCCTTAGACACATTTTACAAGGCTGCTTCTGTGGGTGGCACAGCCAGTGCTGCAGGCCCACCAGCAGCATTTGGATTTACATGCCCCTGGCACACTCAGTGCACTAGACTAGGGTCTGACAATTGAACCAAATAGCCAAACATGGAACCACTGATTAATACATCAATTTACAGTAGGGAGCACTTGCACTGTGGCACTCAATAGCAGTGGCACAGTGCCCAAAGCATACAACACCAGCACAAAAACACGAGGCAACCGCAAAAATGGAAGGGAGACCCATGCCAATGGTGCCAGGTCTAACTGCTCTGTGCAGACAATCCATCACAGGGACATGCTGGGAGAATGGCATAAAAAATGCTGTGTATTGGGTAGGCCACTGAGAAATTGGCAGTTTTAGGGCACCTATGTTGTAAATCTTTCACCCATAAAAGGTACGGCTCAATACCAAGACTAGTTCTAATTTGGACGTGAGCTATAACCGTGGGCAGACCAATGTTGTTGCCATCCTTTGTTCTGCACATGTATCTATGAAGGCTTTTACTAGGTGTTTCCCGTAGCTGGGCCTAAAGATGCTAGGGTTCAGGAATAGCTCATCTAGGGCCAGCCAGTTGCCGGTCTTGAATATATATGCTATCCAAGGTTTCTTCAAGCTCTTTTCCTGAGCCCGACATTCAGTCAGGACTCCTTGATTTAATGCGGTCTCCTCCTTTGTCCATATCTTTAGCCATAAGAAATGGGGCAATTTCTTAAGCAAAGCTTGTCTGCTTTGTTCGGATGCCACCAGAGATGGAGCTCGGGTTTAAATCACTGAAACCTTTACTTGACCTACCATGAATAGTGACGTTGTTGTTTGTGGTGGACTGCCTTCCACCCCAACTAATAATCCACTTTCTTATAGCGATCATGTAAATTGTGCTTTCTTCTTTCTAGATTGTATCTTTAGCACTGGAGCCTCAAAATGTTCATTTACTTAGAGAATTACAGAAGTGCTGCTGGTAGATGAATTGCAGAAGGAAACTAATGGGTGAGACAGATCAACTTCTGAAAGAGCCTTAGGATGCAAGGTTTTGGACAGCACATGAAATTGAAGCTTGCCTCATTCATTATTTGCTTTTGTTTTTGATGCCAAAAAACACCAGAGGAGCATGGAAGGATGACATGAACTGGTGGAGAATGGAAAGCAACAAAAGAGCAGAATTGTTGGCAGAGCAATGAAGTAACAGGCGTAGACACGAAAAGCAACAGAAGAGTGGGGAGGGTTGGCAGAACAATGGAGGACAAACTTGTGCAGTGGCAAGGGGCTAGAGGAAGGAAAGCAACATTAATGTTGAGGGGTGAAAGAGCAGCAGAGGTAGTGTGGGGGGCAGCACCATCCAGGGCAGAAAGGGAATAAAATGTAAAACACAAGTGCAAAGGGAGAGAGAAAGATGGTGAGCCTGATTCACAGAAGGAATTCACACTTTTGAGTGAGTTTATATTTTTGAGTAGGTTTACTATTATTCTGTATTCACAAACTGCACTCTTGAAGTAACTGACACTTTTATAATACATTACACTTTTGTAGGAAGTCCAGCACTACACCTGGCCAACCACACTGGTACTGCTATACGCCTATAGTAGGCAGTGGAGGTAGAGGCTAACTACAAAAGTCTAAGTTCCTACAGAAGTGCAGGTTGTGCATCAGAACCCATGTGCTCTAGTGGAGGGCTGAAAGAAACAAGTAGTTTCATGATTGTAATAAGTGGAAGGACTCCGCTCATCCAATCTGAATCGCTGCAAAACAGCAATGCAACAAAAGGAGGAATGAAAGCTAGGCAATAATAAGCAAGGAAATGGGATTAATGTCACAGCCAATCAATAATGGGCTGACCCATTGGTGTTGTACGCAGTGGTCTTCTGGCCTGAGGTTTAGGCAAGATCTAAAAAGAGCTCTAGTTGTCCCCCTCCAACTATTGCTTAATCTCTCCACTAAATTATGACGGTAAATGCTCCGCTATTGTGCAATCGCTGTCATTGAGAACTAGGAGTAAAACTCTTCTGTCCATTTATCAAACTGAGTTCAGCAACATTAGTTAATTGAAATATACAAAACACTGATTGCCCCTCCCATAAACCATCACACGATGCACATGAAACGCCCCTGATTGTAAAATTCACTCAGGGTTTTTTTTTAGTCAAACTTTGACTGTGAGGATCTCAGTTTACTTAGAGCAAAATTAGAAAGATGAAGCATCCCCCCCCACTCCCCCCCCACCTCCTCCATTTTATAAGCAACTATGACATGTAGACACAAACCTGGGTTAAGGTTGTTGCCTCAGTCACTTCCACTGAAAAAAATAATATTTCAGTATACGATCAGGAAATGGGTGCAGTTTAAGTCCCCCCTGCTTCTTAACCTTTATGTTGCAGATCTAGGTTTTACCCTTAAGCAAACTCAGAATATCTCTCCCCTAATTTTGGAGGTCAGCCTTGGACAGTACTTTGATATACAAGTGGGAGTTCAGCTATAGGTTTCGGTTGTCAGTATGCGGCGCTCACACAATGCTGGCCGGAGTGGTGATGATGGACAGAATTAGAGAAGGTTTGAACGGTGCAGACAGTATAGAGGGAAACCTGAAAGCCTCTCAAAAGTGAGCAGGCATCAAGATGCCTGGACACTTGTACAAACTACACACAGGTACTGTGCACACGTATGGTAAAGCCGTATCATGTGATACGATGGTTATAGACAAAGAGAAGCATTAAATAACGTTAATGAGTTCAGAATGGTCAGTTGATAAGTTCAGTGTTGGTCTTTATTTCTTTGTCTTGTTTTGACATACGCCAGCCGACACGTGTTTCATCAACAGGATACAACCTGTGACTCATCAGGGCTGAAAGGGCGCAACGAATATCAGAGAATGGAGTTTGAAAAAATCCGGGATAAAAGGGGATCGAAGTCAGCTAATGTACTCGCTGAACGTCACACCGCCAAGCAGTGGAGTGTTGCTTCTGCGGGTGGTACTTAGGAATGAAGGAAATGCTCCCAGGCCGGGGTCTGGCGGTGGATATCGTCGCGCCCTTTCAGCCCTGACCAACACTGAACTTATCAACTGACCATTCTGAACTCATTAACGTTATTTAATGCTTCTCTTTGTCTATAACCATCATATCACATGATACAGCTTTACCATACGTGTGCACAGTACCTGTGTGTAGTACTTTGATATACGCTTGATGCAGTCTTACTGGACTGGACTGCGGTTGACTTACAGAGGGCTGTACGCACTGGGTGTTCATTGCTCAGCTGATAAACTTGCAGTTCATGTTCATAGGATGAATGGTGGTTATTTTTGGTCATAGGCTCTTGAGAGCAGAGTGATGGCCCTCGCCAAAAATGGTGCTAGAATGGGGGTCTGAGTATAAATATATGGTTTGAAGAGAATGGTGTTTTTTAATCGGCATTTATTATCCCTCTGAACAAAAGCAACAGCTTTACACTCCGCTTTTTAAAATGTAAGTATACACCTCACCGGCCCAATTTTAACACCAAGTATCTACATGAACTTGGCAAAGCTTATGCCTGGACTTAGGTGTGGGTTTGTTGTGTTTCCGGATTAATTCACACAGTGAGTGACATTGCACTGTGTTGCACCGTACTTTTTGGTGTCTCTCAAATTCACCTTGAGTTTACTATACAAAAACAAGTCTGCTGTTTTGAGGTCATGTACATCAACATTTGATGGTAAGCCAGATTGACATCAGATGCTATTTTAAAATGATCTCTGGCTTGAGTGTAATAAGCCAGGTTTGGTCGGTTCCAACTCATACATAGAGTATTTCTTGAAAGCCCTGCAACATTTACATATAGATAAGATGTGGGGAAAACCATTACGCCATACTGAATTTAAGAGTTAGGGTGCGCTCAATCCAAACGCATTTCTCTTGAAGTAGATCTGATTAGAGTACACCAAAGAGGCAAGGCATGCCTGGGTGATTTTACCGGCTTCCTTAAAAAATATTTGACTATTCTGATTTCACTGGTGCAAAAGCATACATTAAATTGCCTACGATTTCATCATCTCTGTGTTTAGGAATATCACACTAGCTGGAATACTTTTAATGTGGTTCCGTGCATTGATGGTGCACCTTGTTTGTTTATATGTTTATGTCCTCTGATTGTGCTGAGGAAACGCCTTTCAGTACTTATTCCCGCCTTAGTTTCTGAAGTTGTAGAGAGACTATAATTGCATATTTGAAAAGTGCTAACCCACGGTTATCTAAATGCTTTCTAACATTTGTGGATTACCTTAAATCTTTAAACTAGTAACCACGATTAAGCATTTTACTATAGTACTTTTAGTGGAAGCATTTATAATTACTTTTAAAGTTCTCAAAGTTGTGTTACTGATGTATTTTTAGTTGTGTAGTGAAGGGCATGGTTCACAGTGCCTTTTATGAACTATGCAATAAATAAATAGCGTTGAAAAATTGAGGAAGGATACATAGCCTATTATGAGTTTCAATGAAATGGTTTCAATGAGACCATGGTCAGAATGGATATTAGTTATTTTTCATGAATGAATACCTACCGGGTAGATGTGGCTCCACGGGAAGGGACGTTGGGTAAAACGTCATCATAAAGCTACACATTTGTATCTACAAAAACAAGGAAATGTTGTCAGTCTCTCTCTCAAAGGTAAAAGCTGTGATTTTCTACAATCTAATACTGTTGCTAGTGCTGTACTGTGATGGTAACAAAAGTTTCTGGTTTTCATGTTACTTAGCTCAAGTTATTTATTCATTCTTTGTGGGTTTTTGAATGGGCTTTCAAAGTTGACAGATTTTGTAAGGTATCTTGATTCTTTTCTTGTGTGTCTTGTATCTTAAAATCGAAGGGTGATTGAGGCCACCGTTTAATGGTGAATTAATAATCATCAAAGACCTCTGGTGTAGATTAGTGATTAGCTAAATGTTGGATAGATTTTTTTAGATGGAATCCAACCTTGACAAAACCTGGTGGGATGGTGGGTATTTTATGTTGTTAAGGAGTTTTATAGAGTGTGTTATTACCCACAGTGGGGCATTCTCAGTTCATTGGTGACCATTGGGACGGAAGACAGCACTCCGAAGTTATTGCACTCTAATAATCAAGTCTTTATGAACCACATAAATAAGTAACGGAACTGGTGTTGTGTTGAACGACTGGCGAACTCATCAGGCTGCTTCAGTTAGATTCGACCTATGATTTATAGGAGATTAGTTAAGGCAAATTTGAGGCCTTGTGTTATAAGTGGGACTGAAGATATGTTGGTTGTCTTAGAAGGTGAATACTTGCAATTGATGTGCGGTTAGGTTAAATCAGATAAATAATATATGTGCACTGGATTTAGTGGTGATCAGCTCTGTGGATAGTGTAAGATGTTTTCATGATCAGGGTCTCCGTCTATTGATCCCTTTCAGAGATGGAGCAGTAAGCGAATCAATGCAATCAAACAAGTTGTGGAGCTTCAGAGCATGTGAGTGCTCGCTTTTGGAGTTAGTAAACATGATTCTGCTCAATTTACAGTAGCGCTAGAAGTGTGGGTGCTGCAAAAGGAGAGGATGCTTACACGAACACGCTTTACAAGTTTCTTGAAGTGACAGCTCCGTTTGGAGAGGCTTTCTTCTAGTCTTGCCTGCGGTAAAGACTTTGCCAACCAGTTGTGAAGGAGAAAGAAGTAGAACTAAGATGATAGATCGTCCCAATAAAGGTCCTTTTTCCTTCATCCATGAAGAACGGGTGGGTAGATTGCTCCCTACCCTTCGTTTATAGAAACTGATTTTCGGTCTGCTTGCATAAATAGCCCTCCATGTTTTGTTTGTGATTTGTAGAACGCTTCTTGAAATGTTATTAATGAATGAATGAATGCACTTGAATATCGTGACCATTGTATTCATGGGAAGAAACTTCCTGGTAGGAAGAGCCTTGGTGAAGGATGCGTCAAACAAGATATTTGGTATTTTTCTGAAGGCTGGACGGTTCAATCAGTAGATCTGTAGAGCTCTACTTGTCACCCATGATGGTTTCCAGGTGCTGTTAGCTTTATTGCAGATGGGTCTATTACAAGATTTTTAATTAGAGCGTTTTCGGTTGTTGTAATTGATATTCTTTCTATAGGTGCGTTTGAGGTTGCGTCACAGGTCTTAAAGGTGATCCATTTGTATTGATAATAATTTAATGTATTTTTTAAGCACAGTCCATTCTTTCCCATGAAGGTGTGTGAGGTGGCAGCTCGTGCCATCTCCAGAGGCAAATTCCAGGAGTCTGCGCTACTCCACTCAACATTCCTCTTTCTCTTTGCTTGAAGCATGGTTTACCTTGCCAAGTTGGACTCTTCAATGATCTTGGTCCATGGTTGGTTTCCACTTCTGCCCATCTTCCATTCTTTGTATGAAACAGCTGTGAATCGGAAGAAACATATGTGTTGAGGCATGTTCTCTAAGTGCTACAGCCTTCTTCAAAGTAAAAACACTCTCCGGCCTTGGCCAGATGAGGTTCTGTTTGGTGACCTGCGCCAGTGAAGCACGGAGGCGTAGAATCATATAGGAGGGATATGAGTAGAACAGGTCCAAGTCATGGTAGTGCCATTTCTGGAACTATGGCTGCAATATCTGATTCATAAAGCCCTTGCGGCTAGCACTTTTATCTCATGACAGACAAGCAGGCCACAGTATCCAGGCATGCAGTTCAGCTGACAGTGCAATCATTTAGAGGTATTTCTCCTTCAATGTCCAATGCCCAGTCTTTCAAACCTGAGGTTCAACATATTTTCTATGCAGTTCACTATAATGTCCATAGAATATTAAAAGGCAGAGTACTTCCCAGAATAGGAGCGGGAAATTGAAAAGACAAACAGCCGTCCACTCTTGAGCAAGTGGCAAACCTTAGTAGTGCTCTGAGCATATGTTACAGTGTTTGGTCCAGTGCCGCCTGCAGTGAGGCCACATCAATACTGTCAGTGCCTTCATTTCCGCATGCGTGTGGCTCCGAGCCTGCAGACTAGTCTAGTGTGTGTTTTTACTGCATGTAGCAGCAGTGCTGCATACATTCCTTCCCCCACCTCACCAGCCATTAGTTACATGAGAAAAGGTGCTAAATATTACCATTTATTGTTGTTTTTTCTTTTCCCCTCTATCTCAGGGAGACTTTGTGGCCGGGAAATACAAGTGCCTCATTTGCGACAAGGAGTTCGGCTCTGAAAGCGGTGTCAAGTATCACATCAATTGGGCACATTGCGAGGTGCGTGTAAGCAGGTCTTTACCTCGACAACAAAACACGTGGATGCACCTCCCACTCAGTCTCGCTACTGTTCTGCTTACTTTACCATTTTCTTTGTGTGTGACTGGAAAGCAGTAGCTGCTTTCTTTAAAACACAATCTTCTATTCTTTGATTGACATTGTGTTATACAGAACCAGCCCTGGCAGCTATTCTTACACTTTTCTTATGCAACAGAGACCTTCTCGGAAGTATCTCTGATACATTCTGGAACTCTTGATGCACAAAACAAAGCGTAAGAGTTCAAATACTGATCCTGGTGTCTCCTCCTTTGTGTGTGTAAAATATGAACCCAAACCTTGGACATTATTCATAGGATCTCACTATCCAAGCTCTTCCTCCTTGTTTACCTACCCTAGTCAGTGTGCTGGTGTTTTGCATTGCATGGCTGCATCACTACCTGCTATCTTCCCAGACTCCTGTCTCAGCACCTCCCCTGCTAGTTTCCTTTCCTACTCTCCACCCACCCGTACATTGCACTTACAGTAGACTACCCCTCAGCTAACACCTGCTCAATGCAGCAAAGACTGTCCAGTTATTTCTCCTTGTGTACTACATCCAAAACAATGTATCGCTTACACCTGCCACCATTTTCTCGACTCACTTCTCCTCTCCTGGACAGAAAAAAGCGTGGTTGCCTCCATTCACTGGCCTCACGTCCACTACCACCTTGTCGACAATCTGCAAGTTTTTCTGCCACCCCTGTTTTCAGTCCACAAGAAGGCAAAGTAAACCACTGCAACCTTCACTAATACAGCAGCCTTCTCTGTGCTCGCCCCCTCTGCTCCTCCAGCCGCCACTACTCCTTCCATCACTTGAAAAGGTACCCATTCATTGCACCCACTTCCTCCCCTTCTTTATACCTCTGCTCCCTGGAATGTGGAGGTTGTGCCCACTTCACCTACTGTCTAATCTAAAAACTCACAGGTTAAAGTTCCACAATCAAGAATCCATGGGAAGTCAGAGAGGGGACTTGTTTTTTACATCTCTTGCAAATATAAATGTATCATGAAGGTTCACAGCTGTGATACTTATACATATTGTCATCTCACCACATCTTGTGTGCACACCTAAATCAGACTTTGTATCGTTGTTTCACATCTATTTTGCATAATTATGCCCCACTCGCCGCAAGCTTGAATCTTGTTAATTCATTACCACATTCTGTCCTTTTTCTTATTTTAGGAATGGTTTGTAGTAAAAAGCAAATCCGCTCGAAACTTTGACCGAATGTTGAAAATGCAAGAGGAAGATGACAAAAAGAAAGTGAAGAAGAAAAAGCAGGCCTCTAAAGGTGGGAAGAAGAAAGGAGCTGTTAAAAAACCCACTGCGGCTGAGGAGGAGCTCCCAAGACCCACCGTCATTAAGAGCGAGAGTGAGCGAATGAGAAGCGTGCCCTCGGAGAGTGACAGTGAGAGCAGGGCGAGCAGCCCCAACAGCATGGAGGAGGAGATCCGGTCGGTCATCTGGAGAGCACGGCAGCCCATCGTGAAACCAGCCGCCTTGACCCCCTTTAAGGCCGCAGAGGTGAAACCAGGGTTCATAAAGGAGGCTGTGCTGAAACCAGAACTGGGCGACCCGGCAGAGCTCAAGTCTGGGCACATCAAGGCAGTAGTGCTCAACGCGGGGCTGGGCAAGACGACGGAGCTCAAGCCAGGGTTGGCCAAAACCACCACACTGAAGCCGGGCCTCATAAAGGCAGCAGTGCTAAAACTCGACCGGAAACGCAAGTGAGAATTTGGAAAAGTACACCGACATTTGCTACTTTGGACCAGAAACTTGACAATGAACTGTTAGTCTTCTCTTAGAGCGGCTTTCCAAGCAATGGTGTCTTATCCCTTGATGCTGCTTCCCAAGGAGAAAAAGCTACTTCTCACGAACACTCTCTGTGGTGTGTCCGTAACACCACACTTTGAGTAGGCCTCTGGCAAGGTACCTCTTTTCAGTGAAATGTTGTTTGTTGTTTAATATCCCTCTTTTATAGCGTGTTCAATACCAGCCTGGTCCGCCACAGTCATTAGTGGGTACAGTGCATTTCTCCCGCCTTATTGTTACACCCCCACACACCTTTCATCTCCGAACGAGCTTCTCACCTGAATTTTATGATGTTCTTTAGATCTCCCGGAAGTGTTCCCCCATACTTATTCATATATCCATCCCCTCGAACCCTTCTACACGATGCACAGTGTAATTGAATGTTCAGGAGACTTGACATGCAGCGTCCCTCACTTCAGTCCTATTATCTCCACTAAGCAGAGAATCCTACTGCCTCTTTCCTCTGTGGTATTCTCTAAATCTGGTTATAAAGTATTCTCACAGTGCTTTAGAATTCTTTCTTTCTTCTCAACTTCTTACATGGCTCTGTTTTTGTATGCATTTAGGGGCCCTTTTTTAGGCTTCCAAAGTTTGTTGTCAGGCAGGGGTTACTACTGAAGATTATTTTCAGTGGAGCATCCGTGTGGGTGACTTTATGTAATGTATACTGGGTGTGATAGCTGCTTCCTCCAACAATGTCATGTTTTTAGGCATTACTAGTGCTATGGTTGTGACATGAATGATTCTCTTAGTACCAACAGTACTGCAGCCCAGTTTGTCATACAGTCATCTCTCCACTCCTGAGCATCATTTTGCCCATAAAATAATGTCCTTATGGATGAAAAAGAAGCTGCAGGAATTGACCCTGCCTTTGTTTACAGCACAGCCTATTTATGTGTCTTTTTATTTCTGTCCACAAGGGTAAAACTATTGCTGCTGTGGGAGTGGCCTATTCTACTTTAATGCTTTGCCTACAACTTTAAGGAGGGCCTCTGTTCCCTGGTGCATGTCAGTATCAGCTTGATGCACTGATCTATTTTGTGGAAATGGTTGCTATGTGATTGGCTTAGAACTTAGTGGTGATACCTTAGAGACAGGGCTTAAAGTTGTTTTTGTGCAAGAAGTGTGTGGTTGATTCATTTGTAATGCACCTAGGGCTTTGGCAGCAAACACAAGCAACACCTGTTGTGCCGAAGCACAAGGGTCGATGGTACTGTCTTACACTACATTGTGAGAGGGTGGGCATAGAGAGTGAATTCCCTCAGGAAAACTCTATGCCTCCCATCTCTCTCCCACTCATGTTCTTGCATCTCCAGGGACTGCTCACCACCTTTCACACCCTGCCCACTACAGCACTCCAACCTCTCTTCCCCCAGGACCATGTTTTCAGGTCGACAGATGTTGCTTTCATTCATTTCTGCCTACTCCACAACTCCTACAGTGTAAATGTTTGTCACTGACTTCCTCACCACCTCTTGCCACACACTCCATTTTGGAATCAGGTTGCCTAATTTTGTTTTCCTTAAGATTTGATTCGCTTTGAAGTGTAAACGTTTGTGTCCTATATTTTGGGAGTGTTCTTGGTCTGAGACTGGTGAGTATTTTTAGGGAGCCCAAGGAAGTTATACTAGGGTCCATCTGCAATGGGTTGCAGCCTTCTCACCTCACTGTATCCAGCACCTGGCAGACGCTCCCTGTGCTCTGTGTTGCCTCCTCTGGGTTGCCACCCCTGTTACACACACCCTTTAGACATACCCTCTTTCTTTCACAAGCCTCCTCTCCCTGTCAGTCTGTGCTGCAGGTGTCCCCTGGAGCCTATTCTCCTTCTGCTCTCAGATAAACTTTGTCATGAAACTTCTGTATCTCACAACACTTTTCCCATCTTTGTGTGTGTGTGTGGGTGGGTGTGGGTGGGTGTGTGGGTAAGTGGGGTGGTCGGTTGGTTGGTTGGTTGGTTGGTTGGTTGCTTGGTTGGTTGCTTGCTTGCTATACTTGTTCTTTTTGGGTGCTCGGGAAGCTTACATGGGAGATGCATAGTACGGTAGCTTGTGTACATGTTTGAGAGAAGGATGCAAGCTAATACTTGTGCTGCACCATCCAGTACGTGTGCAGGATTGCACTGATGTGGTCTTCAGTTTACCTGTTTTGTTTGTGCAAGTGGACTTTGCACCACTGCCTTCTTGTTTGTGTTTTTGCTTCTCAGTTGGGTATACTTTCCCCAGTGTGTGTGTGTATGTGTGAGAGAAAGAGATAAAGAGAGAGAGAGAGCAGGGACAGTATTTATGTGGATGCCGGTACTTTAACTTTGTGCAGCATAACTGTTTTGTGTGTATAATATAATAAGCATGTGAAGGAAGCTTGCACATCTGCTTTGGTGTACCTGTTCTCCGTGTGAGGGACATTTGCACTGCTGCTGCCCATACTGTTCCTGCTCTGTGGCGTGTTGCGTCCAAAATCCTTTTCAGTATACAGAAAACACTGAACACCTGCCTTTGTCATTACCTATATTCCATGAAATGCTGGGCCTTGTGTTCCTTACCGTTGTATCAAATGTTTTTGACTTAAGGAGTACAAGAAACCCAGTAGTTTGTACACTTAATAATGGCTGCTAACTTCGCTATCGGTTTTCAAGCAAAAAGTGTTTTTTTTATAAAATAATCCCACTATTAATTCACTTTAATGATCCACTGGTTTTGGTTTGAATCAAGACTGCTTTTCCAGTAAACACCTTATTGAAAATGCCACCTGGCTATCACTACATTACTGCTGTCTTCTATTCCAATAAAGTCACTGGAATCCTTTCACCATGGCTTTTGTTGCTGAGGTTGTGTTTTTTCTGGGTATGTGTACTTAACTAACCTGCATTTAATAGTAGGCCTGTTTGTTGTTAACTGTGCTATCGTTTCCCACTTGTCTGGGGGACAAGAGAAATGCACAACACTTACCTATGATTTTAGTGAACCAGTCCGCAACTGCGCATTCCTTTAAAAGATATAGAAAAATTCATTTGGATTCTAATTGTGTGGCTCACTTTGCCTGTTGTACGATTCAAAGAGTTGCAACATGTATATATTGTAATGCAAAATACATTCCTGAATTCCCACAGATGAACTTACTTCCAAACCAGTTTTCCTTTATTGTTAAATCCTGTTACCGAATAACAACTCAGTAGAATAAAAACAAATTGTTGTATTTTCTATTTATCAGTGAGCTCATTTCCTTAGTCTGTCACTGTTATTTAGCTAATGATTTCCCTCTATGAATTCTGCGCAAGCTCTTGTAACAGGTGTTTGTTTCACTGCGTGACGATGAACTCACACATGCTGGAGTTCCTGGGTCGCCATGTTTACTTACTATAAACTGAGCTTGTATTGTCTGATTGGTCGTTGCAGCCTGCAGGAACATCTAGGTTCCTCCCAATACAAGTTAAAGCCTGGTAGGTTGGGGACGCCAGCTCAGCCTTGGTAGCTCTGCACTGTATTGCCTGCTTGTAGGGCAGAACTTCAAAGTAGCAGAGCTCTCTGTACTTGAGGGAAACCCGACTCACTCTTCTACTGATTTTTTTACCAGCATCCTCTGCTGAAAGATCCAGGGTTGATCCCTTGCTTTTGCAGCATGAATCCTTTTCTGTATTCACATTCTGTGCATCTATTCCGCCATCTTGTGGTTGGGCACGGATTCATGTTTTGTCCTGTCTTTCTCTCTCTTTTTTTTGTGTTTGGGCATCGTCAACCACAATTTGATGGTAAGTTCATTCCTTGTGTGTCTTTAGGCGCCCCCCGGAAGTTCCTTTGCGTCGCTGCCATCCCCAGATTCTTTTTTCTGCCATTGGGACTGGGAAGCTCACCAGAGGAGCTCTGAAGAATCTTTATGGATCTGCAGAGAAGAGAAGGAAGAAGGGCACAGAAAAAAACTAGAGGCCTTCAACATCGAACCCCCGAGAGGAGAGCTCCCTCTGTGAGCGGGACCCTGTTTCCAGGAGGATACGTGGCCAAAGAATACAGAGGAGAGGGACAGATGAGGCTTATAGAGAACATCCTCTTTAAATGTTGTCCAAACTGCCACCACAGGTTCGCACAGAGGAATCCACACGAGTTCTGTAACTTCTGCCTTCCGACGAATCTCATCCTCGAAGACGGCGAGGTTTTTTGCGCTGAATTTGTGCCGAAGACTTTCAAGGCCAGACTGAGGCAGCAACTCACACATCACACCATGACGGGCACCCAGAAAACACAAGGATCCCTGAGGTATCTGGGTCTCTCCAGCGACGACGAAGAAGCCGACTCGGCATATCGAAGGGAGTCGGACACCGAATGGAGCGTTGTCAATGTCAAAACAAACAGAATCCCTGAGGAAAGCGGTGAGGGACACCAAAAAGAGGAAGTGAACTAAAGACCCATAAGGCCACCTTGGCATCGAAACAATCGATGACTGAATGTCGGCACAAAGGCAAAAAGCTGCACCGGTCCAACCAAACAACATCCCAGGGGGTCAAGCCTTCAAAATAAACCTTCACACCAGCAGTCGCAAAGGAGATGCCGAAGGAAAGAACCAGGGAGGCAAATGACATGGGGCCAATTGTCTCGAAGAGATAACCCTCCTCGGCGATTGACACTGAACTTTTGCTCCAGGTCTAAAGGAAAAGACGCAGACTCAATGGGCATTGAGGTACCGTCGACACTGGAAGTGCACGAGGAAAAAGAGGAGGACCGCCTCGATTACGAGAGAAGCAGAGCTGGTTCGACGACGTGTGACATGGATCACAACCCACCCGAGCATGGAGTTGACAGCTACCTTTCGAAGCCGCCACCCCCAGACGACCTGTCCATGTCAGGACTAATCAAGAGGACAGCAGAGACATATGGGATCCAGCTGGAGGATCAGAGGGAGGAATCATGCTTCCTTCTCGAACCTGATGCCATCTGAGAAGGCAAACCTGTTCTTGCTCATGCTACCCAGGATTATAGACTAGGGCAAGGAAGCCTATAAGGAACCAACCACAGCTAGGGTGATTACTCCTTAAGTGGAGAAGAAATAAGAACATTCCACTCAAGACCCTCAATACATCAAAGACAATGTACCAGCAGACTCTATCATAATGGTCCTAGCCAGAAAAAGGAATAATGCCCCCACATCGACTGGTACTCCTCCAGAGAAGGAAAGCAAGAGGATCGACTTGGGGATAGGATGATGGAAAGGGAGGCAGCGATGCAATGGAGAATTGCAAATTCCAGCTCTTTCCTCTAAAGATATGGCCACCAGCACTGGGAAAAAATAGAGGTCTGATGCAGGAGCTCCAGGAAAGAGCCGAAGCAGAAATCCATGAAGGCAATAACATTTCCACACCTGCCTCCAGTCTGCGCTGGACGCCTCTGATCCCCTAAGCAGACAGATGTTTACGGGCAACACACTGAGGAGGCACACATGGCTCAGGTTGTCCGGATTCAAGGCCGAAGTACGGTCTTCATTTATAAAAATGCCATTTGCGAGGGAGGCTCTCTTCGGGACCGCCATGGACGAAGCACCCTAGCAATCAAGAAGGACAACGAAACCTCTAAGTCTATGGGGCCTTACAGTTTAAAGGGTCCTTCAGGAGGGGAGTTAACCCCAGCACAAGACCATCAGGCAGAGCGGGTTTCTCAACAACCCAGCAACAACATCAACAGCATGATTTCAACCAGCAGGTTGCTGCCTGCTCAGCAGCAGTTGTAACACCTGGCGAGGCAGCCCATTCGTGGAAAGCGAGAGGAGAACCTGCCAAGTGGAGACAACCAACACCCCCACCACATAACATCAGTGGGGGGGGAGAATAGGAGGATTCCTCCAGGAGTGGGGGTCAATCACCTCAGACAATTGGATCTTAAACATCATAAAACACTGCTACTGCATAGAACTCACGAAACCACTGCCTCATGTCCCCCCAAAGGCAAGAACATTAAGGGGACAGAAAGTCACCCAGTTGCGAGAAGAGGTCAAGGAAATCATCTAAAAGCAGGCAATGGAGAAAGTCCCACAGAGGGAATCGGGCGATGCATCTACTCAGCATACTTCCTAGTACCACAACAAGACTTAAAACGGAGCCTGATCCTAGACCTCAGGTACCTAAACAAGTTCATTCAAACTAACATTTCAAGATGATAATGTTGCAAGAAGTGATCCCTCTCCTAAGGTTAGAAGTTATGGCCACATTAGACCTAAAAGATACCTACCATCACATACCAGTGAACCACAGGAACAAGAAATACCTCATAATCCTTGTGGACAAAGTACACTACCAATTCAGAGAACTACCCTTCTGGATAAAATCCTCACCAAGGGAGTTCACAAAATGCCTAGCATCAGTAACTGAAAGCCTGAGAAGACCGGGATTACATGTCTACCCATACCTGCACGACTGGTTGGTAAAGGCAAACAAGAAACAAAAATGCCACAGAGACAAGCAAACAGTCATCAGAATGCCCCAAAATCTCCGGTTTCCCATAACCCACGAAAAGTCATCACCACCCCGGAGAGAGTGAAGGTGTTCCTGGGGGCAACATTGGACTCAAGGACAGGTCAAACATAACCATTTCCCACGAGAGCGTCTGCAACAGTTGAGCAATCTTTCCTCTACCAGAAGGGACAGCCTCTCGACAATTAGGTCTGTCACAAGGCTGACTGGCTTGATGGATACATGCGTTCCACTTATGCCATATGCAAGACTACCAGTGCAACCCATACAGGAATGGATCTAGATCACAAACCACGGGGGACCTGGTAGGATCCAGTGGTTTTCACATCAAGGATTTAAAAGGAGATAGAATGATAGAACCTAATTAATTTTAGTGTAGGAAGACCCTTCAAGTTACCAACTCCCATGGTGACCATAACAACAGATGCATCCCACAAGGGCTGGACAGCGCACATGGTGAATCTGAAGATCAGAGGTCTCTCGAGCCCTGTCGAAGCTGTGAAACACATAAGCTATCTGGAATGAAAGACTATCTTTCCAGCGCTAAAAGCATTTTAAGCGCATGTGAAAAGACGGGCAGTGCTTATTCATATGGACAACACAACAAAAGTATGTTCTACCTCAGAAAGGCAGCCGTGAACAAAGTCGTTCCCATTGTCAAAACTGGCACAGGAGATATGGAAGGGAGCAATCCAACGGACACAACCCTGGTAACTATGCACATCCACGAGAAGCGGAACACAGAAGAAGACAGACTGAGCAAGCAAGAGAACATGGGACACGAATGTGAGATAAAGCCGGAAGTGCTGTACAGAGTGTTCAAACAGTAGGTAACGCCAAACAGAGATCTGTAAGCTACCTCAGAAAATGCAATATGCCTAAACTCTGTGTCCAGGTTTCCACACCACCAGTCTGAGGGTAATGCCCTGTTGATAAACTGGTCAGTGAGATGTGCCTATGCATTTCAACCAATGCCCCTGATCCCAAGAGTTCTAGATAAGCCCAGACCACCAGGAACGACGCTCATACTAATCAACCCGCAATGTGCCAGACAGACAGAGAGACTAGAGATGTCCAAAAGACAAATCAAAGAAACTCAGGACCTGTTAACCATGCAGAACAGGGAAGTGTGTCACCCAGAGCCAGCCATACTCAGCCTAGCGGCGTGGAGCCTGAATACCTAGAGTGTAGGCACCTCCAGCTGCCACCCAGGACAATGGAAATCCCGAGGGAGGCAAGCAAACCGAGCACCAGAAAGTGCTACACAGCCAAGTGGACCAGATACATCCACTGGTGCTACGACCAAGAAGGACTAGAGGCAAGAACAGAACACGGAGCGGTGCTAACACACCAATCAGTTATGAAAAGATTCCTGGAAGGATCAAAGAGGGTGGTGCCACTGAGAGCAGCATTCATGTGGAACCCGAGTACAGTGCTCACGCAACTCATGGCAGAACCATTTGAACCAATGCGCAAGATGGAATTGAAGTGCCTAACCCTAAAGACCACCATCACGTCACTCTGCACAGTCAGCGAGCTGCAAGCATTCGCAATCCTAGAACCCTGTGTTCAAATCCACAAGGACAAGGTTATCCTGAGAACAAGCCCACAGTTCCTGCCAAAGGGGGTATCACCTTTCCACATTAACCAGAGTGTCCAGCTGACAGCCTTTTTTCAGCACCCAAAGACTCCAGAAGAGACGGCCCTTCATACCTTGAACGTGCGAATACCACTCATGCACTGCCTACAGGAGGCATAAGCAATCCAGAAGTGAACCAGCTCTTTGTCTCTTTTTTCAGGGCCAGCAGCAGTAATCCGTTAACCAAAGGGACAGTTGCACAATGGATAGTGCAACTAATTAAAACATGCTGTGCAGGGTCAGGAAAGACCCTACCCGCATTCCCCTGGGCAGACTCAACCAGGAACAAAAACAAACATTCCACTTTCAGACATCTGCGTAGCTGCAGCCTGGTCATCCCCAAACACCTTCACGAAACACTATTGGGTGGACATCCGTTTCAACAGTGAAGCATAATGGGGACAAAAAGTACTACAACACCTGTTTGACAATTCTCCCATATTGCAACCCAACCTTCCCAGAGAACCAAACACCGCTACGTAATCCGATGTACAGCATGTGACTACAGAAAAGGATTCACGCTGCAAAACGAATTGGTTACTTACCAGTAGACGTAGTTTTAGTGCCTGAAGAATGTTCCGGATTCACATGCAACCGTCCTGCCTCCCCAGAAATGTGGGAAAACCAAACAGGCAAGGAAAACTACGTTTTGAGATTAGAGGAAGTTTAAAAAAGAAAGAAAATAAGGGAAAAAGAGGGAGAAAAAAGAATTTGAAGATGGCAGCAATGCACAAGAATGTCCGGGGTGCCGTTAGAAGATACACTTACCACCAAATGGTGGTCGACAACGTTCACACTAAAAAAAAAAGAGATAAAGACAGGAGGACGAAACACTATTCCGGACCCAACCACTATATGGTGGAATTGATGCACAGCATCTGAATCCAGAAAACTCTTCAGGCTGCAAAACTACTCCTACTGGTAGGAAACAATTTCATTCTGCATCATAGGATCTTCATTGATAGTCTTAAACTTATAATATTCCCTCCTGCTTGCAGGTATGACGTACAAATCATCATGCTCATCTTGAAATGGAGTTAATAGCTGCAATTTCCCCAAAAGTGTATGTACAACCACAATAGTTTCAGGGTTTTGGCTTAGCATATTTTTTCAATTTACCTTCCCCCAGGCGCAGTGTTTTTTCACATTTTTATCTATTGCGTGTATCTTATGCAGCAACGTCTTGGTAGTGTTAAATGTGAAGATAAATTGTCTCAAAAGTACTGGTTTTTACTTATAAGTATCAAGTCGAAAATCTTTGAGACTTTTGTAACTTCATGATGGTTACAAAGAAGGTAAATCCAACTTGGCACACCTCTAGTTGAAATTGTCACCAGAAACTCATCAGGGGGGCAATAGTCTACTAAAGTGGTCTTTCACAGACATCAATACTTCAAGATAGAATCCCCTGGCATTTATTGGGTATAACCACTATAAACAATAATCCCATTGGGCTCTGTTTATTATATGCACACCACACGCATACTACCTCCAACCATTATTCACTTAGCTAGTACCAATTAGAAACTCAGAACATAATATAAGAAAATCATAAATCTTTATTTTTACCATATATAAAAAAACTCTAATATATTAAAAACGCTGATCTCTGTTCGAGATATGTTCTCAAAACACAATATTAAAAAACCTTAAAAACATAAAGTTTCACGAATGCGGGAGAATTAAGAGATGTATTTTCAGTTTATAAACTTTATTTCGATTTATAAAAAAAATCACAAAAGTTGGGACAACATAAACGTGGGTCAGATGAACAATACAACATGATTCTAAAACAAGAGACTTATTAATTAGATTAATTTAAAACTAACACCCTGGATATCCTTCATAAAACAATAAATAAGTTAAAAAAAGACTCTAAAACAAACCCGTGTTGGGCAACCTACATAAGAAATTGGCATTTGATTTTATATATATATATATAGGGGAGCATAATAACAGTACAATAAAGTGCCAAGTGCTATATTGAAGATACAAAGGAATGAGACCGAATGTGGACAGTTACAAACGTCTCTTTTCAATCCATCGAGTCACCCACACCCAGCCCAAGAACTTTGCTGTGGCAACCACAATCGGGCCTTCCTCTGAGGTTTTTTGGATTCTGAAGGCCTCACTACTGGACCTAGTGCCCAGACTAGAGCATACAGGTTTCAGCCAAGTGTGTCTGGGTTTAGTATAGGCTTGACAGACAAAAAAGATATGGCCCAATGTTTCAAACCTTTCCGGACAGAAAGGACAATGGCTGGTATTTGTATTGCACCATTTGGAGGTGAAGGTGTTTGTGGGCAAGGATCCCACCCTAAACTGATGGAATAATTTCCTGTCTCGAGTTGAAGTAATTAAGTCCCAATTCCCCTCATAATTGGGATCATGCTTTATTTCAAGAAAAGCTTTAGACAGAGTACGGCTGGAAGAAAGTGCAAAGCGTTTCATGTTGATCAAATTCCAATAGGCTGCCTTTAGCTCAGTTTTACTTGGAAATACACTTCTGGCTGGGGCAGTCCACAAACGGCTCATGCCCAGCTCACAGAGTATGTTTTTGACACAACTGAACCACAACATTTTCCTGTTTACATCTAGATCCCTCACTTCTAAGAGGGCCCGGGCGTAATGTGCGAGCTCAGGAGTCACCCAAAGTAGCCTCAAATATGCTACAAGCCTATAATGTGCCACATTTCTTATTGAGTGGCATCCCAAATCCAAAAGAAGAGGTACTAATGGAGTGGATGGGGGAAGGCCAATTAAGGACCTTAAAAATGTATTCTGGCCCACCACTAAAGAATCCGAATTGGCATGTCCCCACAACTCCACCACATAAAGGATTGAGGCGCCAATTTTGGCATTCTAAATCTGTAGCACGAGAGCTATGGGTTTAGTGTATCAGCGTCTGTTTTCCATTAAGCAAGGAGCCAGAAAGTTGAGCGTGTTTGACAGAAAGACAGTCTAATTGTGGCTTCCAGCGCTGTTTTCTGTCTATTAATACCCCCAGATAGGAAAAGGTCTCCGTTTGAGCCAGAGACCCTTCTTTCATTCTACTATCGCCAATTACTTTTTTAGAGTTCTGCAAGACCTAGTACTTCGTTTTATCAACGTTTACAATGAGGTCGTGGTCCGCACAAAACTCTTCGAATCTTGAGAGGGCGCGTTGGGAGTCCCTGTCTCGTCTTTGAGAGAATAAGAGTGTCATCGGCGAACATTAGTAGCTGGATCTTAATCCCAGCTAGATACGGGGCATCTGTGGGGAAATCTTCAAAGTAATTCACTACCCCATTAATGTACATGGAGAAGAGGGTGGGTGCTAGGACGCATCCCTGTCTCACCCCCTTCTCGACCGGGAACTTTTCAGTGATACTACCCGCCGCGTCCCATCTAACCTGAGCGTAATTGTCTGTGTGTAGTTTGACAAAAAAGCCAGGATGTCCAGCGGCATACCCAACTTTAGCAGGGTATGCCACAACTTGGGTCGCGGGACCAAGTCAAATGCTGACTTGAGGTCTACGAAGGCTGCGTAGATAGTACCTCTCCCCAAGGGTACAGTGCGCCAGTATATAAGAATGAACTTTAAAACGTGGTCCACTGTGCTAATGCATTGCCGAAACCCCGCTTGGAGATCAGAGAGGATATGACATTCTTCCATCCATGCCTGAATTCTACATAAATTTGAATTTGAATTTTGAAAAATGTATAAAGCGCACGTTCACTGTGCAGTTTCTTGGCGCTAGAGGGTTCTTGAGCTAAGGCGGGCACAAGGGGCTATAGGCTGAAAGCTTGTTGAAACAGGAAAGTCTTGAGGGCTTTGCGAAACTCAAGGTTGGAGGGAGAAAGTCTGACCTGGGGTGGGAGAGAGTTCCAGAAGGTGGGTGCAAGAACCGAGAATTTCTGGCCTCCCGATCTTTTTGTCTTAAAACGGGGGATAACTAATAAAGATTTAGAAGAAGAGCGTAACGCTCTAGAGGGGCAATAATTAGTGATGGTAGAGTTGAAGGCCGGGGCAGTGCCCGCCCGGGTTTGAAAAGTGAGACAGCCAAGTTTGAAAAGGGCACGTTGTTTTATGGGGAGCCAGTGAAGGGCAGTGAGAAGGGGTAGTGATGATATTTGGATAGGCCGTATACCAGGCGGGCGGCCTGGTTCTGCACCAGCTGAAGACGCTGGAGTGCATAGGCGGGAGCACCATTGTAAATAATGTTCCCATAGCACCACCCTAGCTGACACCTTTTGGATGCAGTCAATCAGGCTTATGGGCCTATAGTTACCCGGTATCGAACAATCCCCTTTTTTGTGAATAGGAAGAATTACTGCTCCTGCCCAGGTACTGGGCAACGATGCTCCCTTAGCGATGGCATGCAGTAGGAGTTGAATATACAATGCCCAGATGTCGAGATCTTGGAGGAACAGGTCCGCAGGGATACAGTCTGGCCCGGGAGCCCTACCTTTCGGGACCAGGAGGAGGGCATTTTCCACTTAATGCTTAATTATGTGGGAATAGGAGAGGGCATTACAAAAATATCTTGGACAACTGGGCCACATGCGAACTGGCCTTTGTAGTGAAGAACCCACTGATCTGGCGCCACATCATTCGCAGGAGCTTTACTTTGGTCCCCACTTCACCAGATGCCAGAATGCGGTCATATCTCTCCCAGAACAAGTTTTGAGACGATCAGCCCAATGATCGTCATCCCCGTCCCTTTTGGCCTGGGATTGTGCTGCCTTATAAGCCAACCTTTTCTTTCTTATTAAATCACCTTCTTTAGTCCTGATGGCTGCCGCTAGAGATCTATAAGCAATGCAGCAAAAAGAATTATACCAGACAGCGGCCTTCTGACATGGGGGTTTAACCAATTGTTTATGTTTGCCGATAAAAAAACTTTTTAAGATCGTTAAAAAGATGCTCATGAACCTGGGCGGCTCTAAGGGTGGATACATCTTGCGCGGCATCAGCCTGGAGAATAGCTATAGCGTTGGCTACCAGTTTACTCATTTGATTCACGTGGTCTGGTTAATTTGCCACATTAGCCCATTTAAGGCGTCGTGTGTCGTTTGTCAAATGAGCTTCTACGGAGTCAACGCATGGTATCAAACTTTCTCCATGGTTTGAGTGCAGATCCCGCAAGGAAAGAAGCACAGGGTTATGGTCGCTTTCAGGGCGAGAGTGAACCTTCATGTCTAACAGGTTGGTTTAAAACTCCTTATTAATGATAAAATAGTCTATGCGGAGGCTACGATGCCCACTAATGTATGTTGGCATCCCAGTTTTATCTGATATGTTACGCCCGTCAGCTGCTCTCACCCCATGTTCTAAACAAAATACTTTTAGTTGGAGTGTTGCGCTAGACCACCTTTTTATTGAAGTAAGATCTAGAGAACGAATCACCCATTTTTCATCCTCCTGTACGCTAAAATACATATCCTGAAAATCCAAGGGTTCGAAAGTGCAGGTAAAATCTCTGGCTATTATTGTATTGTTTTGACCTCTTTGGTTTGTTAAAAAAACGTCGAAGTGCTATGGTGTTTGAGGCCTTCCCACCTTGCAAGCCCCTGGAATAGACATTGATAAATAGGAGATCAGGAAGATTTCCCTGGTGTAACCTAATGATAAGAATGTCCCTAGAATCGATGTAAATCTCCTCTAGCTTATATTGAAGGAACTGCCTAACTCCGATTATCAAGCCCCCTTTGGCCTACCCTGCTCGCCCTGTTCCGCATTTTTAGAGAAATTAATGTAGCCTGGGCGGAATACCTGGTCCACCGCCCATGTCTCTTGGAAAAACAGAATGTCTTGTTCCTCAATAAATGTAGACCAATCAGTTAAGGCTGTTTTGCTTACAAGCCCCGCAATGTTCCAGGAAGCAAGTTTTAAGCCAGCACTGTTGTCCGTGGGGACTCCAATTCTTGGATGAGGACATTGGCCGCGCCTTGTCACAGGGGAATCGACGGCTTTTGTATTAGAGTTCTCCGTACATACAATACCACAATCTAGTTCCTTTCTGATTCCATTTGAGCCTAGATGTATGCGCTGTGATAGCCCAAAGGTAACATGGGAAGGAGGAAGATCGCTTTGGGTGGGACCCAAAACTAAATCGCCCTCACTCAAGTCGGCCACTGGAGATGGAGTCTTTTCACAAGAGGACAAACAGCCCAGTCAGTGTATGTCTTCTAGATTGGAAAGGATGTCGTAACTATTGTGGGTATATACATTGTATTCATAGATTTCCTGAGCATGAGGTGTAGCCCTATAGTCGCCCATCCCAATAGATAGTGTTGGGAGGTTTCCATAAAAAAAACCCAATGGTAGGATGCTAATATCTTCCCCACTCAGTTGCCTTGTCCCTGCCCTGTCTAAAATAGTTTTCACTATTAGGGGAGCCCAAAGTTCAACACCACACAATCACCTCTACTAGTTTTTGGTGATTTCCCTATCCATAGAATTCTACGAATCATTTTAAATTCCTGGAATAGATGTCTACCCAGCCCGGTTTTGGTTTTTAAAAAATGTAGGGCCTTATTCCTGAGCAATGCCCAGTGTTCCCCATTGCCAGGTTGTAATGGGGGTACATTAGATAGTATAATAGTGTACGGCGTGGCATCAGGGGGTAGGTTAAGATAGTCGTTATGGCTGGGCAAGCCACCCCAGGTCATCCCTTTGTTTTTACCCCCAAAGGGTTCCCTTATGGGGACAACCTTTGATTGGATAAGAAGTGTGCTACTGGGGTTTGCAAGGGAAGCTTGCACAACTGAATTGGTGCCAGCACCAACAACAGTAGTAGATAGATTTGATGCAGGGGCTTAAGCTATACTGCGATCAATAGGACCACTTAGAGCTCCTTTTAATAAAGTGGGTTTTTGAGGGAAAGCTGTTGCTCAATTTTGATCAGTCTAGAATCAATATCTGACAATTTGGCAAATAGGGGTTTAAGCAATGCCATGAGTTTATCTTCGAATTTTACTAAAATACGGTCTTCATAATCGCATGGCACGTCACAAAGACGAGCCTATACACTGGTCTCTAATGTGCTAGAGGTACTGATATCTCCAACCCCATGGGAGCTGCCTTTATTACCACGAACCACACCTCTGGTTTTTGCCACTTTATTGGCCTAATATGTGGTAAGTGGCAGTCCACCAGCTTTCCTTTTCTTATCTACGGCTGTAGAAGCACCCTCCCTTCGCCTGTGTTGATTGTTGATTACGAGTAAGAATCTTGACTGGGGGTGGAGGAGTGGAAGTGGGGACACTAACTGGAATGGGGAGATCGTCTGGTAATGCTGCTGGAGACAAGGGAGCCTAATGCGGCGTGCATTCAGCAAGAGGATCTGTGATTAACAGAGGACCAACTGGGAGAACTTCAGAGGAGGCTCAACGAGGCTCTAGAGAGAGGATGTATTTTCTAAACTTCAAGCTAACACCCTGTTATACACTGTAGACACTCTGGAAACAATGCACTGTGGATACTTTTACATCACGTTCAATGTGTGCATAGGGGATCTTTTTCTTTTATCCACACCAGATGTTTTTTCCAATTTTCTAACTGGACCCCCTAGATTCAGATCTGGTGTTGTTTTTAATATTTCCTTAGACACGAAGCGACACGTTTCGGTGGTATCTGATAATTTCCCACCTTCTTCAGGCTAACAAATAGTTTTTACAAATCTCCCCAAGAATGATCTAAAAATAACATAGTAGAAAAGACAAATTGAAATTACAAACTGAGCTTTTCCTCCGCAAATATCCATTGCATGACATGACGTCCAACTACATTGACATTTGACACAACATTTCATATACAATAACAATAAAATCTAATTTCGTTATTTTTTTTTTTTTTTAAAAAGACCTTGGGTTTCCACATTAAATCCTTTGTTTTAAAACCGGTGCTGTCCATGCTTATTTATTGGGTTTAAGCCAAGGGCTGTGAACTGGTCCAAAAATACTCAAACCTGCAGATGTGTTGCAGACCTTTTGCACTAGACATCTATATGCTCTCTGAAGAGGGTGCCTTGGAAACCTGAGGGAATACTTCTGACATTTTAAAGTCACATGTGAGCTAAACTGGACTTCAGTGTGGCCATCTTGCACGTTGAACAATTAAAATGAAGTCCAGCACCCCTATCCCCCCTTGCATTGAGCATCCTCTGTAAGCAGAAACCTATCTACATATCTAAGCGCTTGTTATCTACCTATATATACATAAAACCTCTTCCACATCCAGATGCCTTCTCCAGATGTTAAGTGACATTGTGGTTGCTCCAGCAGAGGACAGCCTCAGACCATCCACTTGAACACTCGTAGTAAGTCAGGGTTTTAGGTCTCTGTAGCCTGGCATTTCTAGGCGGCCATTATATTTGACCTCCCATCATTCTGAGATACTATTTTGAGGAGGTTTTCGAAAACTTGCACATCCTTTTCATAAGCATGTACGGATCCTAAATATATGCACACACGCTCTCTTTTGAGACCTGAACTGGACCATTGACTTACGGACCTAAGAGAAGCTGTGAGTAGAGCGGTAAAGCACATAATTGGTGGACTGTTTAGAGGCTAATACTTATTGTGCATTCAAAGCAATTAACAACTTTGGGCCCAATTTAGAAAGGTAATCTGAGATGGAAGCCTAACTTTACGACTTTAAGAATTCACAAAGCACATTTACAAGTAGTAAATTTAGACTTTTGTCTCAGTTAAACTTAAGTTTTGGTCTTCAGTTTAACTGAGACCAAAACTTAAACTTAAGAGCAAAACTTAAGTTTTAACTGAGACAAAAATTGAACTTTACTACTTGTAAATGTCCATTGTAAATACCGAAAGGTGTAAAGTTATTTCATCTCAGTTTACCTTTGTGAATCAGGCCTGAAGTATTGCATGCAAGGATTTACAGACAATCTGCCACGGGGCTGACACCAACTCACTCTCAAGGCCGGTGTTTCCCCCGATGATTGCCATTCTTCTTTTACAGGGGATACCCCTGCTCTCCTTCCCGCCCGGCCGACTGGCATTTCGTCACCTAAAACTGCAGCGGTGGTTGATTAGGCTCTGGAGTGGAGGCAGTCCCATGCCAGTTGCCAAGAATGACGAGGCATAAAGTCTGCGTACCGTATGCAAGCAGAGTATTCAAAAGGACATTGTGCATGAACTCTCATCTTCCATCCTGTTCTGCAAACTAAAGAGCACTAGACGAGGATTACTTTTTATCACTGGTCTACAAAACTCTGTCACGTTGCTCTTTTTCCCTACCCCTTTCCCCCAGTCTTTCCAGGCTCTTTCTTCATGTAAGCAGCACTTGTTTTTATCTGAGTTTGAAAATAGAATATAAACTGCGGGGACCCGTTCTATGTGTACCTAGTGCACATAAGCGAGGATTCTAACACGTTCATAAATGCAATGAATGGTGTCAGAGGAATGTGAGAAGTGATGCTCCAAAAGGAGACGGCCATGGCGGGGGCTTCAGACCTCGCCAGCCTGCCGAGGGGTGGAGAGAAGCCACCCCTTGTGGAGTCATCTCATGAGATCCCCCCTTCTAATGCACAGGAATGCGAGGCTGCAGACAATGTTAGGTTCCTTTGCTCCAGATAGTTGTAAGACACTGAGTACTAAAAGAGGGTATTGCCATTAATCAATAAACCATTTCTAATTCAACTTTATTCGAGTAGTTCAATAAAGTTTGTATTTGTGAAACTGCAGTTATAGTACTTAGCAATTGGCAGATCATTTAAGGATAAGTTGGGACATTTGGGTGAAGTTGCAGTTAAGATAACAAGCTTAGCAGGAATTAGAAGCAGTAGAGCCAGAGGAAGAACTTTTATATTGCAGTTATTTATCATGATTCTAATTGGGAGCGATTTTAATTGCATTTTAAAATGTACTTTTGTGAAGAATTTTTACATCATACCTCCATACCTTAGGGTTTTAAATGGAAGGAATTGTAATTGCTTTTAAACATACTTTGTGATGAATTGCGTTTAAGTAGCTGTAATTTTCTCAGTGTGTAAGGCAATTTTGTTTTGTTATATTAAAGCCGAAAACTCTTCACAATAAATCTAAATCTGGTTCACAGTGACTAGATTCGTCAACCACATTGGGCAAAAACAGACCTGGTGGGCTTATCAGAGATGGAAAAGCAGAAGATGGGTGCTCCGTCGATGGAGGAGATTGGTCCTCTAACATCAATGATGCTGAGGTGCAGGAGGCTCAGGGGAACGCCAAGGCGTTGAACTCAAGACCTATTAGGTCTCCCTAGAGACCTTGAGCCTACGGTGCCACATGCTTGTAAAATACCTGATTTCCCGAAGGACAAGGCATTCAAACACATGCCCACAACGCCAAGGCTTGGTTCTTCTAGCGACAACCCAGAGTTATAAGAAGCGAAGCCCTCAACGCCAATGAAACACTCAATCGAAGGAGCACAAGGAACTTCCCATCCAACCAGGAAAGAAAAACTCACCGGTTAGTATGTGTTGAAAGGTATTGCCTCGACTTCTGAGAGCAATTGAGCGCAGAGAGGGAAGGAGGGCCAGGCGTCCTCAAAGGAAAATGTCTACACGGGACCTAAGGCATTCGACGTTGAGTGAAAGAAGAGGGCATTCACTGCAGAGATAGAAAACAATGATGCAAAAAGAGTGCCTTTGTGGAAGTCATGACTCTTTTGAAGGAAGCTAAGCCAGTCGGATTTAGTAGAGCTACACAGGAGATTATAAGCACGAAGGAGCACTCGAGGAGAGTCAGCACACAGACATGGGGTAGGATGAAGAGTGTATTTTCAGCTTTTACCCCAAAAGACAGGGCTGGATGAACCTCAAAAAGAAGTGCTGTGGAAGTCTTTGAGGCTTACCCGCCCCAGGAGGAGATAGAATTCAGGCCCTCAAGGCCATTCCCTCAGACGACATTTCCACATACCACACAGCTGTGAAGAAGGCGGCAGAGGCCCTCTTGGTGAAGATGGAAGTGGAAAAGGAGGAAGGTTGTTTACCCCTCCAAACCCTAATTCCGGTCTACTTAAGGAACCAGTTTCTCCTTATGCTTCCCAGCATTGGACAGCAAGGCAAGGAGGTTTTCTCTAAGTCCGGGACTGCAAAGGCAAACAGGCCCTGCATGGAGAAGAAATACAGAGCCTCAAACCACGACCCTAAATACATTTAAGGCAATGTAAGACCACACTCTAATTGTGTCCACAGTGTGGAAGTGAGCCATGTCCTCCGTGTCGATGGAGCCTCCACCAGCTAAAGAGAGTAAAAGGATAGAGGGCTGAAGGAAGAAAGATTGAGAGCTGCGGCCACACAGTGGCGGATTGCGAACTCTAACGCCTTATTAAACCTCCATGCCCACCAGTATTGGGAGGACAGGGAAGACCTGTCACACCTCCTTGAGGAGTACCACACAAGGGCTAAAAGCATAATTGAGTATGGAAAGAACATTGTTAACTCCTGCCTGAAATCAGCCTTTTATGTTGAAAACATACCAAGAAGGTAGCCATGAGTACGGTCAAGAACCCATGATCTCATACAAAAAGGTAAACTAGTAACCAATACTTCCATTCGGTGTGCTCTAGATGCCACAGATACAGCCTCCCGAGCCATTAAAACCAGTGTCCTTTTAAGCAGACATGCCTAGCTAAGTATATCAAGGTTTAAACCCGAGGTTTAGACAACCATACTGAACGAACCTTTTGACCAAGAACACTATTTGGGCATACAGTGGATTCATCTTTAGAAAAGATGAAAAAAGACACGGATACTGCCAAATCAATGGGAGCCTTGCAATCGCAAGCTGCCAGAAGTTCCTTTCATCGCTCCTCTTATAGGGGCGCCTCTAGAGGCTTAAACACCAATAACTCCTCCACTTCACAGACCTCCTCTACCAGAGGTTATTACCGAGGAGGCTACAGAGGCAATAACAACAAAGGTAGCGGCAAAAATACCAATACTCATACTGCCACCACCTCCAAACAATGGCTTCCCGCCACTCCCCCCGGACCATTATACTCTGGTTGGGGGAAGATTAACCCAGTTCCTACCTGTCTGGTACAATATCACCACGGACGGGTGGGTGAGACACGTCATCCAACCCGGTTATTGCCTTGAGCTCACTGCGACTCCCCCCCCCAACATACCACCCAAACAGTGTCCAATGTTAACAGACCATTTAATGCTTCTGAAACAAGAGGTGCTTTCCTAATATCACCACGGACGGGTGGGTGAGACACATCATCCAATCTGGTTATTGCCTAGAGCTCACTGCGACTCCCCCCAACATACCACCCAAACAGCGTCCAATGTCAACAGAACATTTAATGATTCTAAAACAAGAGGTGCTTTCCCTACTGCACAAACATGCAATAGAACCAGTTCACCTTCACCATCAAAACACAGGAGTTTGAGGGGCGTGGCTAGACCGGCGATGTGAGCAGACGCGCTCTTGGGGAGCTCCTGCCGCCGCTGGCCTTTTCATATGCATTCAAGACGGATCTAGGGGCGACCGGGCCCCCCCTGCGACGCCCCTGTATGCTGGCTGGCTGAGGCGGCGTTTTTGGGACCATCGGCGGTGCAGCAGTGACCGGGGAGACCCTGTGGGGCGAGTGACCGGCTTGGCGCGAACGAAGCCTATCTGTCCGCCATCTTGGGCTGCTGCGGAGGCGGCTTGCTGCCGAGCCAGGGGACACATCGGGTGCGCCTACGGACTCCTGCCGACCCCTTCTCTGCACACACGGCGAGGTGAGGCTGCTGGACTCTGTCTCTGCGGACCTGCGAGAGGGAGGGGCACTCGGGCTACACTCCTCGGTCGCTCCGTCCGCCTGGCGCATTCGGCATCCGCCTTCTCAAGGCATCGGAGCGGAGGCACGAGACCCGCAGTTCGGACCTGCATTTGGGAGCTCCCGTCCCCTGCCGCGCCCCGGTGTTGAGGAGCGGCGCCGCGGCTGGGGTCTGGACGGCACTCAGGAACAGGCAGTGCCCCCGGGGCACTTCTCGAAGCGGACGGCGCCCGCCATTTTCTGAATCCGCACAGTGGTGCACCGGTTCTTCGGCGGCCCAGCTGGTTTGCACGGAGGGGAGCGGTGAAGGTGAGCTGCTGCTCTTAGCGCTGCCCGGGGACGATCTTCCCCCCTGCTGGCCCTGCTGCCTCTCGAGGGACCAGGACATCGGCGACCTCCCCCTCCGTCCCCACCGGCGAAGGACTAGTAGAGGTAGTGCACGGGGCCCTGGCAGTGTGGGGTGCCTGTTGCTCTGCTGGAGTGGTGCACTGAGGACTTGGGCTATTCCCTCAGCGCGGACCCCGGACTGTGGGGCTGGAGTGGAGGCCTCATTCTACAACAGTGTGATTGGCTATAGGGTGCTGTTGCCAGGTGGGTCCTGCGAAGGGTGCGCTGGGCCTCGCCGTTGCAGGAGTCGAGCGACCGGGATCTTGAACCCGCGGATAACTGAGGTGTGGGCTACCCTCGGAGCTCCATGACTGAGTTTGGCCCCCCCTTCTGGCCTTGCTCCCACGAGCTCCTTCAGACGGGAACCTCAACCCACAGCGGCGCTCTGCGGCCTGAGACGACCTCCCTTGGCCTGCGTGGACGATGACGCGCACGAACAGGGGCACTAGGGCAGATCAGACGTCGGCCCCCAAGGATAATCCTGTGACAGCCATGTGGGGCAAGTCGGGGACACCGGCGGCTGGAGATGGCCCATCCAGAGGAACGGTGGACTCCCCGCCAGTTACGCAGGCGTTCATGGCCACCTTTATGTCTGAACTCAAGGCAGAGATTGGCTCCCTGAGAACGGAGGTACAATCGTGCGTCACAGAACTCAAGCGGGAGGTCACGGAGCTGGGAGATCGAGTGGATAGCCTGGAAAGGACTATGGACACGCGCACGGAGGACCAGGAACATTTGTGGCAGCGCCTGTCAGCCCTGGAAGAGCAGAACATTGAACTCCAGATCAAGCAGGAAGATTTGAAGAACCGGGGCCGGCGCAACAACCTCCGTATTCGCGGCGTGCCACTCGGAGCGGAAGGGAAGGACGTGATGGAATATGTGGCACGGCTACTTCACGAGGTGCGGGGTGACGAGGACGTGTCGCCCCCCACTCTTGAACGTGCACATCGGGTGGCGGCCCCTGCTGGGAGGTCGGGCCTCCTCCCGGATATTATCACGAGGGTGCATTTCTTTGTAGAGAAAGAGGAGATCTGGAAGTGCTCCAGGGACAAGCCGGACTTGCAATACCAGGGACATAAGATCCAAATTTTTCAGGACCTGGCGCCCAATACCCTGAAGCGGCGACGTGCTTTCCGCTCGGTGACGGAGAAGCTGCGAAGCATGAACATTCCGTACCAATGGGGCCATCCATTCGCACTTATCTTCCAGTGGGAGGGGAGACGCAAAGCTCTGCGATCGTATGATGAGGCGGCGAGACTTCTCAAACTCTCGGGCTTTCCTCCAGATAGTCCCTCTAAGCACTCATTCCGCAAGAGAACGCCATCTGGGCCGGATTGGACCACAGTGCCGCGGAGACGAAGCACACCACCTGCTGATGTACCCACGAACAGCCGAAGCTAGGCAGGAAGTTATAGCCCACATTAGAGCTTTGGAGGAAGCAGAAACTGACCCTGAGGAGGGCTCCCCTCCAGAGCGTCCCCCTACGCTGTGATGATGGCGAGACACTAACTGCACTCCGCTTGAGGTACTGTTGTCATATGCTCCACCAGCGGGCCGGGGGTTGTCAGTTGGGGGGAGGGCCCGGGTGGGCTCCTGATCCCTCACTGCTGGGCCTAGGAGGGTGGGGGCTCCATACCTCCTAGTACTTTCTATCAGCCATGTCCCTCTGGAGCTGCCCCCTGGGGAGTGACATCCCGAAGGACATTCGAACCAGAGGGTGTAGGATGCCCTATTCTGGGGACAGCGAACTCTGGCCCTGTTGGCCACACCTTCATGGTTCATACTTTCAGCCTCATCGGCTGTGGACTGTTTGGTTTTTGTGTTCGACTCTCTCTCTTCCCCTCTTTCTCTCTTTTCTTCCTTCTCTTCTCTTCTATATGGGACCTGGGAGGGTGGGTGTAGGGACGGGGGAGGTCGGGGAGGGTGGGACCCTTGCCGGGGGTGTATGGGTGGTATGTGATGTGTTGAGGTTGGCGATGCTTGCGTATCCTAGTGCTCCTTGCCATGGCGAGTAAGGTGGATAGACCCCTTAAGATCTTGTCCCTTAACGTTAAGGGCCTTAATTCGCCCAACAAGCGCAGGCAGATATGGCATATCTTGAGGCATGACCCAGATATCGTTTTCTTGCAAGAGACCCATCTTCGTCAGGCAGATACTGGGCGCATGGCGCACCCCAGATACCCTCTCCAATATTGGGCGGTGGCAACCACGAAAACAGCAGGGGTGGCGATTCTGTGCAAAGCTGGCATCAGGCGAGGTACCGATAGGCTCTTTCGAAGTGGTGATGGCCGTTTCCTCAAGGTGACTGTTGAGGTGGGAATTCGCCGCCTTACGCTATGCAATGTGTACGCCCCTAATCAGGCACAGGATCGTTTCCTCCGAGATCTCTTGCGAGAACAGGTGCTTCGGGGTGGACCCTCTGTTATCCTCGGGGGGGATTTTAATTTGGTGTGGTGCCCAAAGATGGACCAGAGTGAGGGCTCCTTTCATGGGGCGGGGGCGATGTCTCTGGCCCTTCGCAAGCAGATAGACGACCTAGGTTTATTTGATGCATGGCGATACTTCTCCCCGGATAAAAGAGAATACTCTTTTTATTCGAGCGCCCACCGCTCTTACTCCCGCATTGATCATGTCTTCCTGTCCCATGATTTGCTTCATGATGTGGTTGATGCTGGGATGTCGGACATATCCATCTCGGACCATGCTCATGTGGAGCTACTTCTCAGGGATCCACGGACTGGTCCCCCCAGAGAGCGAAAGTGGCATCTACCCCCGCACCTCCTTAGAGATGCGGCGTCTGTAGAGGACATCCGAGCGGCCATTAACTCCTATTTTGAGTTCAATGACCTACCAGAGACGCCTTTTCAGGTGGTCTGGGACGCCTTTAAGGCCACGATCCGGGGCCACATTACCTCCCTCGCGATTGCAAGGGCGCGGGAGGGAAGGGCGGTGGAGGATGGCTTGGTGAGGGACTTGCGGGAGGCGGTGACGCGAGATCAGGAGGGGTCCACATTGAAGACGCGGCGACACTTGGCAAATATCCGGGGCCAGCTGCGACTGTTACGTGCAAATAGGGCCGAGGGCTCCCTTTTGGCCCTGAAGCAGCTGCATTTCGACGGAGGGGACAAGGTGGGGAAGCTATTGGCGAGACGGCTGAGGGTCAAGGCGGCCAGATCCCACATAGCGAACGTGAAGCTCCCCGATGGATCTCGGGCGACGACGGCGGGGGACAAGCTGGGAGCGTTTCACGACTATTACACCACACTCTACACGGCGGACCCACCGGCACCCGCCGTGTCGGAGGCTGTGTTGGAGCACTATAGCGGGACGCGGTTGGACCCCCTTACGGCTGAATGTCTGGAGGAGCCGCTAACTCTGGAGGAGGTGACCTCGGCCATTAAGGAGCTAAATCTGGGGAAGACGCCGGGACCTGATGGCTTGCCGCTCTCCTTCTATCGACTATTCCAGGCTCGGCTGAATCCGTACCTACTCCGACTTTTTGCCTCTTTTGATGGCGGTCAAGGCCCCTCCCCGGACATGGGGATGGCGGAAATAGCCTTGATCCCGAAACCTGGGAAAGACCCTGCGCTATGCTCGTCGTATCGCCCGATTGCGCTGCTTAATACCGACTTCAAAATATACACCAAGATGCTGGCCAAAAGATTGGATCCCCACATGCCTGACCTCGTGCACCCGGATCAGGTGGGCTTCATTCGTGGCCGCCAAGGGGCTGACAATGTGCGGAAAGTTGCTCATTTGGTGGGGAAGGCGAGCCATTGGCATATCCCGGCGTGCCTCCTCTCGTTGGACGCTGAGAAAGCATTTGACCGTGTGGACTGGCCATTTCTCCGAGCGGTCCTTTGTAAAATGGGACTCGGTCCACTGATGATTGCTCGGATCATGGCACCTTATGCTGCGCCTAAGGCTAGGGTCCGTGTGAACGGAAGATTGACAGATCCGATTGCCATCGGAAGAGGAACGAGACAGGGCTGCCCCCTCTCGCCCCTGCTGTTCGCCCTGGCGGTCGAACCTCTGGCGGATATGATCAGGCGTGACCCGGGCATCCACGGCATTCCGTTGGGTGGACAAGTCCATAAAGTGGCACTTTATGCCGATGATCTCATCCTTACCCTCACGGAACCCCGACAGTCCCTGCCAGCGCTCCATGCTGCGCTCCGCTCCTTTGAGGGCGCCTCCGGCCTGAAAATTAACCATGATAAATCGTGGGTACTTAACCTTACGATCCCCCCAGCCGACGTCCCCTCGCTGGAACAGTTGTGCCCCTATCGCTGGACTGCTCGCCATATTCGATACCTTGGCCTATCCCTGACCCCCTCCCTGGAGGATTGGTCGGCACTTAATTGGGCAGCTTGCCGCAAGTCCATCCTTGAGGTCCTGAGACGCTGGAAACCACTTAATCCCTCGTGGCTGGGACGGCTGAACGCTATCAAAATGTCTATTCTGCCCAAGCTCCTGTATTTGTTCCAATTTCTTCCCACGCCTATCCCCTTACCGAACATCCGAGCCCTGCAAAATGACTGCACTAAATTTATATGGGGAGGTAAGAGACCCCGCTTTTCTCAGGCACTTCTTATGGCCCCGCGAGACCGTGGCGGCCTTGCATGCCCTAATTTTGTGGACTATTACTGGACCGCCCACTTGCGGTTTGTGATTGAGTGGGGGACCAGGAGGAGTGAGAAGGGGTGGCTCCACATGGACCGGGCGGTCACGGGCCGCACCGTCTGGAATCTGGCCTGGACTCATAAAGCGGGGCGGTCCCCTAGTGCGTATTTGGCGGTGCCTACGAAGACAGTTTTGAATGTGTGGGACAGGACAGCGGTATGGAGAGGTCTCACGACTTTCCCCTCACCGCACACTCCTATCGAGGATAACCCGTGGTTCCCTCCGGCTAACCGCACTACTGCCTTTCGTAAATGGACGCAAGGTGACTGTCGAGTCCTTACGGATCTCTTCGATGGGGGCACCCTTAAGACTTTTGCCCATTGTCGAGAGGAATTCCAACTCCCGCCGGAAGCTGAACTACAATTTCTCCAATTGCGTCATTGGGCCTTGTCGGACGCGATATATCCAGGGGCCACTAGGACCTTTACCCAGTTTGAGCGTCTTGCACGCTCTTGCACCGACACGAAGGGCCTGATCTCTCGAATTTACCACATTCTGCAACACCCCCCAGCTCCCCCTTGCCAGCAGTATCAGCAAAAATGGGATACGGCGCTGGGTGAGGATATTCTGCCGTCGCAATGGGCCCGCCTCTGGGGAGACATCCCCAAAGTATACCACAGCATACCGCAGCAAGAAAACGCGTACAAAGTAATGACACAATGGTATTACACACCACAGCGCCTACACAGGATGTTCCCCTCTTCCTCTCCCGGTTGTTGGAGGTGCCAACATGTGCCTGGGGATTTCCTGCACATATGGTGGACCTGCCCTCTGATCGCTATCTTCTGGAAAGAGGTACTGAGCCACGTAAGGGGGGTTCTGGGGTTTCCCTTGCCTGATGCCGCCAGTACAGTGTTGCTGGGAATCAAACCTGCCAATTTGCTAGCCCTGACCCGTAATGAATGGAGTGTAGCGTTACAAATGCTGGGCGCTGCCAAACAACTTATTGTCTTGTACTGGAAAAAGGCGGAGACTCCCCCCCCCCCCCCCCCTTGCCGCATGGTTTGGGAGACTCTGGCAGGTCATCACTATGAAGATGCTTTCAGCGAGACTACAGTCCCGCACTACACGCTTTGAGAAAGTTTGGCGGCCCCTGGTGATGTATCTATGCAAAAGCGAACATGCTAGAAACATGCCCCCCAGGCTGCGAGCGCTGCGATTAGTGGATGATGCTGTGATTCCCTTTACTCCCCGTAACGCCCTAGACTGATGGCCTGTGAACCCGACATGGAGATGTGACTGTGAGCCCCGATGACTGTTACTCCTTGGGTCCTATCGCTCCCCCTAGCTTGCTTACCTCTTTCCCACCTTTCTCTCTGCTATCCCTGGACTCTGTCTCAACTTTCTCTGTTGCCTTCCTCTAGTCTCTGGTTATGTGTTGGACCGCCTTGGTCTGTTGTTTGGCCCTGTTTGCCCCACTTGTTGTTGCCCGCTCCTCTGGGCTGCATTTACAGCGTGGTGACAATTGGGCATGATCAATTGCACGTACTGCTCTTTTCATATGGCTGCCCGAGCTGATTGCCAGCAAGACATTGACTATGCGACCGAAAGACTTACGGGTCCTGCATACACAAGCAGCTATTGTACATCAAGTGGTGTGTCGCGGCCGGCCCCTTGGGGGTTGTAGGCTTAACGCTGTGTAAGTGTCACCTTTTCATGTGCGTTCCCCTGTATGGGGGCTTAATAAAACAGATGTTGACAAAAAAAAAACACAGGAGTTTACTCCCTGTATTTTCTAATCCCAAAGAAGGATGGAACCCTGAGGCCCATCTTAGACCTCAGTCCATTAAACCTATACATACAATCAGACAATTTCACTTGGTAACTCTTCAACAGGTCCTTCCCCTACTCAAACAAGGTGATTTCCTTGCCACTTTAGATCTCAAGGACGCCTACTTCCACATTCCCATTCAACCTGCTCACAGGAAATATCTTCGGTTTGTAGTAGATGGTCAGCATTATCAATTCAAGGTTCTCCCCTTTGGAGTTACCACAGCACCCAGAGTATTCACAAAATGTTTAGCAGTGGTAGCAACCCACTTTAGACAGCAAATTCATGTCTTCGCATACTTGGGCGACTGGCTCATAAAAGCCAAGTCACATACCCAGTGTGTAAATCACACACACACCACAATCCAACTTCTTCACAAATTAGGGTTCACAATAAATCTCCCAAAGTCTCGCCTCCAACCATCCCGCATACAACAGTATCTAGGTGCCACAATAGACACCTTAAAAGCCCTCGCATATCCCAATCCAGCCAGGATAGCAGGCATGCAGGCCCTCGTAACAAAATTCCAGCCGCAACACTCGCTGCCAGCTCACGTGTTTATGCAACTAATAGGGACGATGGCCTCTTGCATATTTATAGTACCTCACACAAGACTCCAAATGCGCCCCTTGCAGGATTGCTTAGCACCTCAGTGGAACCAAGCTCAAGGTCAGTTAACAGATCTGGTGTTGGTGGACGGCCTCACACATCGCTCTCTGCAGTGGTGGAACATCCAAAACCTTTCCAAAGGGCGACTGTTCCCAGAGCCCGTTCCACAAATCGTGTTAACAGCAGCCGCGTCGCTCACCTGCTGGGGAGCACATCTACTATATCACAGCATACAGGGCAGGTGGACACCTCAGCAAAAGCTACTCCACATCAATCATTTGGAGCTACTTGCAATATTTCTGGCATCAAAAGCATTCCAGAAACACGTATCAAACAAAGCTGGTTTAGTCCGGACGGACAATATAACAGCGATGTATTATCTACAAAAACAAGGGAGGAGCACACTCTCTCAACTAGCACAGAGCATATGGAGATGGGTAATTCCTCAAAACCTATTCCTTTTAGCTCAACATCTTCCAGGAATACAGAATCAGATGGCAGATCTGTTAAGTTGTCAGACACAACAGATTCACAAGTCCTCCAACCGTTTTTCCAAATGTGGACATCCAGACATAGATCTCTTCGCCACACATTTAAACACAAAATGCCCAAGCTTCGCCGCCAGGTATCCACACCCGTTGTCCAAAGGCAATGCAATAAGGATGAATTGGTCATGCAGATTTGCCTACGCTGTTCCGCCTCTCCCACTCATTCCACTAGTGGTACGCAAGCTGCAACAACAATTTCTAACACTGATCCTAGTTGCTCCAATTTGGGCCAGACAACCCTGGTACATAACCTTGCTGGAGCTATCAGTAGTCCTGCCCCAAAAACTACATCTCTCCCCACAACTGTTAACACAGAACCATGGAGAGATCAGACACCCAGATCCAGCACAGCTCAACCTAGCGATCTGGCTCCTGAAGTCCTAGAATTTGGTTATCTCAGTCTTCCAAATGATTGTATGAATGTCATCAAAGAAGCTAGGCGTCCCACCACTAGACAATCAATCAACAACAAGATCCCTATACCTGGGGTGATTATTAAATTACATAGACATGAGTACACATTACTCAGGTTGTATTCTTCTTTTTTTATACATACCGAGGTAAACCCCTGCTATCTTACGCAGTGCGGTTTCACTCCTCTAATGTCTGATAATCCCCACACATTATATTGTTCCACACAATTAATTAAATACTGCAGTCTCAATTCAAAAAATGTCCAGCAGTGATGTTCAACGGATGTCTACTTTCTAAACTGAAAGAACATCTATCCACACTTCACCACATGTGTACAATCTTACAGAGGAAAAAATGTGTGGTGGAAAGGAAGGCACCTCACGGGCGAACACCCTCGGGGATGTTGGCTGATGTTACCAACTCAATGCCCCTTTCTCATCATCGGTTGCCTTCCAATCCGGAAAAGAAAAAAGAATAGGTACAACACATAAACTGAAATACGTGTAAAGGTGCAACATAAAGAGTATCGACGTTAACTCAAAAAGGACAGAGTGACATAAAATCCACAGCCACACCCACTCAATCACTTTATTCTTCGTTTCAGTGTGAGCTGAAACGAAGAATAAAGTGATTGAGTGGGTGTGGCTGTGGATTTTATGTCACTCTGTCCTTTTTGAGTTAACGTCGATACTCTTTATGTTGCACCTTTACACGTATTTCAGTTTATGTGTTGTACCTATTCTTTTTTCTTTTCCGGATTGGAAGGCAACCGATGATGAGAAAGGGGCATTGAGTTGGTAACATCAGCCAACATCCCCGAGGGTGTTCGCCCGTGAGGTGCCTTCCTTTCCACCACACATTTTTTCCTCTGTAAGATTGTACACATGTGGTGAAGTGTGGATAGATGTTCTTTCAGTTTAGAAAGTAGACATCCGTTGAACATCACTGCTGGACATTTTTTGAATTGAGACTGCAGTATTTAATTAATTGTGTGGAACAATATAATGTGTGGGGATTATCAGACATTAGAGGAGTGAAACCGCACTGCGTAAGATAGCAGGGGTTTACCTCGGTATGTATAAAAAAAGAAGAATACAACCTGAGTAATGTGTACTCATGTCTATGTAATTTAATAATCACCCCAGGTATAGGGATCTTGTTGTTGATTGATTGTCTAGAGTGGAGGGCGATCCCTTATATCTTTCCAAATCCCTCTTGGCTCCTTCTTGTTGGTGCGTGTCCCACCACTAGAGCCTGCTATGCAGCCAAGTGGAAAAGATTTGCAATATACTGTACCAATAACACAATCAATCCTCTAGATGTGTCTGTTCAACACATCATATGTTACCTACTACATCTTCAAAGATGTAATCTAGCACACACATCAATCAGATTACATCTCGCTGCCATAGCAGCCTTCCTACAAAATAGACAACATCTATCATTATTCATGGTACCTGCCATTAAAGCATTTATGGAAGGCCTCAAAAGAATAATTCCTCCCAGAGTACCACCCTCTCCAGTGTGGAATCCAAACATCGTCCTCACTAGGCTAATGGGTCCTCCATTTGAACCTCTGCATAAATGTGAGCTACAGTTTCTTACATGGAAAGTCGCTTTCCTTGCCGCTATCACATCTCTCAGGAGAGTCTGTGAGCTACAGGCACTAACTATTCAAGAACCATTTTTACAACTTCATCATAACAAAGTGGTTCTCAGGACAAATCCCAAATTCCTTCCAAATGTTATTTCTCCCTTCCATCTCAACCAGTCGGTAGAGTTGCCAGTATTCTTCTCGCAACAATAAACAGTTGCAGAAAGGGCTCTTCATCACTAGATGTAAAAAGAGCACTTCTCTACCACATTGATAGAACAAAACCTTTTCTAAAAACAAAACAACTATTTGTTTCCTTCTCACTACCACATAAAGGCAGTCCCATATCAAAGTCTGGAATTACAAGTTGGATCGTCAAATGTATACAAATTTGCTATCACAAAGCAAAATGTATACTTTCTATTTCCCCTAAAGCTGATTCCACTCGCAAAATAGGGGCTTCCATGGCTTTTTTAGGAAACATTCCCTTCGATGATATCTGAATAGCAGCTACAAGGTCTACACCGCACACATTCACAAAACACTATTGTCTAGATGTGCAAGCAAAACAACAAGCTACTATGGGCCAGGCTGTACTCAAAACACTATTTCATACTATGGCAACAGATACTGGTGGTCGCCGCTAAAAGGGACAGTACTGCTATGCAATCTATGCATATTGTGTGATCTGCAGCTCATATGCCTCGAACGGAAAATGCTACTTATCAGTATGCATCTGTTTTTGGCATGTAGAGCTGCAGATTCAAACACGCCCACCCACCTCCCCAGTTACTTTTATCTGTTCCAGTATTATCTTAATTAGATGTAACATACATGGACATCTCTTTCTCTTCTCACAAAACTCCATCATTTCCCTTCTTGGCGAAAAAACAATCTGAAGGTGGAGTCGATGCCCATGGGCACTATTGTCCAAAGGAGGAGTCACCTATCTTGTGACTTCCAAAGACTTGGTCCAAGACAATAACAAACTGCAAACATCCGGGCCCAACACCAGATGGCGATCGATGCATAGTGTGTGAATCTACAGCTCTACATGCCAAGAACAGATGCATACTGGTAAGTAGCATTTTCCTTATAGTAGACACACTTTACACACTATGTTAGCACCAGGCGTAGACCTCTTTGCAACACCAGAAAACAAAATGCCAGGGCAGATCCAGGCTTTACCATCCCCAGTTGCTGGGAAATGACCTGACAATAAGCTGGGATGGGATTTTGCATGCACTTTACCCCATAACCACTGATCCTGGCTGTTCTAGAGAATTCATGCTCTCCAAAATGACAATGATTCTTATTGCTCTGAGGTCGCCTTGGCAGCCATGCTTCTCACGCTTACTCCAGCTGTCGAAACAACAGTATGTCGAAAGTCCACTGCACACGGACACCCTAACCATGCAGCAAAGGAAAATGGTTCACCCAAACTCTGGGGAAGTGTATTTGACACCACGGTTCCTCAAATAGCTACATTTGGCCACTTACAACAGGAAGGCACAGAGACCAGCCACTAGAAAACGCTATACCTTTCAGTGGAAGAGGCACATAACATGGTGCCAACCCTAGAAAATGCAACACATACTTCATCAGGAAACAGTCATAGTCTGATACCTCACACATCTCAAAATGTAGACTCTCGTCTACCTCGGTAGGGCACATTTGCCAGCGATTTCACTTTACTTGAAAGGACTACCCACTCAAAGCATTCTTCTCCCACAAAAGATTCATAGAAGGGGGACAAAACTGCAGTGGAATCTTAATCTAGTGCAGGCCGGATTGATAAAATCGCCTTTTGAACCTACGCACAAGGCCACATGCAGACACCGCACATTAAAACCAACGCTCTTGGCAGCAATTGCATAGCTATGGATAGTGAACGAGAAACAAGCACTAATGGTACAGGAACTATACTTATCCATACACCAAGAAAAAATTATAACGAAGACACATCCAAACTTTTTACCAAAGGTCATCTCTTCTTTTCACATTAAACAGACCATCACTTTACTGACTTTCTTCCAGAAGCCTTCAAACGCAGCAGATACACCTTGGATGCAGGTCTATGTGGGGCACAGGACTCTAGAGACAGCGGTGGTTTAGAACACTATTTCTAGATGGGTTGCACAGACACTTTAGATGTGTTACACAGTAGCTATTAATACCAGGAAGGAAGGGCCTACGGTGGCCTTTATGGCCAATGTCTCCATGCAGGAAAAATGGAAAGCAGCCACATGGTCTCCCAGCATACTTTCACAAAGCATTACTGCTTGACTTACATTCACACAAAGAGGTTGAAGTGGGACAAGCCATGCTTAGAAACGTTTTTGCTTCCACTCCCTCATCTACCTTCCACCACAAGACAGATGAAACCACTATCAGCTAGATTCATGAAAGTCCCGTTTTGCGAGTCTGTAATAGCGATTCATAAGGAATCGCTATTACAGACTCGCAAAACGGGATTCATGTAGGAATTGCAAAAAATATTGCGATTCCTACATCTTCCTTATTTGCGATTAGCAAATTGCTAATCGCAAATAAGGAACGACTCCCCATGCATTCCTATGGGCCTAAAGGCCCATAGGAATGCATGGGGAGTCATTCCTTATTTGCGATTAGCAATTAGCTAATCGCAAATAAGGATGCGATTTCAAGGGTGCCAGGGGTGTCAAAAGGACACCCTGTAGCACCCCTGAAAAGCAAATGTAGCCAGATGTTGCGCACACACATGTCCAAAGGACATGTGTGTGTGTAACATACAACTTAGAAAAATGCACTAAAGTGCATTTTTCTGAGTTTTCGCTATTTACCACGAATCCAGCTGTATATAATTTGTGCAAAGCGTGTGAATCTAGATGATATGTCATGCTACGAAGAAAAAATATAACCTGTTGCATGTTATTATGGTTATGCGGATACAATTTCTATATTCACATGCAACCCTCCCATTACAGGAGGTTTGTTGAAGCTTAAAAAATAAAAATAATTGAGATGTTCCAAGCCGTGGTGTCTAAAAGGCTAGATTTTATTGAAGACACTGAGGTGAGTATTATGCTTATTTCTTGCTTTAATTAAAACCGCAGCCAAGAAAAAACTACAATACCCAGAAACCCTGGGAAAGTACAACACACATTACATCACAATACAGTATCCAATAGGACGTCGAGTACAGTAATACACATCTTGACTAAGAGCAACAAGTCATCTTTTCTTGCGAGAGTCACTCAAGATCAAATTCAGATAACAAAATTATGACCGAAGATAAAACTAGGATCACAGTCACAAAATCCTTAAGGAAGTCCATCGGAACAGAACCAGCCAGGAAACAGCCATTGCAACGCGGCTGTTTTCCCACACACCATTACAGCGCAAGCGTTACCACGCATGCGTTGTATCAACGCGTAGTCTTTACTATGCATTTTTTTTTCAGCCCATGTGCTTTTACCACGCATGCCTTTACAACTAATTTCGTTGTGAAGGTATGTGTGGTAAAAGCACATATCTTGTAAAAAAAAATATAGGCAATCCATGTCGTGCAACGCCCCTCAGATGACCAGAGGGAACCAGGAACCATGAGGAGAGAGAGCAACCACGAGCAGAGGGAGGTAAGGGGGATTTGGCCTGTGGTGGGGGTTACTTATTTAGGGTAAAAGGGTGTCGTGCATGGTACTGTTTTAGGGTAGGGGTGAGGGGGTTGTGCAGGGTAGTGTTTTAGGCTAGGGAGAAGACGGGGTTGTGGGTGTTGTGCAGAGTAGTGTTTCATGGTTTAGGGTAGTGTTTCAGGGTTTAGGGTAGTGACTTAGGGTAGGGAGAGGACTGGGTTGGGGGAGGGCCATGCAGTGGGTAGTGTTTTTAGGGTAGGGTCGGGGGTCATGCAGGGTAGTGTTTTAGTGTAAGGAGAGGATGGGTTGAGGAGGGTTGTGCATTGGTAATGTAGGGTTTCGGGTAGGTCGGGTTCGTGCAGGGTAGTGTTTTAGGGTAGGGAGAGGACTGGGGGTCGGGGGAGGGTCATGCAGGATAGTGTTTTAGCATTTAGGGAAATATCCTGAAGAAAGGATGAGCCAGAACCGTCAGATAAGCATCTTGAACATCCAGACGCACCAACCAATCATCCTGCAGAAGTGAATCTCTGCGATGAAGAATGGTCTCCATCTTGAAATGATGATATACTACAAAGTTGTTGAACACCTTGAAGTTGATCACCGGACGTAACTTTTTGTTCTTCTTGATAACCAGGCAAATGGTGCTGAGGAAACCTGATGGATCGAAGATGGTTTCTTCTATGGCCTGTTTTAAGAGAAGGGATTGAACTTCCTCCTGCACAAGGAGAAACTGACTTTGTGAAAAATGAAGGGGTTGAGGAAGACGACATTGCTTCGGAACTTGATACAGGTCTATGCAATAACCCTGGACTGACTGAATGACCCACCGGGCTGAGGTTAGAGACAATCAAGCTTTTAGAAAACGCGCCAACCTACCTCCTACTGGGGGAGGGCCAAAATGTAAAGTTCTTACCTGAGAATGCTCTCCATAGGTTCTGGATCCACTGTTCAAGAATCCACGTGAACAACGGGGATAGAACTGGGGTTTGTACTATTGATAGAAATCCTGTTGCAAGCTTTGACCAAAGTAGCCTCTGTGGAGGGATTGACCCCCCTGGGGGAATAACACCCAGCAAAGTGACTCCTACTTTTGTCTGCCCTGCCGAAAACCCAGCTGGAAAAGATCTTCTTCATATTAAACTGGGCCTTATCAATGGTGGCAAAAGGTGACACATATTTGCCGATTTCTTTAATGAAGTAATCCCCAAACAAAAGGCCCATAGCCTGTGCGCCTTATTCTTTAGCAGAAAGGCTACTCACCTTAGGATCTATCTTCAATAAAATACTCTTACTTCTCTTCTGAGAAATATAGGCGTTCGCATTACCTAGTATACATATGGCCCGCTGAGCCCAATTCGATAGGGTATCGGGGTTCACCTCTCCCTCCATCCTAGCCTCTTCGGCTCAATCCAGAATCCTGTCCAGAGGACCTACCAAATCCAGAATTCTGTCCTGGCAATTAGAACATGCTCTATCACCCCTTTCTTGGGGTCTTTCTCCAATTTAGTAAAAAACAGTAACATCTTTGGGTCTATGGAAGGGGTATCAGCCACTTTACTGGGAAGGAACGGGCGGGGACATTCATATCTCAATTTGTTTCTGGAATACTTATCGAAGGAGTGTCTCAAATAAAAGGAAACATATTCTGACATGTTCAGAAGGAAACCACTCCGTGGAATTTGAGTGATGTATCATTACAGGATCGAACATAGATTCCCCCAAATGACCCATAAGGGTACTGGTCACTGAAAGGGACAAAAGATGTTATGCCTTTTCTCCGAAGCACCCTTATCGGTAAAGTCATTATGTTATTCAAATCAGCCCTGTCGTCATCCAAGACGCCATCATCATCAATGTCGTTGTCCTGCAAATTAGTAATGTTTAAGGGGGAGGAAGGAAGCCCCGAAGAAGCAACCTCGGTTGGTAGATCCAACCTTAATAGAAATGCCTTTTGAAAACCCCTAGGGGCAACACACTTCTTTCCTTTTTTGGAAGGAATCTCACTTGGGCCATGACACATCTTGGAAATAGATGCCTCCAAAGTTTTTTGATACATCTAACATATAAACAGACACAGCGTGCTGTACAGACTCTTTTATCAAATATTTCAAATTTTCTTTCATAGATTGGGCCTCTTCATCATCAGAAATTTACATTTTACAAATAAATTAGAAAGAAGGGCTCAAAAAGCCACCCAAACAACCAAGCAACCAAAAGACAGCCTCAGAGGGGCTAAAGGGTTCTTCTGTTTGCAGAATACAGAGCTGAAGGCAGGGCATGTGCCGCAGGAGGCATGGGCATGTCCAGGGGTGGGCTGCTAGCCAGGAATCCAGGACACGGAGAAACCACACAGACAAAGGGAAACCACTGGAGCGCTAAAATGAAAGCGCGCGAAATGCAACAAGTCGCTAGCGCCCACAAACAAGTAAGAAGGCGCAGCGAGTAAAGCCGTTGAAGACAAAACGGCGAGGGCAAAGGTTTCCAGAACCCTGTGAGCGCCACAGCGAACGTGACCTCGAGCACGAGGGAAACATCAAGCAATCAAAAGTAAGCATAAAAAAATACAAAGGTATATGAAATCAATACATTAAACATGAAAAAAATATTTGTGCGCAGAATACTTATCTTGACTGCGAGCTTCAAGAAAAAGAGGGATTGTTGCTCTCAGTCAAGATGTTTATTACTGTACTATACATCCTATTGGAAACTGTATTATGATGTAATGTGTGTTGTACTTTCCAGGGTTTCTGGGTATTGTAGTTTTTTTCTTGGCTGCTGTTTTAATTGAAGCAAGAAATAAGCCTGATATGAGGGATGTATGACGTTACAACGCATGCTTTTACAACGCATGCCATTACGACGTAGGTTTTACAACACAAGTCGTTATAACGACTTGCGTTGGGGGGCGCTGGATAGTGAATAGTTTAATTTACTATTCCAACTCCAGTCCCCGTGGATAGTAGGGAAGGTGTTGGATAGTAATTAAACTATTCCCTATCCTAGAGCGCCCTCCAGCGCAATTCGTTGTAATGACTTACATTGTAAAAGTTGCGTCGTAATGGTAGTGCGTTGTAAAAGTTGCGTTGTAAAGGATGTTTCCCCATATGAGCCTCCGGTCTTGTGATAAAATCAAAGATGGTGGGCACACTTGGGTATTGTGGGAACCCGTTTGGTGTCATATAGAGGCTCCAGCTATGTCAATTTCTATCCACAAGCTTTAAAGGAAATGAAGACACTTCCTGACCTAACCACCGAATTCAAGTCAGAAATGGGGGAGCGACTGGCGGCCCTACGGGCGGATATGGACTCAGTCGGAGCCCGCACCCTCGACCTTGAAGCCAAACACCAAGACCTGGAAGAATGCGTGCGACCACTGGAGATCCAGTCCGCAGATCCCTCTCAGATTTAGCTGGTCTTTGGGCAAACTCTCCTGCGTCTCTCTACTGGACTTTTCTCCCTTCTCCTCTTCACCGTACCCCTTATCCCCGCCTCTCTACTCTTCTCCTCTTTCCAGCTATTGACCTTTGCCCTCACCCGTCCTTGCTCATAGTTCCCACCCTGTCTATCCACTGGACTTTCTCCTAGTAACTTTTCCTCGTCAATTGAGACCTAGCAATCTGACTGATGCCCGATGGAGCTACCTGTTTAGCTATTGGGGTGATGAGCTGTGGATTCCCTCCTCCGACGTCACCTACCCAGTTGGTCTTTGGGCAGACTTCCTTTCATCTGTCCTGTCGTCTTTTCCTTCATCCTCCCCTTCACAGGTCCTCCCCCCCCCCCCCTCCTCTCTATTTGTCTCACCTGTCTTTCCTCTCTCTGCTTAATTTTTTACGTAATGTGTATTTGTTTTCATTCTCTGTAACTTTGTGTAGCCTAATGTAAAGTGCTCTGATACCTACAGGTCTAGCCAGCACTATATATAGAGTTTCATAGTATGGTTCAAACGAAGGAATCCAAGCGAGGTAGTCAAATTATTAAATAAGTTTAATTGAAGTACAGGACCCACAATTTTCTGCTTACAGCTTAACAGAAGTTGGTTACATATAATCTATTTTATTTCCTGGTTTAGGTTACATGCACTGTTTTGTTCGCTGTTTAGGAAAGGAGTAGAATAATATTGGTCTGGTGATTTCAGGGATTCTTTCATCCTGAAGAAAGCTACAGACCCCAAAGGGAGCTAAATGAAGGTGGCCGAAACATGTTGACTCATGGAAGGGAGAGACCATTGCTTCCCTCATCATCCCAACATTGTGTACCATTTCTATTTTTATCATAGGAATTCGTCATACAAAGCTCTAGTTTACCAATAGGTAGTTCTAACCGGTCACATATTGTATCCAGGTTCATGGCCGACGACATTAGAAATAACCATTCAATTACATACAGAGAACTTCTGCTATGAGCTACTCCACAGATCACACCAGGGACCATGTGAAGATCATATTCACTTCCCATTCTCACAGGTTTCATCGGTTCCTGTCGCGAGCACTAGGCCTAGCCACACAAGTAGGGTACTGTATTTATTAGGAGGAGTGTGAGAACGCTGGGTGGTGGGAATTTGTGGCTCCCTGCAGATTATAGAACTTTCCCTCACAGAAATGTCAGCAAAATGTGTGATTTAAGCCAAAGTTTGAGATTTACAGGGCATTCTGAGAAAGCACGTAGCTGGGTCCATGCAAGCCACACCATCCTGACTTCAACTGGATCTTTTGGTTTCAGAAATTCGCAGGATTTGTAGGTTTTCCTGGTTGCCGGCTGACACAGAGCCCAAATAGTGCAGTTATTCAACATGACAAGAGAGAGGAAATGTGGATTTATTCCCTCTCTGCTGGCCCATATGTCAAAATTACAAATGAATTCAGAAATCCTCTCACTTGTCATAGGTATCTGTAGTCCTCATGGGGTCAAAAAAAACAATTGTGGCTAATGGGGTGGGAGGGTGCAGCCTGATGTCAAGACAGCCTAGTATCACACCACATTCTTTACAGTGGCAGCCGGCACGGATCAGGGGTGAGGGACTGGGAATGGGGGGAAAGCGGGTGTAAGAAAAGACATTAATACACTTACCTTCTCGCCGTGTCTTTCCTCCATAGTCCCTTGCTCAAGCTGGAACAGGAAGCACACCCAGGCTCTCCATGGCCATCACAATGCGTTGTGATTGGTCTGGTCGCCGTTCTTCGACGCTCAGACAGGCAGTGGGAGCCTGGGCATGTTCTCCACCAGGGTTGCAATACAGCCTGGGTGAAGAACATGCAAAGTGTGCTTGAATTTTTGACCGGCCCGAGACTGCCGGCCAAACATTCATGCGCACTTACAGAGTGTGCCCACCACTCTCTCCCCTGCTCTGAGAGCAGTGCAGCCCCACCCACAAAGTTTCCGTAGAGTTATTATCATTTTATTTTTCCTTTATTTCACTGCTAAAAAACAGTGGGGTTACGCTCATCTGCCTGAGCAGAGGAGCCGCCACTGATTATTTAAAAGATATATATTTCTATCATCCATCTGGCTTTCTGTGCCCTCCTGAGGCAGACTGGGGACAAATCCTTCCCCCTAGGATGCAGATTTGCAGGTAAACCTCTGGTCTGCGTCTGAGGGGGCATCTATATTGTCCCGTTTTTGGGGTGAGGACACATGCTGATGCCATGGTGGGCCACACAACCCTTATTTTATATTCTTTTGTTTGGATACATCCCTTATGTCTAGTGAGCTTCCTTCACAACTGGGGGACAAATCGGGGGGTAAACATCACCCATCTTTCCCCAAAGAGGACAAAAAGACTTGTGCCCAGGGGGAGCACTTGCCCATGCCCAGGGGGGCAGCTCCACCTCTCCAGCAAAGATTTTTCCCTGGTGACTAGTTGGTAGATCCCTGCTTGGCGAACGCAGTCCCACAACAATCCCAAAGCAAGGATCCGCTCGGTAGAGACACCACTGGAAAGGGACATTTTTTCCAGCTGAACCTCTCCATTCTTTCTGGTACTTGCTGTGTGTGCTGCGCATCACAGAGTCAGGATGGATAGTGCAAACAATAAAAACACGCTACAAACTAGTAGAGAAAAGTCTGGATAGAAAACCAAGACCACAGTCTATAAGAAGCAAGCATTGGCAAAGGCAGTAGGTCTCGCCTTTTAGCTACCAACGAAGACATGTCGGATTCGATGAGGCTGACAATGTGTGTTAATGACTGACTGTTTATCTTGGTATTTTTCTTCTGTGTTTGTGTGTCCTCTTTATGTGTCTGTTTGTCTGTGTATGTCTGTCCGATTATTTATATGGTGTGGTTGTGCATCTGTATTGGTTTCTTTTTTTACTATGTCCGCATCTGCCTGTATGTACTTGAATCAGTCTGTGTATGTGTAGGCGTTGTTATAAGTGCCTGCGTTGGTCTGTGTATACCTGTGAGTGTCTCCATGTCTCTCTGTCAGTAATTGGGTGTGTGTCTGGGTTGTATTGGTATCTGTGTCTGCATGCATCCATGTGTCTACCCGTTTCCTGGTCTGCCTGTGTATGCGTTTATGTGTCTGAGTAAATAAGCCTTTGCATGGATGAGTCTGTGTGGGCATGTATGTGAGTCTGTGTGCTTGTCTGTATTTGTATGGGTGTGCTGAACTTTATTCTAGTTTTGTGTAGCGGTTTCCTCTTAGTGAGCCTATGTGTGTCTGAGTGATTTCATGTGACAGTATGTATGTGTGTGTGTGTATGTTATGTGCATCTGTATGTCTGTGTAGGAGTCGTTTTTTAGGTCTCGGCTGGCGATAGCAGCGTGCATGAGCTGCTCTCGGCATTCAAGAGCTTCTTGGAATCAATACAGATTCCGAAGTTGTGTTTCTGCTCCGCCTGCAGTTTTCATTTGTGCGCGTCATTTGGCATCACAAATTATGCAAAAGCGGGTGCAATGATTGCACCAGAGGTATTTTAATCCCTCCTGATTGCCACCATGTTCACTTTTGGCCCCATTCCCCCGGGACTGGATCTTTTACTGCCGGCAGTTCACGGTGGGTTTTATAATGACTGTTGGCACTTTTTTTCACCTTTGTTTGCATGTGGGCTGTGTTTTTACTTGTGGGTGACATTTAATAATGTGCTTTACAAGAGTACCAGTTATCTTACATTGGAGCGCTTTACATGAGACCCGGTTACCTTACACAAAGGACACATTCGATTTTGGTAGGCACGGGGTACAAAAATAGTCATGCCGTGCTGTTGGTGTACTTTGGCACATTACCCGTGCCTTTACTACGAACCTCACATGGCTCTTGACCAATTGGAGCAATCCACCTGAAAGAGGCACAAAAGCACTAGTAAACACAGTTCCTATAAACAGCGTGACATACATCCAGGAAACGTAAGCACTCACAGTGGTCATACGGGCTTGTGGGCAGCCATACAATTAGTGCTCAGTGATAACAGCAACATAACAATTCATAATGAATCGCGCGCTGCCTATGATTCGAAGTCTGGGCGCCAATACAGCACTTAGAAACGGAAGCATTTTAACAAATCTATAACCCTATTCTGTCGCCCCAACCACCACCACCTCCACCATGTCCACCACCACCACGTTCACCACCAACACCACGTCCACCACCACCACGTCCACCACCACCATGTCCACCACCACCACGTCCACCACCACCACATCCACCACCACCACAATCACCACCACCAGGACTTCCACCACGTCCACCACCACCACGTCCACCACCACCACATCCACCACCACCATGTCCACCACATCCACCACCACCATGTCCACCACATCCACCACCACCAGCACGTCCACTACCACCACGTCCACCACCACCAAGACAACCACCACGTCCACTACCATGTCCACCACCACCACATCCACCACCACATCCACCACTACCACGTCCACCACCACCACATATACCACCACCACTTCCACCACCACGTCCACCACCACCACATTCACCACCACCACCATGTCCACCACCATGTTCACCTCAACCACCACATCCACCACCACCACCATGTCCACCACCATGTCCACCACCACCACATCCACCACCATGTCCACCACCACCACTATGTTCACCACCACCACCATGTCCACCACAACCATCACATCCACCACCACCACGTCCATGTCCACCAACACCTTCACCTTCATGTCCACCACCACCACTTCCACCTCTTCCACCACCACCACTTTCACCACCACCATGTCCACCACGTCCACCACCACCACCATGTCCAACACCACGTCCACCACCACGTCTACCACCACCAACACATCCACCACTACCACTTCCACCACCACAATGTCCACCACCACCACGTTCACCACCACCATGTCCACCACCACATCTGCCACGTCCACCACCACCACCACGTCTACCACCACCTCGTCCACCACCACCACATCTACCACCACCACATCCACCACCACCACATCCACCACCACCACCTCCACCACCACCACGTCCACCACCACCTCCACCACGTCCACCACCAACATGTCCACCACCACGTCCACCACCACCACATCCACCACCACCACCATGTCCACCACCACCACATCCACCACCACCATGTCCACCACCACGTCCACCACCACCACCACATCCACCACCACGTTCACCACCTTGTCCACCACCACGTCCACCACCACCACCATGTCCACCCCACCACGTCCACCACCAACACCACGTCCACCACCACCACCATGTCTATGACCACCACAATGTCCACCATCACCACAATGTCCACCACCACATCCACCACCACCACCATGTCCACCGCCACATCCACCACCACCACATCCACCACCATGTCCACCACGTCCACCACCACCACGTCCACCACCACCAGCAGATCCACCACCACATCCACCACCAAGTCCACCACCATCACGTCCACCACCACCACTTCCACCACGTTCACCACCACGTCCACCACCACCACATCCACCACCATGTTCACCAAGTCCACCACCACCACGTCCACCACCACAAATTCCACCACGTCCACCACCACCACATCCACCACCACCACGTCCACCACCACCATGTCCACCACCACCATGTCCACCACCAATTCCACCACCAGCTCCTCCACCACCACATCCACCACCACCTCCACCACGTCCACCACCACATCCACCACCACCACATCCACCACCACATCTACCACCACCACATCAACCACCACCACGTCCACCACCACGTCCACCACCACCACATCCACCGCCACCAACACCACGTCCACCTCCACCACGTCCACCACAACCGTGTCCACCACCACCACGTCCACCACCACGATGTCCACCACCACGTCCACCACCACCACATCCACCACCACGTCCACCACCACGATGTCCACCACCACGTCCACCACCATCACATCCACCACCACCATGTCCACCACCACATTCACCACCACATCCACCACATCCACCACAATGTCCACCATGTCCACTACCACCACCAGCAGATCCACCACCAAGTCCACCACCATCACGTCCACCACCACCATGTCCACCACCACCATGTCCACCACCACTTCCACCATGATCACCACCACGTCCACGACCACCACGTCCACCACCACCATGTCCACCACCACCACCACGTCCACCACCACCATGTCCACCACCACCATGTCCACCACCAATTCCACCACCAGCTCCTCCACCACCACATCCACCACCACGTCCACCACCACCACCACATCCACCACCACATCTACCACCACCACCACATCCACCACCACATCTACCACCACCACATCAACCACCACCACGTCCACCACCACCACATCCACCGCCACCAACACCACGTCCACCACCACCACGTCCACCACCACCATGTCCACCACAACCGTGTCCACCACCACCATGTCCACCACCACGATGTCCACCACCACGTCCTCCACCACCACATCCGCCACCAAGTCCACCACCATCATGTCCACCACCACCATGTCCACCACCACATTCACCACCACATCCACCACATCCACCACAATGTCCACCATGTCCACCACCACCACCAGCAGATCCACCACCACATCCACCACCAAGTCCACCACCATCACGTCCACCACCACCATGTCCACCACCACTTCCACCATGATCACCACCACGTCCACCACCACCACGTCCACCACCATGTCCACCAAGTCCACCACCACCACGTCATCCACCACTTCCACCACCACCACCACGTCCACCACCATGTCCACCAAGTCCACCACCACCACGTCATCCACCACCACCACTTCCACCACCACATCCACCACCACATCCACCACCACATCCACCACCACGTCCACCACCACGTCCAACACCACCACATCCACCACCACATCCAACACCACCACATCCACCACCACCACATCCACCACATCCACCACCACATCCACCACCACATCCACCACCACCACCACATCCACCATCATGTCCACCACCACGTCCACCACCACCACATCCACCACACCACGTCCACCACCACCACGTCCACTACCACCACTATGTCCACCACGTCCACCACCAGCACGTCCAACACCAGCACGTCCACCACCACCACGTCCACCACGTCCACCACCACCATATCCACCACCACCTCCACCACCACCACCTCCACGTCCACCGCCACCACGTCCACCACCACCACCACGTCTACGACCACCACGTCCACCACCACCATGTCCACCACCACTACCACTTTAACCACCACCATGTCCACCACCACATCCACCACCACGTCCACCACCACCACGTCCACCACCATGTTCACCACCACCACGTTCACCACCACCACGTCCACCAACACCACCACCCATGACAGGTAAAGTGTCACTGGAGGGCAGGGGTAATAGGGCTGTCAATGTCGGCTGTACATGGGACATTTAGGGATGCATTGGGTGCAAGAAGATGGGAATAGGGGCTAAAAGTATTACACTAATGGCCTAGCCAATAGGTCTCGCCTTTGGGATCTTATAAGTGTTTAGCCATGCAACACTTGATGTTGTTGCACCAAGGATATTGTGCTGGATAACTAAACACTTATAAGGTCCCAAAAGAGAGACCTATTGGTTATGCCAATGGTTGTGTATGTGTGTATCTGTTAGGTGTTTATCAGTATGTGTGCCAAGCCCAAAAGCCAAGAAACAGCTGACCAGTGTTTGCAATAAATGAACTCTCTTGGTGTGTTTGGGCCTTAACCCACATTTATAGCTCGAATTGGATTGTATGAGCAGAGTTGTGACTTACTCATTGATGCATGTTCTTTGCCCTAACATTTTGCAGTGATCACACTTTTTACAAAAATGGCTGGGGTTGCCTTTCTTTAATAGGCACAAAAGAAGTAATGTTTGGCAAAGCCAATAGGTCTTGCCTTTGGGACCTATTGGCTTTGGCAATTGCTTTTAGTGGGACCATAAAGCATAGGGACACACACTGGCCAGCACCTTCAAAATAAAAATTAAAAAGTAGCAAAACCTATAGCTCTCACAAAGGCGAGACCTATTGGATTTGCCAATGCTTGTTGAACATAGCAAGCCTAGTCCTCATTGTATTGACCTAGAAGGGTGAAAATTCTTGCCAGAGCTGCCATACTCACAGCTATGTCCTGAAGGCTGAATGCAGATTTCAGCAGCAGATGCATTCACCCGCTGAGTTATCCCACAGTTGCACTACCTGTAGAGAATAAAGAAACGTGTCTGCTCGCTTAGTTATGTTGAGTGATCCAGTTGCAACTCTTTTACAAAGTTTACACAGTAAAAGGTCAATAAAAAGCATGTGACCATCTCTGCTGCCAACAGTTGCTTATTGCCAATGATAAACACAACCCTCTTTAGTAGCAAGAACCAGCATTGGAGAAGCTGGCATGCTTTGAAGTGCTTGGCTCTGCTGCTATGCACAAAAAAGGTGACTGCCCTGTGTGTGCAGCACAAGCCATGACATTTGTTTGAATTTTTTATTAACTGTTTGATTAATAAAAATCATTGCACTAAAAACAAAGTTAGGTTAAAAAAACTGTAAGAATTTTAAAACAGATGAATGAGAATTTTAAAAGGAGTCCCCCCCATTCCCCCTATGCCCTTAACTTTGTAAACGGCCTTTGCCCTTTTAATGGGTAGCAGGGTTCCTTGGTATTGCTTGAGTTTCCATGTTTAGTTGAGACAATAAATAAAGCTAGAACGTTAAAGTGCCCATACTTCAAGAGCCCTGGGTTGGGCGGGGGAACCTTTCGGTGCCTGTCGGGGGCCATGGTCTTCCTGCATCCTTCAGCGGGGTATCTGTCGCAGGGGCAAGATTGTATTCTGGTGCCTCATTTAAGGCGATCCTGACCAAACGTGTGAATTTCCCCAGTCTGGCTAGATCCTATGGGCCTCATTTATGAGGCTGTGCGTCACTTTTACGCCGCTGGTGCATCACTTTTTGTGACGCACCAGTGGCGTAAAAAATGCGCCTTGTTGCGCCATAATCTAGGTAGATGCGTCACTTTGTAAACCCCTCCACCACATTATACCTGCACCAGGTATAATGTATGCAAGGGGGGCGTTTTGACGTAAGAAAGGGTAGTAGAAGTGACGCAGTGAAATCTATGAGATTTCACTGCACCACTTCTAGGACACAAATGCGTCAATTTCTTACGCCTGCCTCACAGCAGGCGTGAGACTGACGCAGTCCCTTTCACATGGGGCTCGCCCCATGTGAAAGAATACATTGCTGGAGTTGCATCACTTTTGTGACACACTCCAGCAATGCGTCACTTTTGCGCCATACGGATACGTCAGAAATACAGACGTATCTGTAACTCCTTGCGCCATGATGCGTCATACTGCAAATATGGCGCATCATTGGTGTCGCAAGGAGGGCGCAGTGAAAAGTGACGCTTCGCTGTTTTCACGCAGCAATGCGTCACTTTTCATAAATGAGGCCCTTTGTCTTTAAATTAGGGAAGCATAGGGCCGAGGCCTCGCTGCAGGACTTTGTTCCATTGGTAACACCTATCGGGCGAAGAAGGAGCTAACGTTCGTTCCTCAATTTAGGGCAGCAGCACAAAAGATACCGCCATGATTCATTGCGAAAGGAACAAAGCCTGTACTCAGTGTTGACCCACTTTCGCGCCCATGCTGGGTAGAAACCCTTAATGCATAGCCTTGTTAGTCTCATGAGAATTTTCCTGGGGGCTTGTGACGACAGGGCGTCATTCAGATACTGCTGGGCTCTACCCAGCGTGTATGATTTGTTCAGTGGCTCTAGGATAGAGCTTGTATGAAGGGCATTGGTTTCTTGGGTAAAGGATGTTTCCAATACCTGCTTATTTATTGCTTTCTTCCGGGCGGGGAGTGGGATTTCTGATCATTGGAAGCTTGCTGCCTCAATCCTTAATGTTTTCATGGCAAGGTCAAGGCTGGCGTGCCAGGCTGTCCCTGCTTCCTCAAAGGCAGATCTCAGCTGATATCTGAGTGAGTCCACTGAAGCCCCCAAGATCCTTAGGTATAACTTTATCAGACCCCCTGGCATGCCAAGTCCAGCCTCCAAAGACCTAGCTCTAATCTCAACCTTGAATTCTTGGCTGATCGCGGGAGGAGCAACACTGATTTGTGTGCTTTAGCTTGCTGTGTATTTAGGAACTCATCCAGCGATCCGGGTAAAGCCAGGTGATCATAGCTGATGGCTGGTACCAGTTTTGATTTTAAGGCGGTCAGTATCAGGCCAGCTGTTGGGCTTTGCAAGTGCTGGCTCAATTGTCCTAGCAGGTGGATGACGGTGTAGGCCTTAGAGGTTAGATATTTTCGATGGATGTTTGCATTGGCCCTTTCTGAGAGCCACACCCCGAGGTAATTGTAAGATGTTACTGTGCCAAGTTGGAAATCACCCATGCGCCACTGGGCTTGCCTTTTGAATTGGTGTCTCCCAGAGACAATGACCTTGGTCTTCCCCTGGTTAACAGTCAAGTAGTTGGCCATGACATATTTTGATGTGGCACCTTCCTTGAAAAACAGCAAACACAGCAATTAAATAATTGCAGCCACAAGTCAGTGAAAGAACAAGGCACGGCCACCGGGCACTTTCTTCGTGCAACTTTATCAGGGTTACTGAGATTGAACAAAACATTCTGCGAGGAGAGCGGCCTTTATTCAATATCCTGGCTGCCTACCAGAATGCATGAAAGGAACACTGACAAAATGTTAAGTGTACACATGCCACTGGAATGCCTGAAAAAGAAAGCATTGTGCAACACTTTATGTTTGCGAAAGGATCAGCACAGAAATATTTGTGAAAAGGCAGCGGGCGCTGCCACACAAGCGTTGCAACATATATTTAAATTAATGTGGAAACGGTATCTTGAATAAAAAAGCAATGGGTGGGAGGGGGAAGGCACACTACAACGGGAGGGAACAGGATAGCCGGGGTGCAAAAAAAGTAGCTCCCACAGGAGAAACAGTGGAGGGGCACAAGTACTTGGGCCATGCTCCCTGGGAGGATTCATAAGAGCAAGCCTTCACGAGCTGATGAGATGCAAGCAGGGGCATAAGAGTGACAATAAAGCTAACAAATGGTAATTGATGGGCGGGCCGGTAGTCACTGATAGTCAACAAAATGTCTTGAAGAGACAGCGAATGCGCTGTCTAGGCGAGATATAAAAAGGAAGAATAAGGATCCAAAAGAACACGATATTGAATAAGATGGCGCTCGTCTCTCTCTGCCTCGTCTTCTGCACCCTCTACTTTAAGCAGCCGGAACACCGTCATGTCCGTTCGACAATAATACGATTGGTGACTCCGGAGGCGGGGTGCGATTCTCATTGCACAGCTATTGATGGAGCGAGTTACAGAAATATATTTATTCTGACTCGTGAAGTTAATCTTCCATAATGATTAATTGAACTAATACGTTTTGCATGATTTTTATTAAACCAATCTAGAATAAAATTGCATTCACAAACATGTGGGTTTAACATTATGTGCTCTATGTTGCAACAAGCACGTTTTAAAAATAATTAATTAACCTTGTTTTGTTTGTCTATTGTCTTGTCATTATTAATTGCGACTGTTTAATTAATGGCATGTGTCTATTTTATATGTGCTTTTGTCTATATTGTGTCTTTTTATTTTTATATAGGTATGTGGAGAATCCTGCTGGACTAAATGAAGAATGGTAGATACAAACGCTGCTTTATTTGTGCTTCATGCTAGGTTACATAAACTAATGGGTTCACATTAGCAATGGTGGGTGGGTAACAGAATGATTTGTATTACTTGAATTAATTATTGTTTTGTGTTTGTTTAAATAATAGCCCGTGAAAAAGGCCTGAGGCCTAGTGCTTTTGGAGGGTGACTGAAATCCTGTCCTGATGAGCTGAGCACAGCCATGATGGAAAGTTTTTCCACGGAGACATTTCTTTTGAATTAAAAGAAAACAAATGGAACTGCTGTGCGTGATGTGCTCTGAAAAGTTATCTTTCCAAGGCCAGGAAGTGACAAGCGGCGGATCAGCCGAGCTAAGGAGGAAACAGTGAACTGTAATTTAATAAGTTGTTGCAATCCTCGGAAGCTAATGTCGCCTCTCGTGAAAAGACAATGACATGACTTTTTGGCTTATTAAAAAAGTGACCTAATGGTGACTGACGGCTGTTAGCCAATGGGATCGCTGAAAGACTCTGAAGAATTACATTTAGTTTAGATTAGTGAGTTAGAAAGGTATAAAAACTTGGCCCCTTGAGTGGAACGGGGCTGACTTGTTCCTGAGGGCGAAGTGCTGTCCGATTTCTTGGCGCACGTAAGACATTTGCTATAAATGATTTTCCTTTTCAGGGTAGAGAGCTTAATATAGGGAATTAGGGAATGAAAGAGTTTTTGCTTTAATTCATCCATTTTGAATAGCTTTAAAGTACCAGTCTAATGTGCCATTCTTAAAATAATACTTTGTTTGCAAATAAAAGAAATTCTAATAAAGATGCATTTTGCTTTGATTAAATAAATGTAATAAAACAGATTTTAAATGACAAGCTAGACTTGTTAATTGTGTCTATTACCATCAGTTGATTCATTGGCCTAAGTGACTTAATTAAATGATTCTATTATAATACCATGGTTAAGATGATGATAAACTGCAGTTGTATACAATGTGTAAATGGTTTTAAATAGGTTTGGATTAATTAGGCCACATGATTCAGTTGCCCAATTTCTGTCTCAGTTTTTATGGGCCTTGTAAGAGTTTTTGATAATTAGTGTGTATTGTGGTGAAGTATAGTTTAATTGAGACAGAATTTATATAGCGGCGCTGGATCAATTTAACTGGTAGCAGAGATACGGTTGCTATGGTAACGGACATGCTACATGGTAGTTACGTAGGATACATGTCTAAAACATGTTGTTAAGTTTGTTCACTTGTTACATGTAGTTGAAAGGTTTTTTCCAGCAGTGTGAAAATTCCTAGTTATACTGGCCAGTGCAAAGTAGTGTAACAGGTGAAGTTACACAGTGCATTTGTTCTGTTTCAAAACGGCGGTATTGAATATATCGCTAGTGTTGTCGGCATACAGCACAAGTTTAGGGATTTTAGGTATGTCAGGTTGAATGTATAGTAAGGATTGTCTATGAAATCGTAGCTTTTGAGCATAGGGACTTGATGCCCGTTTTAAAACTCTCTGTGAAAAGAGTAGTAGTTTTATCCAAGCTTGTGTGAAGGGTAAGGAAGCGTCGTCTATTCTTACTAGCGTCTGAGAATCTCTATGGTTGGTTAAAGTCCTGCCGAGATTTCATGAATAAATGGTTAGGGTTTTCCTTGTTTGAATGCGTGTAAATGATTTTTGAGAGAATAGCGTCGTCTATTTCGTGCGTAAGGATACTTGAGTGTCTGTAAAAACTATCACTTTAATTAGCGAAACAGACAAATGGTTTGTTTTTGTGTAGTTACTAATTGAATTTCATTGAAAAAGAATTATTAAAATGGCGCTGTGAAAATATTTTGTAAGGGAGGGGTGAGTTTATGGAGTGACACAGCGAGGCTGCAGCGGCAGTATACGTCAGAGAGTTCGCGCTGTGATTGGCTAGCATACGTCACAGCAGGCGCACTGATTAGTTCACGTGACAGTGACGAGCTGGAAGCTGATTGGTCCATTCTGAAAACAGTATTTCTATTGGCTAAGCAAAGAGGTGACGTAGCTTAATCTAATTGGCTTGTTAGTGAGTTTCGCGCACTGATTGGCTAGAGTAGCGGAACCGCAAGAAACACTTACGATCTTTCCTAAATTAAGCGGAATTGTTTTAAAATCATGAGTTATTGGCATGATAACGAGGAAAAGAAGCCTACATGGTTTCAGAAATTGAAAAATATATTTAGCCCTGACAAGAAAATTGAAACGCGTGGTGGAAAATTACTTCATAAGTACAAAACACCCGCAGCATATATGGAAGGTGAATATGGTTATCATACTGTCATTTGGTTTGAAAATTGGATGCAATATACTAAAAACGATGGCGTATTAGCATGGCCGGAAGATGGGTCATTTAATAATAAAGTTTTGAGAAACCTGAGAGAAAAAATGACAGCTCTTATGCCAAAGCCCAGACCTACACAATTTGAGGCTTTAGTTAAATGGGAGGTTGAAATGATGGAGCTTGAACGAGAAACCAGAGGAATAGCAAGAGGCCCAAAATTAGACATAAATAGGGAAACACATGAAGATAAAGTAAGACGTTGGAGAAAAGGAGATATGTATGATGGTCTGTACCCAGTAAGAGTGATGGTTACTGAAACTCCAGGTCAAAAGAATGCCCAAAAGAAAAATAATCTTGATGAAGAGTTAAATGATGCAGTTTTAGAAGAAATGTATATAACCAAACGTGACCCGCCACCCTATCAACCAGATTCACAGTCTAACCCGAGAAATTCTTCAAGAACTTCTCCAAGTGCACCTTCCAAAGAAAATGATGAAGATTCACCCAGATTTTTAAGATTGCCTGAAAGAAATAATAATTCCAGTACACCTCGAGAAAACAGAAATTATCCTGACATTCCATTTGGGAATGTGCCAGATGTTTCAAAATATTTTAAAGCAAAAGAGGAATTATTACAACAATTAACAAAAAGCATGGAAGCAGTGACAGTACCAGTAACGATTGGTCCTGTTGTACCAGTTTTTGATCAAAAAGAAATTAGACACTCAGCTCTGACTATTCCATTAAATGCGGAAATTCAGAAAGTGGCTGAAAATTTGTATTCAGAATTAACAGAAATGCATCGAGAAAAAACAATGCCAGAGTTAACTTTAAATCGAAATTCATTAAATGATCAAATACCATTTGTTGCAGATTCTGATTCTTGGTCTTCAGAAAGGAGTTTAAATAGAATTGATTTAACACAGACTTCACAGTCTCTTCAAGCCCCTGAAATTAAATTACTTGATGTGGCAAAATTAAAGGCTGATTTGGAGGATTTAATTATTGGCACAATTGGAACTGACAATTTGAAGTTGTATCAAGATGATGAATTGCTGTTTATTTGCAAGAGCATACAATGGAAAATGAAAAATAAATATGATCAATTGGAAGAAATGGCTGCTAAACTAGAAATTGATTTGAGTAGACAAAAACATTTGCAAAAACATTACAGAGTGGATTTTTCTGAGAAGGATATAGAAAGCCTGAACACTTCAGGTAGGATTACTCATGTAAAAGAGTTAATTGTGTTCCTAAAAAGATTAGGTGAATTAGGCAAATGGAGAATAAAATAGGCAAATAACAGAGAGCAAGATAAGAGAGACAAAGGAGAAGTAGCTACTGAGTTTCCAGTGAGGGAAATAGCTGGTGGAGGGTATGTGCATGTTCCTTGGACAAGGCAGGACATTCTACTGTTCACAAATGACTTTCCTCGGATGAGAGAAAAGCTAGTAGAATGGTTTCGTCAGGTAGACAGATTCATCAAAGTTTTAAAAGTTCTGTGGATTGATCTTGATGGATTCTTTGATATTGTTGTTCTGTCAGATCTTTGGACAGAATGTAAAATTTCTGTAAGTTGGCCCAAAAAAGAACCTGAGCGAGATAAAATAACTGGTGCTCCTTCACCAGACGTTATGGATTTATATAACAAAGTAATTGTCAGGTTGAAAAACAAAATTGCCCCAAAAGAAGTGGATTGGGTTAAAATTGACAGAACAAATCAGGTACCAAAAGAATCAGTACATTCATTTTATGAAAGGTTACTGTTGGCATTTAAACAGTACAGTGGCTACCAAAAATTAAGTGAAGGAGAGATGAGCCACTTCATTTACAGGTTTGTTTATGGCTTGAGACCTGAAATTGGTGAGATGATCAGAAATGGGATTGTCGGTTGGCAATCACTCAAAGTTGATGATATCCTGAGGAAAGCAAAATACTGCAGTGATGAGATAGATGCCAAGCAGAAGAAGCTTAAGGAAAAGGCAATGTGGGCACAAGTGAAGGTAGCTGAACAACAGATAGCGACCTTAGAAAACAAAAACCAGAATCAAGGCAAATTCAGGGGAAACTTTGTTTCCAAACCAAAATTGAATGTGAATATCGAGGAGCTTAAACAAAAGCTACCTTGTTTTAATTGTGGCGAAATTGGACACTGGAAGCGCGAGTGAAAAAATCCACCCAGAAATGGTAAAAATACATAATTGAATCCACAGATGCAGCGTGAGATAAATCAGCAGCAACAGCAACAGCTACAGCAACAGTTAAATGAAATACCTCAGCAGCGACAGCTACAGCGACAGGTAGTGAATCAGCAGAGCCAGATTCCACAGCCACCACTACCAAATTGTATGAATGGGCAGAGATTCAGTCCTGAGACGGGATTCTGTGGAGCAGAGCAGGTAAACAGATCATCAAGAGTGAATGTGTCAAATGTTTCTCAACAATTTTGGTTAAAAGAAAATGAAGGGAGTGACACTGAAGATTACTCATGACGGTGCCTGAGAGTGGAGGAAGAGTGTGTGCTTGGAGCCACTCTTTTTTTTTTTTTTTTTTTTTTTTTTTTTTTAAAAACCTTTATTGGAGTAAGCAAAAAAATACAAGGATGGGCCTACAACCACACGGGCTGGCCGCTAAAGAGGAGTCGAAATACAAGATACCTGCCCGCAGAGGCAACAATCGACCAACATTGCAATACTCCCCATGAAATACAGGACAAAACAGATTTTATTTTATATGAAAGAACAAGCACACAAAAAGGCGAAAGTATAGTACTGTCAGTCAGCCCAAAGGACGTAAAGGGGGTATAGCAGCAGGAGAACATAAACGGAGCTCCAAGCTCCAAGGAGATCGGGGGGGGGGGGGCGAGGAGATCAGAGGGGAGAACCGGAAACACCAGTACAACCCCTATATGAAAGGTTCCAGGAACGCTCGCCTAGGGAGACAGGGTAATCTCAGCAGTGCCTACAAGGGGAGGAGTACAAATGTCGCCACGGTAGTCATTCCATTGACCCCAAACCTTCGTCCACGCCCTGGGTCTGCCCCTGGCCACATAGACAGTCTTCTCACGGAACATGGACCAGTCCATATTATCCTCCCATTTCGAGACGTCAGGGGGCCTAGAGGCCCCCCAGAGTTGCGCGATATCCCGCTTCGCAACCATATAACCCAGGGTGGCCCATCTGGTCCGGGCCACCGAATAGTCGGTGGGTTCCCAAACATTCAAAAGACAGCGACGAGGTTCCGGACGCAAGGACACACCTGTCACCACAGCCATCACTTCAAGCACAGCCGTCCAATAAGCAGCCACCATCGGGCACTCCCAAAGAATATGCAAAAAAGTTGCACTCAAACCACAGCCACGCTTGCATAACCCGTCGGAGGAAAAGCCCATCACCACCAGACGCGGTCCCGTAACGTACACCCGATGAAGGATCTTAAGTTGAACCAGACGGAGACGAGCCGGAATAGCCACCTCCTTCGGGGAGGAGAGGGCCGATTGCCAGTCCTCATCATCAAGTTCCAACCCATCGCCCACCCACGCTTCCCGAAGTCGGACCAGTAGGTCGGCCCGATTATTAATCAACTTTTTATAGATCAGGGAGATAGTGCTATCAGGAAGATGCCCGTCAAGGATACGGTCTTCAAGGGGGGAAGAATCAGGCGGAATCTCACCAGGAGCAAATACCGAAGCAAGGGCGTGTCTGACCTGTAGATAACGAAAGAATTCCCGACCATTCAGGCCATAGTCAGCCTGGAGGGCCTGAAACGACCGCACAGAACCCTTAGAGTACACATCCCCCACCTTACAAATCCCAATCACATCCCAACGGTCGAAACCCTTGGTAGACCAGAGACCGCCCAGACGTTCCGAAGCATAAAGCGGTGTCGCCAACGTCAAGCGATCTTCCCAGCCCAAGCTCACATTCGCAGCGCGCCACACAGTCAAAGCAGTCAATGTAGGTCCCACAAGATGGCGCCCAGCGGATCGAGAGTAAAGCACTCTGTTAAAGTCACCTCCCGGAAGCTGAAGTTTATCCATCTCGAACGCCGGATTACGACCCGGCGAAAACATAACGTGATTGATAGCAGACAGGTGGGAGGCCCAATAATATCTCTTAATGTCGGGGAGCGCCATGCTCCCGTCATACCACGGGATGGAAAGTTTCGCGAGAGCAATGCGCGGACGCCCATCCCAAATAAGCTGTCTCTGAAGACTCTCAATCTCCCGAAAATAGGTCTTAGGGATAGGATCATAAAAGTTCTGGAGAGCGTAGAGAAATCGCGGCAATGACATCATTTTAAACAGGGCCGCCCGACCCAGAGGAGATAAGGGAAGTTTACGCCAGCGGGCAACGTCCAAACGTAGTCTAAGCAACGGGGGAAGGAGATTACGATCAAAGCGAAGGGACGAGTCCAAAGTAACAAAAATCCCCAAGTATTTGAAGCCATCCTGGGCCACCTGAATGGGAAGTCTACTCGGCAACGGAGGCAAGACACCAGATAAAACATATACACAGGACTTGGTCCAGTTAATTACAAGGCCCGAGTTGGCACCAAAGGACGCGAGAACGTCAAATAAAACGGATAAAGACTTACGAGGGGAGGTAAGATACAAGAGGATATCGTCCGCATAAAGCGAGACACGGTCTTCAAAGTCCGGGGCCCAACGAATCCCTTTAAGGGACGGTTCCCACCGAAGCCAGGCCGCCAATGGTTCAAGAGCGAGTGCAAACAGCAGCGGAGACAAGGGGCAACCCTGGCGGGTGCCCCTGCCCAAGGAGAAGGGAGCCGACACCCTACCATTCACCACAACTTGCGCCAGAGGTTCCGCGTACAACAATTTAATCCAGCTAATAAACTCGCACCCGAATCCGAATTTCTCAAGAGTCGCCCATAAATAGGGCCACTCCACAGTATCGAAGGCCATAGAGGCATCCAAAGACGCCAAAATGGCCGGTTCCGTCAACAGCCCCGCCCTCGCTATCACGCCGTGAAGGCGACGTAGATTCAAAGCAGTGTTGCGATGCGGGATAAAGCCAGATTGATCTGGATGGACCAGGTCACCAAGAACCGACAGAAGACGGGACGCCAAAAGTTTCGCCAAAACCTTGGGTTCAACATTTAACAGGGATATAGGCCTATATGAGGAACAAAGGTCCCGCGGTTTACCATCTTTGGGGATGACGACTATCGTCGCCAGACGCTGATCGTAGGGAAGGATGTTCCGCTCTCGGGATTCTAAAAACATATCGCGGAGATACGGCGCCATCTTATCGGGACGTAACTTGTACAACTCAATAGGCAACCCGTTCGGGCCCAATGCTTTGCCCGAGCGGAGCGAACGGATAGCAGTAGCTATCTCATCAGCCGTAAAAGGGGAGTCCAAAGCAATACGGTCCAAGTCGGAGACACAGGGCAGAGTTATATCACGCAACAGAAGGCGAGAATCAGCCACATCCCTCACAGACACGGGATCATACACAACACGGAAGTATTCGGCAAAACGGTCAACAATGGCAATCGGGTCAGTCACATTCTCACCACTCGCAGACTGAATCACGGGCACCACACGATTAACTCTTTCTTTCTTGTCCAACCACGCTAGGAGTTTACCCGCTTTATCACCCACATCATATAACCTGCCTTGTTGTTCTCGAAACATCACCTTTGCAGCGTCCGTGACCAGGGATTTATAGGCAAATTGTTTCAAACCCAGGGCGTGAAGTTTCTCAGGCGTGACACCAGAGTCCAGTTCGTCCTCCAAAGCCGAAATCTCCCCCTCAAGGTCTACCACCTCCCTCTTCCCGGCTTTCTTAGCTTCAACAATCAAGGAAAGGGCCTGTCCACGAATCACCGTTTTAAAAGCTTCCCACAGGGACACAGCCGAAGAGACCGACCCCTCGTTGTCCAGGAAATACGCATCCATGGACTTGAGCAAGAGGCTACAGGTCTCAGGGGAGGAAAGGTACCATGGGTTAATGGGAGCTACTCGGCCCGCTGCCTCTACCCCAACCTCAAAACGAAGCCAGAGCGGCGAGTGGTCAGAGATACCCCTTGGCAAATGCAAAATCTCACTGACCGCCGACGACTGGGCCGCGGGCATCAGGAAATAATCCAGCCGAGACAAACTGCCATGTGCCCCAGAGTGGAATGTGTATTGAAGCTGAGTGGGATGCAACAGTCGCCAGCAGTCCACAAGGCCAAAGGTATCTAGAAACCCACCCAACCACTGCTGAGCAGCCGGAGTATCCCTAGGGGGATGGCGATCGTGAAGGCCGGAAAGCACCGAATTAAAATCACCGGCCAGGAAGAGAGTACTATTAGGGAGATCTAACAAGACGCGGCCCAAATCAGTGAAAGTAGAAGTCTGCAAACCCGGGGGGACATAAACATTGAAGAGAGATAGGGTGCGGCCCTCATATCTACCCACCAAGACCGCATACCTCCCTCGGTCATCTTGAATCACCTCATCAATTGCCAGGGGGAGGGAGGTTCGAACAAGGATACCCACACCCCTGGAACCAGAGGTAAACCCCGAGTGTGCCACAAGGCGGTAGCCCCACCTATTCATTGCATAACAAACATTTCCAATCAAATGAGTTTCTTGCAGGAAAACAATGTCCGGTGATAAACGTCGTATACATTTCAAAACCACACTGCGCTTAATACGATCTCCCAGACCGTTAACGTTCCAGGAAACGAATTTTAACCCTCTACCCCCCATCCCATCCACCCGAGCCAAGACCCCACGTCCATGAGCACGACATCAGAAACAGCAGCAAACACAGGAGCAATCCGCCTTGAAAACAACACACAGAAAAGAAAGAACTTCCCAACCCCCCTCCCCCAAACTGAAAAGGAACACCCCCCACCCTGCACCCCTGCAAAAAGCTAAAGAGCCACCCCAACCTGCAGTGTGCCTGTCGCCCTAGAACCCCTATTCTACACAAAGACCCCGGAGGAGGAAAGGCCCCCGTTCCACCCGCCCCCCGACCACACCAAGAACTAAAAGGAACAAACTAAAGACAAAATAATTATGCTGTAGAGGAACGCCGGCCAACACTCCTGAAAACGTATTCAAAGTAAGACATGAGAGCCGAACAGTCAGATCTCCGCACCACCTTCGGCACCACCAGGGTGAGCGGCGGGCCCAGTCTCAGGAGGACGGTCAGGCAAGGAGTCCAGCCAGTCATTAACAACATCTGGTCGATCAAAGAAAAGGGTACGCTCGTTATACTCGACCCGAAGCCTGGTGGGAAAGAGCATAGCATAGCATAGCGTAGGCCCCGGTCCCGAAGACGTTTCTTGGCACCACGAAATTCCATCCGTTGTCTCTGAACTTGCTGGGAAAAGTCCGGGTAAAAGTTCACCGTGGCATTTTCAAAGGCCACCGGGCCCTTCACCCGCGAAGCCTGCAGGATAGCGTCCCGGTCCCTATAGTGGAAAAGCTTCGCCACAATAGGTCTCGGCGGGGCTCCCGGCTTACCTTTGCCCCCCGGAACACGATGTGCACGTTCCACTGTGAAAAACTTAGTAAGACCAGAAGGGGCAAGATGGTTCAAGACCAGATCTTCAACCAGGAGATCCACCGAGTGGGGTTCTGGGTTCTCCGGTACACCAACCAGACGGACATTGCAGCGACGTGCCCTATTTTCAAAATCTTCCAGGCGTCGGGTCATGAAGTCGTTCACCCGACGGAGATTCCCAACCTCCGTCTGGAGCTCCGATACGTCCTTCGTGAGGCTGGATGATTTAATATCCAGTGATTGTACCCTTTCATTCGTCTTGCCGAGATCAGCACGAATCAGATTCACTTCAATAGCCACAGTGTCAAGTTTATGGGCCAAGGCCTCGTACTGTAGGCCGATGGATTCCCTCACGCCCGAAATGGCGCCCATAATGTCCTGCAGGGAGGGCTCCGCCGACTCCTCCAAAACTCGATCGGACGCTGTAATAGGACCAGGCAGGGCAGCTCCGGGGGACCCCTTAGAATGGGTATAGCGGTCCATAACATTTGATTGAACCGGAGCTCCGCGCAGAGGTGTTTTCGTCTTGCGCGTCTCCCTGTCCCCTCTGCCCGCCATTTTGAAGATGCGTCACAAGGCGAGCCACCAGGGTCAACGGGCCCGACACCCAAATCGCAGGACCAAAGGTTCCAAAAAGGGCACCACTCGGGTAGAGGTCGCCAAACCAGCAAATAGTCCACAGGAAGGCCCAACAGCCGATCTGCCTCCAAGTATCAGCCCCTGCACGACACGCACACTGTCGGCCCAAGTCGAAACAGAATCGAAACCGAAACTTAGGAGGGGGACCCACAAGGCTAGTTCTCCTGCCGCTGTTGTTCAATTCCAGGACGGCCACAGAACCGCACCCCGTCCCGGGCGCACCTCAAGGGCGGAGCCCAAAAGTTCAGATCACCATATCTCAGGAATCCAATGTCCAAATCGATTTCTGAAAAGTGCCAGGGTCATCAGCCAAACGTCCTCCACATGAATTCTTGCAGGAAATCAGGATTCAGTCAGGATAAAATGCCGGGAGCGGCGAGGGTCCGGAGAGCGCTGTGCTCAAGCGGCCATCTCGGATGCCCGCCAAGCTCCTCCCCTCCTTGGAGCCACTCTTGAGGTAGATCAGTCTGGTCCATTTGTAAATGGTAAAGTGAATGATGTAGAAATCACTTTTCTTGTGGACACTGGTGCTACCCGTTCTACTGTTAGATCAGTGGAAATAGAAAACCTACCTCTCTCTGGTGACACCATCCAAGTAGTTGGCGTAGCAAATCAGCAAATCAAAACAGACTTGAAAGAGCCAGGGAAAGTTGAAATTGGCAATTTTAAAGACAAACACAGATTTGTAGTTTGTAACAGCAGTCCTGTAAATTTGTTGGGGAGAGATATACTGTGCAAGATGAATTGCAAAATATATTGCTCACCGGAGGGTATTGAGCTCCAAACTTTTGAGGAGGATGGCTTTTACAAATTGACAATGTTAATGGTTGAAGCAGAAGAAAGTAAATTATTTCCTGTTTTTGACAAAAACAATTTGCCTGAAGAACTGAAAGAACCAGTTAATTCAAAAATTTGGGATTTAACAGGAAGTGAAATGGGTTTGATGAAAAATGTTGATCCAGTGAAAATCACAGTGAAACAAGGAATAGATTTTCCAAACATTCCTCAGTACAAAATGAAGGCAGAAACAATTGAGGGTGTTATACCTGTAATTAACAAATTCATTCAGCAAGGTGTTTTAAAAGAAATTAAGAGCAGCCCATGTAATTCACCGATTATGGGTATTAAAAAGCCAAATGGAACATATAGGATTGTTCAGGACCTGAGAAAAATTAACCAGATAGTTGTTCCATGTTTCCCAGTTGTACCAAACCCTGCGGTAATTCTTTATCAGATTCCGCATGATGCAGAATGGTATACGGTCATTGATCTGTGTAATGCCTTCTTTACGGTTCCACTGCATCCAGAAAGTCAACAAATTTTTGCATTCCGGTTCCAGGATCGTATCCTAGCATGGTGTTGTATCCCACAGGGGTATACTGAGAGTCCATCTATCTTTAATCAGTTGTTAAAGAAATCTTTGGAAGATCTAGAGTTACCTGGTAAGTCAACATTGGTTCAATACATTGATGACCTTTTAGTGGCTGCAAAAACACGAGAGAACTGTGTGACAGACACCATTACCCTTTTGAATCGATTGGCTGATGAGGGACATAAAGTGTCTCCTGCAAAATTACAGTTTTGCAAACAAGAGGTAAAATATCTTGGTCACAGAATTGCAAGAGGAATCAGACAAGTGACAATTGAGAGAATTAAAATGATTCAAGCAATATAACCTCCAACAACCCAGAGACAGGTCAGAATGTTTCTAGGAATGGTAGGTTATTGTCGTCAATGGATTAGTGGGTTTTCAGTAATTGCGAAACCACTACAGAGACTGACAAAAGCAGATATAAAAGACCCGATTACACTGACAAAAATTGAATTAGAGGCTTTTGAGCAGCTAAAAAGAAGTTTATGTGAAGCTCCAGCATTGGGAATGCCAGACTATGAAAAGGAATTTGAGCTGTATTCCAGTGAAAGGGAAGGTTGTGCATTGTCAGTTTTGATACAGAGACACGGAAAACTGAGAAAGCCAATTGCTTACTTCTCAACTGTTCTTGATCCTGTTGCTAAAGCTTTGCCAGGTTGCTTAAAAGCAGTGGCTGCAACAAGTGTAAGCCTTGAGCAGAGTGAAGGAATCATAATGGGGTTTCCTGTGAAAGTATATGTACCTCATTCAGTTGAAATCCTTCTTACTAGAAGCAAAACACAGCACTTAACAAGTAACAGGTTGACCAAATATGAAAAGACAATTCTGGGATCAGATAATGTCTCGATAGCAAGGTGTGTGAACCTAAATCCTTCCACATTATTGCCAGATGGAATTGTTACTGAAGTCAAAAATGAAGCTGACATTGGTCATGAGTGCTTGAATGTTTTAGAGTACTGCACTAAACCTAGAAAAGACATAAAAGATGTTCCCTTATCAGAATCAGATTTTGTCTACTTTGTTGATGGCTCATGTCTGAGAACAGACGAGGGCATTCTGAGATCAGCTTATGCAGTCTGTACAGTTGCTGAAGTAGTTGAAGGTTCTCCTCTTGAAGGAATTTGTTCAGCTCAAGTGGCAGAATTAGTTGCTTTGATTCGTGCATGTGAAAGAGCTATTGGGAAAAAGGTTACCATAGTGACTGATAGTCAGTATGGTTATGGCGTAGTTCATGACTATGGCCAACTTTGGTCTCAAAGAGGTTACTTAACTTCTGCGGGAACTCCAATCAGAAATGCAAAATTGATCAGAAGACTGATCAATAGCATTCAGTTACCAGAAAAAATTGCTGTTGTGAAATGTGCAGCTCATAAAAAGGGTGAGGACTATATTACTAAAGGTAATTCCTTTGCTGATGAGATTGCGAGATACTGTGCGAAAAACAATTTTTCACTAAATCGGGAAAAAGACAATTCACATGTTTTGAACTCTCTTATGCTAATATCTGTAGTCGAGACATGGCAAGGAGTAAAAGATTTACAAGATGAAGCTGATGATGAAGAGAAAAACACATGGCTAAAAGCAGGTTGTAGGCAGCGAGAGGAAGATGGAGTTTGGGTTTACAGTGATGACAGACCAGTGATGCCAAATTCCATGATTGCTGACATGGCACGGATGTACCATGGTGCAGGACATTTAGGAAGAGATTCTATGATTAGGCTATTTAGACAGACATGGTTTAACCCCAAATTTAGGATTATTGCAGAATCACTTTGCCAAAGATGCTTGACCTGCCAACAAATGAATCCACACAGAAAAACAGTTGTGAGCATGGGAACCATAGGACGGGAGGGTGGTCCTTTTACTAGGTTGCAAATGGATTTCATTGACATGCCTAAACACAATGGACTAAGATACGTCTTGGTGATTGTCTGTCTGTTTTCAAGATGGGTGGAAGCTTTCCCAACACGTCACAATGACTCAGTTACTGTGGCAAAATTGCTTTTGAGAGAGATCATACCTAGATAAGGCTTTCCGGTTACAATTGAAAGTGATCGCGGTACGCATTTTGAAAACAGATTGTTACAATTGATTTGTGAAGCCCTGAACATTGAACAAAAGTTGCACTGTGCATACAGACCAGAAGCATCAGGAGTTGTTGAGCAGATTAATGGCACAATAAAAAATAGGATTGCTAAAATGTGTCTAGCTACAGGAGTTAAGTGGACTGATGCTCTTCCACTTGTTCTAATGTCTTTGAGAAGCACACCAGATAAAAAGACAGGCCTTAGTCCACATGAGATACTGATGGGCAGAGTCATGAGACAAGCATTTGTACCAGGTAATAAGCTTCTAAGTATAAATGATAGTGCAATCATTGACTATTATAAGAATCTATCTGATATAGTAACTTCTGTATTCCATCAGGTGGGAACAGATGTGATTTCAAAAGAAAAGGAGCAAGCTCATGATCTGTTGCCAGGAGACTGGGTGAGAACATAAATTCACCGGAGAAGAAATTGTCTAGTACCCAGGTGGCAAAAGGCAAGACAGGTGATTCTAATCACAACAAATGCAGTTAAATGCAAAGGCCTAAAAAGGTGGGTGCATCCAAGTCACGTTATTCGTGTACCACCTCCTGATAATCCTGATGAGGATAGTGATACTACAGCTGATTCAGACTCTGAAGAAGAACCTGAAGAAAGTCCAGATTCTGAAGATCGACAAGAAAGTCGAGATCTGGAGAATTCAAATGTGAATGAAGCATTAAATGAAAAAGATCTAGAGATTGTGATTCTAGATTCAGACAATGATGAAAATCTGTTAGAAAAAGAAGCATAGAAAGAAACTGAGCCAAAGGAGAAGCAAGATCAGGAGAGTATTGAAAAGCAGACTAAAAACTCTGGAAGCAGGAACAAGAATTCTGAAACTGGGAAGTTAGAAGTAATTCAAGAAGAAGAAGATGAATTATCGAGTACTAGCTATAAGGATGATGTTCCCAACGGAGTGAAAAAGCTGCAGAGTAAAGAAGTTCCTAGATCTAAAATACAGATCTCTGAAAGTGAGACTGATGAAAGTGACGAAGAATCTCAAGTAAGAGAATTAAGAAAACGAGCGTGGAAGACTGAGTGCAATCAAAGTGAGCCTCAAAGAAACTCTTGAGAAAAGGAGACATTTGGCCAAAAGAAAACTTAAAATTTAAATTAATTAACAAATCAAAAGAGCAGATCAATGAGATAACAAGTCAGAAAGGTGACTCCTCTGCTAAGAAAAATGAGGTAGGGAAGAAAATTGAAGTAATTAGCAGCAAAGCAAAAAGAACATTGAGACCAAATCAAAAGTATAAGTCTCCTGAATGGACTTATATTATTATCCCACCAGTTGTAGAAATTAGCAGTAGTGGTCAGGAAGATTTTGAAGAAAACAGTGACATTGATTAGAATTTTTCTCTTTTCAGGTTGAGGTTAGTTTTGGCAAAAGGCTGAAGAAATTGTGTTAGGTGACACATGGTCGAAGAAATTGTGTTAGTTGAAAAACACATTGTGACGTAAGGTCGAAGAAAAGCTGTTAGAGGGTTACTAATTTCTAAAAAAAAAAAAAAAAAATCAAATAAAGGGGGGTATATTATTTTTGGGAATAATTGAATATTTTTGAATTTTGATTTTTGTGAAAGGTTCTTGTTGCAAAGTAGAGATGCCTAATACTGACAATTCAAGATGCTCAATTTTAAGAAGATGTTGCAAAATGTCTTCTATTTGTGTGGTTCTAATTATTTTAGTTTGGTTAATTTTGGCAGTTATCTTTCCCTTTGGGATCGATAAAGAGAAATTCAAAGCTAACATGACAAGCAAGGATGAGACTAAACAAGTTAATCATAATGACAAGACTAACAGAATTATTGAGCACAAACAGGAGTTTCATCAGGATAGATCTGTTGGTGATTTTTCTAGCAATTCTTTTTCAAGACTCCTGACAGAATATGTGAAAGCCATGGACGTCAAGGATTGTTATGTTTGTGTGAAGCTCCCTGCTTCTGTTTCTGAGGGAGTTACTTATAACATGCTACCTCTTACTTATGGCATTACCTGCAGTGTTATAGCTAGCTTGTTTTACCAAACAGGTCGTCTGGAGTACTTTTACTCTGATCATGACGAGATTTTTGCTAACCTAAAAATTGTAAATAGCTTGAACAAAGTTAGGCCTGCTAAACAGATGAGGGAATTCTTTATAGTAATGAATGAGCTTACTTATGAGTATGCATATAAAAACAATTTGACATGCAAAATGAGAGCAGAAGAAAAATCCGTCTTAAACATGGTTGAGGAGAGAAGAGCTATTTACAAAAGAAATGAGATGCTGAAACAAACTAAATCTAAATTTTGGCAATTGGAGGATGAAAAGTTTAATGGTGAAAATACAAATGCTGCTATTCATATAGATGATCCAGTTAGTGGCAAATTCTGCATTAGACGAGATAATACATTATATGATAATTTCTTTGTGGGTGCTAGTCAGTGTGAAGATACATATCTTATCACAGGGGGATGGGGATTTAAAGGTGGTAAAGATCCAATATTTCCTGGAATTTATTTTATTTGTGGCAACAAGGCATACTTCAGTCTCCCAAACCATTGGTATGGGACCTGCTACATTGGTTTAGTTTTTCCAAAGGTTTTTCATGTTGACAGAAATTCAGAAGGATCATTTGAAATTGGCAAACCCTTGAATAGATACAGAAGAGAGAGTTTCTCAGAAATCATTGGTGACATATTTGGTGCAATCATTCCCATGGTAGGAATAACCCTAAATGCAATTAAAATCAGAAAAGTTTCCACAATTGTAGATAGATTATCCACAGACACTGCAACTGGTTTTCAATTAGTTGATACTGAAATGATTGCTATACGCTCAATGGTTATGCAAAACCGTCTTGCACTTGACATCCTTTTAGCAAAAGAAGGAGGAGTTTGTGGGATTTTACATGTCCAGCATTGCTGTACTTACATTCCAGATAAGAGTCAGAACATAGAAATGATGATTAGAAATATCACAGAATTTCATTCAGAAATACAACCTTTAGAAGATGACAATTTTTCAGAAAAACTGAGCAAAAGATTTTCAGCAATCAAAACCTGGTTTCAAGAAATTGGCAGTTCAATCATTGGCAAAATACTTTATCCTGTAATAATCATTGTTATAGTGACACTTTTGTTAAAAATTAGTTGCATGATTCACAAGAGAAAGAAATATGTGAGGGAAAGCGAAGGATTTACAAACTCAGAAAGGAACAGGAGAAGGAAATAGAAATGGAAGAATTTCGGAGAGCTCAATATGAGAGTTCTAGACAAACTGCTGAGTCTGGAGTTTAGGGAAACTAACCCAGGGTGTTCAAAACATGTTGACGTCATAAATTAAAAATTTGGTTAAATTTTTGGGTGATGGTTTGGCGATTTTGAAATCACCAGATGAGGGAGTTGATGGAGCGAGTTTCAGAAATATATTTATTCTGACTCGTGAAGTTAATCTTCCATAATGATTAATTGAACTAATAATTTTTTTTCTTCTTTTTTTTGTTTTTTTTTTAAAACCTTTGAGATAAAAGTAGGAGATACATGCGCAAGCCCACAACCATCACGGCCGGCCGCAAAGATAGGCGATTAAAAACAGGAGAACAGCAGGCCAACATACAATCAGGATATTACATGGTACGCCAGAAGTGACTACGGGGTGCGCAACACAGGGTAGGAGGTTTTCATTTTTAAGATTAGATGAAGCGAGGGGGCTGCAACAGGAAGGAACACACACCTTACATAAAGGGACACAAGAGAAACGCAGCAAGAGGGGCGTACCCCATATACAATCAAAATTAGGCTATAAATACAGCAACCATATAGGCTAAGCAACAGTAAGAGTGGACAATAAGCAACAGTACAAAAAGCAACAGTTCCAAGTGTAATCCCAGAGAGCCCACCCCCAATAACAGGAAACAAAGATTTGGTGAGACACAGGAAGAGAAAAGGTGCAAGACCCAGAAACAGCCAACCCTACGAAGAGGAAAGAACCCTCCCAAAGCCGGAAAAGAGCGATAGAGACCATAGAACAAAACAAACTAAAATAACAAACCCCCCCCGCACCCACCACCCCGCACCCCTGTAATGGCTACGGCCAAGCCCACTAACAGCATGCCTGTCGCCCCGGAACTGCCCCATAGTAGGGAAAAATATAAAGATATAAAGAGTGGAGGAGGAGAGAAATAGACCCACTCCCAGCATGTATTACTCGGGCCGCCCGTCCCTAGACCCCGTTACCGATACAAGACGATTGTGCAATATCCCCAGCTATCCATCAGCATCCCAGCAGTGCGAGCAACAACAATCCTGACATGAGAGGAGACACCCTCAACCCTGCCCCCCGCGGTCCGGTGTAGCGACATAGTCCAGTTTCATAGTAGTCATCCTGGATAAAGTGAGCGAACAAGGTGACCACAGCAAGGTAGGACGCCGCCCACCAAAGTCCATCCGACACATAGCCATGCGATTAGCAGTGGTACAGGAAGAAGCGCACAGTAGTGATCCTCCAAGGTCGGCCAGCCCAAGCAGTAGCAACCGCTCCAGGGTAAGACAACGAGGTACGCCAGTAGTCCCAAAAGGAGTCGCTATATATGGCACCCGGTGACGATTTCCCAGCCATTTCACAGCTCCACGAACTTCAGACCTCTCCAAGGATATTCCAGCCGGCACCTCAGCAGGAGCAGGGTCTCGCACCCCCAATGCTTCCACGGCGACCGGGGCAGAAAAACCACAGTAATCAAACACAGGGTGTGGCGCAGCGTCCCGCACTCGAGGGCAGTCACAGACAGGCATGGGTACCACAGATAGAGCCGCGTCCAGCCGGTCCCCCAAATCCCGAGCAGCAATACGTAGGGCAATTCTCAGCGTGCCTAGAGCGCCCAAAACGTCACCAATCGACATTGGTGCCTCAGGGAGAGAGGATGCAGCAGTCCCCTGAGCATGGGGCGCACAAACGCGTAGTAGTCCCGGAAGCTGGCCGCCATCACCCCCAGTAAGTAGTTGATCACCCCGCCAGCACTCATCGTAGCGCAACCAGTCCGGGGGCGCAGGGGTAGCACACTCCATTCCCACACGGTGTCAAAGTGGCGTGGACAGGCGTCTGTGTCGTAAGTAGCAGCTCAGGATCCTCACAATCAGGTGCCGAACGTAGTCAGCAAAATGGCGCCCACCACAGCGCTCGGGGAGACAAAGTAGCGAGCAGAGCCGTCCGGGGGCTGGGGAGACGATACAACGTATCCCCCTCTGCGGCAGTTCACAAAGCCTGTGGAGCGGCGAGCCAAGATGCGGAAAACACAATGCGGCAAACACGTTTCGCCGACCGGCTCCGTCTCGCCTGCAATGGCCGCTGTTGTTGAGTTCAGGGCGGACCGCACTCGGAGAACAAAGACCCGGACACCGCCGTGGAGCACCAGGAGGAGGTGAGGGCGTCTCGTCGCTTCCACTGCGGGGACCAAACAAAAGAGCACACCGGTAGAACCGGGGTCGCCTCCCGATTCCGATGTCGCCACTCAAAATCAGGATCACCAGCAGGATAGGGTGGAATACGGGAGAAAGGCAAGAGGGTCGACGGAGCCGAGGAATCAGGCGGCCATCATGGTTGCGGGCTAGGCTCCTCCCCCAGTTTTGCATGATTTTTATTAAACCAATCTAGAATAAAATTGCATTCACAAACATGTGGGTTTAACATTATGTGCTCTATGTTGCAGCAAGCACGTTTTAAAAATAATTAATTAACCTTGTTTTGTTTGTCTATTGTCTTGTCAATATTAATTGCGACTGTTTAATTAATGGCATGTGTCTATTTTATATGTGCTTTTGTCTATGTTGTGTCTTTTTATTTTTATATAGGTATGTGGAGAATCCTGCTGGACTAAATGAAGAATGGTAGATACAAACGCTGCTTTATTTGTGCTTCATGCTAGGTTACATAAACTAATGGGTTTTACATTAGCAATGGGGGGTGGGTAACAGAATGATTTTTATTACTTGAACTAATTATTGTTTTGTGTTTGTTTAAATAATAGCCCGTGAAAAAGGCCTGAGGCCTAGTGCTTTTGGAGGGTGATTGAAATCCTGTCCTGATGAGCTGAGCACAGCCATGATGGAAAGTTTTTCCACGGAGACATTTCTTTTGAATTAAAAGAAAACAAATGGAACTGCTGTGCGTGATGTGCTCTGAAAAGTTATCTTTCCAAGGCCAGGAAGTGACAAGCGGCGGATCAGCCGAGCTGAGGAGGAAACAGTGAACTGTAATTTAATAAGTTGTTGCAATCCTCGGAAGCTAATGTCGCCTCTCGTGAAAAGACAATGACATGACTTTTTGGCTTATTAAAAAAGTGACCTAATGTGGACTGACGGCTGTTAGCCAATGGGATCGCTGAAAGACTCTGAAGAATTACATTTAGTTTAGATTAGTGAGTTAGAAAGGTATAAAAACTTGGCCCCTTGAGTGGAACGGGGCTGACTTGTTCCTGAGGGCGAAGAGCTGTCCGATTTGTTGGCGCACGTAAGACATTTGCTATAAATGATTTTTCCTTTTCAGGGTAGAGAGCTTAATATAGGGAATTAGGGAATGAAACTGTTTTTGCTTTAATTCATCCATTTTGAATAGCTTTAAAGTACCAGTCTAATGTGCCATTCTTAAAATAATACTTTGTTTGCAAATAAAAGAAATTCTAATAAAGATGCATTTTGCTTTGATTAAATAAATTTAATAATATAGATTTTAAATGACAAGCTGGACTTGTTAATTGTGTCTATTACCATCAGTTGATTCATTGGCCTAAGTGACTTAATTAAATGATTCTATTATAATACCATGGTTAAGATGATGATAAACTGCAGTTGTATATAATGTGTAAATAGTTTTAAATAGGTTTTGATTAATTAGGCCACATGATTCAGTTGCCCAATTTCTGTCTCAGTTTTTATGGGCCTTGTAAGAGTTTTTGATAATTAGTGTGTATTGTGGTAAAGTATAGTTTAATTGAGACAGAATTTACATAGCAGCGCTGGATCACTATCATTTAAAAATATTTCACCAAATGACTACCAAGATATTTGGTTCCCCAACTGTGATACAGAACTTGCAAGCCATTGTTTTTGTTTGCTGTATTTTTCACAGTGATTCAAAGAACGGCTTTTTTGAGGGGATCAAGTTGGATTCATGAACGCGAGTGAATGCAACAACCAGCAAACTACAACGTGCTGTTCTTGGGAAACCTGAGAGGTACTCGACCAAACAGCCCTCTTTTCTATTAGTAAGAAAAACACATACAGGAGACATAAGAGAGTCAAAACTGGTGGGGCAGGGGAAAAAACAGGTTTGATTGGAAACACTTCCCCCACACCCCACCAAGCCCTCTCTGGGAGGGCTTCTCAAAAAAAGAAACAAGCATTTACAATGCAATGTTATGTTAATGTTATGTTAATATGTATTTATTCAGCGCACGTATGCCTGCGGGCTTCATGGCGCTATCGGAATTTAGGGAACACAACGTAGCACTTTAGAGGGCACACTCCACACTACTCTAAGGGTAGGCCTGTCCAAAAAGCCACGTCTTAAGGGCGTGTCTAAAAGTAAGAAGATCATCACACTGTCTTAGAGACAGTGGTAGAGAATTCCATAGGGAGGCAGCAAGAAAATGAAAACAACTGCCTCCCTGACGTTTCTTCCTAAACAAAGGGACAACTAACAAGTCTTTGTGAGCAGAGCGAAGGTTACGTGAGGGGGCATACTAAAGTACCAAATTCCTTATGAATTTGGGACCCTTACTCTGCAGGGCTTTAAAAATGATGCAGCCAGCCTTAAATGCAATCCTTTGAGCCACCGGTAACCAGTATAGTTTTTCTAGACCGGGTCTGATGGACTGCCATTTAGGTTGCTTACAAATGAGTCTGGCTGCCTGATTCTGAACAAATTGCAGTCTCTTTAGCTGTCCTGCTGGGAGTCCTAAGTACAGACTATTCGAGAAGTCAAGTCGAGACACTACTAGGGCAATAATTACCTGGATCAGGGCAGAGCGAGTTAAAAAATGGGCTATTTTCTTTATCTTTCTAAGCTGAAAGAAGCTAGATGATACTACCGCCCCATCTGACCTTTGAGTGACAGATCTTCACTAAGAATCACCCCTAAACTCTTAACCGTGGGCGATTTAGTGGGTGGAACCCCCATGTTAGGTGGCCAAAAATGAGTGCCCCAACTGATTTCACTCTTCCCGGGCAAGATAAGTTCTGTCTTGGGGCGCTAGGTGGCGCCGGACCAAGATGGCCACACTGCTGTGAGGCTCCCGCTCGACCGAGCGATCTCGCCTATCCTGCAGGGATCCTGACCGGGCGCACAGCCCTGAATGCTGCCTGCCTGCCTTCGCGCTGCCGAAATCTACACGGCGGTGTCTTCCTTTTTTGCAACACCCCATCCAGCGAGCAGCTAGCGGCCGCGGAAGCCTGAGCGGACCCACCGCCGTTTCTACGACTCCTGCCCGCCGGCTTGTCCTGCTGGGGGAGGCCGGTGCTCGGAGGCCTTCCCCGTCGCTGCCGGAGGGGCGCAGATCGCCAGGACGTCCCGCCGCCGGCTGGCCAGCAACTGCTCTACTTCCCTGACGAGGACTCCTCACTGCTGCCATAAGGTGAGCGCTGCCTGCGGGGTGTTGCCGCGTCCCCGTCCAGGCCCTACCAGCGCGGAGCCGCCGCATAGCCCGGCCGCCGAGTTCCGACCTCCTCCCGCCAACCGCCATCTTGCGTGACTCGCTCAGCGGCCGCACAGGATCTGATGCAACGGGACGGCGGGTGCCTGTGGTGAGGCCGCCGCCACAGTTCCCACACTCATTGCGGGGCGACGTGCCCCTCTCCTCGGCAGTGCTCCCACCACTTCCTTGGGCGGCGAGGCGGCGACCCATCGCGTGACTGCCCCCTTCCACCTCGTGGACACTCACTAACAGTTGCCTCCTGCCTGGCCGCCACTTGTGCCTTTGCCTATACAGCGAGACTCTGAATCTGCGCCATACACCTGCTCAGTGCACCGAGAGCGGCAGTCACCCCCCCCCCCTCCCCTCTCTTGCCATGGTGGCCTTCTCATCACTCCAGTGGCGCAGCCTGTGAATGCCTGGCGCTGTAACCTGAGGGGTGGTCTGCCTTTCCATTACCTGTAGCCTTTGGACTCCATACCTCCGCAAGTGTAGATTCTAGGGGCGCTCCCTCCCCCTTACAACTGCGCTGTCACTGCAGCGATCTGGCGCTCATTTCCCCCCCTTCATCGCTGACGCCCAGACGCAACATGGGGCGCAATGATGCCCGTCAATCCAAGATCCCATTTGAATCCAAACGGCCCACTGGGGCTGCGCAGGAGGTGAGGAGTAGTCCTGCAGCATCGACCCCTCCAGAGGATGACTGGAAGACTTTATTGCTGAGTATGAAACAAAGCCTCTCCACGATTGACGCCAAAATAGACACCATGAATTTACGCATGGACAGCGTGGTGGCCAAGCTGGACCAGCACGACAGTCGCATCAGGGAAGCTGAGGGCAGGATATCTACTTTGGAGGACGGAGCCGCTTCTTCCCATAAGCAGGTCACGCAGATGGACAGACTGCTCAAACTCATCGCTGATAAGAATGAGGATTTAGAAGCGTGGTCCCGCCGCAACAATGTCCGCATTTTGGGCCTTGCAGAGACTACCAATACTGGCAAAATGGAGACATTTGTGGAGAATCTTCTCATAGAACTCTTTGGTAAGGAGTCCTTCTCTCCGCACTTCATCGTCGAACGGGCCCACCGATCCCTGGCGGCGCGTCCCCCCACTGGGGCTCCGCCGCGCCCTATTATTGCGCGCTTTCTGAATTATAGGGACCGGGATGCAGTGCTGAAACGCTCGAGGGAGATTGGTACTGTCAACTACTGCAACACGTCTCTTTCCTTCTTCCCTGACTTTACTGCCTCCGTCCAAGACGCCAGACGCAAATTCTCAGTGGTGAAAAAGAAACTTCAGGCACTGGAGCTCCCATATGCCATGTTATACCCTGCCAGGTTGAAGGTAACATGCCAAGGCAGACAGCATTTCTTCCAAAACCCGCAGCAAGTGGAAGACTTTCTCAAACATGGTCGGGGGGGCCGTGGTGGCGATGACGCTGCTGACCCTCACGCCCGCCGCTCCAGACCCTCCTCACCACTTTCGCAGCAGGACTGAATAGGAGCGGCGAGACATTGACCCTTGTCGTCTTCACTTTCCTGTTACTGGCTGCGTGTACTCTGACAGTTCTACGTTTACCGGTCTTTTGAAATACTGATTGCTCGGTCACCCACCTCCGTCCCACGATGGACGCCCGGAACTCCTGGTGTCTGTGGGTGAAAGTAAGGAGGTGGTTGGCAGGTCTGGTGCCCCCTGGCTCTATATCCCCCTAATGGGCGAGCCCCTGTACACCCCCTCCCCCCTATGGGGAGGGGCAGCTGTCACACTATTTCTAGTTTTCGGGTTACTGTGGGGTTGGGTGGTTGGGTGGGTGTTGTATTCGCGGAAAGTTGGGGTTGTCGGTGTGGGTGGGAAGAAACTGAATGTCAATATTACTGTCCTTGCTGCGCTTGTTGTGTGGTCACTGGGGGGGTTGGGTGGGGGGGCACTGGGAGGGGGGGTTCATTGCCAAATCACCAAATGCTTTACGGTGCTTATTTACAGTATAACGTGTCATGGAATCTGTTATGTCTTTGAATGGGTGACGTAGAAAATCTGCAACCAACACAACAGTTGAGACTGGTGTCATGGAATATTCGTGGGTTAAATAACCCCAGGAAGAAGAGGCAAATATTGGGTTATCTAGACAGACAGAATGTGTCAATTGCTATGCTTCAAGAAACCCACCTACTGCCAGATAGCTCCCCCCTGTTTGCGACTAGGTGGGCCTCCTGCAAAGTTTTCTCTTCCTACTCTAACTATGCCAGGGGGGTTGTGATCCTTGTTAGGCGAGGGCTGCGGTTTACACCCGCTGGGACGGAGGCGGATGCCAGTGGCAGATACTGCATGGTCTGGGGGCAATTATATTCACATACTGTCCTGCTTGCATGTTATTATGGCCCCAATACTGATGACGTCTCCCCTCTACTCACGATGTGGGGCAGGATTCAGACACTGGGAATAGGCCACGTCATACTGGGGGGCGACTTTAATACAGCCATTGCTCCATCCCTAGATAGGTCTCACCCCCAGGAGGCGCATTTCTCCCATACCCAGCTCGCACTGGCCTCTATTACTGCCGAACATCACTATGTGGATGCTTGGCGACACCTGCACCCTTCCCTTAAGCAAGGTACCCATTTTTCTGCTGTGCACTCCACATGGGCCCGGCTGGACTACATGTTCCTCTCGGCCAGCCTCGCGTCCTGGCTGACCAGTGCCCTGCATCTTGTTAGGACTTTCTCTGATCACTCCCCAGTCCTGATATCGCTGCGTATACCCATTGAAACCTCCCCTTACCTGAGCTGGCGATTCAATCCCGCCCACCTTACAGACTTCGCTTTCCATGCTGAACTAGAACAAGATATCCAGGACTTCTTTGAGCGTAATATTGGTTCAGTTCCGGATCTCACCACGGTCTGGGAGGCCTTTAAGGTTACGGCTCGAGGTTGGTGCATCGCCAAGGGAGGAGGTGTCCTTAAATCACTACGGGGCGAATTACATAAACTTGAGTCCGAACTTCGAGACCTAGAACGGAATAGGACTCGCAACCCCCGCGATACTGCTACTGACGCCCTCCTTAGGGAAACATTATCCGCATATACTGAGGCTGCTGACAAGGAGGGAAAGTTCCTTGGCAAACAACACACAGCGCGCATCTATGGCGAGGGAGATAGGCCTGGCAAGGCGCTCGCGTCGGCTGTCAAACCCCCTAGGTTCAACAACTTTGTTACCTCCCTGCTAGATGAACACCGCGTCCCACAGAGAGACCTTCCAGAACTACTCCGCATTCTCACACTTCACTATTCCACTCTATACGCGTCTCACAGATCGACACCAATAGACCTACATCAATACCTAGATGACACGGCCATTGCGTGGCTAGGCCCCACTCAGCAAAAATTTCTACACCACGCTCTTGAACTGGACGAAATAAAGGACGCTATCATGTCCATGAAATCAGGTAAAGCACCCGGCTCTGACGGGTTACCAATTGACTTTTACAAGGCCTACCTTCATTTACTCGCCCCGATCTTGCAAAAGGTGTATTACGCTGCCCTCGAAGACGGTACCCTGCCGCCTTCTATGCGCGAAGCCCTTATAGCGTCTCTTTTGAAGCCTGGCAAGCCGCCTGATAACTGCGACTCTTACAGGCCTCTATCGTTGCTCAATACTGATGTTAAAATATTAGCGAAAGTACTTGCAACGCGCCTTAACCTTCTGATGGAGCGCCTAGTCCTACCGGACCAAGCGGGGTTCGTCCCCAACAGGGCGACCTCCCACAACTTACGCACCCTTCAAGCCGTACTTCAGGACATTAATCCCCGTTGCGAGGCAGCTGCCGTGTTCCTTGACGCTACCAAAGCGTTTGATTCCCTTGAATGGGACTACCTCCTGTCTCTTCTTGAGCGGATGGGGATCCCGTATAGCTTCTTGGATTGGATCAAACTACTCTATACTAACCCATGCGCCTCGGTATTACTGAATGGTGCTAGATCGGCCCCCTTCGTTATTCACAGAGGCACTAGACAGGGATGTCCCCTCTCCCCTGTCCTCTTCGCGCTCGCAATTGAGCCACTAGCAGCTAAACTTCGGCAACACCATAACCACCGCTCTCTTATCTACCCAGAGCGTCAACTACTAGTGGCACTGTATGCAGATGATATCACTCTTTACATCCACAAACCGCGCGAGAACCTAAACCCTGTTCTGCGCGAAATTACTAAATTCGGTGCCATATCGGGCGTACAGATCAACTGGTCGAAGTCTGCCCTTTTCCCCTTGACGGACAAAACTGAGAAGTTCCCCCTTGACTACCCCTTGGTGTGGGAATCAGAGGAGCTTAAGTATCTGGGCGTCGTCGTCTCCCGAAATCGAGAAGAACTTATCAGGGCTAATTATGGCACAGTCCTGGATAAATTGTCTGATACCATCACTAGGTGGATTCATCTTCCACTCTCCATGGCGGGACGTATATCCCTCATCAAGATGGTTATCCTTCCAAAATTCCTGTATCTTTTCACCAACATCCCGTACAGTCCGGGATCGCATTTTTTTCGCTCCCTTAACTCCCAACTGTCACGCCTCATTTGGGGCGGTAAGCAGCCCAGGATTAGTTTACAAACTCTCATGCTACCATACCACCAAGGCGGGTTCGAGGTACCGAACTTTCAGAGATACTATGATTGTGCCCAGGGCCACTTTGCCGCCTACTGGCTTCACCCTCCTCCCTTCATGGCCCACTTGGCTGTAGAGGACGGTTATATGAGGCCTGTGCAGCCGTCGGGCTACTTACACACCACGCCCCGGGTCACTGACCGGGACCCGACCACGGTGGACTGCACGGTTTTGGCCTGGCAGCGAATAGCGCAACACATGGGATTCGCGTTCCTTTATTCCCCGCTTATGCCCCTAGCACATGACCCGCGGTTGCGCATGGCCTGTGAGGAGATCGGCCGAAAATTGCTAGTAAAACTGGCGGTTCACACATGGGGTGAGCTGTACCTCCAGGGACAATTCCGTACGGCGGCTCAGTTTTTTGGAGAGCATACCCCCTCTGTAATGGACACCTTCCTTTATGTCCGGCTTCGTCAAAATGTCAAGGCGGTCACGCCCTCTTTCCCGGACGAACCAGACACCCTGGCCCCCCTCCATACGCTCCTACAGGTTGACTCCCCGAAACACGTGGTGTCTATGCTATATCGGCATGCACAGCCGGCTCCATCCCCCCCCCCCTTAGATCCCGCAGAGACTGGGATGCCGATCTTGACACCCCACTTTCGGACGAACAGTGGGAAGAAAGCTGCTCCCACACTAATGCGGTCACCAGTAATGCCCGTCTCCGGCTGCTGCATTTCAAATTCTTGCACCGCACCTACTTCACTCCCTCTAAACTGTTCCGACTCGGACTGAGCGCAAACGATCGCTGCCTCCGTTGCAGGGGCGAAGGGGCTGACTTTTTTCACCTTGCGTGGACCTGTCCCGCTGTGGCGACGTACTGGCGCGAAGTTTTCGAGGCGTTGTCTGATATGGTAGGGGCGGATGTTACACCCTGTCCCAAGATAGCGCTGCTGGGTCACTCAGCACCGGCACTGAAAACACATAGGAAATTTTTCACAATAGGCCTCTTGCTCGCTAAACGCCATGTGGCATGCAAATGGGGTAGGGGCCGCGCGCCCAAGTTCAAAATATGGCTTAATACAATGATCACATGGCAAGAACAATTACGCAATTATGCCGATCTCATGCCTCACATGTCCCGCCCCAAGGATCTCTGGGGACCCCTGGTAGCCTACCTTCTTAGAGAGCAAGGGGACAACTCTTCGGATCCATGCGACACGCCCTCCTTGCATGACTCCGCGCTCATTTCATAGACATGTTACACGTATCACTACTGTTTCCTAGTTCCCCCCCCCCACCTCCTTGCCTCCCTCCTCCCATATCAGCCTAATGCATAGCACAGGTTTGCAGCATCACTTACCCTGGAGATGGTTGCACTGCATCCCCCCCTCAGACAGTTACATGCCCCCCCCCCCCGCCTCGCGTTTCCCCCCTGTCCACACACAAGTTATGGCGGTATATCACGTGGGAGTTTTGTTTTGTTCAATGTTTATGTTAGGTATTGTACCAAAAATTATAAAAGAAGCCTCAAAGCACTAGGCTTGACTGTGCAGCACTTCCAGAGTCGTCTTTCTACTTTGTATGTTATCCAACGATGCCAGTTTATATCGCGGCCGGCCCGTTTCGGGTTGTAGGCGGCATGCTGTGTCTAACATCGGTAATGTTATACTTCTAATGCTGGACATGTTATGAACTGATTCTATAGATGCTGCCGGCCTGATGTCACAGGTTGTAGGCGAGAAGCTGTGTGTTGCTTTCTCCTTATTGCCAATAAAGGCTTCACAAAAAAAAATAAAAAAATAAATAAATAAATAAAAACCAAAAAAAAAAAAAGATAAGTTCTGTCTTGCCCGGGTTTAATTTGAGGTGGTTCAGATTCATCCACCTTTGGATATGGGTCATAGTGTTCTGAAATTCAATCGCAGCATCTGCAGAGTTTAAAGAAAAAACAAGTTGCAAATCGTCTGCGTAATTAAAAATCGTAACTTTGTGATTTTTTAGGGAATATAATAATGGGCGAAGGTACAAATTAAACAATAATGGGGACAGCGAAGATCCTTGAGGGACCCCACAAGTAGACGAGGTTCTTGGGGCCCTAAAAGTCCCTAATCTAACTGATTGCGTGCGTTCAGAAATAAAGGAAGTTAGCCAGCTCAGAGCAGGTCCCCTGAGGCCGGCCTGCTCGTCACGGCTGACAAGGATGGAATAGTCAACCGTGTCGAACGCGGCCGACAAGTCAAGGAGCACAGGAGCCTGATGGATGTCTTTGTCCGCATTGGATCTAAGAGTGTTCTGAACAGCAAGTATCACAGTCTCAGTAGAATGGCATGGACGGAAGCCTGCCTGATTCGGCTCCAAGTATTCAGACATTTCAATAAAACTAGAGAGGCAGTTAGAGACATGGGCTTCCAACATTTTTTACAAGTAAGGTAAGAGGGAGATCGGCCTGTAATTAGTTAGGTCTTGTGGGTCATTACCAGGTTTCTTTGTTAGAGGGATTAACAATGCGTTCTTAAAGCTACTAGGTACCTTGCCCTGTGCAAGTGACTCATTTAAAAAAGAGAGAATGCTTTGTGGGATAGCCATACCTATCTCTCTGAAAATGTGAGGTGGACAAATATCATCAGGTGATCCAGACTTAACACGCGAGAGAAGTTCAGAGAAGGTTTTAAGATCGATAAAAGGAAGGGTATCTAATGTAATGGGGTTATAAAATATATCATCCAACAGGATCGGGGCAGGGAACTAATTATGCTCTGTTTTATAGTGATAATTTTCTCTCTAAAGAACTCATTTAGAGAGTCGCATAATTTTTGTGTGGGGATTACGAGAGGAGCTGTTCTGTCGCTGTTACAGAGGTCGTTCACTATTTTGAACACCTTCTTGGATTTATTTAGTGAGTTTAAAATTTTGGCCGAAAAATAATCAGTTTTATGTTTAAGAATGGTCTTTTGATAGGTTTTCCGAGCAGAGCAGTAAGTCTCTTGATCTTGTGGTAAATAGTTAGTTCTCAACTTCCTTTCTTTTTGTCTTATCTCAAGCTTTTGCTTCTTCAGTTCCGGGGTAAACCATTTATGGGCATCATTCGTGCGTGATCTGGAAAAACTCACAGGGGGAGCGTGGATATCCGCAGCCTGTCGGAGCCATTGTGAAAGCAACTCCTCCCTGAAATCTATATCCTTGCATTCTAAGGGCAGGGTAGTGGCCAGGGTATCTATAAATGCCGATAAGTTAACGGACTTCCATTTCCTAATTTCCCCACCCGCCCGCAACATCGACTTAATAGTCATATTAACAATAAGTGAAAAGTGTATGAAAAAATGATATGACCAAATACAAGGTCGTATAGAGGGGGAGACATAGAGAGATTATGGGACCAGATTTGGTCCAAACTGTGACCTTTCTGATGGGTGGGAGAGTGTATATGCTGAGTTCATATCCAATAATAGGTCCATAAGTTATGCTGCCTGGGAATCGACGGCCATATTATCGAACCAGTAGTTAAGGTCCCCAATTAAAACAATTTTAGAATAGTTAGTCACATGAGAAGCCAGTTGTTCTGCTAATATCGAAGGAAAGGTAGGCATGGATTAAGGGGGACGATACAGTAAGACTAATAACAGAGCCCCGCTATCGGTGTCGATCTTAATGACAATATTCTCTGTATCGGTAAGAGACAACAATGGAAGTTCTCGAAATTTATGAGTTTTAAGAATGATGGTGGCTACTCCCGCACCCGTTTTCCCGGGTGGACGGTTGGCCATAATAATATAGTAGTCAGAGGGGAGTGATGCAAGAATATCTGGCAATGAATCTTGAGTAAGCCAGGATTCTGTTAAAAAGAGAATGTCTGGTTTTTCAGAGGTCAACAGAAGAAAAATATCCAACTGATGTTTAGTCATTGAGCGTGTGTTAAGATAAATACACCGAAGCTCCAGCGTAGAGTTAGTAGACAAAGGGGAGGTAGTACGCGAAAATTTCCTGAGCTTAAAGTCAGCTGCTGAGGTCTTGACTTTTGAAATACCATACTGGGAGGTGCGTTTTAATATATGCAAGGGTAAAGGAGGGCACAAGTTTTTCAGGGGGTCTAAGTGTAAGTAGGTCAGAGGCAGTGTAAATATAATTTTGGCCAGAATCTGAGGCCCCTGGCCCCGAACGTTCGCGGACAGGCGCAGACGGGCTTACCTTAGACGCACCTTCGGCGCGCCATCGTCGTGCCCGCTGCGCTCGTCCGCTGTGCTTACGTAGACACATTGCGATTTATGGGAGGGAGCCTCGGGCAGCTGGACCGCTGACTCGGGTCTAAGTGCCCTTTAGGCTCCTCCCAATATGGCGCCTGCTCTCCACCGACCGGCATGAAGAGCCGCGGTGAGAGAGCCGCCCTCCACACGAACGGCAGAAGGAGCCGCGATGGACCGGGGCAGATGGGAGCACACAACAGGTGATGACACAGTACCCAAATTAAAATAAACAATACATTTAAAAAAAAGCTAAGCGCCTGCCTCTAAACATGCAGAGCGCCGCGATAAGGCAGATACAAGAGATAAAAATATATTTGTATGCTACAGTGTTGCCCCTTGAGCGTGCTGGCTCCCAGTGGAAACCAGGAACTGCCACTAACCTGGAAAGCCACAGGAGACCAGCAAACCTCAGCCGCTTTATGGGAGGGAGCCTCGGGCAGCTGGACCGCTGAGTCGGGTCTAGGTGCCCTTCAGGCTTCTCCCAATATGGCGCCCGCTCTCCACCACCGGCACGAAGAGCCGCGGTGGGAGAGCCGCCCTCCACACGAACGCAGAAGGAGCCACGATGGACCGGGGTGGATGGGAGCACACAACAGGTGATGACACAGTACCCAAATTAAAATAAACAATACATTTTTTAAAAAGCTAAGCGCCTGCCTCTAAACATGCAGAGCGCCGCGATAAGGCAGATACAAGAGATAAAAATATATTCCTGTGCCACAGTGTTGCCCCTTGAGCGTGCTGGCTCCCAGTGGAAACCAGGAACTGCCACTAACCTGGAAAGCCTTAGGAGACCAGCAAACCTCAGCCGCTTTATGGGAGGGAGCCTCGGGCAGCTGGACCGCTGACTCGGGTCTAAGTGCCCTTCAGGCTCCTCCCAATATGGCACCCACTCTCCACCGACCGGCACGAAGAGCCGCGGTGAGAGAGCCGCCCTCCACACGAACGGCAGAAGGAGCCGCGATGGACCGGGCGGATGGGAGCACACAACAGGTGATGACACAGTATACAAATTAACATAAACAATAATTTTTTTAAAAAGCTAAGCGCCTGCCGCTAAACATGCAGAGCGCCGCGATAAGGCAGATACAAGAGATAAAAATATATTCGTGTGCCACAGTGTTGCCCCTTGAGCGTGCTGGCTCCCAGTGGAAACCAGGAACTGCCACTAACCTGGAAATGGTCTTGTCTCGTCTTTGTTAAAGTTAGAGCTATTGGCATTGCAAATGGCATTTTTTCAATTTTTTGTTTTTTTTTAAACATAAATAAATGGTATTGTCATTTACAATGGCAATAGGTGAGCATTAGAGAGTAGTAGAGAGTATTAGCAGACACAGAACCCCACACACACAGAGAGCCACACACACACAGAGCCCCACACACACACACAGAGAGAGCCCCACACACACACACACAGAGCCCCCCCCACACACACACACAGAGCCCCCCCCACACACACACAGAGCCACACGCACTCACACACAGAGAGCCACACACACACACAGCCACACACACACAGAGCCACACACACACACAGAGCCCCCCCACCCACACACACAGAGAGGCCCACACACACACACAGAGCCCCCCCCACACACACACAGAGCCCCACACACAGACACAGAGAGCCCCACACACAGACGCAGAGTGCCACACACACACACACACACACACACAGAGCACCACACACACCCACACACAGAGCCACACACACACACAGAGCCCCCACACACACACACAGAGAGCCCCCATATACACACAGAGAGCCCCCCCACACACACACACAGAGCCCCCCCACACACACACAGAGCCCCACACACACAGAGCCCCACACACACAGAGCCCCACACACACAGAGCCTCCCACACACACAAAGCCCCACACACACACACACAGAGCCCCACACACACACATCATGTTGATGCCTGTTAGCTGCACTTTAGGAAGGCAATATCGTGTATCCGCCGCATACTGAGGCCTCCCAGTTCCAGAATCAGCTAGTCGCAGCCCTTATGGTCTCCTGAGCATGAGCCAACACCAATTAGTTAGAATGCAATGGCGACTCGGGGGTGCGCGCAATTTCCTTTCCTCCTCACCTGGCATTGTCCCGTCACAGTGGGCCTCTCATATCGCTGGCAAAGCACAACCGGCCAGACCGTGTTCACCACCCCCTTGTTGTTCCAATCCCAGTTACGTGATTCGGAATAATTTTACGTGTCTCAGGCCACTCTCTCAATCAGCCCCTAGGTGATGCACTCTCAGCGCATACCAATGCACGTGAAGGTAGCAAGCTACGGCACTGGTAAAAATGTATTCGCCGTCTCTTTCTTGTGCCCATTAAAAGTTTGCAAATGTCGGTAATTAGTTTTCTTCGGTCTGCAGACATGGGCCTCCGTATCTCCCCTGTAGCACCCTTACGGCGTTCAATGCCTCACTACTTTCTGTTTCACTCTGAGCCGATCACCATTTTGCTCCTCTTCATCACGTTACGGTTCTTCCCACACAGCTTGTCAGAGTCCGGGAATCGCACGGTCAGTCAGCAAGAGATTCCCGCAACGGGCCACAAACAATACTCACAGGCCAGGTGGGGTCTCCCCTCGACCTCCGCCTCCGTCCCGGTTCCCAGCGGCAGACAGCGCTCCTCTCAGACGTTCCCTTCCGAGATTTCTAGTATTGCAGCGTTTTACGGTGTTCAGGCTCTCCACAATGCAGGCATCTGTTCCTCAATTGTTCCGCCACATTATGAGCATGTTTTTAGTTTCAACAGGCACCGCCTCCTCTTCCGCTATCTGTCGGGCCTCAAACGCTCTCTCCGCTCCGTCCATCTCCTTGTTTAGTGCCCAGAGTGGCTATGGCCCTTTCAGTACTCCCTGCTCACGGAGAGCTCTAAGCCCTGCTGAATCTCGCATCCTAGTGCCTTTGGCTCGGCAGTACCTCAGCATGAAAAGGCAGAAGTAGTTGCGAATGGAGCTGCTCTGAAGTAATACCGCTGCCCCACGATCACCCCTCCTGGCAGTATGAAAGAAGTAAGTGATTCGTTAGCATAACATTACTGTATGGTATGGAAACAAGAACAGCCCAAGGGGGATAGGACCACCATGTTTCTCCGAGGCGAAGCAGAAATGCGTCAGAGAAACCACCGTCATTTTCGGATTCGGGTGCGTGTTTTTCTTTCTCTCCTCTTCCCATTGGCTGGAATGTAAAATTCTATGCTATGCTTCATGGGAGAGGCAAACAGGCGATGAATGGGCTAAAACAAATACAAACATCAAATACAAAGCATGAATGTAAAAGTGACTAAACAAAAAGCCAATAGAAAGCAATGGGCGGAGTTGCTTTCCAGGTCAGCTATTGACATGTTGCAAATAAGATTTTTGCAACCAAACAGCTAGTCATTTACAAACAGCACATTTTCTATCAAAATGCCCACTAAATTTGCACAGACATGCAGTTTTACTAATAAAGCTATATAGCACACAAAGAATGATGTGAGGACACAATAATTGGCAAATATTTATAATTCGCCCATCACCAAGTACAGTGCCTTGATTTGCTTTGATCCTATTAAAATCTATGTTTTCATCACACTTCAGAATTAGAAATAAGTGCTTCATTTATGCTTTCCTACCTGCTGACAGACTTTGGGTAATTTGCACAGTTCATTTACAACGATTTAAACGTTGTTGTGTGTTAAAAGAAATTGACATTTTTTGGCCTTTCCTCTCACAATCTGAACCCCACCAAGATGGTCGCCTAATTCACTTGACAAAATCCTCTAACTTTGCAGTCAGAAAGTGAAAATTAAAAACTAGTCTCCAATGTTAAAAGAATAAGCAGGAATTTGGCAGAAGACAAAACCTGACCTTTGCCCTCTCTCTTAGAACACACAGCAGACGTAAAAACAAAATGTAAAGACTTTTTGTATTGCTCTTTTACCTTCAGAACTCCAGCATGGTTATTTTGGGGGAGGTGCAGCGACCCCCCTCCTCTACTTCCAGCGCCTATGGTTTCTTCTGGCACTCTAATTAATATGCACAAATGTCATGTGAAAACCTCGTTTAAGATACTTGTCCCAATGCACATTTGCATCACATTCAGACATGCAGAGATGGTACTCCTGTCGCACTCTTACACGCCGCAGTGGATTGGCCCCAAAACCCCTGTAGCACCCTCTTTGCACTTTTATGATGAGTGAGCTGGTACTGGCAGCTCCCACCATTTTGTAGTGGTGCAGCGCTGAGCCCGAGATTGCACAGCGCCGTGTGAGTGCACACATTCAAAACCTTTTTAAGGAGGTTGCCTCCTGTCTAGAACATAGGGGCATATTTACTAGAAAATGTCGGAGCGCAGAGCAGCGCCACACTCTGACATTTTGCATAACACAGGGATATGACTATTTAATACAATACGGCTCACTCCTGTGTTTTACCTAGCACTGGCGCTAAAGTTAGCTGCCTATCGCCAACACAGGCACCCTTGCACCATAGCGCAAGGGTGGCTGCTTTGCAGGGAATGATTGTTTATATGCAGGAAGGCGTTTCTTCCTGAACATAAACAATCCATAATGGCTATTTGTTACTTTTGTGTGTGTTGCATTCTGCAGCACACATAGAAATAGCAAAACGTCATCATTTAATGATTGTTTATGTGCAGGAAGGTACACCTTCCTGCACATAAACGATCATTAATGGCTTTTTGCTCTGTCTATGTGTGCTGCAAAATGCAGCACAAATAGAAAAAACAAAAACGGGGAGAGATAAAAGCATGTCTCCTCGTGCGCTATTCTAACCCCTGCCCTTGCATGGCATTCGTTTTTGACTCTGCCACAGATTCACACCTCCTTGCAAATCTTGGGCAGCGTCTAAAAGCAATGGGTGTTGCAGTGGAATGTCCAAAAATCATTGCACGCCCCTTTGCCACAGAGGACTGTGGCGGAAAGGGGCATATTTACAAGGTGGCGTTCAGCCACGCTAAGTGGCTTAGCGTCACCTTGTAAATATGCCCCATATCTACTGAGGCTGTGGTTGGGCTGCTCCCGATAGTAAAGACCTGTGGTTTAATGGCTACTTCTCAATACATGGAACAGCAAAAAAATCAACACAAACAGCAGGTCTCCCGCTGACAGCAGCAGGACTTTCAGGACGCTGACTTGGAGTAGCACCTGAACAAGAATGGTGTCAGAACTCGTATATTCACTCACTCATCCACCTATACGTTCTTCTCCGTGACTCAAGCACCCAGATCTGAAATCTGCCTGTACCCTCCATGTCACTCATGCCTCAACTGTTTGTGTTCTATGAGAGAGGGAAGCTTGCTTTGTTACTGCCATACTGCGCCTCTTCTGTGAGGAAGTAAACTTTGAGTTACGGCTGTCCTAGTTGTACCTGCTCTGTGGTGGGAAGGGTTTGTGCTGATGCCGCCCCCACTGTACCTGTCCTCTGCAGCTGGGAAGCTTGCCCTCATTCTGCCCAAGGTGCACCTGTGTTAGGAAGAGAGGTGTGTGTCCAGTGCTGCTTTTCTATCTTATAAAAATGCACAGTATATTTTGATTGCACTTGCATAACATGCCCAGGCCAGTCTGAAGCTTTTGTTAGACATGTGGAAACACACGTGTTGCAAAGTCCTGACAGAGAACTCTAGTTTTAATCACAGCTTCCCAGCGTGTTCAAAATGTGTAACACTGGACAACTACTTTTCTTCTCTCTGTCTCTTTTTCCATGATCATCACATTTGAGGGCACCTTGAAATAATTCAGTTTAGCATGTGCAGTGTACCAATAACTCTATTGCATATGGTATAATGGACCATAATGGTGCTACAATAATGACAATAAAAGCCTTGTATAGGTGGCACTAGGCAAACAACTTGTCTCTTGGGTCATCCTACCCTCGCCTCTAGCATTGGGATATTGCTTTCCGAAGTATCTGTGATAGTAGCAAATTTGCATTCATTCGCTAATGAAATTGTCAATAGGGCAGAAGGGGGAAGACTGTGATACCCGTCCAGGACCAGACCTGCACAATGTCTAATTAAATCCTGGCTTCCAAGCTTGACAAAACAGTGTGACCCTTGCCTCTTGAGTCATTAAGTAAACTGTCATGGCGGAAAGAGTGTGATTTACTAATTCTAATACAGGCCACTTAGTTCAGTCCTGTAGGAAAGTGCTCCCTTTCGCATGGTTACCCCCCACTTTCTGCCTGATATCTGATGCATTTTGACTGGTTGTGCACTGGGTCTGTGCCAATCAGGTTCCCAGTGCCTTTGTCCTTTCCCAAAACGGTACCCTTAATTCCACAACTGGCACACCTCTGGCCCACCTCTGAGTCCCTTGTAAAAGGTACCTCTGGTACCAAGGGCCTTGTGACCAGTGAGGGCCTTTAAGGGCTGCAGCATGTATTGTACCACCCTCAGGGAGCCCTCACCTAACACATACACACTGTTATTGCAGACTGTGTGCTTTGATACAGACAAAACCTAAGAGTCGACATGGCACAAATCCCTGTGTGCCATGCCCACAACCACTGCCTGCGGCATAGGTACGTCACCTCGTTAGCAGTCCTCACAGCCCTATGGCAGGGTGCACTATAACACAGGTGAGAGCATAGCTGCATGAGCAATATGCTGTTGCCATGTCTTAGTCCATTCTTAGACATTGTAAGTGCAGTGAAGCCATACTGAGTACATGGGCGGGGGGTCAGTCATTACGAACTCCACCGCTCCATGATGGCTTTACTGAAAGCTCAGAAGTTTGGTACCAAACTTCTCAGCACAGTAAACCTGCACTGATGCTAATGTTGGATTTATTACAAAATGCACTCCCTGAAAAACGACCAACTCCCTCGTGTGCAGCTGACTGGTCTGCACCAGCCTGCCACGCTCAGACGTGTTTCTGACCCCCTGAGGTGGGAGCCCTTGAGCTCTGGTGAGTCAGGTACAAAGGCTGCTTGGGGTGGAGGTGCTCAACATCTAAGCAGGAACAGCATTCAAGGGCAGTGAGCCTCGAAGGCCTCCTGCCCTTTGATATGCTAGCCAGGGCCTCTCCAGCTGGTGGAGGTGCCCGTCCCCATGACCAAAGCCCACTCTTGGCTGCAGTATCGGTGGGAAAATTAGTAGTCAGGAGAGGTGTGTCCCCTCTCTGCCAGGGTCACCCCTAAAGTGCCCCTGAGCAGGGTAACCCCCTCAGAAAATCCTCCATCTTAAATGAAAGGATTTTAGCCAATCAAGTTGGGGTATGGCCCATCTCCAAAGGGAGGGGACATACTAAGGATGTAGTCACCTTAATAGGCAAGTAGCCCATTGGCTACCATCTGCCAGTACCTGTAATGCCCCTAATTTCAGTATTATGAGGCACCCCTGAACCTTGATCCTCAGATTCCTGCAACCTACGACGAAGAATGACGAAGAAGACGCCGTGCAGCAAAGCTTGAAGACGACAACTGTCTTGGTTCCAGCCCTACTGGCCTGTTTCCAGCTCACAGAGCCTACGAAGAAAACAACGCCTGTCCTGTGGCAAGCGACTTCCAAGATCCGCAGGAAAACTGCCACGCTTTAACAAAGACCAGATCTCCCCAGGACAGCGGCCCTATCCAGAGGACTCCGGATCCAGGCGGCTCTGCGACCCATGCCCAATCTGTACCTGACGCTCTCGGCCCGAGTCTGAGTATCTCACCTGTCCAGTGATGTCCCCCCAGTGATCCGGACCTCAACTCCATCTGTAGCTGACCTCTCCTGGACTCCAAGAAGACTCCTGCAGCATCATCTTATAGGGGGTCCCCTGACCGCGACCGGCTCCGGTCAAGAAAATCCGACACCAAAGGGCACCCCTGCATCCTCGGCCCCCGACTTTAGGAAGCCCAGCCGATGGTGCCCAGCCCTCCTGCAACATCTCAACTTACCTGCCCTGCTGGTGGTCACCTTCATCCAGCCTCCCGGTCTGGGCCTGCAGCCTCTTTGTGCGACCGTTATTCCCCATTGGAAAGAATTGGGCTCCTGCCGCTGATTTGCGCCCTGCACCCGGTGCCGCTGGTGGTGTTAGGTTGGTGCTGCCTTGTGACCCCCCTGTGCTTGCTTTAACCTCCGGGGTCTGTGCCCTGAAACCATGGGCCCCCAACTGCAAACTGCACCTCTTGTGGGGATCCCAGTCGTCATTGACTAACATTGGGCCCAGTGACCTCTGCACCCGGCCACCCCAGTGCTGCTGGTGGTGCAGTAACGACCTTGATCTGACCCTTGCACAGTGTTAGTCTAAACCCCTGAAGACTGGAAGAGTAAGTCTTGCGCTTGCCTGTTACTGTGCATAATTGTTTAACTCCACAAGATTGCATTGTATTTCTCCTAGTGCATTTAACTGTCTACCTTTTAAAACTGCTGAGTTTTCTACTGATTTTGATTGACAAGACCAACATATTGTTACCACTGTGAAGCATTTTTACTGCCTTGCAAAACAATTGCTACTGCATCCTGAAAAGTGTTATTGCTATTCTTGAAACTGTAACTTACATGCAACTGAGTTCCTCTTGGTTCTAAAATAAAATAACAAAGTAATAACTTTTTTTACAAAATAATTGGTCTTGGATTCAGTCTTTGAGTGTGTGTAATCATTCCTTGCCTGACTGTGTACAAGAAATGCTTAACGCAACCCTCTGATTCGCCTAACTGCTCGACCACGCTGGTGTTAGAAACGTAGTTCACACTCTTGAGGCCTATGAACTCCCACTTCCCACACCCAGTTAGCTTCAAGTGTGGCTTTGCAGCTTGACTTGTTTCATAGTGCAAGCGACGATTACAGTGACTTACCTTGTGAAACAAGCTGCATGCACCAGTAGGACATTATGAGGCCTCTTCATAGAGTAAGGCCTAGGGAAACATGCCCCATTGCCATCCTCCCCCTCTTTCTGAGGCTGGTGAACATGCCATATGAAGCAGGGACTATTTCACAATACTTGTTGTGAGATCGCTATATTCCTGAAGAAGACACCTGGTCCCATAGAGGCAATATTCGAGCACCGAAACATGTTGATGAAAAAAAGTAGGGTCCATTGCTCTGCTGTCCTGTGGCAGGGAGACGCCGGTAAACACCATTTTAGCTCATCCACATAAACATGTATCATAAATATAGCAGTGTAAGACAGGGAGAACATCAACTTTGACATAAGTGACATAACCACACCCAAAGTATGGAAGCCATAGACTGTACAAACAGTGAACAGTAGTGCTCGTGAATGCTTCCCAGCGCAAGGTACGGAAACCACTGCTGAAGAGTGTCACACTCGCTGGGTGTGTGTTTATCATCCCATGTGAGTACATGAATGTATGTGAATTCCATAAGAGGATTGTGTCTTCTAGATGGTTTGTTCTTCTTGTGTGTTTATGGAAATTGTACAAACTCCCCTTTACGCCTCTCACTCTCTCGTCAGTGTATCAGCTTCCGGTGTTGCTCCAGTCCTGTGTGTGTGAGAGAACTGAGTTGTGTTCCTTCCACTGCTGCCACATCTCCTTAACTTACTGTTTGTTGAGGGAAGCTCGTGCTGCTGCTATCCCTGCTGTACTTTATTGTGTTGTGAAGCAACACAAAAAAAGATTCATGTTGCCAGTGCTTGTTTGAATGATTGACGTGAGTGAGTGAGCCCTGAGCAGAGTTTTCGTTTGATTATTTATTTGTGACACAAGCATTTTTTTTTTTATGGAGTGTTCGACTTTGTAAAATGTTAAAACTACTGACTGCTTCCAGCGTCACTGTGAGGTGCCTGCGTGAGCACGTGCGTCCAGCCGCCACTGCTGCCCCACCGCAGCCGCACGGGGGTCAACCAGTGCCTGAGCTCCCCCAGCACTGATCCCCTCACTCCTGAATCCCTCTGTGACCCCCCCCCCCCCCCCCCCCCCCCGATATCTACCCCTGCAATGAACCCTGCGGGCTGCGCGTCCGGCAGAGCCCTGCGTGCCCCACCGCAGCCGCACGGAGGTCAACCAGTGCCTGAGCTCCCCCAGCACTGATCCCCTCACTCCTGAATCCCTCTGTGACCCCCCCCCCCCCCCCCCCCCAGATATCTACCCCTGCAATGAACCCTGCGTGCTGCGCGCCCGGCAGAGCCCTGCGTGCTCTGGACTTTCCAAAGTTCTTGTATTGCAGTATTATGCCTCTACTTGTACTTTGTACGCATTTGTTACCTGCACACGTCACTTTTTCCTCTTGTAATGCACCGTCTGCTACCTCTTGTATTTGTTTGCTCACGTTTGTCACGTTTGCCTCATGTAACTTAGCGTTTGCTTTTGTAATTTGTTCCCTTTCTCCTCATGTACCAGTTCTGTTCCTATTGTGAAGCGCTCTGACGCCTTCGGGTAACGTCCGCGCTCTATAAAAACGCATAAATAAATACATAATAAATAAACTGACCCTTTAGGGGTGCACACCACACTCCACCGCGGTGCAGCCAGCCCCGGCCCCCGCCCCCCCCCCCCCCCGCGCAGGGCAGCCCAGGACACGTTTGTTTGGGGTTGCCTGGTAACTCGGGCCTGGTAACTCGCCTTGTGCAGCAGCCGCAGCAGCCTGTCCCTGTGGGTCCCACAGCCCGCACCCCCTGCTCCACAGCACTGCTGCACCCCGGCGCTGTGGCTCAGCACTCCCGGTCGCTGCGCTCAGGATCAGCAGGTGCGCTAGGGGGGTGCCGGGCTTTTCTTGTCTTCTGTGGGTTTGTGGTGTGTTGTGGTTTGTTGGCCTCCTCTGGGTTTGCTGTGCCGTGCTCCCCGGCGTCCTGGGGGGTGTGGCGTGCTCCTAGTGTGTGCTCTGTTGTGTGATTTGTTGCATTGGTCAGTGAGCCCTTCGAGTGCCCTGGGACTGTGGCCAGATGTGCTTTGGGGTCGTGCTGTGATCTTCTGTGCCGTTTTGTATTATTTGTATTTCTTTTATGCGCTTTTATATAGCGCGGACTTTACCCGAAGGTGTCAGAGCGCTTCACAATAGGAACAGAACTGATACATGGGGATAAGATTACAAGTGAACAAATTACAAAAGCAAACGTTAAGTTACATGAGGCAACACTGGCAATTGTGCATGAATCAAGAAGGATGCTGTGCTGCAGTGTCACGTGGTCCGTTCTTGCTCTGATGTAGCTGTGCTCGTGGGTGTTGTCATGTGGTGTGTTGCGCGATACTTCAAAGTGATACGATGTCGTATGACGTCCTTTGATGCCACGTGGGGCACCGTGACGTGCCGAGCTCTCACAGGATTTGTTGATTTTTTTTTTTTTAAATTTGTTTTATTGTTGCATCAAAATAAACAGGTACAGGAAAAATTATCAGCCGACTTGGCCTCAACATTCGGCCATGCGTGCAACATTTTTTGTTTATACAACTGGTGCAAATATACAATTCCTCGATCAAGCCGTGCTGGTCGTATAGCCATGTCTATCGGTCGGGAGACGGTGAACCCGCATAGCCAAAAAAACCCAGTGGACGATAACATGTAAGTAAGTTCCGGTCTCTAAGGCGTTGGATCGGGGCCTGTACTGCCCATGAACGGTGCTACCAGAGAACAGGGGGGAACAAAACCGTGGGAGGGAAGCGTGCGGGCGCCAGCAGGGTCAAAGTAGGGGGATACTAGCGACGGGCGTCAGGGGGGGGGGAACCCAGCGGGTCAATCAGCCTGCGTTCCAGAGGGGCGAGCAGGTAGTCAGGAGCGTGGTCTGGGGAGGGGGGGGAAGACATCAGGCAAATGCTATCGGTCTTCACGGACTGGGAGGGGAGGGGAAGGGGTAGGTGGTTCACTCACAGTGAAGGACTGTCGGAAACTGTGGAGGAGCATGGCCCATTCCATGGATATGGGAAATTTACGCGCACCCCTGGCTTCTTCCTCTCTGAGAGCATCCTCTTCCGCCGCCGCCCATTTACTGACCGCCCCCGTCCAGGCTGCTATAGGGGGACCCTCCGGGGACCGCCAGCGCATGGTAATGCATCTGTTCGCTAACAGGAGCGCTAAGGACACGAAGCGTCTATGTATGGAGCCCGCTTAGGGACATGAAAGATGCCTAGTGCGCTAGACTCCCAGGTGGATAACGTGGTGAGGCCAGTCAGTTCCGACAAGGTGTCATGTACCGCCCGCCAAAAGGAATGGAGGTCGGGGCAGCTCCAAAACATATGTCGAAAATCTGCAGTAGGGGCGCAGCATCTGGGGCATAGGAAGGACGTGGAGGGATAGAATTTCTGTAAGCGCGCTGGGGTGAGGTACGCCCTGTGTAGGATATAGTATTGGATATTCTTGAAGCGGGCATTCCTAGAGACGCGTTTGGGGGCCTCCAACGCCTTAGTCCACTCAGAGTCGTGCAGCGCGCGGCCTATGTCCTCCTCCCATGTAGTGCGCAAGGTCGTCAGGGGAGCATGTGAGAGTTCTCGGATGGATTTGTACAACCAGGTGACCAAATGACGTCCCACCCCCATACGTAGGATAGTGTGTATGACTGGATGCGTGTCTGGCTCGCCCGTGCGAAGGTCGAAATGGGGTCGGAATCCCTCAATCAGCTGTCGATATCTGAGAAATTGGCCCGGGGGGAGCCCATATTCAGCGGTCAGACGATCAAGTGTTTTTAGCTGGCCTTCCTCAAAGAGCGACTCCAGATCCGTGATGCCACAGAGCGACCATCCGGCGAAGAACGAAGTCGTGAAGTAAGAGTCTTGCCTGGGGCTGCCTATCAGCGGTAAGAGCGGAGAGTACGGAGGTCGAGCGGGGGACATTCGGTGGATCCGCATCATGCACCGGCGCGCTATCGCCACTTGGAGGGGGTATGTGCGCCGTGGCTTGGTGCCCGGGAGTAGTAGACGGGTGAGTTCCGGGGTCGCGATTCTACCGGTCGAGGTGACAGTTTCCTGAGGGTAACGGTCCGCCGTCCAGTACGACAGCCACTGGAGCTGCGCTGCAAGGAAGTATGACTCGAAGGATGGAGCTCCGAGCCCTCCCAGCGTCGTGGGAAGTTGGAGGGTTCGCAGGGCGACCCGGTGTCGGCCCTCGCCCCAGATAAGGGTCCCTAGGAGGGAGTCAACGTCGCGGAAAAAAGATCTGGGCGGCACCACTGGCAAGTTCGTGAAGTGGTATAGGAGCCGAGGGAGCATTATCATTTTAGCCAGTGCAATCCGACCTATTGGGGCTAGTGGGAGTTTATTCCAGAAGGCAACCGCCGGGCGCAGGCTGGCAAGTGCTTTGCAGTGGTTCCCCGCGAAAAGGTCCGCTGGGGAATGATACATGCGGACACCAAGGTAGCGGGGGGCTTCCGTGGACCACGAGAGTTTATGTGCTCCGAGCTCGACTTCCCGGGGGGGCAGGCTCGGGTGCAAGGGGTAGACCGTGGATTTGTCCCAGTTCACCTGTAATCCGGAGGCATTCGCGAATTCCTCCAGTGTCGCCCCAATAGCGGTCAGGTCCGTTTCAATGTCTCGGACGTATATGAGGAGATCGTCCGCGTACATGGAGACACTGTGGGTGCTGTCCGCTAGCGGGATGCCCCATTCCGCGCCCTCTAGGCGTAGTCTCACCGCCAGCGGCTCGACCGCCAGTGCAAATAAAAGAGGCGACAGGGGGCACCCCTGTCGCGTGCCTCGCCGAACCTCGAACGCTGGTGATATGCGTTTCCCGATGCGGACACGCGTAATCAAATCAGTATACAAGAGGCGCGTGTATGCAACAAGCGTTGGGCCAACATTAAGGCGCTGCAAGACCGAGAAAAGATAGGGCCAAGTGAGGGTATCAAATGCCTTCTCCAGGTCCATAATGAGACAGGCGGCGCGAGGAAATCTGCCACGCACCTGATCTTGTACATGGAAAACTCGGCGAAGGTTCTGGAGGTGTTCCTTCCCGGAACAAAGCCACATTGGTCGGGGTGGACCAGTGGGCGTATGACCTGTGCATAACGATCAGCTAGAATTTTCCCCAAAATTTTACAGTCAGCCGATAGGAGCGTGATGGGGCGGTACGAACCCATGTGGAGTGGGTCTCTGTGGGGCTTAGGGAAGGTGACGATCACGGATTCCCGCAGTGACTTGGGCAATCTCCCCAGTTGAAGGGACGCCCCGAACACCCGCGACAAACGGGGGACCACCAGGGGAGAGAATGTCGAGTAGTATTCCAGCGGGAAGCCGTCCAGTCCTGGCGCTTTATTCCGGGACATGGCACGAATCGCCTGGGTGATGTCAGGGGGTTTTATCTTGGTGTCGAGGGTGTGCTTATCTGCTTCCGATATTGTAGGTAGCGTCAGTGGGTCCAAAAAACTGTCCACGGAAAAAGGGGAACAGTGGGTCGGAGTTCCGTACACTTGTGTATAGTGTCGCTGGAACGCCAGGAGGATATCGGCTTGGGAGCGCACCAGTACGCCGTCTGGATTGATAATATCCGTGATCGGCTTGATTACGGTATCTTGCCTCGCCATCCAGGCCAGGAGCGCGCCAGTTTTGTCTCTGTCCTTATGCACCCTAGAGGCATAAGCTCTAAAATTGTACTTTCTGAGGTCAGCGCAGGCCGCCTGATAATCCGTCTTAGCCTTGGCCGTGAGTATGGCGTGCTCCTCTGAGTCGTCAGGCTGTGTAGTGAGTGCGGCCAGAGACCGCTCTGAGGTCTGGAGCATCCGTTCCAGGGTGCGGCGAACCCCGACTACCTGTTGGATGCATTCGCCCCTGGCCACCACTTTAAAAGCGTCCCATTCCACCAGTACTGACGATGCCGTGTCTGTGTTGTGTGCGAAATAGTCTTGGATGCTGGCTTTGTGTGCGTCTCTGAACACTGGGTCCGTGAGGCAGTCTCTAGGGAGGCGCCAGGTGGGGACTGGCGGGCGCGGGGGGCGCCAGTTCAGCCGAATGACGTGGGCATCATGATCCGATAGGATCCGACCCAAGTAATCCGCAGATGCGATCTTAGGGAGGATCGGCGCAGAGCAAAGGAAACGGTCCAAGCGGACCCTGAGGTTATGCGGGATCGAGTGGAAGGAGTAAACGCGGGCAAGTGGGTGTAGGTGTCGCCATGCGTCAGTGAGTGCCCAGTGCGTGGTCCATGCCCTGAAGAGGTCTGCCTGTCGAGGGGCCGGGGAGTGTGTGGGGGGAGGATGTGAGCGATCCAGGGCGGGGTCTAGTGTACAGTTAAAGTCGCCCCCCAGTACCCATGGAACTGTAGTGAACTGGGCTAGAACGCCTGTGAGGTGGTCCCAGAATTTGTCCTGATCTGTGTTGGGGGCATATATGCTTCCAAGGAGTATACCCTGGCCATCGAGCACCCCTTCCAAAAGCGCATACCGGCCCTCTCGATCTACCACCCGCCGAAGTTCCCGGAAGGGAGTGCCAGGCCTGACCCAAATTAAAGCGCCGCGCGCAAATGCTGAATAGTGTGTGGCACAGAGGACACCTCGCCATTTGACTTGTAAGCGGGTGAGTTCGGTGGTATTAATATGTGTCTCCTGCAGAAACGCTATATTGGCTGACATGCGCCTAATATATGAGTAAACCGAGTACCGTTTGCTGGGTGTGTGTAGGCCTCGTACATTCAGTGTCAGGACGTTAACGTCTGTGCATGAGACTGCCATACTTAGGGTGTCGTGAGTGGGAGAGGGAACCCCCTGCAGCCCCCGACGGCCGTCGGTGTGCATGTGACATACGTGTTCCTACGCGCCGAGCTTCCACAGTCATAGGGGAGGGACTAAGGGGAGTAACAATAAACAGAACGGTAGGTGGGAAACAGTCCCAATACTGGGGATATCTCACCGGGGGTGACATATCCAAACTAGTGTCCCACTTGGGGAGAAATACAACGAATAACTGCGGGGGTGGCAGCATGTGTCGTCGCTGGGCTTGCGCGCGGGTCAGGCTCTTGCAGGAGAAGCGTCTATCGCACATTAGCGCTTACAAGCAAATGACAAACAGTCTAGGCTCCTAGACGTCGCGCAGCACAACAGAACACCATGAGAAGGATATAACAGTAGGTAGTCCTTTCCTCAGGAGGAGGTGCCAGATCAGCTGGCCAGGGTAGCTTCCAGGGTGTGTACCGCTACAAGGGGGGAGGAGATTGGTCCGATCCCCGACATTGTTCCATCACTGTCCCGGTCCTTCTCAGGGGTGAACAGGTGCGGTTGGTCTTCCAGATCTGAGGTCGTGGGCGACGTATGTAGGCCTGACACCGCTTTCAAGGCGTCTCGTCGTTCATGCATGATTTGCGCGAGGTCGGGTGAGCCCTTGGGGGGTGACTCCTGGTCTCTGGGGCGACCCGATCGAGCACGGCTCGCACCTCGCCGTCTGGAACGCCGGAAGTCGTTATTGCGTGCTCTCTGGGGTCCAGGATTAGGAATGATTGGGCAGTGAAACTCAGTCCAATCCTGCGCTTCCTCCGCCGTATTGAAGAAGAGGGCCTTCCCTTTGTGCAGCACTTTCAGGCGGGCCGGGAACAGCAGGGAGTACTGAAGGTCGTTGGCGCGAAGGCGTTTCTTGACATCGAGGTAGGTGGAGCGCTGAAGCTGTACTTCTCGGGCATAGTCCGGGAACACCATAACATGCTGGTCCTCCACCTGTAGGGGACCGACTGTCCGGGCCGCACGGAGCACCGCGTCGCGGTCTCGGAAGTGCAGAAATTTAGCCAGCATGGGTCGTGGAGGGAGGCCTGGTTTTGGTGCTCGGGCCGGGACCCTGTGGGCTCTTTCAATGGAGAAGTACGCCGTCCTGTCTGCCTCAGGTGTGAAAGATTTGGTCCAGGATTCCATGTACGTCAGAGGGTCCGAGTTCTCAATCCCTTCCGGTAGACCCAGAACGCGAATGTTACATCTCCTTGAGCGTCCTTCCAAGTCCACCGTGCGTTCCTCGAGGGCCGACACACGGTGTAGGACCTCCTTCAGTTCCGCTGTCTGCGATTTCACCGCAGGCTGTAGCTCGGTCACGATCCGCTCTCCCTCCTTCACCCGATCCGCCAACTTGCGGTGGTCGTCGCGGATTAGACTAATGTCCGTCGTCAGAGCCCCCAGCCGCTCCTCCATCGATAGGCGGGACAATTCAATTGCCGCCAACACCTGATCCAGCTTTGCCGACAGTGTAGGGTCGGTCTGCGACGCATGGGCCTGCGTCCATGTCCTCGTTTGTGGCATCCTCTCGGGGGCCGTCTCGGGGACCGCCGAGCATTTTGCGGCATTCGTTTTCCCCATGAGTGCTGATGGAAATGGGGGGGGGGGGCCCGGCTCCTGTGTATATCGTGTTCAGCAGGCCGCCGTCCTTTGGTATGGTCAGATAGATAGGAGCTCAGCAGAGGGTGAGTACACAGTCTTTCGCGGTCCCGGGGCGGGTTCTGTCCTCCCACTGGGGGGCCCCACTGTTGGTCAGGACACCCTTAGGAGCTCGCAGCCGCAGGGGGCGACTTTTCGGGTGCTAGGAGGAGGGCAGTAGAGGGGCACTGCCACCACAGTCCAGAGGCCAGAAGCCCGTTAGGGTCGGATCCAGTGCTCCCTCCTCTCCGGCGGGCAGCTCCGCCCTCCAGGTAACTCCGGGGGCCAAGGAACAGACGATCCGGGCCCAGGGAAGGTCTCAGATTGATGAGTGTCTACGGCGTGGCGTGCCACCGCCTCAGGGCCAGTAGAGCTCCGTGCCCCCAGGGTAGTCCTCACATCAGTCACGGTGCCACGACACCCATGGGCGCCATTACAGAGTCAGGCATCTGGGTCCACCAGGACACACGAGGATTTAGGCGTGAACCAGCTCCCCTCCCCCGAGCAGGGGTCAATGCGGATCGTGACTGGACCCCAGAGGGGACAGGGGGGCCGCCGGATCACCGGCACCGCGGCTCGCGAGGGAAGGGGGGAGGGGGGCGTACACCTACCGCCCTCAGGAGGGATCGTGGTCGGTCGGTGGGTCCAGCGCCACACAGGTGGGGTCTCCGCTGGCGCTCCGCTGTCCGCGGCGGTGTGCTGGGAAGATCAGGCTCCCAGACGCGAAGAGGCGCCAGCGCTATGGATCTGCGTTAGTGCGGCCGCCATCTTGTGCGTCGAGATAATGTGGGCAATAGTGCCGGACCGAAAGTCCGAGGTCCAGCTGCCGCGCTCCCCACCGGGCACCGGAGCCGGCAATAGTCCTGTCCCACGATGGTCGCCGCTTCAGGGACCGAGTCTCAGAGGCGCTCCCGGTAGGCAGAGGGAGTCGCGCCCGCCATCTTGTGCGCTCGGCACTCCGCTCCGGGTACGGAGAGGGACGGATCCGTGGCTGTCGTCCGTCTGCAGTTCCCCAGACGAGGGCAGAAGTCACCGCACTGCAGGTGAGTCGTCCAGGAGTAGGTATGGAGAGGCTGAGGCTCCCGGCGATCATGGGAAATGGGCAAGATGCTAGCCCGATCGCGGAGCCTCAGCAAGACACAGCCGCCATCGTGGCTTGCCAAGCCACGCCCCCTCACAGGATTTGTTGATATGTGCTCTGACGTCACGGATTGTTTGTGTTTCACTGGAGAGCGAATCTGTGCTTTGTCGTGATGTCACGTGCCCTGGTGTGACCTGTTGTACCCGGTGCCCTCTCTCTGCTGTGCTGCTCTGGTGTATGCTCTGGTATGACCTGTCAATCACTCAATCAGTCTATTTATAGAGCGCGCTACTCACCCGCGAGGGTCTCAAGGTGCTGAAGGGAGAGTTGGGGGGCGCTACTGCTCTAATAGCCAGGTCTTGAGGTGTTTCCTGAAGGTGAGATGGTCCTGGGTCAGTCGTAGGTGTGCAGGGAGGGAGTTCCATGTCTTGGCGGCCAGGTAGGAGAACGATCTTCCTCCGGTGGTGGCTCGGCGGATCCGTGGGACGGTTGCGAGGGCGAGGCTGGCGGAGCGCAGCTGGCGGGTAGGAGAGTAGAACGAGAGGCAGTTGTTGAGGTATTCGGGGCCCATGTCGTGGAGCGCTTTGTGTGCGTGGGTGAGGAGCCTGAACGTGATCCTCTTGCTGATGGGGAGCCAGTACAGGTTTCTCAGGTGGCCCGATATATGGCTGTGGCGAGGGATATCGAGGATGAGTCGTGTGGAGGCGTTTTGTATGCGCTGAAGTCGTTTCTGAAGTTTTGCTGTGGTTCCTGCGTAGAGGGCGTTCCCGTAGTCCAGTCGGCTGGTGACGAGGGCCTGCGTGACCGTCTTTCTGGTTTCTGTGGGGATCCACCGGAAGATCTTTCGTAGCATGCGCAAGGTTTTGAAGCAGGAGGATGAGATGGCGTTGACTTGTTTGGCCATCGTGAGCGAGGAGTCCAGGATGAATCCCAGGTTGCGTGCAGGGTCCGTGGGTGACGGTGCGGTGCCCAGTGCTGTGGGCCACCAGGAGTCGTCCCAGGCGAATGGGGATTGTCCGAGGATGAGGACCTCCGTTTTGTCTGAGTTCAGTTTCAGCCGACTGAGCTTCATCCATTCTGTTACGTCTTTCATTCCTTCCTGGAGGTTGGTTTTGGCGGTGGTTGGGTCTTTGGTGAGGGAGAGTATCAGCTGGGTGTCATCAGCGTAGGAGATAATGTTGAGGTTGTGTTTGCGTGCGATGGCGGTGAGGGGGCTCATATAGATATTGAAGAGGGTTGGGTTGAGCGAGGAGCCTTGGCAGCAGATGATTTTGGTGGCCGTGGAGCGGAATGGTGGGAGGCGGACTCTCTGGGTTCTGTTGGTGAGGAACGAGGTGATCCAGTCCAGTGCTTTTCCTTGGATCCCAGTGTTGTAGAGGCGGGTTATTAGGATGCGGTGGCAGACGGTATCAAAGGGGGCTGAGAGGTCTAGGCGGATGAGGGCGGTTGTCTCCCCGTTGTCCATCAGGGTCCTGATGTCGTCGGTGGCTGCGATAAGGGCTGTCTCAGTGCTGTGGTTGGCTCTAAATCCAGATTGGGATGGGTCGAGCGAGTCGTTTGCCTCGAGGAATGCAGTCAGCTGCTTATTGACGGTCTTCTCGATGACTTTGGCTGGGAAGGGAAGAAGAGAGATGGGGCGGAAGTTCTTGAGGTCTTTAGGGTCAGCTGAGGGTTTTTTCAGAAGGACGTTGATCTCTGCGTGCTTCCAGCTCTCTGGGAAGGTGGCTGATAAGAAGGAGTTGTTTATGACGTTCCGGAGGTGGGGTGCGATGATGGCGTCTGCTTTGTTGTAGATGTGGTGGGGGCATGGGTCAGAGGGAGAGCCGGAGTGGATGGTGTTCATGACGTGGGTGGTATCTTCTGTACTGATGGGGGTCCAGTCGCTTAGGGTGGTGGTGGGGGTCGTTGGTTTGGTGACTGGAGGAGGAGTCTGGGCGTCAAAGCTGTTGTGTATATCTGCGATCTTGCGGTAGAAGAACGTGGCGAGGGAGTTGCAGAGGTCTTGTGATGGTGTGATGTCGTTGTTGCTGGAATTGGGGTTGGAGAGCTCTTTTGCGATGCTGAAGAGTTCCTTCCTGTTGTGGGTGTTGTTGTCCAGCCGCTCTTTGAACAATGTCCTTTTGGTGGTGCGGATCAGTTGGTGGTCGCGAATGGCGTTTTTGAGGGCTGACATGTTTTCTGTCGTCCGTTCGTAGCGCCCAGGTTTTTTCGACCTGTTGTATCCGGGGCCCTCTCTCTGCTGTGCTGTGCTGCTCTGGTGTGACCTGTTGTACCCGGGGCCCTCTCTCTGCTGTGCTGCTCTGGTGTGTGCTCTGGTGTGACCTGTTGTACCCAGTGCCCTCTCTCCTGGTGTGCTGTGCTGCTCCGGTGTGACCTGTTGTACCCGGTGCCCTCTCTCTGCTGTGCTGCTCTGGTGTGACATGTTGTACCCGGTGCCTTCTCTCTGCTGTGCTGCTCTGGTGTGTTCTCCCGTGTGACCTTTTGTACCCGGGGCCTTCTCGCCTGCTGTGCTGTGCTGCTCTGGGGTGTGCTCCGGTGTGACCTGTTGTACCCGGTGCCCTCTCTCTGCTGTGCTGCTCTGGTGTGTTCTCCCGTGTGACCTTTTGTACCCGGGGCCCTCTCGCCTGCTGTGTTGTGCTGCTCTGGTGTGTGCTCCGGTGTGACCTGTTGTACCCAGTGCCCTCTCTCTGCTGTGCTGTGCTGCGCTGGTGTGTGCTCAGGTGTGACCTGTTGTACCCAGTGCCCTCTCTCCTGGGGTGCTGTGCTTCTCCGGTGTGACCTGTTGTACCCGGTGCCCTCCCTCTGCTGTGCTGCTCTGGTGTGACCTGTTGTACCCGGTGCCCTCGCTCTGCTGTGCTGCTCTGGGGTGTTCTCCCGTGTGACCTTTTGTACCCGGGGCCCTCTCGCCTGCTGTGCTTTGCTGCTCTGGTGTGTGCTCAGGTGTGACCTGTTGTACCCGGTGCCCTCTCTCCTGGTGTGCTGTGCTGCTCTGGTGTGATCTGTTGTACCCGGTGCCCTCTCTCCTGCTGTGCTGTGCTACTCTGGTGTGACCTGTTGTACCCGATGCCCTCTCTCTGTTGTGCTGTGGTGCGCTGGTGTGACCTGTTGTACCCGGTGCCCTCTCTCTGCTGTGCTGTGCTGCTCTGGTGTGACATGTTGTACCCGGGCCCTCTCTCTGCTGTGCTGTGCTGTGCTGTGCTGCTCTGGTGTGTGCTCTGGTGTGTGCTCCGGTGTGACCTGTTGTACCTGGGGTCCTCTCTCTGCTGTGCTGTGCTGCTCTGGTGTGTCCTGTTGTACCCGGTGCCCTCTCGCCTGCTGTGCTGTGCTGCTCTGGTGTGACCTTTTGTACCCGGTGCCCTCTCGCCAGCTGTGCTGCTCTGGTGTGTGCTCTGGTGTGACCTGTTGTACCCGGTGCCCTCTCTCTGGTGTGCTGTGCTGCTCTGGTGTGTGCTCAGGTGTGACCTGTTGTACCCGGTGCCCTCTCCCCTGGTGTGCTGTGCTGCTCTGGTGTGACCTTTTGTACCCGATGCCCTCTCTCTGCTGTGCTGTTCTGGGGTGTGCTCCGGTGTGACCTGTTGTACCCGGTGCCCTCTCTCTGGTGTGCTGTGCTGCTCTGGTGTGTGCTCAGGTGTGACCTGTTGTACCCGGTGCCCTCTCTCCTGGTGTGCTGTGCTGCTCCGGTGTGACCTGTTGTTCCCGGTTCCCTCTCTCTGGTGTGCTGTGCTGCTCTGGGGTGTGCTCCAGTGTGACCTGTTGTACCCGGTGCCCTCTCTCTGCTGTGCTGTGCTGCTCTGGTGTGTTCTCCCATGTGACCTTTTGTACCTGGGGCCCTCTCACCTGCTGTGCTGTGCTGCTCTGGTGTGTGCTCTGGTGTGACCTGTTGTACCCGGTGCCCTCTCTCTGGTGTGCTGTGCTGCTCTGGTGTGTGCTCAGGTGTGACCTGTTGTACCCGGTGCCCTCTCCCCTGGTGTGCTGTGCTGCTCTGGTGTGACCTTTTCTACCCGATGCCCTCTCTCTGCTGTGCTGTTCTGGGGTGTGCTCCGGTGTGACCTGTTGTACCCGGTGCCCTCTCTCTGGTGTGCTGTGCTGCTCTGGTGTGTGCTCAGGTGTGACCTGTTGTACCCGGTGCCCTCTCTCCTGGTGTGCTGTGTTGCTCCGGTGTGACCTGTTGTTCCCGGTTCCCTCTCTCTGGTGTGCTGTGCTGCTCTGGCGTGTGCTCTGGTGTGACCTGTTGTACCCGGTGCCCTCTCTCCTGGTGTGCTGTGCTGCTCCGGTGTGACCTGTTGTACCTGGTGCCCTCTCTCTGCTGTGCTGTGCTGCTCTGGCGTGTGCTCCGGTGTGACCTTTTGTACCCGGTGCCCTCTCTCCTGGTGTGCTGTGCTGCTCCGGTGTGACTTGTTGTTCCCGGTTCCCTCTCTCTGGTGTGCTGTGCTGCTCTGGCGTGTGCTCTGGTGTGACCTGTTGTACCCGGTGCCCTCTCTCCTGGTGTGCTGTGCTGCTCCGGTGTGACCTGTTGTACCCGGTGCCCTCTCTCTGCTGTGCTGTGCTGCTCTGGTGTGACATGTTGTACCCGGGGCCCTCTCTCTGCTGTGCTGTGCTGTGCTGCTCTGGTGTGTGCTCTGGTGTGTGCTCCGGTGTGACCTGTTGTACCTGGGGTCCTCTCTCTGCTGTGCTGTGCTGCTCTGGTGTGTCCTGTTGTACCCGGTGCCCTCTCGCCTGCTGTGCTGTGTTGCTCTGGTGTGACCTTTTGTACCCGATGCCCTCTCTCTACTGTGCTGTTCTGGGGTGTGCTCCGGTGTGACCTGTTGTACCCGGTGCCCTCTCTCTGGTGTGCTGTGCTGCTCTGGTGTGTGCTCAGGTGTGACCTGTTGTACCCGGTGCCCTCTCTCCTGGTGTGCTGTGCTGCTCCGGTGTGATCTGTTGTTCCTGGTTCCCTCTCTCTGGTGTGCTGTGCTGCTCTGGGGTGTGCTCCAGTGTGACCTGTTGTACCCGGTGCCCTCTCTCTGCTGTGCTGTGCTGCTCTGGTGTGTTCTCCCGTGTGACCTTTTGTATCTGGGGCCCTCTCACCTGCTGTGCTGTGCTGCTCTGGTGTGTGCTCTGGTGTGACCTGTTGTACCCGGTGCCCTCTCTCTGGTGTGCTGTGCTGCTCTGGTGTGTGCTCAGGTGTGACCTGTTGTACCCGGTGCCCTCTCCCCTGGTGTGCTGTGCTGCTCTGGTGTGACCTTTTGTACCCGATGCCCTCTCTCTGCTGTGCTGTTCTGGGGTGTGCTCCGGTGTGACCTGTTGTACCCGGTGCCCTCTCTCTGGTGTGCTGTGCTGCTCTGGTGTGTGCTCAGGTGTGACCTGTTGTACCCGGTGCCCTCTCTCTGCTGTGCTGTGCTGCTCTGGTGTGTGCTCTGGTGTGTACTCCGGAGTGACCTGTTGTACCTGGGGTCCTCTCTCTGCTGTGCTGTGCTGCTCTGGTGTGTCCTGTTGTACCCGGTGCCCTCTCGCCTGCTGTGCTGTGCTGCTCTGGTGTGACCTTTTGTACCCGGTGCCCTCTCGCCTGCTGTGCTGCTCTGGTGTGTGCTCTGGTGTGACCTGTTGTACCCGGTGCCCTCTCTCTGGTGTGCTGTGCTGCTCTGGTGTGTGCTCAGGTGTGACCTGTTGTACCCGGTGCCCTCTCCCCTGGTGTGCTGTGCTGCTCTGGTGTGACCTTTTGTACCCGATGCCCTCTCTCTGCTGTGCTGTTCTGGGGTGTGCTCCGGTGTGACCTGTTGTACCCGGTGCCCTCTCTCTGGTGTGCTGTGCTGCTCTGGTGTGTGCTCAGGTGTGACCTGTTGTACCCGGTGCCCTCTCTCCTGGTGTGCTGTGCTGCTCCGGTGTGACCTGTTGTTCCCGGTTCCCTCTCTCTGGTGTGCTGTGCTGCTCTGGGGTGTGCTCCAGTGTGACCTGTTGTACCCGGTGCCCTCTCTCTGCTGTGCTGTGCTGCTCTGGTGTGTTCTCCCGTGTGACCTTTTGTACCTGGGGCCCTCTCACCTGCTGTGCTGTGCTGCTCTGGTGTGTGCTCTGGTGTGACCTGTTGTACCCGGTGCCCTCTCTCTGGTGTGCTGTGCTGCTCTGGTGTGTGCTCAGGTGTGACCTGTTGTACCCGGTGCCCTCTCCCCTGGTGTGCTGTGCTGCTCTGGTGTGACCTTTTGTACCCGATGCCCTCTCTCTGCTGTGCTGTTCTGGGGTGTGCTCCGGTGTGACCTGTTGTACCCGGTGCCCTCTCTCTGGTGTGCTGTGCTGCTCTGGTGTGTGCTCAGGTGTGACCTGTTGTACCCGGTGCCCTCTCTCCTGGTGTGCTGTGCTGCTCCGGTGTGACCTGTTGTTCCCGGTTCCCTCTCTCTGGTGTGCTGTGCTGCTCTGGTGTGTGCTCTGGTGTGACCTGTTGTACCCGGTGCCCTCTCTCCTGGTGTGCTGTGCTGCTCCAGTGTGACCTGTTGTTCCCGGTTCCCTCTCTCTGGTGTGCTGTGCTGCTCTGGCGTGTGCTCTGGTGTGACCTGTTGTACCCGGTGCCCTCTCTCCTGGTGTGCTGTGCTGCTCCGGTGTGACCTGTTGTACCTGGTGCCCTCTCTCTGCTGTGCTGTGCTGCTCTGGCGTGTGCTCCGGTGTGACCTTTTGTACCCGGTGCCCTCTCTCCTGGTGTGCTGTGCTGCTCCGGTGTGACCTGTTGTTTCCCGGTTCCCTCTCTCTGGTGTGCTGTGCTGCTCTGGTGTGTGCTCAGGTGTGACCTGTTGTACCCGGTGCCCTCTCCCCTGGTGTGCTGTGCTGCTCTGGTGTGACCTTTTGTACCCGATGCCCTCTCTCTGCTGTGCTGTTCTGGGGTGTGCTCCGGTGTGACCTGTTGTACCCGGTGCCCTCTCTCTGGTGTGCTGTGCTGCTCTGGTGTGTGCTCAGGTGTGACCTGTTGTACCCGGTGCCCTCTCTCCTGGTGTGCTGTGCTGCTCCGGTGTGACCTGTTGTTCCCGGTTCCCTCTCTCTGGTGTGCTGTGCTGCTCTGGTGTGTGCTCTGGTGTGACCTGTTGTACCCGGTGCCCTCTCTCCTGGTGTGCTGTGCTGCTCCGGTGTGACCTGTTGTACCTGGTGCCCTCTCTCTGCTGTGCTGTGTTGCTCTGGCGTGTGCTCCGGTGTGACCTGTTGTACCCGGTGCCCTCTCTCCTGGTGTGCTGTGCTGCTCCGGTGTGACCTGTTGTACCTGGTGCCCTCTCTCTGCTGTGCTGTGCTGCTCTGGCGTGTGCTCCGGTGTGACCTTTTGTACCCGGTGCCCTCTCTCCTGGTGTGCTGTGCTGCTCCAGTGTGACCTGTTGTTCCCGGTTCCCTCTCTCTGGTGTGCTGTGCTGCTCTGGCGTGTGCTCTGGTGTGACCTGTTGTACCCGGTGCCCTCTCTCCTGGTGTGCTGTGCTGCTCCGGTGTGACCTGTTGTACCTGGTGCCCTCTCTCTGCTGTGCTGTGCTGCTCTGGCGTGTGCTCCGGTGTGACCTTTATTACCCGGTGCCCTCTCTCCTGGTGTGCTGTGCTGCTCCGGTGTGACCTGTTGTTTCCCGGTTCCCTCTCTCTGGTGTGCTGTGCTGCTCTGGCATGTGCTCTGGTGTGACCTGTTGTACCCGGTGCCCTCTCTCCTGGTGTGCTGTGCTGCTCCGGTGTGACCTGTTGTACCTGGTGCCCTCTCTCTGCTGTGCTGTGCTGCTCTGGCGTGTGCTCTGGTGTGACCTGTTGTACCCGGTGCCCTCTCACCTGCTGTGCTGTGCTGCTCTGGTCTTGTCATGTAGATAGGCTTTGTCTTCACACTGGGTTAAGTTAGCATGAGCTTATTAGAAGTTTAAACGCCATTTTTCCTTTCTGCTGCTGCTGCACACGGCACATATTGTTATTAATGCTTTGAGCCTGGTGGAATATTTTGCTTCACACGAGAATATGTTTTCCTATAATATCAGCTTTGCTTGGTAAGCTATGTATGAACAGTGAGTGCCGAGGCCTTCAAGGTTATTTCAACACAGTGGTTGTTGTTCGGTCTGATCAGCGCACGTCCTAGACATAACACATATGCAGCTGCGGCCAACTCTGGCTTTAGGCGCGTTTAATAATGCACTGCGCAGAGCATGCAAAACACACTTGAAGAATATTCGCATGCAGAGAGCTGGGGTAGAAGATGATGTGATCCCTTTCCTCTGGGATCAAAGGTATGGGGCCGCCCTTCTAAAACCCAAAGAGACCTTCTTAGATATAATATAATATACTAGCATGGAAGGGTAAGACTTAGGTGCCATTTAGCCTTCTTCCCTTTAGCATTTTAACATGCTTTCTCCCTTTGTATTTTATGGACTAGTAACTATGCTGATAACCTTGTTGCTTATAATATGTTTGCTTGTATTAGCTAAGATACTGCGCCTGAGAACACAGCATTAGAAATAAATATCTCAAACTTACACGTGTCTTCATTTACTCCTCGTTCTGGATTGGTATGTTAGTATAACGAAAGAGTGTTCATGTGTTACACGTGACCTGAGGTGCTCTAAGTCCATGTTCTGGGTTGTCTAAACATTGGGAGTGTGTAAGAGCGAATGAGACACTGATTGCTAGTCTGGTAGGGGATTTTGGATACTGTGGTGAGTTTTGGCACACCCTAATTCACTGAGGTTCTAAGTCTCTATGCACAGTTCTGTGTAGGAGCAGAATCCCTGCGACAGTCTGTGCTCTGGTGTGACCTGTTGTACCCGGTGCCCTCTCGCCTGCTGTGCTGTGCTGCTCTGGTGTGTGCTCCGGTGTGACCTTTTTGTACCCAGGGCCCTCTCACCTGCTGTGCTGTGCTGCTCTGGTCTGTGCTCTGGTGTGACCTGTTGTACCCGGTGCCCTCTCGCCTGCTGTGCTGTGCTGCTCTGGTCTGTGCTCTGGTGTGACCTATTGTACCTGGGGCCCTCTCTGGCCTGCTGTGCTGTGCTGCTTTGGTGTGTACTGTTGTATCCAGTGCCCGCTCGCCTGCTGTGCTGTGCTGCTCTGGTGTGTGCTCCGGTGTGACCTGTTGTACCCGGTGCCCTCTCTCTACTGTGCTCTGCTGCTCTGGTGTAACCTGTTGTACTTGGTGCCCTCTCTCTGCTGTGCTGCTCTGGTGTAACCTATTGTACCCGGTGCCCTCTCTCCTTGTGTGCTATGCTGCTCTGGTGTGTGCTCCGGTGTGACCTATTGTATCCGGTGCCCTCTCTCCTGGTTTGCTGTGCTGCTCTGGTGTGACCTGTTGAACCCGGGGCCCTCTTGCCTGCTGTGCTGTGCTGCGCTGCTCTGGTGTGTGCTCCGGTGTGACCTGTTATGCCCAGTGCCCTCTCTCCTGGTGTGCTGTGCTGCTCTGGTGTGTGCGCCTGTGTGACCTGTTGTACCCGGTGTTCTCTCTCCTGGTGTGCTGTGCTGCTCTGGTGTGACCTGTTGTACCCGGGGCCCTCTCGCCTGCTGTGCTGCTCTGGTGTGTGCTCCGGTGTGACCTGTTGTACCTGGTGCCTCTTGCCTGTGGTGCTGTGCTGCTCTAGTGTGTGCTCTGGTGTAACCTGTTGTACCCGGTGCCCTCTCTCTGCTGTGCTGCTCTGGTGTAACCTGTTGTACCTGGTGCCCTCTCTCTGCTGTGCTGTACTGCTCTGGCGTGTGCTCCGGTGTGACCTGTTGTACCCGGTGCCCTCTCTCCTGCGGTGCTGTGCTGCTCTGGTGTGTGCTCTGGTGTGACCTGTTGTACCCGGTGCCCTCTCTCTGCTGTGCTGCTCTGTGGTGAGCTCCGGTGTGACCTGTTGTACCCGGTGCCCTCTCTCTGCTGTGCTGTGCTGCTCTGGTGTTTGCTCTGGTGTGACCTGTTGTTCCCGGTGCCCTCTCTCCTGCGGTGCTGTGCTGCTCTGGTGTGTTGTTGGACTTTGGCCCTTAGGGCAGGTTCACCCCGAGACTTTTTGCTTGAAATGGTGACCTGGAGATGGTGATTTTTGGATTCTGCGCACTTTCACTGTGTCCCAGTGGAAAGTGCGTGCGCACTCTGAGTGCATGTGCTGAGCTAGGCCTGCCCGCCCATAGGAATGCATGGGGAATGTATGTGTCCCTGGTAGTTCCTGATGCGTGGGGTGTACAGGCTTGAGTCTGGTATGTGTGAACTCGTGTCAGTGAATGCTGCGCAACGGTGTATGCAGCATGTATGTGTCTAGTAGCGAAGCGCCATTTCTAGACATGGCTGTACGTGTGCTGTGAGGGTGCTGGCGTGTGATTGGCTGGAGCTGGCTGGCATGCCAGGCTCCAGGAAGTCTGGATGGGTCTGCCCGGTGGTGAGTGGGAGATTAGCATGAGTGATGTGTGGGAGGAGTGTACCTGTGTCCTGGATGGGCTGGGTTTTCCCCACACAATGCTGGCTCCGCCCCCCTGTGGTGTGTCTAATGACCCAAGCCCTGCCAGTGAATAGAGAGGGTGGTTGAGGTAAACAGAGTACTCAAGAACCAGCTGCGACTGGTTCCGCCCCCACTCTACACCCTTGAACAAAGGAATGCACTGTATAAAAATGGGGCTGTGTCCCCACAGATGTTGTTCTCTTCCAGGATCCTGAGGGGGCTGCTGCTGCTGCTGGGCCAGAGGACCGCCACTTGGGGTGTCTCCCTGCCTGGAGACCCAGTGTGCTGGCTCTGGGCCCAGACCTGCCCCCCTGCCTACCTAAGGACTTTGCCTGGACTTTGCTAGCTTCCAGCGCCTGGAAGCACTGCATTTTGTGCTCTCTAGCGCTTGAGAGCGCTTTATTTCGTCCTAGCGCTGGGAGCGCTGTGGTTTGTGCTCACTAGCGCTTGAGAGCGCTTTATATTGATCAGCAGCGCCTGGGAGCGCTTTTGTAAGGCAGGTGCCCACCCTGCATTTTGCTGCTCTAGCGGCTGCCCACGCCGCATATTTGCGTGATTTATTTTATTATCGGGAGCTCACCCCGTGTTTAAATCACCGCCGCAGCCCAGGAGACCCGGCCGGGCCGCCGCGCTGCCTACGGCGACCCGGAAGTCCCGCCTCCACACCCCCGGGGCCGCGCTGCCATTGGCGGCCTCGAAGCAGGAAGTCAGGCGGGCCTCCGGGACAACCGGAACCAGAAGAGGGAGGGCGGGAGCCTACCCCGCCTCCCACAGAGAAGCTGCGGCAGTTTTGAAGCACCGGAGCAGGCAGGAGCCTACCCTGCGCCCCGGTGCAGTCACTGAGCGGAACAGGGCAGCTGCAGAGGCAGGCGGGGCTCCGGTGCCGGAAGGAGAGCCCCGCCGCCCAAGAAGAGGAGACTGCCAGCGTCCCCGCAGCCTCCGAGGAGGTGAGTGCAGTGTTGCCCAGAGAAGGGGGGAGGCGTCGGGGCACATTGCCGTGCCGGTGCCCGCCCCCCCCCAGTGCTCTCTCCCCGAGGACGGGACAGTTCCGCTTTGCTGTGCACAGAGCGGCCCCGGTTGCCAGGGGCCGCTCCAACCAGTGGGGGCCTTTCATTGCAGAGAGCCCAGGAGGGCTCAGGGGGCAATTGTTGGCAAAGAGCCCTGAGAGGCTCAGAGGGGCCCGTCATTTGTTTAGAGCCAGAGAGGCTCTACCTTGTCGGGGCACATTGTCGGTGCTCGCGCCCCCCCCCACCCCCCCTCCGGTGTTCAGAGCCTGCGAGGCTCAAGGGGGCAGTCCACGTTTAGAGCCCAGTGAGGCTCTTTGGGTGCCATATGTGTTTAGAGCCCAGAGGAGGCTCCAGGTGGCATTTCCTTTGGCCCACCAGTGTGCTTGAGCCCACAAGGCTCCCCACGTGGCCCCCTCAATTGCACCAGTTGCCCAGCACTTTGTGGGCAACTGCTACGTTTAGGACCCTGACTTTGGACACAGGGACAGTCACAGGTGGTGACTTACGTGGGTTTGGCGCAATTGTACTTTCTGCACCTCTGAATGTGTTTTTATGCGTCATGTGCCTTACACCTCTGAATGTATTGTGATGCATCATGTGTTTTCCTCCTTACACCTCTGAATGAATGTTATGCATTGCATCATGTGTTTTCCTCTTACACCCCTACAGGTATTGTAATACATAGGTGGTTGTTTTCTCCCTAGTACAGGTGGTGCTAGTGAGATCCTGGTTACCAGTAATTACTGGTTGTGCGCTCTATTGTTATATTGTGTGCCATTTTGTGCTAAAGTAATTTTACTTTCTGTAAGTGCTACTTCTGATTCCTGACAGTGGTCCAGGTGGCCCTGTCTTGTACATATCCCCTGTAAATTCTGCCCGTGCCCCTGGCACATTGTAAAGTGTGTGTTTTATCTAATGTGTTTTGGTGTAATACAAAGGCTATTTTTATATAACCTTGTGTGGAGTTTCCTTTGTGGTGGGCCTTTGGTTGTTGTTGCTGGGGTGCGTGCGCAAATACTTAGCCTACATCGCCTCCAAGTTTAGCCTTGCTGCTCGCGCCACGTTACCTAGAGGGTGAGTAGGGGTTATCTTGGCGTGTAACTCCCTTGCCCTGACTTGGGTGTGGTGGTCTCTGACTGACTTTGGCGAAAGCCCTGGCCAGCCGGGGATCCCATTTCCAACATTGGCGGCAAGCGGTGGGATAAGGATTTGTGTTTGCCTTGTACCTTAGTAGCGGCTGGCTGCACCACAAAGCTCTGCATTTTTAGATGACCACATTTTAAGGGGATTGTTTTTTTGGAAGTTTCATATTTTCTTCTCCTGAAGGTATCATTGTGCAATTGTGTCCAGTGCATTTGTTCCCCTGCCCCGCGCCCAGAGTCTGGTACCTGTGTCACTTGTGGTCAGGTTGAGAAGTCAGGGGTGGTAGAAACTGCCTTACTAGTCCGAGGGGGGGGTTGTGTGTGGATGAATGGTGTTTGGCACTAGGCAAGTGAGTGGAGTTCTCTGGGATAGAGAGCTTGCTGATACCTTGTGAATTGTGTACTCCTGTGTTAGCTCAGACCCCTAGGTTCCCTGTGTGATCTCTTCTCTAGAACGTCTGCCAGAATGGAGCCTGCTTTTGATGTCTGTGATCTGTTTAGATACAGTATGGGAGAGTTGGTAAGGTTCTGTGAAGAGAGAGACATAGGGGTGGATGAGTTAGACACTCAGTCCGAACTTAGGAGCAGCCTGATCCTATGGCAAAAGTGTCAGTGGGACCTTGAGCGCAGTGAGGAAAGGGCCCGGGCTTCACACCAGGAGGGTGGTGGGTCTGTGGGGAGCCCTGAAGATTCAGAAGAGGAGGAAGAAAATGATAGCACAGGGACGCCAGCAGATAGTGAGGACCCCATAGATAGGGAGTCCCTTGCTGGGTCCAGCATAGGAGGCAGCGCCTCATCCCTTTCCCTGTCCCCAGAGGAGCTGGAAGATAGGAGGAGAGAAAGGGAGCACCAGCTGGCTTTAGAAAAGCTCAGGTTGGAGCATGCCCAGGCTATGGCACAGCTGGGCATTAGAAAGCAACAGCTGGAGACCGAGAGGGTCTTAGCGCAGGAAAGGATAGAGGAGGCTGAGAGGGCCGCCACCAGAGGCAAAGTAGCTCTGGAGGGTAGACTATCCCCTGCGCGCAGTGTTGAGTTTCTGGATCCCCCAGGGAGGGTTGGGTCCAGTGGTGGCAGCTATTTAGATTCCAGTGTAGGAAATCCCAGTCCCAGTTCCCCCAGTCTGGTACCTGTTTCCCAAGAGGAGGAGTATAGGTTGAAATTCAGGGGCAGTAGGAAGCTGCCTCACCAGTCGTGGGAGAAGTTTGAGGATGAATGTTGTGGAGCACTGTGGGCTTGGGTAGAGGTTCACACTGACTCTGATTTTGAAGTCTTGTTTGATCTTATAGTCAAAGAGCAGGTGCTCAGTGGTTGTTCGCCAGAGTTGCGCCAACACCTGTTGCAAGTTGGATTTACTGATACAGAGTTACTGGCAAGGGAAGCCGACCGCTGGGAAAGGGCCAGAGGTTCTCTAGAGTCATTGGTGAGTGAGTCCAAAAGAAGTGGTTCAGGTATCTTCCAGCCCAGCGTGGTGGAAGAGGCTCAGTGTAGCCCAGCTAGGTCCCTGGTTAGTGAGAAGGGTGTAGGGGCTGACTGCCTGGCTCAGTGGAGCAGGAGTCAGTGGGTGGCTGAGAGCCCCCAGAGGCCCGAAGCCCTGTCTCAGAACCTGGGTGGTTTCTTGAGGGAACACCAGGTTGGGGACCTAGGCTGTCCTGTTAGTCCACTTGAGGAGGATCTCCTAGTGAGTAGAGGACCTGGAGTGTCTGTAACCAGAGCTCCTGTGGTTCTAGAGTCTGGCAGTACCGCTCCGGTAGGGAGGGTACAGGAGTCCAGAGTGAGGAGTGATTGGGGGAGTTCCCCAGTGGAAGGACCAGTGGGTCAGGGACTACCCAGTTGGGCTAGGTTCCCGTGTAGTGACCATGGTAACAACACTTCTGGTCTGGGGGATCGTCACGCACTGTCAGGTGGACAGAGGGCGGGAGATCTGCGCCAGACAGACAGTCACACAACAGATGTGACATTTGTTAGCCTCAGGGGGATGGAGTGTAAGTCCCCAGAAGTCCTGGAGTGCCAGGCAATTGTTCCACCGAAGGTTTTAGACCAGAGGTTGGAAGGCCAGGTTCAGGGTCAGCCTGACCTGAAGGGTAGGACGACTGTAACCAGTGTCCTGACCGGTTCTTCTTCCAGAGGAACTTCTCCAGGTGGGAGAGGGCAGACCTCTGGAAGGGGGTGCAGAGGGTGGGAGAGCCCACCTCTGACCCCGGTGCAACCTGAGTGGATAAGCCCTGGGTTGGAATGGCGTTCTAGGGGTACCCCTCGCAGAGGGAGGAGGAACCCTAGGAGAAGAGGTAGGGGGAGGAGAGCCTTCCCCGAGACTCCTGGTCCGCCTGAGGTTGTAGGCCCTAGGCTGGAGTACCAGTGGCAGTCTAGTCCTGTCTTGCAGACAGGAAGAGTGGAGAATGGCTCCTATTTGCCAGGGGTTACTACCCCCCGCTCTGCGAATTGGCATGGACCAGTGGCACCTGGGTGGCCCAGGGCCTGGTCCTGGCCGCGGACAACTTGGGAGTACCAGTGGGGTAGCCCAGTTGGTCCAGACAGTGTGTTTAGAAGGAATCCCTTGGGTTCACCATGGCGTAGAACAGGAGGGTGTCCCTGCAGTTGTGGGCCCGCGTCCGTGTTCTATCGCCCCAAGCAGGGAAGTCCATCACGGTGGTGATTGTTCTCCCCTGCGTTTTGGCTGGAAGGGGGTTATGTTGGACTTTGGCCCTTAGGGCAGGTTCACCCCGAGACTTTTTGCTTGAAATGGTGACCTGGAGATGGTGATTTTTGGATTCTGCGCACTTTCACTGTGTCCCAGTGGAAAGTGCGTGCGCACTCTGAGTGCATGTGCTGAGCTAGGCCTGCCCGCCCATAGGAATGCATGGGGAATGTATGTGTCCCTGGTAGTTCCTGATGCGTGGGGTGTACAGGCTTGAGTCTGGTATGTGTGAACTCGTGTGAGTGAATGCTGCGCAACGGTGTATGCAGCATGTATGTGTCTAGTAGCGAAGCGCCATTTCTAGACATGGCTGTACGTGTGCTGTGAGGGTGCTGGCGTGTGATTGGCTGGAGCTGGCTGGCATGCCAGGCTCCAGGAAGTCTGGATGGGTCTGCCCGGTGGTGAGTGGGAGATTAGCATGAGTGATGTGTGGGAGGAGTGTACCTGTGTCCTGGATGGGCTGGGTTTTCCCCACACAATGCTGGCTCCGCCCCCCTGTGGTGTGTCTAATGACCCAAGCCCTGCCAGTGAATAGAGAGGGTGGTTGAGGTAAACAGAGTACTCAAGAACCAGCTGCGACTGGTTCCGCCCCCACTCTACACCCTTGAACAAAGGAATGCACTGTATAAAAATGGGGCTGTGTCCCCACAGAAGTTGTTCTCTTCCAGGATCCTGAGGGGGCTGCTGCTGCTGCTGGGCCAGAGGACCGCCACTTGGGGTGTCTCCCTGCCTGGAGACCCAGTGTGCTGGCTCTGGGCCCAGACCTGCCCCCCTGCCTACCTAAGGACTTTGCCTGGACTTTGCTAGCTTCCAGCGCCTGGAAGCACTGCATTTTGTGCTCTCTAGCGCTTGAGAGCGCTTTATTTCGTCCTAGCGCTGGGAGCGCTGTGGTTTGTGCTCACTAGCGCTTGAGAGCGCTTTATATTGATCAGCAGCGCCTGGGAGCGCTTTTGTAAGGCAGGTGCCCACCCTGCATTTTGCTGCTCTAGCGGCTGCCCACGCCGCATATTTGCGTGATTTATTTTATTATCGGGAGCTCACCCCGTGTTTAAATCACCGCCGCAGCCCAGGAGACCCGGCCGGGCCGCCGCGCTGCCTACGGCGACCCGGAAGTCCCGCCTCCACACCCCCGGGGCCGCGCTGCCATTGGCGGCCTCGAAGCAGGAAGTCAGGCGGGCCTCCGGGACAACCGGAACCAGAAGAGGGAGGGCGGGAGCCTACCCCGCCTCCCACAGAGAAGCTGCGGCAGTTTTGAAGCACCGGAGCAGGCAGGAGCCTACCCTGCGCCCCGGTGCAGTCACTGAGCGGAACAGGGCAGCTGCAGAGGCAGGCGGGGCTCCGGTGCCGGAAGGAGAGCCCCGCCGCCCAAGAAGAGGAGACTGCCAGCGTCCCCGCAGCCTCCGAGGAGGTGAGTGCAGTGTTGCCCAGAGAAGGGGGGAGGCGTCGGGGCACATTGCCGTGCCGGTGCCCGCCCCCCCCCAGTGCTCTCTCCCCGAGGACGGGACAGTTCCGCTTTGCTGTGCACAGAGCGGCCCCGGTTGCCAGGGGCCGCTCCAACCAGTGGGGGCCTTTCATTGCAGAGAGCCCAGGAGGGCTCAGGGGGCAATTGTTGGCAAAGAGCCCTGAGAGGCTCAGAGGGGCCCGTCATTTGTTTAGAGCCAGAGAGGCTCTACCTTGTCGGGGCACATTGTCGGTGCTCGCGCCCCCCCCCCACCCCCCCTCCGGTGTTCAGAGCCTGCGAGGCTCAAGGGGGCAGTCCACGTTTAGAGCCCAGTGAGGCTCTTTGGGTGCCATATGTGTTTAGAGCCCAGAGGAGGCTCCAGGTGGCATTTCCTTTGGCCCACCAGTGTGCTTGAGCCCACAAGGCTCCCCACGTGGCCCCCTCAATTGCACCAGTTGCCCAGCACTTTGTGGGCAACTGCTACGTTTAGGACCCTGACTTTGGACACAGGGACAGTCACAGGTGGTGACTTACGTGGGTTTGGCGCAATTGTACTTTCTGCACCTCTGAATGTGTTTTTATGCGTCATGTGCCTTACACCTCTGAATGTATTGTGATGCATCATGTGTTTTCCTCCTTACACCTCTGAATGAATGTTATGCATTGCATCATGTGTTTTCCTCTTACACCCCTACAGGTATTGTAATACATAGGTGGTTGTTTTCTCCCTAGTACAGGTGGTGCTAGTGAGATCCTGGTTACCAGTAATTACTGGTTGTGCGCTCTATTGTTATATTGTGTGCCATTTTGTGCTAAAGTAATTTTACTTTCTGAAAGTGCTACTTCTGATTCCTGACAGTGGTCCAGGTGGCCCTGTCTTGTACATATCCCCTGTAAATTCTGCCCGTGCCCCTGGCACATTGTAAAGTGTGTGTTTTATCTAATGTGTTTTGGTGTAATACAAAGGCTATTTTTATATAACCTTGTGTGGAGTTTCCTTTGTGGTGGGCCTTTGGTTGTTGTTGCTGGGGTGCGTGCGCAAATACTTAGCCTACATCGCCTCCAAGTTTAGCCTTGCTGCTCGCGCCACGTTACCTAGAGGGTGAGTAGGGGTTATCTTGGCGTGTAACTCCCTTGCCCTGACTTGGGTGTGGTGGTCTCTGACTGACTTTGGCGAAAGCCCTGGCCAGCCGGGGATCCCATTTCCAACATGTGTGCTCTGGTGTGACTTGTTGTGCCCGCTGCCGTCTGTGCTCTGGTGTGACCTGTTGTACCCGGTGCCCTCTCTCTGCTTTGCTGTGCTGCTCTGGTCTATGCTCTGGTGTGACCTGTTGTACCCGGTGCCCTCTCTCTGCTGTGCTGCTCTGTGGTGTGCTCCGGTGTGACCTGTTGTACCCGGTGCCCTCTCTCTGGTGTGCTGTGCTGCTCTGGTGTGTGCTCAGGTGTGACCTGTTGTACCCAGTGCCCTCTATCCTTGTGTGCTATGCTGCTCCGGTGTGTGCTCCGGTGTGACCTATTGTATCCGGTGCCCTCTCTCCTGGTGTGCTGTGCTGCTCTGGTGTGACCTATTGAACCCAGGGCCCTCCTGCCTGCTATGCTATGCTGTGCTGTGCTGCTCTGGTGTGTGCTCTGGTGTGACCCGTTGTACATGTGCCCTCTCACCTGCTGTGCTGCTCTGGTGTGTGATCCGGTGTGTGTGACCTGTTCTACCCAGTGCGCTCTCTCCTGGTGTGCTGTGCTGTTCTGGTGTGTTCTCCCGTGTGACCTTTTGTACCCGGGGCCCTTTCACCTGCTGTGCTGTGCTGCTCTGGTGTGTGCTCTCGTGTGACCTGTTGTAAAAATGTAAATTGATACTTGTATAGCGCACTACTCACCCGCAAAGGTCTCAAGGCGCTTTCACAAACACCGCTGTGGAACCCATCCTGGCTTTCCCTGTGAGGTGTCCACTCCTGGGCACCCCCAAGGTGGAGGCCAGGCATCCTTAGCGTTGTGGGGGCCGTTGTCTAGATTAAGCAAGCTATTGCCCAGAGTTGCAGAGTGGGACTCCATGATTGGAATAGGCACTGAGGCAAGAATTATCAGGTCCGTGGAATTTTTGAGCTCAAGACCCTCCGAGGCGGGGAATTGAACCCTGGTCCCGGGCTAGACCTCTGCATCAGGGTCTGCCGCTCTAACCATTGAGCCACACTTCTCACTTCTTGTACCCGGGGGCCCTCTCACCTGCTGTGCTGTGCTGCTCTGGTGTGTGCTCCGGTGTGACCTTTTGTACCGGGGCCCTCTCACCTGGTGTGCTGTGCTGCTCTGGTGTGTGCTCCGGTGTGACCTGTTGTACCCGGTGCCCTCTTGCCTGCGGTGCTGTGCTGCTGTGGTATGTGCTCTGGTGTGACCTGTTGTACCTGGTGCCCTCTCGCCTGGTGTGCTGTGCTGCTCTGGTGTGTGCTCCGGTGTGACCTGCTATGCCCAGTGCCCTCTCTCCTGGTGTGCTGTGCTGCTCTGGTGTGTGCTCCTGTGCATCCTGTTGTACCCGGCGCCCTATCGCCTGCTGTGCTGTGCTGCTCTGGTGTGACCTGTTGTACCTGGGCCCTCTCGCCTGCTGTGCTGTGCTGCTCTGGTGTGTGCTCCGGTGTGACCTGTTGAACCCGGGGCCCTCTTGCCTGCTGTGCACCTGTTGTTCTCTCTCCTGGTGTGCTGTGCTGCTCTGGTGTGTGCTCCGGTGCATCCTGTTGTACCCGGCGCCCTCTCGCCTGCTGTGCTGTGCTGCTCTGATGTGACCTGTTGTACCCGGGCCCTCTCGCCTGCTGTACTGTGCTGCTCTGGTGTGTGCTCCGGTGTGACCTGTTGAACCCGGGGCCCTCTTGCCTGCTGTGCACCTGGTGTTCTCTCTCCTGGTGTGCTGTGCTGCTCTGGTGTGTGCTCCGGTGTGACCTGTTGTACCCGGTGTTGATAAGGGTGGCTCAAAACCACCTGAGCAACCTTACCTCACTCAGATATCATTCCCATAAAATAAGCCAGCCAGACAGTGGAGAAGAATTAGAAAATATTTATTAGGCTATTAGTTTCTCTATAGAGAGGCCCCGTCAGGACTGCACTCCAAGAAGTGCACCAAGAGGACTGACGGTTCTCAAAACGACAATACATTATAACACGTTACAGCAACATTAGTCACGCCCCTAATGGAAAAGTACAGGACTAGAGAAATGGTGAACAATGAGCGCACACATGAGGCCCCTGCACCTGCTGGAGGATGGCTCTGTTATTACCCCCAAGGCCACAGAGCCGAGACTCCGCTCCTCCCGGGCATGAGAACAATACTGATAGCAAAGAAACACATTTTCGTTGTTAGTTTTCTGCAAATGTTAACTCAAGACGAGAAATGCTGAAACCAGTGATTTTCCGCTCATAAGGGACGGGGCATTGCAGTCGGGTCGCGGAGGCCTGTTTCCAAGATGGCGGCACAGCAGCTAAACTAAAAAAATGCCAACTGGAACACGAGAATACCCAATTAGTCCTAAATACACGTGCAACACATCTTTCGGTTAGACACACTATGCTAACTTATACATCATCATGTTATGTAAATTGAGGGGCGGGAAATGCAAAACCTATCAGACCCTCCTTTTAGCATTGTGTGGCTAACATGAGCGCAGCCTTTATTGGCCAAAAGGAGTGTCTTTACAATAACTATGGGAAAGCAACTGGCTAATAATATCCTCAATCCTCAAAGATACTCTAATCAATAGCCATAAGTGATTGAATCTCTTTGTGGGTCACATTATTCAAAACAGGGTATTGTCGAGATGGATGTTTGGAGGTCATAGTGTTGGCACAAAGCGAACAACAAGGAGGCAGACAATAAACGCAATCACAGCAAATCAAGATAATCCCCAGAACTCCCACTACCCTCATTAAAATCTTCCAACCCCAGGAAGTGAAAGCTCCCCAGAGCCACCCACTCAATGACCAGGTGCCAGTATCCTGATGTAACTCAGCAGCCAATCGATGGAGTTTTAGTACCACGAGATTAACAGTGGGAGCGGAATCAGGTATGTAAACGCAACAAGAAATCCCGATGATGCGACAGGCTCCACCTCTATCAGCCAGGATGACGTCAAGGACCATTCTATTTTGTAACGTGAAAAGTCTCATAGCCTGCATCTCAACAGTCATATTGGTCACAATGTCAGCTTCTGTATTAACCACTTTCTCCATAACCCTAGATAGTCTCCTAATAGCCCTACTATTAAACATGGGACCCCAAAATGGTAACAACCCCCGGGTAATGTCCGTCCATTGTTGTAAAGAAGTGTCAGTCTGGTCAACGTCATCTGCTTGAAGTTCCCTCCTTCCCCTCTGTCCGGGAACCACGGGGGACCAACAATGGGTCTTATGGTAATTAGAAGGAGCCAAAAAAACTGGGGGTAGAAGGTACGCTAAATGGCAGACACCTCCCCACCCCTCAGGTAACCAGAAATATCCATTCCCACCGCAGACAAAATAGATATTTGGTGGAGGGACTAAAGAGGGGCTGATGGAAATTCGGATTGAAGAGGTCACATTAGAGGAACTGTTACCAACCTTTATAGGTCCCCTTCATAGAATGCAAAAATGGAGATTGAGGACCCACCACAGCAATAGGGACTAAGGGATGACTGCTGCTATTCCCTGGGGAAAGTCGTTGAAAAATCAAAGAAGAGTTCAACTGCCGGAAACTCTCTCTAACGAGATCTGTGTCATTCCGTGTAGTATACCGTCCCACCTTTCTGTAACATGTATTTACAAAAGTCTGGTCAAAACGTCCGTCATTAAGAAATGATCCAAGAGGGGATTGGTGTATAGGACGTACTCGCATTGTCAGAGTGGATCCACTATTGGTAAGTCGGGACTGCAAGAAATCAGGTTGCTGGAAGAATTTCACCAAACTGATCAGGGTGTACCATCCCACACAACTATTTACATAAGATAATGGAAGGGCCAGCAACCTATCCTTTTTGTGTACCGCTGAAGGCAATAACCCACAAACCCAACAGTCAGTGACATTGTATACAGCATGAGCATAATGTAATAATAATAGTAATAATACTGAAGTTTATATAGCGCAACAACTACCTCCCACTGAGGTGTCCCGGCGCTTAGTGAGCAAGTGGGGCGGGGGACCGTGAATCAAGTGCCACAAAAGAGGTTTAGTGATTAAAAAGCCAGGTTTTTAACTGTTTCCTGAAACACACTTCTGAGCTCGCATTGCGCAGTTCAGGTGGTAGGGCATTCCACAATCTGGCTGTTGCGGCTAAGAACGTCCTCCCTCCAAGCCGAGCTCTTGAGACTCGTGGGACCAGGAGCAAATTTTGCACATTTGATCGCAGGGAGCGTGTAATGTAATGTCTTAATGAACACATTATCCTGATAGCCCCTACGCAATGATTCCTCTCGATAATTCAGAGTAACCACATTATGTTCCGGTGTCGGGTTAGTGGTAGACATGAATTGGTGAACCAGATACTTCTCATCAAGGAAAAATAGAATCCCAAGAACTATTATGAGTGCAATGATGATCACCACTATAACCACAATTTTTTCGTTCCTGGATAATGATGACCAGGATGAATCAGGTTCAGCTCTGCGAGGAGCCGCAAAGGGCTGCTCCTCCTCGGGAATGGGACGACCAAAAGGGTACATATTCACCTCGCTATAAGTCCAATAATAAAATAAAAAGGAAAGGAATCAGTTCACACTGAGGCCAACCAGAGGGGATCTTCTCCCTGTGTCCGTTGGAGCCTCACAGGCAGGCTCCAATTGTTCATGCCCTAACTCCCACGTCAGAGTTGCACAGCTCCACAACTCGAAGGAGCACTTAATCTGGGCCCAGACACATCCTAATGTTCTCGTAACAATGTCTTGACCAGTGCACCAGGGCTCAATCTGTGGTTCTTCCCTACTTCTCTCTCTTTAGTCCTTTCCTATGTCCCTCACTCAGCCCCTCTTCCAGTGCACTGTTCTCCCTTTCTGGGTCGCAGATTATAGCGAGTGCTCCCTCGCACCGCTGGATCTGTGAACAAAATGGGGGGTTCAACGGCAAGGGACTTATCCACTGATGTCGAATCAACTCGATCTCGAGAGGCTTTGTCTCTCTCCACTGAGGTCAGCCTCTCTTCGCTCTCAGCTAGCTTCTCTCCCCTCAACTGAGCATCAGAGAAAGGCACATACTGAGGAACTCTTTCACTTTCCTGATCAGCGACGCCCTTCCTCACCCACGCATCATAGGGCAATGGAAGTGGAACCTTCTTCACGTGACTGACATTCGTCCACGACTTGTGGCTCTGGATCTTGAGTGCCGTACACATTGCCAACAGCACCAAGCGAGGCTCGCTACACCTCGGCTCCAAACAAGATTTCCGTTGATACCGACGAACCAATACCCAGTCACCAGCTTTGATGAAATGTCCAGGCCCCTCCGGTTGCGGCTTCAGTGTGTCTGCTACCTGCTGGTGAAGGGAACAGAGATCTTTAGTCAAAGCATACACGTAGTCTGTCAACAAAGGATATTCAATATCAGCAAAACAGTTAATTCTCGGGACACCCCAAACATTAGCTGGGCGACCAAAGACCACCTCATACGGGGAAATACCTGTTGTGGAATTCATTGTCACCCGAGTAGAAAGCCAACTTTAACTTCAAAGTCCCATTATATCTCTCTACCAAGTCTGCAGATTTGGGATGTCGTGCTGCATGACATTTCTGCTGAATTTGCAGTCCCTTACGTATCAGTTTCATCAATCTGGCATTAAAGTGTGTCTCATTGTCACTCCAGATCACCCGAGGCAATCCGTATCTGCTAAAATATTCCTTAATCAACACCTTTGCTGTTGCCATAGCTGCGCATTCTTTCGTTGGGAAAGCCTCCACCCATCTACTAAAAGAACACACCACCACCAAAACGTACTTAAGGTTGTTGACTCTCTCCATCTCAATATAATCCATCTGGATCACCTCAAATGGGAAAGAAGGGGGTGCAAAATTACCAGGGAGAACAGGTATCCCCCTCCCAGGATTGTATCGCAAACAGACCATGCAACGTTGTACTAACTGTGTCCCCACTCTAGAGATATTGTCATTGCGCCATACCGGGTCCAGTAATTTACAAATCCCCTTTGCACTAACATGTGCCGGTCGATGAGCCATTGTAACCACAAGAAGAACATATGCGTCAGGGAGCAACCACCTTCGTTTGTCTAATAAGTCTGTCCAACAGTCATCCGAGTCCAGTCGCCCCACACTCTCCCTCCATTTCTTCAACTCGTCCTCTGTTGCCCCCGCCTGAATATCCCATACACTCTCTACTGTACTCATAAACATGTCGTTGTCTGGTACCCACCTAGCCGGCCGGTCCTGCCACAAACATACATGGGAGTTTTGTCTTAGCAGTTTCCTTAGCTGTCTGATCTGCAAATGCATTGCCCCGGCCCACATCATCCACTACTGCTTTGTGTGCACTACATTTGATTACAACCAGTCTTTTGGGGAGTGTTAATGCTGTCAACAATCGTAGTATCAATGCTCCATGCTGTATCTTCTGTCCATGCGATGTCAAAAAAAAACCTTTCTGCCCACAGTCTCCCATAACTATGAGCCACGCCGAAGGCGTATTGGCTGTCAGTATAAATATTCACATCCAGTCCCTCACTCAATTCACACGTTCGTAACAAGGCTATCAACTCCGCAGCTTGTGCTGACTGATAAGGGACCCTAGATGTCTCCACAACCTTCTGCACCGTTGTTATGGCATAAGCTGCAGTCGTAGTGCCATTTGGAAGTTTAAAACACGAGCCATCGACATACAATTCCCCTTGGGGTTCAATTAGGGGAGTGTCTGTCAAGTATATCCGTCCCTTCGTTTCTTCCTCAGTCCGAAACAAACAATCATGGACATCAATGTCCTTTTCATCCGAAGGGAGGGGTATTAACGTGGCTGGATTCAGAGTGGCACATCTTTTAATTGTAATATGAGGGGCAAACAACGTCAACTCATTACCCGTGAGACGAGCACTAGTTAAATGCTGTGTCTGTGTCTTATTCAATAGGGCGTCCACAGCGTGTGGTACCATCACTGTGAGATCAGTGCCAAGGACGAGCCCCGCCGTTTGTCTAATCTACACCGCAGCAGCCGCTGTGGCTCTAAGAGAGCTCGGTAACGCTCTTGCCACATTGTCAAGTATAGCGGAAAAATACGCACAGGGTCTCTGCTTCCCCCCAAAACACTGGGTTAACACTGAGAGTGCGCAACCGTCCACCTCATGAACATAAAGTTCAAAAGGCTTCTGGTAATCAGGGGTGCCAAGTACAGGTGCAGAACACAGAGCAGTTTTCAACAACTCAAAAGCTTCCTGGCATGTGGGGGTCCAAGGCAAGGGCTCATGCACCTCCTTAGTAGTCAAATGAAGAAGGGGCTTGGTCAGTAAAGCATAGTTAGGTATCCACTGAAGACAATACGATGTTATGCCCAAGAACGCGCGCCCCTCTCGTTGGGTCTTAGGAACAGACATATTAGTTATCACCCTAACACGCTCCGGCGTCAACCTTCTCCCCTCCTTCGATAGATGACCTAGGTAGGTAACCTCCTGTCGACAATACTGAAACTTCGAGAGTGATACCTTATGCCCATTACGTGCCAAATGATGCAAAAGTCGGACAGTGACCTCCTTACAACCTTCCTCCGTGTCAGATGCAATCAACAAGTCATCTACATATTGCAACTACACATTACCCGCAGGGAGTTCCAAATCATCCAATTACTTTTTCAATGCTTGACTGTAAATACTAGGGCTCTCAGTATAGTCCTGGGGAATTCTACAAAATCTGAAACTACGGCCAGATAACGAGAATCCGAAAAGATGGCGGCTATCAGGATGAAGAGGGATACTGAAAAATGCATTCTTGAGGTCCAAAACAGAAAAATACTTGCCCGTGGGAGGAATCATTGTCAAAATGGTTGTTATATCAGAAACTACCGGATATTGGGGTTCAACTACTTTATTAATCTGCCTCAAATCAATTACAAATCTATAGACATCTTGTTTATCACAACCAGCATCAGCAGAAGGCTTCTTAAGAATCGGAAGAATAGGACTATTGCACACATTGGATGCCGTCTCCTCCACCACTCCAGATTGTATCAAATCTTGAATGATCTGTAAGAGAGCCTTTTCACCCTCCTGTGAAATCTTATACTGAGGAATACGCGGTAAACAAGCTTCCTGCTTGACCTTAATGGAGACGGGTGCAATATTCAATGTACCCACATCAGTGTCACTACTTGCCCACAAAGCTTCTGGCACCTCCTTAAGCTCCAGTGGGAGAGGGTCGTCCGTAGAAAAGCATTGCTGAGCCCGTGCAACAGAGGGGCCCAAAGTAACATAAACACCATCCGGTGAACAGTAAATCGTAGCATGCAATCTCTTCAACAAATCCAGACCTAAAAGATTTTCACCACAATGGGATGTGAGAAGGAACGAAGAATCAACAGTAAAAGGACCAATCATAAGAGTGAGTGGTTTAGAGATGGGGCTAATCACCGGTGTACCCAACCAAACTCAACCCAATGTTATTCTGGCCAGACAGAGCCGCCCCAGGGACCAGGGAACGCGCCACGGAACTCTTTATAGCTCCCGTATCCACTAAAAACTTCTTGGTGGACCCCAGCAAGTCCGCAGTGACATAGGGCCCTCGCTGATCTACCTGCAATAACACTGGTCCCTTACTCTGCCCTACGCTGTCCTAATTGTGAGAAAAACCTGTTACCTCGTCTACATCATAGTCATCTTGGTAATGCTGTCTGTCCCGCTCCCCGTCACAATCTTCTCAGTAAGGCTGCCTGTCCCAGTCACCATCGAAGTAGTTCCCACCTGTCCGACGACCCTCAGTAGGTTGCCAGTCATCCCTACATACTTCCCCATGACCTCTACCTCGCCCCGTCCTGTGTATCCATCCAGCGGCTCTGGACACTCCCGCCACCAGTGACCCTCCTTCTTACAATTTGCACACTGATTTTCCCCAAATGCCAAACTCTGCCTTCCTCCACGTCCGTATCCAACTCCACCTCGCCCGGCCGCAGTGGGCGGGTCCCCACGTCCCCGTCCCCGTCCTCTGGCTACTTGCTGCAACAACACTCTCATTGTCAGGTCCTTTGCTTTCTTCTCTGTTTTATCTTTACTCTCATTCTCCCTATGCTTGTAGTACTGAGCCATGCTCAAAATGCCAGAAGGGGTGGACATCGTCCACGTACTCTCAGAAGCCTGCAACCGGGCCGATATTTCCGGTAACAAATTATGTACAAATCTGTTCACAAAAAGCCGCACCCCGCCATCCTGCGACAAATCCTGACCACTGAAATCCAAGAATGCCTCCTCAAAGCGAGTAAAGAAGTCAGACACACCCTCCTCTTTCTTCTGACGACATGCAGTCAACTTATCCCAATCCACTTTCTTCGGTGGGAGAAGGGAATGCATGTACTTAATGATACGTCCAGGCAGGGCTAAAATCTCCTGTCTCGGCTTATCCCTCGGCTTCCTTTCCTTATCCCAATCCTTAAACTCCTGCCATGTGCCCCCCAGCTCGGCTGCATGATCAGTACCACTCACTTGTCTCCATACATCCACTGGAACCAATAATCCCCAAAATAACTCTATGTCTGCAAATGTCATGACCGTTGAAGTAGCTCCTTCAGTCAATTCCTTATAATAGGCAGTCAGATTCTTTCTGGAGTCAGGTAACTGTCTCTTCAGTGCCAACACCTCACTCCTCTTCCAGGGGACATAAACCCATTGCTCTTGAAAGCGAGCCTCTACCTGCGCCCTTGTCACTGCGTGTGTTACTGGATTCACCAATTCAGGTATTTCAGGGTGAAAGACGGGGTGGACCTCACGCATGGGGTGTGCCCCAGACGTAGACTGTAATTTATTTCTGTAGCCAACCAATGTACGCACATTTCCATGGACCTCTCCCAAACTAGTTTTGGCCCTGTAAGCTCTGTCTCTAATATCATAGCTAATCTGGGGTGGCAGGTCCCCGTGGCACTGCTCCCACAACCCTATCAACGTCGCTGACATATGCCACAAAGCATGCTGCTGCATTAAAGGTTCATAATCTTTCATCGTAGACCAAATATCCTCCATTGTATAAATGGCGTTCCGAGCCCACTGACATGCTTGATTGGTCACAACCTGTTTCAATTCCATACCCACATTAGAACGCGTAAGTAATTTACGTACATGGTCAAATATCATACGCCCATCCGACCCCTCTCGACCCTGAGTCGGAGTCTGAGGTATAGTCTGAGGGGTAGCACTCGCTGTAGGTAATGCAGATGCAGGTAGTGGTGTAACCACAAGGGGGGCAGACGGGGCTGAAGTTCCCGCCGGCAATAGAGAAACGAGGGGCGAGGTCACAGAAGTCAATGCAGCTAGAACACCTTTCAAAACACTAGTAGTAGAGGCTAATATAGAGGAAGGGTCAGAAGAAGATGGTGCCTATGAAGGGTCAGAAACAGACGGAACAGTCGGAGAAGTAGATAACGCGGGATATATCGGTTGCGGTGCATAAGGGGGCGGGGTTCAGGCATCCAAAAGGTCCTCTATCTCATCCTTCTCCTCCGCTCTCACCACATAACTCCTATCTGTTTGCAATCTATGAAGCCTATTTGCGCACTCAATCCCTGTCTCTGTCTCCGCTTTATTGTAGGCTCCCACTTTCTGTATCTTCGATTGGGTAGCTTTCTTCTGAGCCATCTTCTCATCTCTCATCTGTCTTTGTCGGGCCTCTTTTTGCCACATCCTTAGAGAATCGAACATGCTCTGGCGACTGCGCCTAGCAAACAATCTATCCTGCAAGTATTCTACCTTAGCTGTATCAAATGAACTGGTCAACGGCCACTGCAAATCCACGTTACTCTTAGTGTACCGATGCCCCAAAGTATTAAACAGAATCGGGGTAAGTCCATATTTCACATACATCTCAAAATTGGGAGATCCTTCTAAAGGAGCAGGCTGACTCTTGGCCAATCTGGCATCAGTTGAACGACAACAACACCCAAAACATCGCAAATTACTGAAGCGCGGCATCTTGCTCACACAGTCAGACACCGTCAAAGAACTCACATGCACCCAGACACAAAAGAACAAAACAGCTATCCCCACAAACAACCACTCATGTCCTCATACACACATATTTCCTATGGGCATACATCGAGTCACCATAACAAACACGTGTTACCACAATGGGACAAGGCTCGTCGACCGAGTCCTGGGGAACCGGACCCTACCGCAGACTCAATAAACACTGAACAGTGCAGAAACTGTTCCGGAGGCCGGAGGACAGGTCAGCCACATGGGCGGTACTACGGACCACTGCACGGACTCACCCCGGGAGACCTGGGACCCTTCCAGCAAACCCCCTTTCCGGGTTAGGCTTGGGTCCTTTCCCAGCGTTCCACCAAGAGCAACCGCAACTCCGTCCGAGTACCGTCCGGCCAGACGCTCCACAACATAGGAGCGTCAGGCATCCCCCCCAACCTCCACCAAACCACAAACAGTCTGTCAGAGCGTCTCATACACTCTGAGTTCCCCAGGGCACCCTAACCCCTTGGAGCACCCTAGTTCCTTCATTCATCAGTCAGACCACTCACCTCTCTTTTCCCGACATCCCCTGTTCTCCACCACCGGCTGCTTAGACCAACACGGTCAGCTCCTAAAGGTCCGCCTTCTGGACCCCGGCGCAGGATCATAAGCCGGGACCTCTCCCGATCAGCAGGGTGGGGCAGCGCTGCGAGAACCAAGCCCAGCATCAAATGGGTACCGAGACCCACCGTGCCGACCAGATGGTCCCCGGCCTTCTACAACCCACCTACGGGCGAGAAAGATCCTTATCGCGGTGTCCCTGTTCGGCCGCCATCTGATAAGTGTGGCTCAAAACCACCTGAGCAAACTTACCTCACTCGGATATCATTCCCATAAAATAAGCCAGCCAGACAGTGGAGAAGAATTAGAAAATATGTATTAGCCATTTGTTACTCTATAGAGAGGCCCCGTCAGGACTGCACTCCAAGAAGTGCACCGAGAGAACTGACGGTTCTCAAAACGGCAATACATTATAACACGTTACAGTAACATTAGTCACGCCCCTAATGGAAAAGTACAGGACTAGAGAAATGGTGAACAATGAGCACACAAATGAGGCCCCTGCACCTGCGGGAGGATGGCTCTGTTATCACCCCGTAGGCCACAGAGCCGAGACTCCGCTCCTCCCGGGCATGTGAACATTACTGATAGAAAAGAAACACATTTTCGTTGTTAGTTTTCTGCAAATGTTAACTCAAAACGAGAAATGCTGAAACCAGTGATTTTCCGCTCATAAGTGAGGGGGCATTGCAGTCGGGTCGTGGAGGCCTGTTTCCAAGATGGCGGCACATCAGCTAAACTAATAAAATGCCAACTGGAACACAAGAATACCCAATTAGTCCTAAATACACGTGCAACACATCTTTCAGTTAGACACACTATGCTAACTTATACATCATCATGGTATGTAAATTGAGGGGCGGGAAATGCAAAACCTATCATGTGTGCTCCGGTGTGTGTGACCTGTTGTACCCAGTGCCCTCTCTTATGCTGACCTGTGCCGCTCTGGTGTGTTCTCCTGTGTGACCTTTTGTACCCGGGGCCCTCTCACCTGCTGTGCTGTGCTGCTCTGGTGTGTGCTCTGGTGTGACCTGTTGTACCCGGGGCACTCTCACCTGCTGTGCTGCTCTGGTGTGTGCTCCGGTGTGACCTTTTGTACCCGGGGCCCTCTCACCTGCTGTGCTGTGCTGCTCTGGTGTGTGCTCCGGTGTGACCTTTTTGTACCCAGGGCCCTCTCACCTGCTGTGCTGTGCTGCTCTGGTGTGTGCTCCGGTGTGACCTGTTGTACCTGGTGCCCTCTCTCCTGATGTGCTGTGCTGCTCTAGTGTGTTCTCCTGTGTGACCTTTTGTACCCGGGGCCCTCTCCCCCTGCTGTGCTGTGCTGCTCTGGTGTGTACTCCGGTGTGACCTGTTGAACCCGGGGCCCTCTTGCCTGCTGTGCTGCGCTGCTCTGGTGGGTGCTCCGGTGTGACCTTTTGTACCCGGTGCCCTCTCGCCTGCTGTGCTGCTCTGGTGTGTGCTCTGGTGTGACCTGTTGAACCCGGGGCCCTCTTGCCTGCTGTGCTGCGCTGCTCTGGTGGGTGCTCCGGTGTGACCTTTTGTACCCGGTGCCCTCTCGCCTGCTGTGCTGCTCTGGTGTGTGCTCTGGTGTGACCTGTTGAACCCGGGGCCCTCTTGCCTGCTGTGCTGCGCTGCTCTGGTGGGTGCTCCGGTGTGACCTGGTGTACCCGGTGTTCTCTCTCCTGGTGTGCTGTGCTGCTCTGGTGTGTGCTCCAGTGTGACCTGTTGTACCCGGTGCCCTCTCGCATGCTGTGCTGCTCTGGTGTGTGATCCAGTGTGACCTTTTGTACCTGGTGCCCTCTCTCCTGGTGTGCTGTGCTGCTCTGGTGTGTTCTCCCGTGTGACCTTTTGTACCCGGGGCCCTCTCACTTGCTGTGCTGTGCGGCTCTGGTGTGTGCTCGGGTGTGACCTGTTGTACCCGGTGCCCTCTCGCCTGTGGTGCTGTGCTGCTCAGGTGTGACCTGTTGTACCCGGTGCCCTCTCTCTGGTGTGCTGTGCTGTTCTGGTGTGTGCTCAGGTGTGACCTGTTGTACCCAGTGCCCTTTCTCCTTGTGTGCTATGCTGATCTGGTGTGTGCTTTGGGGTGACCTATTGTATCCGGTGTCCTTTCTCCTTGTGTGCTATGCTGATCTGGTGTGTTCTCCTGTGTGACCTTTTGTACCCGATGCCCTCTCTCTGCTGTGCTGTTCTGGGGTGTGCTCTAGTGTGACCTGTTGAACCCGGGTCCCTCTTGCCTGCTGTGCTGTGCTGCTCTGGTGTGTGCTCCGGTGTGTGTGACCTGTTGTACCCAGTGCCCTCTCGCCTGCTGTGCTGCTCTGGTGTGTGCTCCGGTGTGAGTGACCTGTTGTACCGGGTGCCCTCTCGCCTGCTGTGCTGCTCTGGTGTGTGCTCAGGTGTGTGTGACCTGTTGTACCCAGTGCCCTCTCTTATGCTGTCCTGTGCTGCTCTGGTGTGTTATCCCGTGTGACCTTTTGTACCCGGGGCCCTCTCACCTGCTGTGCTGTGCTGCTCTGGTGTGTGCTCTGGTGTGACCTGTTCTACCCGGGGCACTCTCACCTGCTGTGCTGCTCTGGTGTGTGCTCCGGTGTGACCTTTTTGTACCCGGGCCCTCTCACCTGCTGTGCTGCTCTGGTGTGTGCTCCGGTGTGACCTGTTGTACCCGGTGCCCTCTCGCCTGTGGTGCTGTGCTGCTCTGGTGTGTGCTTTGGTGTGACCTGTTGTACCCGGTGCCCTCTCTCTGCTGTGCTGCTCTGGGGTGTGCTCCGGTGTGACCTGTTGTACCCAGTGCCCTCTCTCTGCTGTGCTGCTCTGGGGTGTGCTCCGGTGTGACCTGTTGTACCCAGTGCCCTCTCTCTGGTGTGCTGTGCTGCTCTGGGGTGTGCTCAGGTGTGACCTGTTGTACCCAGTGCCCTCTCTCCTTGTGTGCTATGCTGATCTGGTGTGTGCTTTGGGGTGACCTATTGTATCCGGTGTCCTTTCTCCTGGTGTGCTGTGCTGCTCCGGTGTGTGCTCCGGTGTGACCTGTTGAACCCGGGTCCCTCTTGCCTGCTGTGCTGTGCTGTGCTGCTCTGGTGTGTGCTCCGGTGTGACCGGTTGTACCCGGGTCCCTCTTGCCTGCTGTGCTGTGCTGTGCTGCTCTGGTGTGTGCTCAGGTGTGACCTTTTGTACCAGGTGCCCTCTCGACTGGTGTGCTGTGCTGCTCTGGTGTGTGCTCCGGTGTGACCTGTTGTACCCGGTGTTCTCTCTCCTGGTGTGCTGTGCTGCTCTGGTGTGACCTGTTGTACCCGGTGCCCTCCCCCCTGCTGTGCTGCGCTGGTGTGTGCTCTGGTGTGACCTGTTGTACCCGGGGCCCTCTCGCCTGCTGTGCTGTGCTGCTCTGGTGTGTTCTCCCGTGTGACCTTTTGTACCCGGGGCCCTCTCACCTGCTGTGCTGTGCTGCTCTGGTGTGTGCTCAGGTGTGACCTTTTGTACCAGGTGCCCTCTCGACTGGTGTGCTGTGCTGCTCTGGTGTGTGCTCCGGTGTGACCTGTTGTACCCGGTGCCCTCCCCCCTACTGTGCTGCGCTGGTGTGTGCTCCGGTGTCACCTGTTGTACCCGGGGCCCTCTCGCCTGCTGTGCTGTGCTGCTCTGGTGTGTTCTCCCGTGTGACCTTTTGTACCCGGGGCCCTCTCACCTGGTGTGCTGTGCTGCTCTGGTGTGTGATCAGGTGTGACCTGTTGTGCCCGGGGCACTCTCGACTGGTGTGCTGTGCTGCTCTGGTGTGTGCTCCGGTGTGACCTGTTGTACCCGGTGTTCTCTCTCCTGGTGTGCTGTGCTGCTCTGGTGTGACCTGTTGTACCCGGTGCCCTCCCCCCTGCTGTGCTGCGCTGGTGTGTGCTCCGGTGTGACCTGTTGTACCCGGGGCCCTCTCGCCTGCTGTGCTGTGCTGTGCTTCTCTGGTGTGTGCTCCGGTGTGACCTGTTGTACGCGGTGCCCTCTCGCCTGGTGTGCTGTGCTGCTCCGGTGTGTGATCCGGTGTGATCTGTTGTTCCCGGTGCCCTCTCGCCTGCTGTGCTGCTCTTGGGTGTGCTCCGGTGTGACCTGTTGTACCAAGTACCCTCTCTCTGCTGTGCTGCTCCGGTGTGACCTGTTGTGCACGGTGTCCTCTCTCTGTTGTGCTGCTCTGGTGTGTGCTCCCATGTGACCTTTTGTACCCGGGGCCCTCTCGCCTGCTGTGCTGCGCTGCTGTGCTGTGCTGTGCTACTCCGGTGCGGGCTCCGGTGTTAGGAGCCGTCTTCTGGGATGCCGCCTGTGCTGTCATAGTCTACGCTGTTCTGTGCTGCGCTCCTCCCGTACGCTTTGCACTGTACTGTTACGTGCTGCGGTGTAAGGCGGCGTCGTGCTGAGTATTGTGATGTGCTGCATTGTTCATAGCCGTGTTATGATGTCAGTTTTGTGAGGTGCACTTTTGAGCTGTGATGCGGCCGGAGGCGGAAGCTGCAGGGAAAATGGCGACAATTGAAAGTAAAATGAGCGAAACAGGACGAAATATAGGGTAAGAGAGAAGGGTGAAATAAATTAAAATTAAGAAACAAAAAGAGTGAGTGAAAGAGGACGAGGGAGATACAGAAACAGGATGTTCTCAAAAAGAAGGTACAGCAGGCACTCAGGAGAGCAAGCTTCCCTCTCTCAGAGCAGGCACAGCACAGGCGGAAGCAGGCACAACACAGGCGGGAGCAGGCACAACACAGGAGGGAGCAAGCACAGCACAGGCGGAAGCAGGCACAGCACAGGCGGGAGCAGGCACAGCACAGGCGGAAGCAGGTACAGCACAGGCGGGAGCAGGCACAGCACAGGAGGGAGGAGGCACAACACAGGCGGGAGCAAGCACAGCACAGGCGGAAGCAGGCACAGCACAGGCGGGAGCAGGCACAGCACAGGCGGGAGCAGGCACAGCACAGGCGGGAGCAGGCACAGCACAGGAGGGAGCAGGCACAACACAGGCGGGAGCAGGCACAACACAGGCGGGAGCAAGCACAGCACAGGCGGGAGCAGGCACAGCACAGGCGGGAGCAGGCACAACACAGGCGGGAGCAAGCACAGCACAGGCGGAAGCAGGCACAGCACAGGCGGGAGCAGGCACAGCACAGGCGGGAGCAGGCACAGCACAGGCGGGAGCAGGCACAGCACAGGCGGGAGCAGGCACAGCACAGGCGGAAGTAGGTACAGCACAGGCGGGAGCAGGCACAGCACAGGCGGGAGCAGGCACAGAACAGGCGGGAGCAGGTACAGCACAGGCGGGAGCAGGCACAGCACAGGAGGGAGCAAGCACAGCACAGGCGGAAGTAGGTACAGCACAGGCGGGAGCAAGCACAGCACAGGCGGGAGCAGGTACAGCACAGGCGGGAGCAGGCACAGCACAGGAGGGAGCAAGCACAGCACAGGCGGGAGCAGGTACAGCACAGGCGGGAGCAGGCACAGCACAGGCGGGAGCAAGCACAGCACAGGCGGCAGCAGGTACAGCACAGGCGGGAGCAGGCACAGCACAGGCGGGAGCAAGCACAGCACAGGCGGGAGCAGGTACAGCACAGGCGGGAGCAGGCACCGCACATGAGGGAGCAAGCAAGCTTCTCTTACACCAAATTGAAGTAAAGACGCTTCAGTCATTGGTATGCTGATAACTTCTTTATTCTGACAACCCCTCAGCTTAGCTCAGGCAAGATAAGTATCAGGCAGAGAAAGCAGTAACATTCCAACTAATATATACAGAGAACACACTGAGGGTTCGGATTCTTAATTCCTAAGACTCAGAACAATCTAATAAAGAATAGCAGGAGAATACACAATACTATGTATGAACCCCAGCACTACAAGAACAGGGAGAGCACAGGCAGGAGCAAGCAAGCTTCTCATACACACAACAGGGAGAGCACAGGCGGGAGCAAGCAAGCTTCTCATACACACACACAACAGGGAGAGCACAGGTGGGAGCAAGCAAGCTTCTCATACACACAACAGGGAGAGCACAGGCGGGAGCAAGCAAGCTTCTCATACACAGAACAGGGAGAGCACAGGCCGGTGCAAGCAAGGTTCTTATACACACACACAAAAGGGAGGGCACAGGCGGGAGCAAGCAAGGTTCTTATACACACAACAGGGAGAGCACAGGCAGGAGCAAGCAAGCTTCTCATACACAGAACAGGGAGAGCACAGGCGGGAGCAAGCAAGCTTCTCATACACACACACAACAGGGAGAGCACAGGCGGGAGCAAGCAAGCTTCTCATACACACACACAACAGGGAGAGCACAGGCGGGAGCAAGCAAGCTTCTCATACACACAACATGGAGAGCACAGGCGGGAGCAAGCAAGCTACATATACACACAACAGGGAGAGCACAGGCGGGAGCAAGCAAGCTTCTCATACACACAACAGGGAGAGCACAGGCGGGAGCAAGCAAGCTTCTCATACACACAACAGGGAGAGCACAGGCGGGAGCAAGCAAGCTACATATACACACAACAGGGAGAGCACAGGCGGGAGCAAACAAGCTTCTCATACACACAACATGGAGAGCACAGGCGGGAGCAAGCAAGCTACATATACACACAACAGGGAGAGCACAGGCGGGAGCAAGCAAGCTTCTCATACACACAACAGGGAGAGCACAGGCGGGAGCAAGCAAGCTTCTCATACACACAACAGGGAGAGCACAGGCGGGAGCAAGCAAGCTTCTCATACACAGAACAGGGAGAGCACAGGCAGGGGCAAGCAAGCTTCTCATACACACACACAACATGGAGAGCACAGGCAGGAGCAAGCAAGCTTCTCATACACAGAACAGGGAGAGCACAGGCGGGAGCAAGCAAGCTTCTCATACACAGAACAGGGAGAGCACAGGCGGGAGCAAGCAAGCTTCTCATACACACACACAACATGGAGAGCACAGGCGGGAGCAAGCAAGCTTCTCATACACACACACAACATGGAGAGCACAGGCAGGAGCAAGCAAGCTTCTCATACACAGAACAGGGAGAGCACAGGCGGGAGCAAGCAAGCTTCTCATACACAGAACAGGGAGAGCACAGGCGGGAGCAAGCAAGCTTCTCATACACACACACAACATGGAGAGCACAGGCGGGAGCAAGCAAGCTTCTCATACACAGAACAGGGAGAGCACAGGCGGGAGCAAGCAAGCTTCTCATACACACACACAACATGGAGAGCACAGGCGGGAGCAAGCAAGCTTCTCATACACACACACAACATGGAGAGCACAGGCAGGAGCAAGCAAGCTTCTCATACACAGAACAGGGAGAGCACAGGCGGGAGCAAGCAAGCTTCTCATACACACACACAACATGGAGAGCACAGGCAGGAGCAAGCAAGCTTCTCATACACACAACAGGGAGAGCACAGGCGGGAGCAAGCAAGCTTCTCATACACGCAACAGGGAGAGCACAGGCGGGAGCAAGCAAGCTTCTCATACACACAACAGGGAGAGCACAGGCGGGAGCAAGCAAGCTTCTCATACACACAACAAGGAGAGCACAGGCGGGAGCAAGCAAGCTTCTCATACACACACACAACATGGAGAGCACAGGCAGGAGCAAGCAAGCTTCTCATACACACAACAGGGAGAGCACAGGCGGGAGCAAGCAAGCTTCTCATACACACAACAGGGAGAGCACAGGCAGGAGCAAGCAAGCTTCTCATGCACACAACAGGGAGAGCACAGGCGGGAGCAAGCAAGCTTCTCATACACACAACAGGGAGAGCACAGGCGGGAGCAAGCAAGCTTCTCATACACACACACAACATGGAGAGCACAGGCAGGAGAAAGCAAGCTTCTCATACACACAACAGGGAGAGCACAGGCGGGAGCAAGCAAGCTTCTCATACACACAACAGGGAGAGCACAGGCGGGAGCAAGCAAGCTTCTAATACACACAACAGGGAGAGCACAGGCGGGAGCAAGCAAGCTTCTCATACACACAACAGGGAGAGCACAGGCGGGAGGAAGCAAGCTTCTCATACACACAACAGGGAGAGCACAGGCGGGAGCAAGCAAGCTTCTCATACACACACACAACATGGAGAGCACAGGCAGGAGCAAGCAAGCTTCTCATACACACAACAGGGAGAGCACAGGCGGGAGCAAGCAAGCTTCTCTTACACACACACAACAGGGAGAGCACAGGCGGCAGCAAGCAAGCTTCTCATACACACAACAGGGAGAGCACAGGCGGGAGCAAGCAAGCTTCTCATACACACAACAGGGAGAGCACAGGCGGGAGCAAGCAAGCTTCTCATACACACAACAGGGAGCGCATAGGCGGGAGCAAGCAAGCTTCTCATACACACACACAACATGGAGAGCACAGGCAGGAGCAAGCAAGCTTCTCATACACACAACAGGGAGAGCACAGGCGGGAGCAAGCAAGCTTCTCATACACACAACAGGGAGAGCACAGGCGGGCGGGAGCAAGCAAGCTTCTCATACACACAACAGGGAGAGCACAGGCGGGAGCAAGCAAGCTTCTCATACACAGAACAGGAAGAGCACAGGCGGGAGCAAGCGAGCTTCTCATACACACAACAGGGAGAGCACAAGCGGGAGCAAGCAAACTTCTCATACACACAACAGGGAGAGCACAGGCAGGAGCAAGCAAGCTTCTCATACACAGAACAGGGAGAGCACATGTGGAAACAAGCAAGCTTCTCATACACAGAACAGGGAGAGCACAGGCGGGATCAAGCAAGCTTCTCATACACAGAACAGGGAGAGCACAGGCGGGGGCAAGCAAGCTTCTCATACACACAACAGGGAGAGCACAGGCAGGAGCAAGCAAGCTTCTCATAAACACAACAGGGAGAGCACAGGCGGGAGCAAGCAAGCTTCTCATACACACAACAGGGAGGGCACAGGCAGGATCAAGCAAGCTTCTCATACACAGAACAGGGAGAGCACAGACGGGAGCAAGCAAGCTTCTCATACACACAACAAGGAGAGCACAGGCGGGAGCAAGCAAGCTTCTCATAAACACAACAGGGAGAGCACAGGCGGGAGCAAGCAAGCTTCTCGTACACACAACAGGGAGAGCACAGGCGGGAGCAAGCAAGCTTCTCATACACAGAACAGGGAGAGCACAGGCGGGATCAAGCAAGCTTCTCATACACAGAACAGGGAGAGCACAGGCGGGAGCAAGCAAGCTTCTCATACACACAACAGGGAGAGCACAGGCGGGAGCAAGCAAGTTCTCATAAACCCAACAGGGAGAGCACAGGCGGGAGCAAGCAAGCTTCTCATACACACAACAGGGAGAGCACAGGCAGGAGCAAGCAAGCTTCTCATACACAGAAGAGGAAGAGCACAGGCGGGATCAAGCAAGCTTCTCATACAGACACACAACAGGGAGAGCACAGGCGGGAGCAAGCAAGCTTCTCATACACAGAACAGGGAGAGCACAGGCGGGAGCAAGCAAGCTTCTCATACACACACACAACATGGAGAGCACAGGCGGGAGCAAGCAAGCTTCTCATACACACACACAACAGGGAGAGCACAGGTGGGAGCAAGCAAGCTTCTCATACACACACACAACAGGGAGAGCAGAGGCGGGAGCAAGCAAGCTTCTCATACACACACACAACAGGGAGAGCACAGGCGGGAGCAAGCAAGCTTCTCATACACACACACAACAGGGAGAGCACAGGCAGGAGCAAGCAAGCTACATATACACACAACAGGGAGAGCACGGAGAGCACAGGCGGGAGCAAGCAAGCTTCTCATACACAGAACAGGGAGAGCACAGGCCGGTGCAAGCAAGGTTCTTATACACACACACAAAAGGGAGGGCACAGGCGGGAGCAAGCAAGGTTCTTATACACACAACAGGGAGAGCACAGGCAGGAGCAAGCAAGCTTCTCATACACAGAACAGGGAGAGCACAGGCGGGAGCAAGCAAGCTTCTCATACACACACACAACAGGGAGAGCACAGGCGGGAGCAAGCAAGCTTCTCATACACACACACAACAGGGAGAGCACAGGCGGGAGCAAGCAAGCTTCTCATACACAGAACAGGGAGAGCACAGGCGGGAGCAGGTACAGCACAGGCGGGAGCAGGCACAGCACAGGAGGGAGGAGGCACAACACAGGCGGGAGCAAGCACAGCACAGGCGGAAGCAGGCACAGCACAGGCGGGAGCAGGCACAGCACAGGCGGGAGCAGGCACAGCACAGGCGGGAGCAGGCACAGCACAGGAGGGAGCAGGCACAACACAGGCGGGAGCAAGCACAGCACAGGCGGAAGCAGGCACAGCACAGGCGGGAGCAGGCACAGCACAGGCGGGAGCAGGCACAACACAGGCGGGAGCAAGCACAGCACAGGCGGAAGCAGGCACAGCACAGGCGGGAGCAGGCACAGCACAGGCGGGAGCAGGCACAGCACAGGCGGGAGCAGGCACAGCACAGGCGGAAGCAGGTACAGCACAGGCGGGAGCAGGCACAGCACAGGAGGGAGCAGGCACAGCACAGGCGGAAGTAGGTACAGCACAGGCGGGAGCAGGCACAGCACAGGCGGGAGCAGGCACAGAACAGGCGGGAGCAGGTACAGCACAGGCGGGAGCAGGCACAGCACAGGAGGGAGCAAGCACAGCACAGGCGGAAGTAGGTACAGCACAGGCGGGAGCAAGCACAGCACAGGCGGGAGCAGGTACAGCACAGGCGGGAGCAGGCACAGCACAGGAGGGAGCAAGCACAGCACAGGCGGGAGCAGGTACAGCACAGGCGGGAGCAGGCACAGCACAGGCGGGAGCAAGCACAGCACAGGCGGCAGCAGGTACAGCACAGGCGGGAGCAGGCACAGCACAGGCGGGAGCAAGCACAGCACAGGCGGGAGCAGGTACAGCACAGGCGGGAGCAGGCACCGCACATGAGGGAGCAAGCAAGCTTCTCTTACACCAAATTGAAGTAAAGACGCTGCAGTCATTGGTATGCTGATAACTTCTTTATTCTGACAACCCCTCAGCTTAGCTCAGGCAAGATAAGTATCAGGCAGAGAAAGCAGTAACATTCCAACTAATATATACAGAGAACACACTGAGGGTTCGGATTCTTAATTCCTAAGACTCAGAACAATCTAATAAAGAATAGCAGGAGAATACACAATACTATGTATGAACCCCAGCACTACAAGAACAGGGAGAGCACAGGCAGGAGCAAGCAAGCTTCTCATACACACAACAGGGAGAGCACAGGCGGGAGCAAGCAAGCTTCTCATACACACACACAACAGGGAGAGCACAGGTGGGAGCAAGCAAGCTTCTCATACACACAACAGGGAGAGCACAGGCGGGAGCAAGCAAGCTTCTCATACACAGAACAGGGAGAGCACAGGCCGGTGCAAGCAAGGTTCTTATACACACACACAAAAGGGAGGGCACAGGCGGGAGCAAGCAAGGTTCTTATACACACAACAGGGAGAGCACAGGCAGGAGCAAGCAAGCTTCTCATACACAGAACAGGGAGAGCACAGGCGGGAGCAAGCAAGCTTCTCATACACACACACAACAGGGAGAGCACAGGCGGGAGCAAGCAAGCTTCTCATACACACACACAACAGGGAGAGCACAGGCGGGAGCAAGCAAGCTTCTCATACACACAACATGGAGAGCACAGGCGGGAGCAAGCAAGCTACATATACACACAACAGGGAGAGCACAGGCGGGAGCAAGCAAGCTTCTCATACACACAACAGGGAGAGCACAGGCGGGAGCAAGCAAGCTTCTCATACACACAACAGGGAGAGCACAGGCGGGAGCAAGCAAGCTACATATACACACAACAGGGAGAGCACAGGCGGGAGCAAACAAGCTTCTCATACACACAACATGGAGAGCACAGGCGGGAGCAAGCAAGCTACATATACACACAACAGGGAGAGCACAGGCGGGAGCAAGCAAGCTTCTCATACACACAACAGGGAGAGCACAGGCGGGAGCAAGCAAGCTTCTCATACACACAACAGGGAGAGCACAGGCGGGAGCAAGCAAGCTTCTCATACACAGAACAGGGAGAGCACAGGCAGGGGCAAGCAAGCTTCTCATACACACACACAAAATGGAGAGCACAGGCAGGAGCAAGCAAGCTTCTCATACACAGAACAGGGAGAGCACAGGCGGGAGCAAGCAAGCTTCTCATACACAGAACAGGGAGAGCACAGGCGGGAGCAAGCAAGCTTCTCATACACACACACAACATGGAGAGCACAGGCGGGAGCAAGCAAGCTTCTCATACACACACACAACATGGAGAGCACAGGCAGGAGCAAGCAAGCTTCTCATACACAGAACAGGGAGAGCACAGGCGGGAGCAAGCAAGCTTCTCATACACAGAACAGGGAGAGCACAGGCGGGAGCAAGCAAGCTTCTCATACACACACACAACATGGAGAGCACAGGCGGGAGCAAGCAAGCTTCTCATACACAGAACAGGGAGAGCACAGGCGGGAGCAAGCAAGCTTCTCATACACACACACAACATGGAGAGCACAGGCGGGAGCAAGCAAGCTTCTCATACACACACACAACATGGAGAGCACAGGCAGGAGCAAGCAAGCTTCTCATACACAGAACAGGGAGAGCACAGGCAGGAGCAAGCAAGCTTCTCATACACACACACAACATGGAGAGCACAGGCAGGAGCAAGCAAGCTTCTCATACACACAACAGGGAGAGCACAGGCGGGAGCAAGCAAGCTTCTCATACACGCAACAGGGAGAGCACAGGCGGGAGCAAGCAAGCTTCTCATACACACAACAGGGAGAGCACAGGCGGGAGCAAGCAAGCTTCTCATACACACAACAAGGAGAGCACAGGCGGGAGCAAGCAAGCTTCTCATACACACACACAACATGGAGAGCACAGGCAGGAGCAAGCAAGCTTCTCATACACACAACAGGGAGAGCACAGGCGGGAGCAAGCAAGCTTCTCATACACACAACAGGGAGAGCACAGGCAGGAGCAAGCAAGCTTCTCATGCACAAAACAGGGAGAGCACAGGCGGGAGCAAGCAAGCTTCTCATACACACAACAGGGAGAGCACAGGCGGGAGCAAGCAAGCTTCTCATACACACACACAACATGGAGAGCACAGGCAGGAGCAAGCAAGCTTCTCATACACACAACAGGGAGAGCACAGGCGGGAGCAAGCAAGCTTCTCATACACACAACAGGGAGAGCACAGGCGGGAGCAAGCAAGCTTCTAATACACACAACAGGGAGAGCACAGGCGGGAGCAAGCAAGCTTCTCATACACACAACAGGGAGAGCACAGGCGGGAGGAAGCAAGCTTCTCATACACACAACAGGGAGAGCACAGGCGGGAGCAAGCAAGCTTCTCATACACACACACAACATGGAGAGCACAGGCAGGAGCAAGCAAGCTTCTCATACACACAACAGGGAGAGCACAGGCGGGAGCAAGCAAGCTTCTCTTACACACACACAACAGGGAGAGCACAGGCGGCAGCAAGCAAGCTTCTCATACACACAACAGGGAGAGCACAGGCGGGAGCAAGCAAGCTTCTCATACACACAACAGGGAGAGCACAGGCGGGAGCAAGCAAGCTTCTCATACACACAACAGGGAGAGCATAGGCGGGAGCAAGCAAGCTTCTCATACACACACACAACATGGAGAGCACAGGCAGGAGCAAGCAAGCTTCTCATACACACAACAGGGAGAGCACAGGCGGGAGCAAGCAAGCTTCTCATACACACAACAGGGAGAGCACAGGCGGGCGGGAGCAAGCAAGCTTCTCATACACACAACAGGGAGAGCACAGGCGGGAGCAAGCAAGCTTCTCATACACAGAACAGGAAGAGCACAGGCGGGAGCAAGCAAGCTTCTCATACACACAACAGGGAGAGCACAAGCGGGAGCAAGCAAACTTCTCATACACACAACAGGGAGAGCACAGGCAGGAGCAAGCAAGCTTCTCATACACAGAACAGGGAGAGCACATGTGGAAACAAGCAAGCTTCTCATACACAGAACAGGGAGAGCACAGGCGGGATCAAGCAAGCTTCTCATACACAGAACAGGGAGAGCACAGGCGGGGGCAAGCAAGCTTCTCATACACACAACAGGGAGAGCACAGGCAGGAGCAAGCAAGCTTCTCATAAACACAACAGGGAGAGCACAGGCGGGAGCAAGCAAGCTTCTCATACACACAACAGGGAGGGCACAGGCAGGATCAAGCAAGCTTCTCATACACAGAACAGGGAGAGCACAGACGGGAGCAAGCAAGCTTCTCATACACACAACAAGGAGAGCACAGGCGGGAGCAAGCAAGCTTCTCATAAACACAACAGGGAGAGCACAGGCGGGAGCAAGCAAGCTTCTCGTACACACAACAGGGAGAGCACAGGCGGGAGCAAGCAAGCTTCTCATACACAGAACAGGGAGAGCACAGGCGGGATCAAGCAAGCTTCTCATACACAGAACAGGGAGAGCACAGGCGGGAGCAAGCAAGCTTCTCATACACACAACAGGGAGAGCACAGGCGGGAGCAAGCAAGTTCTCATAAACACAACAGGGAGAGCACAGGCGGGAGCAAGCAAGCTTCTCATACACACAACAGGGAGAGCACAGGCAGGAGCAAGCAAGCTTCTCATACACAGAAGAGGAAGAGCACAGGCGGGATCAAGCAAGCTTCTCATACAGACACACAACAGGGAGAGCACAGGCGGGAGCAAGCAAGCTTCTCATACACAGAACAGGGAGAGCACAGGCGGGAGCAAGCAAGCTTCTCATACACACACACAACATGGAGAGCACAGGCGGGAGCAAGCAAGCTTCTCATACACACACACAACAGGGAGAGCACAGGTGGGAGCAAGTAAGCTTCTCATACACACACACAACATGGAGAGCACAGGCGGGAGCAAGCAAGCTTCTCATACACACACACAACAGGGAGAGCACAGGCGGGAGCAAGCAAGCTTCTCATACACACACACAACAGGGAGAGCACAGGCAGGAGCAAGCAAGCTACATATACACACAACAGGGAGAGCACGGAGAGCACAGGTGGGAGCAAGCAAGCTTCTCATACACAGAACAGGGAGAGCACAGGCCGGTGCAAGCAAGGTTCTTATACACACACACAAAAGGGAGGGCACAGGCGGGAGCAAGCAAGGTTCTTATACACACAACAGGGAGAGCACAGGCAGGAGCAAGCAAGCTTCTCATACACAGAACAGGGAGAGCACAGGCGGGAGCAAGCAAGCTTCTCATACACACACACAACAGGGAGAGCACAGGCGGGAGCAAGCAAGCTTCTCATACACACACACAACAGGGAGAGCACAGGCGGGAGCAAGCAAGCTTCTCATACACACAACATGGAGAGCACAGGCGGGAGCAAGCAAGCTACATATACACACAACAGGGAGAGCACAGGCGGGAGCAAGCAAGCTTCTCATACACACAACAGGGAGAGCACAGGCGGGAGCAAGCAAGCTTCTCATACACACAACAGGGAGAGCACAGGCGGGAGCAAGCAAGCTACATATACACACAACAGGGAGAGCACAGGCGGGAGCAAGCAAGCTTCTCATACACACAACATGGAGAGCACAGGCGGGAGCAAGCAAGCTACATATACACACAACAGGGAGAGCACAGGCGGGAGCAAGCAAGCTTCTCATACACACAACAGGGAGAGCACAGGCGGGAGCAAGCAAGCTTCTCATACACACAACAGGGAGAGCACAGGCGGGAGCAAGCAAGCTTCTCATACACAGAACAGGGAGAGCACAGGCGGGAGCAAGCAAGCTTCTCATACACACACACAACATGGAGAGCACAGGCAGGAGCAAGCAAGCTTCTCATACACAGAACAGGGAGAGCACAGGCGGGAGCAAGCAAGCTTCTCATACACACACACAACATGGAGAGCACAGGCGGGAGCAAGCAAGCTTCTCATACACACACACAACATGGAGAGCACAGGCAGGAGCAAGCAAGCTTCTCATACACAGAACAGGGAGAGCACAGGTGGGAGCAAGCAAGCTTCTCATACACAGAACAGGGAGAGCACAGGCGGGAGCAAGCAAGCTTCTCATACACACACACAACATGGAGAGCACAGGCGGGAGCAAGCAAGCTTCTCATACACAGAACAGGGAGAGCACAGGCGGGAGCAAGCAAGCTTCTCATACACACACACAACATGGAGAGCACAGGCGGGAGCAAGCAAGCTTCTCATACACACACACAACATGGAGAGCACAGGCAGGAGCAAGCAAGCTTCTCATACACACAACAGGGAGAGCACAGGCGGGAGCAAGCAAGCTTCTCATACACGCAACAGGGAGAGCACAGGCGGGAGCAAGCAAGCTTCTCATACACACAACAGGGAGAGCACAGGCGGGAGCAAGCAAGCTTCTCATACACACAACAAGGAGAGCACAGGCGGGAGCAAGCAAGCTTCTCATACACACACACAACATGGAGAGCACAGGCAGGAGCAAGCAAGCTTCTCATACACACAACAGGGAGAGCACAGGCGGGAGCAAGCAAGCTTCTCATACACACAACAGGGAGAGCACAGGCAGGAGCAAGCAAGCTTCTCATGCACACAACAGGGAGAGCACAGGCGGGAGCAAGCAAGCTTCTCATACACACAACAGGGAGAGCACAGGCGGGAGCAAGCAAGCTTCTCATACACACACACAACATGGAGAGCACAGGCAGGAGCAAGCAAGCTTCTCATACACACAACAGGGAGAGCACAGGCGGGAGCAAGCAAGCTTCTCATACACACAACAGGGAGAGCACAGGCGGGAGCAAGCAAGCTTCTCATACACACAACAGGGAGAGCACAGGCGGGAGCAAGCAAGCTTCTCATACACACAACAGGGAGAGCACAGGCGGGAGGAAGCAAGCTTCTCATACACACAACAGGGAGAGCACAGGCGGGAGCAAGCAAGCTTCTCATACACACACACAACATGGAGAGCACAGGCAGGAGCAAGCAAGCTTCTCATACACACAACAGGGAGAGCACAGGCGGGAGAAAGCAAGCTTCTCATACACACAACAGGGAGAGCACAGGTGGGAGCAAGCAAGCTTCTCATACACACAACAGGGAGAGCACAGGCGGGAGCAAGCAAGCTTCTCTTACACACACACAACAGGGAGAGCACAGGCGGGAGCAAGCAAGCTTCTCATACACACAACAGGGAGAGCACAGGCGGGAGCAAGCAAGCTTCTCATACACACAACAGGGAGAGCACAGGCGGGAGCAAGCAAGCTTCTCATACACACAACAGGGAGAGCATAGGCGGGAGCAAGCAAGCTTCTCATACACACACACAACATGGAGAGCACAGGCAGGAGCAAGCAAGCTTCTCATACACACAACAGGGAGAGCACAGGCGGGAGCAAGCAAGCTTCTCATACACACAACAGGGAGAGCACAGGCGGGCGGGAGCAAGCAAGCTTCTCATACACACAACAGGGAGAGCACAGGCGGGAGCAAGCAAGCTTCTCATACACAGAACAGGAAGAGCACAGGCGGGAGCAAGCAAGCTTCTCATACACACAACAGGGAGAGCACAAGCGGGAGCAAGCAAACTTCTCATACACACAACAGGGAGAGCACAGGCAGGAGCAAGCAAGCTTCTCATACACAGAACAGGGAGAGCACATGTGGAAACAAGCAAGCTTCTCATACACAGAACAGGGAGAGCACAGGCGGGATCAAGCAAGCTTCTCATACACAGAACAGGGAGAGCACAGGCGGGGGCAAGCAAGCTTCTCATACACACAACAGGGAGAGCACAGGCAGGAGCAAGCAAGCTTCTCATAAACACAACAGGGAGAGCACAGGCGGGAGCAAGCAAGCTTCTCATACACAAAACAGGGAGGGCACAGGCAGGATCAAGCAAGCTTCTCATACACAGAACAGGGAGAGCACAGGCGGGAGCAAGCAAGCTTCTCATACACACAACAAGGAGAGCACAGGCGGGAGCAAGCAAGCTTCTCATAAACACAACAGGGAGAGCACAGGCGGGAGCAAGCAAGCTTCTCGTACACACAACAGGGAGAGCACAGGCGGGAGCAAGCAAGCTTCTCATACACAGAACAGGGAGAGCACAGGCGGGATCAAGCAAGCTTCTCATACACAGAACAGGGAGAGCACAGGCGGGAGCAAGCAAGCTTCTCATACACACAACAGGGAGAGCACAGGCGGGAGCAAGCAAGTTCTCATAAACACAACAGGGAGAGCACAGGCGGGAGCAAGCAAGCTTCTCATACACACAACAGGGAGAGCACAGGCAGGAGCAAGCAAGCTTCTCATACACAGAACAGGAAGAGCACAGGCGGGATCAAGCAAGCTTCTCATACAGACACACAACAGGGAGAGCACAGGCGGGAGCAAGCAAGCTTCTCATACACAGAACAGGGAGAGCACAGGCGGGATCAAGCAAGCTTCTCATACACAGAACAGGGAGAGCACAGGAAGGAGCAAGCAAGCTTCTCATACACACACACCACAGGGAGAGCACAGGCGGGAGCAAGCAAGCTTCTCATACACACACACAACAAGGAGAGCACAGGCGGGAGCAAGCAAGCTACTCATACACAGAACAGGGAGAGCACAGGCGGGAGCAAGCAAGCTTCTCATACACAGAACAGGGAGAGCACAGGCGGGAGCAAGCAAGCTTCTTATACAGACACAAAACAGGGAGAGCACAGGCGGGAGCAAGCAAGCTTCTCATACACAGAACAGAGAGAGCACAGGCGGGAGCGAGCAAGCTTCTCATACACAGAACAGGGAGAGCACAGGCGGGATCAAGCAAGCTTCTCATACACACACACAACAGGGAGAGCACAGGCGGGAGCAAGCAAGCTTCTCATACACAGAACAGGGAGAGCACAGGTGGGAGCAAGCAAGCTTTTCATACACACACAACAGGGACAGCACGGGCGGGAGCAAGCAAGCTTCTCATACACAGAACAGGCAGAGCACAGGTGGGATCAAGCAAGCTTCTCATACACACACACAACAGGGAGAGCACAGGCGGGAGCAAGCAAGCTTCTCATACACACAACAGGGAGAGCACAGGCGGGAGCAAGCAAGCTTCTCATACACAGAACTGGGAGAGCACAGGCGGGAGCAAGCAAGCTTCTCATACACACAACAGGGAGAGCACAGGCGGGAGCAAGCAAGCTCCTTATACACACACAACAAGGAGAGAACAGGCGGGAGCAGGCAAGCTTCTCATACACACACAACAGGGAGAGCACAGGCTGGAGCAAGCAAGCTTCTCATACACACACACAACAAGGAGAGCACAGGCGGGAGCAAGCAAGCTTCTCATACACACACACAACAGGGAGAGCACATTTGGGAGCAAGCAAGCTTCTCATACACACAACAGGGAGAGCACAGGCGGGAGCAAGCAAGCTTCTCATACACAGAACAGGGAGAGCACAGGCGGGAGCAAGAAAGCTTCTCATACACACACACAACAAGGAGAGCACAGGCAGGAGCAAGCAAGCTTCTTATACAGACACACAACAGAGAGAGCACAGGCGGGAGCAAGCAAGCTTCTAATACACAGAACAGGGAGAGCACAGGCGGGAGCAAGCAAGCTTCTCATATACAGAACACGGAGAGCACAGGCGGGAGCAAGCACGCTTCTCATACACACACACACAACAGGGAGAGCACAGGCGGGAGCAAGCAAGCTTCTCATACACAGAACAGGGAGAGCACAGGTGGGAGCAAACAAGCTTCTAATACACAGAACAGGCAGAGCACAGGCGGGATCAAGCAAGCTTCTCATACACACACACAACAGGGAGAGCACAGGCGGGAGCAAGCAAGCTTCTCATACACAGAACTGGGAGAGCACAGGCGGGAGAAAGCAAGCTTCTCATACACACACAACAGGGAGAGCACAGGCTGGAGCAAGCAAGCTTCTCATACACACACACAACAAGGAGAGCACAGGCGGGAGCAAGCAAGCTTCTCATACACACACACAACAGGGAGAGCACAGGCGGGAGCAAGCAAGCTTCTCATACACACAACAGGGAGAGCACAGGCGGGAGCAAGCAAGCTTCTCATACACAGAACTGGGAGAGCACAGGCGGGAGCAAGCAAGCTTCTCATACACACACACAACAGGGAGAGCACATTCGGGAGCAAGCAAGCTTCTCATACACACACACCAGGGAGAGCACATTCGGGAGCAAGCAAGCTTCTCATACACACACAACAGGGAGAGCACAGGCGGGAGCAAGCAAGCTTCTCATACACACAACAGGGAGAGCACAGGCGGGAGCAAGCAAGCTTCTCATACACAGAACACGGAGAGCACAGGCGGGAGCAAGCAAGCTTCTCATACACACACACACAACAGGGAGAGCACAGGCGGGAGCAAGCAAGCTTCTCATACACAGAACAGGGAGAGCACAGGTGGGAGCAAACAAGCTTCTAATACACAGAACAGGCAGAGCACAGGCGGAATCAAGCAAGCTTCTCATACACACACACAACAGGGAGAGCACAGGCGGGAGCAAGCAAGCTTCTCATACACACAACAGGGAGAGCACAGGCGGGAGCAAGCAAGCTTCTCATACACAGAACTGGGACAGCACAGGCGAGAGCAAACAAACTTCTCATACACACAACAGGGAGAGCACAGGCGGGAGCAAGCAAGCTTCTCATACACACAACAGGGAGAGCACAGGCAGGAGCAGGCAAGCTTCTCATACACACAACAGGGAGAGCACAGGCGGGAGCAAGCAAGCTTCTCTTACACACAGAACAGGGAGAGCACAGGCAGGAGCAAGCAAGCTTCTCATACACACACAACAGGGAGAGCACAGGCGGGAGCAAGCAAGCTTCTCATACACACACACAACAGGGAGAGCACAGGCAGGAGCAAGCAAGCTTCTCATACACAGAACAGGGACAGCGCAGGTGGGATAAAGCAAGCTTTTCATACACACAACTGGGACAACACAGGCGGAAGCAAGCAAGGTTCTTATACAGACACACAACAGGGAGAGCACAGGCGGGAGCAAGCAAGGTTCTTATACACACACACAACAGGGAGAGCACAGGCGGGAGCAAGCAAGCTACTTATACAGACACACAACATGGAGAGCACAGGCGGGAGCAAGCAAGCTACTTATACACAGAACAGGGAGAGCACAGGCAGGAGCAAGCAAGCTTCTCATACACACACACAACATGGAGAGCACAAGCGGGAGCAAGCAAGCTTCTCATACACAGAAAAGGGAGAGCACATGTGGAAACAAGCAAGCTTCTCATACACAGAACAGGGAGAGCACAGGCGGGAGCAAGCAAGCTTCTCATACACAGAACAGGGTGAGCACAGGCGGGATCAAGCAAGCTTCTCATACACAGAACAGGGAGAGCACAGGCGGGAGCAAGCAAGCTTCTCATACACATACACAACAGGGAGAGCACAGGCGGGAGCAAGCAAGCTTCTCATACACACACACAACAAGGAGAGCACAGGCAGGAGCAAGCAAGCTTCTTATACAGACACACAACAGGGAGAGCACAGGCGGGAGCAAGCAAGCTTCTCATACACAGAACAGGGAGAGCACAGGCGGGAGCAAGCAAGCTTCTCATACACAGAACACGGAGAGCACAGGCGGGAGCAAGCAAGCTTCTCATACACACACACACAACAGGGAGAGCACAGGCGGGAGCAAGCAAGCTTCTCATACACAGAACAGGGAGAGCACAGGTGGGAGCAAACAAGCTTCTAATACACAGAACAGGCAGAGCACAGGCGGAATCAAGCAAGCTTCTCATACACACACACAACAGGGAGAGCACAGGCGGGAGCAAGCAAGCTTCTCATACACAGAACTGGGAGAGCACAGGTGGGAGCAAGCAAGCTTCTCATACACAGAACTGGGAGAGCACAGGCGGGAGCATGCAAGCTTCTCATACACACAACAGGGAGAGCACAGGCGGGAGCAAGCAAGCTTATCATACACACAACAGGGAGAGCACAGGTGGGAGCAAGCACGCTTCTCATACACACAACAGGGAGGGCAGAGGTGGGAGCAAGCAAGCTTCTCATACACACAACAGGGAGAGCACAGTTGGGAGCAAGCAAGGTTCTTATACACACAACAGGGAGAGCACAGGCGGGAGCAAGCAAGCTTCTCATGCACAGAACTGGGAGAGCACAGGCGGGAGCAAGCAAGCTTCTCATACACACAACAGGAGGAGCACAGGCGGGAGCAAGCAAGGTTCTTATACACACACACAACAGGGAGAGCACAGGTGGGAGCAAGCAAGCTTCTCATGCACAGAACTGGGAGAGCACAGGCGGGAGCAAGCAAGCTTCTGATACACACAACAGGAAGAGCACAGGCGGGAGCAAGCAAGGTTCTTATACACACACACAACAGGGAGGGCACAGGCGGGAGCAAGCAAGGTTCTTATACACACAACAGGGAGAGCGCAGGCCGGTGCAAGCAAGGTTCTTATACACACACAGAACATGGAGAGCACAGGCGGGAGCAAGCAAGGTTCTTATACACACAACAGAGAGAGCACAGGCGGGAGGAAGCAAGCTACTTATACAGACACACAACATGGGTAGCACAGGCGGGAGTAAGCAAGCTACTTATACACACAACAGGGAGAGCACAGGCGGGAGCAAGCAAGGTTCTTATACACACACAACAGGGAGAGCACAGGCGGGACCAAGCAAGGTTCTTATACACACACACAATAGGGAGAGCACAGGCGGGAGCAAGCAAGGTTCTTATACACACAACAGGGAGAGCACAGGCGGGAGCAAGCAAGCTACTTATACACACAACAGGGAGAGCACAGGCGGGAGCAAGCAAGGTTCTTATACACACACAACAGGGAGAGCACAGGCGGGAGCAAGCAAGGTTCTTATACACACAACAGGGAGTGCACAGGCGGGAGTAAGCAAGGTTCTTATACACACACACAACAGGGAGAGCACAGGCAGTAGCAAGCAAGCTTCTCATACACACACACAACAGGGAGAGCACAGGCGGGAGCAAGCAAGCTACATATACACACAACAGGGAGAGCACAGGCGGGAGCAAGCAAGCTTCTCATACACACAACAGGGAGAGCACAGGTGGGAGCAAGCAAGCTTCTCATACACACACACAACAGGGAGAGCACAGGCGGGAGCAAGCAAGCTTCTCATACACACAACAGGGAGAACACAGGTGGTAACAAGCAAGCTACTTATACACACAACAGGGAGAGCACAGGTGGGAGCAAGCAAGGTTCTTATACACACAACAGGGAGAGCACAGGCGGGAGCAAGCAAGGTTCGTATACACACACACAACAGGGAGAGCACAGGCGGGAGCAAGCAAGCTACTTATACACACACACAACAGGGAGAGCACAGGCGGGAGCAAGCAAGCTTCTTATACATACACACAACAGGGAGAGCACAGGCGGGAGCAAGCAAGCTTCTCATACACAGAACAGGGTGAGCACAGGCGGGAGCAAGCAAGCTTCTCATACACACAACAGGGAAGGCACAGGTGGGAGCAAGCAAGCTTCTCATACACACAAGAGGGAGAGCACAGTTGGGAGCAAGCAAGGTTCTTATACACACAACAGGGAGAGCACAGGCGGGAGCAAGCAAGCTTCTCATACACACAACAGGGAGAGCACAGGTGGGAGCAAGCAAGCTTCTCATACGCAGAACTGGGAGAGCACAGACGGGAGCAAGCAAGCTTCTAATACACACAACAGGAAGAGCACAGGCGGGAGCAAGCAAGGTTCTTATACACACACACAACAGGGAGGGCACAGGCGGGAGCAAGCAAGGTTCTTATACACACAACAGGGAGAGCACAGGCCGGTGCAAGCAAGATTCTTATACACACACGCAACAGGGAGGGCACAGGCGGGAGCAAGCAAGGTTCTTATACACACAACAGGGAGAGCACAGGCGAGAGCAAGCAAGCTACTTATACAGACACACAACATGGGTAGCACAGGCGGGAGCAAGCAAGCTACTTACACACACAACAGGGAGAGCACAGGCGGGAGCAAGCAAGGTTCTTATACTCACACAACAGGGAGAGCACAGGCGGGAGCAAGCAAGGTTCTTATACACACACACAACAGGGAGAGCACAGGCAGGAGCAAGCAAGCTTCTCATACACAGACACAACAGGGAGAGCACAGGCAGGAGCAAGCAAGGTTCTTATACACACAACAGGGAGAGCATAGGCGGGATCAAGCAAGCTACTTATACACACACCAGGGAGAGCACAGGCGGGAGCAAGCAAGCTTCTCATACACAGACACAACAGGGAGAGCACAGGCGGGAGCAAGCAAGGTTCTCATACACACAACAGGGAGTGCACTGGCGGGAGTAAGCAAGCTTCTCATACACAGAAAAGGGAGAGCACATGTGGAAACAAGCAAGCTTCTCAGACACAGAACAGGGAGAGCACAGGCGGGAGCAAGCAAGCTTCTCATACACAGAACAGGGAGAGGACAGGCGGGATCAAGCAAGCTTCTCATACACAGAACAGGGAGAGCACAGGCGGGAGCAAGCAAGCTTCTCATACACATACACAACAGGGAGAGCACAGGCGGGAGCAAGCAAGCTTCTCATACACACACACAACAAGGAGAGCACAGGCAGGAGCAAGCAAGCTTCTTATACAGACACACAACAGGGAGAGCACAGGCGGGAGCAAGCAAGCTTCTCATACACAGAACAGGGAGAGCACAGGCGGGAGCAAGCAAGCTTCTCATACACAGAACACGGAGAGCACAGGCGGGAGCAAGCAAGCTTCTCATACACACACACACAACAGGGAGAGCACAGGCGGGAGCAAGCAAGCTTCTCATACACAGAACAGGGAGAGCACAGGTGGGAGCAAACAAGCTTCTAATACACAGAACAGGCAGAGCACAGGCGGGATCAAGCAAGCTTCTCATACACACACACAACAGGGAGAGCACAGGCGGGAGCAAGCAAGCTTCTCATACACAGAACTGGGAGAGCACAGGTGGGAGCAAGCAAGCTTCTCATACACAGAACTGGGAGAGCACAGGCGGGAGCAAGCAAGCTTCTCATACACACAACAGGGAGAGCACAGGCGGGAGCAAGCAAGCTTCTCATACACACAACAGGGAGAGCACAGGTGGGAGCAAGCACGCTTCTCATACACACAACAGGGAGGGCAGAGGTGGGAGCAAGCAAGCTTCTCATACACACAACAGGGAGAGCACAGTTGGGAGCAAGCAAGGTTCTTATACACACAACAGGGAGAGCACAGGCGGGAGCAAGCAAGCTTCTCATGCACAGAACTGGGAGAGCACAGGCGGGAGCAAGCAAGCTTCTCATACACACAACAGGAGGAGCACAGGCGGGAGCAAGCAAGGTTCTCATACACACACACATCAGGGAGAGCACAGGTGGGAGCAAGCAAGCTTCTCATGCACAGAACTGGGAGAGCACAGGCGGGAGCAAGCAAGCTTCTGATACACACAACAGGAAGAGCACAGGCGGGAGCAAGCAAGGTTCTTATACACACACACAACAGGGAGGGCACAGGCGGGAGCAAGCAAGGTTCTTATACACACAACAGGGAGAGCGCAGGCCGGTGCAAGCAAGGTTCTTATACACACACAGAACATGGAGAGCACAGGCGGGAGCAAGCAAGGTTCTTATACACACAACAGAGAGAGCACAGGCGGGAGCAAGCAAGCTACTTATACAGACACACAACATGGGTAGCACAGGCGGGAGCAAGCAAGCTACTTATACACACAACAGGGAGAGCACAGGCGGGAGCAAGCAAGGTTCTTATACACACACTACAGGGAGAGCACAGGCGGGACCAAGCAAGGTTCTTATACACACACACAATAGGGAGAGCACAGGCGGGAGCAAGCAAGGTTCTTATACACACAACAGGGAGAGCACAGGCGGGAGCAAGCAAGCTACTTATAGAGACACACAACATGGGTAGCACAGGCGGGAGCAAGCAAGCTACTTATACACACAACAGGGAGAGCACAGGCGGGAGAAAGCAAGGTTCTTATACACACACACAACAGGGAGAGCACAGGCGGGAGCAAGCAAGGTTCTTATACACACAACAGGGAGTGCACAGGCGGGAGTAAGCAAGGTTCTTATACACACACACAACAGGGAGAGCACAGGCAGTAGCAAGCAAGCTTCTCATACACACACACAACAGGGAGAGCACAGGCGGGAGCAAGCAAGCTACATATACACACAACAGGGAGAGCACAGGCGGGAGCAAGCAAGCTTCTCATACACACAACAGGGAGAGCACAGGCGGGATCAAGCAAGCTTCTCATACACAGAACAGGGAGAGCACAGGAAGGAGCAAGCAAGCTTCTCATACACACACACACCACAGGGAGAGCACAGGCGGGAGCAAGCAAGCTTCTCATACACACACACAACAAGGAGAGCACAGGCGGGAGCAAGCAAGCTTCTCATACACAGAACAGGGAGAGCACAGGCGGGAGCAAGCAAGCTTCTCATACACAGAACAGGGAGAGCACAGGCGGGAGCAAGCAAGCTTCTTATACAGACACAAAACAGGGAGAGCACAGGCGGGAGCAAGCAAGCTTCTCATACACAGAACAGAGAGAGCACAGGCGGGAGCAAGCAAGCTTCTCATACACAGAACAGGGAGAGCACAGGCGGGATCAAGCAAGCTTCTCATACACACACACAACAGGGAGAGCACAGGCGGGAGCAAGCAAGCTTCTCATACACAGAACAGGGAGAGCACAGGTGGGAGCAAGCAAGCTTTTCATACACACACAACAGGGACAGCACGGGCGGGAGCAAGCAAGCTTCTCATACACAGAACAGGCAGAGCACAGGCGGGATCAAGCAAGCTTCTCATACACACACACAACAGGGAGAGCATAGGCGGGAGCAAGCAAGCTTCTCATACACACAACAGGGAGAGCACAGGCGGGAGCAAGCAAGCTTCTCATACACAGAACTGGGAGAGCACAGGCGGGAGCAAGCAAGCTTCTCATACACACAACAGGGAGAGCACAGGCGGGAGCAAGCAAGCTCCTTATACACACACAACAAGGAGAGAACAGGCGGGAGCAAGCAAGCTTCTCATACACACACAACAGGGAGAGCACAGGCTGGAGCAAGCAAGCTTCTCATACACACACACAACAAGGAGAGCACAGGCGGGAGCAAGCAAGCTTCTCATACACACACACAACAGGGAGAGCACATTTGGGAGCAAGCAAGCTTCTCATACACACAACAGGGAGAGCACAGGCGGGAGCAAGCAAGCTTCTCATACACAGAACAGGGAGAGCACAGGCGGGAGCAAGAAAGCTTCTCATACACACACACAACAAGGAGAGCACAAGCAGGAGCAAGCAAGCTTCTTATACAGACACACAACAGGGAGAGCACAGGCGGGAGCAAGCAAGCTTCTAATACACAGAACAGGGAGAGCACAGGCGGGAGCAAGCAAGCTTCTCATATACAGAACACGGAGAGCACAGGCGGGAGCAAGCACGCTTCTCATACACACACACACAACAGGGAGAGCACAGGCGGGAGCAAGCAAGCTTCTCATACACAGAACAGGGAGAGCACAGGTGGGAGCAAACAAGCTTCTAATACACAGAACAGGCAGAGCACAGGCGGGATCAAGCAAGCTTCTCATACACACACACAACAGGGAGAGCGCAGGCGGGAGCAAGCAAGCTTCTCATACACAGAACTGGGAGAGCACAGGCGGGAGAAAGCAAGCTTCTCATACACACACAACAGGGAGAGCACAGGCTGGAGCAAGCAAGCTTCTCATACACACACACAACAAGGAGAGCACAGGCGGGAGCAAGCAAGCTTCTCATACACACACACAACAGGGAGAGCACATTTGGGAGTAAGCAAGCTTCTCATACACACAACAGGGAGAGCACAGGCGGGAGCAAGCAAGCTTCTCATACACACAACAGGGAGAGCACAGGCGGGAGCAAGCAAGCTTCTCATACACAGAACTGGGAGAGCACAGGCGGGAGCAAGCAAGCTTCTCATACACACACACAACAGGGAGAGCACATTCGGGAGCAAGCAAGCTTCTCATACACACACACCAGGGAGAGCACATTCGGGAGCAAGCAAGCTTCTCATACACACACAACAGGGAGAGCACAGGCGGGAGCAAGCAAGCTTCTCATACACACAACAGGGAGAGCACAGGCGGGAGCAAGCAAGCTTCTCATACACAGAACACGGAGAGCACAGGCGGGAGCAAGCAAGCTTCTCATACACACACACAACAGGGAGAGCACAGGCGGGAGCAAGCAAGCTTCTCATACACAGAACAAGGAGAGCACAGGTGGGAGCAAACAAGCTTCTAATACACAGAACAGGCAGAGCACAGGCGGAATCAAGCAAGCTTCTCATACACACACACAACAGGGAGAGCACAGGCGGGAGCAAGCAAGCTTCTCATACACACAACAGGGAGAGCACAGGCGGGAGCAAGCAAGCTTCTCATACACAGAACTGGGACAGCACAGGCGAGAGCAAACAAACTTCTCATACACACAACAGGGAGAGCACAGGCGGGAGCAAGCAAGCTTCTCATACACACAACAGGGAGAGCACAGGCAGGAGCAGGCAAGCTTCTCATACACACAACAGGGAGAGCACAGGCGGGAGCAAGCAAGCTTCTCTTACACACAGAACAGGGAGAGCACAGGCAGGAGCAAGCAAGCTTCTCATACACACACAACAGGGAGAGCACAGGCGGGAGCAAGCAAGCTTCTCATACACACACACAACAGGGAGAGCACAGGCAGGAGCAAGCAAGCTTCTCATACACAGAACAGGGACAGCGCAGGTGGGATAAAGCAAGCTTTTCATACACACAACTGGGACAACACAGGCGGAAGCAAGCAAGGTTCTTATACAGACACACAACAGGGAGAGCACAGGCGGGAGCAAGCAAGGTTCTTATACACACACACAACAGGGAGAGCACAGGCAGGAGCAAGCAAGCTACTTATACAGACACACAACATGGAGAGCACAGGCGGGAGCAAGCAAGCTACTTATACACAGAACAGGGAGAGCACAGGCAGGAGCAAGCAAGCTTCTCATACACACACACAACATGGAGAGCACAAGCGGGAGCAAGCAAGCTTCTCATACACAGAAAAGGGAGAGCACATGTGGAAACAAGCAAGCTTCTCATACACAGAACAGGGAGAGCACAGGCGGGAGCAAGCAAGCTTCTCATACACAGAACAGGGTGAGCACAGGCGGGATCAAGCAAGCTTCTCATACACAGAACAGGGAGAGCACAGGCGGGAGCAAGCAAGCTTCTCATACACATACACAACAGGGAGAGCACAGGCGGGAGCAAGCAAGCTTCTCATACACACACACAACAAGGAGAGCACAGGCAGGAGCAAGCAAGCTTCTTATACAGACACACAACAGGGAGAGCACAGGCGGGAGCAAGCAAGCTTCTCATACACAGAACAGGGAGAGCACAGGCGGGAGCAAGCAAGCTTCTCATACACAGAACACGGAGAGCACAGGCGGGAGCAAGCAAGCTTCTCATACACACACACACAACAGGGAGAGCACAGGCGGGAGCAAGCAAGCTTCTCATACACACAAGAGGGAGAGCACAGTTGGGAGCAAGCAAGGTTCTTATACACACAACAGGGAGAGCACAGGCGGGAGCAAGCAAGCTTCTCATACACACAACAGGGAGAGCACAGGTGGGAGCAAGCAAGCTTCTCATACGCAGAACTGGGAGAGCACAGACGGGAGCAAGCAAGCTTCTAATACACACAACAGGAAGAGCACAGGCGGGAGCAAGCAAGGTTCTTATACACACACACAACAGGGAGGGCACAGGCGGGAGCAAGCAAGGTTCTTATACACACAACAGGGAGAGCACAGGCCGGTGCAAGCAAGATTCTTATACACACACGCAACAGGGAGGGCACAGGCGGGAGCAAGCAAGGTTCTTATACACACAACAGGGAGAGCACAGGCGAGAGCAAGCAAGCTACTTATACAGACACACAACATGGGTAGCACAGGCGGGAGCAAGCAAGCTACTTACACACACAACAGGGAGAGCACAGGCGGGAGCAAGCAAGGTTCTTATACTCACACAACAGGGAGAGCACAGGCGGGAGCAAGCAAGGTTCTTATACACACACACAACAGGGAGAGCACAGGCAGGAGCAAGCAAGCTTCTCATACACAGACACAACAGGGAGAGCACAGGCAGGAGCAAGCAAGGTTCTTATACACACAACAGGGAGAGCATAGGCGGGATCAAGCAAGCTACTTATACACACACCAGGGAGAGCACAGGCGGGAGCAAGCAAGCTTCTCATACACAGACACAACAGGGAGAGCACAGGCAGGAGCAAGCAATCTTCTCATACACACAACAGGGAGAGCACAGGCGGGAGCAAGCAAGGTTCTCATACACACAACAGGGAGTGCACTGGCGGGAGTAAGCAAGCTTCTCATACACAGAAAAGGGAGAGCACATGTGGAAACAAGCAAGCTTCTCATACACAGAACAGGGAGAGCACAGGCGGGAGCAAGCAAGCTTCTCATACACAGAACAGGGAGAGGACAGGCGGGATCAAGCAAGCTTCTCATACACAGAACAGGGAGAGCACAGGCGGGAGCAAGCAAGCTTCTCATACACATACACAACAGGGAGAGCACAGGCGGGAGCAAGCAAGCTTCTCATACACACACACAACAAGGAGAGCACAGGCAGGAGCAAGCAAGCTTCTTATACAGACACACAACAGGGAGAGCACAGGCGGGAGCAAGCAAGCTTCTCATACACAGAACAGGGAGAGCACAGGCGGGAGCAAGCAAGCTTCTCATACACAGAACACGGAGAGCACAGGCGGGAGCAAGCAAGCTTCTCATACACACACACACAACAGGGAGAGCACAGGCGGGAGCAAGCAAGCTTCTCATACACAGAACAGGGAGAGCACAGGTGGGAGCAAACAAGCTTCTAATACACAGAACAGGCAGAGCACAGGCGGGATCAAGCAAGCTTCTCATACACACACACAACAGGGAGAGCACAGGCGGGAGCAAGCAAGCTTCTCATACACAGAACTGGGAGAGCACAGGTGGGAGCAAGCAAGCTTCTCATACACAGAACTGGGAGAGCACAGGCGGGAGCAAGCAAGCTTCTCATACACACAACAGGGAGAGCACAGGCGGGAGCAAGCAAGCTTCTCATACACACAACAGGGAGAGCACAGGTGGGAGCAAGCACGCTTCTCATACACACAACAGGGAGGGCAGAGGTGGGAGCAAGCAAGCTTCTCATACACACAACAGGGAGAGCACAGTTGGGAGCAAGCAAGGTTCTTATACACACAACAGGGAGAGCACAGGCGGGAGCAAGCAAGCTTCTCATGCACAGAACTGGGAGAGCACAGGCGGGAGCAAGCAAGCTTCTCATACACACAACAGGAGGAGCACAGGCGGGAGCAAGCAAGGTTCTTATACACACACACATCAGGGAGAGCACAGGTGGGAGCAAGCAAGCTTCTCATGCACAGAACTGGGAGAGCACAGGCGGGAGCAAGCAAGCTTCTGATACACACAACAGGAAGAGCACAGGCGGGAGCAAGCAAGGTTCTTATACACACACACAACAGGGAGGGCACAGGCGGGAGCAAGCAAGGTTCTTATACACACAACAGGGAGAGCGCAGGCCGGTGCAAGCAAGGTTCTTATACACACACAGAACATGGAGAGCACAGGCGGGAGCAAGCAAGGTTCTTATACACACAACAGAGAGAGCACAGGCGGGAGCAAGCAAGCTACTTATACAGACACACAACATGGGTAGCACAGGCGGGAGCAAGCAAGCTACTTATACACACAACAGGGAGAGCACAGGCGGGAGCAAGCAAGGTTCTTATACACACACAACAGGGAGAGCACAGGCGGGACCAAGCAAGGTTCTTATACACACACACAATAGGGAGAGCACAGGCGGGAGCAAGCAAGGTTCTTATACACACAACAGGGAGAGCACAGGCGGGAGCGAGCAAGCTACTTATACAGACACACAACATGGGTAGCACAGGCGGGAGCAAGCAAGCTACTTATACACACAACAGGGAGAGCACAGGCGGGAGCAAGCAAGGTTCTTATACACACACACAACAGGGAGAGCACAGGCGGGAGCAAGCAAGGTTCTTATACACACAACAGGGAGTGCACAGGCGGGAGTAAGCAAGGTTCTTATACACACACACACAACAGGGAGAGCACAGGCAGTAGCAAGCAAGCTTCTCATACACACACACAACAGGGAGAGCACAGGCGGGAGCAAGCAAGCTACATATACACACAACAGGGAGAGCACAGGCGGGAGCAAGCAAGCTTCTCATACACACAACAGGGAGAGCACAGGTGGGAGCAAGCAAGCTTCTCATACACACACACAACAGGGAGAGCACAGGCGGGAGCAAGCAAGCTTCTCATACACACAACAGAGAGAACACAGGTGGGAGCAAGCAAGCTACTTATACACACAACAGGGAGAGCACAGGTGGGAGCAAGCAAGGTTCTTATACACACAACAGGGAGAGCACAGGCGGGAGCAAGCAAGGTTCGTATACACACACACAACAGGGAGAGCACAGGCGGGAGCAAGCAAGCTACTTATACACACACACAACAGGGAGAGCACAGGCGGGAGCAAGCAAGCTTCTTATACATACACACAACAGGGAGAGCACAGGCGGGAGCAAGCAAGCTTCTCATACACAGAACAGGGTGAGCACAGGCGGGAGCAAGCAAGCTTCTCATACACACAAGAGGGAGAGCACAGTTGGGAGCAAGCAAGGTTCTTATACACACAACAGGGAGAGCACAGGCGGGAGCAAGCAAGCTTCTCATACACACAACAGGGAGAGCACCGGTGGGAGCAAGCAAGCTTCTCATAAACAGAACTGGGAGAGCACAGACGGGAGCAAGCAAGCTTCTAATACACACAACAGGAAGAGCACAGGCGGGAGCAAGCAAGGTTCTTATACACACACACAACAGGGAGGGCACAGGTGGGAGCAAGCAAGCTTCTCATACACACAAGAGGGAGAGCACAGTTGGGAGCAAGCAAGGTTCTTATACACACAACAGGGAGAGCACAGGCGGGAGCAAGCAAGCTTCTCATACACACAACAGGGAGAGCACAGGTGGGAGCAAGCAAGCTTCTCATACACAGAACTGGGAGAGCACAGACGGGAGCAAGCAAGCTTCTAATACACACAACAGGAAGAGCACAGGCGGGAGCAAGCAAGGTTCTTATACACACACACAACAGGGAGGGCACAGGCGGGAGCAAGCAAGGTTCTTATACACACAACAGGGAGAGCACAGGCGGGACCAAGCAAGGTTCTTATACACACACACAATAGGGAGAGCACAGGCGGGAGCAAGCAAGGTTCTTATACACACAACAGGGAGAGCACAGGCGGGAGCGAGCAAGCTACTTATACAGACACACAACATGGGTAGCACAGGCGGGAGCAAGCAAGCTACTTATACACACAACAGGGAGAGCACAGGCGGGAGCAAGCAAGGTTCTTATACACACACACAACAGGGAGAGCACAGGCGGGAGCAAGCAAGGTTCTTATACACACAACAGGGAGTGCACAGGCGGGAGTAAGCAAGGTTCTTATACACACACACACAACAGGGAGAGCACAGGCAGTAGCAAGCAAGCTTCTCATACACACACACAACAGGGAGAGCACAGGCGGGAGCAAGCAAGCTACATATACACACAACAGGGAGAGCACAGGCGGGAGCAAGCAAGCTTCTCATACACACAACAGGGAGAGCACAGGTGGGAGCAAGCAAGCTTCTCATACACACACACAACAGGGAGAGCACAGGCGGGAGCAAGCAAGCTTCTCATACACACAACAGAGAGAACACAGGTGGGAGCAAGCAAGCTACTTATACACACAACAGGGAGAGCACAGGTGGGAGCAAGCAAGGTTCTTATACACACAACAGGGAGAGCACAGGCGGGAGCAAGCAAGGTTCGTATACACACACACAACAGGGAGAGCACAGGCGGGAGCAAGCAAGCTACTTATACACACACACAACAGGGAGAGCACAGGCGGGAGCAAGCAAGCTTCTTATACATACACACAACAGGGAGAGCACAGGCGGGAGCAAGCAAGCTTCTCATACACAGAACAGGGTGAGCACAGGCGGGAGCAAGCAAGCTTCTCATACACACAAGAGGGAGAGCACAGTTGGGAGCAAGCAAGGTTCTTATACACACAACAGGGAGAGCACAGGCGGGAGCAAGCAAGCTTCTCATACACACAACAGGGAGAGCACCGGTGGGAGCAAGCAAGCTTCTCATACACAGAACTGGGAGAGCACAGACGGGAGCAAGCAAGCTTCTAATACACACAACAGGAAGAGCACAGGCGGGAGCAAGCAAGGTTCTTATACACACACACAACAGGGAGGGCACAGGTGGGAGCAAGCAAGCTTCTCATACACACAAGAGGGAGAGCACAGTTGGGAGCAAGCAAGGTTCTTATACACACAACAGGGAGAGCACAGGCGGGAGCAAGCAAGCTTCTCATACACACAACAGGGAGAGCACAGGTGGGAGCAAGCAAGCTTCTCATACACAGAACTGGGAGAGCACAGACGGGAGCAAGCAAGCTTCTAATACACACAACAGGAAGAGCACAGGCGGGAGCAAGCAAGGTTCTTATACACACACACAACAGGGAGGGCACAGGCGGGAGCAAGCAAGGTTCTTATACACACAACAGGGAGAGCACAGGCCGGTGCAAGCAAGATTCTTATACACACACGCAACAGGGAGGGCAGAGGCGGGAGCAAGCAAGGTTCTTATACACACAACAGGGAGAGCACAGGCGAGAGCAAGCAAGCTACTTATACAGACACACAACATGGGTAGCACAGGCGGGAGCAAGCAAGCTACTTACACACACAACAGGGAGAGCACAGGCGGGAGCAAGCAAGGTTCTTATACTCACACAACAGGGAGAGCACAGGCTGGAGCAAGCAAGGTTCTTATACACACACACAACAGGGAGAGCACAGGCAGGAGCAAGCAAGCTTCTCATACACAGACACAACAGGGAGAGCACAGGCAGGAGCAAGCAAGGTTCTTATACACACAACAGGGAGAGCATAGGCGGGATCAAGCAAGCTACTTATACACACACCAGGGAGAGCACAGGCGGGAGCAAGCAAGCTTCTCATACACAGACACAACAGGGAGAGCACAGGCAGGAGCAAGCAATCTTCTCATACACACAACAGGGAGAGCACAGGCGGGAGCAAGCAAGGTTCTTATACACACAACAGGGAGTGCACAGGCGGGAGTAAGCAAGATTCTTATACACACACACAACAGGGAGAGCACAGGCAGGAGCAAGCAAGCTTCTCATACACACACACAACAGGGAGAGCACAGGCGGGAGCAAGCAAGCTACATATACACACAACAGGGAGAGCACAGGCGGGAGCAAGCAAGCTTCTCATACACACAACAGGGAGAAGACAGGTGGGAGCAAGCAAGCTACTTATACACACAACAGGGAGAGCACAGGCGGGAGCAAGCAAGTTTCTCATACACACAACAGGGAGAGCACAGGTGGGAGCAAGCAAGCTACTTATACAGACACACAACAGGGAGAGCACAGGCGGGAGCAAGCAAGCTACTTATACAGACACACAACAGGGAGAGCACAGGCGGGAGCAAGCAAGCTACTTATACAGACACACAATATGGAGAGCACAGGCGGGAGCAAGCAAGCTACTTATACACACAACAGGGAGAGCACAGGCGGGAGCAAGCAAGGTTCTTATACACACAACAGGGAGAGCACAGGCAGGAGCAAGGAAAGTTCTTATACACACACACAACAGGGAGAGCACAGGCGGGAGCAAGCAAGGTTCTTATACACACAACAGGGAGAGCACAGGCGAGAGCAAGCAAGCTACTTATACAGACACACAAATGGGAGAGCACAGGCGAGAGCAAGCAAGCTTCTCATACACAGAACAGGGAGAGCACAGGCAGGAGCAAGCAAGCTTCTCATACACACACACAACAGGGACAACACAGGTGGAAGCAAGCAAGCTTCTCATACACACACAACAGGGAGAGCACAGGCGGGAGCAAGCAAGCTTATCATACACACACACAACAGGGAGAGCACAGGCGGGAGCAAGCAAGCTTCTCATACACACACACAACAGGGACAGCACTGGCGGGAGCAAGCAAGCTTCTTATACACACACACAACAGTGAGAGCACATTCGGGAGCAAGCAAGCTTCTCATACACACAAACAACAGGGAGAGCACAGGCGGGAGCAAGCAAGCTTCTCATACACAGAACAGGGAGAGCACAGGTAGGAGCAAGCAAGCTTGTCATACACAGAACCGGGAGAACACAGGCTGGAGCAAGCAAGCTTCTCATACACACAACAGGGAGAGCACAGGCGGGAGCAAGCAAACATCTAATACACACAACCGGAAGATCACAGGCGGGAGCAAGCAAGCTTCTCATACACACAACAGGAAGAGCACAGGTGGGAGCAAGCAAGGTTCTTATACACACACACAACAGGGAGAGCATAGGCGGGAGCAAGCAAGCTACTTATACACACAACAGGGAGAGCACAGGCGGGAGCAAACAAGCTACTTATACACACAACAGGGAGAGCACAGGCCGGTGCAAGCAAGGTTCTTATACACACACACAACAGGGAGGGCACAGGCGGGAGCAAGCAAGGTTCTTATACACACAACAGGGAGAGCACAGGCGGGAGCAAGCAAGGTTCTTATACACACAACAGGGAGAGCACAGGCGGGAGCAAGCAAGCTACTTATACAGACACACAACATGGGTAGCACAGGCGGGAGCAAGCAAGCCTCTTATACACACAACAGGGAGAGCACAGGCGGGAGCAAGCAAGGTTCTTATACACACACAACAGGGAGAGCACAGGCGGGAGCAAGCAAGGTTCTTATACACACAACAGGGAGTGCACAGGCGGGAGTAAGCAAGGTTCTTATACACACACACAACAGGGAGAGCACAGGCAGTAGCAAGCAAGCTTCTCATACACACACACAACAGGGAGAGCACAGGCGGGAGCAAGCAAGCTACATATACACACAACAGGGAGAGCACAGGCGGGAGCAAGCAAGCTTCTCATACACACAACAGGGAGAGCACAGGTGGGAGCAAGCAAGCTTCTCATACACACACACAACAGGGAGAGCACAGGCGGGAGCAAGCAAGCTTCTCATACACACAACAGGGAGAACACAGGTGGGAGCAAGCAAGCTACTTATACACACAACAGGGAGAGCACAGGTGGGAGCAAGCAAGGTTCTTATACACACAACAGGGAGAGCACAGGCGGGAGCAAGCAAGGTTCGTATACACACACACAACAGGGAGAGCACAGGCGGGAGCAAGCAAGCTACTTATACACACACACAACAGGGAGAGCACAGGCGGGAGCAAGCAAGCTTCTTATACATACACACAACAGGGAGAGCACAGGCGGGAGCAAGCAAGCTTCTCATACACAGAACAGGGTGAGCACAGGCGGGAGCAAGCAAGCTTCTCATACACACATCAGGGAAGGCACAGGTGGGAGCAAGCAAGCTTCTCATACACACAAGAGGGAGAGCACAGTTGGGAGCAAGCAAGGTTCTTATACACACAACAGGGAGAGCACAGGCGGGAGCAAGCAAGCTTCTCATACACACAACAGGGAGAGCACAGGTGGGAGCAAGCAAGCTTCTCATACACAGAACTGGGAGAGCACAGACGGGAGCAAGCAAGCTTCTAATACACACAACAGGAAGAGCACAGGTGGGAGCAAGCAAGGTTCTTATACACACACACAACAGGGAGGGCACAGGCGGGAGCAAGCAAGGTTCTTATACACACAACAGGGAGAGCACAGGCCGGTGCAAGCAAGGTTCTTATACACACACGCAACAGGGAGGGCACAGGCGGGAGCAAGCAAGGTTCTTATACACACGACAGGGAGAGCACAGGCGAGAGCAAGCAAGCTACTTATACAGACACACAACATGGGTAGCACAGGCGGGAGCAAGCAAGCTACTTATACACACAACAGGGAGAGCACAGGCGGGAGCAAGCAAGGTTCTTATACACACACAACAGGGAGAGCACAGGCAGGAGCAAGCAAGGTTCTTATACACACACACAACAGGGAGAGCATTGGCAGGAGCAAGCAAGCTTCTCATACACAGACACAACAGGGAGAGCACAGGCAGGAGCCAGCAAGGTTCTTATACACACAACAGGGAGAGCATAGGCGGGATCAAGCAAGCTACTTATACACACACCAGGGAGAGCACAGGCGGGAGCAAGCAAGCTTCTCATACACAGACACAACAGGGAGAGCACAGGCAGGAGCAAGCAATCTTCTCATACACACAACAGGGAGAGCACAGGCGGGAGCAAGCAAGCTACTTATACACACACCAGGGAGAGCACAGGCGGGAGCAAGCAAGCTTCTCATACGCACAACAGGGAGAGCACAGGCGGGAGCAAGCAAGGTTCTTATACACACAACAGGGAGAGCACAGGTGGGAGCAAGCAAGGTTCTTATACACACAACAGGGAGTGCACAGGTGGGAGTAAGCAAGATTCTTATACACACACACAACAGGGGGAGCACAGGCAGGAGCAAGCAAGCTTCTCATACACACACACAACAGGGAGAGCACAGGCGGGAGCAAGCAAGCTACATATACACACAACAGGGAGAGCACAGGCGGGAGCAAGCAAGCTTCTCATACACACAACAGGGAGAAGACAGGTGGGAGCAAGCAAGCTACTTATACACACAACAGTGAGAGCACATTCGGGAGCAAGCAAGCTTCTCATACACACAAACAACAGGGAGAGCACAGGTGGGAGCAAGCAAGCTACTTATACAGACACACAACAGGGAGAGCACAGGCGGGAGCAAGCAAGCTACTTATACAGACACACAACAGGGAGAGCACAGGCGGGAGCAAGCAAGCTACTTATACAGACACACAACATGGAGAGCACAGGCGGGAGCAAGCAAGCTTCTTATACACACAACAGGGAGAGCACAGGCGGGAGCAAGCAAGGTTCTTATACACACAACAGGGAGAGCACAGGCAGGAGCAAGGAAAGTTCTTATACACACACACAACAGGGAGAGCACAGGCGGGAGCAAGCAAGGTTCTTATACACACAACAGGGAGAGCACAGGCGAGAGCAAGCAAGCTACTTATACAGACACACAATAGGGAGAGCACAGGCGAGAGCAAGCAAGCTTCTCATACACAGAACAGGGAGAGCACAGGCAGGAGCAAGCAAGCTTCTCATACACACACACAACAGGGACAGCACAGGTGGAAGCAAGCAAGCTTCTCATACACACACAACAGGGAGAGCACAGGCGGGAGCAAGCAAGCTTATCATACACACACACAACAGGGACAGCACTGGCGGGAGCAAGCAAGCTTCTTATACACACACACAACAGTGAGAGCACATTCGGGAGCAAGCAAGCTTCTCATACACACAAACAACAGGGAGAGCACAGGCGGGAGCAAGCAAGCTTCTCATACACAGAACAGGGAGAGCACAGGTAGGAGCAAGCAAGCTTGTCATACACAGAACCGGGAGAACACAGGCTGGAGCAAGCAAGCTTCTCATACACACAACAGGGAGAGCACAGGCGGGAGCAAGCAAACATCTAATACACACAACAGGAAGATCACAGGCGGGAGCAAGCAAGCTTCTCATACACACAACAGGAAGAGCACAGATGGGAGCAAGCAAGGTTCTTATACACACACACAACAGGGAGAGCATAGGCGGGAGCAAGCAAGCTACTTATACACACAACAGGGAGAGCACAGGCGGGAGCAAACAAGCTACTTATACACACAACAGGGAGAGCACAGGCCGGTGCAAGCAAGGTTCTTATACACACACACAACAGGGAGGGCACAGGCGGGAGCAAGCAAGGTTCTTATACACACAACAGGGAGAGCACAGGCGGGAGCAAGCAAGGTTCTTATACACACACACAACAGGGAGAGCACAGGCCGGAGCAAGCAAGCTACTTATACACACAACAGGGAGAGCACAGGCCGGAGCAAGCAAGCTTCTCATACACACAACAGGGAGAGCACAGGCGGGAGCAAGCAAGGTTCTTATACACACACACAACATGGAGAGTACAGGCGGGAGCAAGCAAGCTACTTATACACACACAACAGGGAGAGCACAGGCGGAAGCAAGCTAGGTTCTTATACACACACAACAGGGAGAGCACAGGCGGGAGCAAGCAAGGTTCTTATACACACACACAACAGGGAGAGCACAGGCAGGAGCAAGCAAGCAACTTATACAGACACACAACAGGGAGAGCACAGGCGAGAGCAAGCAAGCTTCTCATACACAGACACAACAGGGAGAGCACAGGCAGGAGCAAGCAAGCTTCTCATACACACAACAGGGAGAGCACAGGCGAGAGCAAGCAAGGTTCTTATACACACACAAAACAGGGAGAGCACAGGCGGGAGCAAGCAAGCTACTTATACACACACCAGGGAGAGCACAGGTGGGAGCAAGCAAGCTTCTCATACACACAACAGGGAGAGCACAGGCGGGAGCAAGCAAGGTTCCTATACACACACACAACAGGGAGAGCACAGGCGGGAGCAAGCAAGGTTCTTATACAAACAACAGGGAGTGCACAGGTGAGAGCAAGCAAGGTTCTTATACACACACACAACAGGGAGAGCACAGGCGGGAGCAAGCAAGCTACATATACACACAACAGGGAGAGCACAGGTAGGAGCAAGCAAGCTACTTATACACACAACAGGGAGAGCACAGGCGGGAGCAAGCAAGGTTCTTATACACACACACAACAGGTAGAGCACAGGCGGGAGCAAGCAAGGTTCTTATACACACAACAGGGAGAGCACAGGCGAGAGCAAGCAAGCTACTTATACAGACACACAATAGGGAGAACACAGGCGAGAGCAAGCAAGCTTCTCATACACACACACAACAGGGAGAGGACATGCGAGAGCAAGCAAGCTTCTCATACACAGAACAGGGAGAGCACAGGCATGAGCAAGCAAGCTTCTCATACACACACACAACAGGGACAGCACAGGTGGAAGCAAGCAAGCTTCTCATACACACACAACAGGGAGAGCACAGGTGGGAGCAAGCAAGCTTCTCATACACACACACAACAGGGAGAGCAGAGGCGGGAGCAAGCAAGCTTCTCATACACACACACACAACAGGGACAGCACTGGCGGGAGCAAGCAAGCTTCTCATACACACACACAACAGGGAGAGCACATTTGGGAGCAAGCAAGCTTCTCATACACACACACAACAGGGAGAGCACAGGCGGGAGCAAGCAAGCTTCTCATACACGTAACAGGGAGAGCACAGGCAGGAGCAAGCAAGCTTATTATACACAGAACAGGGAGAGCACAGGCGGGACCAAGCAAGCTTCTCATACACAGAACAGAGAGAGCGCATGCGGGATAAAGCAAGCTTCTCATACACAGAACCGGGAGAACACAGGCTGGAGCAAGCAAGCTTCTCATACACACAACAGGGAGAGCACAGGCGGGAGCAAGCACACATCTAATACACACAACAGGAAGATCACAGGCGGGAGCAAGCAAGCTTCTCATACACACAACAGGAAGAGCACAGGCGGGAGCAAGCAAGGTTCTAATACACACACACAACAGGGAGAGCACAGGCGGGAGCAAGCAAGCTACTTATACACACAACAGGGAGAGCACAGGCGGGAGCAAACAAGCTACTTATACACACAACAGGGAGAGCACAGGCCGGTGCAAGCAAGGTTCTTATACACACACACAACAGGGAGGGTACAGGCGGGAGCAAGCAAGGTTCTTATACACACTACAGGGAGAGCACAGGTGGGAGCAAGCAAGGTTCTTATACACACACACAACAGGGAGAGCACAGGCGGGAGCAAGCAAGCTACTTATACACACAACAGGGAGAGCACAGGCGGGAGCAAACAAGCTACTTATACACACAACAGGGAGAGCACAGGCCGGTGCAAGCAAGGTTCTTATACACACACACAAAAGGGAGGGCACAGGCGGGAGCAAGCAAGGTTCTTATACACACAACAGGGAGAGCACAGGCGGGAGCAAGCAAGGTTCTTATACACACAACAGGGAGAGCACAGGCGGGAGCAAGCAAGGTTCTTATACACACAACAGGGAGAGCACAGGCGGGAGCAAGCAGGCTACTTATACAGACACACAACATGTGTAGCACAGGCGGGAGCAAGCAAGCTACTTATACACACACAACAGGGAGAGCACAGGCGGGAGCAAGCAAGGTTCTTATACACACACAACAGGGAGAGCACAGGCGGGAGCAAGCAAGGTTCTTATACACACACACAACAGGGAGAGCACAGGCAGGAACAATCGAGCAACTTATACAGACACACAACAGGGAGAGCACAGGCGAGAGCAAGCAAGCTTCTCATACACAGACACAACAGGGAGAGCACAGGCAGGAACAAGCAAGCTTCTCATATACACAACAGGGAGAGCACAGGTGGGAGCAAGCAAGGTTCTTATACACACACAAAACAGGGGGAGCACAGGTGGGAGCAAGCAAGCTACTTATACACACACCAGGGAGAGCACAGGCGGGAGCAAGCAAGCTTCTCATACACACAACAGGGAGAGCACAGGCGGGAGCAAGCGAGCTTCTCATACACACACCACAGGGACAGCACAGGCGGGAGCAAGCAAGCTTCTCATACACACACACAACAGGGAGAGCACAGGCGGGAGCAAGCAAGCTTCTCATACACACACACAACAGGGAGAGCACAGGCGGGAGCAAGCAAGCTTCTCATACACACACACAACAGGGAGAGCACAGGCGGGAGCAAGCAAGCTTCTCATACACACAACAGGGAGAGCACAGGCGGGAGCAAGCAAGCTTCTCATACACAGAACAGGGACAACACAGGCGGGAGCAAGCAAGCTTCTCATACACAGAACAGGGACAACACAGGCGGGAGCAAGCAAGCTTCTCATACACACACACAACAGGGAGAGCACAGGCAGGAGCAAGCAAGCTTCTCATACACACACACAACAGGGAGAGCACAGGTGGAAGCAAGCAAGCTTCTCATACACACACACAACAGAGAGAGCACAGGCGGGAGCAAGCAAGCTTCTCAAACACACACACAACAGGGAGAGCACAGGCGGGAGCAAGCAAGCTTCTCATACACACAACAGGGAGAGCACAGGCGGGAGCAAGCAAGCTTCTCATACACACAACAGGGAGAGCACAGGCGGGAGCAAGCAAGCTTCTCATACACAGAACAGGGAGAGCACAGGCAGGAGCAAGCAAGCTTCTCATACACACACACAACAGGGAGAGCACAGGCAGGAGCAAGCAAGCTTCTCATACACAGAACAGGGAGAGCACAGGCGGGAGCAAGCAAGCTTCTTATACACACACACAACAGGGAGAGCACAGGCGGGAGCAAGCAAGCTTCTCATACACAGAACAGGGAGAGCACAGGCGGAAGCAAGCAAGCTTCTCATACACACACAACAGGGAGAGCACAGGCGGGAGCAAGCACGCTTCTCATTCACACACACAACAGGGAGAGCACAGGCGGGAGCAAGCACGCTTCTCATACCCACAACAGGGACAGCACAGGCGGGAGCAAGCAAGCTTCTCATACACACACAACAGGGAGAGCACAGGCGGGAGCAAGCAAGCTTTTCATACACAGAACAGGGAGGACACAGGCAGGAGCAAGCAAGCTTGTCATACACAGAACAGGGAGAGCACAGGCGGGAGCAAGCAAGCTACTCATACACAGAACAGGGAGAACGCAGGCGGGAGCAAGCAAACATCTAATACACACATAACAGGTGCAGCACAGGCGGGAGCAAGCAAGCTTCTCATACACAGAACAGTACAGGTGGGAGCAAGCAAACCCTATGACAAATCCACACAGTTCCTAGTCACCTTAGAGGTTGCTTCTCTATATATAAGCATCCCACAGGACCAGGCCATCAAATGCATACGTGGTGTACTAAACAAAAGGCCGCCTCCTCATTGCATCCCGAGGAAATTCCTGGTCTCTGTACTCGAGATTGCCATGACAAAAAACCTTTTTGTATTCCAAAAACTTTCTACTTCCAATGTAAGGGCGTAGCCATGGGGGCTGGATTTGCTCCTAGCCTAGCAAATCTTTACATGGACCGATATGTAGATGAATTCATATACAGTACCAACAACCCTTTCATCAACAGCATTGCCATTTGGAAGCGTTATATTGATGACATCATAAAGGTTTGGAAGGGGACAGAGCCTGACTTATTCCATTGCCTGTTATGGCTCAATGACAGGTGACCAGATATCCAGTTCTCAGTCAACTATGATAGGAAATCCATCTGCTTCCTAGATATCTAGCTCAAAGTTGAAGAGGGACTGATCTACACAACCTTATACAGAAAACCAACAGAGCGAACAACCTTGTTGAAATACTCATCACATCACCCAAGGAGCCTTGAGGACAATTTGCCTTACGGACAATTTTTAAGGCTACGAAGAAACTGTAGTCACAAAACAGATTTCTTTAAAGAGACAGACACCCTGATCATGAGGCTAAAGGAAAGAGGTTACCCCAAAGGGTCACTGAATCATGCACGAAAGAGAGCCTGGTACTGCCCCAGAGAGACCCTTCTAGAAGTACGTACAAAGACCGACACTGAGGAGAAGGTAGTCTGCGTCACAACCTTCAATACCAGAAGCCAAGAGATCAAGAAGATTATCAAAAGATATTGGCATCTTGCATCCACAGAAACCAACTCAGTATCTGAACCAGTGTTTGCCTTTAAACAAGCAGAAAATGTCAGAGACTTTGTTGTGGCACCACCTACACCAATGGACATTAGGGCTCAACTACAACTACCACCACCCTTGGGACACTTCAAAATGTAGTACCTGCAAGGCATGCAAACTGACGATATGGGGTCCTACCTTCACACACCAAGAACGGACATTCCAACTACTCCAACACACTAATTGCAACAGCAATAGCACAAATGTGATTTACGCCATCAAATGCCCCTGCGACCAACTATATATTGGTCAGACTACACAAAAAGTAAAGAGCAGAATCCTCCAACACTGTAGTAGGTTGCGTTGCAATGTGTTGGGTGCCCCGCTGGTGGATAATTTTGTGGAGTTAGGCCATGACCTGGAAAGCCTTAGAAGGTGGGTCTTGGAAAGGGTCATGCCACACGTAAAAGGGGGGATATCGCAACATCCCTCAGCCTGAAAAAATGTAGGTGGATACACACTTTGGATACTGTTAATCAAGGGCTTAACGGATTGGAGGAAACAAGCAGACAATTGGGACTTCTGGGAAGAAGATAAAACCCCCCATTGGTTCATACATCAGTTTTCCTCTGCTTATCCTCCTTCTAGGCTGACCATCATGTAAGAGCCGTAGTCCAAATCTTGGGATAACTTTCATCACAAGCTTAACATAATTGCGTTTTTTCCCTTACAAGATGTTATCTCGGCCATAATGCCTTTCAGAATGTAACAACCAGCACTTATGCCCGCAATCAACTGTCCCACTTGAAACAAACAAGCTATATGCCATATATGGGCCTTTTTCTCTTTCTTATTTAATAACATTTGTTCTGATGGTATGTACGCCATATAAGTGAGCCTGAATTGTAAGGATTTTTCTTATTAATTGCTGACTTGTATCACTCCTAAATCTGTGATTCATTCTCTCACCACGTCATTCCCATACCATGTAGAAATGCATTATGTATTGTTGGTGTGTATTATCTCTTTAAAGTCAACGTCCTTTAAAAACCATGTGATTCATTCTCTCGCCAGGCCATTCTCACGCCATTCTCACGCCATTCTCATACCTTGTACTAATGTCATTTATGTAATGCATTATGAGTTGTTTGTTTGCATTATCTCCTACTCGTGATTCACTCTTAAGTCAACCACGTTAAACATACAGCAAATGATATGTTATGAGCTTTGGACTTCATAATGGGGGATCCTCAACCACGCTTGATTTCCTCATTAAGCGTCCATAATTGCGTTTGTTTGCATGGTTTTCAATTTATTTATTCTACTGAAATTTCAAACATAACTGCTTTTTGGCAGACTCATTACCTACATCCAGTTCCTACATCCCGTTGTGGCTCGCACTAATAATGAACAGGTTCACGCCTCTCGCGATCACCTTCTAAACCAAATCAGCATCATCATCCAGGTGTGGCTAGCACTAATGAGGAACGGTTGCACGCCCCCCAAGATTACCGACTAATTGAGAACAGGTATAGGCTCCACGCTATCACCTGACCTCATCTGCTTAAATACACTCTCCATCTGGTAGGCCTAGGTGGTTTATTCCTTCACCGGCTGGCCAGAGGTAAGAGCTCCACTGAATCATGCTCCAAATCTGTTTCCCTTTCCTAAATGGCAACATTGTTTCCCTCCACACCACTCCGCAACATTCTCAACGATCAGCAAGGTCGGCGATCAGATCCCAAAACAGGCGATAAGGTGCGTTAGCCACAGGAAAATAACACCTGCTCTGACCTGGTGTGAAGCCGGACGACAACCTGCACCACAAGAGGGAGCACAGCCCAGAGCCACACCAGAAGAACAACAGATGCCATTAAGCCTTCGAACATGCGGCTCGGACACCCAAGTGGGCCGGAACACAACACCCACTGCCACCACACCCACGGCCGCACTCCCTACCCTCCCGAAACCCCCTTTCCCCGGACCACCACAGAGGCAGCGCAGACAAAGAAAGTGGGCCTACAGAAAATGCACCAGCCGCACACACCTATCACCAGAGGATGGCATTGCCCACTATAGACTCAAAAGGACAACCATCCTCCGCATCCTGAACATCATTGCCCACAGGCTGACAGTACTAACACAGCGGACAACCAACATCACACCTCAGACAAAGCTGCTGGCCGTGCTGCACCAGTTGGCCACTGGTACCTTCCAAACAACAATTGCCTGAGTCAGATGAGTCTCACGGCCAATCCATCTCAGTTCTTCACAACTGTCTTGGATGCCATCTTCAGCTTGGTACCCCAGCATCTTCACTTCCCCCACACTGCACAGGAACAGTTAGAGACCAAGAAAGGCTGCCACCCCATAGCTGGCTTCCCACTTGTGTTAGGGGCAATTGACTGCACATATGTACTACTTGTGCCCCCTGGCAACACTGCACACAATTACCGCAACAGAAAGCGCACATATTCCATCAATATGCAGGCAATAGGGGACCACCGGGGATTCTCTACCAACATCGATGCCAACCAACACCCAGGCAGTGTGCATGATGCCTACTTCTTCAGACAGTCCATCATCAACCAGTGCTACCAGAATGGCGCCCACGGAAATGCACTGCTCGTTGTCAAGAACCACATGAACACACCACACAACTCCACAATCAGGCAACTCACAACACTGGGAATGCACATGTTACAAACACACATACAACATGCCAAACAACATGCCCACCCACCAGACACGACAGCACAACTTACTGTGGGAGCCTGGGGCAGCCATGTACATGAGCCATCAACGGCATGGCACAGCAGCCACACAATACCAGATTGTGGGGAGAGGTGGGAACCAGGCATGTGCGAAGGAGGCAAGTGACCCATGAATGAGAATGTACACAATGCCAAGTGTGGCGTTGATGTGCTGGACAGACTGCAGTATGCAGACCACACACATATCCATGTCGACATATACTGATGGTGTTTGGAGTGTAGTGGACAGTGGACGCAACCACGTCACCCCAGACAGTGGGGAAGCACATGGAAATGTAGCTTGTAATGTCCCTCCCCGTAAGCGTGAGTGGAGTGGGCTTGCCCGGCGTATGCCAGGCCAGAGTAGGGGTGTGAATAAAAGGCACACAACTCTGGGCGTGGTTCTCTTCTGGAATGCCCAACGTCTCTGCCAGGGCGGCACCTCTCACCACGCCACAAGGCCGACCCCGTCATCGTGAGTGGTGTTGCCTGCGATCCTGTGTGTCTGCTGCACCCCGGGCCGGTGGTCCCCGAACCAGTCATGGCCGCCCATGCACACCCAGGCCTCAATGCTCACCTGCCGACACTGGCGTGTGTAGAAGAGGGCCCACCACGTGCCGGTGCAAGCTCCAAGTCTGAGGGCTGCGACCCAGGCAGCCTCCTCAGACCATCACGGCCTCCGCGACACAGGCCTGTAGTACTCCATTCTCGTTGACTTACTCCACCAGCATACACAGCGGACTAGTAGGTCACACATTTGGAACTGAGTCTTGATTACACTATGGCAGAGAACATTATTTATGGCTGAGTTTATAACACTATACTCCCTTCGATGTAGTGCCAGCAAGTTTGTGCATAGCATTCCAACCACAGGTGTCTGTGTGCACTCGCGGACTACTGCCCTCGGGCCACACTGTGCTCGAGTTGGTCACACATTTGGAACTGAGTCTTGATTTTACAATGGCAGAGTACATATCATTGCACTTAAGGAGAGGTGTAAGAGGATGACACGTTTCAGTCAGGAGGAAAAAAGGATCGTCTTTAGGGAGGTGATCGAACACTACCGACAACTGCCCTGGTGTCACTAACTCTGTGCATCGCGAGCCAATGACACGTGCTGTGGGCCACTGCTGACTTCTGCCTCTGGCCTACACTGCAGTCGAGTAGGTCACACAAATGGGACTGAGTCTTGATTTGGCAATGGCCGAGTTCGTATCATTGTACTGGCATCATCGCAGACTGCATCCCCTCACAGTCCCGGTGCCACTAAGTCTGTTCCCCGACATTCATGGACATCTGAGTCTACGGACTGGGGGTTGTCTTCATCCTCATGTAGCTGATACCGAATTGGTGGTGAAAACTAGGCTGTAGCATTCCACTCCTCCATTTGGACGGTTTCTGCCCTCTGCATCATGCCCTGGAGGACACCTTCCACTGTCCCTCGCAACCCTCCGTCACATTCACTTCGAACATCAATGAGGATCCGCTCAGTCCGCGTGGGCCTACCTCAGTGCACCGCAAGTCACCTTCCCGCAGCGGAGTGCCTGTGCCAGCTGCAGTGCATCCAGGGCCACTAACTCTGTGCAGCTCAAGTCAGGGACCCTGTCTTCTGAGATAGTGGATGGTCTCTGAGACGATGGCCTCGGGGTCATCAACGCCTTGTGTATGTGGCCCTCCGCTGCCGTTGGCCTCAACTGCGGTACACCAGGGCTCACATATCAAATCGAGTCCTGACTGGCCCGGACGTCACATCACTGCAGGAGGCACACGCCACCACCTCCAGGACCACCTCCAACCGCCAACTGCCATAGTCGAAACAGTAGTCCTGACAGACTAACGCAGTTGCTCACACCTGTAGTGGATGCCATAATCTGCTTGATACCCTGCTCAGCACTCCAGGTGCCACTAACTCAGTGCACCGCAAGCCATGGACCGTTACTGATTGAGTTTTGTGCTGTGGAGAGGTCACTCAGCAATGTCAGCTTAGTCAGTGTGGGAAACCTGGGATGATGAGGGAGATGATGCAGGCGAAACACACCCCACTGCAGCTGCATCAGGTATATACCAAAGGAACACAATCCTTGACAATTCATTCACATGAGCCCGCTCAGCTCTGGTGCCCCAACCTCCGTGCACTGCAACTCACGGACACTTATGTTTGCATAGTGGGTGTCCTCCGTACTTGCTCTGGCTACCACCATGATGCTTCACAGTTGTTTATGTAATGCTGGTGTTTTCTGTTTTAATAGTGATCACTGTTGAAGTTGTTGCCAGCACCAACACCAACCACTCAGTGAGGGCTAACTTACACTCACCCCACACCCATCCAGCACAGGTGTCACTGTACATGTGACCCTGGCAATAAAGGGGCTGGGCGCACGTGCCCGTAGCCAGTTCCACAAGCTATCTGAGTGTGTCCGTGTGGTCTTAATGTATGCATGAGGGCCCCGGGCCCAACAACATTTCAATGTGCTGTGTGCAGCGTAGGCAAACATGTCACCAGAGGCAGGGGGTAAGACCTTGGGCATGTAGCTTTGTCGTCACCCACTCAATATGTAGGAGGAGTGGACTTGGCCATCGTGCGCAGGTCCAGCGTGGGTGTGTGTGTATGATAATAGTGGGGCTCTGGGCGTGGTTCAGTACAGAAAATGTGCAAATGCATGTGTCTCTGTCGCAATGTGGGTATCCTTTGTGGGGTGTAGGTCGTCCCTGATGGAAATTAGACACCCATGTATGTGTACTATTTCTGCTTCCTTGGGCTTTGACCCCACCCGCACCTGTTTGGTCACCTCCTTTAGGCATTCTGACACCTGGCATTGTAATGCCATGTGTGCCTCTGTGAGTTGTTGTGAGCCAGCTATGGTGCTGTGTGTTCTGTGCAGGGGCTGGGCTCTCCTTTATGTAGCTTGCTGCCCTGCTCCTGTGAGTGGGTTGCCTAGGATGTCCATGAGCTGTTGTAGAACGTCGGTGTCAGAGGTGTGGGGGTCCGCTCCAGCACCACTGATGAGTTGTCTGGTCTGCTCTGCTGGAGGTGTTGTGTATCCCTCTGCAATGTGAACGGGAGATGCATGTTGACATTGTGTTGACATGTATGTGGAGCATTGTTTTTGTTTACATGCAGACAGTATGTCAATGTACATTGTGACTGTTTGTGAGGTGCTGGATTTTGATGCGGGACAGTGGACATTTGGACTACATGACGGATGTGAGGTTGTATGCGTACATTGACAAAAAGTACAGGAGGACCCCTATTAGAAAGGTACAGGGACCAGGGGAATGAGTATGAAAATGGAATAGGATCCCTAGCGGTGGTGACCCGGGTTAGGTTAATAAATATAAAGAAAATAGCTTCCACTGCGTACAACTATCAAGTATTAGACCACAATATTAAAACAATTACTATATATTATAAGTCTAACTGTGAAATACCTACAAAAGGGGCTCCTCACAAAGCTGCTCAAAAGACATATTGGATTAAAATTTCACATAATTTTATTACATTCAATTGTTTGTAAAAGATACTTTGTATTCGCAGTTTCACAGATAAAAAGGGTTCACTGAAGGTCAGTGTACAATATGCGGAATAATAAATACACAAAATCCATCAAATTAAAAAAATACATCAAATTGGAAAATGAACATACAATAATAAAAACACATGAAAAATGTATTTAAAAAAAGTCGACGCAGCGTTTCGGTTTAAAAAACCTTCTTCAGGACAGTGTTCTAAAAAGAAACACAGAGTTACTGAAACAATCATGACATTATTCACGCAGTTTATCTCAAACACTGACCATACATTTGTTTAAGAAATCTTATTCGTAAGAAGCTCTATTAACCCAGTGTCAAGGTTATCACAACCAAGGGTGCAGCATAACGTATTGCATTCTTGTTCAGTGGTCCCTATCTATTAAATTATAACAATGTACATTTACGTATATGTCTAATTTAAAGTTGGTAGTTGTACACATTAGCACGTGGAAACTATATCATCTTGGGGATTCCTGTTTCGGAAAAATACATCGCATCTAAATTCGGTGCGCCATTGTCCGGAGCATTACTGATCCCGGTAGTGGTATATGAGATGATACTCTGCTCTAAATGTATAGATTGTTTATCAAATTCAATTTCTAATTAATAAGATAGAATGGCGTCCTAGATTAGGTACAAACCAAAGACAGTGAATAGCCCCTTACGGATATGAGCTAATACCATTTTCCTGTGTGCCCAGTTTAATAGTGGCGTTTTAATCAAATGTCTAGTTGAAGAAAATGCGTAATAGCCTATAGCGTGAGTGCGCCGTAATGCAATATTTGTGCGCCATTATATAGGGAAAAGGACAATAATAATGATAGTCTATAAGATAAAACTCTTACCTAAGGATGTTATTAACGTTTAAAACTCAATTTGTCATTTCTGAGCTTGGTTTCTGGAATCGTGTCCTAGTGTGGGTCCACGCTTGAAGTATTGGCTGACCAAATTAATGTGGTCGGGACTAGAGGAGTTTTGGCCGTATCTGTAGAATCAAAAGAAACGTACGAGAGGGGTAGTTTTAAAATTATCACCCCGTATAAAGTTTGATAGATTCTTCCTTAGAGTACATTTCGATATATATATACCTGATAGCCAGACTTGAGAGGTCCCTGCTGTGTAGGAGTTGCCACCGTTTATAACTTGGTGTTCATATTGGGTAGTCTAGAAGATAAATGTGGAAGAGGGCCTGCTACAGTTCTTTATATATCAATACATCTTAGTTTTTGGACGATTATTTGTCCTATATTACTCACCTAGATAGTAGACTTCTTAGCCATGCTGTCTCTGCGTGCTGTATTGGCCTCGACAGCTATCTGTTTGTCAATTTCAGAAATTCGTCACAATACGAGGGGAGTTCTGTGGGAATATTTGGAAATACATTTTTGTATATATATGTAATGTTACTATTTGGTCCGACATCGTATTTATGTTACATGTCTCGGTTCGGTTTTACAAGTATCAACTATATCCAAATATTAATATATCGGTTGAGACGTGCATCTATGTTCAAATAATTAATTCATTCATTGTCTTGATATCTGCACTTATTTACTTTACAAGCATCGAAACAACTGGTTTAGCTGGCCAGAATGTCCCGCTGAAATACTACTAAATTAATTGCTTTTCAGTCGAGACATTGCACTTATTGTCTTTCTTGTTTATTTATTGAAGAGAACGGATTATGCTTACGAAAGTGTACCGTTATGTTATTTACGAAATACCCAAAAAATCTCGTTTAACGAGATAATCTTATGAATGATTCGCTAGATTATAACATGGGAGGGACAAACAGATTGTACACATTCGCTATGTTGGCGTTATCTCTAGCTGTTTAGTCCTAATTCGGCATGAGCGATGCATGAATGCTACGGCGTTTATACCTAAGCATGCTCGGAAAGTATCCTACTACGTCTTCGTGTGCTTACCAGGATTAAGTGGATCGGCCTCCCTGCTCCTCCTGACACAGCTACGGGGGTTCTTCTGTTTACAATTGGAAACGGGCTAAGGGGCTCGGGAAGGGTTTTAAATACAGGCGACTCGTGCATTGGTAAATGTCATAAGTGACGTGATTGGATATTACACTGTCACGTGATCGCGGGGGGCTTAGAGTACATCCTCGTGTGTCTTTCTTTTATGTCGATGTACTACATAAACATAAACAATTGCGCAATAGGTTTAAGTGAATAGAGTACCGGCACGATTATTTATTTTAATTAAATTAAATAATCGTAATATCCAATCACGTCACTTACGACATTTACCAATGCACGAGTCGCCTGTATTTAAAACCCTTCCCGAGCCCCTTAGCCCGTTTCCAATTGTAAACAGAAGAACCCCCGTAGCTGTGTCAGGAGGAGCAGGGTAAGCACACGAAGACGTAGTAGGATACTTTCCGAGCATGCTTAGGTATAAACGCCGTAGCATTCATGCATCGCTCATGCCGAATTAGGACTAAACAGCTAGAGATAACTCCAACATAGCGAATGTGTACAATCTGTTTGTCCCTCCCATGTTATAATCTAGCGAATCATTCATAAGATTATCTCGTTAAACGAGATTTTTTGGGTATTTCGTAAATAACATAACGGTACACTTTCGTAAGCATAATCCGTTCTCTTCCATAAATAAACAAGAAAGACAATAAGTGCAATGTCTCGACTGAAAAGCAATTAATTTAGTAGTATTTCAGCGGGACATTCTGGCCAGCTAAACCAGTTGTTTCGATGCTTGTAAAGTAAATAAGTGCAGATCTCAAGACAATGAATGAATTAATTATTTGAACATAGATGCACGTCTCAACCGATATATTAATATTTGGATATAGTTGATACTTGTAAAACCGAACCGAGACATGTAACATAAATACGATGTCGGACCAAATAGTAACATTACATATATATAAAAAAAATTATTTCCAAATATTCCCACAGAACTCCCCTCGTATTGTGACGAATTTCTGAAATTGACAAACAGATAGCTGTCGAGGCCAATACAGCACGCAGAGACAGCATGGCTAAAAAGTCTACTATCTAGGTGAGTAATATAAGACAAATAATCGTCCAAAAACTAAGATGTATTGATATATAAAGAACTGTAGCAGGCCCTCTTCCACATTTATCTTCTAGACTACCCAATATGAACACCAAGTTATAAACGGTGGCAACTCCTACACAGCAGGGACCTCTCAAGTCTGGCTATCAGGTATATATATATCGAAATGTACTCTAAGGAAGAATCTATCAAACTTTATACGGGGTGATAATTTTAAAACTACCCCTCTCGTACGTTTCTTTTGATTCTACAGATACGGCCAAAACTCCTCTAGTCCCGACCACATTAATTTGGTCAGCCAATACTTCAAGCGTGGACCCACACTAGGACACGATTCCAGAAACCAAGCTCAGAAATGACAAATTGAGTTTTAAACGTTAATAACATCCTTGGGTAAGAGTTTTATCTTATAGACTATCATTATTATTGTCCTTTTCCCTATATAATGGCGCACAAATATTGCATTACGGCGCACTCACGCTATAGGCTATTCCGCATTTTCTTCAACTAGACATTTGATTAAAACGCCACTATTAAACTGGGCACACAGGAAAATGGTATTAGCTCATATCCGTAAGGGGCTATTTACTGTCTTTGGTTTGTACCTAATCTAGGACGCCATTCTGTCTTATTAATTAGAAGTTGAATTTGATAAACAATCTATACATTTAGAGCAGAGTATCATCTCATATACCACTACCGGGATCAGTAATGCTCCGGACAATGGCGCACCGAATTTAGATGCGATGTATTTTTCCGAAACAGGAATCCCCAAGATGATATAGTTTCCACGTGCTAATGTGTACAACTACCAACTTTAAATTAGACATATACGTAAATGTACATTGTTATAGTTTAATAGATAGGGACCACTGAACAAGAATGCAATACGTTATGCTGCACCCTTGGTTGTGATAACCTTGACACTGGGTTAATAGAGCTTCTTACGAATAAGATTTCTTAAACAAATGTATGGTCAGTATTTGAAATAAACTGCGTGAATAATGTCATGATTGTTTCAGTAACTCTGTGTTTCTTTTTAGAACACTGTCCTGAAGAAGGTTTTTTAAACCGAAACGCCGCGTCGACTTTTTTAAAATAAATTTCCCATGTGTTTTTAATATTGTATGTTCATTTTCCAATTTGATGTATTTTTTTAATTTGATGGAATTTGTGTATTTATTATTCCGCATATTGTAGACTGACCTTCAGTGAACCCTTTTTATCTGTGAAACTGCGAATACAAAGTATCTTTTACAAACAATTGTATGTAATAAAATTATGTGAAATTTTAATCCAATATGTCTTTTGAGCAGCTTTGTGAGGAGCCCCTTTTGTAGTTATTGCACAGTTAGACTTATAATATATAGTAATTGTTTTATTATTGTGGTCTAATACTTGATAGTTGTACAGTGTTATTACGCAGTGGAAGCTATTTTCTTTATATTTATTAACCTAACCCGGGTCACCACCGCTAGGGATCCTATTCCATTTTCATATGTATGCGTACATTTCCATCTCACAGTTTTCTGCTATGTTAGATGTGAGTGGCCTGTTTCTGCGCATGAGCGGACCCAGTTGTGCCTCTGTTCTGCAGTGTCGGGGTTGCACATTGTACCACATTGTCATCAATGTGGATGTGCTGTTCTTGCTGTGTGTGTGCTGCAGGGTGCCACGGGTATCAGGGATATGATTCAGGGTCATTGTGGGTGTGCAGTCTGCTACACATTATTGTCCATGTGTGCAATTGTGCCCATCTCCCCAGTCCCTGGTCGTTCCTCACCCTGTTGTTGTTGTGTCAGGTCCTATAGAGCTGTTTCCGGACTCCCAACTCCTTGCACCGTCTCCACACTGTTGACTGTGGCCTTCGTTTCCTCCAGCTCCTCCTGTGGCGCAGGACTCCCACCCCTTGTTGCCGTTGCTGCCTTCATGTTGGCAGCGGGTTTGTGCTTGGCTTGGCTTTTCACATCATCTCAGGGCCTCTTGGCCTCCTCCATTGACCTCCTCGACACTCCGGCTGCATTCACATTTGTCTTATTGTGAGTCAGTTGATGGTAGTGTTCTGTCACCTCTGTGACGCTGATCTGGTTTTCCTGCGGACTGCACCCAGTCTTCCTCTCTCTCTTCTCCTTGGCCTTCCCCGTCCAAGTTGTTCCTTGCTAGTGGTCTGTGTGGCTTGTGGGGTTCGTGTTGACCTCTGCACTCGGTACGGGTGCATCCATGTTGCTACACACTTTGAAACATTTTTGGTGTGTTCTTTTTGTTGTGGGATTTGCAGGCCTGTCGCTGGTTTTCGCTGCTTTTTGTATCGCGATTGGCCTCATCCCAACTTTTTTTGCATTCGTGTTTCACATTTTTGTGGTGTCGCGTTGACTTAAGCAAGGACATTTGATGCGTTGACGTGGGCCTATCGCATGATGCCTCTGTGTTGTGAATACTTAGTTAACACAGCGTTATTTTCCAGACATAGACTGCGATGATGAAAGTAGCGTTAATCTAATTTTGCGAACTTCTTATGAGCGCACACACCTATTTAATCATTGTGTCCTCGCCTAAGAAGTGCAGTCTCATTCACTGCACACTTCCTGTCAGACACTAATGAGTTATACTCGTTGCAACCGCAACGGCCCTCCACCACTGCGCATATCCTATCACTGCACAATTCTTGTCTAGACCTAAGTGAAGGCACACTTCTTCATTATGCATGTCTCTAGAACAAATGCACAAGCATGACTTGCATGCCCCATGGCACCTGGACATATTCATTGTCAGCTAATTAAGTGAGAAGCCCACTTAAGTCACCTTTTCTGAGACTTCTGTCCATCTTTAACAGTTATCTCAAGAGGTTCATACCTTACTACCTCTTTACCCGCACACCTCCTTGATTCTCACGACAGTGGATGTGACTCATCTACATTCCTGCATTCAGAATCTGACTCAACCTTCCCCTGAAGGTTCTACAAAGACGCAGTTCCTTCTTAACTAGGTAATCATCCAGCACTTTTTTTAAATTTTTTATTCCATGCAGTTCCATGATTCCTGCCCTATCATTAATTCCACAGAATCCAACCCCAGGTCGATCGATCAATCGCAGCACTCATCAGATCTTTGATAGTTACTACTAATGGTAGGTTTTCACAACCATCAGTCAATCCTTTCACACTATGTAACACACCTTACTTATGGCTAATTTCTCTCGCAGGCTGTTTTACCTCGTCCTGAAGAAGACCCGACGTGACTTCAATTGAATCACCCATTTTCTTGGGTCGAAACGTCGACGTGCCTTCCCAATCCTTCCCCATTCTCAACACTCCATGTAATAGCAGAACCACATATGGATTGGAGATTCAATGAAATAGGAATTGATGTCTCTGAATGAACTTTTTATATACATTTTGTACAGCACTGTATATATGGTATTTACCCAAAGCACTTTGTCACTTCTAGATCACCTTATGACTGATTAGTTTATTGTTTGCGCCGCCCTTTTAAAAAAAGAAAACAACATTTTTTTGTGAAAGCCTGACTAAAATATAACTCTAATTGTATACCAGAAAAATGAATTAATTTATGAATACAATTGATATTGATTACATCAATCTAGGTGTGTTTACCTTTTTTCTTTTTCTTTTTAAATGCTGTTAAAGTAATTATCTAACTCCCGACAGAGCCTACCTCACCTTTGATTTACTTAACAGGACCAGGCACACCGGCACAGCTGTGAGTAGGCCTTAAACTGGAAAAGCGAGGGGTGCTGTTAGTCACTGGGTGTGTGAGAAGGAACAAGTACTAAAATAGCTGGACTGCTGCTGGTCAGTCTGGATTTGCTGCATTGCCTGGTCAAGGTGTGCATCAAGGCTCTCTTCGGCCCAAGGACTGGTATAGCAAGGATGCTACAGGGGGTGATTCTGGTGCAGTGACTTTGTGGGTCCAACTTTGTCACTTGGTAAGTCATCACGGATGTTGCAATAAGACAACTATAGGCTGCTACCTTATGAAGCCACCGTGTCTGGCCACAAGAGTTTGAAAAGTGTCAATAAATGGCTTAAAACTGCCCTTTTATTAGGATAAGGAAGAATCCAAAAGGCACCACTTTATTTTACCTGCGCTCTGAACAACCTGGCACCTGTTTTTGCTGGCTGTAATGAATATCAAGTCCTAGCTTGGAATGGGGACAGTCATTTGGGTGATGGGTTCATGGGAGATGACCGAAGTGTAAGTGAGCAGTGCACCAGAGAAGAGATATACAGGGGAAGGGAAAAGTGCAGGGAAGAGAGGCGAGGGATAGAGAGTAGAAAGGGAGGCACAAACGAGAGAGCCAACTAGATGCAAGATGTGCAAGAAAAAAGACGTTCAGAAGAGAGATGGTTGATCGGGATCAGAATATGTCTTGTCCTTGGGATTATTCTCAGGCAAGATAAAAGCTGAAGTTAAAAATAACAATTTTATGTAAGTAGGGAACCCACACAATGCCCTCTGGACAAGTGGGTGCATGGGCCCTATAAATATTTTCCCTTCAAGCCCCAGGAAAGTCTTTGATGCCCATGCTTGCAAATTAAATAGCATTCTTGTTGACCAGGCAGGCTCAGAAGGTTTGAGGAAGGAACTGGGCAGAGATCGGTTATTGGGACTATAGTGACCTCAGGTCTAGAGTGACGCCAGTTGAACCCACTCACTGCGTGGGTTCCGCTCTGCTAAGGTGCCAGTGCAGCGCTGTGACTTGCTAAAGACGAGCTACGAGGCCCACATCGTGAAGACACTCAGGTCAGACCGAAGGGAGGGTGGCGGTGTGGCATTCATCTGCTGGCTGTCCAGGGACACAGGAGTGGTCAGCGAGGGGCAGCACCGGCCTGAGAGCGAAGCATGGAGGCTCTTGTCACAAGGAATCTGTGTCACTCTGCCTTACTCTGAGGACACTCGGCCTCCCACTACTAGAGCCGCCCAGCACGCCCACCCCCCTCCCACCACCACTGGCCCATATGAGATTTTCATGTTATCTGCTGGTTTGAAAATCCTCTGGCAGGTTGTTACAGAAAGCCAGGGGGCCCTGGTCTGGAAGCCACGGTGCAGGAGGGACCAGAGAGAGAGAAGGTGTCTTCCCCCATTACAGGCTGAGGGTGCTGGGAGGTGCCCTAAATGGGCAACTCATTTGGGCTGGAGGAGGCCACATTCTTCCTCGCCCCCCACCCCTCTATCGCTGCCGAGTTATTCCTGCCAGATGTGTCTTCTGCTGAATCCCCCCAGCCCCAGGCCCTGCTGCTCCCGCTGATAACTCCTGCAAAGTTTTCTAATGCGGAGGCACTCATGTTTAATGGAGCTGTTATAGGAGAGATGGCGATATAAGGCCCCCTTGTGAAAGGGACAGCTCGCTCACCCCCTCCGCCTCTCCGGCTCCCGCACAATTCTGTCAAGTAATGATGGACAGAAATCTTTTTCCCCCTGAATTGAGTCAATTGTCTCAACCTCATAGCCGCTGTCCAAGAGATAGCGATGCTTCGTTATAGGCAAATCAAAAATAAGGCAGAATTAGCAAGGATAGAGGCAACGTAGACAGTCTTATGGAGGAGGTGGGGCTTTACACAAGTTGTTCCAGCTGAAGCAATGAGAGTTGTGTCTGCAGTAAAAGAAACTCAATAAAGAAAGTAGTGCTTACAGACTAAATAACACGTACCATGTAACAACCGAAGTAAAAGAGCCAGTCGCCAATGGAGGTTTCAAATGAAGACAAGGCGGTACCAAGGAGCGACTAACAAGCGTACTTACGAATCAGAAGCCAGCATTTATGAAGGACAAGGACACAAGCCAATGACAAATATGGGCTTCAAGTGCATACTCCAATACAGCATGCCTCGTAGAGCAGCGCATGCGCTCTGCCTCTAGGCTCGACCTAATGGTAGCTCCTGGCAGGCTTGACACGATTCACCTGATTAAACGCTTCCAGCAGCCACACATCTGGATGAGCCGCACCCCCACAGTGGTTTGCCCCTCAAAAAAGCATTTTGTGTTGGAAATCTGCAGAGGGACACTTTTTAAATTGGAATTTACCGGTAAACTTTATTAGTCCGAGTCCTGGCCTTCCTTGTGGTGCAACGGTCAGAGCTCCTGACTCAGGAGCTGCGGATCCGTGTTCGAGTGAGCTGTAATTCTTTGCAAATTACTTAATCTCCTACTAATTTAAATTAAACAACAAATGAAATAAAACAGTAAGTTCAAGCAGTGGGATGGGAGGGCATGGGAAATTAACCAGGGAGAAGCAAAGTGAACAGAACAGCGACCCAGGAGAGGCAGGGCAAGCAGTGTGTGGGACGGATGGAGGGGCACGGCAAATGAAGCTGCTAGAAGCAAAGTAAACAGAACAATCAAGGAGCAGAGGCAGGCCAACAAAAAGGAAATACTGCGGTCAAAGCTCTCTAAATAGCCCTAATGAGTAAGATACATGTAACAAGGGCTGTCCTCATGGGAGGTGACAATAGAAAAAAGGGAGGCGCTAAACAGGAAGAAGGAGGGACTATTAACAAAATAACCCAATGAAATGAAAGGAATTTTGAAAGACACTGCTAGGAGCCAATAAAATGTATGGGCGGAACATAGGCGGAGCTTAATGCCCCTATACTGAATACAGCATGTCTTGAAGAGACAGCGCAGGTGCTGCCTATGCAAGATCTAAAACGGTCACCGAAAGGAAGAGCACCGCGTGCATGAAGCAAGTCATCATGGAAAGGGGGCTTCCCACAAAAATCAGCTTGCACCACAAATAAACAAAACTCTTACTTTAATGTATCATCCAGATAAGTGTGCAAACACTATCAATATTGTCATCTCTCATTTTTTGTAAGCAACACTTAAAATATTAAGACCTGTAAATGATTGCAGTGCATGTACAGACTCATTGAGATGAATCTTCACACTGGAAATGTGTTGCTCTCAGTGGGGAAGGGCTTCTCTGGCAGATGGCTTCTATTTCTGCGAAGAGACCCTGCCAGATGGTGAAAACAAGGAACCTCCTGCACTGCAAATGTAGTGCTCCCTTGGTGCCAGAATAATACGTGTACTAGCCAATATCATGATGCTAAGAGACAACTACTCTTCTGAGTTCACCCAAGATGTGATTGAAAGTGTCTCAAAGCAATAGGCAAAGGGGGCTAAACTAAGGCAACCAATAGCTGATGGGAGCTTCCCCAAAGTCAATTTGTTGCATATGTTTTTAAAATAAAACGTATTGTTTGTGCCAGACCCAAGAATCAAGTCATGTTTTAAAGGTATCTCAAATGAACACATGGATGCAACTCATTTATGTAATGAGATGGGATCATTTTCATGTTGTTTTAATCTTTCTGAAACCCTCTCTGGATTTTACCATTTGACGGGCTGAAAAGCTGAACCCTAAAACCCTTGAGGTGAAATGCAGCATCTGCAGCGTAGGAGCATGTGTTTCCAATAATTATGGGGGCCTTCTCTATATCTTTCACCCTATTGAACCACCGTAGGACGCTTAGAGCCCAGATACTCCACCACCATACCATCTTATAACTCTCCGGGCCACCTTGAGATCCAGGGTATGTCTTTCCTCCCTACCACCAGGACTCCGCCCTTTAGACCACAGCTTTCCAAACTTTTCTTTTTGGTGCCACACCTTTTGGAGATTTATCGTTTTGGGATACAGTAAGGCAGTGTAGCAAGCGAGCGTAGCAAGCGAGCCCGAACCACTTAAGGGGGGTTCTCCCGCCGGAAGAATTTTTTTAAATAAAAGTGGGCAAATGGTGAATTTTCAAGCAAATTTGAGGCCATGAGGTTGAACACAGGCCCCTGCAGCGGATGCCTATGTCCACTGAGCCACCAGACCCGGCATACACACATCTTTCTCTCTCTATCTCTCCCTCCCTCTCTCTATCTCTCCCTCCCTCTTTCTCTCTCTGTCTCTCTCCCTCCCTCTCTCTCTCCCTCCCTCTCTCTCTCCCTCCCTCTTTCCCTCTCTCTGTCTCCCTCTGTCTCACTCACTCTGTCTCCCTCTCTCTCTCTCTCTCTCTCTCCTTTCTCTTTCTCTCTCTCCCTCTCTCTATCTCTCTCTCTCCCTCCCTCTCTCTCTCCCTCCCTCTTTCCCTCTCTCTGTCTCCCTCTGTCTCCCTCTGTCTCACTCACTCTGTCTCCCCCCCCTCTCTCTCTCTCTCTCTCTCTCTAACTGTCTCCCTCTCTCTGTCTCCCTCTCTCTCCCTCCCTCTCTCTGTCTCCCTCTAGCTCTCCCTCTGTCTCTCTCCCTCTGTCTCCCTCTCTCTCTATCTCCCTCTCTCTCTGTCTCCCTCTCTCTCTCTGTCTCCCTCTCTGTCTTTCTGTCTCTCTGTCTGTCTCAGTCTCTGCTTCTATCTGTCTATCTCTGCCTCTATCTGTCTGTCTGTCCCTGTATGTCTGTCTCCCTCCCTCTGTCTCCCTCTCCGTCTCTGCCTCTATCTGTCTGCCCCGTCCCCATCCCTGTCTCTGCCTCTATTTGTCTCTGTCTGTCCCTATCTCTGTCTCTTTCTCTGTCTGTCTCTGTCTCCCTCCCTCTCTGTCTCTCTCCCTCCCTCTCTCTATCTCTCTCTCTCCCTCCCTCTCTCTCTCCCTCCCTCTTTCCCTCTCTCTCTCTCTCTCTCTCTCTCTAACTGTCTCCCTCTCTCTGTCTCCCTCCCTCTCCCTCGCTCTGTCTCCCTCTCTCTCCCTCCCTCTCTCTGTCTCCCTCTAGCTCTCCCTCTGTCTGTCTCCCTCTGTCTCTCTCCCTCTGTCTCCCTCTCTCTCTATCTCCCTCTCTCTCTGTCTCCCTCTCTCTCTCTGTCTCCCTCTCTGTCTTTCTGTCTCTCTGTCTGTCTCAGTCTCTGCCTCTATCTGTCTGTCTGTCCCTGTATGTCTGTCTCCCTCCCTCTGTCTCCCTCTCCGTCTCTGCCTCTATCTGTCTGCCCGTCCCCATCCCTGTCTCTGCCTCTATCTGTCTCTGTCTGTCCCTATCTCTGTCTCTTTCTCTGTCTGTCTCTGTCTTCCTCCCTCTCTCTATCTCTCTCTCTCTCTGTCTCCCTCACTCTGTCTGTCTCCCTCTCTCTCTGTCTCCCTCTCTCTGTCTCCCTCCCTTTCTCTCCCTCTGTCTGTCTTCGTATGTCCCCCTCTTGCCAGTTTCCCTCCCTCTGTCTCCCTCCCTCTGTCTCCTTCCCTCTGTCTCCCTCTCTCTCTCCCTCTGTCTCCCACTGTATGTCACCCTCTGTCTCCCTCTCTCTCTGTCTACCTCTCTCTCTGTCTCCCTCTCTCTCTCTCTCTCTCTGTATCCCTCTTTCAACAAGAGGATGGTATGACCAGTCTTGCAGAAAAGCGCGACAGAAACTCAGTGTAGCATTGAGGTCTAAAATAGGAGTATTAAAGGCCAGGGATGATTATAGGAAAGCACAAATTAGGGCAAAAAGACTGTGGGACGAGAACATATGGCTAGATCTGAAGAAAGCATGTGCAGCCAAACAACAGAAAGAGTTTTGGGCCATCCTAAAGTGGGGCAATGGGGGAATAGTAGACTGCCCGAAAAATCATGTAGCAAAGGAAGCATGGGTGGACTTTTTTAAAGCACAATACGCAGATAATTCACCTCCTTCAATCGAAATGCCACCAGAAAGGGTATTCTATACTTATGGAATATTCTCATTGAAAGATGTAAACGAGGCAATGGACGGGGTAACTAGAGGAAGGGCGCCTGGAATTGATGGAATACCGGCGGATGTGTTTTTATCTGACAGGGCCAACTGGTGTAAATATTTTGTATGGCTTGGTAATGCCATCGCACAAGGAAAAATGATTCCAGCAACATGGAAAGGTGCTGAGATAATACCAGTTTTCAAAAAAGGGGATAAGGCTTTACCAAGCAACTATAGGCCCATTAGCCTTATCGACTCTGCACAAAAACTGATGGGCAGGATGTTACAAAACAAAATACAAGCCTGGATAGATGATAAGGATATCCTTTCCCCGTACCAAGCTGGCTTCCGTCCATTAACTAGCTCTGTTGATCAGGTATTCCACTTTTTAACCATGCTCTGGAAAAATGTAACCCTGACAAATGGCCCATTATATGCTGTTTTCGTTGACCTAAAGTCAGCGTTTGACTTAGTACCCCGACAAAAACTTTGGATTGTCTTGCGGGATATCGGAATAAGCCCTGAATTGCTCACCCTGCTTGTGAGGATGCACGAAAATAACTATGCCAGGATTAGGTGGGGTGCACAGGGAGACGTCACTGAATCTTTCCCTGTGGAGCGAGGGGTAAGGCAGGGCTGCGTCCTGGCCCCCACCTTATTCTCTCTTTATATCAACGGCATAGTAGACTTTTTAAAGCAATCTCCGACAGATGCTCCGATACTAGATGGGGTGCGGGTTCCAGTATTAATGTTTGCTGATGACACCTTACTGGTCTCGCGGACCCCTAGTGGTTTACAAAAGACAATAAACGCTTTTGGTGATTTCTGTCGGATACGGGGCTTGGAACTAAACACAACAAAGACTACGTTTATGAACCTGAACCCTGCAAAGCAATTTAAGGGGAAAATGCATTTTAATGGGTCTTCATTGGAGGAAGTGAACGCCTTTACCTATCTAGGTATTTCCCTACAGGCCAACATGAATTGGAAATCCCATATGGACTCTGTGGTGCTAAAGTTCAACCAATTGGCCGGGGCTATAGCACAAAAACACAAATCTTCATTTACAAAACCCATCCAGCCAATAATGGAGATTTACAGTATGAAAGTGCTGGGCGCCTGCCTTTATGGATCAGAGCTATGGGGCTTTACCAATCTGAGTACACTGGTCATTGCAGAAAATAAATTCCTTCGTCGAATGGCTGGTCTCCCGCAGAGCACTCCTTCGATCCCGCTCCAATATGATCTTGGGAGGAAAAAGATTGAGGATATGGCCAGATTGCGTCCCCTCCTTTATTGGAGGCGCATAAAGACTACTCCTGAATTGGGACATTACGCAGCTGCTCTTATGGACGTTGTAAGCTCTGATCAGTTTCATAATATATCTTGGCTTAAAGAAATTAGGAACTTGCTCAAAAAATTGCACCTAGGTCACCTGTGGAATGCAGTAGACCCGCAAGCCTTTCCATCTAAGGCATTATTGCAAAAAATTTATTGGGACATGATATATAATACTGTTTTGACTTCCAACCAATCATCCATGTTGACATCGCAGTTCTTGGATTTTAAAATTATCCCTAAATGCGAACAGTATTGGGATTTGATTTCTAAGCCCCTAGATAGGAAGCTGTATTTTCAGTTTAGAATTGGCTCTCTACCCCTTAATGCCTTCACTGTTAAATGGTCCCCTGGCAATGTAAATATTTGTTCCTATTGTAAAGTATATGTAGAGGACATCCCACATTTTCTTTTTGCCTGCCCACTATATGCTGCCCCAAGAAGTAGATGGCTAAAACCGGTTTGTAGGAATTTGGGGACAAGGAAATATCTAGAGGCACTAAGGATATTAAGATCAAATTGTGCCCCCATCCTTGCTGTCGCTGTCGCTGTAGCCAAATACTTGGGGTGGGCCTGGATTATACGCACGCGCACTTTAAACTGCAAATAATTATGGATATGTAATTACAATGCTAACTCAATTCGTCAAGGCACTGCACTGTGACTCGGATTATAATGTATGAGTTTTATAAATTGAAATATTCGCCAGCACTGTATAAATTGATGGTATTTAATATGTATTTTAACCTGTTCTTAAAATTTTAGTGTAGTATTTATTCTGTTTAGCTTAGGGAAACATGCTTTTATGACAATGCTGTCGAATAAAGTATTTAAACTTGAAACTTGAAACTTGTATCCCTCTTTCTGTCTCCCTCCCTCTCTATCTCCCTCCCTCTGTCTCCCTCCCTCTGTCTCCCTCCCTCTCGGTCTCCCTCCCTCTCTGTCTCCCTCTCTCTCTCTCTCTCTGTCTCCCTCCCTCTGTACCCTCTATCTGTCTCCCTCTCTTTGCCTCTGTCTACCCCGGACTCCCTCCCTCTGTCTCTCTCCCTCTGTCTCCCTCTCCCTCTGTCTCCCACGGTTTCCCTCCCTGTCTCCCTCCCTCTGTCTCTGTCCCTCTGTCGCCCTCCTTCCTCTGTCTGTCTCCCTCTGTCAGTCGCCTACTGCCTCTCTCTCTGTCTCCCTCCCTCTGTCTCCCTCCCTCTGTCTCCCTCCCTCTGTTTCTCTCCCTCTGTCTCCCTCCCTCTGTCTCCGTCCCTCCGTCTGTCACTCTCTGTCACCTCACCCCTGCTTCCCGGGCACACACACATCCCACCCGAGCACTTCACAGGTCTTTAAAAGACCCTTTACTTGTTAATGAGGCTTTGTTGTGAATCACCCGGTCCCCATAGAGCAGAGTGTCTAGGAATGCCTCTTAATTAGCAGCAGTGCTAAGTGCCCGCGACACACCCACCATTTGCAGGCGACACAGTACTATGTCGGGACACACAGTTTGGAAAGCTCTGCTTTAGACAGTAGAGCAACCACCACCCTCAACACCCCAAGCAGAATTTGAAACAATAAGAAAATGTTGAGTCATCATCTGACTCTGACCTTCAGTTTACTGTAGAAACAAGTTTGTAACAGGTGAATTAATCTCCCAAGAACTAATTTCAGCTTGTTGAGATAACAGTGGCTACCTTCACAAACAGAGGTTGTCACCATCTGTTTTATGGTGATTGCTTCAGATGTCCTCAGCTATAACTCTGAAATGCTGTGGGTGGTGTATTTGTTTTGCGGAGTCATTTTCCCCAGACTCATCAACTGTTTTTCGGATTGTTTCTCTAGGATTAAAGACTGCGTCTCAACAGCATGCCACCCAAAAAGAAGCAACCGAGTGACAACGCCAAGAGCCCAGTAGGCAAATCCGCAAAGGAGGCTCCTCCCCCAGCAGGTGAGGCACAAGGAGAGGCCGAGAGCACAGGCGAGCCAGTCTTGTCTGAGAGAGAGGCTTTCCTTCAACAAGAGAACAAGCAGCTCGCGTTGAGCATGGAGTCGCTGAGGAAGCGACTCGACATGCTGCGGCATGACAACGAGTACTTGCAGGAAGAGGCGCAGCGTATCCGGGTGGAGAGCCAAGAGTACATGTCCTACATGTCCAAGCGGACCCAGAAGCGTGAGAACGCCATCATCACGTTGAGCGACCAGAACCAGAGGGAGCTGGAGGACATCAGAAGGCAACAGGAGGAGCTGCAAACCAACTTCATGGAGAAGGAGGCCCAGCTAAACGACCTGCTCCTTCAGCAAGAGGCCAAACTGGCTCAAGTCAACCAGGAGATCGAAGACCTCCAGCCCGTCAAGAACCTGCAGCTAGAGCAGATCGCCAGGATCAAGGAGCTGGAGCAAGAGGTCATGACCTCCAGGGCCATGAACGCGGACACGCTGCTAAAGATCAAGGGGGCTTTCCTTCAGGGTAAGGCAGCGTACGTGACGGGTTCTGAGCAGCAGGTGCTGGCGCTGGCCAAGGAGGCGGGGGAGGAGGCGGATCGCTTCATGAAGGAGCATAATGAGGGGGTGGTGCAAGAAAACCAGCAGCTGCGCCAGCAACTCCTGCACCTCATCCGGCGCGCGCGAGTACTGCAGGCGCACAAGCTGCACCTGAAGGCACAGAATATGCAGCTCATCCAGGAGTCCCAGTACAGCCAGACCATGGAGCGCCACCGACGCCGAAAGCAACTACCGCATTTCAGTGGTGCAGCCACCAGTGAAAAGCTAAGGGTGAAGTTCAAAGGACTGACAGAGGAACACAAGTGAACGACACCTGAAGTGACTACCAATCATAGTCAATCGTGGCTCATTCCTGCACGTATGACGTAATTTATGAACGGAATATGAAGCCAATCAGCAGCGGATTATGGGGGCACCTGGGCCCACCTACACCCAATCAGGAAACCAAACCGACCTTTCCTTTCAACATGGCTCCTGTTCGTTCCCTGTGTTTATCATGGTGCTCGTAGTGGTGGGAAGTTTGGTAATAGTATTTACTCATTGCACGCAACCAGTTGGACAGATTCTGACAGAATTATCGCTAGCCACATTAAAGGGTGGACATGGCCACCGCTCTCAGCCACAAAGGCAAAACATTCTGGAATCCCATCAGGAATGAACAAACTGTCAGAATATTGTAGATTTGGTAAATATAGTTCTAATTTTATCTTCAGAGTTTCTCAGTTCATTTCTAACATAAAACCAGGCCACAAAGGCCAGAAGAGCCCATGCTTTTACAGGGTAGCCCCTTCTCTACTAGCATCTATCACCAAAAGTGGTGCAAAGAGGGTGAACACAAGGCGCTGGCACCGGATATGCGGATTCCTCATGTTATATAAGTTATCATATGTGTACAATCATCCTTTAATGAATATAGTATGTGCTCCTTAGCAATGGTCGCAGGACCTCTTGTGGTCACAGATCTATACGATGAAGCATTGTTCAATACAAAACTGAATGTTGAATCTCAGACCGGTCTCTATGCTCTACGCGGCATGTGGTGAATGGAGGTGGAGGGACAGGACATCACATTGCTGAACATGGAAGGGGAACCCTGGGCATTTGGGAGAGTGGACAAGGCGTTGACGGGCTGCTTGTAGTGGAAACCGAGTTTCAGAGTTATCGCTGTGTCTGGTTAGCAAAGTCAACTTCCTGGACAGCCTCTTCCAAAGGCTCAAATACAGATTCAATGTAAAAAGAAAACACAGTGGTGTGTCTAAGTAAAACATCTCCTAGTGCCAGCTTGGGTGGCACCATCCCAGGTGTGACAATTCCCATCGCCATGCCGGTGAAGATGTGTTCTCCAGTCTGGGTTTGAGACAGGTTCCAAATATTTGGGGCTTTTAAGACCCCATAGTCTTATTACTCCGTTAGAGTCTGAGATACTTCCATTCACCATTAAAACTCCATCTCACTTGACACGTGATGTGTACCAGTGACCGGGGGTTCTGAAAGACCACTTTCCCTTGGTGCACCATGTTGATAATAGGCCTTTCTGGCATTCCAATAAAATCCCGTATCCTGTCAGCATTGGAAAGTGGGTTATTGGTAGGGGCAAATGTAGGTCTGCCACTGGCAATAAGACCACTAACACATGATAGGACCCAGCATAGGTCTTAGAAAATTATTCCTATGCTCAACCCTTGGTAACGTGACACAACACAAAATAAAAATCCCACACCAATTTATACAAAAAGTAATATTTTGATATTTTAACTGACACCAAAACGAAAAACATCCACTGCAGGGAACCAGAGATATTCATGTTTAAAGATTAGTCACTTTCTAGTGCTTAGAAACCAACAGTGCCCCTTTTAGTCATTTTGTTTTCTCTGTCAGGGACACACATTTATAAATTGTTCTTAGGAATTTTCTCACCACTGTGGTGGGCCGCCTTCTTCAGCAAGCGGGGTCCAGTTAGAACACCTCCTGGAGTTCTGCTTGCGGGTCCCAAAGTATCCAAAACACAATCCAAGGTTCTGTAATCTCCAAGAGGGTCCTTGAAAGTGTGAAACTTCAATTCCGCAATCCGCTTGAACAAAACCCCTACAAACCCACTGGTACTCCAGGCTTTGAATTCTTTGTGGGGCTGTTCAGGTGAGCTCTGTTAACCTGTAGCTTGCAGGTACTTCCACTCTTGATTCCTTTGGAAGCAAGGTAATCCACAGGGCTGCAGTTTAACTTGATGCAGTCTTCATAGGTCAGGCCTTAGAGTTCCTTGCACAGCAAAATCTTTTCAGCAGGGCACTTCTTGCTTGATTCAGTTTCAAGCAGCAAATCTGGAGGGCTCTGCCCCTCTCAGATACGTATTCAAAATTCTCTGGGTCAAGCACCAGGTCACTTCTGACCAATGAGAGCAGGGCAACTACTCATAGTTATGACCACATCCTGTAGAGTGTGGCATTATTTTGTCCCAGAGTGCATCATTCTTCCAAATCCATAATGGCTGATTTTCCAGCAGGGAGGAAAGAGCTGGCTAAACACACCACCTGGGATGGCTTATTTCCATGGACTCTCCCCCTACCATCTGCACATACCTTCCTTAAGCCTAGCCCTGACTCTGTATCAAGAGTGTCGAGTGAAACTGAAACCCAGGCCTCCCCTCTGCCTATGAAGAGGATGGTTTACGACTCCACCCCCTGGCCTGGCATTCATATAGACCAGCACACTGCCCTCCCAGCAGAGTGGTTAACCCTAGGGGTTCTTCATCCCCTCTTCAAAGCAGCCTAGCTAATCCACTTAACTCTGACCAATCAGGGCAGACCACTGGAAGGCTGAATTTGGACTAACAAACAAGAAAGTCTTATAACTTCCTGTATGTACACTTTAGGAGAAGTTCAACAATATCCTATTGTTGGATTTACTACTACCATTCTGGGAAGTCTTTGAATGGTCCGGCTAGTCCTCTCCTATCAATATTTATTATTCAATAACTTTCTACCATGTTAACCTATGGGCATGGGGTTGGCAATGGGGAAAATGACTTCGGCCACTTTTCTAGCACCAGGGCTTATAAAACTAGATTTTATATGTATTTCCCTAATTTCTACAGGACCCCCACCCCTGTGCAACTAGGGAAGACTTCAGGGGCTCTGAATCTGCAGAAATATTGCAGATCTTCCATACCCAGTTCTTCTAGCATCAAAGTCGAATTTGAGCAGCTTTTAATACAATGTGGGGAGTGAAATGTAAAATTTTACTTTACCCAGGCATATAAAAACTCATTTTATAAGGGCGTACCTTATAGATAACTGACCCCCCACCCCTGGGATACCGAGGGGTGACTCTGAGGGGTCCCTAATATGCAAAAACATGGTAGGTTTTTCATTTTTAAGGGCCCCTACTCCCAAAGTCGAGTTTGAGCACAATTTAAGGTTTAAAAGCTGTCCTGGCAACCAGTGCTGCTTTTAAACTGACCTCAGGCTTCAGCAGTGCACACATGTTGGTGCAGAAAATCTGCTGGCCTCTAAACTGCCATGCCCCAGGATACTGGAGACTTCTAGGTAGTTTCAATCCCCTGCCCTATTACATACTAAGGGCTTATGGGGTAGGTCATGCCAATTATAGGGGTACCCCACCATACCTTAGTGTACTCTAGTGTATGTTGGGTGTCTTAACTGTATTCTAATGTGTTCCTTTTAGCTTGACTGTCCCTGGGCCTGGTTAAACATAGCCCAGGGTCAGTCAGTCAGTTACCACCAGTTACAGTCAGCAAAAAGTTGGGGGGATGCCCAGGGCACATGATGACTTTGTAACATAGCCCCCCCACCCCCAAACGAAAGGTGATGGGTTACTAACCTACAACCTGGTAGTCCTCATCGACTAAGTGGAAAAACCTGGAAAGTCCATCTGCATTGGCATAGGCAACCCCAAGTCTGTGTTCCACTGTAAAGTCCATTCCCTGTAGGGAAATGGACCACCTTAACAGGTTGGGATTCTCCCCTCTCATATGCATGAGCCACCTGAGAGGCCTGTGGTCAGTTTGAACACGAAAGTGAGTCCCAAACAAATAAGGTCTCCCCCTTTTCAGTGATCACACCACAGCAAAAGCCTTTCTCTCAATGACACTCAACCTCTGCTCTCTGGGAAGAAGCCTCCTGCTAATAAAGGCAGCTGGCTGATCAAGGCCCCCTTCATTTAGCTGTTACAAAACTGCCCTATCCCTTGCTCTGAAGCATCAGTCTGAACTACAAATTCTTGTGTGTAGTCAGGGGGCCAGTAACAGTGGTGCTGAACACATAGCAGCTTTCATAGTGTCAAAAGCCTTCTGACACTCTGAGGTCCAAAGCACCTTTTTGGGCCTCTTTTTATAAGTCAGTTCTGTTAGGGGCCCCACAATGGTCCCATAATTTTGAACAAACCTTCTATAGTACCCTGTCAGTCCAAGGAATGCCCTGACCTGAGTCTGGGTAACAGGAGCTGTCCAATCCAAAATAGTTTGGATTTTAGCTTGGATAAGCTATACATTGCTCCCACCTACCAGGTGTCCCAGGTATACCACATACCTTTGCCTTATCTGGCACTTGCTTGCCTTAATAGTCAGGCCTGCCTGCTGTATGGCCTGAAGCACTTCCCTTAGGTGGTTTAAGTGATCCCCCCAGGTAGACCTGTATACAGCCATATCATCCAGGTAAGCTGCACTGAACTGTTCCTTGATTCCTGCCTGTTAGAAACGGGACCCCGGCCGGCCAAGACTCGCGTCGAGGTCAGTCAGGGATCACCATTTCCAAGGTCAGGGCAAGGGAGTCACACACCAAGATAACCCCCGCTCACCCTCTAGGTAACGTGGCGCGAGCAGCAAGGCTAATCTCAGAGGCGATGTGTAAAGCGTTTGCGCGCGCACCCCAGCGACAACAACCAAAGGCCCACCACAAAGGAAACTCCACACAAGGTTATATCAAAAATAGCCTTTGTATTATAATAATAAAAACACATTAGATAACACACACACTTTACAATGTGCCAACGGGCACGGGCAAGATTTACAAGGGATTATGTACAGGACAGGGCCACCTGGACCACTGTCAGGGGTATGCACTTGTTAGAAATAATACTTGTAGGTATAACACTTTAGCACATAAACATACAATGACTGTAACACAGAAATAGTAAATGTAGCATACAACCAGTAACTACTGGTAAAGAGAAAATACCTCCTACGCCACCCTAGTCTCTGTAGGGAAATCACGCAGGGAGCTAGGACCTATGGAAGGAAAACCTATCACCTACTACGCCACCCTAGTCTCTGTAGGGAAATCACGCAGGGGGAAGGAAACCTATGGAAGGAAAACCTATCACCTCCTACGCCACCCTAGTCTCTGTAGGGAAATCACGCAGGGGGAAGGAAACCTAAAATAATCACCTAGGCAAGTAACATTTAGCAAAGGCAATCAAACATCAACATTCCTCTAAGCAGGTTACTTTTAGCAAAGGGAAATAAAAGAACAAGGCATTACCTAAGCAGGTCACTTTTAGCAAAGGTAATGACACCAACAATCCTCTAAGCAGGTCACTTTTAGCAAAGGGGATAAACACATAAAGAATTACCTAAGCAGGTCACTTTTAGCAAAGGGGAATAAAAGAACAAGAATTGCACATGTAACATTAAAACACATTCAGAGGTGCAGGTTAGAACTTTTGCGCAAGAATCATATAGCAAAGAAATCACAATGCGCAGGGTGCATGTAGCACAACCCTCAAAATGTCCCTCAGGCCAACTGGCCTCGAAAGGGGCGGAATGCCCTGAGTCTCAGTGTCAGGGGGTCTGCGCAGGCAGCACAGACACAAAAGCCTAAACGTAGCAACTGTCCACTAAGTGCTGGACAGTTGTGAATAGCGAGTAGGCAACGTTGGAGCCAGGTGGGCTCAAGAACAATGACTGGCACCCAAGAGCCTCTCTGGGGCTCTAGAACAACTGTGGGCGCTGTGAGCCTTTCTGGCTCTAAATAAATCAACTGCCCCCTCGAGCTTCTCTGAGCTCGCAAAACAAAGTAGGCAATGTAGAGCTCCTGCGCTCTAAATTAATCAAATGCCCCCAGAACCTCCTGTGGGCTCTAACTAAATAGGGGCGAGAGCCTCGTGGGCTCAAAGAACAACTAGGGGCAATGAGCCTCGCCGGGCTCGAGATCAGGAATGCCCGGAGCCTCTCAGGGCTCGAAGAATAGAATGGCCCCTCAGAGCCTCGTGGCTCTAAACAACAAATGCGGGGCGTTGGAGTCCCTCACGGGGGACTCAGGATCAATGGGAGTGCCCCCAGGAGCCTCTGCGGCTCCCCAGAGAAATGCAGCAGCGTTGGAGCGGCCCGCTGCCAATCGGGGCCGCTCGACGAACAACGGACCCTGTCCCCGCACTCACCGGTATCTCGCTGGTGCTGCGGGGGCAGGAACACTGCCGGCTCTCCTCCTCTGCAGCGCGGGGCTCCTCTTCCTCGGAGCCTCGCTGGCGGCGCCTCTCTCTCCTCGCTGCCTGGCTGCGGAGGCGGGACTTCCGGTCGGCCTCTCAGGGGCCGCGCTGTGATTGGCCGGTCGGCCAGATACTTCCGGGTCGCCGCGGGCAGCGCGGCGGCTCGCTGTAGACAGGCAGGCGGGCTCTCAGTACCCGAGGAGTGGGCTCCCTCGAGGTATTTACAATATCCAAAAACGGGGCAATGCCGGGTGGGCACCGGCTTCCAAATCAAAATATAAAGCGAGGTAGGCACTCGCTATGCCTGACAAAGCGCGCCAAAGCGCTATAATCAAAATAAAGCGCACCCAGCGCTTAGGGGGAAAATAAAGCGCTCTCAGCGCTAAAAGCAAAACGAAGCGCTCCCAGCGCTGGGGACAAGGGAGAGCGCTCCCCCAGCACAGCAAAGCTCCAGCAAGGTCTGGAGGCAGACAGGGGGGCAAGGCAGGGCCAGAGCCAGCACACTGGGTCTCCAGGCAGGGAGACAACCCAAGTGGCGGTCCTCTTGGCCCCAGCAGCAGCAACAGCCCCCTCTGGCAAGGATCCACAAGTAGAACAATTTCTGTGGGGACACAGCCCCATATTTATACAGAGAATTCCTTTGTTAGGAGGTGCAGGGTGGGGGGAAACCAGTTGCAGCTGGCTTGGGAGTACCCTTGATGGCCCAACCACCCCTTTCATTCACTGGGGAGGCTAGGATCATTAGACAAACCACAGGGGGGCGGAGCCAGCATTGTGTGGGGAAAAACCCAGCCCATCCAGGACACAGATCTACTCCTCCCACACATCACTCATGCTGATCTCACACTCACCACCGGGCAGACCCATCCAGACTTCCTGGAGCCTGGCATGCCAGCCAGCTCCAGCCAATCACGCTCCAGTATCCTCACTGCACACATACATCAATGTCCAGAAGTAGCACTTCCCTTCTAGACACATACAAGCCGCACATACCATTGCGCAGCATTCGCTCTCACGAGTTCATACATACTAAACTCGAGCCTGCACTCCCCACACATCAGGAACTACCACGGCACACGCATTCCCCATGCATTCCTATGGGAGAGCAGGCCAGCCATACTACACGCACGCACTTTCACTCTGGGACACAGGGAAAAAGTGCGCCAAGACCCAAAAATCACTACACAGGGTCACAAATAAAGGCAAAAAGATTCGGGGTGAACCTGCCCTAAGGCCCAAGTCTAACACGACCCCCTTCCAGCCAAAACGCAGGGCAGACCGATCACCACCGTGATGGACTTCCCTGCTTGGGGCGATAAAACAAGGACGCGGGCCCACAACGGCAGGGACACCCTCCTGTTTTACGCCACGGTGAACCCCTAGGGTTCCTTCTAAAACTACTGTAGGGACTAACTGGGGTACCCCACTGATACTCTCCAGCTGCCCTCGGCGAGGACCAGGCCCTAGGCCATCCAGGTACCACTGGATCCTGTATACTCACAAAGTGGGGGGTAGTAACCCCTGGCACATAACAGCCATTTTCCACTCTTCCTGTCTGCAAGACAGGGCTAGACTTCCACTGGTTCTCCAGCCTAGGGTCTACAACCTTAGGTGGACCAGGAGCCTCAGGGAAGGTTCTCCTCCCCTTACCTCTTCTCCTAGGGTTCCTCCTCCTCCTGCGAGGGGTCCCCTCTAAACAACATTCTCCCAACCTAGGGTTTAACCCCTCAGGTGGTACCGGGGTCAGAGGTGGGCTTTCCCACCCTCTGCACCCCCTTCCAGAGTCCTGCTCCCTCCCAACCGGGGCGGTACCTCTGGAGAAAGAACTGGTTAGGACACTGATTACAGTAGTCCCACCCTTCAGGTCAGGCTGATCCTGAACCTGGCCATCCAACCTCTGGTCTAAAACCTTCGGTGGAACCAATGCCTGGCACTCCAGGACTTCTGGGGATTCACACAACATCCCCAAATCACTCCTTTCACTGGACTTCTGTACTCTCCCTCCTGGAGCGGTACTGCCAGCTTCTAGGACCATAGAAGCTCCGCTTACAGATGCTCCAGGTTCTCTACACACTAGGAGATCTCCCTCAAGTGAACTAACAGGCAAGTCTAGGTTCCTTTCCTGGTGTTCCCTAAAGAAACCATCCAGGCTCTGTGACAGGGCTTCGGGCATCTGGGGACTCTCGGTCACACACTCACTCCCGCTCCACTGAGACAGGCAGTCAGCCCCTACACCCTTCTCACTAACCAAGGACCTAGCTGGGCTACTCTCACCCTCCTCCACCACACTGGGCTGGAAGACACCTGACCCACTATTGTTGGAATCACTCACTAGTGACTCAAAAGAACCTCTCGCACTTTCCCAACGGTCTGCTTCCTTTGCAAGCTCCCAAGGATCAAGGGTCAACCCCAACAGGTGTTGCCGCAACTCCGGCCGACAATGACTGAGCACCTTTTCCTTGAGAATAAGACAAAACAGTTTGTCAAAATCATGTTCCGTGGGAACCTCTAACCACTCAATCAGTGCACACTGACAGTCCTCTGTAAACTCCTCCCAAGACTGGTGAGACAGTTTCCTACTGTCCCTGAACTGCAACCTATACTCCTCCTCTGGGGAAACAGGAACCATACTCGGGGAACTGGGAGTGGGACTGTCTACACAAATATTTAAAAAGCTGCCACCACTGGACTCCACCCTCCCTGGGGAATCCAGACAATTACAATTACACTCAGGGGATAACCTACTCTCCCTGAACAAGGCCCTCTCTTCCTTCCTATCCAACCACTCCTCTGGGGACAGGGAAAGGGATGGGGCGCTGGTACTGACACTGGACTCAGCAAGGGACTCCCTACCTATGGGGTCCTCACCATCTGCTGACATCCATCCACTGTCATCATCATACCACTCACATTCTTCAGGGCTCTCCACAGACTCACCATCCTCATGACGTGCGGCCCGGGCCCTATCTCTCTCACTGTACTCAAGATCCCACTGACCCTTTTGCCATTGGATCAGGCTGTCCCTAAGCTGGGACTGAGTATCCAACACACTCACCTCCATGCCTCCCTCTTCACAGAATCTGACCAGCTCTGACCTACTGTACCTAAAAAGACAACAGAGATCAAAAACAGGCTCCATTTTGGCGGACGTTCTCAAGAAGAGTTTGACACAGGGAACCTGGGGGTCTGAGCTTACACAGGAGTACACAATTACACAATTCAGCAAGATTCCTATCTCAGAACTTGCACTCCACTGTCCAGCGTAACACACACTTATTCACACACAACCCTCCCCTCGGACTGGTAAGGCAGTTTCTACCACCCCTGATTATCTCAACCTGACCACTAGCGACACAGGTACCAAACTCTGGGAGCAGGGCGGGGAACAAGGTACTGGACAAAATACAAATGACACCTTTCAGGAGAAGCAAAACTGAACTTCCCTAAAAACAATAATCCCAAAAATGTGGTTATCTAAAATTGCAGAGTTTTGAAGTGTGGCCTGTCGCCACTGTGGTACAACGCAAACGCAAGTCCAATCCGCACCGCTAGCCACCAATGTTAGAAACGGGACCCCGGCCGGCCAAGACTCGCGTCGAGGTCAGTCAGGGATCACCATTTCCAAGGTCAGGGCAAGGGAGTCACACACCAAGATAACCCCCGCTCACCCTCTAGGTAACGTGGCGCGAGCAGCAAGGCTAATCTCAGAGGCGATGTGTAAAGCGTTTGCGCGCGCACCCCAGCGACAACAACCAAAGGCCCACCACAAAGGAAACTCCACACAAGGTTATATCAAAAATAGCCTTTGTATTATAATAATAAAAACACATTAGATAACACACACACTTTACAATGTGCCAACGGGCACGGGCAAGATTTACAAGGGATTATGTACAGGACAGGGCCACCTGGACCACTGTCAGGGGTATGCACTTGTTAGAAATAATACTTGTAGGTATAACACTTTAGCACATAAACATACAATGACTGTAACACAGAAATAGTAAATGTAGCATACAACCAGTAACTACTGGTAAAGAGAAAATACCTCCTACGCCACCCTAGTCTCTGTAGGGAAATCACGCAGGGAGCTAGGACCTATGGAAGGAAAACCTATCACCTACTACGCCACCCTAGTCTCTGTAGGGAAATCACGCAGGGGGAAGGAAACCTATGGAAGGAAAACCTATCACCTCCTACGCCACCCTAGTCTCTGTAGGGAAATCACGCAGGGGGAAGGAAACCTAAAATAATCACCTAGGCAAGTAACATTTAGCAAAGGCAATCAAACATCAACATTCCTCTAAGCAGGTTACTTTTAGCAAAGGGAAATAAAAGAACAAGGCATTACCTAAGCAGGTCACTTTTAGCAAAGGTAATGACACCAACAATCCTCTAAGCAGGTCACTTTTAGCAAAGGGGATAAACACATAAAGAATTACCTAAGCAGGTCACTTTTAGCAAAGGGGAATAAAAGAACAAGAATTGCACATGTAACATTAAAACACATTCAGAGGTGCAGGTTAGAACTTTTGCGCAAGAATCATATAGCAAAGAAATCACAATGCGCAGGGTGCATGTAGCACAACCCTCAAAATGTCCCTCAGGCCAACTGGCCTCGAAAGGGGCGGAATGCCCTGAGTCTCAGTGTCAGGGGGTCTGCGCAGGCAGCACAGACACAAAAGCCTAAACGTAGCAACTGTCCACTAAGTGCTGGACAGTTGTGAATAGCGAGTAGGCAACGTTGGAGCCAGGTGGGCTCAAGAACAATGACTGGCACCCAAGAGCCTCTCTGGGGCTCTAGAACAACTGTGGGCGCTGTGAGCCTTTCTGGCTCTAAATAAATCAACTGCCCCCTCGAGCTTCTCTGAGCTCGCAAAACAAAGTAGGCAATGTAGAGCTCCTGCGCTCTAAATTAATCAAATGCCCCCAGAACCTCCTGTGGGCTCTAACTAAATAGGGGCGAGAGCCTCGTGGGCTCAAAGAACAACTAGGGGCAATGAGCCTCGCCGGGCTCGAGATCAGGAATGCCCGGAGCCTCTCAGGGCTCGAAGAATAGAATGGCCCCTCAGAGCCTCGTGGCTCTAAACAACAAATGCGGGGCGTTGGAGTCCCTCACGGGGGACTCAGGATCAATGGGAGTGCCCCCAGGAGCCTCTGCGGCTCCCCAGAGAAATGCAGCAGCGTTGGAGCGGCCCGCTGCCAATCGGGGCCGCTCGACGAACAACGGACCCTGTCCCCGCACTCACCGGTATCTCGCTGGTGCTGCGGGGGCAGGAACACTGCCGGCTCTCCTCCTCTGCAGCGCGGGGCTCCTCTTCCTCGGAGCCTCGCTGGCGGCGCCTCTCTCTCCTCGCTGCCTGGCTGCGGAGGCGGGACTTCCGGTCGGCCTCTCAGGGGCCGCGCTGTGATTGGCCGGTCGGCCAGATACTTCCGGGTCGCCGCGGGCAGCGCGGCGGCTCGCTGTAGACAGGCAGGCGGGCTCTCAGTACCCGAGGAGTGGGCTCCCTCGAGGTATTTACAATATCCAAAAACGGGGCAATGCCGGGTGGGCACCGGCTTCCAAATCAAAATATAAAGCGAGGTAGGCACTCGCTATGCCTGACAAAGCGCGCCAAAGCGCTATAATCAAAATAAAGCGCACCCAGCGCTTAGGGGGAAAATAAAGCGCTCTCAGCGCTAAAAGCAAAACGAAGCGCTCCCAGCGCTGGGGACAAGGGAGAGCGCTCCCCCAGCACAGCAAAGCTCCAGCAAGGTCTGGAGGCAGACAGGGGGGCAAGGCAGGGCCAGAGCCAGCACACTGGGTCTCCAGGCAGGGAGACAACCCAAGTGGCGGTCCTCTTGGCCCCAGCAGCAGCAACAGCCCCCTCTGGCAAGGATCCACAAGTAGAACAATTTCTGTGGGGACACAGCCCCATATTTATACAGAGAATTCCTTTGTTAGGAGGTGCAGGGTGGGGGGAAACCAGTTGCAGCTGGCTTGGGAGTACCCTTGATGGCCCAACCACCCCTTTCATTCACTGGGGAGGCTAGGATCATTAGACAAACCACAGGGGGGCGGAGCCAGCATTGTGTGGGGAAAAACCCAGCCCATCCAGGACACAGATCTACTCCTCCCACACATCACTCATGCTGATCTCACACTCACCACCGGGCAGACCCATCCAGACTTCCTGGAGCCTGGCATGCCAGCCAGCTCCAGCCAATCACGCTCCAGTATCCTCACTGCACACATACATCAATGTCCAGAAGTAGCACTTCCCTTCTAGACACATACAAGCCGCACATACCATTGCGCAGCATTCGCTCTCACGAGTTCATACATACTAAACTCGAGCCTGCACTCCCCACACATCAGGAACTACCACGGCACACGCATTCCCCATGCATTCCTATGGGAGAGCAGGCCAGCCATACTACACGCACGCACTTTCACTCTGGGACACAGGGAAAAAGTGCGCCAAGACCCAAAAATCACTACACAGGGTCACAAATAAAGGCAAAAAGATTCGGGGTGAACCTGCCCTAAGGCCCAAGTCTAACACTGCCCTATTATTAATTCCAAAGAATCCAACCCAGGTGGATCGACCAATCGCAGCACTCATCAGATCTTTGATAGTTACTACTAATGGTAGGTTTTCACAACCATCGGTCAATCCTTTCACACTATGTAACACACGTCACTTATGGCTAAATTCTCTTGTAGGCTGTCCTACCTCGTCCTGAAGAAGATTCGACGTGACGTCAATTGAAGCACGCACTTTCTTGGGTCGAAACATCGACGTGCCTTCACAATCCTTCCCCATTCTCAACACGGCATGTAATAGCAGAACTATGTATGGATTGGAGATTCAATGAAATAGGGATTGATGTCACTTAATGAACTTTTTATATACATTTTGTACAGCACTGTATATATGATATTCACTCCAAGCACTTTGTCTCTTCTAGATCACCTTATCACTGATTAGTTAATTGTTTGCACCGCCCTTTTAAAAAAAAGAAAACAAAATTGTTTTTTGTGAAAGCCTGACTAAGATATAACTCTAATTGTATACCAGAAAAATAAATGAATTTATGAATACAATTGATATTGATTACATCAATCTAGGTGTGTTTACCTTTTTTCTTTTTCTTTTTAAATGCTGTTAAAGTAATTATCTAACTCCCGACAGAGCCTACCTCACCTTTGATTTACACAACAGGACCAGGCACACCGGCACAGCTGTGAGTGGGCCTTAAACTGGAAAAGCGAGGGGTGCTGTTAGTCACTGGGTGTGTGAGAAGGAACAAGTACTAAAATAGCTGGACTGCTGCTGGTCAGTCTGGATTTGCTGCATTGCCTGGTCAAGGTGTGCATCAAGGCTCTCTTCGGCCCAAGGACTGGTATAGCAATGATGCTACAGGGGGTGATTGTGGTGTAGTGACTTTGTGGGTCCAACTTTGTCACTTGGTAAGTCATCACGGATGTTGCAATAAGACAACTATAGGCTGCTACCTTATGAAGCCACCGTGTCTGGCAACAAGAGTTTGAAAAGTGTCAATAAATGGCTTAAAACTGCCCTTTTATTAGGATAAGGAAGAATCCAAAAGGCACCACTTCATTTTACCTGCGCTCTGAACAACCTGGCACCTGTTTTTGCTGGCTGTAATGAATATCAAGTCCTAGCTTGGAATGGGGACAGTCATTTGGGTGATGGGGTCATGGGAGATGACCGAAGCGTAAGTGAGCAGTGCACCAGAGAAGAGATATACAGGGGAAGGGAAAAGTGCAGGGAAGAGAAGCGAGGGATAGAGAGTAGAAAGGGAGGCACAAACGAGAGAGCCAACTAGATGCAAGATGTGCAAGAAAAAAGACGTTCAGAAGAGAGATGGTTGATCGGGATCAGAATATGTCTTGTCCTTGGGATTATTCTCAGGCAAGATAAAAGCTGAAGTTAAAAATAACAGTTTTATGCAAGTAAGGAACCCACTTTAAGCCCTCTGGACAAATGGTTGTGTGGGCCCAACAAGTATTTTCACTTCAAGCCCCAGGAAAGTATGTTATGCCCATGCTTGCAAATTAAGGAGCATTCTTGTTGACCAGGCAGGCTCGGAAAGGTTTGAGGAAGGAACTGGGCAGAGATCGGTTATTGGGACTATAGTATCCTCAGGTCTAGAGTGACGTCAGTTGAACCCACTCACTTCGTGAGTTCTGCTCTGCTTCGGGCAGGTAATCACTAGACATCACTACATTTTGCAGTTATTCAAAACTATGTCAAAGGCCCCATCGTTGCTTCACAGCTACTACCGAACTTTAAAACCGACACGACGAACTCCAGAGGCGTGGTGTTTGGTGAGCACTATTTTATATTTGTTATGACGCGTGGTGCCATTGCAGCGCTGAAACCTGCTAAAGACGTGCTACAACGAGGCCAATACGGTGAAGGCACTTAGGTCAGAGCGAATGGAGGGCGGTGGTGTGGAATAGTGCTATGTGCAAGTTCACAGAACAAAGAGATTTTGGGGTTTATCAGACATGAGCTGATCCAAATGAAGGTGAGAGGCTATTTTGATGCTGATGAGGTTCACTTGTCACAAGTTGGAATGGACCTGTTCCTCTTGGACATACAAGAGACACTGTAAAGAGACGGGTTCAAGTGAAGAAAGTGCTGTTTGGTTGGTGGGGGGCTCTTCAGGCGACAGGGGCTGCCTCCAGACCTGTGGCGGAGTTACAGGGCGATCTGGAAGCAGTTTGGGTACAGAAGGATACCGCTGCAAGAGCACAATATGGGTGCCAGAGCCAAATCCCAGGAGCCTCATGGGAGGGTCCTGGAACAATGACGTTGGCGCCTCGTTAGTCCTTCGGGCGGTTGTGGGCCTGAACAACCGGGGGCTTGCCTTGCTACGCTCTGCCCTGAAAGAGACGTGCGTAATAATGGGATGTGAGGAGGATGACGCTGTGGAACCTCTACCTCTCTTTTCTTCTACCCTTGGCGAGTCGACATCGGAGAACGGGGAAGCACGCAGGCAGGAAACGCAGGGGTTAACCTTTGCCACTTCTTCTTGCACGCAGGAACACAAAACAGGAAGAAGAGACGGCAGCCAATGGGACACTGGAGGGGCAGAGCTAGGACCGCTTGAAGAGAACGCTGAAGGGGAAGAACGGGGTCAAGGACCGGAAGAGGAGAGCCGACGCGGAGACGGTGTGAAGAGCGAGCGTGGTACGGAGAGAGAACCCTAAGAGAAGAGAACCCGGGATGCCAGCATCAACCCCCTTCAGGACGCGGACGAAGGAGCGAAGACCTGGACCGAGGAGTGGTGGACACCCCTGGAGGTCGCCTACGAGCCGCCGCAACTCCGGAGAGTTGCGGCTAACGCGGTACATGGATCGGGGAGGGAGTAGGGAGGGGGTGAGGGGTGGGGAGAGTCGGGATTATAGGGCACCAGTCAATTCACGTATGCTGTGCACCATTCCTTTTTCTTCACAATTGAGCACAAACCCCAAACCAGAAGCAAGCCTACATCCCCCGTTCCCCCTACCCCCAATAGCGCTACAGTTTCTTGAGGGAAAGAAACTGGCTTTGGACTTCATTTACCTTTACCAGAGACAGATACTTATTCTGCATGAAATCCAAGTTCCCGTACACCTCAATCCCTTATTATTCAACGGGTGCCGTTACAGGTGGAGGGTTCTATGTCAGAATAATTAGCCAGCAAGAATCTGACCATCCTGTCTTTCTCTCCTCCTTTGAGCCTCCCGGGGTGCCCTACCAAGAGAAGGAAATCAGCAATGAGAAGGAAGAGAGCAGCCATTTGGGACCAGAGACTCTGGGAAAATATACAGACACTTCACCCTGTTTCATTCTGAGAGAGAATATGCTTTAATTTCGTTATCCTTCAATAAATAACAAGCAAAATTGATCCTCGAATTCGGCCTCCTCGTTTGTCCTTTCGCCCAACCCTCTCACAGGGACCAATGTGTCACGTGATCCAGTAAGGGGATCACCCCTATAAGGGTAGCGCTGATTGGATTTCCACAGTGCTTGGCTCATCAGGCGGGCAGGGTAGCATAGGTTAGGACGGCTACCTGCCCTTGGATTGCCCGTAAGATAACCCATCATAATTTGCATACTTTTGTATGGAATAAACCTGCAGCCATCCATATTTTCTCCAAACAAAAAAGTTGTGTTGTGTATTTATTCATGCATGCCCTTTCTACTTTGGTGCGGGTGGGGACCTTGCGCCGATAATGGAACTATGCGGCTGCCAGCGGCCCCCACAGGGTGCCACCTTGGAGGGCGGCCAACCCTTAGTGGCATTTAGATGCCTCTCCACACCCACTCGCTTCTGAGGGACTCCAGGAGGAGTCCTCTTACAGGGTGCGCTGGACATGTCATGTCCGGCACGCCAGCAGATGGGGAGGGGTATTTAGGCCTCCCCCGCCATTGTTGTTCCTCTTTGCTGCCCGACACACGTCTCCCACCCTACCATGTACCCGGCATGGGACAGGCAAGGGAAGTTTGAGGATGTTGTAATGTTTTCTTTGTCATTGCAGGCGGAGTTACAGGGCGATCAGGAAGCAGTTTGGGTACAGAAGGATACCGCTGCAAGAGCACAATATGGGCGCCAGAGCCAAATCCTAGGAGCCTCATGGGAGGGTCCTGACCAAAGACGTTGGTGCCCAGTTAGTCCTTCGGGCCGTTGTGGGCCTGAACAACCGGGGGCTTGCCTTGCTACGCTCCGCCCTGAAAGGGGCGTGAGTAATAAGGGACCAATGTGTCACGTGATCCAGTAAGGGGATAACCCCTATAAGGGTAGCGCTGATTGTGTTTCCCCAGTGCTTGCCTCATCAGGCGGGCAGGGTAGCATAGGTTAGGATGGCTACCTGCCCTTGGATCGCCCGTAGGATAACCCACCATAATTTGCATACTTTTGTATGGAAGAAACCTGCAGCCATATTTTCTCCAAACAAAAAAGTTGTGTTGTGTATTTATTCATGCTGGCCTTTTCTACTTTGGTGCGGGTGGGGACCTTGCGCCGATAACGGAACTATGTGTCACTCCGCCTTACTCTGAGCCTCCCACTCATAAAGGCTAAAGGCGCCCAGCATCCCCACACCCCCTCCCACTGCAGACCCGTGTAAGGAAAGCTTTTCCAAATTAGATTTTCATGATTACTGCTGGTTTTAAAACCCTCGGGTAGGTTGTTAGAGAAAGCCAGGGGGCCCTGGTCCGAAAGCCGTTGCGCAGGAGAGACCAGAGAGAGATAGTAGATGTCTTCACCCATTACAGCCTGAGGGCGCTGGGAGGTGCCCTAAATAGGCAACTCATTTGGGCTGGAGGAGGCCACATTCTTCCTAGCCCCCACCCCTCTATCACTGCCGAGTTAGTCCTGCCAGATGTGTCTTCTGCTGAATCCCCCGAGCCACAGGCCCTGCTGCTCCCGCTGATAACTCCTGCAAAGTTTTCTAATTTGGAGATGCTCGTGTTTAATGAAGTTGTCATAGGAGAGATGGCGGGATAAGGCCCCCTTGTGAAAGGGACAGCTCGCTCACCCACTCCGCCTCTCCGGCTCCCGCACAATTCTGTCAAGTAATGATAGATAGAAATCTTTTTCCCCCCTGAATTGAGGCAATTGTCTCAGCCTCATAGCCGCTGTCCAAGAGATAGCAATGCTTCGTTATAGGCAAATCAAAAATAAGGCAGAATTAGTAAGGATAGAGGCAACGTAGACAGTCTTATGGAGGAGGTGGTGCTTTACACAAGTTGTTCCAGCTGAAGCAATGAGAGTCGTGCCTGCAGTAAGAGAAACTCAATAAAGAAAGTAGTGCTTACAGACTAAATAACACGTACCATGTAACAACCGAAGTAAAAGAGCCAGTCGCCAATGGAGGTTTCAAATGAAGACAAGGCGGTACCAAGGAGCGACTAACAAGCGTACTTACGAATCACAAGCCAGCATTTACGAAGGACAATGACACAAGTCAATGACAAATATGGGCAGAGAGTGGGCGGGGCTTCAAGTACATACTTCAATACAGCTTGCTTTGCAGAACAGCACATGCGCTCTGCCTCTAGGCTCGACCTAATGATAGCTCCTGGTAGGCTTGACAGGATTCACCTGATTAACCGCTCCCAACAGCCACACATCTGTAAGAGCAGCACCCCCACAGTGGTTTATCCCTCAAAAAAGCATTTCATGATAGAAATCTGCAGAGGGCCACTCTTGTAAATTTGGAAATTGCGTAGAATGACACGATTAATTACTGGTAAACTTTATTAGTCCGAGTCCAGGCATTCTTTATGGTGCAGCGGTCCGAGCTCCTGACTCAGGAGCTGGGGATCCGCGTTCGAGCTTCGGCTCAAAATCCATTGAACCTCAATTCTACGGAAGTTACTTAATCTCCTACTAATTTAAATCGAAAAACAAAAGTTAAACACAGTAAAGTCAAGCAGTGGGGTGGGAGGGGACGGCAAATGCTAGAAGCAAAGTACACAGAACAATTAAGGAGCATAGGCAGGCCAACAATAAGAAAATAGTGCAGTCAAAGCTCTCTAAATAACCCTAATGAGTAAGATACATGTAAGAAGGGCTGTCCTCATGGGAGGTAACAACAGAAGAAAGGGAGGTACTACGCAGGAAGAAGGAGGGACTACTAACAAAATAACCCAATCAAATAAAAGAAATTCTGTAAGACACTGCTAGGAGCCAATAAAATGTATGGGTGGAGATGAATGCCCATATACGGAATACAGCATGTCTCGAAGTTACAGCGCAAGCGCTGCCTATGCGAGACCTAAAAAAGTCACAGAAAGGAAGAGCACTTCTTTTGTGAAGGAAGTCATCATGTAAAGGTGGCTTCCCACGAAAATCAACTTACGCCAAAAATAAACAAAACTCTTACTTTATTGTATGATCCAAATAAGTGTGTAAACATTATAAATATTAGACCTGTAAATGATTGCAGTGCATTTACATACTCATTTAGATGAATCTTCACACTGGAAATGTGTTGCTCTCAGTGGAGAAGGGCTTCTCTGGCAGACGGTTTCTGCATTCTGCAAAGAGGCCCTGCCAGATGGTGAAAATAAGGAACCTCATGCACTGCAAATGTAGTACTCCCTTGGAGGCAGAATAATATGCGTAACAGCCAATAGCATGATGCTAAGAGACAACTACTCTTCTGAGTTCACCCAAGATGTGATTAAAAGTGTCTCAAAGCATTTGGAGGAGGAGCTACGCGTCCATACAATATGGCCGCGTGAGCCTATAGCTCCGTGCGACCCGCGCCTCGCCGAGCCTATCCTGTTGATATCCTGCGGCGCTGAGACCAGATTTCTTCGGCGGAAGGGTAGCGGCGGCGATTGGTCCAACTCCGGGCTCGCGGGGGTGAAGGGAGCCGGAGCTGCGGACGAGGGCAGTTTGGGCCTTCATCTGCCGAGAAGCCGGGGACCCGAGTTGCTTTAAAGGCCCACCCGGAGTGCAACAATATCGGAGGGACTGACCGGAAGTCGCCGGTCGCGGCCCAACATAGCCTGGCAGACCGATCGGGGAGGCCGCTCTGCCCGTGGCGGCAACCATACAGACTATCCTGTCGGCTCAGGGGGGGGGACTTGTCCAGGCCCCCTTTGCTGAGATAGACGCCGGGCCCGTGCGAGGGAGTGACATTGATGGAACTATTGTTTGTGCAATTGTCGGAGCACCGACCAAATTGTGGATGCGAGCTGAGTTGCTGGGCTCGTGTTTCCAGATAGGGCCCTTGAGGTTGTCGGTGAGGTGAAGTGGGACACCGCGTGGTGCCGCCGGGTGCCCCATCGCGGAGACGGCCGACTGCCATAGCACTCCGGGTTACCGGTGTGCCCGAGCGGGTTCTGCCTAGCTACGCCCTGACCTCCTATCCGGTGCCGGTGTCGAGGCGACATCGCTGGTCCTGGTGGGCCCTACCTCCCTGTATTCCTGATTGGGCCTCGGCGTTGGGTGATGCGGTGACCCCTTGCTGCGCCGGGGATATGGGCGAGGACGTTTAATGCTGAGTGGCGGCCCATGCCCTGCAGTTGATCGTTGGCATACCACTGACTAGACGTGTAACAGACGATCAAGCCCTAACCTCCTATTTGAACCATAGTGGCCTGAGATCCACTGCTTTTGCTCACCGATCACATCGGCAGACGCCTCCTGGGTCCGCTGGACAGCTGGTGTTTGAGCTGCATGGGATCGGCTGCCCGTCGCCTCTCTGCCTGAGGCCGGGGGTCCCGAGAGGGAGAAGGTGGGGCCGAAGTTGGGGGAGCTGTCCAGTGCATCTGCGATGCCCGAGTCTTGGCCCTGGTTAGCGCAGCATGATAGAACTGGCCCAGGAGCGGTAAAACAAGTAGACTTTGACCCGGTTGGGTGCCACACACACGCTTCACTGTGTACAGTCGCAGCCTCTGAGTCAGTGAGGTCATACCTTTTGGGGACGGGTCCGTAATGGTGGCGCGGGCTGAGAGTGGGGTACAACCTTCCAAATCGACCAGGGGATCTCGAGCAGTACAATCCAAGAAGCTGGACCGCTATACGCTGCCCAAGAGCTCGCCCTCTGGATCGGGTCGAGTATTGGAGAGTCGGTCGATGCTGCGTCGGAGCCTACGCTGCAAGACGCAATGGTGGCTATAGATGGCCTTAAGACATCCTTGGGGCAACAGATAGCGTTGCTGGACCATGAGCTGGATACGGTGACCATTGAAGTCAACCTGATTTGTGCCGATCTCACCAAAACTAGTGAGAAAGTCAAATCGTTGGACATCAAAACCACAAGCTTGACAGATGACGTTTCGCAGCTGCAGCAGGATGTCCGGGATCTTAGGAAGTCTGGCGCTCAGATGCATCGTAAGCTGGATGAATTCGAGGGACGGGTCCGAAGGAATAACATATGCATTATTGGAGTCCCGGAGAAGGCGGAAGGAGTGACCCCTGACCTATTTGTGGAGAACATTATCCTCAATCACTTGAAACCGAAAGGGTTGGGGAATTTCTTCACCATAGAACGTGCGCACAGAATTCCGGGAGGAAGACCTAGGCCCGGGGCCCCGCCGCTCCCAATGACCGCGAGGGTGCTCAACTTCAGAGATAGAGATGCTATCCTGCAGGCCTCCAGAACTGGAGGACCTTTGCGATATGAGAACTGCACCCTGAACTTCTTTCCTGACTTTACCCAGGCGCTCCAGAGGCAGAGACAGAGCTTTCTTGGAGTCAAGTGGCGGCTTAGGGATCGTGGATTGAAATATGCTATACTGTTTCCTGCTAAGCTGCGGGTTGAGACTGAGGAGAAAGTTTGGTTCTTCGATGACCCGGCAATAGCTTCGGACTGGCTGGACAGTTTTCGCCCCTGAGAGGAACCCCGGGGGGAAGGTGGTGAAGATGACCAGGGTGCTTAGCAACAAGACTGATAAGTATCAAACAACATGATCAACGTGGCCTGGCAGTTGGGGATTCGTGTACGAGACATTTCTGCAAGCCGGCCCCTTCAATTAGGCACAGGAAATGACTGGGATGGACGGGAGCGGGTGGCGGAGCTTTGACCTCCTCCTCTAATCTATATTTAGATAGTCGGTTAGTTAGATTATGGGACGACAGGCACACTGTGAGTTGGGGGTTGGCAAATGCCGAGAGCAGGGGTGCAGGGTGGGGGGCGGAGGGATGGGATTGTTTTGGGGTGGTTGCGATAGTGATTTTTTCCTATTTGTATTTGTTTTTTGTGTGTCAGGTGATGAAGATGTTGTGATGCGTTTCCTAGCCGGATTGAATGGCGCTGCGTAGTCGAGGGTCGGGATGAAAGTACTGAGTTGGAATGTGAATGGATTGGGAGACAAGATTAAGAGAGGGATGGTCAGTCAACTTATTAGGAGACACTCCCCGGATGTTGTGTTGCTGCAGGAGACACACCTGGTGGGTAACAAGTGTATGGCTCTCCACAGGGGGGGATATAAGTTAGTGGCGCACACTGGATTCACGTCTGGGTCCAGGGGGGTTGGGATTCTGTTGAAAAACTCCTTCCCCCTGACGATCCAGGCTACGTGGTTAGATCAGAGGGGCAGATATGCGGACGTCTCGGGGCTTGTTGAGGGTAAGATCATCACCATATTGTCGGTGTACGTCCCTCCGGGCCACCAGTCAGACACCTTCTGAGATCTGGGATCTGTTTTCCTTACACTACCACTGGGTGGTCTAGTGTTAGGGGAAGACTTTAATGCTGTGCTAGATGGGGAAGCCGACCGCAACCCGCCACGAGCGCTCAGGCAATCACAGAGATGGCTATCAGATTTTGTTGAAACGCTCAGACTAATTGATAGCTGGCGCGCGTGCAACCCAACACTGACGCATTTCTCGCACGTATCAGCAGAACATGGTAGCTTGTCGCGCCTAGATTATCTCCTGTTGCCGGCGGCAATGACCCCTGTGATTCAAGAGGTGAAGTATCTTGCCAGAGGTATCTCTGATCACTCCCCACTATGGCGACAACTCGTAACCGACAGACCTGCGGCAGGTAGGATTGCTCCACTTAGTGCATGGCAGTTAAAAGACCCACTTATTAAAAAAGTGGTACTTCGAATGTCTGACCGATACTTCCTGGAAAATAGTGGCTCAGTTGACTCGGCGCAGTCTCTCTGGGAAGCCTACAAAACAGTAGCGAGGGGGAGGTATTGTCCTTAGTTGCAGGGAAAAAGAAGAGGAGCCAAGCTGAGATGGTGCGGAAAGAGGCAGAAGTGATACCCCTGGAAGAGAGGGTGGAGGTCTCACACATGGCTGCAGAGATCCACCATCTGAGACTCTGGCAGGAGGAATACAAGTGTCTGGCGCGGGATAGGACAATAGCCACAATTGTGCCATGCAGAGCCGCATATACGAACATGGTGACAAAGCAGGTAAATTAATTGCATGGCTCGAGCACGGTGAAAGAGCCTCCAGGCTGGTACCGGAATTGAAGGGGTCGGAGTCGCATATGATTACGGATCCGCAGGCGGTGGCAGACGAGTTTTCAGAATATTACGAGAAGGTCTACGCTGCTGGTAGTGGGTATTCTGAGACTGAGAATGGTGATATGATTAGAGACATTCTTATGCCGACTCTGTCAGAGGAGGATAGAAACTATCTTGATTCCCCTATCTCCGATGACGAAGTTGCACAGGCCATAGGGCAAATAAAATCAAGTAAGGCGTTGGCCCTAACGGGATACCGATCGAACTCTATAAATTGAATGCCAGCCGAATTGCCCCATATATTCGAGCTATGTTCTTGGAGAGCAGGGAGGAGGGCAGACTTCCCTATGATCAACGGGTGGGGAACATTGTGGTTATACATAAAGTGGGTAAGCCCAAGGCACAATGTTCCTCGTATAGGCCTATATCACTTCTCAATGCGGAAACCAAGATTTTGGCGAAACTGCTGGCCACTCGACTGGCCAATGTGATCACGTCTTTGATTCACCCGGATCAATCTGGATTTATGCCGCGTCGTAACACAGGGCTGAATCTGCGGCGGCTTCACAGTATCCTTGGGGGTTCCTCACAGATTCATGAACCAACGGTAGTGGTGTCCCTAGATGCCACCATGGCGTTTGATAGGGTAGAATGGCAGTATTTGTTTGCAGTGTTGCGAAACTGGGCTTTGGGCCGGAGTTTGTCAGTTGGGTGCGATTGCTGTATGCTGAACCGCTGGCCAGAGTGGTGGTTAATAACTGTAGGTCCAGGGACTTCTTCCTGAAGAGAGGCACGAGGCAGGGATGCCCGTTGTCCCCGTTACTTTTTGCACTTGCTATGGAACCCCTAGCGGCCTGGGTTCCGATGGGACAAGTAGATACGGGGCCTATGATGGACGCCTGAATGGGAAAATAAGATATCGCTTTATGCAGATGATGTCTTGCTTTACCTCACTAATCCCAGAGTCTCCCTGAGTAATTTCCTGGATGTCTTGGATATCTTTGGCAGGTACTCGGGCTTGGCCATCAACTGGACAAAGTCGGTGCTCTTTGTCCTAGTTTGAGATCCGCCGGTGGTCCCGCTATCGTGTCCAATCCAGATTGAGAGGGTAGGTTTCACGTATTTGGGTATATATATCACGCTGGATCCGCGGCTGCGGTATACCAACAATCTGGCTCTCCCATCATACAGATGCAGGAAGGATGTGGAGTGTTGGAAGGTTCTCCGCTATCCATGCTTGGGCGAGCCGTCCTCTTCAAAATGATGGCCCTACCTCGGTTTCTATATTATTTGCAGAACTCGATGGACCCTGTGCCGGCCTCCAATTTTAAAGAGATAGAAACTCTCCAGCGGCAGCTTCTATGAGATGGTAGGGCCCGAATCGCGTTCGCCAAGCTAACTCTCCCGTGGTACGATGGCGGGATTGGTCTCCCAGACTTGCGGAGATACTATTGGGCTTCGCAATTGGCGGCAGTGAACCACATAGTTTATGGCCCCCTCAGGAACACGGGATTTGCCATCGACCAGCGACAGACGCCGGGAGGAATGATAGACAGCGCTCCATACGCTAAAACTGGGAAGTTCGCCTTAACCGGCCCGACTGCGCATGCGGTACAGGTGTGGCACGTGGCTAACAGATGTCTAGGGTGGGAAGGTAGACTAACACTGGCTACCCCCCTGTTGAATTCAGAAAAGCTGGGTAGCCTTTGGAAAACTAAGAGGTTCGATAAATGGGACACGATTGGTATCACTTGTATAAAGGATGTCTGGGGGAAAGATGGGGGGCTTACATTCGAGTCTCTACAAAAGGCATATAGTTTACATAATAATGAGCGGTTTCGGTATCTGCAGGTGCGTCACGCCCTTGCTACACATATACCTAGGGGCTTGGTTCTTCCAGAGTCGTCACCTCTTGAGGATCGCATGCTTGATGGGCATATTCCCGAGAAGACGGTCTCTTTGATATATAAGAAGCTGGTAAACAACATGGAGAGTCCTCTGGACTCTCCATGTTGGAGACCAATGGTGTATGGACGGGCTGGAACTGGATGATGAGGACTGGGTGGAAGCGATTTCCTCTTCTAAAGTCGTTTCAATTCAGATGAGGCTCCGACTTGTACAGTTGAAGATACTACACAGGTCTTATATCACAGGGCCCCGATTGGCACGAATGAGACAGGGAGAGAGTGGTGAGTGCATGAGAGAATGTGGAGAATCTGGCACCCTGATTTATATCCTATGGCATTGTGTGGCGATACAGACTTACTGGATAAAGATTCATGATGTGTTGAGGGAGGTTTTGGGGGCGTAGCTACTACCGGAAGCCCGAAGGTGTTTAATGAATGTGTGGGAGCCCACGGATCTGAATGTGTATCAGAAGCAGTGGGTCACTCTGGCACATATGGTGGCCAAGCGGTACATTGCCCGACTTTGGGGGGCCAGCCAACCGCCCCGGACCGCTCAGTGGGCAGAGGACCTTGACTGGTGCAGGTTCGGGGAAAAGTCGGTGTACATAGCCAGGGGATGCCTGAGGAAATGGGAGAAGGTGTGGGGAGCATGAAATACCCACCGGGGAGAGATTTGTGAACAACCATTGCCGAGTTTGAGATTGGAAGCGCAGGAATCCCCATGATCCTAACGTCGCGAGATATTGCTCTATATTCTGTATCTGACCGGAAAGATCTGTGTGTAACAGAATGTATGAGATCACCTGATGTTTTTATTTTCCTTTTTGTATTGTCTTTGTTCATTAATAAAAAGAGTTTTAAAAAAAAAAAGTGTCTCAAAGCAATAGGCAAAGGGGGCTAACCTAAGGCAACCAATAGCTGATGGGAGCTTCCCCAAAGCCGATTTGTTGCACATGTTTTCAAAATAAAATGTATTGTTTGTGCCAGACTCAAGAATCAAGTCATGTTTTGAAGGTATCTCTAATGAACACATTTATGCAACTGATTTATATAATGAGATGGGATCATTTTCATATTGTTCAATCTTTCTGAAGCACTGTCTTGATTTCACCATTTCATGGGCTGAAAAGCCAAGCCCTGAACTTCCTAAGGTGAAATTCAGCATCTGTAGCATAGCAGCGTGGGTTTCCAATACTTATGGGGGCCTTTCTCTATATGTTTGACCTCATTCAACCTTCGTAGCACGCTTAGTGCCCAAACACTCCACCACCATACCATCTTATAAATCTCCGTGCTACCTTGAGATCCAGGGTATGTCTTTCCTCCGTACCATCAGGACTCTGCCCCTGGACAGTAGAGCAACCACCACCCTCAACACCTCCAAGAAAAATCTGAAACAATAACATAATGTTGAGTCAGCATCTGACTTAGGCCTTCAATTTATTGTAGAAACAAATCTGCAACAGGTGAATGCATCCCCCAAGCATTCATATCAGTTTCTTGAGATGACAGTGGTGACCTTCAAACTGAGGTCACACAAGGTCCTCACCATCTGTTTTAATGGTGATTGCTTCAGATGTCCTCAGCTATAACTCTGAAATGCTGTGGGTGGTGTATTTGTTTTGCGGAGTCATTTTCCCCAGACTCATCAACTGTTTTTGGGATTGTTTCTCTAGGATTAAAGACTGCGGCTCAACAACATGCCACCCAAAAAGAAGCAACCGAGTGACAAAGCCAAGAGCCCAGAAGGCAAATCTGCAAAGGAGGCTCCTCCCACAGCAGGGGAGGCACAAGGAGAGGTCGAGGGCACAGGCGAGCCAGTCTTGTCCGAGAGAGAATCCATCTTTCAACAAGGGAACAAGCAGCTCGCCTTGAACATGGAGTCGCTGAGGAAGCGACTCGACATGCAGCGGCATGACAAGGAGTTCTTGCAGGGGGAAGCCCAGCGGATCCAGGTGGAGAACCAAGAGTACATGTCCCACATGTCCAAGCGGACACAGAAGTGTGAGAACGCCATCATCACGTTAAGCGACCAGAACCAGAGGGAGCTGGAGGACATCAGAAGGCAGCAGGAGGAGCTGCAAACCAACTTCATGGAGAAGGAGGCCCAGCTAAACGACCTGCTCCTTCAGCAAGAGGCCAAACTGGCTCAAGTCAACCAGGAGATCGAAGACCTCCAGCCCGTCAAGAACCTGCAGCTAGAGCAGATCGACAGGATCAAGGAGCTGGAGCAAGAGGTCATGACCTCCAGGGCCATGAACGCGGACACGCTGCTAAAGATCAAGAGGGCTTTCCTTCAGGGTAAGGCAGCGTACGTGGCGGACTCTGAGCAGCAGGTGCTGGCGCTGGCCAAGGAGGCGGGGGAGGAGGCGGAGCGCTTCATGAAGCAGCATAATGAGGGGGTGGTGCAAGAAAACCAGCAGCTGCACCAGCAGCTCCTGCACCTCATCCGGCGCTCGCGAGTACTGCAGGCGCACAAGTTGCACCTGAAGGTGCAGAACATGCAGCTCATCCAGGAGTCCCAGTACAGCCAGACCATGGAACGCTGCAGACGCCGACAGCAACTACCGCCCTTCAGTGGAGCAGCCACCAGTGAAAAGCCAAGGGTGAGGTTCAAGGGACTGCCAGAGGAACCCGTGAATGACACTTGCAATGACCACCAATCATAGTCCATCTTGACTCATCCCTGCACGTATGACGCAATTTATGAAAGGAATATGAAGCCAATCAGCAGCGGATTATGGGGGCACCTGGGCCCACCTGCACCCAATCAGGAAACAAAACCGACCCTTCCTATCAACATGGCTCCTGTTTATTCCCTGTGTTTATCATGGTGCTAGTAGTGGTGGGAAGGTTGGTGATAGTATTTACTCATTGCACCCAACCAGTTGGACAGACTTCTGCCAGAATTATCGCTAGCCACATTAAGGGTGGACATGGCCACCGCTCTCCGCCGCTAAGGAAACACATTCTGGAATCCCATCAGGAATAAACAAACTGTCAGAATATTTTAGCAGATTTGGTAAATGTAGTTTTAATTATATCTTCAGAATTTCTCAGTTCATTTTTAACATAAACCAGGTCCCAAAGGACAGACGAGCTCATGCTTTTACAGGGTAGCCCCTTCTCTACTAGCTTGTGTCACCAAAAGTGGTGCAAAGAGGGTGAACACAAGGCGTTTGCTCAGGATATGCGGATTCCTCATATTGTAGAAGTTATCATATGTGTACAATCATCCTTTAATGAACATAGTATGTGCTCCTTAGCAGTGGTCGCAGGACCTCTTGTGGTCACAGATCTATACAACGAAGCATTGCTCGATCCAAAACTGCGTGTTGAATCTCAGACCGGTCTCTATGCTCTACGCGGCATGTGGTGAATGGAGGTGGAGGGACAGGACATCACATTGCTGAACATGGAAGGGGAACCCTGGGCATTTGGGAGAGTGGACAGGGCGTTGACGGGCTGCTTGTAGTGGAAACCGAGGTTCAGAGTTATCGCTGTGTCTGGTTAGCAAAGTCAACTTCCTGGACAGCCTCTTCCAAAGGCTCAAATAAAGATTCAATGTAAAAAGAAAACACAGTGGTGTGGCCAAGTACAACCTCTCCTAGTGCCAGCTTGGGTGGCACCATCCCAGGTGTGACAATTCCCCTCACCATGCCGGTGAAGACGTTTTCTCCAATCTGGGTTTGAGACAGGTTCCAAATTGTTGATGCTTTTAAGACCCCATAGTCTTATTACTCCGTTAGAGTTTGAGATACTTCCATTCACCATTAAAACTCCATCTCACGCGACATGTGACGTGTACCAGTGACACGGAGTTCTGCAAGACCACTCTCTCTTGGTGCACCATGTAGATAATAGGCCTTTCTGGCATTCCCCCCGCGCCGCACGGCCGCCAGCTGCTGCGTGTGCCACTCCGCTTTGCCCTCTGCCTCGCTGCCTGCCTCGTGGCCGGCTGACGCCGCTGCCGTCTGTTTTGCTTGTTTTGTCTAACTATTGTGCTTGTATTTTTCCCTGCCTCGTGGCCGGCTGACGCCGCTGCCGTCTGTTTTGCTTGTTTTGTCTAACTATTGTGCTTGTATTTTTCCCTGCCTCGTGGCCGGCTGACGCCGCTGCCGTCTGTTTTGCTTGTTTTGTCCAACTATTGTGCTTGTATTTTTCCCTGCCTCGTGGCCGGCTAACGCCGCTGCCGTCTGTTTTGCTTGTTTTGTCCAACTATTGTGCTTGTATTTTCCCCTGCCTCGTGGCCGGCTAACGCCGCTGCCGTCTGTCCTGCTCTTGTATATCATTTTATGCCTGTTCACTTCCTGTATTAGCGTCCTGTTCTTGCACCTGTGCCTCTTGTTCTAGTCACGTTTGCCCGTTTTTCGCGCTCTCCTTCCTGTCTGCCCGCCTTCCCTCCCCGCTCCCCGCTTCCCGCCACCACCGCTGACCACGCCCCTTTTCCTCCGCTCCCGCCTCCCAGCTGCCCCGCCCACCCGCGCACTTCGCCTTAAATGGCGACCGTGCGAACGCGCAGCGGTCACGCGCAGCGGGCGCGCCGATTGTGCGCCGAAGGCGCGCCAAAGGTAAGCCCGTCTGCGCCCGTCCGCGACCGGATCGCGACCAGCGCCAGGACCCCTGGCCCCCGAAGACCCCGACCGACCCGCCTGACGTACTCCGCCGCCACCCTCATCGCTCTCAACTCCGGCCGACTCCCAGAATGCCATCAAGCCACACCACGACACACCCACGGACCTTTCAGCTGCCACACCTGCAAGTTCTCCTGCACCCGGACCTGCCTCGCACCAGCACCCGCCAAGTCGAACTCCAGCAGCACCCACCTCAAGTGCATCCTGATCAACACCCGCTCCGTCCACAGACACGCCATCGAACTCTGGAACCTCCTAGACGCCACAGCCCCTGACGTCGCCTTCCTCACAGAGACCTGGATGAACGCCTCTTCAGCCCCCGACATCGCCATCGCTATCCCGGAGGGCTACAAGATCGTCCGGAGGGACCGAAACGCCAACCAGATGGGAGGAGGCATCGCCATCATCCACAGGAACACCATCCGTCTCACGACCAGCACCGACAACACCCTGACCAGCGCCGAACACCTGCATTTCCAGATCCACACCAACCCGAACACCACCCTCAGAGGCACCCTGATCTACCGTCCCCCTGGACCACGCACGCAATTCAGCGAGGACATCGCCGACTTCGTCAGCCCGCATGCCCTCCCCTCCGCTGACTACATCCTCCTGGGGGACCTGAACTTCCACCTGGAGAACAACAACGACCACAACACCAGCACCCTGCTCGACAACCTCGCCAACCTGGGACTCAAGCAACTGGTGTCCACCCCCACCCACCTCGCCGGACACACACTCGACGCCGTCTTCACATCCAGCACAGACATCGACTTCAGCCACGCCACAGAGCTTCAATGGACGGACCACAGCTGCGTCCACTTCACCTTCAAGAGAACGACGACCCACCACCACCAGCAACAGGCCGCCCGCAGAAGCTGGAACAAGATCACAGCAGACCAGCTCGTCACCTCCCTGAGCCAACACCCTCCTGCCAGCTCAGCAAACCCCAGCCAGGCCGCCGATAACCTCACGAAGTGGATCAGCAACTGCTCGGACGAACTCGCCCCGCTGAGGACCCCGCCCAGCAGACCCGGCAGCAAGAAGGCCCCATGGTTCACCAACGAACTCAAGAGCTCCAAGAAGGACTGCCGAGCCCTCGAGAAAGCCTGGAAAAGGGACCCGACACCGGACAACAGGACCTCCTACAAACTGGCCACCCGGAAACACCACCAGCTGATCCGAGCCGCCAAGAAAACAGCATTCAAGGACCGGTTGGACAACAACGCACACAACAGCAAGGAACTCTTCAACATCGTGAAAGAGCTCTCCAACCCCAGCGCAGGAAACAACGACATCACCCCATCGCAAGACCTCTGCAACTCCCTCGCCTCATACTTCCACAACAAGATCACGGACATACACAGCAGTTTCAACAACCAACCAACGCACACCACGACCGACCAGCCACCCCCCCCCACCACCACCCTCCACGCCTGGACCCCGATCAGCACAGAAGACACCATCCGCACGATGAACTCCATCCACTCCGGATCACCAACCGACCCCTGCCCTCACCACGTCTTCAACAAGGCCGACGCTGTCATCGCACCCCACCTGCGAGACATCATCAACACATCCTTCGACACCGCCATCTTCCCCGAAAGCTGGAAACACGCCGAACTCAGCGCTCTACTCAAGAAACCAACAGCAGACCCCGCCGACCTCAAGAACTACCGCCCCATCTCGCTTCTCCCGTTTCCAGCCAAAGTCATCGAGAAGACCGTCAACAAGCAGATGGCCGCCTTCCTCGAGACGAACGGATCCCTCGACCCCTCACAGTCCGGCTTCAGAGCCAACCACAGCACCGAGACCGCCCTCATCGCCGCCACCGATGACATCCGAGCCCTGATGGACAATGGAGAAACAGCGGCCCTCATCCTCCTAGACCTCTCCGCGGCATTCGACACGGTCTGCCACCGCACCCTAATACGGCGCCTCAGCAACATCGGAATTCAGGACAAGGCGCTGGAATGGATCATCTCCTTCCTCGACGGAAGAACACAGCGAGTCCGCCTACCACCGTACAAATCAGAGGCCTCTGAAGTCATCTGCGGCGTCCCCCAAGGATCATCACTGAGCCCCACCCTCTTCAACGTCTACATGAGCCCCCTCGCGGCCATCGTACGCAAACACCACCTCAGCATCATCTCCTACGCCGACGACACCCAGCTGATCCTCTCCCTGACCAACAACCCCGCCGCCGCCAGAGCCAACCTGCACTAAGGGATGAAAGAGGTAGCCGAGTGGATGACGACCAGCCGCCTGAAACTGAACTCGGACAAGACGGAGGTCCTCATCCTGGGCTCTTCACCCTCCGCCTGGGACGACTCCTGGTGGCCTCCCGCCCTGGGCACCGCACCCAAACCGACAGACCATGCACGAAAACTGGGCTTCGTCCTGGACTCCTCCCTCTCCATGACCAGGCAAGTCAACAGCGTCTCCTCGGCGTGCTTCAACATCCTACGCATGCTACGGAAGATCTTCTGGTGGATCCCCACAGAGACCAGGAAGACCGTCACCCAGGCCCTCGTCACCAGCCGACTGGACTACGGCAACGCCCTCTACGCCGGGACCACCGCCACGCTCCAGAAGAGACTCCAGCGGATCCAAAACGCCTCGGCCAGACTCATCCTCGACATCCCACGATCCAGCCACATCTCCGGTCATCTGAGAGACCTTCACTGGCTCCCCATCAACAAGAGAATCACCTTCCGCCTCCTCACCCACGCACACAAAGACCTACACGACCAAGGCCCGAGCTACCTCAACAGCCGAGTCAACTTCTACGCTCCCAAACGCCACCTCCGATCAGCCAACCACGCCCTCGCCGCCGTCCCCCGCATCCGAAGAGCGACTACAGGAGGAAGGTCCTTCTCCTACCTGGCCGCCAAGACCTGGAACTCCCTCCCGTTCGACCTGCGCCTGACCCAAGACCACCTCTCCTTCAGGAAGAAGCTGAAGACCTGGCTGTTCGAGCAGTAGCGGCACCCCCCCTCCCCAGCGCCTTGAGACCCTACGGGTATGTAGCGCGCTTTATAAGTGTCACTGATTGATTGATTGATTCCAATACAACCCCAGATTCTGTCAGCCTGGATTATTCCTGGCCATGTGTGTTTGGCGAATTTCCATCTTTGGGAACATCAGTCACGCTATTGCACCATGAGGTGGCTTCAGGGCTGGGCCAGTGGTTTCCGGTGCTCAGCACCTGCATTTAATTGTCAACATTGGTGCTTGTGACGGTCTGCCACAAGTTGGTGCTGTCTGGCTAATTTAGAGATGACCACAACAACAGTTAATTATTAATTCACTACTTATATATATATATACAAAAATGACTATTACCTGTCTACAAGCCCTTCTTATAGCTTTGGGAGCCTGAAATAGTCTGGATTGTCACATTATAGGAGTGTGATGGTTAATTGCTGTGTTGTTACTAGCATTGGCAGCGTGGCAGGGCCAATCTGTGGTGCAGGCAGCAGTGGCTTCCTGACGAGAGCCCTGGCGCGTATGTTTTTATGTTTACAAATTAAGCACTGAGTGGCTTAGTCTACAAAGTGCCAATGATCACAGTACCTATCTGTACTGAATTATTCTATAAGTATTGCCTGTGCTTACCTGGAATGCATAGTACATTGTACCAGTAACCTGGACCCACCCTTGCCCACACCCCCACTATGCCATTAACACAGTGGTACTTTGCTGTGTGGCACTATATATGTGCTAACTGTCACTACATACATCAGCTATCTAACTCCATGCCAGCCTGAACCAAACACTGCTCTGTGTCACTCAATGCAAGCCTGACGGGCTACTCCCCCCTACCCGGGCTACTTGGCCTGCACTTGCTTTGCCTGCCCCAAGGCCACCAATCCTGTGCCAAACCTGGACTACACTCCACTGTGCCACCAACCCAGTGCCAACCTCCGATGGCTGTCGACCGCGCTGTGCCACGTACCATTGCGTTCCCAAAATGCCCAGAAGTATGTCCCACTACAGCAGTATTTACTCATCCCTACTTTCAAGGCACAGCAGGGGTGTCTGTGTGCAGCATGAAGTACTAACTTCCAGCTGGTGGAGGCAGACAGGAGGGGACTGCAGTCTGTGTCCTTAGGGGCTTATTCTTGCCCCTTGTAAGCCTCTAAGAGGTTAAAGGCATACATTGGTGTGTTAAGAACAAGTGGGACACAGTAAGTGTCACGGGCTGCATGGACTCCTCGCAGGCATGGAAACCTTGAGCGCAACGAGGCCCATATTTGCAAAGGTTTTGCGTTGATTTTGTGTTACTTTTTTAACACAGACCTGGTGCACAGTCCGTTTTGGTGTTTGCATTGGTTTGTACGAAATAGTAACACAGACGAGCCTGAAGCACTGCTTTGCGTTACTCTGCGTCAAGGGGGCTTCCCATAGCCAGTACATGTGCATTCCTGTACAACAACTGATGATTTTTGGTGCAAAACTCTATCCACTAACAATTGTAAATGAGGTCTTGAGCCAAACATGAATGCCACTTGAAAGCAGGTGTCAAAAAGGACAATGCTTCTATTTCTTGTAGCTTTTCCCACTTTACATGTGTTCTGCACTGTACCTCACACATCCAAAGTGGGAAAAGATTTAAAGTTATTCTAAGCATCTGGAGGCTGATTTACGTTGCCTGACACATCTCTGCAAATCGGCAGAGATGCGCCAGGAGAGATACGGCACGCAAGCTCATCCTTGCGCCACTCATGATGCGCTGCATTTACAATGGCGCAGGAATGAACAGATGCGTGTCGCATCTTGGGCGTGAAGTTGCCGCAGTGCTGAAGTTGTGTTGCGTGCGGCACGCAACTCCAGCACTTTTCCAACTTGCCCCATCTTTAACGTGGTGCGTTAAGCCTTACGCCTGCTTCAAGCAGGCGCAGGGTTTTGACTCATCAGTGTTGGGAAAGTGACTCAGTGAAATCTTGCAGATTTCACTGAGTCACTTTTCAGGGGCGTTCCTGCGACGGAACGCCCCCCCCTGCACCGGACCACCTACATGAAACCTGACACAGGTTTCATGTGGCGCAGGGCCTTACACCGTGACGCATCTCCATAGATGCGTCACGTTGTAAATGCCTCGTAGGGATGCGCCACGTTTACGCCGCCTTGCGTGACGCAACAGCGGCGTAAACATGGCGCAAGGGGCTTGTAAATCTGCCCCAGTGTTTTTTACTTTCCAGTACAAAACCTATGCTAGACTCACACAGACACCTATGCAATATAGTGCAAAGGTGGGTGTGTGGAGCATGGCAGCCTGATTTTGCATCAGTGCTAGAAAGAGAGAAGCCTAAAGCTTCTATTTTTATGTCAGCCGGAATCCCAGTTTACTTATGGGCAGTGTTTTTTTGGGGTATTCCAAAAAGTTTGTTTTGCTCCTCTTGTTCCAGGCCTCTGAGAAAGTAGGGAAGGAGCAGCTGGATGGTAGAATCCTTAGCATATTGAAGCATTCCTTCGGGTGCCTTCATTCAGTTGAAGCTGGAGTGGGAATAGCACCATAATGAGAAGACAGGACTCAGTTCTAAGGGTAGACATATGCCCCTGATCTTTCCCCAGTAGGATTAAATTGCCCTGGTGCCTGACATTTATTTAAACTGTAGCGCTTTACGTTAAAAGTGCTATAAAATGCTTTCAGTTCTGTCTTGGGACCAGGTCTCTATTTCTTTATCTGTATCCTCCTTTTTACTCTTTTAAATGTTGACATTGTACATATAGCGCTAGAATTAAAATAAAATAAAGTTGTGAAAGATAATGACCTTTATTCGATGCTGTTACTTCTCATAGAGTGTCTGAATTCCAAGCCCTCACCACCTTTTAGTGAAGGCATTGAACGCTCAACTGCACTTCCCTTCTGAGAGGTAAGGCTGGTAACAGTAGCGCTGGCGATCCAGGGGTCCTGGGAACACTGTTGGTTGAAAGACAACGGTTCACGAAAGAACTGCCCTATAACCACTCGCTGCCTCAGCACCCGCGGAAACGAGCAGTGCCAGCCGATATATGTCATGCTGTGTTGTCAGCAACGCTGATAGAAAGCTGGGGACCAAAAGCCGTATTTAATTAATAAGCATTGGAGCCACCATAAGCCAAATCCTACATTGATCCACCATTAGTCAATTATAAGTGGATCTACCATTAGTTAATCATACGTGGATCCACCATTAGTCAATCATGTGGAGATCCACCATTAGTCAATCATAAGTAGATCCACCATTAGTCAATCATACGTGGATCCACACTTAGTCAATCCTAAGTGAATCCACCATTAGTTAATCCTAAGAGGATCCACCATTAGTCAATCATAAGTAGATCCACCATTAGTCAATCATATGTGGATCCACACTTAGTCAATCCTAAGTGAATCCACCATTAGTTAATCCTAAGTGGATCCACCATTAGTCAATCATACGTAAATCCACCATTAGTTAATCATACGTGGATCCACCATTAATCAATCATATGTGGATCCACCATTAGTTAATACTAAGTGGATCCACCATTAGTCAATCCTAAATGCATCCACCATCAGTCAATCCTAAGTGTATCCATCATCAGTCAATCCTAAATGGATCCACTATTAGTTAATCCTAAATGGATCCACCATTAGCCAATCCTATTTGGATCCACCATTAGTTGATCCTAAGTGGATCCACCATTAGTCAATCATACGTAGATCCACCATTAGTCAATCATATGTGGATCCACAATTTGACAATCCTAAGTGAATCCAGCATTAGTTAATACTAAGTGGATCCACCATTAGTCAATCATAAATGCATCCACCATCAGTCAATCCTAAATGGATCCACCATTAGTCAATCCTAAGTGGGCCCACCATCAGTCAATCCTAAATGGATCCACCATTAATTAATCCTAAATGGATCCACCATTAGCCAATCCTATTTGGATCCATCATTAGTTGATCCTAAGTGGATCCACCATTAGTCAATCATATGTGGAACCACAATTTAACAATCCTAAGTGAATCTACCATTAGTTAATCCTAAGTGGATCTACCATTAGTCAATCATACGTACATCCACCATTAGTAAATCCTACATGGATCCACCATTAGTCAATCATACGTGGATCCACCATTAGTCAATCATACCTGGATCCACCATTAGTCAATCATACGGGGATCCACAATTAGTCAATCTTAAGTGAATCCACCATTAGTTAATCCTAAATGGATCCACCATTAGTCAACCTTATGTGGATCCACCATTAGTGAATCACATGTAGATCCACCATTAGTCAATCATACGTAGATCCACCATTAGTCAATCATACGTGGATCCACTATTAGTCAATCATATGTGGATCCACCATTAGTTAATACTGAGTGGATCCACCATTAGTCAATCCTAAATGTATCCACCATCAGTCAATCCTAAGTGGATCGACCATTAGTTAATCCTAAATGGATCCACCATAGTTAATCTGAAATGGATCCACCATTAGCCAATCATATTTGGATCCACCATTAGTTGATCCTAAGTGGATCCACCATTAGTCAATCATATGTAGATCCACCATTAGTCAATCATAGGTAGATCCATTAGTCAATCATATGTGGTTCCACAATTTGACAATCCTAAGTGAATCCACCATTAGTTAATCCTAAGTGGATCTACCATTAGTCAATCATACTTAGATCCATCATTAGCAAATCATACATGGATCCGCCATTTGGCAATCATACGTGGATCCACCATTAGTCAATCATACATGGATCCACCATTAGTCAATAATACGTGGAGCCACCATTAGTTAATCTTAAGTGGGTCCACCATTAGTCAATCATACGTAGATCCACCATTAGTTAATCCTAAGTGGATCCACCATTAGCCAATCCTACTTGGATCTGCCAATAGTCAATCCTTCTGGGATCCTACATTAGTCAATCCTAAGAAGACCCACTAATAGTCAATCCTCTTTGGGTAGGAACCTAATCTAATGAGATTTAGATTGGTGGATGAATAGTGCATGGCCTGAGGATCTTACCCCTCACCAACAACCCACTGTTGCAGAAACAGTACAACTGCGTAAAATCACACAATCAGGACACTATGAAATGTTTTATGCCCTCCACAGTCTGTATAGAGTTAGTGGTGAACAAGCTCTGCCACATGGCTCTACTTGAGAAGTGGTTCACAGCTGAGAAGTTGGAAAAACTGGAGAGGGAGGATCGAACTGTATAGTTTCTGCAAATTATCCTATGGTGAAGGGAGTGTCACCAGGGGCACCACAACATCAGTGCATTGCTTCTTGTTTGCTGTACAGGAACTAATTGATCATAAGAACCTTTGTGCTACACATCGTAAGTTAAGATCAAATCAGCATCAAGCCAGAGGGCTGTGATCTATTATAGATGAAAAAAACTAAACATGTCGATCCAGAGCCACAGGTTCTCAGATATGCTTCCACCTCTCCTCCCGCTTCCATCTGAAGGATGCTGTTCAAGCACAGCGAGACACTCTACTAGACAAACACATCAACAGCAGCCCATTACAGTGACTGACCACTACATGGATCAAACAATTACATTGACCATGACATCACATCACCTTACAATTACCTCAATTTCATGGATATCACGTCTCTCTTGCTGACTTGAGGTTGAAAGCCAAGTCAAGCAAATGGCAAGCCACAGTCCTGGTTGTAGTAGATCTGTTGGTCATATTGATGTAATTATGTCAGGCTAGTGAGGTGCACTTCTATACTGCATCCTGAGAAGTTCAGAAACAAGAGTGAGGAGTTTGGGAGGATGGACTTGACTCTACAGAGATCATTTTTTCTATCAATTGTTGTAGGTATTGGAAGTAATCTGAGTCCATTAAAGATCTACTTATGATGAGAATGGTGTCTTAAGGAGCACCAAGACTTTAGCCAAACCAAGCACTGGTGAAGGGTGGAAGACGCGAGGACACAGGCAGCCGTGGAAAGACTCATCCAAAATGAGGACTGATCTTCTTAAATTTCTGGAGTGATCACATCCGCTCAGAATCTAAATGTTGATAGTTTGAGAGGTGCCACTGTGTATTTACGATAATGTCAGGTGTTTTCAGTATTTTGAAGCATTATCTTTTAGAAATGTTTTTTTTGTTCCTCATGTATATTTTTATGTGAATTTATTGCATGTATTCCTATATTCCTATATAAAAACCAGAGGTTTAATAAAATGTAATTGTAAAAGAAATTCACTGACTACCTAACTTTCCCTGAGAGCAGCTGATGTCCCACCATCAGTGATTTATTTTCAGTGGTTATTCCTTTCTTTAAGGCTGTTTCCTACCATCATTGATTTATTTTCAGTGGTTATTCCTTTCGCTAAGGCTGAGTGCTTTGACACATGAAAGGACCAACAAAGTTAAGTATTGCAAGATGCACTCTCCTCCCTGCCATAAAAAAACTCTAAAGATGGGATCCTGGTTTCTTCCTCACTTCTTCGGAGGAAAGAGTGAATCTGGGACCAACAAGTACAAAGACAATGAAATTGACAGGAACCTTGGCTACTCCTACCACACAGTCGTACATGGGCTGTAGTTTTACTTGCCTGCCCCTGGTTTCATCCCAGGCATGTTCAAGTAATTTCCTGTTGCAGCCTCCATCATCCAAATTTCCTCTAGCGTAGAATCTGAGCCTGTGCCCACCTCCTTAGCCACACTCCTGTCATGACCTCTGGTTCCAGAAATCCTAGCTCCTGAAGAACACTTGCCTGCTAGCCCAAGGTTCTCCTATTTAGGAATGAGATTGCTTCTAGAAAACCCCTCCTTCGCTCATATGTACTTGCTCCATGTTTTATCTTGTGATGTGATACGTGGATTATGCCACGTGCCATTTTAGTAGCACAAGAAAGAGAGAGCGAACAAGATGTGAAAGCAGGAACTCATGAGAGGGCCTTTGCATTGCATCTTTTCCTACTCGCTTGAGATAATCCTCAATCCACTCACGTATAAGGATTTTATGCCATCCTAAAATGAAGTAATGCAAAACGAACAAAGGCAAAAGAGTCACCTTTGATCAAAGCCAAACTGGCTCTGCTAGCTTGAAGCTTCTCCGGTGGATGTCATGATTTTCCTTGTTGTGGCATCTGCCCAACAGTTACCCCTTTACTGTCTGCATAATACTTTGGGGTCCAGGTACCTACTGTCCAGTTTGGTGTAAATGGAACGGAATCTGTTAACTTCAAGGAGACAGGCTGATGATGACAGAGAAGTATAAACCAGAGGCCCTGACACAATAGGGATGGTGGCCATTAAAATAAACAAGCACCCATGGTCTGACACTAGAACTCAACCCACCAGGGGCTGGCATGAGTCTGAGCTCAGCACACTAACATCAACCAGAAACCCTACCAATAAACCCCACAAAACAGGCATGGCATTATTTCACGTTTTTATTGTTTGAAAATGAGGTATTTGTGAATCTTAACAATGTTGAGTTGGTGAAATAGCACGATTGAGTAGCAGAATCACTTACAACAGGAAATGAAAAGTATGACTCAATCAGTAGGTTCAACAGGTAGCATTGGGTATCTGGTGGCTGTGATGCACCTGCGTGCCCCTGGTCCTAGCAGATAGACCACCACAAACCTCTCAGCATCAGTTCCTCGTTCTCAGCTAAGGATAAGCCAAGCAACAACTGCTCAACAATGTCTTTGCTGGTTGCTTGTTCACAACAGTCATGAATAACCCTCTTTAGTTCCTACGTGTGTCCCAAAAGCCACAGGTTTATCTGATTAGAGCCCCAACCTTTACTAATCTGAAGAGAATACAACTGTCATGGCTCTTTTCTTTGGGAAGTTTGTGCATGGACACCGGATCATTGGGTGTCACAATTGTGCCAGGTGACTGAGCTCTCCCCTTGAGCAGTGCATGCATGAAGGGACTGGGAGGAGGACATTGGGGCCAATGAGAAACAGGCACTAGGTGGAAGCAGGACAGGGAAACACATTCACTAGGATAAGTGGACATGCACTGTGGAAGACCACAGGGTGTGGAGAATGGAAGACCCAGAGACATTGGAACTTTTGGACAGGTATCCTGCAGACAAATACCTGTAGGTAGTGGGACAGGGAGAAACAGTGACACAGACTGCAATGATTAACTATAAACTGGACACAGGAACTGGGAAACGGCAAATACAAACCCATGAATGTGTGGTGTGTGTACATATGCACACACACATACATATCTCCTCCCAAGAGACAAAGGCCCTGCAATAAGAGAAAACACTTGGTTTTTGTGGCACAAACACAGATATTGAAACAGAGAAATGATCACCGACACGTGAAATGAGAGACACAGGTACAGGCTTTAGAAAAGACAGACGCACTGTATTACAGACAGTCATACAAAGAATGAAGGCCACACTCCATTAATTGAGCCTACAAATTCCCCTAAGCAAATGCACCCTAAAATCTACCAGCAGCCACACAAGACCATAACAAGTGGAACAATGGTTTGGGTATCTAAAACAAACCGGAAGAAACATGACAGTATCACATTGAAATGTCTTCACTGCAGCGTTCGTCATCCAGACATCGAGAAGGTGAGGTTGTTGGTTGGTACATCAAAAATCACTGATAAAGCTCTACTACCATGTTCCTTTTCACAGCTTTGAGGCGCTGATAGTTACATGTTGAATTAGCAGGCACTGACTCACACATCTTCACTGCCAGGTTCTTTCTATTTCGAGCAAAAGGGTGTTTGAAAGGCCATTGATGCTTCCATTCTGCAGAGTGCCTTGTTTTAGCAAAGGGAATGCCATCAGTCATCATTGGTCGGTATAACATGTATGCAGTGATATCTCGTCACTTCAGCCCCTTCTTGTAATCAACGCTTTGCTCGTCGCAGCATCCTTCTCTCAGCATTGATCCTCACCGCATTGCCCCTTCTTGTAATCAACGCTTTGCTCGTCGCAGCATCCTTCTCTTAACATTGATACTCACTGCATTGCCCCTTCTTGTAATCAACGCTTTGCTCGTCTCAGCATCCTTCGCTCAGCATTGATCCTCACCGCATTGCCCCTTCTTGTAATCAACGCTTTGCTCGTCGCAGCATCCTTCTCTCAGCATTGATCCTCACTGCATTGTCCCTTCTTGTAATCAACGCTTTGCTCGTTGCAGCATCCTTCTCTCAGCATTGATCTTCACCGCATTGCCCCTTCTTGTAATCAATGCTAAGTTCATTGCAGCATCCTTCTCTCAGCATTGATCCTCACTGCATTGCCCCTTCTTGCAATCAACGCTTTGCTCGTCGCAGCATCCTTCTCTCAGCATTGATCCTCACCGCATTGCCCCTTCTTGTAATCAACGCTTTGCTCGTCGCGGCATCCTTCTCCCAGCATTGATCCTCACCGCATTGCCCCTTCTTATAATCAACGCTTTGCTCGTCGCAGCATCCTTCTCTCAACATTGATCCTCACCGCATTGCCCCTTCTTGTAATCAACGCTTTGCTCGTCGCAGCATCCTTCGCTCAGCATTGATCCTCACCGCATTGCCCCTTCTTGTAATCAACGCTTTGCTCGTCGCAGCATCCTTCTCTCAGCATTGATCCTCACCGCATTGTCCCTTCTTGTAATCAATGCTAAGTTCATTGCAGCATCCTTCTCTCAGCATTGATCCTCACCACATTGCCCCTTCTTGTAATCAACGCTTTGCTCATTGCAGCATCCTTCTCTCAGCATTGATCCTCACTGCATTGCCCCTTCTTGTAATCAACGCTTTGCTCGTCGCAGCATCCTTCTCTTAGCATTGATCTTCACTGCATTGCTCCTTCTTGAAATCAATGCTTTGTTCATTGCAGCATCCATCTCTTAGCATTGATCCTCACCGCATTGCCCCTTCTTGTAATCAACGCTTTGCTCGTCGCAGCATCCTTCTCTTAGCATTGATCTTCACTGCATTGCCCCTTCTTGTAATCAATGCTAAGTTCATTGCAGCATCCTTCTCTCAGCATTGATCCTCACCGCATTATCCCTTCTTGTAATCAACGCTTTGCTCATCGCAGCATCCTTCTCTCAGCATTGATCTTCACCGCATTGCCCCTTCTTGTAATCAATGCTAAGTTCATTGCAGCATCCTTCTCTCAGCATTGATCCTCACTGCATTGCCCCTTCTTGTAATCAACGCTTTTCTCGTCGCAGCATCCTTCTCTCAGCATTGATCTTCACTGCATTGCCCTTGTTCGTCGCAGCATCCTTCTCTTAGCATTGATCTTCACCGCATTGCCCCTTCTTGAAATCAATGCTTTGTTCATTGCAACATCCTTCTCTTAGCATTGATCCTCACCGCATTGCCCCTTCTTGAAATCAATGCTTTGTTCATTGCAGCATCCTTCTCTTAGCATTGATCATCACCGCATTGCCCCTTCTTGAAATCAATGCTTTGTTCATTGCAGCATCCTTCTCTTAGCATTGATCTTCACTGCATTGCCCCTTCTTGAAATCAATGCTTTGTTCCTTGCAGCATCCTTCTCTTAGCATTGATCCTCACTACATTGACCCCTCTCATAATCATATCATGGGTAAGTTCTCTGCACCATACTATCGCTTAATGTTGATCTTCACTGCATTGCCCCTTCTTCTATCATCTATAAGTTCACTGCAACATCACCCTCTCAGCATTGAACTTTATTGCAGTGCCCCATCTTGTATCATTGATAAGTTCACTTCAGCATCACCCTCTCAGCATTGAACTTCACTGCATTGCCCCATCTTGTATCATTTATAAGTTCACTGCAACATCACCCTCTCAGCATTGAACTTCACCGCATTGCCCCATCTTGTATCATTGATAAGCTCACTTCAGCATCCTTCTCTTAGCATTGGTCTTCACTGCAGTGACCCTTCTCTTCTTGTAATCATTGATAACTTCACTGCAGCATCCCCTCTCTTAGCTTTGGTCTTCGCTGCCCCTTCTTGTGTCTTCTATAAGTTCACTGCAACATCTCTGATGACTTGAGGATTATTGCTGGGTTATTGGATGCCGACTAAAAAGTATTCACTGAAATGTTTCTTTTGTTAGTGCCAATCATTTAAGGATTATTGGTTGGGATTCTGCAGAGATATCCAATGGTAGTGCAGGAGGGACAGTTATAGCTGCCGAGTCTGAACAGGTCATTCCTTGTCTGACTGCCAGGAGGAAATTGAGGATTTGTTTATAAATCATATACTCACGGATCAGCCAGAAAACAGAATCTGTCTTATAGCGGGTAACCCATTTATTAATGTGGCAGATTGGACGTTTGCTAAGAAGTGCCTTCTCTTGCCATTGGTATCCATGGATAACATGCTACCGTGGATGCACTGTCCTGAACTGGCAGGAAGAGGATGGGTGTTTGCAATGGTATAGAGTCTTTACCCCTAGTCTTTACCCCGTAGGATATTACTATTCAGGTAAGTACCACACAGGAAAGTACCACGCAGGCCATTTTTTTGTACTTTGCCATACAGTACTTTACCGCACCGGTATTCTTTCCTAAATGTCATAAATATTATGGATTTAAAGGCTAAGAGAAGGGTAAGGTTACAAGGTCGTAAGGGTAAGGAAGGGCAGATGTAAAGGGCGGTAAGGGGTTTTAGGGTTCAAGGAGGTAATTCTTTTTAGCGTTCATGGGTGGTAGTGGTAAAAAGAGGTAAGACGATTTAGGGTTCAGGTGCAGGTAAAGTGATTTAAGGTTTTTTGGCAGGTCCTGGGTTGGTAGAAGTAAGAGGTTTTAGAATTCATGAATGGGAAGGGGTAATCGGACGTAAGGGAATTAATGAGAAAGAAGGGGCGTTTGGGGGATAGCCCCCCCACAAACATATCAGATAATCAGACAATACCAATGCATTGCTTTGTTAATGCATGTGTTGTAAGGTCCTGCGTGCTACTACGTGTTGTAAAGGTCAACGAGTTGTGATGTCCACTGGGTAGAGGAATGCGGGGTAAAGTCTGATATTCATTTAAAATGTCAGCTCCATGTTGATGGGATTTCATCTCTCATCATGGGGAGAGAATTGACTAGTGATTCCTTGATCAAATTCTCATGATTCAGCCTTCATTAATGCAGTCGTTCGCTCAATATGGGCAGACAAGGATGGGTGGTTAGTTACCAGTGCTCGATACAGAGGTAGTCGCTATATAACGAAACGATAAAAAAGTTTTTTAAAAATGCTTCAAAAAGGAAGAGAAATCAGACACAGTCTTTTCATATCTTAAATCATGCTATAGGTAGAATTACAACATAGAGATATTTTAAATCAAAAACTTTTATACATTCACAGGTAAATTAAATGCTATTAAAATATATGAGTTAATTATTCTATAAGGCAACCCATTTGTTTCACATGTAACTCCTGCTGCCGTGTGTGATGAAAGGATCACTCAGACTTTCAGAGTTAAGGACAGCATTTGGGGGATGGTTTCATACATCTTATACAAATTTGTTTACACAGTAAATATGCCAAATTAGTGTTTTTCCAAATCGCTGCGGCTTTATCTAATACCACCGTGGTCACTATTTATCAATGTGCTATCCCTTCCTGGAATGTCCCTGTCAGTTGTGGACAGGGATGGCCATCTCATGCTTTCATTGATGTGCTTTCCCTCTAGAGCAGTCTTTGCGGTGGGTTGGACAGGTTTCGCTCTAGTCTCTGGAATGCCGTCCTGCCGCAGAATGCGCCATCTTGAGGGAACCGTTGGCCTCTGGAGGCTGGGTGCTCCAGCATCTTCAATGCACCCTGTCCTCTTCCAGCCCTGGATCTATGAGTCTGGTTAGGTTTTCCTCGAGATCTTTGAAAGACGGCCTCTGCATACGCTCTCGTGTCCAGCACAGCCTCATGATGTCTGCCATCCCTTCAGGACAGTCTTCAGGTGTAGGCAAGGGAGAACCCTGTAGCAAGCCCCGGATGTAGGCTTCATTGTTTATATCTGTAGGACACCAACAAACAGGTAAGATGAGTAGTGAACTAGACATAAGTAGTGAACAGTAGACTTATTCCAATGTCTGCCTTAAAACAATACAAAACATTTGAAATGTTATATTACTAAACCTATTGTCTTTCAAGTTAAAATACATAAACATACATATATACAAACCGAAAATAAATGTTTCTTATTTTTTTCAATAAAAAGAGAAGAAGGGATCATAATGGTACCAGGTAGGGTAGATATCTGCACATTAAGCCGATGAGCAAAACAAAATTAAATATTTAATCGGACTCACCCCCAGCAAAACCCTGGTGGTAGCCGTCTATTGATCCAGAAAATGATGGGGTGAGTTGTTGCAAAATAATTTATGTTACCGACAAAATAGCAGATGCAGCCAATTAGTGGCAAATACTGTTGGGTGATTAATGGCAACACAGATAATTGAGCTGGTTCTATGTAATTTAAAAGAAAAGCAATTTCATGGAATAGCATTGCTGAGAAACCCTTTCACTTAAATTGTTTATTGGACTTTTGCAGGATGAATGCCATTTGCCATTTCATGGATACTAATACAAATAATGTATTTTTTAATCAAAATTGGCTTTTGCATGCTTATTTTTAAGGTGTAATTGCAATGGTTGCAGGTCTTTAAGAAATATTTTAAGCAGAGGTTTTTATTTCAGTGCTTTACTTCAGGGAACATTCCTTCAGATATATATCTTTTACATTGTCAACCAATTACTGCAGATGCTTTTAATTTCCTGACCCCTCACCACCCCAAAACACCATCCATTCTTGACCACATCACAACCCGTAGGCACCAGCCATCCCTACCCCTTTAATACACTTTCTATGCCTAAACCACACCCATCCCTGAACCCCTAAAACCCATCACCATCTCTAAACTCTACCCACCACAGAACCTTGAAAACTCTCACCAGCCCTAAACTCTGCCCATCCATGAGCCCTAAAAAACCCTCAACATCCCGACAGTCCATCCATCCCTGAACCCTAAAACTACTTACTTCACCCATCCCTAACCCCTTAAAAGCCCTCTTTATCCGTAACCATCACCTCTTCTTGAACCCAAAACATCATCACGGCCCCTTAACTTTATAGAGGTTTAAGATAATTTGGGATTTTTCCTTAAATCTATCCATTTATTTTCAATTTATTTGTATTTCCTCAAAAACCTCTTTCCTTAAAATTGGCTTTCCATGATTTGTTTTCCTCCAATGTGATGTATCAGTTTTTTTCCCAATAATTCACATACATAATATAGTGCGAATCACTGCTCAGTAACCAGAGGGGAGTTTAACTTGTGACAGACTAACCAAAGGGGAGATTGACTGCACAGAGCTGATGGGAGCCAAGTACTGAGAGAGTAACCTACAGGGGATAGGTATCAGTAAAAGAGCTTTTGGGGCTTATTTCGGCATAAAACCCCATAGATCTGATTCTAACTGAAATAACTGGAAAACTGAATGGGGCAGACTACAGTCACAACAGTATAATAGTCATCCCACTGGTGGAATAATTGAGGGGGCACCATTATTAACCAAATAACAATTGTGGTGATGACTCCCAGCAAGCATTACAGTGATTCTTTTATGTCAGGAAGTGCCTTTGTGTAGTCATGGGAGCTAGGGTGATGGACCAGACCCTTTGTGCATCTTTAGCTCTGCAGGATGAAACATTGCAGGTTGCCCTTTATCTTTGCAATATGTCATGACTTTTCTGGAAGACCATAAAAAAACATTTGTTTCATGGATGTTCTGGACGAATCATTTGTTTTATAGTAAACAATACTCCATAAAAATGGAAATAGCATTGACAATGGGAAACACTACAATCTTACTTCATTTTTAGGCCTGGGGAGTCCGAGCTGGGCTGGTAGTGTTGTGCAACAGAGGAAACCCAAATGTTGTGTGTGTTAAATTGGATATTGCCTCATTCTGTTTTGATATCATTCTTATTGTAGTTCCTGTTATATATCTATTGTTTGTAGGAAAAAGAGTAACTGGATAATGCAGTAAAAAAAAAGAAAAGGCCACAAAATAGATATGCATGCTGTAAGCAGCATGGCCCGCTTGTATTTGAAAGGCTGTGTCTCTGGTATGCAGCACACAGCATCACACACCCACAGCTGCTGCAATGGGAGGTTCTGCAGCACTCTGCAGTCCTCAACCCAGAACAGTGACCAATGACCACCTCCTGGCTGCCTTTATCAGCACACACAGACACGTGTCAAGGACAGTGGTAAGAGACAACACATTTGTGCATAATACCTGTTATCCGTAGAACTGTAGACTCTACCAACTCAACCAGAACTTCAAACTACAGCTCTTCAAACCCCATCAGACCTGCAGACCCACCATGTGGACCAGCACCACCTAAAACACCAACAAACGTTTAGACCTACTAACTCCACCGGAGACGTATGATTTGCACCTCCAGAACTGCAGTCACTCCCTCCTCCAACACAAGCATGCAAGTCAAAAAGCAGTGTAGCTGTGGACTTTACCACCACAACTAATTCACCACCTCACCCAGCGTTAAGGTTATGTACTCTACCACATGACACAGCAACTGATAGGCGCACCCCAACTCCTCAAACAACAGCAAAACTATGGACTCACCATCCCAAACATGCACCATTTGAACCACGTTGTAAACTACTGCCTCAAACAGCAGCAGAAGCCTGGACTGAAGCAGATGGACCACAATTAGGACCCCCAGAAAGATTCCCAATGGTTCTAAGCAGTTCAGGAACCACCACCCTCCATGTCTTTTTACTTATTAAAATGGACCAGCCATCCCAGCTGCACCAAAACAGTACACTGTAGCATCTTTATCTGGACCAGAAACAATGTATCGTGTTAACTTAACCAGCGCCCACATTGTATAGCTGACCACCACAGACCAGTGGTACATACTGTATTCTCAACTACACGTAAAATAGACTTTACCAAGGCATCCACTGAAACTGTCTTTACTGGTAACTACTGCACCTCAGCCAGCACAGGACAGCTTGGCCCTTCCACGTCAACCATTACGAGAATCCTGGCCTCTACCACTTTGATTTGCACCAAAACAGTATACTATAACACGCCAGCCATCACCATAGCCTTTGATTTTTACAGCCAAAAACACCAGCAGAATGCCAGAACTACTATTAAAACAACCATTGTAAACCAGACTAGAACATTAGTACAACTGTACATCACAGCATGCTATGCAACATAAAATGATGGTAAACCCTAAAGCTCTGACTACCCTCTTGTATGCTATTGGTCCTAACAAAATAGTCTAACACACATCTGCCCTGATAAATCCTGAAAGAAAACTGTTGCACTATCCAACACTACCTATCTGTACTTCCACTAAACATTCTCTGTCCATGTTGCTCCTTGCTCTCACTGTCCAGTCCAAGGCGCTATTAGCTGCAGTCGTGCAATGTAGCCTTCAGATAAACCAAACGCAAGATGAGCCTGAACAAGCAACACCGAGCCCACAGAGTACAAGTCCCACTTGTAGCGCACCAGACCATTTGTCACCACAAGACTGCTGCAGGTCAGGGTATAACAGGGCATTTCCCTTAGTACCAAAGGATTTAGTTCGCTTTTTTGCTGAGGTGTGATGGTATCTCTTTATCCCACACAACTTATGGTAATCACCGTAAGGAGCCACAGTCACATAGGGAATCCAGATCAGTAAAGCCTGACTGAATATCAGTTGTGGCTGCTGCTAATTTGCAGTAATAAAACGTACCTGCTCCTGCGGCTGCCTCACGCTCTCGTGCTCCTCTGTTCTCCTGCTGCTCCTGGCAGTCCCTGGAACAGACTCCCCATCCAATCCAGATGCTGCTCTCATACGATGAGAGCAGCACCAAGATTTGATGAGATGGATGCACAGGGAGCCTGCCAAACAGGCATGCACACTTAGAAGTTCACATAGCACTCCATTCCTCCTCTCTACCATGTCCCGGCCTCTCCCTACACACGCTGGCTCAGCCATCAGCTGAAAAACAAAACAATAGTAAAATATTGTTTTCTTTTTCAGCTGCTGGATCTGAATCAGTGGGGCGACGCTCCGCCACCATTGCAAAATATCTTGCCTAGCTATATTAATTTAAAAGGCATTTTTGAGACATCTTTCCTGAGCTGATCGTTAGTACTGAACCAGTCACAAAAAAGGATAGAGATTAGAGAGCAAGGATAACAACCAATTAATTAGATTAAAGAGAGTAGATTAAATAGTTTCTTCTGAGATCCAATTGGCAAAAAAGCTTGAAGGTAAAAGGAAAATCTCTGACTCATGGCGGCCTTGGACAAAAGTTTACAAACACCTTTGACCAATAGCCTCTACCCCAGTACCTGAATAGGATAAAATAGAAACAGGACCAATGCAACTTCTAATTTGTAACCATCCCTATAAACCTAAGCAGCTTCCCTTGCCTTCCTATCCCACAATTGCACTTTCTCCTAACAACCCTCCGTGAGGGAATATATTGCACGTTTGGGGAGCTCGCGTGGCGCTGCCTAAGTTGGCTGCCCAGATAAGGAGCTCCGTAGGGGACCATGCGCAGCACCGCCTAAGATGGCCACCTAGATACGGAGCTCCATGCCGCGTCAGGACAGCCTCTTGGATTTATGCAGTCCGCCACGATCCTGACACAACGGAAATGGGCATTTAACTGTAGCAGATTCTCTCCTGCTTGGAAGGCCAGCTTCTTGCTTCTGGTTCTTGCGTCCTTTGCTGTTTGACTGTCACCTGGGCTCCTCAACTGTACTCCGCCTGCCATTTTGATTTCTTCCTTCGCTAAATGTGGCTCCACAGTGCAAGTGCTTGGCTCTGAATGAGGTATTGATTTTTTCACCTTACTGGGTAGGCCCATGTCTTCCTCTCAAGGTCTAATTGGACTTTCAGGCCTCTCCCGTGCTTATATCATCATTTCATTGGCTGGCTATTTTTCTTCACCAGGAAGAGTGATTTAAGGGGGACTCTGCCTGTTTACTTGCGATTACCTAGTTGTCAGTGTTATTTTTCTTGTGCTTTTATTTAAATTCCCTTATGGGCAGAAGAAACAGTTTATTGCACTCAAGTAAGAGTCGCATCACTAGTCTGCCTATTTCTGAGTCTTCGTCTACTGTGCACTCCATGGATTGTATACACTCCACTGACATTATGGCTCAACCCACCTCCTCTTGGTCTGTGGCTCTGTCCTTGTCATCGTCCAAGATGCAAGCAGCATCTTCTGCTATTGTACGGCTTAAACACGACCAACCTTCTCCACCTAAACCTCTTTCTCCTATATCTTTAGACACTGTTCTAGAGGAAATGCATGCTTTACGACAGTATTTTGAGGACACTAACACTTGCTTGCAAGTCCTGGACAATAAATGGTCATCCACAGAGTCTTGTTTGTCCTTGGTGGAGCAGCCAGATAGTGACATCCAGGATACATCTATAAAAATTGTGGCTCTGGAGAAGGATATTTTACTGCTTGAAAAGTCAGCGGAAGATCTTGAAATTAGGAACAGATGCAACAAACTTTGTCTGTATGGTCTTCCAGACTGTTTTGAAGGGAATGATCCAGTTGCTTTTTTCACCTCTTTTTTTCCAAAGCTTATGGACCTTCCTGCATCTACTAATTTAAATATCCAGTGAGCCCCCAGATTGGAACCTCTCCTGTCTTCGACATCGGCTCCATCAAAACCTTGTGGGGTGATCCTTCTCTTTTTGAAATTCAGTGACCTTCTGCAAGTGTTAAATGCAGCCAAGAATAAAAAGCATCATGTTTGGTCTGGTGCAAAATGATTCATCTTCAAAAATGTTTCCACGGCAACGGCTAAATGACGGAAAGACTTACTTGAGCTAAGACCTGCACTGTGTGCCTTAGGTGCACGGTGCAGCCTACTTCATCCATGTTTCTTTAAAGTTACCTTTCAAAATAACATTTCTATGTGTGATGATCCTGCGGATCTCACGAAATTCATTCATTCTCACTCCAAGGCATTGATGGAGATTCCTGGTCCTTCCTCTTTAACTTGACTTTTATGCAATTGTTTGATGTGCCTGTTTACTCATGTTTACTTCCTTTACAGGTTTTACTTTGATGCTTGTTCTCTCACTTGTTTGACTTTATTTTTATTCTTCAATTCCTTTGCAGATTATTTGAATTCCTTGTTGCCCGTTTCCCTATTCGTAATGCTTGGCAACCCGATGTGATACCTCCTCCCTTGTTCGTTGTGCCATCTTCATCTGTTTGTCGCCACTCCTTGTCTTTTTTCTTGTTTTCCCTTAGACACTTATTTACAGTCATCAGTTTGACATGTTCTGTCCCTTCTTGCTGTGTCTCTTGTTCCTTCTTTCCTTTCCCAAGTCTATTCTCCCCTCTTTTCTCCTTGTTTTGTATATACTATTATATACTATTTTACAACTTTTTCTTTTTTTTATAAGACGGGTAGAGTGGGAAGTACGTTTCAGGAAGTCATATAAGGTCTAACTCCTAAAAACGGTTGGGACCCTGTCCATTGTAAGAATTATCATCCCATCTCTTTGTTGAATGTGGATTATAAGATTTTTGCCAAAGTGCTTGCTTTGCAACTTGAAACTCTTTTATCTCATCTCATTGGTAAAGAACAATGTGGATTTGTTAAGTATAGATTAACTTCAGGAAATTGTCAGTTATTCTTTAATGTCTGAAATAAAGAGCCTTATCTGTCTTATTCTCTAGCTACTGTTTCCATTGATGTAGAAAAATCATTTGACGGAGTTGACTGGTATTTTTTGCTTAAATCTCTTACCTGGCATGGGTTTGGACACTCTTTAATCTCTCTTATTTCTCTACTTTATGCAGCTCTCATGCCTCTGTCTTAGTTAACAGACATACTTCCCAATATTTTCCACTATAGTGTGGGGTTGATATGGGGTGCTTTTATCACCTCTTTTATTTATTCCAGCTCTAGAACCCTTTTCATTCTATTTCCATAAAAATAAATCTATTTCTGGCTTTCAGTACGGTGATCGGCATCTAAAGTTGACCGCCTATGCCGATGATATCCTGCTTTCCAACCCGGATGTTTCTATCCCCCCTTTATTGCAGGAAATTTCTGACTTCTCTATACTTTCAGGTTACAAAATCAATTCAGATAAAACAGAAATCCTCCCTATTACCAAATTATGTGTCAAACAAAGGTTTTGACATGATTGGTTTGATTTTGAATAGTTCTAGAATTAAATATCTAGGTAGTTGGTTTACTAACTCTATTTCAGACACAATTACAATCAATATGAAGGGAGGAATCAATAGAGTTGAAAAACGTCTATTTCTTGGAATCTGCAATTTCTCTCATGGTTTGGACGTCTTGATTCCATTAAAATGATGATTATTCCCATTTTGTTGTATAGTTTTTCTATTTTTCCACTTCATATTCCATCTATTTATTTTAAAAACATAGATTTGCTACTTTCCAAATTTCTTTGGAATATTAAAAAAACCTATGGGCATATTACCAACAACTAGCGATAATTATCGCTATGTTGGTTTAGCGGCGATATTTTTATCGCCGAGCTGCGGCGATTTTTATCGCTTAGGAGCCTTGATATTATCAAGGTTTATCTCCTAAGCGATAAAAATTGGCCGAAATGCATGAATATCGCTGAAAAGTCAGCGATATTCATGCATTGCCGAGCTAATGCTCTTAGCCATGTTATCCACCTACCATTGGATAACATGGCTAAGAACTGCTCAGGGGCAGGTGTTAGCTTTTGGAGATATTCGCGCTTAGCGCGAATATCTCCAAAAGTTGGTAATAGGAGATAGCGATGTTAGCGACTGTTTCCAGTCGCTAACATCTTGGCACGCCCACTTTGCATGTCATCAGTGATAAATATCACCGACATGCAAAGCAGGGCCCAAGATGGTCGCTATCTCCTACTAGCTGTCGCTAACTGGTGTTAGCGACAGCTAGGTAATAGGGAGATAATTTTATCTCCACTTTCTTGGCTTTTAAAGCCAAAAAAGCGGAGATAAACCCCCTTGATAATATGCCCCCTAGACTCTCCCTAGCACATCTTAGGAAATCTAAATCTAATGAAGGAGTTCACTTTCCTGACTTCCGAATTTACCATAAAGCCTTTTGTTTTCGGCAGGCTTCTAAACAGTTCCTTTCCAACACCTCCCCCTTTTTACCTTTATGGTGTATTATTGACAGTCTTTATTTATACCATTTGCTGTGAAAGAAGTTCTTGCTTTTTCCTCAAAGACTGCTGTTACCACTCTCCTGTTATTTAAACATATATGCTCTTTGCTGCGACCCTAGTATCAACCTAAAGTCTTTTCTAGAGATGACTTTCTCCAATCTCCCCTATGGTACAATCATCTTATTATTACTAATAATAGACTTGATTTGTTTAATGGTATGACTACTTTTTCTTTCCCTCAATTTCAGGCTACTTTTTGTTTTCCTCACGACGGATGATTCCCTTCTCAAGATGCTTACTCTCCTCCCAAAAGCTGCTTTGATTTATAAAAATGTCATCTCCTAATCCTGAGCGTTTTAAAACTAAATTGGAACTTTCTTGGGAGGCCGATTTATTTTATTTTATTTTTTACTTTTTTTTTTTATTGGGTTTTGTACAAAAAAAAAAACCAATACAACACATAAGACAACACCCCCCCCCCTCCGATGGGGCAGATTAAATGTGAAACAAAAAGAATTTCAAAAGCATATATATATAATAAAAGAAAAGTAAATAGATGCATTAACACATGGTTATTCAAAGACAAATAAACATTGGGTTAGATAGGTACACATTTCAACTAGATGATTGTAGCCAAAGTATTGTTATATAAGTCACTCGGATTCAGACCATTCTATTAAGGGTGACCACATTTTTAAGCCTTTTATTCTACGTTTCCTACCTTTAGTTTTACATATTGCCATTTCTAGATTAAAAATTGCTAACAGTCTTGAAAACCACTGTTGGTATGAGGGGCCAATAGGATCTAACCAAGCTGATGCTATACAAATTCTTAATACGGCCATCGAAATAAAAATCAATTCATGACCGATATTCTTATTAGTGCAATTTGTTACGCCCAGGACAACTGTTTGATCAGATAGAGTAATCACGGTTTTAAGGATCAATGAAAGGAAATGGCAGATTTGGAAGGTGTTTGGAGCATCGGTCTCTGGGACAGGATTTGGGCGAGATCATTAAAAATCTCTTGATCTGCATCCACTGCACAAACTCTGTTCTTTTTATATGATAGATTATATCACACAACGGTTTCCATTGCCACTTTTTCATGCACAAAAACTCGTTGTATTGGTCTTGTGGCCATCCTTTTGCAGATTTGTTGCATCTTCTTTTAATTTGCCCTCCTCTCAACCTCCTTTCGGGAAACTGTTTGGTCCCATATTTCACTCATTTTCAATTTACACTGTCCCTTGTCCGACGTATTCCTTTTTCTCTGTAGTTTATCTGATACTTTGGGAATAATTTCTAGCAAATACGGTTTATTCGACCTAATGTGTGCTTTAGCCTTCCAACAAATTACACTAAATTGAAAATGTTCCTCTAAAATTTCAATCAAGGCTTGGTGGAACAATGTTTGCCATTATCATAGATTATATGTGGCATTTGCTTCTTCATGTTAACAGTATGTTAACAGTACGTAAACAGAGATTTATTTTGGCTGCCCTTAACAACTTATTTGAATAAGGTTGAAAAAACGACAGGAGCTCGTAATCGCCGCAAACATTTTAAATCTCCATGAATTGTTCTGTCTCTGCTCTCTTCTTTATCAGTTTTTGCCACTAACTTAGTTTTCTAGGTTTTTCAACCATTTAAGTAATTTTATATTATTATGCAATGTCATTTGATCCACAGTTGTATGACGTATATTGAATTTTCTTTTTCTTTTTATCCGTTCCATAATTCTGTTAAAATTGTAAACAGGTTTGTTTTCTGCTGCATTTTAACTATTCTTACCAATTTCTATTTCATGTTATGATTGTTTTTTATTCCTTCCGGTCTTTATTGTTAACAAAGCTTATTAAACATACACCTACACATTCCCCATCCCAGTTCTTAAAAAGATTAAAACACCTCTTTTTTCCTTTTTGTTCGTTGCAAAATCCCCAAAGGGTAGTCCACTTAGTAATTCATGTTAAAATTGATACCTTTACCAACCGATATTGCAAACAAGTGGCCCTCAAACTGTATAAAGTTCAATCTCGCCCCTTCGAAAAAACAAATTTTTCTTAAGAAATTAACATACACCCTTACCAACAAATGGAGTAGGTTCCAAAAGCTTACATCATGCATTCTAGTAGTTATCTTCTTTGCATTGTGTCTGCTTCCAAAGAGAATGGAGCAGCTCGTGTCATGGGATCAAGTGCAGACCAGGCAGCTTACCTGGGAAGGGCATCTCCCCGTAGGTCATGATTTCCACCAACAGGACGCCGAAGGACCACACATCAGATTTGCTTGAGTATCTCTGGCTCTCAAAGACCTCTGGCGCCATCCACTTGATGGGCAGTTTCATTTCTGTGCAGAGAGAGACCTGTCAGTGGTGTTGTAATTTCGGAGCAATTAGGTTAAGCATTAGCAGAAGACATCCTGTATTTAGAGACTATCTTGTCCGTTTTGTGGAATCCATTTTGTATTTCTGTCAGCCATTTTGTTTGCCATGTGCTATCATGTGCTCGCCATGTGCTCTGTCCTACCTTCCTGTTAACTGCTCCTGAAATCTGCCTAAAGACGAGATATATTTAGCCTCTCCTGTTTCGCACATGCTCAGTTGAGCTTGCAGCTGTCCCCAACTTGTAACTGTCAGGATGTGACCACCGGAACTAGTAACTGTTCAGCTCCTCCCACTTGTTGACTGTGCATTCTCTGTATGACCTTATATGTACCTAAAACCAGCATTTGTACTTGTACCACCTTCATTTGAGCCCCTGTGTGGGTATAAAATGACCATTAAGGGTGCTACTTCATACATTACCGAAGGGTGCTGCGTGAATTTAGTTCCACCTCATGAGGTTTAATAAATCTTGTACTTTATATTCCAGTTTCTGTGCCAACTTCTTCCTGTTGGTCTGAGGACTCTATGCAGAGAAGGGAGAACCCCTAGCACTGGTAGGCCTTGCTGAGACTCACCACCACAGTGGGAAGCTTGATAGGATCACAGAGCAGGACCACAACATGGAATAAAGTACTCAAGGCAGTTTGATCAGAATGAATTTGCTACATAGATTCTGTAATATTTTGTGCAGGTAATTATGAAAACAGAGGAAGAAAACCCAGAGCAACAGTAAGAGGAGAATGAAGGCTTGCTAGATGGAGCCTACTTTCAGAAGGAGGGGTCTTCTAAATTGCCCAAGATTATTTAATAACCAGTTAGTAACTTGTGCCGGAAGACAGCAGGGCGAAAAGAGATCCCCGGGGCCATGCATTGTAATCCTTTAATGTCTCTTGGTTTGAGACATCACAAGGGAGAACGCACAAAATTATACCTTAGAGTACATTCATTTGTAAAAATATTTCTGCATTTTCGGCAGGAGCCAATAGCTAGCAGGAGTTCCTTGCCTAGCCTATGGGAAACGGAGCAGCTCCTCTGTGTCGCAGCCCATGTGAAGCATCCATACTACAGGATCAAGATGCCAAACTTTTGCTTTTGTTGAAAAGAGTTCAGCGAATAAGGTACAACTTTGAGTAACATCTCCCAATGTCAGCCGGCTTCTAATAAATATTCCACCAACTTTGTAGAAAGATATGATCAGAGCAGGATAACGGAAGGCAAATTTATCAAAATCTGTGGATTACTGCAATCTTCTACACCCGAAGTCTGAACTTCTCACATACCAACTAGTATTGTATTAATATTAACTTGATCATTACCTCCATATGGTTTTTCATTGACATTAATCTATTTGGTTTAATATAAATACACTGCCTTTCCTTGTTTTAAGTAAATGTAAGGCCCAGCCAGAAACATAAGCGTTGAAGAGTTGACATGTACAGAAGTTGAATGTCGGATTCCTGAAGTGGTCATGCCACGATCTGAACTTCTGCTTCTTCGCATAACATAATCTTTTACTCCTTGTTTCATAATATCTATCATGATAACAACTTAAACTTAGATGAAGATTTTTTCCAATTGCATGTGTTTGGTATCTGCTCGTCCATAGCTAGACAGTTAGTGAAACGCCTTCCGCACAGTGGGATATATCTCTGATGGCACCATACCTCAAGTGGACCAATTGCTGCACTTGGCATTCTACCTAAACCCTTTTGGACATCTCTAATTTAACAGTGACTGCTTGGGTTTGGCCAAAGACATACACAGATTCCAATACTAACTGACCCCAAACTATTCATGGAGTCTTACAGAACTGTAAGGAGACCCTTCTCATAGAAAGTGTGAATAACATGTGCAATTGTCTTTGAGAGAATGATTTTAAATGAAATCAAATAGGTCTGTGAAAATATTTACACAAGCGTTAAATATATTTAAATTCCATCAGGTTTTACTCAAAACCACTGTAGCTTCCTGTGCAATTTTTGTGCTTTTTTTTATAAGCATAAGTCTTAGAATTATTTAGGTAGCAACAGTAATGTATATTATATACACACCTCATAGTCTAAACTGTCAGTAACAGGTTCCTGGAGAGTACTGGTGAAAAATATTAATATCACATTGTATTACTGAAAATCACACCTAGGGGCAGATTCACTAACATTTTGTGCCGGGTTTGTCACAAAAGTGCCACAAACCAGAGCAAAAATGTAATTTGTGATTTATTTTGTAGCGCAAAACTTTATTTGCTGTGGAAAGCGGCCCTAAAGATTCACAAAGTAGAGCTGCTTTGATTTGTTTTCCTCGGGGAACGTACCGTCATAGGTAGTACATGGGCTTTCCCATGCAACCACCTGCGGGTTTTGACTCAAAGCCCTTTCTACTAAAATTTGTAGATAGGATTCTGCACCAAAAAATATCACCTATTGAAGGCTTGCAGTAAAAATGAGAAATGTTTCAATTTCTCCAAACCTTATTGAATTTGCATGTGTGCTACACTGTACTGCACACATCCAAAGTGGAAAAAGTGTCAAGGTTTGTCTAGATAAAGTATTTTGTACAGGAAAGGGTATCATTCCAGTACTAAACCTGCCGTAGACATGATGCAGACACCTTTGCACTGTGGTGCAAAAGTGTGTGTGTGTGTGTGTGTGTGCGTGTGTGCGTGTGCACGTGTGTGTGTGTGTGTGTGTGGTGCTAGGCAGCCTGATTGTGCACCAGGAGGAGAGCAGGCGTAGCATATATCCCTTTTGGAGGGGTCTTCTCTGTCAGTTCAGGATGATTGCTCCCTTGAGGAGCAGGGTCAGTACTGATTTGAAGAGGGTGGGGCTTTGCCTGTGGTAGCACTTAAGGTGAAAAACAATGGTTTGGAATGCTACCCTGAGGTATCATGTGAGTATATCTACATGTGTAAATTTACTCTTACACTTTTGAGTAGCTTTACTACTCAGGCTATTCACCATTTACAAGTGTAAAGTTACTCAAAAGTGTGGACCTACATGTCCCCACGCCCTGAGTTCTGGGTGTGGAGCCTAATTTACAAGTGAAAAGTTGAGACTTGTAATTCTTCATATGTAGGGGGAGAGATCTCCCTTTGGTAAAGTATAGGGAAAAGCTTAAAAGATGATTTAAGTTTTTTTTAAATGTGAAATTTTTTTTGGGGGGGGAAATATTGATGCTAATTATTTTTTATATATTTATTGTAAACATAGAACAATATAAAAAGCATCCTTAACTTTTTTTTGCAACATTAAACATTTTTACAATATTACATTAATATACGTTTTGTTCTGAAGTTTATATCAAATAATGGCACATTTTTAAAATTATTAATATAATTTAAAATAAAAAACAAGATTTTATTTAAAGGTAATATTTAACACATTAAATCAAATGTATTTATACTTACAAATATTTCAAATAAATGTAATTCATATAACATTATTTCCAATGGGGTTTTTATTTAAAGTCCCTGCCTCCATTATTTTTATGTGGAAAGGTGTGCAGTACCTGTGAGTGGACATGTGTTGTGCTCTGAGCTGGCGTACATTTACAACTATTTGGGGATTTTTTTTCAGGCTGCAGTAACTATAGAAGTGTAGTTTGTGGGTGGTTGTATGTTTCTTCCTCAACCCCGCACTAACTCTCCCTTAACTCGTACTCACTCCTCGTTCAACCGTTTCTCTTTAGTAGTAAGTATTCCCCATTTTCCAGGTATTTCCCTCCGTCCCTCCCACATTTGCTACTAAAGCACATACTTGCCTGTATGAAGATCTCCACAGTCGGGGTACAGATCTCCACACATAATCCATAGGTGAGGAGGAGTTCTATTGCAGCTCTACTACATGTCCAAGGAACAATGAAAATGGGAGTCACCAAAGCGGTTAAGGACATCTCATGTCTTTGGTACTTGGGAAGCCCTATATGTTTGCAGACAACTTCATAGCCACCAAGAAAAAGGAAGCTCTGGGCCAAAATCCAATTGCACAGGCAACAAATAAGAGGACCATGGGAGGAGAGTGGACTATATTTGGAGTATACTAAGTTCTCTTGCACTGCTGCCTGGTAATTGCTACTTCTGAGAACCTACTTCTTTTCCACTCTGGTCAGTTTGGCTGCTCTTCTGTGTGGATCCTTTGTTGGTCTCCTTTCAGAGGAGTTCTGTTTGGGCAACTAACCTATCCTGCTGGTCTCGGGTCATTGTTTACCCGGAGCAGCACCTGGACTTCGCTCAAACTTTTCTTGAAAACCAGCACCTCACATGTCAACGCTCCTCCACGCTTGGACCCAACCGCACAGCAAACAGCACCGGAGTCCTAGTCCTGGAATGCATACCTCTCTATGCCTGGCCTCCGGAGTGTCACTCTCTAGTTGTCCAAAGCAATTCAATGAGCTGGTTGCCAGAGCCCAGTACTAATTCAAAGGGCCGTCGAGTTCGACAGAGACTGGGCCAGCACACAGAACAAGCGGCCTCCCAAGCACGCTCTATAGACTTTTGGCACAATCAGAAGCTGAAGTTTGGTTGAACGCAATGTATGTTAATCAGGGTACAGGTTATTTTCTTAACAGGAGAGATGTTATTCAGAGATTATTAATGGAATAACACAAAACAGTGGCTCACTGTGGACTTATTCAAGTACTGCTGCCAAGATTATGGATGTGTGACACTCCCACTCCCAGCCAATACTTGTATGCTTGATGCAAACACCTATTATTGAAACATTTATTCAGTAAACAACACCAGAGTGCTAAATAAATAAGGACTGATCACACAGTGCAGCAATCATGAAGAAGCAACGCGTGTGTACAGGTGAACAACTGATTCATGACGCAAGAAAATACAGAAGAGAACAGGGTCAGTGGCATGAGTCAACGTTGTTTCGATCGCTCATGTAAGTTAAAGATCATCATCAGGATTTACATTTATTTTAAAACATTCATATTAAAGGGCCAGATGATCCCAAGGAAGGAAAACCTTTGAGAAGGCCAGGCATGTCATAGGAAAGATATCAAGACGGAAGGTCCTTACAAAAGCATTATGAAGAGGTCTTTGCGGAAGAACAGATCCAGACTTCTATGTATGCATGGTGGAAACATTAACTATTGACATGGTAGATTTGGAGGCTTAAAAGTGTCCCTCCAAAGTGCTGATTAGTCACGAAGTGGAGAGAGGCATTAGGACCCTGGAAAAGAATAGATCCATATGGAAAACGTGGGGGTGGGCTTGTGGTGTTGGTTACAGTCCTGGATACAAGGTAAGGTTTTGACTACATCGAAAGGAAGGAGAATGAATGTGGGGAGATCGAAGATTGAACAGAATCAATCCACAGACTGAAACACAGATAGTTCGCAAGACTGAAATACAGATAGTTCACAAGAACAAGACCATATTATTAACGCACCCAAAAAGCCAGGCATCTTCAAAGGACCTGGGGGAAGAGAAGCCACTCAAGACTTGTGCTGGTGTAAGCCATGTTCAACCAACCACTTTAGAAAAAGTGAGGAGGATAGACACCATCATGCACTTACGAACACAGCAAAACGCACCTGCAAAGAGCTGAATCGATTGATTATCCGTGAAGCTTGCAAGGCCAAAATCCCCGATCTTGCAGGACAGCGTCTCGGTCAAGAGGATGTTTTCGGAGCGCAGGTCGCAGTGGATGCAGTGCATGCTTTCCATGTAGTCCATTCCTTGGGCGATCTGAAAGCAACAGAAAACCTGAGGATAAGGATGGGAAGAGCGCTTTTCACTGTCAACAGTGCACCAATGATTCAGCTAACCCTTCAGAATCCACTGTAGGAGTCCAATCTACAGATCAAGGTATGCATGGCCAGGTGGGCAAACATATGTTCCTCGTCCGATCTCTGTCTTTTGAGCTTCGAATAGGCCTGGTTTGGGTGGAGCTCAATCTTGGTCATGTTTTGTGTCGCTCATTCCATCTACAACTACACTACAATGTTCCTTGTTGGAGATAGCTCCCCCGAGCAGACCAGTATTTTTTTCATTTCTACTTCGCAGTAACCTTGGGTGAGGGTTTTCTGTGGTTCCCCCAGTTCTTTGGAGACCGTGCTCCAGCCTGAAGCGTCACACTTCTGGTGCCTATTTAGAGATGACCACTGCTCAGATGGATTTTTTGATTTTTTTCTATTTGACCTCTGACCTGTGAACTGTATATATACGACTGGTCTGTGTGGTGCTGATTCTTGGTCACTTTCTTCTTGGAGCACCTTCTATCCTCATTCCATCAACCCCCACACTGTCCTACTGGCCAGTCAGCAACTCTTTCATCCTAGCCGCACAGTATTTCTTTCATTTCTTTCATTTCTATTTAGGGGCCATTTTGAGTGAGGGCTCTCTTAGTCCTTTGGCAATGTGTGTCACACTTCTGATGCTTATTTAGAGGTGACCACTGCATGTTCATGTGGTCATCCCACTGGCAGTGCACTAAAACCACACCATAGGAAAGCCCATGTGCACTTGATTGCTGACAGCCACCAGGCATGCTGCTCAAAAGACAGGATAGTCCACCTTTTCTACCTTCAATGTGGGTAAGCGTATCATAACAACAATTTGTTATTTCCCTCAAGACCTTCCCAATGTCTTTTCTCCTCATTACACCATTTTGGAGACCACAGTACACAAGGGGGACAACGTGTACCATAATGCATCTCTTTATAAGGTCGCCTCTTTTTGGTCACTGCCACCAAGCCTTGTTCTGCAGCGCCTGATCGGCCATTGAACACCAGACAAAAATCACAGATCTGTGAGAACCTACAACCTTGATTTATGTTGCATGGCTGAAACGTGGTTACATCACACGCCTGATTTTCCACGTGAGGAGCTGGTAACTCCCAATTATTTCCTAATCATCCTAATAATAATGGTGGGGGCAGCCATAATCCATACAAATGGTTTAGCCCTTCAATTCAATTGGAGAATCTATGACCTGCAAGGGTACAATTCGTTCTATCACCCAGAAGGAGAAGTTGTCATAGAGCCGTCTCTACTAAAATATTTCACAGCTGCTCTCTCCCCTACCACTGGTGGGCAAACAGGCTGCCTAGTACAACACACACACATGGACCTGGTGGCTAGCAAAGGCATCATGGCGCATTAAGCAATCGAAGTTGTCCATCACATTGCATCCGGATTCAACGTGATGGCCATCTCGAAAAGGTATAATTGTATAAAATAATAGAAGAAAATAGAACTCCAAGACGGCCTCCATGTTTCACGATATGCCTGGTCTTCATTGTGGGTATGTCTGCCTATAGAAGTGAATTTGAACCTTTGCCTTTGGACTCTCTGATCGCACAATGTAAGTGTAGAGCAAGAATACATTAGTGAATGAAATGTGGCAAGGATATAGAAGCAGTAGCTGGTTGTTCTTTTCTGGCAAAAGGTGCATGTAGGGATTTACAATCATTTTTTGCCCCTAAACTGACAACAAATAAATATATAAATAAAGATATACCAAATCCATTGCCATTGCCTTATTCTCTATGTTGTATGGCCTGTGGTAGATACTTCTTAGCTAGGCTTGATACATTCTCAACTGGCAGTTTTCTTATAGTGTTGAAACAGTCTGGGACATGTGTACAATGAACCGGTGTAGTGTGGGGTAGCTTCATAATTGCTAATTCCGCGCTCCATCAGTTAGAAAATGCAGGTAAGCGGCGTATTTAGAATGATGTGGCCCGCCCCTGTGTTTCCGCTAGCGCTGGCACTAAATTAAGCTGCCTAGTACCAACGCAGGCACCCTTGCACATTAGTGCAAGGGTGACTGCTTTGGGGGGGGGGGGGACGATTGTTTATGTGCAGGAAGTTGTCCCTTTTAGCACGTAAACAATCTTAAATGGCGATTTGTAACTCCTATGTCTGCCGCATTGTGCAGAACACATGGAAGTTGCAAATTGCAATATTTTTAATTATTGTTTATGTGCAGGAAGGGACACCTTTTTGCACATAAACATTAATTCATTCACGGCAATTTGCTGTTACTATGTGTGCTGCACAATGCCATCAAGATGAAATCGCGGACGATACTATGGTGTAGAGGTGTGTTTGATATTATCATAGCAGAATTCAGCTTGCCAAGGAAAGTGACCCATTCTTCTTAGTCTTGTATATACCACAGAAGATATTTTTCTAATTCCTTATCAACTAGACGTGGGCGAGTCACCGAGGCTTCCATGCAGACCCAAGAAGGATGACTGGATTTATGAAGTAGGGTGCATGGTACTTAAAAGTAGGACTTGTAAAATGTTAATGGTAAACTCGTCCTTACAGTGAAAATGCCCCCACAGCTTCACTGTACCAGGTTTGGCTGTTGATAGGAAAACAGTATGGAACTCTATCATGACCTACTAAATAATAGTCCTATAATTTGGGATTGGGACAAGCTAGAAAAATAACTAAACAACTATTTTTCATAGTTGTTAAAAATCCAACGTGATGGTGCAGTTGGATTGGTTCGAAATATTATGGAAAGGTAACTTTTAAAAAGCTACTGTTGCTCTGCCTGAAGCGCCTGGAAGCTAAATCTGCGGTTTGTTCTCCCACTTTGGCCAGCCAGATTTTAGCATTTAAATTGGAGTGAATAAGGTGCAAACTTGTTTCCAGGAGCAAACCAATAGACTGACCTGAATGGGCTGAGTTGACCCCTCTTGGACTGAAAGAATATGCAGGTGTCATGTCCCGCTTGAATGTCACATCTTGCTTGACAGGTCTGCTGGAGCTTTTCATATCACACTTGGGTTGCACTTTAAAGAGGTCTCCCCTGTCACAGTCAAATGTTAGCCCACACCTATGCAGGGTCCTTCTATTGTCTTTCCAGTCTGTTAGGCCCCAATCACAGTGGTTATTTTTTGGCATTACAGTGCCACAGCCTGTTTGACAGGTCTGCTAGGTTAATATATAACTTGTGGTGCTGTAACAGATTTCAGAGTAGGGGCGCTGCGATCAAAGTTACGTCACCCAAGTCATAGGGACTGTGAAAAATCCCACAAAGAACAAGTGCATAAATTAATCATGCCCGTTCAACAGGAGAGTGGTAAGCGTATGATATGTACCCTGTGGTGCATTCTGGAGCACACTGCTACAAATATATTAAGTAGCATTTGGTAGTGCACTGTTTTTTTACAGACAGCAAATTGTTCATTGAAATGGCCACCAAATTAGCACAGGCATGCAGTTTTACTGCTAAAACTATATTGTGCACTAACGACAATATGTGGAAATCAGATTTCAGTAAATAATTATTATTTGCCCATCACTCAACAAAGTATCATGATGGTTTTGTTCTCATTAAAATGTGTGTTTCTATCACAATTCAGAACTACAAAAAAGTGTTTCATATGTGCTTTCTAAACTACTGATATATTTCAAAATATTTGTTCAGTCCATTTACAGGTTTTTAAATGTTGTTGTGTTGAAACAAATCACATCCTACAGCCTCCAGCAAGATTGCCAGATGGTTCAATTTACAAAATCCTCCCACATTGTAGTTAGAGAATGAAAAGTAAACACCAATCTCCATGATAAATAAATAAGCAGCAATTTAACAGAGACAGATTGAACATTGACCTCTGTCCTAAAATGTTCATGTCTTTGGTTCCCCTTATTGGATGTGTGTAATTTGGATGTAATTTTTGCAATTGAATTTTACCAAATTATTCAAATTCATTTTGGGATTTTGAATGTTTTGCATTTTGACTTCATTACTGTTTTGGTATTACATAAATACTTTACACATTGCCACTAAGTTAAGCCTGTCTGCTCTGTTCCATATCAACCAGAGTGTTGAGCTCGGGTTTATTTAATCTCTTTAGTGACTCACTCTGACATGGGTTGTGATTGTTTCTTGAGTTGAGTTCTCACCCTCTCAATAAATAACCCAATTCATCACAGAAATAAATGTGAATACGGCAATGTAAAAATGTATTGTAAAAACCCATAGAGACCTCACCTGGATAGCGAAATCCACCAGCGCAATGAACTCCAGATCTTTCTTCGGTCGGTGACCTGTCAATGGGATATCAATTCCATGTTACTGGATTTATGATAAGTAAGAAAAGATTGTGATTGCAACAAATGTATGCAATCCTACTGCACAAAACACAGCAACATATTTTTTTTTTTTTTTTTGTACTTGTACAGCGCACAGCTACCCGCAATGGGTTTCCCAGCACTTGTACGAATACCGCAAGGGAACCCTTCCTGGCTTTCCCTGTGAAGTGTCCACTCGTGGGCACCCCCATGGTGCAGACCAGGCATCACTCGCGTTGTGGGGGCCGTTGTGGAGACTAAGCAAGCTATTGCCCAGAGTTGCAGCGTGGGACCCATGATCAGAATAGGCACTGAGGCGAGAATATCCGGTAAGGGGAATTAATGAGCCTGAGACCCGCCGAGGCGGGAATTGAACCCTGGTCCCTGGCCAGAGCTCTGCATCAAGGTCTGCCTGCTCTAACCATTGAGCCACACTTCTCCACATATATATGTTGGCTCCTGCATCAGGCTTGCAGTTTTCATGAAGTTAAATATTTAACATTCAGAAATGTTAGGACTCCAAGATATGGATGTAAAAGGCAATGAATGTGCGCTTTATATTTGAGCGGAGGGACTTAGGATGAAGATATGGTACTCATCACTGCTGGGGCTCCAAGACCAAATGATCAATACAATGCAGAAATCTCTCTCACTCATGGAGGTGAGGATGAAGAAAAAAAGTACAGCATTTATTGAGCTCCAGATCTGAAAGACACAGAAATCACTGTGTTCCAGGAGCAGTTACAAGAATTTTATAATTTATTCTCCCTGTTGGGCACACAGAACATCTCAGACCATTAACAAAGTTTGAGAGACCCATGTGAAGGTTGTCACAGGTGGCTATCTGCTTAAGACCTTTGATATAAGATAAGATTATTGATCCTTAGAGGTGAGGTTCAGGGCTGCTTAGTAGATTGTACAAATGTGATGATTACAATCACAGGAAATAGTCTGTTATAAGGAAGTTTTTAAATGATGCTTAAAGAAGTGCTAGGGTTCCTTCACGGATATCACCGACAAAAGGTGGTGGCTTGTTGATAGTACTTGTGGGATGGATAGGGCCAACCAGATTAGGTTGTGAAGGAATGTTTGATTGAATTGCTAATAAACATATCTGTGTTGTGCCACCATATAGGAGACAGTAAGCTCACTACCCACAGGGAGCCTGCTAAGGCTGTTGACCAACATATCAAACAAAAGCCAGAAGAAAATATGAATGCATGTGCCAGCAACAATTGTGGAACAAAATCACTTACAGCTTTTGGATCCCTGTAGTCCAATGGGAGGGTGGCTGTGACTATCTTATGTGCCTTCGTTTCTCTTGGGGGGATTGTGGGTTGGGAGATTACCTAGGGACAAATCTCTAATAACATTAGTCACTGACCATAGTGGACAAGAGATGGGTGAATACTGAAAAGTATGACCAACAGGCACCAGACTGTTGAACTGTATATGGGCATTAGGTTCCCAAATCACACCTGGCAGCACCCAACTGGTATCATTGAATTATTGTGGCTTGACTTTGCTAAATTTTCAGAAGAATCTCATAACCCTCATATGTCCTGTCTGAGGACAGCCAGGCCTACATTCTGTCCAGTTGACGAGCAGTTGTACATCCTTTGGACATAGACCTATCTCATGGAGGCTTCCAGGAAAATGGGACTGCAGCAACGAGGTCTCAGGATGTTTTCTAGTGCACAAAGACTGCTTGATCCTGCTGGCAGAAGAGTGCAGCAAGAGAGTGTGGAAAGGTTTTCCGTGTCTATGTTCACTGAACAGGAGTTAAAAGTCACAAACAAGTACCTCTGGGCATGGGAACCAGCTGAAGGCTCTTGTGTCTACTTTCAGGTGTGTCTTAAGAGTTTCTAAGGTGTCTCTTTAAAATTACGCCAAGCCCTAACTCGCCAATGTGTGGTATGCTTTATCATAGGGACTGCTCCTCCCACACGTTGAATGGCAGAGGCACGAGATGACTCAAACTTACTAATAAGGGAGTAGTTGCGATGATATAGATTACTCTGTCGCTTTGTGTTTCTATGATGGGCCTACTGTAAAAGTTCAAAATGAGGGCTGAAACTACTTTATGGTCAGCCAATGTCTTCATTTAGGCTTCCACTGGGAAGAGGTAATAGTAGAAAGACAGCGAATAGTTTGACTTATGAGTGTGGTTAACATGTGTCAGCCTCCATCTCCAGTCCGGGAAGGATCTGGGGCTTTCGTCAAGACCGACTTCCCTTTCAGCAAAGGGTATCTAAGCAATGGGTGGAGTCTAACAAGGAACTAACAGTTCATCTATGCTGCGTGCACGACATATTAAATGAACACACGTTTTGAACAAAAAACAGATCAACTCTAGTCAAATTGCTGCTGAGGAATCCATCAGAATTGAGGATCATCCCCAAGGCAAAATCCGTATTGCCGGGTTGGGGTTGCAGGAGCCTAAAGTGGCCCTTCGGGCTCATGAGTGGCCTTTACATCTTGAATCACGAGACAACACCTCTTCCTAACTCCATCAAGATTAAGGTAATGCCAAAGAGTTGAATGAAATGCTTTAAATGTGCATATTTATTGTTATATGGATAAGCTGCAGAATTTGATACAGATGGCAAAGGAACTGGACTACAACGTGTGATGGGCTCTTGGACGGCAGCTGCACATGCTGGACCTGTGGACGGAAGAATCCATTGCTGCTCCCGTTGTATAGTGTTTGTGATGGAAGCATGCACTGCTCATTGTGGGACCAGTAGAATGTGTGATGGAAGCATGCACTGCTGCTGATGATGTTGTATCTGATTGTGTGTGATGGAACCTTGCACTGCTGCTGCTCATGTTGTACCTGATTGTGTGTAAGGGGAGCATGCACTGGATGCTGCTGATGATGTTGTACCTGATTGTGTGTGATGGAAGCTTGCACTGCTGCTGCGCATGTTGTACATGATTGTGTGTGAGGGAAGCATGCACTGCTGCTGCTCATGTTGTACCTGATTGTGTGTGAGGGAAGCATGCACTGCTGCTGCTCATGTTGTACCTGATTGTGTATGAGGGAAGCATGCACTGCTGCTGCTCATGTTGTACCTGGTTGTGTATGAGGGAAGCATCCACTGCTGCTGTCCTGATTGTGTGTGAGGGAAGCATGCACTGCTGCTGCTCATGTTGTACCTGATTGTGTATGAGGGAAGCATGCACTGGATGCTGCTGATGATGATGTTGTACCTGATTGTGTGTGATGGAAGCATGCACTGCTGCTGCTCATGTTGTACCTGATTGTGTATGAGGGAAGCATGCACTGCTGCTGCTCATGTTGTACCTGATTGTGTATGAGGGAAGCATGCACTGCTGCTGCTCATGTTGTACCGGATTGTGTATGAGGGAAGCATCCACTGCTGCTGTCCTGATTATGTATGAGGGAAGCATGCAGTGCTGCTGGTCATGTTGTACCTGATTGTGTGTGAGGGAAGCATGCACTGCTGCTGCTCATGTTGTACCTGATTGTGTATGAAGGAAGCATCCACTGCTGCTGTCCTGATTGTGTATGAGGGAAGCATGCACTGCTGCTGCTCATGTTGTACCTGATTGTGTATGAGGGAAGCATGCACTGCTGCTGCTCATGTTGTACCTGATTGTGTGTGAGGGAAGCATGCACTGCTGCTGTCCTGATTGTGTGTGAGGGAAGCATGCACTGCTGCTGCTCATGTTGTACCTGATTGTGTGTGAGGGAAGCATGCACTGCTGCTGCTCATGTTGTACCTGATTGTGTATGAGGGAAGCATGCACTGCTGCTGCTCATGTTGTACCTGATTGTGTGTGAGGGAAGCATGCACTGCTGCTGTCCTGATTGTGTGTGAGGGAAGCATGCACTGCTGCTGCTCATGTTGTACCTGATTGTGTATGAGGGAAGCATGCACTGCTGCTGCTCATGTTGTACCTGATTGTGTGTGAGGGAAGCATGCACTGCTGCTGTCCTGATTGGGTGTGATGGAAGCATGCACTGCTGCTGCTCATGTTGTACCTGATTGTGTATGAGGGAAGCATGCACTGCTGCTGCTCATGTTGTACCTGATTGTGTATGAGGGAAGCATGCACTGCTGCTGCTCATGTTGTACCTGATTGTGTGTGAGGGAAGCATGCACTGCTGCTGTCCTGATTGTGTGTGATGGAAGCATGCACTGCTGCTGCTCATGTTGTACCTGATTGTGTATGAGGGAAGCATGCACTGCTGCTGCTCATGTTGTACCTGATTGTGTGTGAGGGAATCATGCACTGCTGCTGTCCTGATTGTGTGTGATGGAAGCATGCACTGCTGCTGCTCATGTTGTACCTGATTGTGTATGAGGGAAGCATGCACTGCTGCTGCTCATGTTGTACCTGATTGTGAGTGAGGGAAGCATGCACTGCTGCTGTCCTGATTGTGTGTGATGGAAGCATGCACTGCTGCTGCTCATGTTGTTTCTGATTGTGTGTGAGGTAAGCATGCACTGCTGCTGCTCATGTTGTACCTGATTGTGTATGAGGGAAGCATGCACTGCTGCTGCTCATGTTGTACCTGATTGTGTATGAGGGAAGCATGCACTGCTGCTGCTCATGTTGTACCTGATTGTGTATGAGGGAAGCATCCACTGCTGCTGTCCTGATTATGTATGAGGGAAGCATGCACTGCTGCTGGTCATGTTGTACCTGATTGTGTGTGAGGGAAGCATGCACTGCTGCTGCTCATGTTGTACCTGATTGTGTATGAAGGAAGCATCCACTGCTGCTGTCCTGATTGTGTATGAGGGAAGCATGCACTGCTGCTGCTCATGTTGTACCTGATTGTGTATGAGGGAAGCATGCACTGCTGCTGCTCATGTTGTACCTGATTGTGTGTGAGGGAAGCATGCACTGCTGCTGTCCTGATTGTGTGTGAGGGAAGCATGCACTGCTGCTGCTCATGTTGTACCTGATTGTGTGTGAGGGAAGCATGCACTGCTGCTGTCCTGATTGTGTGTGAGGGAAGCATGCACTGCTGCTGCTCATGTTGTACCTGATTGTGTATGAGGGAAGCATGCACTGCTGCTGCTCATGTTGTACCTGATTGTGTGTGAGGGAAGCATGCACTGCTGCTGTCCTGATTGTGTGTGATGGAAGCATGCACTGCTGCTGCTCATGTTGTACCTGATTGTGTATGAGGGAAGCATGCACTGCTGCTGCTCATGTTGTACCTGATTGTGTATGACGGAAGCATGCACTGCTGCTGCTCATGTTGTACCTGATTGTGTGTGAGGGAAGCATACACTACTGCAGTCCTGATTGTGTGTGAGGGCAGCATGCACTGCTGCTGCTCATGTTGTACCTGATTGTGTGTGAGGGAAGCATGCACTGCTGCTGCTCATGTTGTACCTGATTGTGTATGAGGGAAGCATGCACTGCTGCTGCTCATGTTGTACCTGATTGTGTGTGAGGGAAGCATGCACTGCTGCTGTCCTGATTGTGTGTGAGGGAAGCATGCACTGCTGCTGTCCTGATTGTGTGTGAGGGAAGCATGCACTGCTGCTGTCCTGATTGTGTGTGATAGAAGCATGCACTGATGCTGCTCATGTTGTACCTAACTGTGTGTGAGGGAAGTATGCACTGCTGCTGTCCTGATTGTGTGTGAGGGGAGCATGCACTGCTGCTGTCCTGATTGTGTGTGATGGAAGCATGCACTGCTGCTGCTCATGTTGTACCTGATTGTGTGTGAGGGAAGCATGCACTGCTGCTTTCCTGATTGTGCGTGAGGGGAGCATGCACTGCTGCTGTCCTGATTGTGTGTGATGGAAGCATGCACTGCTGCTGCTCACGTTGTACCTGTGTGTGAGGGAAGCATGCACTGCTGCTGCTCATGTTGTACCTGATTGTGTATGAGGGAAGCATGCACTGCTGCTGCTCATGTTGTACCCGATTGTGTGTGAGGGAAGTATGCACTGCTGCTGTCCTGATTGTGTGTGAGGGAAGCATGCACTGCTGCTGCTCATGTTGTACCTGATTGTGTGTGAGGGAAGCATGCACTGCTGCTGCTCATGTTGTACCTGATTGTGTATGAGGGAAGCATGCACTGCTGCTGCTCATGTTGTACCTGATTGTGTGTGATAGAAGCATGCACTGCTGCTGCTCATGTTGTACCTGATTGTGTGTGAGGGAAGCATGCACTGTTGCTGTCCTGATTGTGTGTGAGGGGAGCATGCACTGCTGCTGTCCTGATTGTGTGTGATGGAACCATGCACTGCTGATGCTCATGTTGTACCTGATTGTGTATGAGGGAAGCATGCACTGCTGCTGCTCATGTTGTACCTGATTGTGTGTGATGGAAGCATGCACTGCTGCTGCTCATGTTGTACCTGATTGTGTGTGAGGGAAGCATGCACTGCTGCTGTCCTGATTGTGTGTGAGGGAAGCATGCACTGCTGCTGCTCATGTTGTACCTGATTGTGTGTGAGGGAAGCATGCACTGCTGCTGCTTATGTTGTAACTGATTGTGTGTGAGGGAAGCATGCACTGCTGCTGCTGGTGTTGTACCTGATTGTGTGTGATAGAAGCATGCACTTCTGCTGCTCATGTTGTACCTGATTGTGTGTGAGGGAAGCATGCACTGCTGCTGCTCATGTTGTACCTGATTGTGTGTGATAGAAGCATGCACTGCTGCTGCTCATGTTGTACCTGATTGTGTGTGAGGGAAGCATGCACTGCTGCTGCTCATGTTGTACCTGATTGTGTGTGAGGGAAGCATGCACTGCTGCTGTCTTGATTGTGTGTGATGGAAGCATGCACTGCTGCTGCTCATGTTGTACCTGATTGTGTGTGAGGGAAGCATGCACTGCTGCTGTCCTGATGGTGTGTGAGGGAAGCATGCACTGCTGCTGCTCATGTTGTACCTGATTGTGTATGAGGGAAGCATGCACGGCTGCTGCTCATGTTGTACCTGATTGTGTGTGAGAGAAGCATGCACTGCTGCTGCTCATGTTGTACCTGATTGTGTGTGATGGAAGCATGCACTGCTGCTGCTCATGTTGTACCTGATTGTGTGTGAGGGAAGCATGCACTGCTGCTGTCCCGATTGTGTGTGAGGGGAACATGCACTGCTGCTGTCCTGATTGTGTGTGATGGAAGCATGCACTGCTGCTGCTCATGTTGTACCTGATTGTGTATGAGGGAAGCATGCACTGTTGCTGCTCATGTTGTACCTGATTGTGTGCGAGGGAAGCATGCACTGCTGCTGTCCTGATTGTGTGTGATGGAAGCATGCACTGCTGCTGCTCATGTTGTACCTGATCGTGTGTGATGGAAGCATGCACTGCTGCTGCTCATGTTGTACCTGATTGTGTATGAGGAAAGCATGCACTGCTGCTGCTCATGTTGTACCTGATTGTGTGTGAGGGAAGCATGCACTGCTGCTGTCCTGATTGTGTGTGAGGGGAGCATGCACTGCTGCTGTCCTGATTGTGTGTGATGAAAGCATGCACTGCTGCTGCTCATGTTGTACCTGATTGTGTATGAGGGAAGCATGCACTGCTGCTGCTCATGTTGTACCTGATTGTGTGTGATAGAAGCATGCACTGCTGCTGCTCATGTTGTACCTGATTGTGTGTGAGGGAAGCATGCACTGCTGCTGCTCATGTTGTACCTGATTGTGTGTGATGGAAGCATGCACTGCTGCTGCTCATGTTGTACCTGATTGTGTGTGAGGGAAGCATGCACTGCTGCTGTCCCGATTGTGTGTGAGGGGAGCATGCACTGCTGCTGTCCTGATTGTGTGTGATGGAAGCATGCACTGCTGTTGCTCATGTTGTACCTTATTGTGTATGAGGGAAGTATCCACTGCTGCTGCTCATGTTGTACCTGATTGTGTGTGAGGGAAGCATGCACTGCTGCTGTCCTGATTGTGTGTGATGGAAGCATGCACTGCTGCTGCTCATGTTGTACCTGATCGTGTGTGATGGAAGCATGCACTGCTGCTGCTCATGTTGTAACTGATTGTGTATGAGGGAAGCATGCACTGCTGCTGCTCATGTTGTACCTGATTGTGTGTGAGGGAAGCATGCACTAGATGCTGCTGATGATGTTGTACCTGATTGTGTGTGAGGGAAGCATGCACTGCTGCTGCTCATGTTGTACCTGATTGTGTGTGAGAGAAGCATGCACTGCTGCTGCTCATGTTGTACCTGATTGTGTGTGATGGAAGCATGCACTGCTGCTGCTCATGTTGTACCTGATTGTGTGTGATAGAAGCATGCACTGCTGCTGCTCATGTTGTACCTGATTGTGTGTGAGGGAAGCATGCACTGCTGCTGTCCCGATTGTGTGTGAGGGGAGCATGCACTGCTGCTGTCCTGATTGTGTGTGATGGAAGCATGCACTGCTGCTGCTCATGTTGTACCGGATTGTGTGTGAGTGAAGCATGCACTGCTGCTGCTCATGTTGTACCTGATTGTGTGTGAGGGAAGCATCCACTGCTGCTGTCCTGATTGTGTGTGAGGGGAGCATGCACTGCTGCTGACCTGATTGTGTATGAGGGAAGCATGCACTGCTGCTGCTCATGTTGTGCCTGATTGTGTGTGATAGAAGCATGCACTGCTGCTGCTCATGTTGTACCTGATTGTGTGTGATGGAAGCATGCACTGCTGCTGCTCATGTTGTAACTGATTGTGTGTGAGGGAAGCATGCACTGCTGCTGTCCTGATTGTGTGTGAGGGAAGCATGCACTGCTGCTGTCCTGATTGTGTGTGAGGGGAGCATGCACTGCTGCTGTCCTGATTGTGTGTGATGAAAGCATGCACTGCTGCTGCTCATGTTGTACCTGATTGTGTATGAGGGAAGCATGCACTGCTGCTGCTCATGTTGTACCTGATTGTGTGTGATAGAAGCATGCACTGCTGCTGCTCATGTTGTACCTGATTGTGTGTGAGGGAAGCATGCACTGCTGCTGCTGCTCATGTTGTACCTGATTGTGTGTGATGGAAGCATGCACTGCTGCTGCTCATGTTGTACCTGATTGTGTGTGAGGGAAGCATGCACTGCTGCTGTCCCGATTGTGTGTGAGGGGAGCATGCACTGCTGCTGTCCTGATTGTGTGTGATGGAAGCATGCACTGCTGTTGCTCATGTTGTACCTTATTGTGTATGAGGGAAGTATCCACTGCTGCTGCTCATGTTGTACCTGATTGTGTGTGAGGGAAGCATGCACTGCTGCTGTCCTGATTGTGTGTGATGGAAGCATGCACTGCTGCTGCTCATGTTGTACCTGATCGTGTGTGATGGAAGCATGCACTGCTGCTGCTCATGTTGTAACTGATTGTGTATGAGGGAAGCATGCACTGCTGCTGCTCATGTTGTACCTGATTGTGTGTGAGGGAAGCATGCACTGGATGCTGCTGATGATGTTGTACCTGATTGTGTGTGAGGGAAGCATGCACTGCTGCTGCTCATGTTGTACCTGATTGTGTGTGAGAGAAGCATGCACTGCTGCTGCTCATGTTGTACCTGATTGTGTGTGATGGAAGCATGCACTGCTGCTGCTCATGTTGTACCTGATTGTGTGTGATAGAAGCATGCACTGCTGCTGCTCATGTTGTACCTGATTGTGTGTGAGGGAAGCATGCACTGCTGCTGCTCATGTTGTACCTGATTGTGTGTGAGGGAAGCATGCACTGCTGCTGTCTTGATTGTGTGTGATGGAAGCATGCACTGCTGCTGCTCATGTTGTACCTGATTGTGTGTGAGGGAAGCATGCACTGCTGCTGTCCTGATGGTGTGTGAGGGAAGCATGCACTGCTGCTGCTCATGTTGTACCTGATTGTGTATGAGGGAAGCATGCACGGCTGCTGCTCATGTTGTACCTGATTGTGTGTGAGAGAAGCATGCACTGCTGCTGCTCATGTTGTACCTGATTGTGTGTGATGGAAGCATGCACTGCTGCTGCTCATGTTGTACCTGATTGTGTGTGAGGGAAGCATGCACTGCTGCTGTCCCGATTGTGTGTGAGGGGAACATGCACTGCTGCTGTCCTGATTGTGTGTGATGGAAGCATGCACTGCTGCTGCTCATGTTGTACCTGATTGTGTATGAGGGAAGCATGCACTGTTGCTGCTCATGTTGTACCTGATTGTGTGCGAGGGAAGCATGCACTGCTGCTGTCCTGATTGTGTGTGATGGAAGCATGCACTGCTGCTGCTCATGTTGTACCTGATCGTGTGTGATGGAAGCATGCACTGCTGCTGCTCATGTTGTACCTGATTGTGTATGAGGAAAGCATGCACTGCTGCTGCTCATGTTGTACCTGATTGTGTGTGAGGGAAGCATGCACTGCTGCTGTCCTGATTGTGTGTGAGGGGAGCATGCACTGCTGCTGTCCTGATTGTGTGTGATGAAAGCATGCACTGCTGCTGCTCATGTTGTACCTGATTGTGTATGAGGGAAGCATGCACTGCTGCTGCTCATGTTGTACCTGATTGTGTGTGATAGAAGCATGCACTGCTGCTGCTCATGTTGTACCTGATTGTGTGTGAGGGAAGCATGCACTGCTGCTGCTCATGTTGTACCTGATTGTGTGTGATGGAAGCATGCACTGCTGCTGCTCATGTTGTACCTGATTGTGTGTGAGGGAAGCATGCACTGCTGCTGTCCCGATTGTGTGTGAGGGGAGCATGCACTGCTGCTGTCCTGATTGTGTGTGATGGAAGCATGCACTGCTGTTGCTCATGTTGTACCTTATTGTGTATGAGGGAAGTATCCACTGCTGCTGCTCATGTTGTACCTGATTGTGTGTGAGGGAAGCATGCACTGCTGCTGTCCTGATTGTGTGTGATGGAAGCATGCACTGCTGCTGCTCATGTTGTACCTGATCGTGTGTGATGGAAGCATGCACTGCTGCTGCTCATGTTGTAACTGATTGTGTATGAGGGAAGCATGCACTGCTGCTGCTCATGTTGTACCTGATTGTGTGTGAGGGAAGCATGCACTGGATGCTGCTGATGATGTTGTACCTGATTGTGTGTGAGGGAAGCATGCACTGCTGCTGCTCATGTTGTACCTGATTGTGTGTGAGAGAAGCATGCACTGCTGCTGCTCATGTTGTACCTGATTGTGTGTGATGGAAGCATGCACTGCTGCTGCTCATGTTGTACCTGATTGTGTGTGATAGAAGCATGCACTGCTGCTGCTCATGTTGTACCTGATTGTGTGTGAGGGAAGCATGCACTGCTGCTGTCCCGATTGTGTGTGAGGGGAGCATGCACTGCTGCTGTCCTGATTGTGTGTGATGGAAGCATGCACTGCTGCTGCTCATGTTGTACCGGATTGTGTGTGAGTGAAGCATGCACTGCTGCTGCTCATGTTGTACCTGATTGTGTGTGAGGGAAGCATCCACTGCTGCTGTCCTGATTGTGTGTGAGGGGAGCATGCACTGCTGCTGACCTGATTGTGTATGAGGGAAGCATGCACTGCTGCTGCTCATGTTGTGCCTGATTGTGTGTGATAGAAGCATGCACTGCTGCTGCTCATGTTGTACCTGATTGTGTGTGATGGAAGCATGCACTGCTGCTGCTCATGTTGTAACTGATTGTGTGTGAGGGAAGCATGCACTGCTGCTGTCCTGATTGTGTGTGAGGGAAGCATGCACTGCTGCTGTCCTGATTGTGTGTGAGGGGAGCATGCACTGCTGCTGTCCTGATTGTGTGTGATGAAAGCATGCACTGCTGCTGCTCATGTTGTACCTGATTGTGTATGAGGGAAGCATGCACTGCTGCTGCTCATGTTGTACCTGATTGTGTGTGATAGAAGCATGCACTGCTGCTGCTCATGTTGTACCTGATTGTGTGTGAGGGAAGCATGCACTGCTGCTGCTCATGTTGTACCTGATTGTGTGTGATGGAAGCATGCACTGCTGCTGCTCATGTTGTACCTGATTGTGTGTGAGGGAAGCATGCACTGCTGCTGTCCCGATTGTGTGTGAGGGGAGCATGCACTGCTGCTGTCCTGATTGTGTGTGATGGAAGCATGCACTGCTGTTGCTCATGTTGTACCTTATTGTGTATGAGGGAAGTATCCACTGCTGCTGCTCATGTTGTACCTGATTGTGTGTGAGGGAAGCATGCACTGCTGCTGTCCTGATTGTGTGTGATGGAAGCATGCACTGCTGCTGCTCATGTTGTACCTGATCGTGTGTGATGGAAGCATGCACTGCTGCTGCTCATGTTGTAACTGATTGTGTATGAGGGAAGCATGCACTGCTGCTGCTCATGTTGTACCTGATTGTGTGTGAGGGAAGCATGCACTAGATGCTGCTGATGATGTTGTACCTGATTGTGTGTGAGGGAAGCATGCACTGCTGCTGCTCATGTTGTACCTGATTGTGTGTGAGAGAAGCATGCACTGCTGCTGCTCATGTTGTACCTGATTGTGTGTGATGGAAGCATGCACTGCTGCTGCTCATGTTGTACCTGATTGTGTGTGATAGAAGCATGCACTGCTGCTGCTCATGTTGTACCTGATTGTGTGTGAGGGAAGCATGCACTGCTGCTGTCCCGATTGTGTGTGAGGGGAGCATGCACTGCTGCTGTCCTGATTGTGTGTGATGGAAGCATGCACTGCTGCTGCTCATGTTGTACCGGATTGTGTGTGAGTGAAGCATGCACTGCTGCTGCTCATGTTGTACCTGATTGTGTGTGAGGGAAGCATCCACTGCTGCTGTCCTGATTGTGTGTGAGGGGAGCATGCACTGCTGCTGACCTGATTGTGTATGAGGGAAGCATGCACTGCTGCTGCTCATGTTGTGCCTGATTGTGTGTGATAGAAGCATGCACTGCTGCTGCTCATGTTGTACCTGATTGTGTGTGATGGAAGCATGCACTGCTGCTGCTCATGTTGTAACTGATTGTGTGTGAGGGAAGCATGCACTGCTGCTGTCCTGATTGTGTGTGAGGGAAGCATGCACTGCTGCTGCTCATGTTGTACCTGATTGTGTGTGATGGAAGCATGCACTGCTGCTGCTCATGTTGTACCTGATTGTGTGTGAGGGAAGCATGCACTGCTGCTGCTCATGTTGTACCTGATTGTGTGTGAGGGTCCTGATTGTGTGTGAGGGAAGCATGCACTGCTGATGCTCATGTTGTACCTGATTGTGTGTGATAGAAGCATGCCCTGCTGCTGCTCCTGTACTACAGTGTGTGTGATAGAAGTATGCATTGCTGCTACTAATGTTGGACAAATAGTGTGTTTGATGAACACATCCACTGCTGCTGTCTTGATTGTGTGTGAGGGAAGCATGCACTGCTGCTGCTCATGTTGTACCTGATTATGTGTGATGGAAGCATGCACTGCTTCTGCTCATGTTGTACCTGATTGTGTGTGAGGGAAGCATGCACCGCTGCTGCTCATGTTGTACCTGATTGTGTGTGAGGGAAGCATGCACTGATCTTGCTCATGTTATGCCAATAGTGTGTGTGTGAGGGAGGCATGCTCTGCTGCTGCTGTTGTTGTACCTGATTGTGTGTGATGGAAACATGCCCTGCTGCTGCTCCTGTGGTACAGTGTGTGTCTCGGAAGCATGCATTACTGCTGTTAATATTGAATTAATAATGTGTGATGGAAGCATGCACTGTTGCTGCTCATGATGTACCAACAATGTGTGTGTGTGTGTGTGTGTGTGTGTGTGTGTGTGTGTGTGTGTGTGAGGGAAGAATGCATTGCTGCTGACCAATCAGGTTCTGTTCTTTGTCTTTTTGTGAAACTTGTAAAAACCTTTTCACAAAGAAAAGCCCAAACAGGTTGCATTCCAATAGAAGGTGTCAGCAAATGACTCCCATATAAGTGCCAAGCCATTTGCTCCATAAGGCTGTGTCCACTTGGTTCCTCTGTGTGAAACCTACAACTTCTTGCAGTGGACTCATGAAGGACAATTGTGTCAGAATCCCAAAACATACTGTTTACATTATGTTTATTGCAACATTAGCCCTTCTTTTTCACTGTTCGCACATAGCAGTCAGTAAGCGTTCACAAAGAGTAGTTGGCTATGGTTCACACAGTCGGTCAGCGTTCACCAAGAGCAGTAGGCAACGGTTCGCAAAGAGCGGTCACTCACCATCTACAAAGAGCAGTCGGTAACCGTTCACAAAGAGCCGTCACTCACCAGTCACCAAGAGAAGCCTGTAACTACTGAGAAGGAGCAGTCTCTAACTGTCCATGAAGAGCAGGTGCTCACCATCCACAAGGAGAAGTCGGTAACCCTTTATAAAGAACAATCAGTCACCATTCACCAGGAGCAGCCAGTAACTGTTCAGAAAGTGCAGTCGGTAACCATTTTCAAAGAGCAGGCGTTACTATTCACCAAGAGCAGTTGGTAATCAATCATAAAGAGCAGTCGGTAACCATTCACAAAAAGCAGTCGCTTACCGTTCACCAAGATCAGGTGATAATGCTTCACCAAGAGCAGGCAGTAACCGTTCAAAAAGAGCAGTCTGGCACCGTTCACGAACAGCAATCAGTAACCATCTGCAAATCGCAGTCTGTCACTGTTCACAAAGAGCAGTCGGTAACTGATCACAAGAGCAATCTGTACCCAATCATAAAGAGCAGTCGATCACCATTCACCAGGAGCAGCTGATAACGGCTCAGAAAGTGCAGCAGGTATTATTCACCAAGGGCAGTCAGTAAATGTTCACAAAGAGCTGTCGGTCACCAACCACAAAAAGCAGTCGTTAACTGTTCATAAAGAGCAGTCAGCCACCGTTCACAGAGAGCAGTTGGTCACCGTTCACAGAGAGCAGCTGTCACTGTTGTCAAGAAGCAGTCAGTCACAATTCCCCAACAGTGTTTGGTAACCGATCACAAAGGGCAGTCGGTCACCGTTCATAAAGAGCAGTTGGATAACTATTTACAAAGAGCAGTCAGTAACCATTACCAAAGAGCAGTCAATTACCATTCACCAAGAGCAATCGGTCACTGTAGGAGGCTGGCTTAGTATAAGGTGCACACTTATTTAATTGATGCACCTTGCACTAATCTAGGCAATCCTTAAAGTGATTTTAGTGGTCTTTGATAACCATAGAAAGCTCTCAAAGTTAAAAATCGTAGGGGGGGAAACCCGAGAAGGCTCTGTAGCACATTTTCTTTTTGTGGAAAATCCGTGGTTTTAGTAGCAGGGAGCTTGTGCAGTGAAGATCTGCATCCGCCCGATAATTCCAGCTTTTGTGCAAAATATCTGGATATATTGAAATGCAGGGCTTTATGTGTCATGCATGCAAACTTTAGTTGTATTCTTGCCTCATAAGGGTGCCAGTTCAGTGCTTTTAGAGGAGGGGATATGTGATTATTTATTTTTGTTTCAGAGACAAGTCTGGCAGCAGTGTTCAGTGTGGACCTTAGCGGGGCCAGTTTGTATCTAGGTAGGCAGCATAGTGTGGCGCTTCCATAGTACAACCTGGGCAACGCAAGAGCTTGGACCGCAAGCTTAAAGTCGTCCTGTGCGAGGAAGGGTTTAAGTTTCCTTAGAATACTCATCTGGTAATTCGCTCCTTTGGTGGCATTACTGATATGATTTTTCCATATTCAGGTATTTGTCTAGTGTAATTCCTAAGATCTAGCGGAGTCCATAATGTGAGGAGAACAGTTGAGGGCTGTTAGATGCTTCATCCAAAAGTCGATCTTGGGTGCTGTGGAGAGCAGCTATCAGGCTTATCTTGAAGGTGTTAAACAGCTTGTTTTACCAGTTTAATCATGTAGTGTAGGTTAAAGAACCACACAGTGTATATATAAAAATATGTCTAATTATTACCCAACACTCACTAACAAATTGGTATATCTTCTACCCGGAAATATCAACCCAAATACAAAACAATACTTCAATTGCAAACAGGTAAGTAAGCACAAAATACACTGTTTTCCAGGGGGAGACTAAACCATATACTAAAAAAGTGGAAAGCAAACTGCAGCCAAAGTTGGGACTTGGACCAGGAGACTCAGAGGTGCTGGGGAAACTAGGAACAATAAAACACACCAAATTAAGGAGTAGGAGGAACACCCCCACTCCACCCTCCTCCCAATACCTTTACACACATATAGAAATGGGGTTCCAGAAGTGTGGTCGTAAAGATAAAAAAGAGACTATAGACAACTCACAAGTGTATTAATACTGCCCTCACATGCATAAATCTGTGGCATACTTCATCATAGGGCTGCTAACACACACCCATGCAGACCAACCCTGGAGGTGGAGCAATAGGGAGGGGGAAGACATAACACAACACTGAAAAAACAATGCGCAGGATCACAAAAGGACACAGATGAAAATAGACCACGGGATCTCCTAAGTAATCCCTGAAACTAGGAACAACCCAAGGTAAGTACCCAGGAACCCCACGGAGGCTGTGTACAGAGTGAAAATACAGTTGTTTGTCCAATAGAAGTCAACATGAATGTCACAGTCACAGTTTTTAAGAAGGACTCTTCTCAGTGGACCCTGAAGAAACCCCATGGAAGACAGAAGGTTGGAGAGTCACCCCACCAGTGGATCCCCCAGGAACCATGATACCTACACCAGAGAAGCTAGGTGCATAGGTGTGAGGTGACGTCGGAAACCGCCGTAGACCACAATGGGAGCCTTCAAAGATGAAGCCGCTGGAGAAGAGTGGATTCTTGAAGAGGAGAACCTGCAAGCAGAGGGAGCAGAGTCTATGCCACTCGGAGGTGACCAGGATGCACGGAACAGCAATGCCCACGGATGTCGGATGGTTTAGAAATGATGATGGTGACCTTGTTGCTGCAGTTGTGAGGACCAGGTGATGCTGAAGAAGACCAAGAGCCTTGCATGAGCTGTCCCACATCGAAAGTCGAGGACCCGGGGGTCAGTGTCCGGCAGGAGCGCCAACAAGCCTTGGTAACTGCAACTGGCATGGAGATAATAAGGAGCAACGTAGGGACCAGCAAGGCCCAAGGGACTCGCCAGAAGCAGGAGAGTCAGAGTAGGCCTGAGCAAACAGGGGAGCCCACTGGAGCTGAAGACCCTCAGGAGAACCCACAGGCCGAAGGCACAGGAGTCGCAAGAGGACCTCAAGCTGCTCACCAAGGAGGAAGGCCCACAGTGCAGAGTATGCTGAGAGTACGCTGTACTTGGCAGGAAGACATGCAGCAGGCTGGAGCTTCTAGTAGCCCAAAGATCTCTGGAGTGCAGAGCCAACAAGCCTTGGCAACAGAAGTCAACAAGGTGCACAGGGGTTTGGTAACAGCGGTTCGATGAGGTACAGTGCCCTCAAAATTGGAGAGAGGATAGGTCAGGTCTCGCAGGCACCACCACCTGTGTTTCTAAGCCTTTCAAAGTCTGTAGGACATCAGGAACAGCAGACCAGTCAGCTTCATTGAAGTGCCTGCAGATGCAGGGGAGTGACTCCTTCACTTTAAGGGAGATTACTTCGGGTGTCCTTGATGCCCACAGGTCTGTTGACGATCCTGGAAGAAGCACAGACACAGACGACGGAGAAGACTTGCATAACAGAGAAACCAGGAGTAGCAGGAGTCTACCTTGATGCAGTCTAGGTTCCTGGCAAAGTCCAGCGAAGTTCAAGTGTTCAGACGATTAAAGAGCGACGTAGTTTCAGGCTTGAATCTTGTCCCATGAGCAATCTGAGGACCCACCCACAGGTAAGCCCTTTTATACCTTAAGAAAGGTGTTAGAATGACTCTGAGGTCCCTCCCAGAGGAGAGGCTGGACAGAGGGGAGGATACTCCCATGTCCTTTGTCCAGTTTTGCGCAAGAGCGGGAGCCAATGCCTACCTGAAGTGGCTCAAACCGGAGTATGCAAGGAGGGCCCCAAATGTGCCCTTCAAAGCAGTCTGGTGGCGCTGGCAAGCACCCCCACCCCAGCCCAATACACTAAGTCCTGTCTGGAAGGTGGTCACACCTCCCTTTGATAGGAAATCTATTGTTCTACCTTCCCATGCTCGAGCTTAGCTCAGCAGCAGGAGGCCAGATTTGTGTCTGTGGTTGGCAGCAGCCCTAGCTTGCTAGGAGACCCTGAAAGGCTGTTAACATGAATACCGGGAGATTCCCGTTGGAGCCCCCCAGTGCATTGAACCATACCTCCAACACCGGTAATGGTGTTAGAGTATGATTCCAACTTGTTTGATGCCAAACATGTCCAGGTTCAGCACAGCCACAATATAGTTAGCCATCACATAATAACGCATGGCCACTATATGCATCAAAATGGCTCACTGCACTTACAAGGGAATCAACCCCAGGGTTTGTAGAAGTGCCCTGCTCATGCAGGGGACCATCATAATTATAACCCAGCACCCTGCCTTCAGGATTGAAAGGCCTATCTTAGAGGTGACTTATAGGTTTTAATTATAGTGACCAAAGATATAAGGAAAGATATCTGTCATAAGTGGTGCTAGCACCAGCTTACACAGACAACAATGGTGGCCTGTAGTCACAGTTTGAGTTGTCTCTCATGTGAGGCATAATGCATCCTGCAGCCCATAGGAGACCCCCGGTATACCTATGCCTTGGATACCTTAGTACCATATACAGAGGTACACCAGTAGCCAATTTTGGAGGTATAGAACTAGTTACCATGTCAAATTTAGGGATGAAGCACAGTGGCTGGGTTACTGGTTAGCAGGATCCTCTTCAGACTAGTAACAAAAAACATATTGACACCAGCGAAAAGTGGAGGTAACCGTGAAAGCAGAGCCTACTTTCCTACAGTAACTGTTTACAAAGAGCAGTCATCACCATTCACCAAGAGCAGTAGGCAATTGATCACATAGAGGAGCAGGTAACTAATCAAAAAGAGAAGACAGTAACCATTCACCAGGAACAGCCGGTAACCATTCACCAAGAGCAACCAGTCACCATTCACCAAGAGCAGCCGGTCACCATTCACCAAGAGCAGATAGTAACCATTCACCAATAGAAGTCACTAACTGCTCAAAACGAGCTGTTAAGCATCATTCACAAGGAGCAGCCAGTAACCTTCTGCAAATTGTAGTCGCTCATTGTTCACAAAGAGTAGTTGTCAGCATTCACCAAGAGCACCAGGTAACTTAACAGAAAGGGCAGTTGGTAACCGTTGGCAAGGAGCAGGTGGTCACCATTCACAAAGAGCAGTCGGTGACCGTTCACGAAGTGCAGTTAGGCACCATTCACAAAGCGCAGTCGGTAACAGCTCACAAGGAGTGGTCGCTAACCATTCACAAAGACCAGTCACTAACTCTCCACAAAGAGCTGTTGCTTACCATTCACTAAGAGCAGTTGGTAACTGTTCACAAAGAACAGTCAGTAACTACTCACAAGGAGCACTTGGTAACCATTCATCTAGAGCAGTCAGTAACCGGTGACTATTCACCAAGAGCAGTCGGTCACCGTTAACAAAGAGCAGTCAGTAAGCATTGACAAACCGTAGTCGGTCACCGTTCACAAGAAGCAATCGGTAACTGCTCAAAAATAGCAGTCAGTAACAATTGACAAAGAGCAGTCAAAAAAGCAGTCAGTAACTGCTCAGGAAGTGCAGTCGGTATCCGTTTACAAAGAGCAGGCATCACCCTTCACTAAGAGCAGTTGGTAACCATACACAAAGAGCAGTCGGTCACCATCCACAAAGAGCAGTTGGTAACTAATCACACAGAGCAGTCGCTAACCATTCACAAAGACCAACCGCTAACCCTCCACACAACTGTTGCTCACCATTTACCAAGCGCAGTTGGTAACCGATCACAAAGAGTAGTCGGTAACCATTCACAAAGAGCAGTCGGTCACCATTTCCAAAGAGCAGTTTGTCACCGTTCACAGACAGCAGTTAGTAACTATTCACAAGGAGATGTCGGTAACTACTCGAAAGGAGCAATGAGAATAAAGAACCTACGGCGGACTCCAATTGCCGCACTTTCCTCAACGAGATCACCTAGTAATAAAGTACTTATATGGTGGAAATTGGTGTGCACACTCGGCTCCTGCACCCGCCGTTGTGGGATGCCGTCTGCCAGGCAGAAGTACAGAACTTGAAAAATGTAGCGGTGCACTTCCAAGTCAATATCTCATCAATAAAGAAGCTTGATCAGTGTCTTTGTTGCAAATAAATATCAATATTTATTTTAAACAATCCATGGAATTTGTAAAAACATCAGCCAATGCGTTTCGTTCAGAAAACGAACTTCGTCAGGGCAAGGGTAGTCGAAGAATTAAATGATGAATAATAAGTAGGAAAACAGGAGGGTTCAACGGGCCTATCTTGGTCTGGACCCTCTTCTGAAAGAATATCGATGGTAGTCAGTCAGATAGCTGCAAAAAGTTGTGTAGGCCTCCTAATAAGGGCCAATGGACTATAATACTCACAAGGAGCAGTTAGTCATCATTGACCTAGAGCAGTCGATAAACGGCCACCATTCACCAAGAGCAGGCGGTAACTCTTCACCAAGAGCATTCAGTAACCATTGAAAAAGAGCAGTCAGTAACCTACCACAAATTGTAGTTGGTCACCATTCACAAAGAGCAGTTGCTAACTGCTCACAAAGAGTAGTCGCTCACCGTTCACCAAGAGCAGTCGATAACTGCTCAGAAAGTGCTGTCGGTAACCATTCACAAAGAGCAGGCGTCACCATTCACTAAGAGCAGTCTGTAACTATTCACAAAGGGTAGTCAGTCACAGTTCACCAAGAGCAGCCAGTAACTGCTCAGAAAGTGCACTCAGTAACCGTTCACAAAGAGCAGGCATCACCATTCACTACGAGCAGTCTGTAAACATTCACAAAGAGCAGTTGGTAACCAGTTGCAAAGGGCAAACAGTAACTGTTCACAAAGAGCAGTTGATAAACGCTCACAAAGAGCAGTCAGTAACCGCTCACAAATAGCAGTCGGTAACCATTCACAAAGAGCAGTTGATAAACGCTCACAAAGAGCAGTTGATAACCGCTCACAAAGAGCAGACGGTAACCGCTCACAAAGAGCAGTCGGTAACCGTTCACAAAAAGCAGTTGATAACCGCTCACAAAGAGCAGTCGGTAACCATTCACAAAGAGCAGTTGATAAACGCTCACAAAGAGCAGTTGATAACCGCTCACAAAGAGCAGTTTATAACCGCTAACAAAGAGCAGTTGATAACCGCTCACAAAGAGCAGTTGATAACCGCTCACAAAGAGCAGTTGATAACCGTTCACAAACAGCAGTTGATAACCGCTCACAAAGAACGGATGTATGACGTTACAACGCATACTTTTACAACGCCTACCTTTACATCGCAAGTTTTACAACGCATACCATTACAACGCATAATGCTTTTGGGCGCTGGGTAGTGAATAGTTTAATTTACTATTCCAACTCCAGTCCCCGTGGATAGTAGGGAAGGTGTTGGATAGTACATTAAACCTATTCCCTATCCTAGAGCGCCCCCCAGCGCTATGCGTTGTAATGGTTTGCGTTGAAAAAGTTGCGTTGTAATGGTAGTTCGTTGTAAAAGTTTCGTTGTAAAGGCTGTATACCACAAAGAACAGTCGGTAACCATTCACAAAGAGCAGTTGATGACAGTTCACAAAGATCAGTGAGTAACCGTTCACTAAGAGCAGTTGATAACCGCTCACTAAGAGCAGTCGTTCCCAATCACTAAGGGAAAGCTGTCTGTGAGAGACAGCTCCAGCTGCGCAAGTTGCAGTTGTGGTGACCAGTGGGAGCCTGCTACTGCCAGGTCTCTTTCACATTCTGCCATTTTACTGTATTGCAACTCCTGTGCCTCTAGGGGGAGGAGTTGCAAGACCAATTCTTTACCAGTGTGAATACAGAGATGCAGCCCTCCCCCAACACCTGTCCGTCACAGCTATTGGTAAGGATGTGCAAAGGAAATGATACCTCATGAAAATGAATGAGAAAGGATTACTGCAAACCTTGGTGGATGCCTCTACTGCCACACATTTACCTTTCAGGTACTTCTTCAGGCTGCCATTTTTCATGTATTCGGTGACAATGAAGACAGGATCGGCGAGCATACAGACCGCGTAGAGCTTTAGGACCCGATGGTGGTTCAGCCTCCACATGGTCTCAGCTTCATCCTGAATCTTGTTTTGCATGGACTCAATGCTCACTGGGAGAGGCAGAAAGAGGCGATGCTAGTAAACCAATGGGCCATGCCATTAAGACATTACTGCACAGAGCTGAGAGAGAGAGCACACACTGGAAGCATTAACAGAGATATATATATAATACAAGAATACCGTGCATGACAAACTACTGTGCACCCCCAGGGAGGCGGAGCATGTACATGGTTCTCCATGCTGGAGAGTCACCTAAATGTTACCACTTGCCATAAATGGTTCTAGCATGAAAATAAGAAACCTTAACAGACCTTTTCGGTATTAAATTCACTAGAGCAATACTTCCCAAACATTTTACACAATTCAATTTTTAGAGCAACAAACATTTGAAACCTACTTAGGCAGGATATTTTTAATTTAACGAAAGCATTGTGTGGTAGAGCACTGTCGTTTACAGACAGTACATTTTCCATTTAAATGGCCTCTAAATGTGCACAAACATACAATTAAAAATATAAAACTACATCGCACAACATGATGATTTGTGAAAACCGCTTTTTAATTAATATTTATCATTTCTGCATCGTCAAGTAAAGTATTTGATTTGTTTTGATCCTATTAAAATCTTTGTTTCCATCAGGATTCAGAATTACAAAAAAACGTGTGTAATGTTTTCTTTCCTAACTGCTGTATGTGTACAGTTCATTTACAGGCTATTACATTGTGTTGCGTCTTACAAAAAAGGACATTGTACCGCCTTTCACTTCACACTTCATGTACCCGAGCAAGATTGTCACACAATTCACTTTACTTTTCTGTCTCTGACTGCAAAGAGGGAGAGGGGTTGGCCTAACGGCTAAGGCGCTCGACCTCGGACCTGGGGAACTCGGTTCGAGTCTCGGTAACGACGCCAAAAACCCCCTGTGATTCTGGGCAAATCACTTAATCTCCCCGTGCCTAAAATGAATGTGTGTCCGTCCTCATGTAACGTAACTGGTGCTATGTAAAGCGCTCTGATAACTGATTCGGTTCGGTTCTAGTTCGCGCTATATAAAACTCTGCAAAAAAAAAAAAAAAAAAGAGAGGGGAGTCTGTAAACATTGATTCCATGTGAAAAACAGCATTTGTAATTCAATCAGTCTCGCATTACTGATAGTTTGAGGTATTGGCATTGCAAATAATAATGCAACGCCAATAGCTCATACTAATGCAAGACCTAGTGCATTGCAAATGGTTGTGTAGTGAACAAGCACTGCATGTCTCAGTGCAGTTTTGAAAGCTGCTCCTAGAGCTCCCTAGTGAGCAAGGCACCAGCACTGGGTGCAGTTCTGTAAGCTGTACCTAGGGTCCCTAGAGAGCAAGGCACCAGCACTGCTTGTCTAGGTGCAGTACCACAAGCTGCGCCTAGAGGTCCCTAGTGAGCAGGGCACCAGTACTGCTTGTCTAGGTGCAGTACCACAAGCTGAGCCTAGAGGTCCCTAGTGAGCATCATAAACTTTGAAGTTATAGTAAATCTACCCTACCCATAATGGATTGCATGCAAGACAGTACCACAAGTGCATTCAAATAGGTATGTCCATGTATACAATTAGTAGCTCTAAAATGAGACATAATAATTATTATATTAATTCCACATTAGGTTTTACTCTTTGTGGAGCTGATGGAGGGAAATTCATAGAAGGGCTAATATAAATGAGATGTGGTAGGAGCAGTGCAGCAAGCTGCGCCTAGAGGTCCCTAGTGATCAAGACACCAGCACTGCTTGTCTAGGGGGACCTTGTCAGAGCCACCATTGATCACTGCTGACCCCTACCTGTCTTATTGGGGGAATTTTGACCTGGAGCCAGCTTCTGCTTTTCCTGCCGGTCCCGTTGTCTTGTGCCGCAGCACTCACTCTCCCCCCGCCGCCGCTCCTTTGCATCCTCTGTGTGCCGCCGCTGTGTGGGGGGGGGGGCCTTGTGAGCGGGGAACTACCACTTCCAGCTTGCAACGCGTCCGGAAGCCGCCAACGGGATAATCGCGCCAGGAGTCGCTTAAAGCACGGCGTTATCACCCGTGTCGCGGGAGCGCACGGGAGCGTCCCGGGAGAAGCCGGGCAAAGGGCGGGCCATCTGTGGCCGTCCGAGGACGTAGGAGGATGGGCCGGGCCGCACCATTAACATCTCCGTACTTCTGCCTCACCATTCGGCGTTTGCAAGCCTTTAGGTGAGGCAGCAGGGGAATTCAGGGCTTGGAAGGGCTCCCCAGAGAAACTCTCTTACTATTAACTTTAAGTTAAGCAGGGTCACAACACGGTCCTAACGAAAACCACGTCTTCTTTGAAAGTTGGTTAATGTATGGGTAAGTGCAAATCAATGGAAGGAGGGGGGGGGGGGGGGGGTCGAGTGAGTCGGTGAAACCACCAAAACAGAGTAAAAGAAAGAAATCGAAGGGAGCACCAAAACATGCAGCCATGAACTGTATCCTTGACAGGATTGTCTCTGTTATCGATGAATGCCACGAAATTTTGACTGTTGAAACGGGGACCCCTGGGATGTTGGGCTCTACTCAAGTGGTGGGTGGGGTGGTGACTGTTGTGCGAGAGCTAGTAGGTCCACCTATCACTATACCCGATATGTTTCGATCACAGACTAAATCCGCTGTGGGTAATCTACCACGTCAAGGAGAGAAAGGACCTCCCCGGGGGGGGCAGGAAGGGTGGTTATTCTGGCGATAGAAGCCCTGGTCAAGATGGAGAAGCTACTGTCCAAATTGTAACTGATAATGACACCATTCTACGTTCCAACAGATTTACGGTACTAGCGGACATACAGCATGAGGAGTCCAATACTATATCTAGTCGAGAAGCTAACTCCCCCCAAACTATAAGAACAGGAGATGACTGCGATCTCATAAGCTCTAAAGATAGTTTGGGAACTGTTAGCGACTTAGTTAAATTAGTCTCATTACTGAGAGATGAGATCGAGGTCATGAAAACATTAATTATTAACTTAATCTCAACAATAAAACCTACCCCTGGTGATCCCTGGACTCAATCTGGGGCCGCTCAAAAGAAACCTATTGCTTATCCAACCAAACCCAGCCAAGGAACCCATTTATCCTTAGGGAAACGTGCCTCAATAGGTAGTAAAGTACCCCCGACTCGTCGTGTAGAAGGAGGTGCGAAAAGTTTGCCATGCATCACTAAAGCCACCACAAGTAGGGTACAAGGTTTCCCGATGAAAAGTAGACTAGAAAACCAGTCTATAACTAGTGAGCAGAGGAGCCTGAGGAGCACTAGGGGGACCAGTGGCCCAGTGGGGTCGGCTCAACTAAAGGCAACAAGATCGAGGGCAGGGGCACCACAAAGTAGTATCCCTAATTACCAAAAAAGGGGACATCAAATTGTAGTTTGGAGCTCGGCAGGGGGGAGGTACATATGAAGGGTAATTTTCCTACTAAGATTATTTACATGACTAACGCCCCAAAGCAAGACAGGAGGATTAATTGCCTCAGGGAAGGGGTAGATTCTCTGACGAACAAAGCCATACATTGGCTGCGTTACGTCAGAGGCTGTCGATCTGTCATAAGAGACGACATAGTAAAAGCAACGAGACTGAGTCACCCTGGGGAAAGCCATGATGTAATTGAACTAACATTGTGCACCGAGGATTTAGCTGAGAAACTATTCCAACTAGAATTTAGATCCAGCCCTCCAATTTTTTCAGGCATTCAGCTGAGGAAGGTGCCCCCTTTTCCATTTTCACGCTTCCCCCTTATGTCTTCAATTAAAAACAGGCTCAGGAATAGCAGCTCTGGGCTGGAAGCCATAGATTGACAGCTAAATAATGGGACTGGTGAAATGTCTAACGAAATATCGGGGTATAGAGAGAGTAATCCTGATGTTGCCTACATAGGGGGTGAGGGGATTATTAATGAGGGTCAGACAGGGGATCGCCTAGCAAATGGCGATGAGCCCAGCGCTATGGTTGGGATGGTATTCTCTTCCCCAGACTCAGCTCCAAACATAGGAATGGAACCTGTGAGGGTAAATGATTTAAGTATACCTAATTTAGCAACCACAGGACTATTGCAAGCCATTAATGGGGATGGGGGTAAGATAATCTCTTGGAACATTGCTGGACTGGGCACAAGATTACAATCACCTAAATGGCTTTCTTTTATAAATGGTTTTGATATCTGTCTCTTCCAAGAGACCTGGGCCTGCGAGCCCCAGTTTCTTCAGGGTTTCTTGAATTTTTTCGTGCCTGCTGTTAAAGGACCCAAAGGGCGGCCGAAAGGGGGGCTAACTATCTGGTTACGACAAGATCTCTTTAATAGAGTTGTCGAGCTCCCGACTATGAACAGAGATATCCAGATGATTAGGCTAACAGCGGGCTCTTTGGGTACTTTGGACGTCTACAACTTGTATGTTAGAGGGTCAGGGGGAGGGAAATCTCAGGTCCTGGCAGCCTTGGATCACATGATTGGCCTACAGTCAAGCGAGAATAACATGATAATCGCTGGCGATTTAAACTTGACCTTAGAGCCACTTACAGTAGAAGTTTGGTATTCAGGAGAAGAAGAAGATTTCCAGTGGGGGATTCCTAAATTGGATCTAAAACCGATAGACAGATGGACAGATAGTATAATCCAGATTAATGCAATATGCTGTGAAAGAGGGCTTAGAGCACCGAACGGCAGAACTGTGAGTGACAGACAAGGTGAAAATACATTTGACAATGGTCGCTCAAAAAGTAGGATTGATTATGTTATCTGTAATATGGCAATTTGGCATCTTATGAAGGACATGAAGGTAGTTGCTAGGCAAGAGAGTGATCATAACCCCCTATGCATTATCCATCATCTGTGGGGGGGGGAGTCAGGGGGATTGATTAAGGTCGAGGAGGCCCTAGGTGAGATTGTCCCAACAAATGACATGCGGCGGGTCAGGTGGGCCCAAGTCATGATGAATAGTAGGGTGTTGGAGAATATTAGTGAGGAGCTGAATAAAACTATTTCCACCATGGATATCATAGCTAGGGCAGAGAATGAGAGTGACCTGCGGGAAATTACCAATCTCCATGAAAGCTTTTTTGAAAACATAACGGGTCACTTCTTTAAGGTAGTAACAAAGCCAAAGGGCAAAAATATGCGTCCAAAAAGAGTGGGGTGTTATACAATGCCTGTAGATCTGCAAGAACAGCCCTAGGAACTGCAATTAAAAGAAGAGACCCGCATGCTGTCAGAATAGCCAGGCAGAATTATAGGAAAAGTTTATATACGGCAAAAAAACTTTGGGACGAGCAACACTGGCAAGACCTTAAATTAGCCAGTTCTGCAAAGGATTCTAAACTCTTCTGGAGTATTGTTAAGTGGGGGCAAGGAGGACGTCCAGACCCACCTATAAACTATGTAACACAGAGTAGCTGGGTAGATCATTTTGGTCCCCAATACGCATGCTGCACTGAGGATAGGTATAGAGAATCTGTTAATAATACCTCATGTCTAGACCCTCCCTTTAACATCAATGATTTAGCAGTGGTCCTTAAATCTGTCTCGAGGGGAAAGGCACCAGGACCTGACGGGGTTCCAGCGGATGTTTTTCTCCACGATAAGATACACTGGGGCTTGTATATCATGAAGCTGGCCAATGCCGTGGCTCTAGGTGCGCCAGTACCAAAGTCGTGGCAAGGGGCCGTAATAATCGCTGTATATAAGAAAGGCGATAAAACACAGCCTGGGAATTACAGGCCTATTAGCCTGATTGACACGGTACAAAAGGTGATTGGAAAAATGAACCTAGAGAAAATATTAGATTGGGTAGAAGGTGAAAACATCCTGTCCCCCTTCCAGGCTGGCTTTCGCAAATTAACTAGCACTACTGACCAGATATTTCATTTTAGGCGATACAAAAGGGGATGATGGACGGAGCGTTTGAACAAATCAAACACTCACCCCCAGTCAACTGATCTGGGTTTAATCCATCACCATTCTTTAGTTCGCTCAGCCACCCCAGTTCAGACATGGCTATATGCAAGTCAGTCTGACCCTGTGCCTTATGGGAACAGTCCAGCCCGAACTGCCAAGCCATGTCTTCCCTGGACCGGAAACAAGCATCCTGGGACCGGTTTCGTATTCATAATCCTCATCAGCCAGGCTATCTTGAATCCAGTGGCCAAGTGAACAAGGGACTCACATCTGAGCATACCCTGCCACACTTAGGGCGAACAAAGCGATACAAAAGGGGATGATGGACGGAGCGTTTGAACAAATCAAACACTCACCCCAGTCAACTGATCTGGGTTTAATCCATCACCATTCTTTAGTTCACTCAGCCACCCCAGTTCAGACATGGCTATATGCAAATCAGTCTGACCCTGTGCCTTATGGGAACAGTCCAGCCCAAACTGCCAAGCCATGTCTTCCCTGGACCGGAAACAAGCATCCTGGGACCGGTTTCGGATTCATAATCCTCATCAGCCAGGCTATCTTGAATCCAGTGGCCAAGTGAACAAGGGACTCACGTCTGAGCATACCCTGCCACACTTAGGGCGAACAAAGCAATACAAAAGGGGATGATGGACGGAGCGTTTGAACAAATCAAACACTCACCCCCAGACAACTGATCTGGGTTTAATCCATCACCATTCTTTAGTTCACTCAGCCACCCCAGTTCAGACATGGCTATATGCAAATCAGTCTGACCCTGTGCCTTATGGGAACAGTCCAGCCCGAACTGCCAAGCCATGTCTTCCCTGGACCGGAAACAAGCATCCTGGGACCGGTTTCGGATTCATAATCCTCATCAGCCAGGCTATCTTGAATCCAGTGGCCAAGTGAACAAGGGACTCACGTCTGAGCATACCCTGCCGCACTTAGGGCGAACAAAGTGATACAAAAGGGGATGATGGACGGAGCGTTTGAACAAATCAAACACTCACCCCCAGTCAACTGATCTGGGTTTAATCCATCACCATTCTTTAGTTCACTCAGCCACCCCAGTTCAGACATGGCTATATGCAAATCAGTCTGACCCTGTGCCTTATGGGAACAGTCCAGCACGAACTGCCAAGCCATGTCTTCCCTGGACCGGAAACAAGCATCCTGGGACTGGTTTCGGATTCATAATCCTCATCAGCCAGGCTATCTTGAATCCAGTGGCCAAGTGAACAAGGGACTCACGTCTGAGCATACCCTGCCACACTTAGGGCGAACAAAGCGATACAAAAGGGGATGATGGACGGAGCGTTTGAACAAATCAAACACTCACCCCCAGTCAACTGATCTGGGTTTAATCCATCACCATTCTTTAGTTCACTCAGCCACCCCAGTTCAGACATGGCTATGTGCAAATCAGTCTGACCCTGTGCCTTATGGGAACAGTCCAGCCCGAACTGCCAAGCCATGTCTTCCCTGGACCGGAAACGAGCATCCTGGGACCGGTTTCAAAGGGGATGATGGATGGATTAAACCCAGATCAGTTGACTGGGGGTGAGTGTTTGATTTGTTCAAACGCTCCGTCCATCATCCCCTTTTGTATCGCTTTGTTCGCCCTAAGTGCGGCAGGGTATGCTCAGACGTGAGTCCCTTGTTCACTTGGCCACTGGATTCAAGATAGCCTGGCTGATGAGGATTATGAATCCGAAACCGGTCCCAGGATGCTTGTTTCCGGTCCAGGGAAGACATGGCTTGGCAGTTCGGGCTGGACTGTTCCCACAAGGCACAGGGTCAGACTGATTTGCATATAGCCATGTCTGAACTGGGGTGGCTGAGTGAACTAAAGAATGGTGATGGATTAAACCCAGATCAGTTGGCTGGGGGTGAGTGTTTGATTTGTTCAAACGCTCCGTCCATCATCCCCTTTTGTATCGCAGATATTTCTTTTTACCTTACTTCACTGGAAGACTGTAGTACTAGGAAAAGGCAGCATTTACGCTGCTTTTATTGACTTACGTGCAGCATTTGACCTGGTGCCACGGTTTCAGCTGTGTATTGTGTTAAGCAAGATGGGCATGCCACCAGAAATGTTAACGCTAGTGATGAGGCTGCACGAGTCGAACCATGCAAAAATCCAGTGGGGGGGACATGGGCAAGTTACTCCTGAAATTCCGGTAGAGCGTGGGGTGCGCCAAGGCTGTGCTATGGCCCCCACGCTTTTTTCATTGTACATCAACGGGGTAGTAGAACCTATGCTTCTGGGAGGCGTAGATGCCCCTACTTTGGCTGGAGTGAAGACTCCTATTTTATTATTCGCGGATGATACGCTTATTTTATCTAAAACTCCTAGTGATCTTCAACGAGCCCTGAAGATTTTTGAGGAATTTTGTGTTGACCGTGGGCTGGAAGTCAATGTAGTAAAAACAAAGCTCATGGCGTTCAACCCGCATCACAGTTTTAAAGGGAATTTCTTTATGAACGGGCAAAAGGTGGAAATGGTGTCGGACTTCATCTATCTGGGCATCCATGTGTCAAAGGGTGTTAAGTGGAAGAAACACATAGAAATGGTGACTTTAAAACTGCGCCAAAATGCGGGAGCAATAATTTGAGAGCACAAGAAATCCCTGACAAAGCCAATACAGCCAGCACTCCAAGTGTATGAGGCGAAAGTCCTTAGCTCGGCACTCTACGGTGCTGAGATATGGGGCTATGATAATTTAATACCAATAACACTTGTAGAAAACACATTTTTGCGCAATCTTGTCGGTCTCCCTAAGAGCACACCGATTAAACCATTGCGATATGATCTAGGTAGGAAGGCTCTAGTAGATATGGCTAGATTACGGCCTATACTATATAGGCGTCGCATCTGGGTCACTCCTGAACTTACCCACTATGCCCAGGGATTCCTGGACGTAATCAAAAGTGATGATTTCCACAAGATAATCCGGCTGAAGGAGCTCTGTAAAACCTTAGCGGGAATTTGCATGCAGGGGTTGTGGGAGAACCCTGAGGTAGCTCTGTTTCCATCTAAAAACACCCTAAAAGAAAAGTACTGGGAAATGGTTGCGTACCGGAATTGGAATGGCGCTGATCCCGCTACTATGGAGGGTTGTTTCCTGGAAATCAAATCTTTGCCCAGTCTAGAGCCCTATTGGGATGGCATCCCAAAACCCGGAGACAGGAAGCTCTACTTTCAGCTCAGAGCAAGATGGGCTGAAGGTAATTCCAATATGTGCCCGGCTTGTAAAAATGAAAAAGAGACCATCGCCCATCTTCTTTTTGTCTGTAGGGCTTATACAACCCCCAGGCGTATTTGGTTAAAGGCAATGTACAAATTGATAGGCACTAGGGATAGCACAGTGGCATTAAGATTAATCTGCACTAGCACTTTACCGGTTATCACAGTTGCGGTTGCTATATACCTGGGGTGGGCGTGGGCGATCAGGAAAAAATTTCTGCTGTGATTGATTTTCTGCTGTGATTAATTTGCGCCCCCTTAGCTTGTACATGCTTTTGGCAAATTTAAATGTTTCATCATGTCTTTAAAACAAAGGAAAGAGCTTATAGGGCGTCCACTAGTATTATCCCATGAACATAGGAATTTTGATTGTTTTTCACTGGTTTTTTCCTTTTAATTAGTGCTGTCAAAATGCTTTTTTATCTTTGATAAATGTATCTCTTTTTTAATTTTTAATTGTATTATCAAATATGACAAACGTTGGAAATTGTAAATACCTCGTAGTAACAAAGGAATGTTTTTTATTAACCATGCTTTTATGGGTTTTTATCTCGAATAAAGCAATTTTGACTGGCTTGTCTAGGTGCAGGACCACAAGCTGTGCCTAGAGGTCTCTAGTGAGCATCATAAACTTTGAAGATATGGTAAATCCACCATACCCATAATGCATTGCATGCAAGACAGTACCACGAGTACATTCAAATAGTTATGTCCATGTATACAATTAGTAGCTTTGAAATATGACAAAATAATTGTTAAATTAATTCCAGAATAGGTTTTACTCTATGTGGAGCTGATGAAGGGAAATTTATAGAAGGTCTAATATAAATGTAAGATGTGCTAGTGAGTAAAGTAACCACTGCCAATCTAGTTTAGGACGAAGTAAGTGTTTTGTCTGAAGGCCTTTAAGAAAATAGTCCCTTGAGGCTGTAATTATAACCTAAGGCATAACAACACATGTAACAGGGATGTTCTCATGGGAGGTCACAAAAAGAGACAAGGCCTTATGACCAATGAAAAGCCACCATTTACAAAGGACAGGGAGAGGAGCCATTTAAAAAAATGGGTGGGAAGTAGGCGGAGCTTTATCCACATATTCTGAATACAGCATGTTTCAAAGAGACAGCTCAAGCGCTGCCTAGGCGAGGCCTAAAAATAAGCAGCAGTTTGTCAAAAGACATAGCCTGTCATTTGAGCTCTGTCTTTTAAGTGCACCAAATGTGACAAGATAAATACAGAATTGTTAAAGCATCTTTCTTTATTGCTTGGACTTTCCAGAGCCACCAAAAATCCTACCCAATCACACAGTGTAAGGAAATGATTAGTTGTGTGGCCTAAACAAGTAATGGGTCTACATTTGTTTTCCACTGGGAACCAAACATCCCATTGTAGCGCTTGACTCTCATAGGGTAGCAAAGCGGAGCAATCCAAGGCCCATTCAATGGAGGTGGTGTGGGCTGTAATCACCATTCACAGATACGCAGTAATAACACTCAATAAATGATTGCCCAGTCTGTGCTTTTTCATTAGAAAAAGGAAAAAGTACTTTTATTACACATACCCTACTCAATATACAAATATACACAAGCTGATGGAAACTTTTGGGTGACATTGCCTAATCATGCCTACCCCTTACAGAGGGAGGCTAGATCAACAAATCACGTCAGAACATTCTCTTGTATTAAAATGAAATAATGGAATATTACTTTGAATGAAGGTGCACTTAATATTGGCAATAAAGCAGGCTTACTTGGCATGAGGGGTTGTCAGCTTCATTACTTCATTAAAGCATTCACAAGGGAACATGTCCATGCATGTCTAAGGGATTTGGTTCATCCAAATTACTTTAGCATGAAAAACAAACTTTAAACTAGCCCCTGAGGGCATCACATTTAAAATCACTTCATCTATGTAATTATAGTCCTTCACCCCTAGAATGTGTTTGCAGCAAAGACACTTTTATAAAAATAACAATACTACACGTTTACCATAAATCACTTTGGTAAATAAACACATGTGCAATTACCACCTTTCACCCCTAAAGAATTTCTCTTAACATTTAAACACTTTCAGGTCACAAATGGCTGTAACCACTGAGGTACAACCTTCCCCAATGCAAAACAAATATAGCAGCCAGGTGTAAGTTTACAAATCACTTTGAACCCTTAAAGGGGTTATTCGTCATAGAGTCCCACCAAACATAGAGAGGGGACTCTGACCTTGATTGTGCGGAAACTGAGCTGCTCATGCGGCTCCCCCAACTTTGTGAACACTTTGGTGGTGACTCTGCTCTCTTGGGGTGACCACAAGCCACAAATGAGTGCTTTTTCATCTGAAATAGTGCCGAGCCCCGCAGGGCATTATGGGGCGCTCCTCGCGCTGGTTTCCTGAATATTTATACAGCGGCTCTTCCGCAGCACTGGGGAGAGCAGCATCGGGTTTCCTTGTTTGCTTTTCCTGTGTGTGCGGCCTAGAGCCGCGCTTTGCTTTTTCTCTGGGTGCCCGGTCTCACCTGGGCACTCCACAGCCTTCCTGCATGTTGGAGAGCAGCTAGGGGAGCCACCCCCGCTGCTCTTGCCAGCTCCCAGACTGGCCCGCACCCAGGGGTGGCTTTAGGGCTGGTTGCGCCCGGTGTGACAATAGTTTTTGGGCGCCCCCGCACCCTATGATCGCCTCCATGGATTCTCTCACTACCACAGGGCAAATGCGCCCCATATCTCTTGAATCATAAGTTATTGCTAAACACAGCGCTCCCCTGAGGTCAGCACCCCCCACCCAGGTCAGCGCCCAGTGCGACCGCACCAGTCGCACTGCCCTAAAGCCAGCCCTGCCCGCACCCTTTGCGTGCTGCAGCGGGAGACGGTACTTCATTTCTCGTCTGCCAGCTCCTGCAGCCAGACGTTTGTGCTGCTGCGACCTTCCGGGTCACGTTGAGGAGTGCGACGGCACTCCCCCTTCCTCCATCTTCTTCGCTGGGGCCCAGGGATGGGGTCCTGGGCATGCCATGTACGTTTATGGGGGCTCGATGGCGCTCCCCACCTCCATCTTGGGATGGGCTCCTGTGTCGCTTTGTAGGTGGCGTGACAGTGCTCCCCGTCTTCACTTCTTTTGCCGAGGACCAGGGATGGGGTCCTAGGCTCGTTCTTCACATCGCGAGCGGGGTGCAACGTTACTCAGTCTTGTTGTTTCTTCTCGGGGCCCAGGGATGGGGTTCTGGTCCCCTTGCTTGCATCGCATCACATTTCTTTTCAGGGGCAGCCTCCAGGGTCTGGCCCACCCATCCAGCGGCGGAGCTCCGCTTGCCGTAAAGGTTGCCCAAAACCGTTGGACCGATCTAGACTATCTTTAACTTGTTTTCCTCCTGGTGGTAAGACCTAGTTACCTGGAGCACTTTCTTCAGGCCTCCTGTCCCTCAAATATGAAGAACTTTGCAGGGAGGTGATTTCACTGGCTCCCTGTGCCAGCCTTTCACTTGATTTTCCTCTGGGCCTCTCCACCTCCTCACGCAGAAGCCTAGTCTTTCCCCCAACTGTTCCTCCGGGGTGTAAGGGGACCACTGTCCTTGGTCCTGGGGAAGTGCTCCACTGGTCCTGGGGTCAATCAGAGTCAGAGTCCTGGGGCCACATGGCGGTAGGGGGTTCCTCCTTCCAATTGTGAATGGCGGCTGCCTCCAAGTCCAGTGTCCAGCAGAAAAGCAGCGCTGCAGCGCCCTTATCTAAAAGGCAGATACTGTTGGTAACCACGCGCAGTCCATTTTACCATGAGTTTACTGCGGGTGAGTCAGAGGTTATCAGACTCCCCCACAGTAAAAGGTCAAAAACGAGGTGAACAAAAAGCGAAAACTCCAAGCAGATATAATGGTCAGAACCACCTTCTCATGCACAGTTTGGGAAGCAATGCACTAGAACTCTTGGTTTGTGATTGCTACCCCCACATCTCTCTTTCCTGTCCCAGTACATACTGTTGAGGTGGGTCCCACGTCCACAACAGGAACTCCTGTACCTTTGTTGAGAATCGCAGCTTGCCCATAGATGCCAGTTCGGGTAGCAACGGGTAGTAGCTTCTACTGCTGGATTTCTTTTGGTACCCCTGGCACTGCCCCTGCTAGCTCATATCTCAGGGAACATAAAGGTGGGCACAGGAAGAGAGAGTAAGCAGTGAGCCAGATTTACTTTTTGATTTGCACACTATTGCTTCTCCCCCTGGCTTTTCAATAGAAAATAGAGTAATGAGAATGAGGGGGGGGAGTGGGAGAGGAAAGGTGAATGTGGTAGTCAGTGGGTCAAATCTATGAGGTCTTTGGGGTCAGAGAGTGGGAAAGGTCACTTTCGTTCCAACTGGGATTTTGCTGAACAGAGGGCTCAGATTCAGGGATAACCCTGCTGGACAACCCTGCCTCTGTGGAGACAAGGGTGGGTGCAGCACAGACTCTGCGGAAGGGATGCTCCAGTCTTCCTTCCAAGAGATCAGCCGTGCAGGACATGGAAATTGATCCTGGAATGGACTTGGGAATGTTACTCCCTGGGTATCCTGTGGGTAAGAGGCCTAGGTTGAGTTCAGTCCAGTATTGTGTGAAAGAGATCTGGAACAGGCCACCTATAAACCATATCAGCACTGAAAAGACAGGTAGAGAACGATGGTTATTTCCAGGCAGATGTTGAGTGGATCAAGAGCGTCAGGAGAGTGATGTTGACCAAAGACCCATGTAAAGCAGGAGAATCAAAGACCTGCGCAAGGCACAAGAATCAAAGACCTGTGTAAGGCACAAGAATCAAAGACCTGTGTAAGGCACAAGAATCAAAGACCTGTGCAAGGCACAAGAATCAAAGACCCGTGCAAGTCACAAGAATCAAAGACCTGTGAAAGGCACAAGAATCAAAGACCTGTGCAAGGCACAAGAATCAGAGACCTCTGCAAGGCACAAGAATCAGAGACCTCTGCAAGGCACAAGAATCAAAGACTTGTGCAAGGCACAAGAATCAAAGACCTGTGTAAGGCACAAGAATCAAAGACCTGTGCAAGGCATAAGAATCAAAGACCTGTGCAAGGCACAAGAATCAGAGACCTCTGCAAGGCACAAGAATCAAAGACCTGCGCAAGGCACAAGAATCAAAGACCTGTGCAAGGCACAAGAATCAAAGACCCGTGCAAGGCACAAGAATCAAAGACCTGTGCAAGGCACAAGAATCAAAGACCCGTACAAGGCACAAGAATCAAAGACCTGTGCAAGGCACAAGAATCAAAGACCCGTGCAAGGCACAAGAATCAAAGACCTGTGAAAGGCACAAGAATCAAAGACCTGTGCAAGGCACAAGAATCAGAGACCTGTGCAAGGCACAAGAATCAGAGACCTGTGCAAGACACAAGAATCAGAGACCTCTGCAAGGCACAAGAATCAGAGACCTCTGCAAGGCACAAGAATCAAAGACCTGCGCAAGGCACAAGAATCAAAGACCTGTGCAAGGCACAAGAATCAGAGACCTCTGCAAGGCACAAGAATCAAAGACCCGTGCAAGGCACAAGAATCAAAGACCTGTGCAAGGCACAAGAATCAAAGACCCGTGCAAGGCACAAGAATCAGAGACCTCTGCAAGGCACAAGAATCAAAGACCTGGCAAGGCACAAGAATCAAAGACCTGCTCAAGGCACAAGAATCAAAGACTTGTGCAAGGAACAAGAATCAAAGACCTGCTCAAGGCACAAGAATCAAAGACTTGTGCAAGGAACAAGAATCAAAGACCCGTGCAAGGCACAAGAATCAAAGACCTGTGCAAGGCACAAGAATCAAAGACCCGTGCAAGGCACAAGAATCAAAGACCTGTGCAAGGCACAAGAATCAAAGACCTGTGCAAGGCACAAGAATCAGAGACCTCTGCAAGGCACAAGAATCAAAGACCTGTGCAAGGCACAAGAATCAAAGACCTGCTCAAGGCACAAGAATCAAAGACCTGTACAAGGCACAAGAATCAAAGACCTGTGCAAGGCACAAGAATCAGAGACCTCTGCAAGGCACAAGAATCAAAGACCTGTGCAAGGCACAAGAATCAAAGACCTGCTCAAGGCACAAGAATCAAAGACTTGTGCAAGGCACAAGAATCAAAGACCTGCGTAAGGCACAAGAATCAAAGACCTGCTCAAGGCACAAGAATCAAAGACTTGTGCAAGGCACAAGAATCAAAGACCTCTGCAATGCACAAGAATCAAAGACCTGTGCAAGGCACAAGAATCAAAGACCTGCGCAAGGCACAAGAATCAAAGACTTGTGCAAGGCACAAGAATCAGACACCTCTGCAAGGCACAAGAATCAAAGACCTGTGCAAGGCACAAGAATCAAAGACCTCTGCAATGCACAAGAATCAAAGACCTGTGCAAGGCACAAGAATCAAAGACCTGCGCAAGGCACAAGAATCAAAGACTTGTGCAAGGCACAAGAATCAGACACCTCTGCAAGGCACAAGAATCAAAGACCTGTGCAAGGCACAAGAATCAAAGACCTGTGCAAGGCACAAGAATCAAAGACTTGTGCAAGGCACAAGAATCAAAGACCTGTGCAAGGCACAAGAATCAAAGACCTGCGCAAGGCACAAGAATCAAAGACTTGTGCAAGGCACAAGAATCAGACACCTCTGCAAGGCACAAGAATCAAAGACCTGTGCAAGGCACAAGAATCAAAGACCTGTGCAAGGCACAAGAATCAAAGACCTGCTCAAGGCACAAGAATCAAAGACTTGTGCAAGGAACAAGAATCAAAGACCCGTGCAAGGCACAAGAATCAAAGACCCGTGCAAGGCACAAGAATCAAAGGCCTGCGCAAGGCACAAGAATCAAAGACCTGCGCAAGGCACAAGAATCAAAGACATGCGCAAGACACAAGAATCAAAGACCTGTGCAAGGCACAAGAATCAAAGACCCGTGCAAGGCACAAGAATCAAAGACCTGTGCAAGGCACAAAAATCAAAGACCTGTGCAAGGCACAAGAATCAAAGACCCGTGCAAGGCACAAGAATCAAAGACCTGCGCAAGGCACAAGAATCAAAGACATGCGCAAAACACAAGAATCAAAGACCTGTGCAAGGCACAAGAATCAAAGACCCGTGCAAGGCACAAGAATCAAAGACCTGTACAAGGCACAAGAATCAAAGACCTGTGCAAGGCACAAGAATCAAAGACCCGGGCAGGCATGAGAATCAGAGGCCTGTGCAAGGCACAAGAATCAAAGACCTGCGCAAGGCACTAGAATCAAAGACCTGTGTAAGACAGAAGAATCAAAGACCTGTGCAAGGCACAAGAATCAAAGACCTGTGCAAGGCACAAGAATCAAAGACCCGTGAAAGGCACAAGAATCAAAGACCTGTGCAAGGCACAAGAATTAAAGACCTGTGCAAGGCACAAGAATCAAAGACCTGTGCAAGGCACAAGAATCAAAGACCTGTGCAAGGCACAAGAATCAAAGACCTGTGCAAGGCACAAGAATCAAAGACCCGGGCAGGCATGAGAATCAGAGGCCTGTGCAAGGCAGGAGAATCACAGATGTCCTCAATGCACAAAATTAGAGACCTCTGAAAAGTAGGAGAATCAAAACACTGTGTAAGCCTCGAGGATCAATGACCTGTGCAAAGCACAAGTATAAAAGTCCTATGTAAGGCAAAATAATGAATTACAAATATTACACAATTCAAATATCCCAAAAAAAAGGCACACAATTCAAAGAGCTGTGCAGAATAACAGACATGTGCAAGGCTTCCAAGACCTGTGCAAGGCACAAGAATCAAAGACCAGTACAAACTGGCATTATAAACAAGTACAGTTGTTAATGAACGCATGTGCGCTGTAAATAGTCATTTCTTTTCTAAAGAAACCAACAATCATTTGTTTCAAATATTTGTTGTTGCACATGTCATTTCAGGCTATTGTTAAACTCATGTGCAAAAAGGAAGTGAATTTTATTCAATACAAATATGACTCCTGATGTTCACGGAAATCAAAAGACTTGTGGTTTTAGGCATACCCTCTTCCTAACTACTAAAATATAAAGACCATGTGGAAAATGCAGAGAATTGGCAAAACTGAGAAGAAGCTTGAGGATTTGGGTGTATTATATGGCACGTGTGGCCTTACTGTGGAACACACTCACAAAAACTACCTTGGGTCCAGTTAGGCTCTCATGTTTACAACCTTAAGCTCAACCCTGGGTAGCTATGGCTTCGAGCAGCAAAACTTGAAGAAAGGAACTAGTGTACAGCATTTAACAGTACCATACAATGAAATAAGAAAGCCACACAACACAAAAGAAACATTTATAAAAATAGAGTATTGGAGGAGGGAGGGAGAGTTCTGTTCTTATTAAGCCAATAAATGACTTTGTTCTTCAACTCCCTGTGTGATTCAAACTGCTCCACCCCAATTCCTGGGACTCCCACCAATATAATTGTATAGGGTGCAGATGCAGGGGGGAGGTTTACACAGGGGTGCCGCTGTTTAGAGGCCTCAATACCCGGAGAATAGTGCCCATTATTCTGTCTCCCTGCAATTTGTACACACGGTGCGGACTGCGTTCTAGTCTCCACACCTGCCCCCAAGCCCCTATCCCTAGTGGTGCCAGATGGATTCTTCTCTACAGGACGCTTATCCCCACTAGGTTTGGCGGGTAGAATAGTAGGTTTATTGATGGTAGCTGGTTGGGCAGTCCTAATACCACTACCAGACCCTGGGGCTAGGGGAGCAGTCACCAGTGGCTTTGTAGTCAGCATACCTTTTACTAACTTATCCAATGCGCTGGTGTTTGCTACTACTAGCTTTTCCAACTGGTCTAGTTTGGTATTAATCATTCTCGTTCTCTCCAATAAGGGTAACATTAGGGACTTAACTAGTATTTCCATTTTTCCCAAAAATCCCTCATTTACACTATCGTGGGGAGATAAATGAATAGGGTCTGAGGGCCCGTGGGCGGGGTAGGTGACTGAACTAAGTGTTGTAGGGTCGGGGTTTGGCTATTTTTCTTTGGGATTTTAGCGGAGCCACCCTTCTGAGGGCCACCCCCTTTTTTCCTTTTACAGTTTTTTGGGTTTGTAATCGGATTTTTACCTTTTTGTAGCCCCAAACTTTGGACTTTTGGGGGCGGTCTATGTGGCGAAGGATATTTGGAGACTCTACAGATTGAACCGCTGGAATCCGTACTAATTGTTGTGGAGTTTAAAATAGTACAAGCCACTACATTATCAGGCTCTACCAACATAGGGCAAGATGTAAAGCACTGGGCAACTAGGGGATCTGTTGTTCGTGATGGTACTGGGGATACCGCTGACCCAATAGGACCCAAAGATGAGCGCTTCCCCGTCACTAAGTCTAGGGACAAGCGTTTCTCCGTGAGGGCTATTTCTTTTTCTAAGATTACTGTTGCCCGTTTAATAAATTGGTCCATAGTACCAGCAACCACCCCGCCCGTGGTAGAGAGTGTAACGTTTCTACCCTTCCCGGAACGAAGAGCCATGTTAACTAGTTGTAAAGAACTTTAACACAAGGACGGATACAAACAAAATGCACAAACCCGATAAAATACTTGGAAGGATAATAACCTATGATACAATCAAACAGTAAGAAAGACTCTGCACAAACCCAAATATTAGAGAGTGGGTCCAGCCCGGCCTCTGCGACCTCTGACGGCCTCAGACGGCTCGCCCTTTGCCCGGGCTGCGCCCGACGCCCACCCGCGCGCGTCCCGCGTCGCGGGAGAGTGAGGTCAATTTCAACCTTCCAAGTAGGGGGCGTGAACACTGAGGGAAGAGGCTGCAGCTGCGAATGGAATAGCCTGCTGGGCCTCGCAGTCCCTCCGAAAAGCCCTTCAAGCAACGGCAAGGCTGACACCCCTGAGCGGCTCCCGCGTAGCGGGGGCCGCAAAATGTAATCAAAAAGTCCCTCCGATGTCCTACAAAGTCAGGCACGGCAAGGCAAAGTCAAAAGCAGTCACCACGTTGAGCGGCACCCGCGGAGCGGGAGCCGCGAAAGGTTGATAAGGAGACCAGGCAGGGGGCGTGGACACTGAGGGAAGAGGCTGCAGATCCTGACATCCCTGAGCGGCTCCCGCGTAGCGGGGGCCGCGAAAAGTAATCACAATGTCCCTCCGATGTCCTCCAAAGTCAGGCACGGCAAAGCAAACTCAAAAGCAGTCACCACGTTGAGCGGCACGGTATATATTTATTAATTATTACAATTACAGTTAAAGATGAGCAAAATCCACCTGAGGGTTCCAGAGATACAGATTTTTAAAGAAAACATCATTTTTAAATCCAACTGCAAAGAAGTATTGGCAAGCCTAAAGTTTCTAAACTTTTGAAAAGTTTGTCAAAGTTGGTTCAGCTAATCTGGCCCAGTTTGGGCAACCACATCTCACAGGGAGATGGTCTGGGGAGCCAGTGAGCTAGATTTGGACAGTTACCAGGCCACCAGAGAGAAATTTCACAGCACAACCACCATAGACTTCAATGGAGTAGTCCTGATGCTGCAGATGCAGGAGATGAAGATGCTCAAGAATGCTCCGGGTGCTGTGCTGTGCTGTTGATGGTGTTCCTTTGTGGTTATTCAATCCTTCGGCAGAGAGACTGGTGTCCCTCAAAGTCCTCTTTGAGGCCGTAGAAGGCCAGCAGAAGCTGGGTTATCGGGCTCTGTCCACAGATGTCCCAGCAATGTCCTTTGTGGTGGGAGCTGGTCTCCCTCTTGGACGACCAACATGGACTCAGATGGCACTCCCAGGTCCGACTGACTCTGGTACAACTTTTGGCTGCCAAGGATCGGTTTCTCGGGGTGCCCAGCTAGTAGTAAATCTTCGGTGGTGGCTACCAACTTGCCGGTGTGGGTTACTTCAGTTGTGCTGACCCTGGCGCGGGTTCCAGGGGGTCAGTCCACCATTCATTTGAGTTTCTCTTCTCCTTCAGTCTGGCACTGGGGCATGACTTTCCCATAAGCCAGGAGCCACAGTCCTCTCTTCGACAGCCCAATGTGCAGGTGGTGTAGTCCAGCAGAGTGCACTTTCTCTTTGTGCAGTCCAAGGGCCAGCAGAGCAGTCCATTTTTGATCCTTGTTCCAGTTCAGATGTGATCTAGTAGGCAGGGTGCCAAGGATTCAATATTTATTCCCAGATATTGCCCTGGGGGGAGGATGCAGTTACTATCCAATGGACAACCAGGTGCCCTCCCTCTTGGTGACGACTTTCCGGCAATGTGTGGCATGTCCCAAAGTGCACTATTTTGCCAACTCTCAAAATGTCGGGACCCTGCCTCGGATGTTAGGAGCTTGGTAGCCTACCCTAGAGGTATGGCTAACTGTGCACTACACGCCCACAGGAAAACCGGTGTGGGCACTGGTCTCCCATCTCCGTCCCTGTTTCCAGCCTTTCTACCAAGAACAAAGGGAAGCCCCTCAGGAGTGTGAATGTGTTTTGACCACCAAAGGTGGCGTTGTCTCGCATTTTGGGCTAACAGTCTGACTGGCTTTCTGCGAAGTGGAGGTAACACCTCACCCCGCTCCAGGATGGTCTGGCTCCTAAGCTGGGAGTCATTCACATGACTCCGTAGGTGGGCAGAAACCTGTCTGGTAGCCAGTGACCGTGATAGGCCACTGAACCAACTGGGTCACAGATTGGCAACTTTCTAAAAGTTGATTTTTTTTTAATAGTGACATTGGGCATCAAGTTGGGTGTAATGCCACAATTATTTTGATACCTTACAGTACCCATCTGAGTAGTTGTATTCAGGAGTTAGCTGGGCTGAGGGGGTCAGTTGGTAACACTGTGTTAGCCAATGGGGCTACTAATTCTCCCACAACAAATTGACAATCTAGATGTGTTGGTGCTAAAGACACATAAAAACACATGTCCTGCTTAATAAGGATCGATAGGCCTTCCATAAGGGGAGACTAACATAGATTGTTAAGGGAAGTGGGGGTTTTGCCATTAGTTTAATTTTCAAAGTCGAACTAGCAGCGTTACCATTGCCCTTGTAAATGTAAATGTAGTTGAGCTTATATAGCGCACAGCTACCCGCAGTGGGTGTCCCGGCGCTTGCTTAGGGAACCCTTCCTGGTATTCCCCTGTGAGATAGCAGGGTATCCACAAGGTGAAAGTCAGGCATCCCGCCGCGAGGGGCCGTTGTGGAGATTAAGCAAGCTATTGCCCAGAGTCGCAGAGTGTGAACCCGTGAGTCGAGTAGGCACCGGAGCGAGAATTATCGAGTCCGTGGAATTTTTAGCCCAAGACCCCGCCGAGGCGGGGAATTGAACTCTGGTCCAGGACTGATCTCAGCTTCCGGGTCTGCTGCCTCTAACCCCTGAGCCACACTTCTCCACCAAGTCTGCAGTGGCAGGCTGGGAGCCATTGTGTGCCTTGTCATGCACAGGGTGGCACAATCAGTGCTGCAGCTCTGGGTGGACACTCTTCCCTACATGCCCTGGGTACCATATACTAGGGGCTTCCAAATAAACTAGTCTCTGCCAATTGTGGGTAGGCAATTCGACATGCACTTTGCACTGGTTTAGAACACTGGCACTGAGGTCTAGTTTGCAGGACTCGGTGCTCTCTCAGAGTAAAAAAAACAGCATATATTAGACAATATGGGGGAAAAATTGGGGTAAACATGCAAAAAACCAGTTTCCTTGCAAAACAGTTGTAAGCCGTATAATATAAACATATTGAATTTAGCTGCAGCTGTTTTTAAACAATCTCCATACATTTGGATTCAAAGCTGCAGATACATTTTGGCAACATACAGTACTGTCTTTAAAACAATATTTAAATGTTATTTGGCAATCTGCTAAATAAATCTACAAATAGGGAAACCAAAATGTCTAAAATGTAAAATGTAGGGGGCGTGGCCAACCGTGACAAGATGGCAGATGCAATCTAGTGCTGCTCTGTGCCTCGACTCACAATCGCTGCTAGCCGTCCACATTCTAGTGCCCGACTACCCCCATCACAGCTGTGGTGCAGCGTGCGGCGTCTGTAGACCCCGAAGATCACTTTGGACACTGAGAGAGCTGCTGTGGTCTGCCGAACGACTCCAAGGCTGTGGAACTCATGTGGAGATTCGGTACGAGGCCTTGCCTGGAGAGCCTGTGAGGAGTATAAACCACATGTGACAGTGGAGAGCCCTCCACTGGCAAACAAGGGGGAAGAGAGGTTAGGACGTGGATACCTCCTCCCAACTAGAAATTCACTACCAAAATTGTATCAAGAACAATTGAAGCTCTAGAAACGGATTAAATCCTTACGTGGCGTACACCACACAATGCAGGAAGGAAGCAATTCCTTTTTGTTTATTTAACCCTCACACACCCTATTGGTGTCATGCTTCATCATCGGGTTCACCCGGACTCCGAAAGGTCAGACTGGGCCCAGCCATATTTCAGGGAGCTCTTAGGAGATGTAGGCCAGGGGAACTTAAAGATAAAAATCCTACTGCGTTCCCCAGGTATCCCTTTTATTCATGGGGATGCAGCGGATATTAAAAAGGTAAAAACGGGTCTTTTTGGAGGTTATGGTCCTATGACGCTAATAATCTGCCAACATGTTTCAACCCGTAAAAAAATAGCCAGATTGGTCCTCATCAGGACACAACAAACATTCCTTCCCTGGTGTTGACTGAAAATTAGCCTATATATTTATATTGAAGGTACAGAAAGCTGTAACCTTCGTGAAAATAATGGGGAGTATACTTATCTCCCTTCTGTATGTAAGTAACAATTACGCCAATATGAGGGGAAAAAACGTTTCTCATGGATCACGGGAAGGGTAGTCTTGTAGTCACACGTACTTCAAAGGTCCTGCCCCGTAGTATACCTAGTAGGTATACCCGTAATATACATGGTTCACATGCACAATGGCTCACACACCGCAAGTTATGTTGCACCCAATTCGACAACATTGGGTACGCAACATTGACAGTGCCCTAATGCAGAAAGAGTGGGACAAGGTATTTCTATACCCATGTAAGGTTTCTCACAATGCAAAGTTCCAGTATATACAATGCAACATACTACACAGCGCGTACCTTACAACTGCACGCTTGCATAGAATATATGGTAGTACATCAAGTTGTCCCGGGTGTGGCTTCCTGAACGTAGACATGGCGCACATGTTCTGGACTTGCCCAGAAGCACAATGTTTGTGGGAGAAAGTCACGGATGCTCTGAGGAAGGACTTGAGAAGCATGGACGTGGGTCCTATGGGCTTATTTAGCCGTAAAAAAGCAGAGAATGCTACTAATGGCTTCCTAGATCTAGCCGGCTCATTGCTCGCAGACCTTTCGCCATGGAGTGGAAAGACACTCACCTCCCTGAATTGTTATATTGGTTTGCAGCCATGAGGCTGAGTCCGTAGCCCTCCGTAAAGAGGAGGCAAGGGGCTTGTGAGGACCCCCAGAGTGGGACACACTGATGCATGAGCTACAGGTGCGTGCTGAAGAACTCCGAGACCCCCTGTTGGCTAGGAGTCCGTGACTGATTTCCACTCTGTATGCCGTTCCATGACACATGTTGGATAATCTCTTTGTTCCTTTGTTACGCTCTCCCTTTTATTGTTTCCCTCCTTAAAGCTCGCCTCCCAGGGTATGGCTACCTGTCTGATGCTGGAAACTCCTCTCCCTCTGGTGTGGGGATTGCGATATTTTAACCACAAACCGCTCAGAGATGCTCTCCTGGGCGTTCTTTACCGATGCTGAACTACTTACCTGCCATTCGCGCAAGGTTTTTGACTGTACGTGTCTGTTATGACTGGCTTATTTACATTGTTTCATCAAAGTTTGTGAATAAGGTACCCACTGAACCAATATCCCAATACCTGTTGCTTAGAATATGTGAACCCTTGGGAATTTTATACATTACTGCTGATTTCTTTATATATTGCCATGGCTACAATGTGCTCTGTAGTATCAGAAAATCAATTAACAATTGTAAAATGTTACATTTAAAAATGTATTATTTTGTATTTTTTTTTCAAGCACCACTCAACCACCAGCCTTCCTGGATGGGCCAAGCCAGCACAGAAGTAGGACAATCAAGGTTATCCTGAGTAGGCCTTGATTGTAAACATATTCAAACCAAGGTGTTTGATTTCCATTTGCCAGTGTGATTGCCAAACAAAACAAATGCAATAGGCATAAACAACAACTATCTGCCAGTAGAGCACATAAATCAGGAGGAGATGCGTAGAAAATGGTACACTGTTTCCACAAACAAGTTTATTTTCAATTCAAACTAAGGGCCTTCTTTATGGTATGGTGAGCTACACTCCACTGCACAGGTCAGTGGAGGGATGGACTCCACTGCACAGGTCAGTGGAGGGATGGACTCCACTGCACAGGTCAGTGGAGGGATGGAATCCACTGCCCTGGTGGGGCGAGTGGAGGGATGGACTCCACTGCCCTGGTGGGGTCAGTGGAGGGATGGAATCCACTGCCCTGGTGGGGCGAGTGGAGGGATGGACTCCACTAACCTGGTGGGGTCAGTGGAGGGATGGACTCCGCTGCCCTGGTGGGGTCAGTGGAGGGATGGACTTCACTGCACAGGTCAGTGGAGGGATGGACTCCACTGCCCTGGTGGGGTCAGTGGAGGGATGGACTCCACTGCCCTGGTGGGGCGAGTGGAGGGATGGACTCCACTGCCCTGGTGGGGTCAGTGGAGGGATGGACTCCACTGCCCTGGTGGGGTCAGTGGAGGGATGGACTCCACTACCCTGGTGGGGTCAGTGGAGGAATGGACTCCACTAACCTGGTGGGGTCAGTGGAGGGATGGACTCCACTGCCCTGGTGGGGTCAGTGGTGGGATGAACTCCACTGCACAGGTCAGTGGAGGGATGGACTCCACTGCACAGGTCAGTGGAGGGATGGACTCCACTGCACAGGTCAGTGGAGGGATGGACTCCACTGCACAGGTCAGTGGAGGGATGGACTCCACTGCACAGGTCAGTGGAGGGATGGACTCCACTGCCCTGGTGGGGTCAGTGTAGGGATGGACTCCACTGCCCTGGTGGGGTCAGTGGAGGGATGGACTCCACTAACCTGGTGGGGTCAGTGGAGGGATGGACTCCACTGCCCTGGTGGGGTCAGTGGAGGGATGGACTTCACTGCACAGGTCAGTGGAGGGATGGACTCCACTGCCCTGGTGGGGTCAGTGGAGGGATGGACTCCACTGCCCTGGTGGGGTCAGTGTAGGGATGGACTCCACTGCCCTGGTGGGGTCAGTGGAGGGATGGACTCCACTGCCCTGGTGGGGTCAGTGGATGGATGGACTCCACTAACCTGGTGGGGTCAGTGGAGGGATGGACTCCACTGCCCTTGTGGGGTCAGTGGAGGGATGGACTCCACTGCCCTGGTGGGGTCAGTGGAGGGATGGACTCCACTGCCCTGGTGGGGTCAGTGGATGGATGGACTCCACTAACCTGGTGGGGTCAGTGGAGGGATGGACTCCACTGCGCTGGTGGGGTCAGTGGAGGGATGGACTCCACTGCCCTGGTGGGGTCAGTGGAGGGATGGACTCCACTGCCCTGGTGGGGCCAGTGGAGGGATGGACTCCACTGCACAGGTCAGTGGAGGGATGGACTCCACTGCCCTGGTGGGGTCAGTGGAGGGATGGACTCCACTGCCCTGGTGGGATCAGTGGAGGGATGGACTCCACTGCACAGGTCAGTGGAGGGATAGACTCCACTGCCCTGGTGGGGTCAGTGGAGGGATGGACTCCACTGCACAGGTCAGTGGAGGGATGGAATCCACTGCCCTGGTGGGGTCAGTGGAGGGATGGACTCCACTGCCCTGGTGGGGTCAGTGGAGGGATGGACTCCACTGCCCTGGTGGGGTTAGTGGATGGGTGGACTCCACTGCCCTGGTGGGGTCAGTGGAGGAATGGACTCCACTGCCCTGGTGGGGTCAGTGGAGGAATGGACTCCACTGCCCTGGAGGGATAAAGTCTACTATAGTTGGAGATGTTTGCAAGGTGGAGCCACCACCACAGCAGCGTTATTGAAGGCGCTGAGGCTTTTTCTGGTGCGAGCACCAGGCTCTATGCGCCTGCCCTGCAAACCTTTTGGTTTTTCAAAAACAAGTTCCCAAAGCAGAAGTTTGTTGTTGAAAAACAAAATAATGAATGCTTTGGCAGCTTTTTCCTAATGTGCGAAGTTCATAAATACAATTTCATGTTTGGAACTGCAGGCTTTCCCTAGAAACCCAGAACATGAAAAAACGATGTCCATTGACCGAGGGTCCAATGTCAGTCGGGCCAAAGGTTTCTGCTGGAAGATCCAGCATAGGTTCTGCGGTCAGAAACTTATCAGTTTACCAATTTTAGGTAGAGTAGTGGGAGCCATGAGTTTGCCGGACAAGGTGCTCTGCCATGTTTATGGCAGCTCATTCTGTCTGCCAAGCTCTAAAGAAAACACTCAATTGTTGTGCTTGGAAATACAAATATTATACATACAAACCCGTAAAATATCAAGAGTGATTTAATTAATATAGCCTTAGAGCCTGACATAGCGGGCTCACCCGGCCATTAGCCTATTTACCGCGATGCGAATTTTGCCGTGTTGGGGGTGAAATAAAGGGTGGGCGTGGTTTGGACGCCCCCCGGCCATCCTCCGGACACACCCACCGTGACATCGGACGGCCCCCGAAAGGGTTAAAGGCCCGTTCCAGCGTTAAAGGCCCAAGCCAAAGATGAGGGCTTTTAACAAGAGAGCGGGACTTTAATGGCTGGTAGAGCCTGCTAGGAAGGTTCTAAGGCTATTAGAACATTCCACCCCATGAGGGCAGAATGATCTAATTACTAAAAACGAAGACCTCTTGGAGCCCAAGGGGGTTTAAATCCCCTCGGACTCTGCGAGGCCTTTGTTCACAGCAGCAGCTGTGAACAAAACAACATTGGAATGTAGCTCTGCAGGCTTCTATCAGCCATTATAAGCCCGGAGCACTCCACTGCATTCAATGGAGTGCTCCACATTCCAACGTTCTGATATAGCCTTCGAGCCCGACCTAGCGGCCTCTACCGGCCATTAAAGGCCCTCTCCAGCGTTTAACAAGGGAGCGGGCCTTTAATGTCCAGTAGAGCCCGCTGGGAAGGCTCAAAGGCTATTAGATCATTCTGCCACTAGAGGGCACAATGTTCAAATTATTAAAAACAAAGGCCTCTCAGAGCACGAGTGCTTTAAATCCCCTCAGTCTTTGAAAGTGCTTTGTTCACAGCAGCAGCTGTGAACAAAAACAACAATGGAATGTCGCTCTGTAGGCTTCCACCGGCCTGCAGAGGCCCGTAGCACTCCAGTGTATTCAATGGAGTGCTCCCCATTCCAATGTTCTAATGCTGTATATGAACCAGCACATTAAAAGTGCACCCATGTAAATACTTACTCAAAACAGTAAGATATACATTCAAACATGTTTTGTTTGCATACAACCAACACTTTATGAGGGAAAATCAATACATTATACATATGCACCAATATGTTAAATATAGGGACATTGAGTTATGCATACACAACAGTAGGGTTTGCCCGCAAACCATAATAATATACACATGAATCAAGACATTATGAGGGCAAAGCAGTAGAGTATTCTTACAAACTGTTACCTGAACCACGAAACCCACTGCGCTACTCACAAACACCAGGATTTAGTTTACATTCACCAAGGCACTGAAAAGACACAGTAGTGTGATGGAGAAATAAAAAAGAATTTTAGCTGTGGAAGCCAATATGTTACATTCAAAAAACAATAACATGAAGCCAATTATTTCATATACAGCTGAGGCTGACATGGCTATGAGTAGGTTAAAAACAAAGAGGAATACAAATATTTCTCCTCATTACGTCCGCTCCAGTGAGGCCCAGGATTTTGGCTGAAATATATGTCTATTAGTCTTTGTAGATATAGATTTAATCAAAATCCAGGGGTGGATGCATGGGAACGACCACCACTAATGAAATGCCCACTGGATGCAAATTTACACAAGGCATCGCTTTGAGTTACTTTCGGTTACAATTCAATGAAAATCGCAAATTGCTTTGGGTTGTCTACCAACCCAACACTTTGCATTGGGTCTGCATTGAAAAAGTGATGCAAAGTGTACGTAAAGTGTTTAGCAACCTCTGATGACTAGGCCCAATGTCTGCACATCTATCTGTAGTCATTGGCTATAATCAGAACATCAGATCGAAGGTTTAGGCACTTCGTGGTGCTATCGTGCGAAGCACCAAGCCACCTTTGGTGCAAATTTGGCCACACTTTGAAAACTGAGTGTGGAACCAATGTCCAGTACATAAATGCACTCAAGCACACACAGTTCAAATCACAAGATGGGTCTCCTGTTTGTAGTCCGTTATCAAATCCAGTCCACACAAGTCAACGTCTACTACAACGTTTTTTACTCCAAAAGCAGATTTTCATACAATGTTGTCCAAAAATACCGCAGACTAAACGCGTTTCGTCCACCTGGACTTTTTCAAGGCTATGAGTATGGCGATATGTCCAACTAAGCTTATAATCTCTCCAGACTTGATGATTGCAAGGTGTAAAAAATGGTTCCGTCTGGAGCCTCAAAGTAAGAGTTGTCCCAATAATGGACTGACGACAGAATAATCCCCCAAATTTGTGTCTGCTTCAATAATAGTTCACAAAAAAGAGAATGGCACTACCCTGATAAGCCTGCCGATCTGCAGTTTCTACGTCCGTAAACTGCCGTATGTTACGTAAAGTGTTTGTATGCCAGGGCCAAGGTCTTCTCAATCAGTTTGTCACTAGGGGGCATATTACCAAGCAATAGCGATATTTATCGCTATTGCTTGATTAGAGACAAAAAGTAACCGCTGAGCTGCGGCGATTTTTATCGCAAATAAACCTTGGTATTACCAAGGTTTATTGCAAATGCGATAAAAATCGGCCGCAATGCATGAATATCGCTGAAAAGTCAGCGATATTCATGCATTACCGAGCTAATGCTCTTAGCCATGTTATCCACCTCCCATTGGCTAACATGGCTAAGAACTGCTCAGGGCAGGTGTTAGCTTTTGGAGATATTCGCGCTTAGCGCGAATATCTCCATAAGTTGGTAATAGGAGATAGCGATGTTAGCGACTGTTTCCAGTCGCTAACATCTTGGCACGCCCACTTTGCATGTCATTAGTGATAAATATCACTGATATGCAAAGTGGGGCCCAAGATGGTCGCTATCTCCTACTAGCTGTCGCTAACTGGTGTTAGCAACAGCTAGGTAATAGGGAGATAATTTTATCTCCCCTTTCTTGACTTTTAAAGCCAAAAAAGCGGAGATAAACCCCCTTGATAATATGCCCCAAGGTTTCCTCTCGAGCCGCAGGGCTATGTATAAGAAGACCCACAACCAGCGCAGCTTTATCAGTTATCAGGTTTGGAGAAGGTGGGGCATATTTACAAGCCCCTATCGCCACGGGACCGTCACTTTTTACGAAGTTCATGTGGTGATAGGGGCTTCGCCTTATTTACAAGGCTTAACGTTGCCTTGTAAATAAGGACCCCTTTCACGCTATACTTAGCATGAAAGGGGAGGGCAATGGGTGTTGCAGTGCGCATTCCACCGCAACACCCATTAATTCTAACGCTGCCCCATAAGACACACGTAAATAGGATGCTGTGCCAAAATTAAGAAAAGGGAAAACCTGGTCTTACCCTGGCGCAAAAAGGAGAAATGTTTCATTTTTCCTCGTTTTTTATGTTTTCATTGCGTTGTGCAGCACACGTGAAAACAGCAAAAGTCCAATGATTGTTTATGTACAGTAAGGCCCCCCTTCCTGCACATAAACAATAATTTTTTTAAATGCTTTTTTGTAACTTCTATGTGGGCTGCATTAAGCAGCACACATAGAAGTTACAAAACAGCATTTAAAGATTGTTTATGTGCAGGAAGGGGGACCTTCCTGGACATAAACAAACCTACCCTAAGGTGCAAGGTTTCCTGCGCTGGCGCAACACTGCTAAGTGTAGCGCCAGTGCAGGGGGAAATGCAGGGCTGCCCCATATTGTTGTAAATATGGTGCAGCCCTGTGTTTCTGAAGTGGAGTGAGGCATTAAACCAAGAAGGCTAACGTCTCACTCCGCCATTCCCCTTGTGAATATGGAACAGTGTGTCTAGTAGTTTTAGATTTAGTTTTTTAGCGGGCTGTATTTATGCGACTCACTAATGTACTTCGTGATTGTGGGGTTTGCTGTTTCTCAAGTGAGCTCGATATGAAAGGCTCTCAGCCACTGATACATGATTACGTGTGGGAACATCACGCCATTTTCTATTTGGCCAATGTTTCGACCTATTTTCATTTAGTGCTACGATTCCAAATAAAATCAGGTCATGCCACATTGCGGAACTTTAGATGATCAGGCTTTGCGTGAAATCATGTGGCTTTTTGCGGTTTTTCTGCCCCATTACACCCAATTTGCTAGAATAATCAGGAGGCAGGTGCAACATGGAGCTAAATTAATGAGTGCTGCATTCATATCAACTTTCAGCATCAAAATCATTGTCTGTGCAAAAGTTGATTGGCATCTCACGTGTGCCTATGCCAAATCATAGACAAAGAATGGGATTCCCTTGCAAATGGAAGAGGGCCTGCCTGGCGATGGTACTCAGCAGCATTTTGGATAACATGGGTGGGTAATGCCACCAGTGTTGCACTGCAGAATTGTCCTGGGAAGTAGAGGACATGCGAGCCAATTTCAGAGATAATCAAGGGTTTTCGGTAAGATCATCTTTTTTTACCTCTTTCATAACAATCAAACTTCTGATGACTTTTTGTTAAGAACGAGGAACAGTCTAGAGATTATGTTGGGAGCTTTGGAGCCCAGAAACCTCTGTTCTAGTCCTGGCATCACCAGCTGACCAAATGGTCCTTGCAAATAGTTTTCTTCCTCTTTGTCTCATTTCCCTCTTCTCCCAACATCAGGAGCACTTTGTAACCACCTTAACCCCAAACTTCAGGCCTTCAGCCATTTCCCCTTGCAAAGATAGGCTGTTGACACCAGGGGAGGTTGGTCATGATGAAGCTTGGCATCAACCTTCATAGCAAAGACCACTAGTTATGAAGGATCTCCTAACAGGGAGAGATTTACCTCGCAGCTCCTTGATGGCGACCTCTGTTGTTCCGTTCCACGTCGCCAGCCAGACATCTCCAAAGGAGCCGCTGCCCAACTTCTTCATCTTCTCGATGGAGTCAGCCTGGATCTCCAGGAGGCCAACAGTGTTGTGGGACAGGCTCGGCAACGAAGGCGCCTCTAGCTACCAAGAACAAAAGACAAATCATTTGACTTGCTTCCTGAGATAATCAGATGATGTCTGAGAGTGTATGAATCTACAAAGCATAATCAGGACCTAGATGGAAGTCAAGTCTTAGAAGCTTTTGAATGATATCTTCTCCACCCATCTTTCCACTAGTGCGTGTTCACTGAGGTAGGAAGACTTTACTATTCAACTCTGCCCACTGGATCTGAGGCCGTTCAATCATCTGCTGCGCCTATCATTGCTCTCACACTTTAAGCCATATTTACTCTCATTCTCTGAAGCAATGGATGCGCGTGGACAGAATGTGGTGAACCAATAACAAGTTTTATTGATAAAGAAGTATATAGATGAGCACAGGTACAGGTGCAAACCACAGAAGATGGCTTCAACTGCCCAACATCCCAACCATCACACAAGCATTCTAGTCTAGAACACAGCATTGACCAATGAAAGGACGCTTACACTAGATGACAACAGAATGTCCTGAACACCAATACTAAGAACATAAACACTGGACAATGATATAATCATAACCACAAGAGAACACAACATACTCCTGTCACACTTGCTCTTGTACTTTTCCCCAAAAACTAAGTGGGCTTCAGCTGGCATCTGTGGTTAAAAGAAAGGAACCACAAGAAACCTGTGTCCTGCTTAAGTCAACAATGACTTGAAGGGTCTCCAGCCAAGACCCAAGGCTAGCACCTTCATCAATGCCTTTCAACAAAGACATGTCTAGCCTGTCGACCCCTGGTCGTGATGCGTGCCTTCCTACTGCTGCTTCCAGGGCCCCAGACAAACTCCTTGAATGCCTGCATAGCTCATGCCTTTCATAAACTCCTGTCTGCCAACAACAAAATTCAGCTGCCAATGGTTTGATTATAGACAGGCCTATACTATAGTGGTCTATCTGCCCTTGCTCTCTGGCCCTTGATAAGCCCGTAACATATTTTAGCAGATTAATCTCCCTCTGGTAGAGACTTGAGAGCTACCGGGGGGTCAGTGGGCTAAATAATGGTGGGTACATACCGTCCTTTGCCCTTCCAAGTTTAATAAAATGAGAACTGAAGGAATGTGATGGCGTTCTGAAAATTTTAGGGGTGCATCACAACAACCATGGATAGTCCGCACCCACATATATTCCATTGTCGTGATAACATTTGATCAGTAGAAGAGTTTAGTAATAACACATGAAAGTGCAATTGTTAGGGAAAGTGTTGTGTTAGGTAAAGAAACAACATATTTTTCATGTTATAATATGGTAATGCATAGTGTTGATGTTATTTGCCTAACGAAATGGCTTATATGTGACATGATGTTTATGGTATGCAACGTTTACAACAAAATTTTTACTACGCACTACCATTACAACGCAGGTATTACCACACATACCATTACAACGCATTGCGCTGGGGGGCGCTCTAGGGTAAGTAATAAGTTGAATTTTCTATCCAACACCTTCCCTAGTGTCCACGGGGACTGGAGTTGGAATAGAAAATTATACTTACCACTATCCAGCACCTCTAAGCGCTATGCGTTGTAACGGTATTCGTTGTAAATACCGCGTTGTAAAGGTATGCGTGGTAAAAGTATGCGTTGTAACGTCATACATCCGATGTTTATGATTTAACGTGCACCATATTACAGTTGCACATAGACGTGGTAAATTGCAAAATGTGTAGGTTTCCGTGTATTCGCTTTCAATAAAATGCATTGATATGCTTTGTAATGTAATGGTGTAGAAAGGTCTAAATGAAATGTTCACCTATGTTTATTTGAAAGGCCTATGTGTTTCACTCTTATGTTGGCTGATTTCTGTAGGCCTGAAATGTATTTTCCCTGGTTGGCTCTTTGTGAAGTTGGTAAATTCATGTACATCATGGATTTGTTCTGTTCTCACTTTTCTGTTGCAGGTGGAGAAGGTTGTCTTTATAGTTAGAATGACATCTTTTGTTTAGGAGAGTTAGGCTTAGGAGGATGTGATACATTTTGCTGGAAGGAGCTGATAATTGGGAGATGGTGTACTTTCTCTTTGAGGGAGGCTGGGAATCAAGAACATCAAACCAGGAGCTGGAAGCACCGACACCGTGTGGAAAATCACCTATTGGAAGTGTCTAGTGAGATGAGGTGATCTGTGGGCGTGTTTTGCATTTTCATGTTTTGTATCAGGAATAGTGTCCCGGGGTGGAGACAGGAGAAGGGGTGAGGAGATCGAAGGAGAGAGAAGGAGCATCATAGAACAACCTCTGTAGCTTTGGCTACTTTACCCATACAAAGTGATTGTACTTCTTAGGAAGTCTTCACGAGCTGACACCTTTTTCCTGATCTTGCCTGGGAAATGCTAAGTAGGGATGTCACGTTAGTGATAGTGTATGGACAGACTAATGCTTTTTGTTTACTCATGCCAGATGAAGACCGAATTGGATGTGGGGGCAATCATTGCCTGCGTTCTACTTCTGGAGATTGTCATTCAGTTTATGATCCATCGCATAAAGTTGGCCTGTAGGTTTGGGTTTGTATTAGTTCCCATGTACTTCTACAACCTTGTAATGAGGTGCTTGTTCATTCAGTTGTTTTTGGCTTTGTTATAAACCTACTAAAGTGGAATCCGGAGTCTGTGGTCCTTCAGAGTCACAGTCCTTGTAAATTGTGATCTTGTTTAATGATTTGGTTCTCCCCTCTACACTTCTCAGCATGCAATAAATGTCCATTGACCGTAAGTTCCACCATAATTTTGTACAGGAACTCAACTCTTTTTCAGTACTACTGCCAAATATTAATACCTGATTTACAGCAAGTTGAGACATACATAAAATAGTTCAGTACAAGCTCAAAGTCATCGTCGTCATCATCTCACACCTACCTATCCTGTACTAAATATCTCCTTGAACTGCAGGCCTATTAGCCCACTCAACTCTGCCACAACCTCAGAGAGTCTTGCAATACCTGTTTGTAGCTTTCTCATTGGATTTCTATGTAAACCACATTTCCAATACCAGTTTGGAGCTTTCTCATTGGATTTCTATGTAAACCACATTTCCATGCTGCAGGAAAATGTCTTATCTGGGCTACTCAGATAAAAAGACTGCACTCTCATTCTACAATCCTATCAGAGACTGGTCAATGGGCATACATTCAGACTCACATAGTTATCTGGGTGACTGCATCAAGAGCCCTGCTTAGTGAGGGTTCCAGTGGCTGACCGTTTATACACTTAGGAGCTTATTACGAGTTGGCAGTTTTTCTGCCCGAGAACCACGTCGTTCACCCCACCGCTGCGCCAGCAAACTACCGCATGCCGCATTACAAGTTGTGCTGTCTGAAAAGCCGACCGCATCCATGGCGGTCTACCAGGTGAGACCGCAGTGGTCTGGAATGTCACCGGTACATCCATTGCTGCCTCTATGTCCACGGGCCAACCGCCGAGCGTATTATGACTACACAGTAACATTAGAAATGTGCAAAAATACAATAAAGATGTAAAAAAATTATTAGTAAAATATAAATTAAACAGTACAATAAAATTAATATAATGAAGTAAAAGCACAAATGTATGTACATTGAGTTATATATTACTACATTAAATGTACATTTTGTAGCTATTAATGTATAAGTAAAAACAAGTTTAAATTGTATGACACAAGATGTAACAATGTGACCTTTATTATTATGAATAACAAGACAAATGACATGTTAGCATTTATTGACATTCGAAAATGAATATGTAAAATGTAAATGTGAAACTGTTTTTTCCTGCTTGTAAAAAAGTAAAATGTAAAATAAAAAATGTATGTATGTTAAAAAAATTGCAAATGCAAAAAAAACATATGTTATACTATACAAGTGTTTACTGAAATGAGAAGTACTACAGAAAAAACAGCAGTACAAATCATACAAACCTACATTTTTATACTGTTCATCTCTACAACACATTTTTCCCTAAATAAAAACTAGATAATTTAAAACACACCCACTAACATCAAAATATTTTTAGGAATAAGTGTACATTAAAACATAATACATACAATCACCACACCAAACTAAACTAAATAAACAGTTAAAAATTAAAGGGATGGCACTAAGTATGACAACGACAATGTAAACCATCTTGGGGAAGGGCAGTGAATGGTTCAGATTCACTATTTCCAGACCAATGTAAATCCTTTTGAGGGAGCTGTTGGACACTTCAAGTCAGATTTACTATTCCCACTCCAACCTAAACTATTTTTGCTAAGGTGTTGGACACTGAAGGGGTAAGATGTACTATTTCCACTCTAATTTATACAATTTTTGGTATGGTGTTGAACACTCATTTGGACAGCATTGGACACTGAACCATTTTAGGGTATGTGTCGGAAGGGGTCAGAATTACTATTTACGATCCTATCTAAACCAATTTATGAAAGGTATTGGACACTGGAGGGGTCATATTTACTATTCCCACTCCAATCTAAACCATGTTTGTGAAGGGATTAAAAATCAAAGCAAAATGATTCTATTTTGGAAAACATTTTATAGAAATTTAAATATATCAACAAATTAATACATTACCCAAAAATAAGCAATATCACATGCTTTAATGAATTGAAAATGACATAAAATATTAACACTAAAAAATGCACAAAAGTATGATACTTTAAAAACAACAGACTAAGGGCCTGATTAGAATGTCAGGCGGTTGGATCACCGACAGGCTGTCGGTGGCGGTCTGACTGCACCGCAAGCTGAAAAGCGTCAGGATGAGGATTGAAAGCCACATCCGCAATTTGTGTATTGAAAAATGCACCTGAATCCTTGAAAGCTTGGTGTGTGGTGATTATTTTGAATAAGAAGTGGATTTTCAATTTTAGCGGTGTGCTCTGTCCCCATATCACCGAAGGCGCCCTGCTGTGGTCTTGGGCTCCCTTTCGTGTGTGGGTGTACATATATATATATGTATGACCCAGTTGAAGGCTACAGCTGAAACTGGTATATCTGTTAATCTGACGCACTGCACTTTCCTTAAAGAAGGAAAAAAGTATAAAGAATAATATTGCTGTTGGATATCTTTAAACTCTCCCTTGCCGTCTTTCTGTGTTGCCTGGATATGCCTGGATGGTAATTCGGAGGGGCAGTAATCCGAAACAAGTAGCCATCCTATACATATATATGTGTAAGAGGCATAGGAATAGCAGTCGTCAGTAAGTGTGCTGCATGCTCTGTTTCCGCCTCCCGGTGTCAGCCAGTGTAGCCAGGTATTGTGTTTCTTGTTCTGTAATCATCGGTGTATGTCAATACATCGCATACTAATACCACGCGTGCCATTACAACGCGTATGCGTGGTAACATCCGCGTTGTAATGGCTGTTCCCCGTAATCATCTCCTCAGTGGTGAATGATGGATGCTTCACCTTCATATCTGCTGGATCAATCTAGGATTCTAGTAGGTCAAGTTGTGGCTTAGAGAGTCAGAACATGAACAAATGGCCTTGGCAGGATGGGTGCCAAGCACCTTTATAAATGAGACAGACAGTTGCCCAGCCCTAACATTCTGCACTTGACTATGGCAAGATGAGGGGAGACAAGCAGCAGCCTCTAGCTTACTGCAGGATATCTGGGTCCTATACACAATCCTAGTAGACAATATGGGATGCCTACCATGACCAAGGGAGCTAGAGTTACAGTAAAACTTTAGGAATACTAATATCCAAGGAGTAAAACAACACCTACAGTAATATTGTATTGTATTGTATTGTAATTGCATTTATATAGCGCTTACTACCCTTGACGAGGCGTCAAGAGCTTTCTCGGCAAGTAGCACGCTACTCCGGGACCCATAGTAAAATCATGTTAGGCAGTCATATACCCTGTAGCAACCATCTTTTTCTAATCCTAATGTATTTTGCCAATGACTCGCAGCAAGATGAGGATTGCATTTGTCTCTGAAGATGTGAATTTATAAACTTTGTGTGTCTATAAAATAATGAGAACCCATGATCTACACTTAGAGACAATTGAAAGGCATTTGCTCTGGGTTTCACTGTTTTTTATGAGCACATTCTAAAAAATGTTTGCAGAGTAGTGGAACATGTGATCACCTGGCTCAATTCTAAAGGTTTCCAATTTTTGTAATAAATGTGTCCACTGCTTTTCTTCAGTAGCTTCTGCTTACTGATTGCTGCCCAGGGTAATGCCTGCTCGATTTTACTGTGATCACAGCTTCTACAAGGAATATATTTTGCAGACTCGTTTCAAATGCAGAATACTGATGATTTCTTCCACAGAATCAAGGAATGATTGGGTCCTTCCAAAGTCTTCAGTAAAACCTTGAATGTGAGTGGTCAGTTAATTTGGTGGCAACTGTCACTATCTCTGCATAAGTAATGCATCCTATTGTTGTGTTAAAAATATTGCCTGGCACAAATACCATCACAAAACATTTGTGGTGACAGGAATAACATGGCACCGAATATTGCAGGCAGGAGTATTGTGTTTTAAGGGCCTTTGTTACTAGTTTGGCAGTACGTGAACTGCTGTACCTGCGGTTCGAAAGCCATGAACTTGGCAGTCCAACCACCGTATTACGAGATAGGTGGATTGCGATTGCAAAGATTGTGACTGAACTACTGACACCGCCAACCCACCGCCTGGCTTGCAGTGGAAGAAAGGCAGCTGCTTTAGAGCCGTACTGAGGAGCTTCACCGCCATCCATATTACGAGTTGTCTTTTCGCTGAGCCAACCGTGGTAGTGGAGCCGCCAGCTTCAAGTCGGCGGAAGCGAAGGATTTGGCGTGGATACTCACCCCTCTCTTGTTCTATCCATCATAGTTAAACGTGGATTCCTTTCTTTAGGTCCCCCTTCACAGCATCATCTCCACCCCAAAGTATAAGACCCTGTTTGCAGTGATCTACAGGTAAATCCTTTTTAGACCATATACCCATTGCCTGGACTGGCTACATATGGGCCGGACTCCTGCAATGGGTAGGTGGTATTTTTCAACATGTATCATGCATATGTGTACATTTGACACGTGCATTCAAAATGTACACACATGCATCAGAAGATATGGAAAACCATTGCCCACCGCCACAAAACCCCGAAAGCACACTGCGGGCCGCGCTTTTAAACTCGTAATACAGCAGTTTGAAGACCACAAGCACAGCAGTCTACTAGCGGCCCCGGACATGGTATTCGTGCGGTCGGACTGGCAAACTCTGAATCAAACCAAACTTTAAGTCTTTAACATTATTTGTTTAATATAGTTGTATATGATATTGATTTTGTGTTGTTTTTATATTTTATGATTTTATGTATTTTTAGCTATTACATAAACTTTCTATGTCTGTAAGGTATTAGTTGTTGTTTGATCATTTTGGTAATATTTTAAAGTTTTGTTTTTGAGTTTATAATGTTTTTCAGTTATTAATGGACAATTGGATTTGTTGAGGTGTAAGTTGGAAAAAACTTTAATATTTAGCTTATGTTTTTATGCATGTTTTAGAATCTGTTAAATTTAATTGGTTAGTTTGATTATTAATTGAGTAAATTAATTCTTACATTATTTATTTGATACAATTTAAAAAAGGAGTTGTTTCTATTGGTTAATTAGAATATTAATTATGAAAAGGTTTTAATTCATTAATTATGTGATTAATTTTTAGTAGATTGTTAATTATTTGTTTATTGTCACTGGGTAATAACATTATTATTAATGTAAAATATTTAACCGAATTATTAGTTTCTATATTTTATTAGAATGTATTATGTTTTTGCTTTTTTTAATGTAATAATTTCGTTAAAGTTTTTGTAATGATTTCATTTTTTGTTTTCACTTCATATTATTTTTTCAGGATGTTGGAACTTTAGGGAAATAGGGAGGGAAAGGTTTACTGTGAATTTTTCGTTACTGTTTTTTATTTGAAAAATAATGTTTAAACTGGTATTTTGTTCAGTAAGTAAATTATTTCCAAATATATTTAAGAACATTTTTGGAGTTTGGAGTTATTTATAAAGACTTTTTCTAAACATTTCATTTGCTAAGAATATTTTCACTGAGTATTTTTGACTTTAACTTTTATTGTTGTAATATAAAAATGATTTTTTCTAATAATTATTAAACATTTTTTCTAATGTTTTCTATGCTGTTGCTTACGTTTGAAAATTATTTTTCAGTTACATGAGTATTAATAAGAGTTTTTAAATGTAATGTTGATTTAACAATTATACATTTTTTCAATTCTTATTACAAATCGATACTATATATATTTTGTTTTAAACATTTTTGCTATTATTAGTATTTTTTATAATTTTTGAAAAACCTTATGTAATTATACATGCTTAATATACATTTATTTATTTATTTTATTCATTTTAAATTATTATATTTTTTAAAGCATGAATTATCTTTTTTTAAACATTTTTTATATATTTATTTGTATATTTATTGCGAATCTCCAGTTCACGTGAAGTTACTCAAAAACCATCACATACACTCATCACTACTGCAGAAACGTGTTTAATTGTAAACCAGCACCAGGGACTTGCAGCAGGTTTACAACTAAACATGTTTTAGACGTATTGACCAGTGTACGTGCTGACCCCACCAAATCCAACACTTTTTCTACTGTGGCTTAGGTTGGATTGGAAATAGTAATTCTCACCCTTCCAAAGTCGAGCACTTTCCATTCTCGAGTAACTTCGCTTGAAATGGAGGATTGGAATAGGCCCAGGCTACCCTACCGCCATGGATATCCCTTCAAACACCATTACATAGAGTGTGTATCCAAAGTGAGTGTGTAAATGCACCTAGTGCTTGCACTATGCTTCTAGACTGTCTCAATTTTCAGGGTATTTCACACATTCATTTTATACAAGATATGACACTGACTGTATAATACCACTGTTTTCTATTATAACAATGCTATCTGTCTCAGACGTTCAACCACACAACCTTCCATCAGTAAATCATGACTGTTCGACTGCGTAACACCCGAAAGTCACTACATAAAAAGAAGATGCTAGGCAACTCGGTGAACCTGCAGGAGACTTTGTGGTTCCACAAACCATGTACAGGACCTCATTTCTTTCTCCTTGATTAGTTGAGACATGTGGTAGATGTTTGTGTCATCATAATAGTGACATTTGACATCAGTAGGGTCCTCCTAACCACAGTGGACATTGATTGACTTCTTGTAGAGTTGAAAATTATGCATCTACGGGAACAAACACTGCTGCATACGGTGGCGAAAGGAAACTGGTATAAGCAGCCAACACATCATGCACATTGTGTACAGGACCAACGCCAATAACTTTATAAGCGACAGTATGAACATCAGGACAGGGTGGCCCCACCAACTGATTGGCCAATACTTGTACACTCTTTTGTGATACCCGGTGGGGTTGTGTATCGACAGTGGACAGACCTAGGTGGATGGTTGAAGTTGTATGAAGGGTTGTTGTTTTACTGACCAGGGGGATCAGTCAGTACTATGATTGTGCGGGTATTATGATGAGTACCACAAGCTGCGTAGTTTGTGGTGACAGATTGTATCCCTGCTGCGCACCACACCTTGCCAAGCATCGAGTTTGCCAATATGCATTCACAATGTGACCTTCTGTGCCAAGGGCTGTAGCACTAAGGGGGGGGGGGCAGTTACTTACATTTTGTGTGTGTGTGTTTTTCTGATTAATGTTGCCTGTGCAATATTGTATGTTGTTACGTATTGAAAACATATTTTGGCGTTGACTTCTTGGCCATGCATGGGATGCGATTTACAAGTGGGCACTGTTCAATAACTTTTTTACCACGTTCGCCTGTCTGTGCTGGGCCTGGATGACAGGAAACAGGTAAGGCTTGGGCTAGCGTTTAGCTGACAGGAGTGTGGCAATGCTAGTGGGTGGTCGCTTTCATGTTTCCCAAAAGTTGTGAAAGTGAGAGGTGGAGGCAATGTGTCATTATTTCTCCTAAATATGGATGTAGAGTTTTAAATGTGTCCTCATGAAGGCTAAGCCCCTATTTCATGCCCACCACAACGTCTACCAGATCTGCTCCAGCCCCTCTCACCTTCACGCAGGGCAGCTCCAGCTTTGTGCACAGCCCATCCGCGTTGTTGGAGTAATACTTCACCAGTTTCTCCAGAGAGGGGAACTTCTGTCTCTGCACCAGGAAGAACCTGTGGTCCGAAGCCTCGATTTGGTAGTGTCTGACCAACTTCCGGATCCGCACTGAAAAACAAGAAACACACTGGGTAAGAAGTCCCTGAACAAATCAGAGCAGGTGTTTGCCAGGGTGTATCCTAGGCAACAACTTCTTAAAAAAGTCCCCAAACATTGGAACCGAAACAGAATAAACATGAACAAATGATAGGTAGACATGGGAAGCTGTGTTTGCGGGGACTAGACCAATGCACAGCAGTATCGCTTTACAGGCTGAATTCAACTCTAACAAGGACCCACTCATCATGCAGGCCAGCTCGGAATTTGCCTTTCTTTTTCCTGCTCTCTTCTTTGTACTTTTTTAGATCTCTGTATAACACAGGCGCCCTCTATATCCAGAGGGCTGGGGGAAGGATAGAGAAATTTAGAGACGTTTGTGCTCTCCCAATCAATAGCCAACCACCGGAAAAACAAATGTATCCTGCGAATATGCTCCCCACTTAGGGAGCCAGTCACCTATACTTCAGAGCCACTCCTCAATTCCAGGTGACCGATCGTTCCCAGTCACTCAGTTTTAGGACCGCGATGGCATTTGCCTAAAAGAAACAGGATGGCCTCACACTTCCCCTGGGTATCAAACTTCTTCATCGTGCATCCCGCATTCGCCAAAGAATCCGCTAATGGCAAAGGGCCCCCATGAAAATACTGGGGAACTATCTAAGGAAAACCCAAAAGGGATCTAAAAATCCCTATCACCTGCCTAGCCCAAAAAAACGAACCTTTTATTGGAATGGTGGTGAAAAGATGGTTAAAAAGAAGTGATAGGACACATGAGGCTGTATTAGGTAATGAAATAAGTAGCGTTATCCTAATCGAGGGTAACGTCTCCAAACGCACACTGTGCAATACATTTCCCAATAGTTTGTATAGTTGAAATGAATAAAGTTTTATTCAAAAAAGGTTTGTCATTCTTTTCGGTATTTCTTCTTAATAGTTATCGATGTTCACATCACATCAAAACATAGTTCACAATTCCATTTTCATATCGGTTGCCCAATGCATTTCGGGCACTGGCCCTTCTTCGGGGGCTCAATTTCTGTTCAACAAAGGATAAACATCGCTATTAATTCACAAAGCATAATTCAATTAAAAAAACATAACATATCATTTTACAATTATCACAAGGGCTGGTCAGTTGAAGCTCAGAAACTTAATATCCCTCTAAATGCCTAATTAATCTAGTAATTTAGCATTTCTCTGGTAAATACCGCAATCTGGAATAATAATTATGTGCCTGTGGCTTAATCAAGTATGAAACCTGACTTGTAAGTTTGGTGGTCTGGTTACGAATATTGGAAATGGGTAGAAACGTGCAAAACATAATAACGAATAAATAAACAATGGATGGGCAATCCTCGTGTGAGCATAATACGACATAGTGCTGTGTCAAAGTCATACCTTTAATGTCGAGGTGAACGATCTAGTAGGCATTGAGTGATGTTTCACTGCAGATATCGGCGTTTATTTTCATTTATATGTTTACGATCTGGATTCTTCATCTACATTTCACTGTTTATTCTAGATATGAACTATGAGGGATATTGAAACATCACTCTGTAGTGTAGTTCCTATTATCCCAATAGGCTCTGCGCATTGGAATAATATCTTCAATAGTATAGACGTAGGACAGAGGTTAACTAGGTCTTCTACTGTCGATATTAGACTTAAAGTTTAATGTTTTGCCAGCTAGCTCAGAGTTCACTAGAAACTTTCTCGAATAGACAAGGAGGAGTTTAACCTCCCTGGATAGACAAGAAGGGATTTAGTTTCTGACAACCATAGAACATGACAACTTTGCTCTCCCCTAATCAAGAGTGTATCTCTAGAGTCGTGTGAAAACAAAAGACAACTTATTTTACTCAGTCAGTTCAGTGCATTCTTAGTTTCACCAGATTGTAGAGAAAAGGAAGAGACGGGCGTGTTCAATAAAAAGATGTTATTTATTGATCAGTCTCTTTTCTCATACAAGAGAAATGAATCGCTATTATTGCAATACTTATAGTTAAGTAAAGTGCATACAGTAATAACAGAATTATAAAATAATACTGTAAAAGCATTGATATGGTTTCTTAGCCATATGATACTTAAAATGGATAAAATAGATACATACATATATACATTGACTAATCGTACTCAACTGGTGCTTCTAACTACGCCTACCCCAATGTACCTGACCTAAGCCTAATACGTGGGCGGGAGTAGATAAGTAGCAGTTTAAGTTAAGTTTGTTTTGCCAAGAGTCTCCTTCAAGAATTCTCTACAAAGGGTTATTCAGTTCACTACCTGGGATTTAGAAGGCTGGAGGGTTGGTATCTCTATCTCAGGTCTTGATATTCCAGCTGCCTGCGAGGGCGGCTTGGAAGCGCCGGAGCTGGATTTCTCGGCAGGAGAAAAGGCAGTGTCTCTCTCTCAGCGCGTCAGAAAGGAGGGGCAGCGTCTGTGGGCTTCGCGGTCAGCTGGGCTCCTCGGCAAGTCTCGCTGCTCCAATCTTGTCACCACCTCGTGTGTTTGCTTAAGGCAATGTCGGTATTATTTATACCTGAAAGGTGCCGAGATTGACGTAAGGATGGACATAAATACGTCAATAAGGATGTCATACGAACTGATCGTTCGCACATTCTTTACTGAAGTTCTCGGCTAAATCAAAACAATGGCTGTGGGGATTTCCCAGGTCGTGGTAGGTTTGATTTGTTTTGAGAACAACGTATGCCTATTAGGGGGCTGGAGAAATAGTGCTTGCCTAATGAGATGGCATGCGCTATGACCTAATCAGATAACGGGTTTCTGTGCAGTTGAATGGCTGCTAGTTAATTATTAACCAGACAAGGGTCAGAAATAGGGGGATCGATACAGTACCCATAGTAAATACATCACACCCACTCCACGTAATCTATGTCCATATTTACAAATCTAGGCATAGTAAACAAAACTAGTAGTGCATGTGTATACCGAACCACCCCAAAATACAATTAAATGCATTCTGAAAATTGGAAATGCGAAATACACGAAAAGATGAGTATAGTTACTATATGCACTTCAAGCAGTATAATAATGCTAAATCTAATACGCATATTTTGAAATCAGTATGAACGAAATGCGGAAATTACACATGAAATGGCTCTTAATACAGAAGAAAAGGTCGAGACCATCTCATCACAAAATCATAATACTTGCGAACATGCTAGAGGGTAGCTAATGTCTCTAGAGTAGCTAAAAAATAGAAATTTTGTTCTCTAGGAATAGTTTTACTTTAAGCAGAAGATAAGTGTCCCAAAAAATCATAAATATTTTTGGAAATGGAAGGGGGAAAAAAAATGTCTCGCTCTCCGTAAAAACTGGTGAGAAAATTTCTTATTGCATTATTTTCAAAGTTGAAGGCCAAATTCAGGGTGTATGGAACGCCGTGTGCTAGTTTGTTCAAAGTCATTCTTTCTGCTCTGGTGAAAACATCATATTGTTGAGACTTTCGAAAAAACTGTCAACTGCTTCTTGCGAGAGTTCCACTAACTCGGAAAAATTTTGTAACATGCATTCATGAGCATGATTGCCTTCATTGATGTTTCGATCAGCATAGCTGACAGAAGGTCGTACCTGATCGATGCTGCTTTCATCTTGTACTTCACAACTCTTCAATCGTAGTGGTGAAGTCTCCACGAATGCCGTCATCAGGATAGGTAGCCGCTGGGGACAGCACAATGCATGAGCCGTTACCGGACCCAACAAAGTCTCTGCGTCCATTGGCACATCCGATTGTAGTGTCAGACAGGTGTCCAACACGCATTCTTCGCCGCATAGCAAGCACCTTAATACAGGCATAACACAACTTTGCCACATCGGTCTAAATGAAAGAAACCAAGTCATGTTTAAATCTCGTAGCCGTGCTAGTCCAAGGACTTTAGTTATGCGGTCCCAGTAGCCAATAGCTCGGATTGTTTCTTCCATTATCGCTGGTGTCTTGTCTGTGACGTGGTTTGCCATAGCGAAGTAACAGGATCAAAAATAGGATGCCTGCCACTAGTCCCAAAAGGAGAGGAAGTCCGCCAAAGATGGAATGGACAAAATCAGGAAAAATACCTAGGATGGCTTTGAATGGGGTTAAAGCTCCCGAAAACACTGTCTTCAATACACTCGCGATTCCACTTGTATCAGAAATATTCAAGATTTCTCTCAGTATTTCTGCAAAATGTGTGGGGGAATTGGTTGATAACAGTGAATGAATCTCAGCAGTTGTCCTTGCAACTTGGAGATCATACGTTTCTTTTGATGACGTTAACTGGGTTGGCGTCTGTAGGAGCACAGTCTTCATTCTGCTTAAAGTATCAATTCGAATAGAAGAAATTTTCAAACTGGGCCATAACCTTGCCTCCCTGTCTCGGGCATCGTTTGGGAACAATACTCGTTCACAGCACATGACCTTCGTAGTCACGGTTATGAGATAAGGTTTTCCGGGCAGCAGACTGCAACATCTGCGATCTACAATTAGAATGTAACTCCTGTTCGAGAGTCTCCTAAAGAATGGTTCTATTTGTGTTGCAGGTGTGCCTAGCTGGTGACATGAAAGGTTATTTGAAGTCCCTTCACATGCTCCATGCAAACTAATACCCTGACACAGAAGTGTACCGCCTAGTGACCTTTCACAATTATTGCCACTAAGGAACACACTTTGTCCTTTATTACTAACACATGCGTGTGTATAGGGCAAGTTCCATGTTGACTTAATGTATCCTTTACCCAACCTTTCATACTGGCCTGCCTGTACATATTTTTGGCAGTATCGAAACTGGAAAGTTGTTATCGGAATATTTATTATCCCATGTATTATCCATTCAATGACAGGTCGTTCTGACATTGTCAATGGTAATCTCTCAAGTTTTTCAATGCTCAGAATTGTATAGTCAGCACCCTTCTGTGCCAAACTGATTTGTTTATCAGTAAGGTTAAAGATATTAAATAGTGACGTTGTGTTGATTAAACGCCAAGGCACATAGCCTGAACGCAGATTTTGTAACGTCCAGCCAAGTTGTACAATAGAACGCAATTGGGACTGACCGTGTTGTAACATCAGTAAGTCTTGCGATATTATATCGATTGCTGAAAACACAATACTGTCCAGTGAATATATTCTGGAGGACAGAGTCATTAACCCATTGTCCACAACAGAAAGTGATTTTTCCAAATTAATACGGTCAATTTCCCGTATTTTTTCTGCTGTCTCAATTTGAGTTACTTTCCAAGCTTCATTGTAAGATGCATATATAGAGGCCGCTATGAAACGTTTTTGACGCTGTTTGCGTGGTCCCATAATGAAATCACGCAAGTCAGCACCCTCTTGAAGTAAAGTCAGGTGTTGCTTAATTTCTGCCAGTGTGGATGTTTGTAGCCATTGAAGGCAGAGCTTGCCCACACTGTAAGTAGTTACTATCCCTGGATGTTGTCTTTGGGAATATCTAGGGTCTGGCCTGGTCAATTTGAACCCCTGTATTTTGTTCAGGAATCTGTCTTGACAGTTATTTGTATCAGTGGGCCAGATCAACCATTGTTTCCAATCAGGATGTGTTCTGTTTTGGTTTAAAATATGGTTCACGTCTATCTCAACATCTATAGAGCTATTACTGTTCGTTGTTGGCTTTGGAATAGACGGTTTGTTTAAGTCTTTGATTTTGGCTAAGCCAAGACAGGTAGTTTGTTGAATAGTGTCATTCAAAAATATAATTTGTTCTGGGATCATACAGGCTCTTAACAATGATTCTATACCTTGTACTTGCCAATCTTTTGTACCCCAAACAGTTTTTGCTTCAATGTTATTGTTCCAGAAATCAAAACCAAATGTATTCATTTGCTCAAAAAATGAATCTGAATATATCAATTTCGTGTTTGTAAGCATGGTCTTTATACCTGTCTTATTTGACAATTTGAAATAAAATGTTTCTGCATTACTTGTGTTAAACCCTGAAAAATATGAATATTTATCATAAAATGTTTTAGAACTACCCTTTGGAGGAGTAGCACAATGTTCCCATTGGTTATAATTTAAAACATTTCTAGGTTGTGCAGATTTATGGAGATAATGGTTACCATAGTGGTTGTAGCAGAACATTTGATCATAATTAGACGAACCCTGCAAATAATCATGTTCTGTAAATTTAGCAGACATTACTAGGTCAGACATCATATCATTTATACTTTCAAAGTCCCAATCATCAGCGAATGTGCTTGGTTTTACAAAGTCACTTAACGAGATCTTAAATTGATGTGGATACTTCAGGATTTCAACCGGGCCATAGATTTCATAATCAGTATTGACCCATGCTACACCGCCTGGTATAGGATTGGCTGTGAAGTTTACTGAAGAAAGTTCTCTTTTCTTGACGTGTGAAGATGTGTGTGGTTTAAGGACCAAGTTGATTTTCTGGCTTGCTGTGTCCATTTTAGCATATTTTCCCTCAATGAAATGTCCCAAGCATAGTACCATGATGAGCCAAAGTATGAGGATAAATGCACCTAATGTCACCCAAATTTCAATCAATGGAGAAGTCAGATAGGTTCCCTTTAGTTGATGAAAAAGTTCCTTTGCTTTGTCTTTAAAAGTTTTTGTTGATGGCTGTACTTCTGGTTCACTTGGATCTTCTGAAGCATCGTCGAAGTTGATGAAGTAGCCGGATGCCGTTCTGTCAATTGTTCCAATTGCTTCTGGATTACTTTTTGTTTTGGGATTTTGCTTTATTTCATTAGCAAAGTCTGTAGTTACATCATCGTAGGTTGTTGTTCCTTGATGAAAAGTTTTTATTTGGGTTTTAAGAGGTTCAAGTTCCATTGCTTTGTTGCATAGTCCTTGTTGTTTCACTGTAGATTTTCCAAATGTGATCAGTCTTTCAGTTTGAACCTCTGTGGATGTAGCAAACTTTGGTGTTCTGCTACTTCTTGGGAGTCCACTTGGCCTACCATTTGTTATCGGCCACATGATTGTGGTTTAACCAGGTCGATGGATATGACTCGGTTCTCCTTTTTACCAGCAAGGGGCTGTAGTACTACTGATCTTGTCCCGTTGATAGACAAGACAGGAACTGCTTTTCTGTAAGAAGGCCCAAATTCCTTCTTTACCGCGATCTTCTCTCTGACCAGATCCCCGACTTTTGGAATCCAGACAGGCCTTGCTGGGACAGGTGGTTTTTCTTCAGTGGTTGCTGGCTGCTGTTTCAACTTTATGTTGCTCAGGTCTTTTCTTGTTTCATTTAAGTCCTGTAAAATAGCCAAGCGATCTTTGATATCAAAGCATTTTTCTTTAACCACTGAAGTCTGACTATCTAAGTCCTGGATTAACATTCTAGTCCCAAACAATAGTTCGTACGGACTGAGTCCTTTCAGAGAATTTCTTGGCAGGTTATTTAGACTACGTTGGACACTTATTAAATGTTTGACCCACCCAACTCCTGAACCTAATATCTTTGCTGTTATAGATTGCTTTATGCCTTGGTTTTTTCTTTACACCGTCCCGTTTCCCTCAGGAAGGAAGTGAGAAGAGTCCCGCAATGCAATGTTCATTCTGGCCAGTCACCCCCCATAAGCTGTTTTTAGAGCTAAAGGAAAGATTTTGGTCAGAACGTAACATGCTTCTAGCGTATATGCCATTCTAGACTCGCAAATCTTTGTATAACAGTTCCGACGTCAGCCGAAAGTTGGGGTCTACATTATAAGTGAAGATAGTCTCTACATGTTAATACGACGCATTATTCATACTGTGTTTTTATTATTTTTTGTTGATTTGATACATTCTGGAGTGAAACGCCATGGTAGTAAACCGTTTCTCTCGCCACTGCGATCTCTGTTGCAGTCTGGGCAGTTTTTTACAAAAATGTGATGATGCAGGCTCATGCCTGGCCACCAGTACACTGATTGTAATTCTTCCAGGGAATCTTTTAGCTTAAGGTGTCTGAGACCCTCACCCATATGTGCGTCTGCTATTAACAAACCTCTCCTGTCCGTGTTTGGAATTACTCTATCCCCCACTCCAGGGATTCGAGCAAAAGGGACTGAGTTTGCATCGATTATGTATGTATAATTGAGTGGGTAATTGATCGGTAGCGCTGAGCAGTCGCCTTTTGATGACGTTTTCACTGCCAGCACAGTTTCTCCGTCAATGTATTTTACTGTACGCTTTTTTGTAGCTACGGAAGCCCATTTAGTTGCTACCGCTGTGGCTGTCTCAGCCAATGAATTCCCTGCAACGTGAACGCCATCACGCTGATGACTCAGTGAATGTATCACGTGAGTTTTTGGTAGTTCTTTCTGTAAAAGAACTACTTGTTCCCAAAGCACTTTTTGCTTTATTGTTGCACCTGTGTCATCTTTGTAACCGTTTTGAATCCACTTCTGTAAATCGTTATTGTATGATTTGACGCAGTAATACGAATCGCACACTATAAGTGTCGGGAATTCGCGATCGGCATTATCTAGCGCCATTTTTAACGCTATATATTACACAGGCGTACTGTCGTAAAGGCAGAATGTCGATTGGCAGAGGGTATTCTCTCTCATATTCTAGATATTTTAATTCTTTCATTTCCGGGTCAAAATAGTATTTTACTTTGTCTGTAGCAACAGAATTTACCCATTGTATCCATTCTGGATTCAGTGCCGTTGTCGGTAAATTACATGGTGTTGTTAATGCCTCAAAAGCTGATTCTGCTGTTCTGACTGTAACCTGTCTACCGTCGGCTTGGTATTTTTCTTTTGCTACAGCTGTTTGAACCGCATGAACAATGTTTTCCTTAATGCTGAACCTTTTTTCAGCTTCGGTGTACAAATGTGATTTGTATGCTATTGGTACCTTCTCTCCCTCATTAGAGGTCAGGTATGTGAATCCGCATCTTCCTGGGATGACTCGAATCACAAGGTTGCGTGTGTTATCACGTGTTTGTAATTTTGTTTTAACTAACATATCTGTTTGTAAAGATCTCAAAATTTCTGTGTGTTTTTGAGTCCAATTGATTCTTTTAAAATCTGGTTTTATAAGATCATAGAGAGGTTTAACTCTCTCTGCATAATTTATAATGTAAGTTCGTCCGAAATTCAGGAAACCTAGAATTGATTTTAAGTTTTTTAGTGTTCTAGGTGCTTGGATTACAGCACATTTCTCTAGGAAATTGTCAGCCAGGCTTTTGCCTTCACTTGATAGTTCATATCCTAAAAACAGGACAGTTAGATGGGCAATTCTTGACTTTTGAAAGTTGAATTTGTAACCCTCTGCTGCGACCCCCAAGTATTATGGTGTTCACTCTCTTCAAGTGAGTATCCAAGTCATCATCTGTTAGATAGATGTCATCGACATAAGATAATGCCTCATCATCATATATTTGTAGTAACTATGTTACTCTTGCTGAGAATAATCCTGGGCTGTTTTTAAACCCCTGGGGCAAACGACAGAAATTTTTTTGCGCGCCATTTATTGAGAACGCAGTCAAATATCTGCTCTCTGGTGCTATATTTTGACAGAAGAATCCATTAGAGATGTCTAATGTTGTTTTGTATTTTTTGCGCACTATGTTATTCATTAGTGCAGCACTATGCGAGTTTTGTACTGCAAAGGTTTTGCAACATGAGTTAAGGTGTCTGTAGTCCAAAACAAGACGATATGAATTGTCTGGTTTGGAGACAGGAAACAAAGGATTATTCATTTGTGAGGTGCAAGTTTCAATCACCCCCTGGTATTCAAGTTGATCTAGGATCTGTTTTACCTGTTTTTTTGCTTCTTGCTTAATTGGGTACTGCCTCAGAGCAGTAGGTTGTGATTTTAACTGGATTTTGTGAGGAGGAGAGTCCTCATCCCATCCCACGTGGTTTTTATATAATGCAGGAGCTTGGGCTACTGCCCACTTTCTTGCAAGTGTATATTTTTTATGAATTGGAATATGATTTGAGAAGGCAGGCATAATTATTTCTTCGCCATGAGGGCACTCCCTGACAAACTCTGGTGGCCAATCTCTTTCAGCTAGAAGGATGTCATAGCCCTTGGAGAGATTATCCCAAAAGAGACCCCTTATTTTCCTAGTCTTATCCCCTTCTATACGCAATGTTATTTCATATATTTTATGAGGTTTGCTAACCCTGGTATCTGCAGTTTCCACCTGAATGTATTCATTTGTGTCCACTGTCTCCAGATGATTCATAAGGATCTTGCGAGCTATGCTCACTTCTGCTGCGCTGTCTAGCATTGTCTGAGCCCATTCTCCGTTTTTCAGCTGTGTCCTCAGTATTCTCGGCATGGTTGATTACTTTAATACTGGCTACCTTCTATTTTGGAAACTGTAATTTTTTATTTTGATGAGCAGGTTCCTTGTCTTTGGACTTGACGTGCTCTTCCCTGTGTTCTGATCGTCCTCTTCTTTCCGATTTCTGCAAGGAAGTCTGAAAAGATTGAGAGGGACGTGTATCAATATCTTGATATCTATCAGGTTTCGTCAGATTATCCCTATTTCTAAGGTTGTATTTTTTGTCAGAGGGCTCCCTCTGGGGAGACTTGTGTCCTTGGTCCGGAGATCTTTCTCTACACCGAGGAGACCTTCCTCTGGACTGGAATCTTTTTTCTTTAGGAGTGGATTGTTTATTTCCATCCCAGCTCTTTTTTTGAGTGTTTAGATTATTTTTAATAAATACTTTTTCAGGTTTTTCAATAAGTTGGGGTTTCACCGGTTTTCCACCCAAACTATCTCTTCCTAGTTCTTCATAGGATTTTTCTATGATTCTGGCAATTTCAAATGGTTGGTCTGCTATATCTGTCTCTTTCAACCTCTGGCGGATCGCCACATTTGCTGCTTCTCCCTTTATATTTGCTAATAATATTGCCGAGACCTGCTTGAAGTCTTTTAGTAATTTCATACCAAGAATTAAGGCAGGTTCTGGACCGTATTCATCTTGAATTTGTTTTAGCACATCTGGTATTACTGACATGGATGGAACACCATGTGTTTTTGTGTAAATGGAAGCAAAGACTGTACCCCAAGTGTCACAGTCCTCCACATGTGGTGCGATTCCCATTGGAAGACAGATAGTCAGAATTCTGTGTTTCTCAACCGGGGTGGTATCTGGAAATACCGCCTCTATTTGAGTGATTTTTTGTGCTAACCAGAATGGAATTTGTTCCCGTTTTGCGGGTACTTTACCTAGACAGGACTGTATGTTCTGTGGTGTAATTTTATTTGTGTTCCCCTGGTGAGGGATCAGCTGTGGAATTTTAATAGCTGGTTGGACTGTTGAAGTCCGCATTACATATTGGACTAATTGTCTATGTATTTTAATTAATTGTTTTAGCTGTGCTAAAAGTTCTGGTGCAGACATTTCTTCAATGTCTGGATGTGGTGTGTATCCGGCTAGGACCGGCCACGTTGCTGTGGTAAATAAATAAATAATACCCTATTTTTGACTAGGCTTATAGCATAACAGATAGCTCAATAAAATAAGAGTCAAGATTCGAGGTAGTAGGAGTTTCTGCAGGTTTATTACAGCATAAGGACAGGATCAGGACAACCTGCATAGGAACAGAATGACAGGGCCCAGCAGGACAACTGGGGCCCAACAGGGGAAAAGAGGCCCAGCAGCTGCTGGGGCTAGGTCTGGGATGAGCGCGCTGACATTCAATAACAAAACACAGGCATATATACATAGCGCGAACACATAGCATTACATTGCAGTAGGCGTAGCAGTGGGTGGAGCAGAAGGCGTGACGCGTAGCAGTCGCGAAAGATAACAGTAAAAAAGAGGTGTAACTGGGCGTATGCATAGACATGTGGTGCAAACGTAACAGAATATGTCATGAATGGGCGGAAACATAGGAGGGGGCTACCTAAGGAGCCGGGACCTCTAACCTAATGGTGCGCGAAAACTGGCAATGACGTGTTACTAGGAGAAGCTGGGGGCTATGAACTCTGTGCTAGGAGCAGAGACTAGAGTCTGGAGGGTCGGAGCGACATGTACCTAAACCCTATCTGGTATCTGATGTTTAGGGAACATGTTGATATAAACTAGAAGTCATGAGGGGAAAAGCTAACTTGACTCTAAGACTGGACCATGCATTATTCTACATGTAGTGCGTGATGGAGAATATTAAATGACCATTAATACAGTATTTCTCTAACATGGAGACGAGAAGGCTAGACAATGACGGAAACTATTGATGCAGTTCAGTAGCTTAGGAATGCAGAAGAGGAGGACTGAACTGATAACTGGAACTATAACATACTTTTGGCAGACTCAGAGGCAGAGCCAAGCTGCACCGGGCACTGCGAGGCAGGAAGTAAGTGAAGGGTCGAGGATACAGGTGGGGGCTGTATCGCTCCTCAGCGAGGCTTTCAGGAGACAGGAGCTGAATCTGTGGTCCGGGCCCTTTTGAGGCCTGGAAACGGGGACTTTATAATGGAATAACGTGTACACTGGGAAACGTGGCAACATAACTTTACCTAGGCCTGATATTCGTAGTATTCACGAGGACTGGAAAATGACATACCAGAGGTGGACACAACTGGAATTGCGTCTTTAATCGGACATGGGGAATAACATATGCATATTGGTCATGCACACATAACATATGATGGATGAGGCGTAGGGACACAGAACATGGCAAAATTTACTTTTCCACATTCCCTCCTTGTCACTACGTTTCATCAGGAAACATCAATTTTCATGATACCGTCTATCATTTCATACAGTATCATTTGCTCGTCTCGAATTGTCTTGGAACGGGATTTAGAACGGGGCTTGGGACTAGGAATACAAGAGGTAGCACACATGCTGCAAATCGCAGGGCCACATTGTATACAGAGGCAGCAGCTAAATATGATCGCTACTGCTATACTTAGAAAGGACAGGACTTTCCATCCCCATGCGGAAATTATATTCCAGAACCAACCGGACCATGTCCAGGTGCCTGGGTCTTGATGTAACAGATGGGCAATTTTATGAAGTCTGGTTATAGCTGAATAAACAGACGGCGCGTTATTTGGAATGAAAATGCAGCAACTAGATCCGATGACTCTACAGGCCCCGCCCCTATCGGCCAGTATGACGTCAAGGACGAGACGATTTTGCAAAACGACAAATCTCATAGCAGATTGTTCTTCGGTTAGGTTACCTAGAGCAGAGGCAGTCTCATTAACTACAGCTTCAAGGGTTCTTGTTAACCTACGGATCAGTTTACTATTCTGGACAGGTCCTACAAAGAAGAAGAAACCTTTATTGAAATCTGTATACTGTTCTAGAGTAGTTTCAGTATAATCGACAATTGGGGACTCCCTTCTATGTCTAATGTGTACTAGATGTGTGTTTCTGTGATAATCAGATGGCGCTAGGAAAACAGGTGGCAGTAGGAAAGCAATGTAACAGGTTCCCTCCCAATCGAGGGGCAGACGGACATATGCAGTTTGACCACAAATAAAATAAGAATGACGTGAAGCTTTAAAAACAGATTTCCCACTGTCACTATACTTGATAACAGTAGTACATTCACTATGACCTACATGTATGGAACCATGACTACGGACACATAATTCGCCTTTGACTGGTAGTACTGAAATAGCAGGTAAGTCTGGAGTAGTATCAGACTGAACATTCAGGACCATGAAATTCGACGAATAATTACCTAAATTATAAACTTCATTTTCTAGATCTAAACCTGTTCTGTGGGGAAGACCTTTCTTGTCTGGAAAACATGTACCGTTAAGAAAAGACATATCTGTTGAGGATGACGTTAACGTGGACCATGCTCCACACGAACCATTATGTGAGAATGGATAAGGAAACAGTGGCAGAACTCCCTTCGGTGTCTGAAAAGGGGGGAGTCGACCACACACCCAACAATTAGTGGCATTGCTGGTCTGGTGTGAATAATGTAACATACGGATAAATGTGTTGTTGCGCATAGCGAGGCGGTAAGAATATTCGTGAGGAGGCAGATCACTAAACGTGTGCTCTACTGTAGCATTAGCAGACATATTTACATGAGGAACTGGAAAACACAGGAAAAGTGCGTAACTAGTGCAGGAAATCATTATGCTGAGAAACAATATGAAACTCAGAAAAACGATACATTGAAGTGAACTTCGACTGACTCTCCCACTATGGGGGTCTATTTTATACATGTCAGAAACAATCTAACCGTTTCACCTAGGGGAGGACTTATACAATCAAACTGACTGACTTATTTTACTAGACCTTAATTTGAGCTTATACTCCTGTTGCGGAGTTTTCTCTAACAAGGGAGGGGTTGTAATAATGTCTTGTGCGGGACAGTCCTTTAAAACAATGTTTTGGCAGTCTTTCGAATCCTGGCAATCCTTGGAAATGTTAGAGACTGATTTCAATCCATTGAAAAGTTTTACATGAGAAAGGTGGACCCACCCCTTCCTGCCTTCCAACTTGACGGCAGTTCGGGTGGTCAAGAGGACCTGACGTGGCTCCTTCCAACGTGGTTCCAGCGGACTTGATCTGTCGAAATTCCGGACCATCACAAGGGAGCCTGGAACGATCTCGTGCGGTGCCACCTCGGTATTGTCTGGAAATGCGGCGGCAACCTGTGAACGACATGAGTTGAGGGCAGACATCAAGGAAGCTAGGTAATCTGTCAGCATATTACATGAAACATCGGTAATACTTCGGGGTCTAGGAGTACCCCACATGTTAGGGGGGCGGCCGAATACGACCTCATACGGGGACAGACCTGATCTGGAATGTGCGACCATGCGCATATAAAATAAAGCGACTGGCAGAGCTACTAGCCAGTCTACACCTTTGTCTTTACAGACTTTTGCAATACGGATTTTCAGAGTCTGATTATGTCTCTCTACGAGACCGGCTGCTTCAGGATGGCGTACACAATGAAACTTCCACTGGTACCCTAACAAAAGGGAAACGTGTTTCATGAGTTCAGATGAGAATGGCTGACCGTTATCAGAATATACGACTCTAGGGAGTCCGTATCTAGGGAAAAATTCACGAACCAACTGCTTGGCAGTGGTCGCGGCTGTGTAATCTGGGACTGGATATGCCTCTGTCCACCTGGACAAAGCGCATACTACTACAAGGACATACTTGAAACCTCGACATCGCTCCATCTGAATATAATCCATCTGGAGGACCTCAAAAGGGTGGTCAGGGGGCTGGAAACCACCTTGTTCCACCGGGACACTTTTACCTGGATTAAACTGACAACATATCATACAGGTGCGGACTTTCTGCTTGGCTGCAGCTCGTAAATGCTTGTTGAACCAAATGTTCTGGATACTGTCTAACATAGCTTTTTCTCCTAAATGTGCTGGACTATGTACGGTATTGATAATGACTTGAACCATAGAATCGGGGAGAAACCATGTGGCTCTACCCTTCGTTAACCATCCTTGATCTGTCTGGACCCCTCCTTGTTCAGACCATTTCTTGATTTCATCGGGAGTAGCATGTAACTGGATATCTATGACATCTTGTGTAGGGTCCTTAACTGTCATGCATGTAATCGGATCTGGAGTATGTGTCTGATTAACTGGAATGTCTGGAGTCTGTGCTGTAAGCTTGGCTGTGCGGTCTGCTAGATCATTACCCTGGGAAATAATGTCAGTAACTTTCGTATGTGCTTTGCATTTCATGATAGCAATGGATGTCGGTAAATGTATGGCATCTAACAGGGCTTGAATAAGGAGCGGACAGGGTGTCAATACGGTGTGTTTCAATAACTTCGGTGTCAGTAGTCACTGCATACGCGGCGACTAGTTCTCCTGTACTAGTTCTCATACATGAACCATCCACATAAAGTGTCAGGTCAGGATCTGGTAACGGAATGTCTGTCAGGTCTTGTCTTGGCTTTGTCGTAATATTAACTACTTCCACACAATCATGTGGGTCTGGATTTGAATTAACTGATGGTAACAGTGTAGCAGGATTCAGAACGTTGCAGCGTCTGATTTCTATGTGTGGCTGGAACAGTGTTAATTCATAACCCGTTAAACGTGCAATTGTCAAGTGCTGAGTTTGTGTTCGGTTTAAAAGAACTTCTACTGAATGTGGGACTTGTACTGTCAGGGAGTGTCCTAAAACTATGGAATCACTTTGTCTGATAGCTAGTGCTGTGGCTGCAACTGACTTGAGGCACGCAGGCAACGCCTGGGCGACTGGATCTAATGTGCTAGAAAAATAAGCACAGGGCTTGTATTGTCCTGCTTGATCTTGTGTGAGAACAGATAATGCTGTACCTTCGCGTTCAGTAACAAAAAGCGTAAAAGGCTTACTGTAGTTCGGTGTAGCTAGAACTGGAGCTTGACATAGGGCTTTCTTTAACTCATTGAAACTAAGTGTATGTTCAGATGTCCAAGGGAGGACAGTCGATACGGCTGCCTCCTGTGTCGTTAACTGTATCAGTGGCTTGGCTAGAAATGCATACTGGGGAATCCATTGTCTACAATAAGAAGTAAGGCCGATAAAAGCACGTACCTCCTTCTGGGTTCTGGGCTGGGGAAGACTCGCTATTAACTGGATACGGTCGGGTGTCAACTGCCTACCCCTCTTGGACAGCAAGTGTCCTAAGTATACCACTTGCTGGACACAGAATTGAAGCTTCGAAGGTGACACCTTGTGCCCCATCTCGGCAAGGAAATACAGAACTGTAAGGGATGCTCGCTCGCAAGCACGTTCAGAACGGGCAGTGATCAGTAGATCATCGACATACTGGAGCAGGGCAGTGTCAGTTGGCATGTGAATATTGTCTAGTTGTCTCTTGAGTGCTTGACTGTAAATACTAGGACTTTCTGTGAAACCTTGAGGAGCGCGTGTAAACATATAGCTCCTTCCATTTAAACAAAATCCGAAAAGAAACTGACTGTCTGGATGAATTGGAACACTAAAAAATGCATTCTTGAGGTCTATGACAGTGAAGAACGTGGCTTCGGAATCAATGGCTGTTAACAGGGAAGAAATGTCTGGAACAACTGGGTACTGAGGAATAATACATTTGTTAAGCTCTCGTAAATCAATCACTAATCGATATACTGGGGGTGCATTCGGATCAGTACGTTTCATGACTGGAATGATCGGAGAATTACATACATTGGAGTCAGTTTCTACAACTACTCCTTGAGCCACGAGCTCGTCAATAATTTTGGATAAGGCTGCTACAGCCTCAGGTGGCAATCTATACTGCCTGATTCGTGGTAACACTACACCTGGCTTGAGGGTCACACGATGGGGTGTGATTTGCATGTAACCTACATCAGTTGGACCTTGCGCCCATAAATGCTGTGGAACATTAGACAATCTCGAATCAAAATCTCGTAATACATAGTGACCCTTAAAGTCACGTAGGAACAGACGTATTCCCTCTGGGGAACAGCAAATAACTGCACCTAATTCTTTCAGTGTCTTAATGCCTAACAGATTTTCTGGACATGACTTAGTAAGTAACAGATCAGTAGTACGGGACAATGGACCTACTTCTAGAGTAACTGGCTTTGATATCTCGTTAACTATTGGTTTTCCTGAAAATCCAAGGGAAACATTTCTTGAGCCTGAGAGCGGAGCCCCTGGAACTTCGGCATGACTAATTGTGGTCCTACTTGCCCCTGTATCGATCAAAAACTTTCTGTCTTTCCCTAATACTTGACTGTGAACATAGGGACCTTCTTGATCTACAGGTATCTCGATGAGAGGCAAGCCTACCTCCCTCTCTAGGCTGTTTCATGAATATGACTGATACTCTGGATACTCAGACTGTGCATACTGGTACATCTGTGATGTGACATGCTGTGTTGCAGCTATAGGCTGCGGTGCGGGAACTATCTGTTGTGCATTCTGTGACTGAGGAATCTGTGAAACTTGTTCTTGCCTAGGCGGACGTGGTCTTTCTTTAGTCTTACCAGTGGCTATGTTGTGTTTCAGAACTGCACACTCGTTTATAAAATGACCTGGCTGTTTACAATAATTGCAGTTCCCTCTAACGGGAGCTGCAGGATGACTGGCTTGATTCGGACCCCTCTTCTGACTGTCTTGAGGAATAGATTGTGCAACTAGCACTTTCATTTTCGTGTCTTTCATACGTTTTCTTTCGTGTTCTTGCTCTTCCCTGATTCTATTCTGGTGGTACTGGAGCATCTGGAGCATCTGGGACGGAGTATTTGCTTGCCAGGTGCTTTCGACTTTCAAAACTCGATTTTTAATTTGTGGACTTGAATTCTCGACTAATTTGGTGACGAAAAGATGAGGGTATGACTCACTACTTGTCTTGAGACCACTGTTGATACTGAAACATTTCTCAAATCTAGAATAAAAATCACTAATATCTTCATCTTGTTTCTGTTTACAGGCTGAGATTGCATCCCAGTCTTCTTTTCTCGTTGTCAATAATCTGGGTAAAACTTGAATCAATAGTTCTGGTAAATCTTTACATTTATCTCCGAGACCGGTACCTGGTACTCGTGCCTTGTCTTCAGCTTCTAGAGCTGCCCAATCGATCTTTTTCTCTCCCACCTCCCATTCTTTTTCCTTTAACTTTTCATATACCCCTGCGGGTAACAGGACCTTTAACATTTTAATGATGTCTGGGTAAGTGTATTCTCCCATACGGAGCATGTCTTTTAATTCTCTATGGAACCCTGCTGGATCTTTGTCATGACAGGGAATTAATTTCTTCATTTCAAGAAGTTCCATCTTTGAAATCGGAGTGTATACAAACACTCGTTGCATTACGCCACCCGCCCCTTGGACTGGGTGGACTTCTCGTAACGGATTCTGTCTGTCTATGTAAAACGATTTACTTTCTGGGGGTGAGACATGAACAAAATGTGGGTTCAAAAACGTTCTATACTTGTGACGCTGTTCTAGAATGACACTTATTAAATCGGTACCTAGACCTCTCCATTTATACTGGAGTAACTCGTTCAGGATATCATGTAACGGACCTGGATCAGAGTGTTGACCCTCATACAGAGTAATGAGGTACTGGATCATATACATACCCACCAGTCGTTGCTCGGCTGGGGGCAGTTTCAGAAACATTTGTGCCACTATTTCGTCTGGAAAAGTGGTAGAATCAGTAATCCATCGGACTGCTGATCGGGCTAGTTCTTGTTCATGCATGGTACTTAATTCACTGTAACCGATTCGTGATTTCAGAATGTGATCGGTAGCTTGAAATACTTGTTCTAGAGAACCTAGTTCTGGCGCTGTATGATGAAAAATAGACTTGTGTTCTAGGCGTAAATGGCGATCTGGAAATCTGGATTTTCCTACATACGCTATTCTGTCGGGATTCTCGTCTTCCTCTTCAGGATCAGAGATACTTTCTTTCTCGCTTACTTGTGCTGCTTTACGCTGGTCGTGTAACCTTATTATTTCTTTACGAATTTTCTTGTACATACTCTCCATGGCACTGACGGTCTTGTGCTTACCCTCGGCTATATTATCACTCCACCTTGTCAGGATTCTCATTTCAGCGGGATCTTTAGACGGGTAATCTTGTTCTCTTATTAGACAATTGATCAGGAACTTTAATATCATGAGCTGAATCTCGGCTTTCCTTTGAGACATAATCTCGCCAATACTTTCTGGATCATCCCCTGTACGGATGAAACGATATATTCTGTCTAGATCTTCTTTCATATTCGGTAAGGTGACTAGATACTCGGTCACCCTCCTTACACGTACGGAATATAAAACCATATTATACTCGCCTGGGACTGCGTCATAGACACATTCACCAAGGGCTTGTCTGATTTCTGTGACAGACTTATTACTTTTAGGAGTACGCTGTGATGCTTGAGCATGTAATTCGAGTGCTGATAAACGCTTGTGTGGCGGCGGGGTTTGAGGAGGACCTCCTCCTGCGGCCCCTAGACTAGAATCGTCGACTGACATTCTACGTCCTGGCAGAGTGGGAAATGGAACTGTAGGCTGGACCGGGGGTACCGTAACAGGTACTCCGGTGTCTGGAGGAGCGGGAAGTGCCTGATTTGCAGGGACTGGCGGAGCGCGAACAGGATTTGCATATTCTGGGACTGTGTCGTCCAGATAGGACGAAATAAAAATATCAGCTGCGGTCGGTTTGTGACGTAGCTTGGTCGGAACTAATGGTGGCGGGAAATTACTAGATGCCTCTGGGGTCGCTTTTGGCACACCTTCGGCAAGAAGAGGATACATACCCTTAATGAGGGCATGCCTCTGTCTGTCTGACTGTTCGGCTTTGACTTGTTCACCTATCTCGATTAATTCTCTTTCTTGGGCTCGTTCTTGGGATTCTCTATTTAACTCTAACTTTCTGACTTCCTTTTCCGTTCTTCTATGAGCTTCCTTACGCCATAGCTCGATGGCATCTTTCTGTGACTGTCTGGCTTTCTTTTTCCATAATGCTTCTTCTACTCGCATGATACATTCAGCATCCCATGTACCCGATACGGGCCATCTATACTTTTCTTCTAACTGTTTGGTATACTCTACCCATAAATCTAGATACATTATGGCGCTTATGCCATGTTTCTGATACATAAAATAACCTGGACTGTCCCTAGGTGGGACAGGAACTGCTTCCTCTAACAGACCCTTTCTAGTTTTTAACTGACGTAACTTGGAAAATATAGGCATGACTGAACTGTAATCTGGACACAATACAATACACAATAAAAACACGAAATCACATCGCACTCATACCACAACAGTAAATTACATGAAGAACATTATAAATAACAGTTCGAACAGAATATTACCTGGAATACTGAGAACAGAAATAGAACAGGTTTTCTCGAGAACGGAACAGACTAGAGTTACTGGATGCACTGCTGTAACAGTACGGAACATACCGGTCCCATAAAGGAACGCATCAGGACCCGTATCCACCTAGGTGAACACTTCGTTTGTGAGTCTGGGCACCACCAACCCACGGACCAGGAGTCAATTTAAATTGGTCCTGTCTAGATACTACCCCAGCAATGGTACTCACCGGGCAGCACGGAACGGAAGGCCTCGGACTGGACTGGACGACGGACGACGAACTTCGGACTTCGAACTTCAGTTACAGGTGGGCCTCCGGATACCTCGGACCTTGGACTCTCGGCTTGGGCTCTGGTCGGGACTCGCCGCGTTCCTCCACCGTCTCGTTCGGATGCTGGACCGCCTCCTCCGTCTCCTCCGTGGGCCTGAGGGATACTTGAGCAGAAATATCTGCCACTGCGCAGAAGAGTTCCGTCACGACTGCAGAGGGTCAGGGGGTCGGCGTGGCTTCACCGACGCGTGGGGAAAGGGCAAGTCCCTATTCGGGCGCCATTATGTGGTAAATAAATAAATAATACCCTATTTTTGACTAGGCTTATAGCATAACAGATAGCTCAATAAAATAAGAGTCAAGATTCGAGGTAGTAGGAGTTTCTGCAGGTTTATTACAGCATAAGGACAGGATCAGGACAACCTGCATAGGAACAGAATGACAGGGCCCAGCAGGACAACTGGGGCCCAACAGGGGAAAAGAGGCCCAGCAGCTGCTGGGGCTAGGTCTGGGATGAGCGCGCTGACATTCAATAACAAAACACAGGCATATATACATAGCGCGAACACATAGCATTACATTGCAGTAGGCGTAGCAGTGGGTGGAGCAGAAGGCGTGACGCGTAGCAGTCGCGAAAGATAACAGTAAAAAAGAGGTGTAACTGGGCGTATGCATAGACATGTGGTGCAAACGTAACAGAATATGTCATGAATGGGCGGAAACATAGGAGGGGGCTACCTAAGGAGCCGGGACCTCTAACCTAATGGTGCGCGAAAACTGGCAATGACGTGTTACTAGGAGAAGCTGGGGGCTATGAACTCTGTGCTAGGAGCAGAGACTAGAGTCTGGAGGGTCGGAGCGACATGTACCTAAACCCTATCTGGTATCTGATGTTTAGGGAACATGTTGATATAAACTAGAAGTCATGAGGGGAAAAGCTAACTTGACTCTAAGACTGGACCATGCATTATTCTACATGTAGTGCGTGATGGAGAATATTAAATGACCATTAATACAGTATTTCTCTAACATGGAGACGAGAAGGCTAGACAATGACGGAAACTATTGATGCAGTTCAGTAGCTTAGGAATGCAGAAGAGGAGGACTGAACTGATAACTGGAACTATAACATACTTTTGGCAGACTCAGAGGCAGAGCCAAGCTGCACCGGGCACTGCGAGGCAGGAAGTAAGTGAAGGGTCGAGGATACAGGTGGGGGCTGTATCGCTCCTCAGCGAGGCTTTCAGGAGACAGGAGCTGAATCTGTGGTCCGGGCCCTTTTGAGGCCTGGAAACGGGGACTTTATAATGGAATAACGTGTACACTGGGAAACGTGGCAACATAACTTTACCTAGGCCTGATATTCGTAGTATTCACGAGGACTGGAAAATGACATACCAGAGGTGGACACAACTGGAATTGCGTCTTTAATCGGACATGGGGAATAACATATGCATATTGGTCATGCACACATAACATATGATGGATGAGGCGTAGGGACACAGAACATGGCAAAATTTACTTTTCCACATTGCTCCTGGTCTACCTAGTGGACCGAGCCTGGTGATGTGATTATTATGTTTTAGGGCGCCATTAAACCAGAGCAGGTGCTCTTCGTATTTGAGTGGTATTTCCACCTCCTCGAAAGGAGTGTACTCATTAGGAGGTTCCTCTATTTTGTAATAGTGGAAGTCCTTTGTTACAGCGTTTGCTGCTGGAAAGTTTATCCATGAATAGAATACCTCTGTCTGCCGATATTCGTGTGCCTCAATTACGAATATGACTGTACCACCTCTCGGTGTCAGCCCATTTTCTATAAGTTTTAAGGTTATAGATTTCCTTATGTTGACCGGGATGAGTATTGCATCCGGGTCTTGCTGTAGGAGACTATTGTCAGCCGCTAGGAGTTGAGCTGCTATTCTAGCTGTCTCCCTTTCTTCTTCATTTTCTGACATTCTACTGTCAAGAAGATTTTGTTTATTTGCAGATCAGGTTTCTATGGAAACAAAGATTAGATGCACAATATTTTGGAACAGTGTATCCTTCAACGTTGAATAAACCAAGAACCATACATAGGAGTCTCCTCCTACTAAGTTTGGCGGATTTAGCCTTTCACCCACTCCAGACGTCTTTGGAGTATTATGGGGAAAAAGGGGGTCTGTGTGAAAAAGCACGACTGAGTTACTCTAATGTCTTACGTTAGATTTATTGCCTATCCAAACCATTGGGCACCATGTAGTGTAGTTCCTATTATCCCAATAGGCTCTGCGCATTGGAATAATATCTTCAATAGTATAGACGTAGGACAGAGGTTAACTAGGTCTTCTACTGTCGATATTAGACTTAAAGTTTAATGTTTTGCCAGCTAGCTCAGAGTTCACTAGAAACTTTCTCGAATAGACAAGGAGGAGTTTAACCTCCCTGGATAGACAAGAAGGGATTTAGTTTCTGACAACCATAGAACATGACAACTTTGCTCTCCCCTAATCATGAGTGTATCTCTAGAGTCGTGTGAAAACAAAAGACAACTTATTTTACTCAGTCAGTTCAGTGCATTCTTAGTTTCACCAGATTGTAGAGAAAAGGAAGAGACGGGCGTGTTCAATAAAAAGATGTTATTTATTGATCAGTCTCTTTTTTCATACAAGAGAAATGAATCGCTATTATTGCAATACTTATAGTTAAGTAAAGTGCATACAGTAATAACAGAATTATAAAATAATACTGTAAAAGCATTGATATGGTTTCTTAGCCATATGATACTTAAAATGGATAAAATAGATACATACTTATATACATTGACTAATCGTACTCAACTGGTGCTTCTAACTACGCCTACCCCAATGTACCTGACCTAAGCCTAATACGTGGGCCGGAGTAGATAAGTAGCAGTTTAAGTTAAGTTTGTTTTGCCAAGAGTCTGCTTCAAGAATTCTCTACAAAGGGTTATTCAGTTCAGTACCTGGGATTTAGAAGGCTGGAGGGTTGGTATCTCTATCTCAGGTCTTGATATTCCAGCTGCCTGCGAGGGCGGCTTGGAAGCGCCGGAGCTGGATTTCTCGGCAGGAGAAAAGGCAGCGTCTCTCTCTCAGCGCGTCAGAAAGGAGGGGCAGCGTCTGTGGGCTTCGCTGTCAGCTGGGCTCCTCGGGAAGTCTCGCTCCTCCAATCTTGTCACCACCTCGTGTGTTTGCTTAAGGCAATGTCGGTATTATTTATACCTGAACGGTGCCGAGATTGACGTAAGGATGGACATAAATACGTCAATAAGGATGTCATACGAACTGATCGTTCGCACATTCTTTACTGAAGTTCTCGGCTAAATCAAAACAATGGCTGTGGGGATTTCCCAGGTCGTGGTAGGTTTGATTTGTTTTGAGAACACCGTATGCCTATTAGGGGTCTGGAGAAATAGTGCTTGCCTAATGAGATGGCATGCGCTATGACCTAATCAGATAACGGGCTTCTGTGCCGTTGTATGGCTAATCAGATAACGGGTTTCTGTGCAGTTGAATGGCTGCTAGTTAATTATTAACCAGACAAGGGTCAGAAATAGGGGGATCGATACAGTACCCATAGTAAATAGATCACAACTCAATGCCTACTAGATCGTTCACCTCGACATTAAAGGTATGACTTTGACACAGCACTATGTCGTATTATGCTCACACGAGGATTGCCCATCCATTGTTTATTTATTCGTTATTATGTTTTGCACATTTCTACCCATTTCCAATATTCGTAACCAGACCACCAAACTTACAAGTCAGGTTTCATACTTGATTAAGCCACAGGCACATAATTATTATTCCAGATTGCGGTATTTACCAGAGAAATGCTAAATTACTAGATTAATTAGGCATTTAGAGGGATATTAAGTTTCTGAGCTTCAACTGACCAGCCCTTGTGATAATTGTAAAATGATATGTTATGTTTTTTTAATTGAATTATGCTTTGTGAATTAATAGCGATGTTTATCCTTTGTTGAACAGAAATTGAGCCCCCGAAGAAGGGCCAGTGCCCGAAATGCATTGGGCAACCGATATGAAAATGGAATTGTGAACTATGTTTTGATGTGATTTAAACATCGATAACTATTAAGAAGAAATACCGAAAAGAATGACAAACCTTTTTTGAATAAAACTTTATTCATTTCAACTATACAAACTATTGGGAAATGTATTGCACAGTGTGCGTTTGGAGACGTTACCCTCGATTAGGATAACGCTACTTATTTCATAAACAAAGGACCCTGGTACTCAGAAGGGCACACCAAACAGCACCTACTTACCAGCATAACACAGATACCATCTTGTCACCTTTCAAAAGGAGTGCGATTGTTCTTTCAAATCAAGGCTGTATTAGGTAACTCATATCCATAATGGTTCACATATTTCAACCCTGAAAAGGCCGCAACGGGTTACGGGGCTTTCCTCGGGACCTGAACCCAAATATGTCTATTTCAATCTCTAGTCATATGCTCATACACACTCTTAATGCACATGCATACACACAGTACCAGATACTAATTTTTGGTTACTCCAAAAATGTATTTTTTCCTCTTATTTTAGCCAGGGTCTGTCACTTTGGGACAGTCATATCCGAGGGTATCCCCTGGTGGAGGAGCCTTGTAGTCGCACATTCATCAAAGCTATCCCCCGAGAGCGCACCTATTTAGGATCTCCTATCTCCTCCAAATGTCTGTATTAATGTCCCAAAGTTGGGGACCACGGCTAAAAGAAGAGGAAAAAACAGTTTTAGAGTAACCTGAAATTAGCATCTGGTACTGTGTGTATGCATGCGCGTTAACAGTGTGTATAGGACTAGGGATTGAAGTAGACATAATAAGGTTCAGGTCCTGAGGAAAGTCCCAGACCCTGTAAAGGGCCTTTTAGGGCTGAAACATATTGACTATTATGGATATGAGCTTCCTAATAGAGTCTCATGTGTCCTATTACTTCTTTTTAACCATTCCTACACCACCATTCTAATAAAAGGTTAGTTTTTCTGGCTAGGCTGGTCTAGGGATTTTGAACCTGATCCCTTTTGTATTTTCCTTAAAAATTCCCCCAGTCTTTTGATGGGGGCTGTCTGCCATTAGAGGACTCTTTGGTGGGCACAGGATGGCAGACTATGATGCATGATATCCAGGGGGTGAGTGAGGCCATCCCGTTCCTTTTAGGCAAATGCCATCGCGGTCTTAAAACTGAGTGACTGGGACCGATCGGTCACCGGGAATTGAGGGATCGCTCTGAACTATAGGTGAGTGGCTCCCTAAGTGGCCAGTGTATTCGTAGGATACGTTGACTACCAGCCCAAATCTTACCACTGGTTGGCTTTCTTGTGCCTCTATGTGCTTGCTTCTTTTTTAATAGCTTTCCTTCCTCTTCTTGTACTGTCTCTTCCCTGGAGTATAGCTTCTTTACCGCCCTGACTGGCTCAGAAGCGGCCGCTCCCTGTACTGGTATCGTAGCGCTCCACTACGTGTGCTCCTCGGACCCCGTAGTGCTTCCCTGATCCAGAATTGCATTGTTAACCCTTCTATTATTGCTGATTGATCTGATCGTAGCGCAGAATTGTTTTTATAACCCTTCACTTATTTCAGCTTGATCTGATCGTAGCGCTTCTCCGCTCGTGCATTGATACATTTAAGTGCAGCTTGTTTACATTGTAGCGCTTCTCTGCTCGCACTTAGAAATATTTAAGCACAGCTTGATCTGATCGTAGCGCTTCCCTGCTCGTGCATAGATATATGTAATTGCAGCCTGTTTACATTGCAGCGCTTCTCTGCCCGTACATAGAAATATTCAAGTGCAGCTTGAGTTGTCCGTAGCGCTTCTCTGATCCCAACTACCCGCTCTGCTTAACGTGTGTTAATAACTGAATTGGATCGTAGCGCTGACTGTATAGACTTAATTGTTTATTCCTGCATAGCCCTGATTGTGTTGTTGCAGTTGTTGTTGACCTGGTCGAGTTTTTGCTGCCACCATTTTGTTGTTCAGCCTCTCAGCCCCTCTTCCCACCTCCCAGCTCCCACCTCCCAGCTGACCCCACCTCGCCCCTTCCCCTCTTGATCCGCCTATATAAGTCAAACACCTCTACGCGCAGCGTATACGCGCAGCGGTCGCGCCCCATGCGCGCCGAAGGTGCGCCAAAGGTAAGCCCGTCTACGCCCGTCCGCGCCTGGACCGCACCCAGCACCAAACCCCCTGGCCCTCGCAAAATCAACTCCGCCCGCATAACGTACGACGCCGCAACCCTCTCAGCCCTTAACCCCGGTCGTCTCCCCAACTGCGCCCAAGCCGCTCCTGGACGCACACATGGACCCTTCACATGCAACTCCTGCAAGTATGACGGCACCATGACCAACTCCTCATCCACTAACACCAAACAGAGTTCTGACACCAACCACCTAAAATGCATCCTGCTCAACACCCGATCGGTCCACAGACACGCCATCGACCTTTGGAATCTACTAGACACCATCTCTCCTGACGTCGCCTTCCTAACAGAAACATGGATGAATGCTTCATCAGCCCCAGACATCGCCACAGCCATCCCAGACGGCTACAAGATCATCCGTAAGGACCGCGCCAAACAAACAGGAGGAGGCATCGCCATCGTCCATAAGAACACCATCCGCGTCTCAACCAGCTCAGAGGACAACCTCGCTACCGCCGAACACCTTCACTTCCAGATCCACACCGACCCCAAGACCACACTCAGAGGCACCCTCCTCTACAGACCACCAGGACCCCGTGCACAATTCAGTGAAGACATCACTGACTTTATCACCCCACACGCCCTCCCCTCCAAGGACTACATTCTATTGGGAGACCTCAATTTTCACCTGGAAAAGAGTAACGACAGCAACGCCACCACCCTTCTGGACAATCTCGCCAACCTCGGACTCAAACAACTTGTTAATACCCCCACTCATTACGCAGGTCACACACTCGACCCTATCTTCACCTCCAGCAAACACATCTCCTTCAGTCACACCACAGTTCTCCATTGGACGGACCACAGCTGCGTTCACTTTACCTACAAAAAGACCACAACCCACAACCATCCTCAACCTACTCTGCGAAGAAACTGGAACAAAATCAGCATCGACCAGATCTCCTCATCGCTTCTTCAAAACCCCCCTGCCCACGCTTCGAACCCCAACCAAGCAGCCATTAACCTCACTCAATGGCTAACCAACAGCGCCGACAACCTAGCACCTTTGAAGAAATGTCAAATCAAACTAGGCAGCAAAAACGCCCCCTGGTTCAACGAGGATCTCAAGAAATCCAAGAAACTATGTCGCTCCCTTGAGAAGACCTGGAAAAAAGACCCAAACACAAGCACCAGGGACGCCTTCAAAAACGCCACCCGCATACACCACCAACTGATCCGGACTGCCAAGAAAGCCGCATTCAAAGACCGACTAAACAACAACGCCCACAACAGCAAGGAACTATTCAACATCGTCAAAGAGTTCACCAACCCCGCTGCCAACTCCAACGACATCACTCCCTCTCAAACCCTTTGCGACTCCCTAGCTTCATTCTTCCACGACAAAATCGCAGACATCCACAACAGCTTCGACAACAAACCCGGATACCAACCCACCCAACCTTCTGCCATATCTTCACCCCCCTTGAACATCCTTAATGACTGGAACCCAATCTCCACTGAGGACACCATCCGCCTGATGAACTCCATCCACTCAGGATCCCCCACAGACCCATGCCCTCACCACATCTACAACAAAGCTGATTCCATCATAGCTCCACACCTCCGAGACGTCATCAACTGCTCCCTTAACTCCGCCACCTTCCCAGAAAGTTGGAAACACGCCGAACTCAGCGCCCTTCTGAAAAAACCCACAGCTGACCCCACCGAACTCAAAAACTACCGCCCCATCTCGCTTCTTCCATTCCCGGCCAAAGTCATAGAGAAAGCTGTCAACAACCAGCTCGCCGCCTTCCTCGAAACCAACAAATCCCTCGACCCCTCACAGTCCGGCTTCCGAGCCAAACACAGGACTGAGACCGCACTCATCGCAGCAACAGATGACATTCGAACTCTACTGGACAACGGAGACACAGTCGCCCTCATCCTCCTCGACCTCTCCGCAGCCTTCGACACAGTCTGTCATAGCACCTTGTTACAACGCCTCAGAAACATCGGAATCCAAGGAAAAGCACTGAAATGGATCACCTCGTTCCTTGACGGAAGAACCCAGAGAGTCCGCCTCCCACCTTTCAAATCAGAGGCCACTGAAGTCATTTGCGGTGTGCCACAAGGATCTTCACTCAGCCCCACCCTCTTCAACGTATACATGAGCCCCCTCGCGGCCATCGCGCGCCAACACGACCTCAACATCATCTCCTACGCTGATGACACTCAACTGATCCTCTCACTCACCAAAGACCCTAACACCGCCAAAACCAACCTACATGAAGGAATGAAAGAAGTAGCCGAGTGGATGAAGCACAGCCGTCTGAAACTGAACTCAGACAAAACAGAAGTCCTTATCTTAGGTTCCTCCCCCTCCGCCTGGGACGACTCTTGGTGGCCAGAGGCCCTTGGAAAAGCACCCATCCCGACGGACCACGCACGGAACCTGGGCGTCATCCTGGACTCCTCACTCTCGATGACCAGACAAGTCAACGCCGTTTCATCACCTTGCTTCAACATCCTCCGCATGCTTAAAAAAACATTTCGATGGATCCCCACCGAAACTAGAAAAACGGTCACCCACGCACTGGTTACAAGCCGCCTGGACTACGGAAACACCCTTTACGCCGGTACCACCGCAAAACTTCAGAAAAAACTCCAACGCATCCAGAACGCATCAGCCAGACTCATACTAGACATCCCGCGTAAAGACCACATCTCTGGTCACCTGAAAAACCTCCACTGGCTCCCCGTCAATAAGAGGATAACATTCCGCCTCCTAACCCACGCACACAAAGCACTTTACGAACTTGGACCAGAATGCCTCAACACACGACTTTCCTTCTACACTCCCTCCCGCCAGCTACGCTCTTCCAATCAAGCCCTTGCTGCTGTACCTCGCATCAACAAAACCACCATGGGAGGAAGATCCTTCTCCTACCTAGCGGCTAAATCCTGGAACTCACTTCCCATTCACCTTCGCCTTACTCAGAACCACCTAGCATTCAGAAAGCATCTTAAAAAATGGATATTCGACAAGTAATTCCCCCACCCTTCCTCAAGCGCCTTGAGACCCTCTGGGTATGTAGCGCGCTATATAAATGAATGGAATTGAATTGAATTTACCATCCTTTTGATTGGCTGGCTTGTGTCCTTACTCATCTCACATTAGGGAGCTCTTTTCATCTTGTTTGAGCACGCCATGGGGACGCATGTGTTTTTTTGCCCTCTCTCCCCCATGTTCTGCTTACCCCTGAAATACCCTCCCGCCGCACTCTCAGTGTGGCTCTCCACCCCTCCAAGGATGTCTGTAAAAGTACTGCAATGTGTGTATTTTTGCCTGACATTACTAAAGATCACACTTTAAGGGTTGTTTTGTTTTGTCTCTTCGTTCCACGTGTTCCATGATGGCAGAGGCCCTGGCACACGAAGGCGTTTATTATGTACTGGAGTAGGGTGGACTGCTGCACCCCGCTGACAGCGGAGGCAGAAGCTGTATGTATCATCACTGAAAAGGAGATGTCCTCTCTCCAAGAGGCCCATAAGCCAATTCCTTGGGCTACTGCTGAATATAACATGGCTGGAGCATTTGTTTTGATTCAGAGTCCTGTGGAAAGTAAATTAGGCCTTGGCAAATTTGAGTCAGAGTATCCTGAGTGAAAAGTATTTGACAAATTAACCATGCCAATTATAAACTGGTGAAGTAAGCATTGGCACAGCCAGTAGCATGGCTCGCCCCATTGACAAGGAGAGCTCTCTTGGTTTTGCCAATGTTTGTTTGTTTATCAGAGCTACAAATCCACTTTCGGTCCTTTTGCATTTTAGGTCTGGCCAAAGACAGAGTCAGGTGTTTCACAGAGATAATCTGATCTACACCCAAAGAGAGAGAGAGGAGACGGTCCAGCACTCCTCAGCCACTCACAGATTGATCAGCCCACATTCAGCCGCCATTGGTGGATGTGAAGTGTCACTCACGATGGATGGCAGATGAATCGGCCCAATGATTACTTCCCAGCTCTCATCGAAGGCGGGACCAGGGGTGCAGAGCCAATGCCTTAATGGCGCCCCTTATTTCTCTGATTGGGTGGGATCTGCGCAGTATGAGCCCCTCGGGTGACGCCTCCGTTTAAACAGGTAACTGATGCTCACCTGCTGGTTAACAGAACCCTTCAGGCCTTCCTGTTACGCATAGGGCTGAGGCAGCAAAGCGCCTCTTAAGCTCAATACAATTTTAGGTGCTACAAAATATAAAACGGTTGCCTCCAATCTGATCCGCAGTTCAGAAACTTTTTAGAACCTATTTTAAGAATATCATGTTGAACCAGAAGCTAAGTCACTTAAGCGTTAGGTGGCAAGGAGTTAGCAAGTATATCACAAGTGGAGAATTGGCAAACCAGCCAGACAAAAAGCAGGTATGTATGACGTCAGCTAGTAGCATGACTCAGCGAGTTAAGCACTTGCCATGTGTGTGCTCTGCAGGTCAGATTTCTGAATCCTGGAAAGACCAACTCAGCCTCTTATCTTTCAAAGGTCAATCCATTGAGTGCCGTTCAAACAGTTAATCCCAACACCTATTATTTACAGTGCTTGAAACAGCTAAACAGAAGTATTAAGAGCAATCTAAAAACAAGTTATTATAAATCCATAAGTATTGCACTTGTGAAAGGGAGGTGGGAGGGCTTCCTGCACAGGTAAGTGGCATGCCCAGGTCAGCTCTTCGTCCCAGGAAGGCGCAGACTGCTCCTAGAGGAGGCAGGTCGAGAGGGCCTTTCGACCTATGGATCCCCTGAAGAGATCTGTGCGCACCCCCTCGTCACAGGGTCGAATCCTGGAGTCTACTCAGCCCTTCATCCTCCAAGGTTGGAAGATGAGTAGCAAGGAGTTGGGTACCAATAAACATCAGTTATGAAGCGCCAGCTACATCCAGATGTGCCCCCAGCGGAGGTGGGGTCCTCAGTGGGCCTCTTCTGTCTGCAACTCCACAGACAAAGGGTCATAATAAGCGTGAAAAGATGGGAGGGTGAGCGAATGGATGGATGGATGTGTGAGTGAGTGAAAGGGTGGATGGATAGATGCATGAATGAATGAGTGAAAGGGTGGAGGTAATGATGGATGAGTGAAAGGGACAAAGGGTGAATGGATGGATGGATGAGTGAAAGGCTAGATAGATGATGAGAGAAAGGATTGATGGATGAGTAAATGAAAATATGGATACTGAGTGAAAGGATAAATGGATGGATAGATGATTGGATGGATGGATGGACGGATGGATTGAAAGTCTGGATGAATGGATGGGTTAAAAGGGTGGATAGATGGATGAGTGACAGGTTGAATAGATGATGAGTGACAGGTTGAATGGATGGATGGATGAGTGAGTGAAAGGATGGCTGGATGAGTGAACAAATGAATGGATGAGTGAAAGGGAGGGTAGATGAATAGGTGAAAGGGTGAATGGATGGAAAGATGAGTGAAAGGGGTATGGATGAGTGAGTGAAAGGATGGATGGATGGATGAGCGAAACAGTAAATTAATGGATGGATGTGTGAGTGAAAGCATAAATGGATAGATGTGTGGATGACTGAGTGACAGGATGGATGTAAGGATGAATGAGTGAAAGAGGGAGGATGGAAGAGTGAATGCGTGAGTTGATGGATGGATGAGTGTAATGATGAATGGATGGACGAATGAGTGAAAGGGTGGGTGAATGAGTGAATGAAAGGATGGATAAGTGAAAGGGTAAATAGATGGACGGATGAGTGTAAAGATTGGTTGAAAGGTGTGTGGATAAGTGAAAGGATGGATGACTGAGACAAAGGGTTGATAGATGGGTTAGTGAAAGGGGGAATGGATGGATGAGTGAAAGGGTGGATAGATGAGCAGAAGAGAGAATGGCTGAAAGGATAGGCGGATGAATGGATGAATAACAAGCATTTGCAATGCAATAGGTCTCGCATTAGGAAAGTTTGAGCTATTGGTATTGTAAATGGCTAAGTTTTTATTTATGTTTTTTTTTTTAAATAGCTAAATTAATAGCTTTGTCATTTACAATGCTAATAGTTATAACTTTCGCAAATGTGATACCTATAGCAGGACGAGACAAGGATGCCCACTATCAACACTACTCTTTATATTGGCCCTGGAACCACTCGAGATTGCAATACGCTGCTCAGACAAAATACAAGGCATTGACATTCCAGCCCGCAACCTCAAGATAATACTTTATTCAAATGACATACTTCTTACAATAGTCTCATCATGGAACTCCATGCATCCGCCTTCTCTGGGGCCTCTGGTTACAAAATTAACGCGAGAGCTGCAGTCCGTCGAAAGCTCGCGCAGCCGGCCTGCGACCAGGAAGTCAGGCAGGCCGGCCGGGACAACCGGAAACAGGAAGTAGGAGGGCAGGAGCCTACCCCGCCTCCCACGGAAGAGCCGCGATTGTTTAGAGCACCGGAGCAGGCAGGAGCCTACCCTGCGCCCCGGTGCCGAAGAAGGGAGGAAGAGTCCTGCTGCTGGTGAGAGCCGTTGCACCAAGGAAGCCGGTGAGTGGGGCTTCGCCTTGTTAGGTTGGGCTGCGAGGGCGGGGGACATGTGTGTGTGCGCGCGCGGCGGCGGGCTGTGTATGTGTGTGAGCGTGCGTGTGTGTATGTGTCTTAGAGTCTCTGTGTATGCGTGTGTGTGACTGTGGGGGTGGGGGGGGTTGCCTGTCTGGGTGCCTGCGTGTCTGTGTAAGTGCGTGTGCGCGCGTGTGTGTTTGTCTGTGTGCAGCTGACTTGCTGGGAGTATGGGAGGGAAGTGCACGGCGCGGCGCAGGACGGAACGTGCACGTTCGCGCACACAAATCCAGGGAAAAAGCTCGTAACACCCTCTTGTCCTCCTTCCCTCCTGACAGGCAACATTAGGTCTCCAGCTGTACCAGCTCGACCTAAAAAGGAGTGGTTAAGTGGAAGGATGGGTGGCTGAGTGAAAGGATGTATTGATGGACGTGCTTGATGGATAGATTTGCAGATGGATGGATAGGTTTGGACATGGATGGGCAGACGGATGGACAGGCAGATGGGATGGTTACAGACTGACTATTGAAAGAAGGAAAGGATAGATAACAGAGAGTAAAGGTGAAATGATGGATATCAGCGGGTGGCCGGAAGGATGAAAGGATAGATGCTTGGATGGAATAGACAAGTGAGCTCTTCTGGGGAGGATAACAATGACTTGCTTCGCATGCTCAGTGCCATAAGAGTTTTGCTTCTTGTGCTTTACTGATGCACGTGCTATGCCGTGTTTATTGACATGCACCAGGTCTGGTGAACGTGCCATGGTGCACACCCGTGAGCTATCTAGCAAGGGCTTTATGGAACAACGAATAGAATGAACAGTGAATGGGGCGAGGGGCGGCATTAATGTCTGTCATCCTTCAAGGGTCCACCGTCTGTCCTCCACCCAGTCCCAGCAGAGGCCACCGCTGTGAGGGCACCTGCTTTATTCCCTTAGACATCCTGCCCTCGCACAACAGGCTTCTTTATTTATAAGGAGTGGGTTTAAAATCACCAGGCACAGGAGCACACTCAGCCCCACAATCAACCAGACCTTTCACCAAGAAGCCACTTGAAAAGGAGGTCAGAATTTGAATTTCATTCCTACTCAAGCCAAGTCAGGCTTGGAAGGATTCTCACTATGGGAACAATAGAGACTGTGGCACTGAGTGATGATAAGTGAAAATGCCAAAGTAGGTCTGTGCTTTACTAATCGTGGCCTTGAGTTACTCCTGGTAGTAAGACCAGAAGAGCTCTGTGTGAGTACATCTGTCAGATGCAGGATGATCTGGGGGTGTCAGCAGGAGCTAGGCACGGTGAGCCTATGCGTTAGAGCTCCCAGTACATTAATGCTATTAGTAAGGTAGCGCCTGGAAGCTGATACTTGTAGGCTCATAGCTCTATAAGTGACTCAGATTATGAAAGAGTTCTGATTGAGGAGCTCGGAGGCGCCCTGGGTTTTACCGAGAGCAGGGCCCAGAGTTATCATTATTTGACGCAGTGCCACTCAGCGCGACAACTTGCTGTGGTGCGTCACATGGAGAGGGCAGGGATGTCCCCTTATCTGTCAAGATATGGCCCATTCCTCCTCTGTCCCTGAGCTGGTGCACTCTGTGCTGCCTCGCGCCAATGCAGGCACTCTTGAACCATGGTGCAAAGGTGCCTCTGTGGCAGGAAGGATTGTGTTTGTGCAGCAAGGGACACCTTTCTGCACAAAAACCATCTTTAGATGGATTTTCCTCTCTCTAAGTGTACTGCAAAATGCGGCACACTTGGAAAGATGAAACAACGAGGGCGAATACAGATATTTCTTCTGGTTGCTCCTCTCTCAGGAAGGCGCACGATTTTGACTGTTTCCGGGTTTGCCCGTCTTGGTAAAGCACTGAATGCATACACTACAGGAGCTACAGAGGAGCAGAAAAAGTACCATGAGCGCCCTCTACTCAAAGAACCAATACCACGAAAAAGGCCCTTAGTGCTCGTCACACCCAAAAATATATGTATACATAGGACACCACTCTCGGGCAAGCGTCATCTATAGGGTAACAACTCAGAGTCAGACCATATGCCCAGGTGTGATACTTTCCAAAACCGGTGCCTTGGGGCAATTGATAGGAAGTGGCTGGTAAGCGACCACCATGAGCCGACCACCTGGCTATCATCGTCGGCAGCAGCATTCCTACATTCACAGGAGGACCGCGCACCATGTACAGCACTAATGACACTGAGGGTCAGATTTACAAGCCCCTTGCGCTTCTTTGCGCCGCCATTGCATCACTTTTTTATTTTTATTGTTATTATTATTATTTATATGGCGCACAAATCATCCCCAGAAGGATCTCTCGGCGCCCGGGATGCAGACAACGCTGTACAGAGTCAGTACACTAAAATAGCCATGCTTTTAACTTTTAGTGACGCAATGGCGGCACAAACAATGCGCCCTATTTACAACGTGACGCATCTAGGGAGGTGCGTCACGTTGTAAAGCCCTGCGTCACATTATACCTGTGTCCGGTATAATGTATGCAGGGGGGCGTTCCTACGCAGGAAAGCCTCGTAAAAGTGACGCAGTGAAATCTACAAGATTTAACTGCGTCACTTTTAGGACACCACTGCGTCAAAACCTTACGCCTGCTTGAAGCAGGTGTAAGGAGTGACGCACGGTAGTTGGAATAGACTACAATACAATGCATTGCGGGAGTTGCGTCGTGCTTGTGATACAACTCCAGCAATGCGTGACTTTTGCCCAAACAGATGCGTCAGAATTTCTGACGCATCAGTTAGTCCTTCCACCATGGTGCGCCGTATTGTAAATATAGATGTGTCACTTTCTTGTAAATCTGCCCCTCAATATGTATAGATACTAATTCTCAACAGACACAAAAGCATCAACCTCCTGTGAGTCCTCATCATGGAAAACATAAACTAATATCTTCCTCAAAGAAACAATAAAAAAGAGTCACACATGGCATATCACATACATCTTTACTCTATGCCTATGTTCATGATTACAAATGAAATCACATGTTTAGACCAGATCTAGTAGGAACAGTCCAGCCCGAAGACCCAAACCAACTCCCCCTGAGCTGGACACAGGCAGCCCAGGACCAGTTCTGGCCTCCTCAGTAGGGAGCAGGTTGTGTCCTATGGGAACAGCTGAACAATCATGACAAGGCTTCTGTCATGCTTATCCCTGGTAGGGCAAATTAAATATTATAAAATAATATGTGTGTCATTCACAGCTCTGCTTGAAACATAACTAAAAGAAGAGTTAACGATTCTTTGTTCGTCGGTTTCTTGAAGGTCCTATCACACCCTTGAAAAATATACAAATTGTCGCAATGTTTCTTCCTATAACATTCTGCTGGGTTCTCAGAAGAACAAATCACAACAGAAAAATAAATATAATTTCAACAAACTCAATTAATATGGTGTGTCACTTCTCCTGGTGTTCAAGTGATATAAATGACAGTCCATCTTCCATCATGCATAAAGATTAAAATCCTCTTTTTTATCATATTTTTTTTATTGACATCACATTAGGATATTATTTTGCATAAATTCGTAACAAAAATAACAGTAAATAATAATAACTTTCATCATTAAAGTACATTCAATAAATCCAAGTAGATAAATATAATCACAATCAACATCTGGTATAATTGATCAGCAAAAATTAAACAAAAATAATTTCAATACACCATGAATAATTATTCTTAGTACAACCCATCAATCCTATATACATAAAGACCAAGTAATAGATTTCTTTATCTAAATTAATCTATGTTGCGACAACAGGACCCCAAATTTTTTCAGTCTTAACCATGGCTCTTAATCCCCTAGTCTTAACCAGAGCAGTTTCCAGGCCACAGGTTTCTTTAATTATAGACCACAAATCACAAATGGTTGGCGGTAGTGGGGAAATCCAGCTCCGAGCAATAGCTAGCCTTTGAATTTGAATTTAAAAACATTTATTGAGCGCGCTTATACCCAGCGGTTTCATGGCGCTTTGAGGACTACGACCAGCAGCAGCAACAGAAAAGACAGGCTAGGCGGCAAAAGCTCTGGAAAAAAGGAAGGTTTTCAAGTTCTTCCGGAACTCCAGATAGGAGGTTGAAGATCTGAGTGTCATAGGGAGGGAGTTCCAGAAGACAGGTGCAAGGGCCGCGAATTTCACCCCGCCTGCTTTCAAAGTCAAAGTTCAAAGTCAAAGTTTATTTATTTATGTTTTGGCTCTCACAGAGGGCCACATAAAAGATAAAAGAAAACACATACAACATGTTCAAGAGTAACTACAAATTCAAACAAAATATTCCACAAACATATGTTATAAAAGTCCGTGATTCATCCATTAGCAAGAGTACCATCAAAAGGCCGACAAGATTTTTATAGCATATTAATAAATATCTAAAAATCCTTTAAAAAATTTAAAAATGTAGAAGCAGAACATTTCATTTATAGGTGAGTACAAAAATTGTAGGAAAATATTTACATTGGAAATACCCAGGCGAATGCAAATTGGTTTTAGCCATTTAAGGCGCAAAGTACGAAGTGCCGGACAAATTAATAGAACATGCATACGATCCTGTACACTTAGGTTACAAAAATTACACATTTTCGATGTTCCATACCATTTGGCTAAGAGGATATTCAAAGGCAATAGGTCATGACGAATAAGGAACCACAACCTTCTAATGCCATGAGGTATATTCCATAATACGTAGGCTTGGGCTTTCTTGGCAACATATGAGTTAATAAGGAGATCACAACCGCCTTTTCTTTGTATCTCGTTCTTGTCTAGTTGAAAGCCTAGTTCCCAAGAAGCATGTTTTAGCAACATTTTTAGTTGTGCTCGAGAGTGGAGGAACAGAGAACTTTCATCTAGTTTCAAGAGCGTCACCGCTTTTCTGAAGTTCTTTATAAGTTGTGAAAACTCCTTAAAGTTACCTAATAATTCGCTTTTAAGTAGAGCTCTCATCGTCCCCGGTTCTGCTCTGGCAAGCGAGGCCACCCAACGTACCAGTGCACATACTCCCTGTACCCAACTGCTCCTTAGGCCGAACTCAAGTCTGCACGCTGCCAAAGAGCAGTTGGTATTTAGTGAAGTCAAGGATCTAAGTAGTTTCCCTTCAGTTTTATGGCAGAAATCCCAGAGTTTTAACTCAACGAGTTCAATACCATAAATAAGGGTAGCGGGGATTTTAGCTCTATAAACCTCAAGCATACAAGAGAAATGTCTTTTCCCTGTCGCTACGTATAATGATTTTATGCCTTTGCCATGCGCAAGGGCTTTTCGAGAACAGTGATCAATATGAGGCCTCTCGCTCAGGTTGGCGGCAATAATCTTTCCCAAAAAGGTATAAGTTTTAACTACCTCCAACTTCTGACCACCAATCGACCACCCAAAGTTTTCGGAGCGGCACAATTTTTTCCCCCTTATGCACATGATTTTGCTTTTAGATATATTAATCCTCATAAAGTGGACAACTGCAAAGGCGTGGAGTGCTTGCAACCTATTTGCTAAACCTTTGGGTGTTAGATCCAAAACGAGAATATCGTCAGCATACATCAAGCAGGAGATGGGGGCCCCCCCTAACACTGGAGCAATGCCCTCACAAACAGATACGGCTGCAGGTAAATCCTGGGTATATAGAGAAAATAACAGAGGTGCCAAAAGGCATCCCTGTTTCAGGCCGTTTAGAGAGGGTATGCGATCAGAGAGACCCCTTTCACCCCCCTGCAGCACCCTACACCAAGTTTCCGTATGTAATGTACGAACAAGTTCCAGCAAGTATGGGGGTACTCCAATAGTTGCTAATTTTCTCCACAGCGTTCTACGATCCACTCTATCGAACGCCGTGGAGAAATCGATGAAAGCTGCGTACACAACTCCCCCTCTCACCTGCGTATACTTGTCCGTTATCACATGAAGGGCGGTCAGATTGTCTAGAGTGCCGTGCTCCCTACGAAATCCTGTTTGTTCGCGTGGTAAAATATTGTTCGCATCGACCCAGTCCGAAAGTAAATTTAAAAGACACTTTGCAAAGATCTTACCGACTGCGTCGAGGAGAGCAATTAAGCGATAATTGCTGGGCGTATCCCTCGAACCCTTCTTAAAGATGGGTACCAGGATACTACCCCTCCAAGATGCTGGAACCTTCTTTGAATCAAAACAGGATTTGAATAAGGGATAGAGTATTTTACTCCAGAGGGAGGGTTCCTGCTTCAGGACCGTCATAGGGAGTTCGTCCGGCCCCATTGCACCGGACGAGCGCATGTTCTTTATGGCCGCAGCTATTATTTCCTCTGATGGATACATGATTTCTCCATCAGTAAGTACATCGGGGGGACTAGTATCCGCTAAGGTACCATACCCCCCGTAAAGCTCCCTGATATAGGCAGACCAAACCTCTTCGGTAATAGGGATTGGGCAGGGGGCTAATCTATTGCCGCATCCCATCCCGATTAAGGACCAAAATTTGCGGATCTTACCATGCGCTACTGCTTCCCTTAGATTTATCCAAACCAGATCTTCCTTTTCCTTTTGTAATTTCACTTTTAGTCTAACTCTCTTTCTTTTTAACCTCGAAAGTTCTTTTCCCCGTTCCCCAGATCTACTTACAAATTGGGCACGGACTAATTTATTTATTTCTCTATTCAGTATGTACAGAGCATTGGGCACATATGCCCGCTTCGAGGGCCGTCTAGCCTTTTTCACGTCAGAAGTGATGTTCAACATAAGGTTCTCAAAACTAGCAATTTCCGAGCCATACCAAGCATTCAAATCTGCTATGGTTTTACATAAAATAACATGCACCCCGGAAATTAAAGATGGATTCCAAAAACATCTACCGGAAGATGCATGAAAGGCTGTGTCTTTGCTATTAATCGCCCATGAAGCCGTGCTAGGAAGTTTTAAGGAGATAGTCAAGAGTATTACATTATGGTCACTCAATATCGTGGGGACTATCATCAGATCCAAGATACAAGGAAATATATTAAAGTCCGAGATCGCATAATCAATTATAGAAGATTTACTGTGCGATTTATGCGTAAATTTTGCAGGTACATCCGAGGGGAATCTTCCATTTAGGATAAGACCATCGACTACCGAAAGTTCCTCCAACAGTATCTTCCCTCTTTTATTGGTAGTTATTTTATCGGGAAAAAGGGATTGGGGAATAAAATGCGCCTCTTCTTTGGCTTTATTTCTAAAGAGGTTCATACTGGAGTTAGATATTTTACAATTTAAATCACCCACCAGGACCACTTCTGAAAGGGGTGATATTTTTTTAACCTGGTCGATATATTGAAAGATCTGCTTCAACACAACGTTAAAACCCTCTTCCGGAGGGATATAAGCGTTAATAATTATAAAAGACGCCATCTTAGAGGGAGTGGGGAGATTGGCTAAAGTTATGGCTTGGAAGAGGTTACTTGGGTCAATATAATGCGAGAATTTCCAATTCCATTCATTTGATAGCAAGCACGCGATACCCCCCTTAGCATGCCCTTTCCTAGAAGCAACCGCCGGGACCTCCAACACAAAATAATCCTTTATGTCATCCATTCTATTAATACACCATGTTTCTTGGATGCAGATCACATTTGCACCCAAAGAGAATAGAAACTCAAATTTCTCTGGACTACTGTGTATCCCGGCAGCGTTCCATGAAATAATTTTCAATTGATTGTTAAAGGTGCTGAAACAATTTAGGGTTGTCTGTGGATTTAGAGGATAAAGCGTTATGCAACCAATTCCACTGATTAGAGTCCTCTAATTGCGAGGGCTTTTGAATCAGTGGTGGAGGTTTCACCTGGGAAACCACACGTTTTCCTTTTGCAACCCAGATCTTTATATCTTTAAGTGATAAGGTAGCCCCACTTTGTCTATCATCCTTTTGGGACAACCCATGGGAAACGTCTTTATAATCAAAATTCACAATAGGTAAAACATCAATGCCTGTACGTTGGAAACTCTCTGCTTGTTGCAAAACCAAATTTACAATTATTTTAGAGTAGAATTTGACCCTTATACTAGTAACATTATTTCCCCCTAGCAAAGAAACTAACTCAATATCGCTTGTTTGAATACGATGTAGCTTATCCATTTCGCTAAAGCGTTTGAGTAGCCATGATCTATTTAATAGTAAGTCAACCTCAAATAGTGGAAGAAAGTCCAACACATGAGTGTCCACATAGGGTATAACCTCTTTTTGTTCCAAAGTAGGACGAAGCGGTTCCCCTGTCCCACCTGTGAAAGGGAAAGGAGCAGCCAAAGGATTAAGAAGCTCAGAAATAGCTGGATTAAGACTCTTTGAGTTTGATTCAAAGGAAGAGTTTGAGCCCAAGCCATCCTTTTGTATTAAGACCTCCCTGATCATGAGTGGGGAATTTCCCAAGATCTCTGGAACACAATAGGAAGGATTGGCTTCCGGAGTCACCGTAACGGTGGATCGAATAACTTCAGTGGCTTTATCTTCCTGATCAGTTAAAATTATAGAGTCAAGAAACCTTATCCGCCTCTGTCTTTTCTTCTTATGTTTACGCACCAGTTTCCTTTTGTTGCCTTTATGTTTTATACATTTTCCATTTTTTCCCCCTCCTTCTAGATTAACCTCGGAAATAACTTTTTTATTTTCCGAACAGAAGATCGGAAAAAGTTCTTGTGGTACTTGACAGTCAGGGCTAGGCATGATTTCTTCCGTTATCCCCAAATCCGCCTTCATGATACAGTTCGGTACAGCAGATACAGATGAACCTTTAACAATACTGCAGTAAGGTTCTGCTAGCACTGGTTCCGGAACCTTTATCTTGGAATTTTCTATATGCTGCTCAGCTTCCCCCTTATTTAATTTCGTACCCTGTGAAAAAAGGGGGGTAGTCCTCATTGCCGGTGCTTTTTGCAGTAAATTTTCCAAGATTTGAGTAACCGAATCCAAAATACAGTCCGAACTGCCTACAAATTTTCCCAATAGGAACAGAATAGAGGCTAACAGATGTTCCAGTGCAATCAAGGATTCTGATAAAGGCTTATCTCCAGTCCCGACTGTAGGACAATTGCCGGATAGATTGAAAAATGGATTCCTAGAATCATTCAATGCATCAGACAAGCATTGACTATTCACAGACGGGGTACTACTATAGAGTAGCAGCCCGGACGGAGTCGCCCCTCCTAAAAGATTATCAGTTTCTGGAGCAGCCGGACTGATCGGCTTCACATACCGGCCACAAAGTTCCAGATCAATAGAGAGAGGTGGTGAGGCTTGAGCCTCCAAGCTGTTCAAGGAAGACTCCAGAGGTGGCATGGAATTATTCACTAGCGAATCATTCAGTGAGAGGGCAGCAAGAATATTAACCTTGCCCTCCTCCGAATGCACAATGCAGGAGGTGTCCAAACATGGCACCTTTGGTGTCTCAAGAGGCACAAAAGAGGCATTAGTATCTGCAATGTGGATATCATTCGCTTGGATGTCTGAGACAGTGTTACCTTTTAGAGCGACCATTGGGGAGTTTTCCACCGGTTTTTCCCACAGTTCAAAAAGCTGACACTGGCCTTTTAACAGCTGTTGATTCACGACCTTATTTCTCAAGGGATTTGATTTTGTTTTGGCACAGGTTCTTCCACCTACCATTCTCCCCGAGCGAAGTTTTTTTGTCATCTTTTACTATAAACTTCGCACACTCCGGCTTTGCAAGATGGTAGTATTAAAAGATAATACGTAAAAGTGAGTAATCACAATTTGAAATAATAAATTAAGTCAATGCGGTCAGCGTTCAGGCACTCTGGATAATGGAATAGTAAAGTCCCTCTCAAGTCGAGACCCTACATCATCCGGACCAAACAACATAAGAATAGAACAACGAAAGGCAAATAACGGGGCCCAGCCCGGCCTACCTCGGCCACAGAGGGCCACAGAGGGCCCGCCCTTTGCCCGGGCTTAGCCCGGCGTCCCGCTCGCGTCCCGCGAGACGGGGGTGGTCCGCTATTTCAGCGCCTCCTGGCGCGCTGTCGCGCTGTTGCAGCGGCGTGCGCCGCTTTGCCTTCTGGGGATTGTAGTTCCCTCTACCGCGCTCCAGGCGTCTACCTCGAACTCCCAGCTGGCAATGGAGTCGGGCAACGCAGGGCGGGAGGCGGGAGGGCAGGCAGCAGCGAATGCAGGACTCAGCAGGTCTGTGTCAGGTCAGTGGCAGCGCTTGTCCGTTACAGATACACCCCCTCGACCGGGGTGGTCCGCTATTTCAGCGCCTCCTGGCGCGCTGTCGCGCTGTTGCAGCGGCGTGCGCCGCTTTGCCTTCTGGGGATTGTAGTTCCCTCTACCGCGCTCCAGGCGTCTACCTCGAACTCCCAGCTGGCAATGGAGTCGGGCAACGCAGGGCGGGAGGCGGGAGGGCAGGCAGCAGCGAATGCAGGACTCAGCAGGTCTGTGTCAGGTCAGTGGCAGCGCTTGTCCGTTACAGATACCGCCTGCTTTCTTTTTCTTAAAGCGGGGTGTGGCCAGGAGTGCCATGTGGGTAGAGCGGAGTTCTCTGCCCGGCAGGTAAGGTTTGATGGCTGAGCATATAAACTCAGGGCCGGTGCCCATCCTGGCCTGGAAGGTGAGGCAGCCTAATTTAAATAAAGCCCGCTCCCTCACAGGCAGCCAGTGCAATGATTTCAGCAATGGGGTGACTCGATGGAATTTGGGCAGCCCATGGATCAGGCGGGCAGCCTGATTTTGCACTAGCTGCAAGCGGTGTATGGCATAGGCCAGTGCGCCGTTATAGATTATGTTCCCATAATCAAGGCGCGAGAGCACCGTTGCCATCACAATTATTTTTAGTGCCGGAAGGGAGAAGAAGCGGGATATCTTCCTGATTGTCCAGAGGGAGAAGAAACAAGAGGAAACCACCGAACTGACCTGGGGGTTTACAGAGAGTTGGCAGTTGAGAAAAATCCCGAGGGTTTTAACTTTAGGGACCGGGGGTGGGGGGGGCACCGAGTGAAAGGGGCCAAAACGAGGGGGACCAGGGACTGCAACCACCTCCTGTCAAGACCAGCTCTGTCTTGTCAGGGTTGAGTTTGAGGTGTTTGCAGTACATCCAATCTTGGATGAATAACATAACAGTTTGGAAGTTCTGGACAGAAGAGGGGGAGTGAGAGAAGTTAAAAGCCTTGCTGCCCCCATCATTATTGAAAAAGACCATGCGACAGCTGGTTTATCAGCTTTACAGCCTAGCATAATTTCTACATCCACTAGCATAGGGCCCACGCCAAGCTTACTAAAAAACACTTGACCAACCTTCTGCCAGTATGTCCGCAATTCCGAGCATTCTATAAACATGTGAGTAAGGTTTGCAGCTTGAGTCCCACATTTAGGGCACTTGGTCTTCTCGCTGTCATTATTAGCTCCTGCCCATTTGGCAATCCTCTCTGGTGTATAATACAACATGCCAACTGTGCGAAATTGTTGTAATCGTAAATTAAGAGAATGGACAGAGTCCCTTATATTACCCAAAGCCTGAGTGATCATACCAGGTGTTATGACTGTATTCAGCACTTGACTCCTACGTGTCGCTAATTTTACAGAACCATCTACCTTAAAACTGGCCAACTGTTTGTACAAATTACCAATGACGTCCTGCTTTCAGCAGAAGCGGCCGCTCCACGCTCCCAGCCTCCGGATTTGGTATCGTTATTGCAGAGTTCTCACCTGATTAAGCCTGCACAGCTCTTGAAGTGTTAGAAGCGCCTAGCTTGTGTGTAGCGCTAGCAGAGTTCTCACCTGATTAAGCCTGCACAGCTTTTGAAGTTTTAGAAGCGCCTAGCTTGTGTGTAGCGCTAGACTGCCCCGACCTCCCAGCATTTGTTTAGAATTCCGCCGAGGCCATTAACATATTGAAGCCCCCAAAGTGCGCTTGTGTGACAGCAGCTCCTGCACCGTGCTGCCTGAATAGATAAGATTGCCTGCTATTGCACTGTGTATTAGCGCCGCAGCCTCTGACATCGCGCTCGCCTCCATTGTGCCCCAGTGTTGTTGCAAGTTTGCCTGTTTTGCTGCTGCCATTTTGTTTATTGTTGCCCTGCCTCCTTCCCCTGATCTCCACCCCGCCTCCCTGCTGACCCTCCCTCCCACTGATACTGACCTCGCTGCCCCTCCACGATCGCGCTGTGACCGTCCTGCTTTCAGCAGAAGCGGCCGCTCCACGCTCCCAGCCTCCGGATTTGGTATCGTTATTGCAGAGTTCTCACCTGATTAAGCCTGCACAGCTCTTGAAGTGTTAGAAGCGCCTAGCTTGTGTGTAGCGCTAGCAGAGTTCTCACCTGATTAAGCCTGCACAGCTTTTGAAGTTTTAGAAGCGCCTAGCTTGTGTGTAGCGCTAGACTGCCCCGACCTCCCAGCATTTGTTTAGAATTCCGCCGAGGCCATTAACATATTGAAGCCCCCAAAGTGCGCTTGTGTGACAGCAGCTCCTGCACCGTGCTGCCTGAATAGATAAGATTGCCTGCTATTGCACTGTGTATTAGCGCCGCAGCCTCTGACATCGCGCTCGCCTCCATTGTGCCCCAGTGTTGTTGCAAGTTTGCCTGTTTTGCTGCTGCCATTTTGTTTATTGTTGCCCTGCCTCCTTCCCCTGATCTCCACCCCGCCTCCCTGCTGACCCTCCCTCGCCCCTCCCCTCCACTATCCGTATATGATAGATGAACTCTAGCGCAGCGGTCTCGCGTAGCGGTCTCGCCGAAGGTGCGCCAAAGGTAAGCCCGTCTACGCCCGTCCGCGCCTGGTCCGCGCCCAGCGCCAGACCCCCTGCCCCTCACGCTGCGCTGCCCTCCCGCATCACCTACGATGCCGCCACCCTCCTAGCCCTCAACCCCGGTCGCGCCCCCAACTGCGTCCAAGCCGCTCCTGGACGCTCCCATGGACCGTTCTCCTGCTTCTCCTGCAATTTTAGCGGCACCGACAACATCTCCGCTACGACCACAACACAGATTCCCGACCCCAACCACCTACATTGCATCCTTCTCAACACCCGCTCGGTCCACAGGCACGCCATTGACCTTTGGAACCTACTAGACACCATCTCTCCTGACGTCGCCTTCCTAACGGAAACATGGATGAACGCCTCCTCCGCCCCTGACATCGCCATCGCTATCCCTGATGACTATAAGATCACACGCAAGGACCGCATCGACCATACAGGAGGTGGAATCGCCATCGTCCATAAGAAATCCATGCGCATTTCTACCAGCTCCGACGCCAACCTCGCTAACTCCGAACACCTTCACTTCCAGATCCACATCGACCCCAAGACAACTCTTAGAGGCACCCTCCTCTACAGACCACCAGGACCCCGCGCAAAATTCAGTGAAGACATCACGGACTTCATCACCCCACACGCGCTCCCCTCCAAAGACTACATCCTTTTGGGAGACCTCAACTTCCACCTTGAAAAGATCAACGACCGCAACACCGCCACCCTCTTAGACAACCTCGCCAACCTCGGACTTAAACAACTGGTCACTTCCCCCACCCACATCGCAGGTCACACACTCGACCCCATCTTCACCTCCAGCAACCATATCTCCTTCAGCCACACTACGGATCTCCTCTGGACTGACCACAGCTGCGTTCACTTCACCTACAACAAGCCAAAACCCATCATCCACCTCCAACCAACTCTACAAAGAAACTGGAACAAAATCACCACGGAGCAGATCTCCACATCGCTCCTTCGAACCTCCCCAGCCCTCTCTTCTAACGCCAACGAAGCCGCCTCCAACCTCACCCTTTGGTTATCCAACACCGCCGACTCCTTAGCACCACTGAAAAAACGTCAACACAAACTTGGCAACAAGAAGGCCTCATGGTTCAACGATGACCTCAAGAAGTCCAAGAAACTGTGCCGCTCCCTTGAAAAGGCCTGGAAAAAAGACCCATCCACCAGCAACAAGGACGCCTTCAAAAGCGCCACCCGCACTCACCACCAACTGATCCGAATAGCCAAGAAAACAGCATTCAAGGATCGACTTGACAACAACGCCCACAACAGCAAGGAACTTTTCAACATCGTCAAGGAATTTTCCAACCCCTCGGCCAACTCCAACGACATCACCCCCTCTCAAACCCTCTGCGACTCCCTAGCCTCTTTTTTCCACAACAAGATTGCTGACATCCACAACAGCTTTGACGACCAACCCGGAAGACAACCCACCCCACCATCTGCTGACCATCTTCCCCCCGTCAACACCCTTAACGCCTAGAACCCAATCTCCACTGAGGACACCATCCGCCTGATGAATTCCATCCACTCTGGATCCCCCACAGACCCATGCCCTCACCACATCTTCAACAAAGCAGACTCCGTCATAGCTCCGCACCTCCGAGACGTCATCAACTGCTCCTTCAACTCCGCTACCTTCCCTGAAGACTGGAAACACGCTGAACTCACCGCCCTTCTGAAAAAACCAACAGCAGACCCCACCGAACTCAAAAACTACCGCCCCATCTCGCTTCTTCCATTCCCGGCCAAAGTCATCGAGAAAGCTGTCAACAACCAGCTCGCCGCCTTCCTCGAAGCCAACAAATCACTCGACCCCTCACAATCTGGCTTCCGAGCCAAACACAGCACCGAGACCGCCCTCATCGCAGCAACAGACGACATTCGAACTCTACTGGACAATGGAGACACAGTCGCCCTCATCCTCCTCGACCTCTCTGCAGCATTCGACACAGTCTGCCACAGCACCCTTTTACAACGCCTCAATAACATCGGAATCCAAGGAAAAGCACTTGAATGGATTACCTCGTTCCTCACCGGAAGAACCCAGAGAGTCCGCCTTCCACCATTCAAGTCAGAGGCCACTGAAGTCATCTGCGGCGTACCACAAGGATCCTCACTCAGCCCCACCCTCTTCAACGTATACATGAGCCCCCTCGCGGCCATCGCCCGCCAACACAACCTCAACATCATCTCTTACGCGGATGACACTCAACTGATCCTTTCTCTCACCAAGGACCCCAGCACCGCCAAAACTAACCTACACGAAGGAATGAAAGAAGTCGCCGAATGGATGAAACAAAGCCGTCTGAAACTGAACTCAGACAAAACAGAAGTCCTCATCTTAGGTAAATCCCCCTCTGCATGGGACGACTCCTGGTGGCCGGAAGCCCTCGGAAAAGCACCCATCCCGACAGACCACGCACGGAACCTTGGCGTCATCCTGGATTCTTCACTCTCAATGAACAGACAAGTCAGCGCCGTATCCTCTTCCTGCTTTAACATTCTTCGCATGCTCAGAAAAACATTTCGCTGGATCCCCTCCGAAACCAGAAAAACAGTCACCCACGCTCTGGTCACGAGCCGACTGGACTACGGAAACACCCTCTACGCAGGTACCACCGCTAAACTCCAGAAGAAACTACAACGAATCCAAAACGCCTCAGCCAGGCTCATATTAGACATCCCACGCAACGAACACATCTCTGGTCACCTTAAAGACCTCCACTGGCTACCCGTCAATAAGAGGATCACTTTCCGACTGCTTACCCACGCACACAAATCACTCTACGACATCGGACCAGATTGCCTCAACTCTCGACTGTCCTTCTACACCCCCTCCCGCCAACTTCGCTCTTCCAGCCAAGCCTTCGCCACTGTACCTCACATCAACAAGACCACCATGGGAGGCAGATCCTTTTCATACCTGGCTGCCAAAACATGGAACTCACTCCCCGCTTACCTTCGCCTCACCCAGAATCACCTAGCGTTCAGAAAGCAGCTTAAAACGTGGATATTTGACAAATAATCCTCCTCCCCTTCCTAAGCGCCTTGAAACCCTCTGGGTATGTAGTGCGCTATACAAATTTTATGACTTGACTTGACTTGAATGAGAGAACTAGTTTTCTTCCCATATATTTCCATCCCTGATAGAAGATTTAGTAATCGCACTTGGATCCAAATTCTTCCCCAGATAATCCCTTATCTGAAGATATTTAAATAGAGAGGTAGTAGGTAATTTATATTGTAATTGTAAAACTTCAAATGATTTGATTCCTCTGGCCACAAACAAATCACCCAAGCATAAAATCCCATATTTATACCACGATATACAACTATAATCTTGAAATACTTCATGAAACATTGGACTACCCCAGAGTGGAAACTTCTTTCCTTTTAGTTTGCAGAACTGTCCCCCTCCCCTGGTCGGATCATTTCCTAATCCCTTTTAGATGGCAGCCATCGTCCCCCAACTTGATTGTACCAGCTACACGCATTCAAGCCCGCCACTGGCCTAAATTAAGTATAGAGGAATGGACTAAGGAACTGCAACTTAACGCACCTTCATATAACCCTGACCTCATATTAGCTAGCGGTGAGTTCCACTCATGGATTGAGAATTCACTAGAGACTCAGTACTTCCCAGGAGATCCATACTACAAAACAAAAAGCCAACTCAAACAATGCACCGTGGTTCACACCCAAACTCCGTAAACTAAACCAGGGGTGCAAAAGATTAGAAAGAGAATGGAGGAAAGACTTCTCAAGGGAAAGAAGTCTAAATACAGGGCACCTATCAACTTCTATAAAGTTGCACTTAAAACTGCACAGGCAGCCTTTTATTTAGAAAAAATATCATCCTCCTCCAATGCACCCAAAGAATTATTTAGGATCGTAAAAAAACTTAGGAAAGTTCCAGATCCCCCTGTGGTCCCAGACTCTACGGGTCTCCGCTGTAAAGAGCTAGCGACTTTCTTCTCCACTAAAATTAAGCTCATACTTAAATTGCTCCCACCGGCCAATAATGAACACCCCCCGTGCAGTCTGAAGCAGAACTTCAGAATAATTCCCCCAAGATTGAATCCTTCGCCCCTCTCACTAAGGAACTTCTTCCTTCTATCCTTAATATGATTAAGAGTGGTTCCCCGCTGGACCCGGCCCCCTTCAACATCCTGAAATCCGCTACGCCGGTCATAATCCCTCCCATTGTTAATCTAGTTAACTCCTCGCTTGAATCAAACGCATCAATGGCCATGTTGACATGGGCTGTAGTGTCTCTACCTGGTATAAAACCATGTTGGATGTCGGAGACTAGTCCTGACATCATTGGTGCGAGTCGATTTGCAAGGATTTTCGAAAAAATCTTTGCATATTTATTTATGAGGGAGATGGATCGGTACAATCCCCAGTTTGTAGATATTTTGCCCTTTTTAAGGAAAAAACAATTTGAGTCTTGTTTTGGATCTATTCCAGTGTCCTTCTGCTCACACCAACATATTGAATGGCTGTACTGAATGGTGCCAGCAGAATACTTTTTAAAAATCTTATAAAATTCAATTGGTAACTAATCTACCCCTGCAGCTTTACCTGACGGTAAAGCAGAAATGACTAATCCTATTTCTTCCAATGATATTGTATTATCTAAGGATACTACCTCATCATCACTTAATATCGGAAGATTACTCTCAGTAATGTACTGTGTCAGCCTTCAAGCTTTCGCGTCTGAACCCATCAGGGAGAGAGGAGAGGTGAGACGCGAGCGAGCTGCATTGATGCAATTTGATACACAGTGATGCGATTTGATACACTGTGATATGCCGAGATAGCCAGGGCACCAGCCAACCAGTCGAGCTAAACTGCGAGGGAGCCACCGGGTTGCAGTTTGCAGCAGGGACTGGGGCAGGGGTCGCAGGACACGAATTGGTGCCCCGGGGACTTAAGGGAGCTGCCTTACAGCGAGTGCAAAAACTGCCCAAACTGCTGCTTGAACCGGAAGCTGCCTTTAGTTTGTTAAAAAAAAGAGTTTTTCAACTGTCAATTTCATAAACAACAATCACTCACTGTGCGCTGGGGAGAGGATATTGAGCTGGAAGTTGGAGGTGGAGTCTTGTCGCTTTCCCCTGGTCTGTTGTGTAGTCCATAGTTTGAGTGGAGTGGAGCAGAATTGTGGAGTTGCGGAGTGGAATCAGACTTGAACAAGAGCCAACGGTCAACGGTCAGAGGAGCTGGGGGAGAGTGGGAGGTAGCTTCAACACTATATTGTTGGTGAAGAATTGCGAGTAGACTTGAGAACGCATGCAGGCAATTGGTGCTGGCGAATTGGACGTGGGCTGCGAGCCTCCAGGCTGACACGTTAGGTATTCGGCTGCTGCTCGGTACCCCACTGGCCAGGGTTGTTTTTGCTGGGTTTTCAGATGGCAACGCTGATAATAAGGCATGCTATGGCACCTCCGAAACCCCCCCCGAGAGGAACACGGGCTGGCCGTGCCCTTGCTCTTGCTAATGGAGGCGATGTAGGGGGTGATGTTAGTGAAGATGTTGCTGCTGCTGAAAATAAGACTGCTAATGTTGTCACTGAAAACAAGATTAGATTTGTAATCGTTGCAAGCCAATACTTCGCCTGTGTCAGACTGGGAGGGCTGCTGAGCTGCTCGCAGCCGGGTCTGGTAGTCAGACAATGTCAGGGAACAAACTTTCGGAGATGTTGCTGGAGGCGGTACCGATTTGTTTTAATAATTTTAAAGACTACTCGCAGTAAGGAATACAATATAATACTGATACTGGTAACGGAGCTGGGGGGAATAAAGAGACTCAAAAAGAAGCAGAGACAGAAGTCTTTATTGAAAATAATCAAGATATTTGTACGCCAGTGAACTCACCAGAAATGGGTGAGCTAATGAGCCAGTCTTTAATGGAGCTAAGGGGCGGATTATCAGAAATCAGTTTACCGGCACATGCGGATAGCAGCAGGGTGCTGGCATTGGAGAGAACGCCTTGGAATGGGAAGAGGTGGTTTCCCACACTAATGATGTTTCAAAAGCTTCAATAGCGGGAGCAGGAGGAAGTACTAGATCTAACAAGACACCACCTGGAAAGAAAATCAAGGCCAAAGTTAAAAATAAGAAAACTCCCCAGAGGCCGGACCATTTACAACACAAGTCACCTCAAAAGTGTATACGTGGAAAATGTAATTCGGAGAATAATTCTCTTCGTAAATGGGTTCAAGCTTAGGGAGGAGTGAAGAGTATGGTCTCCCGGATCACTGGTAATAGCCCCATTGAAAACATTACTGAGGATAACATGGTGAGCAATACTCTTGCGGTAAAACTAGCAGAGAAAGGGGCCAGCTTGTCAGAAGAACGGAGAGAGAGGGGAACTTGCTCCCAACAAGTATCTATTTCAGCAGTATCGTCTTGAGGGACACTGACTCAGCCAGCTGATATTCTGGCGGATGCTGAACCAACACTTGCCTTAATAATGTAGTTTTTAAAAGACCAAAGAAGTGAGGCACAAGAACACTATATGCAAGCCAAGTCGGACACAGACAAGCAGTCGCAGATGATACAGGAAATGTCAGTCAAAGTGGGGGGCCTTGCTAGCGATATATTAGATCTACAACAGAGAGTAGGAGAGACGGAGCAAACTGTAAGCCTAACAGATAATGCAGTTTGGCAGCAGGTTACTCAAATTTCAACTATTCAGCTTAAACTCGAGGACTTAGAGAATCATCAACGCCATCATAACCTGCGATTATATGGCATTCCAGAAGGGGCAGAAGGAGCAGATCCCAGGGCCTATCTTGTACAGTTACTCCAAAAGGCTTTCCCCAATTTATCGGATTGGGACTGGAATTCTCAACTGCAAAGAGTTCATAGGCTCCCTAGTGGTAAACGTAATCAGGAAGGTAAATACCCCCGTCCACTCTTGGTCTTTTTTGGAAACTTTTTTAAGGCAGGCAGGTGCCCTTAAGGCTCGACCCAATACACCTGTTACTGTGTAGTCTGTTACTTTCTTTGTTAGATTAGACCTTTGTAAGACTACTATGGACAGACGATGGCAGCTTCGCCAGTTTATTGACCCTCTTAAGGCGCTTGGGGCACAAGTGTATTTACAAGAACCGGCACGCTTGAAGGTTTTCACAAATGGTCGGTCATATTTTTTGTTGATGAACAAGAAGTTAAATCTGCTATTGTTAATTGGTAAACGGAAGCTGCACAGAAGTCTTAATAAGATGTATATTTACATGTATGTGTGTATGCTTTAACGAAGATGAGTGGTTTCTTAATTCCCTCTTTCTGTGTGGGTCTTAATATTATTATTTTTTTTACTTTTTATTGGATTTTCTATAATACCAAAAGACATCTTACAATCACAGTGTACATGAATCGAAACCAGCAAGTACATCACAATGGAAAGGCATCGCTGTGCATATTGAAGCTAAGAGAAAAAACAAAGATCCCCCAATAAACTGTCCCCAAACCCCCCGCCTCACCCCAACCCTCAACCAGGCGACAAGTGTACTGCTTACACCCCATCAAGGCAACTTAATAGGAAAATGCACAGTTTCACGGTCCATTGCAGTCTGAGAGTATCAGCACAGAATGAGAAGGCATTCAGCTCTAAGTCCGAAGGTAGCTTAGTCCTAGATCATAGAAAGTGTAGTAGAGATTTACACATAAATACAACTCATGGAACATAAGGCCTCAGAATACATCAGGATGAGCAATCATATACGCTGTTAAGGGGCTCCAAAAATCTTTAGGAAGGGAGGATTCTGGCAACTCTTCCTCATACACTTTTAGCCGACCTCGATCCCCATCTCTGGGCCACCGCCCGTTTTGCAAGCAAAGTGGAAACCGCCACCAGGTGTCTATTAGCCGACTTCAGCTGTTTCACATGGCCCAGAAGACACAACTCAGGCATGCAGGCCACAGGTTCCAGCACCACTTCCGACAATATACGAGTTACTTCAGTCCAGATCCAAACCGATTTTTAGAAGCATCCAAATATCAGTTGAAATCCCCTCCCCAGATAATCTCAGCAGAAGGGTATAGCAGTATCCTGCGCCACACATCTGAAAAAAAGGCAGGGTCATCCACATTAGGCCCATATATGTTCACCAAAAGCAGACTTACACCACCCAATCTGCCAAGCAAAATCACGAGTCTTCCGCTATCGTCCGTTTCCGTTTTTTTACTTTGGTGAAAGGGACACCCTTCTTTACTAGTGTTAGTACCCCTCTCGCATGCGATGAGTATGTGGAGGACGCACGCACACAGGACCAGCGTGCACCCACATTCCTCACCGATTCAGCAGTCAATGTGTTTCCTGAAGGAAGGCAACATTCACATCCTGATCTTCCGGGGCGTGTTCAGGCCTCGGACATTCCATGTGAGACATTTAATAAAGCTACCCATCTCTTAACGGCATGAAAATCAGATAATGATTGATGAATTCGAAGCAATGCGACCATAAGCAGCAGTAAATATAGAACATCACCACCGGACACCTGAGAAAAAACAGGAAACCCACCCACCACATCCCCAAACCCCAACTGCACCCAACCACCACCCACTTCAGCACCCCAACCATGCCAAAGCCATCCCAAAATCCCACCCAACCCACCCCCCCACTCCAAGACAGAAAACAGTGTTTGGGGAACATCCATAAGTGGGGGCACAGGTGCGCAGTCCTCCCACAAAGTAGGAGTTGACCAAGCGGACAATGACCGAGCATCCCAACCCAATCCGACAAACTATACTGAGACAATGGAGTCCTCTAAAGCAGGAACACAGGGTAGCTCGGGGGCCCTGATTAAAATAAGGTGCTCACATGCGAGCCGAGCTGGAGAAAACGGAAGCTCCACACATATAACAGCCACTCAATTGATCAAATAAGGGGAAATAACGATTAAGCCACCCATCTCATGTCAACTGTTGGATGATCCGACCCACACTCCCACTTACTCAAAAACACAACCCCTCAGCTAAATAGAAAGGCACAAACATTTTCCGATTAATAGGATAACATGACAGCATGGAGGCACATACGGAACCCAGCCCAGGCAGGGAGTCTCGAATAAGAAGTCACAGTGCATCCCAAAAAAGACCCCTCAGCATTCAGTGTCCCCCAACCCCTCCTCATCAGGCTCCGCAGCAGAGTTACACTTCCTGCAGCTTTTGGGGAAGAGAAAAGCTTATTATCGGCCGCAGCTCCAATACAAAGTCAGGCCGGATACATCATGGCATACGGGACCCCCTCGCTACGTAGAAACTGCTTCACAGCCCCAAACTCCCTCCGTGCAGCCTGAACTGCGACCGTGAAATCGGGGAAGAAAGCAAGCGTATTTCCCTGGTGCTCTATAGTTCCCTTCTCCCTCGCCAGGCGCAAAATGGTGTCCCGGTCCCTATAGCTTAAAATCCTAACTATTATGGGGCGGGGGGAAGCCCCCGGGACAGGACGAGCAGCCAAAGAACGGTGTGCATGCTCCACAATGAACATATTTGATAGCTGTTCCGTGCCAAAAATATCTGTGATAAGGCGCTCCATCTAAGTCTCCATCCTGCCCACATTGGTGGACTCCGGCAGCCCCGTGACGCGGATGTTATTGCGCCGGGACCACGCCTCTAAATCCTCATTCTACGCCTGGATAAGGGATAGCACTTTTTCCGTGTTTAATGTCTTGTCTGTAACTATGGACAGTCCGTCCTCCGCCACCGAGATCCTTTCCTCCACTTCCCCCATGCGTGCGCTCTACTTCTCCAATTGAGAAGACATATGATCCAGCCTGTGATTGACAGCCGTCATTGCCCATTCAATTGACTGCAAAGTCCGCTGCATGGCTACCAGAGTAGCCTCCAAAGTGGGGGGCCCGTCTGACGACGCGTCCGCCCCGAGTCCGAGGCAGCCTTCTGTGGGGTCTTGGGTGCCCGTCTTGGCTCAAAAGTGAGTTTAGATTGATGTTTGTCTGCCCGCCCCATGGTCACAGGCCAAACCGCAGGTGCCAATATGAGAACCAGCAAGGGACAGTACACATAGGCCACTAGGCCCTCCCCCACACACCACCGCCAGATAAAGGGGGGGCACCGCTGTTCCACCCGAGGCCCCAAAGTATCACAGTGCCTACCACCAGCTCCAGCTGTTAGATACCACCAGATCTGCTTCCCATCCACTAAGGTACTCCCTCAGCCAGACCTCAGACGATCCAGCCGGAGCGCTAGGCCGAAGATACAGGTGCAGGTGCAGTGAAGGCCCAAACTGCCAATTCAGAGGGCAGACAGTGTGATAGTCAGTGCAGCACAGACAACAGCTCACAGTTTCCTTATACCCCTCACCATCCGGGCTCCATAGGGCAGTGTGCAGCAGGGAGCAGTGGAAACTACAGCCCCAGTAGCTGTCCGCTCTATGTTGAAGAAAACCCTGCCGCCAATAGAACTGCCGTAAATTCCAGGGCCGGACCACTCCACACACTCAGGGCCCGATATCGCCAGCAGTAAAGGGAATCAACAGGTACTCCCGCCGTCGCTTATTGCAGGGCAGCTGTCCCCCGTCAACTCCTCACACAAGGCGACTCCAGAGGCTCCCGCCAGGCCACAGACGCCCCTCCACCTCGTGCACAGGCCCGTGCCAAACACAGCAAGCCGGGCCTCAGAGCGGACTGACCCACTCACCGCGTCCGGCGCTGACAGGCTCCTCAGATCAGGATTGCTGGGCCCGCACCTCCGCTGCCGCAGATCTTCAGCGTCGGCCGCGGACCCCCACCGGCAGCACCACCCGCGCAGCCGACAGTTGCGGGACGAATACTCCTTCAGGCCGGGCAGACCCCGGCATCGCTTCCCCGCACAGCCACCGTTCAGCAAGGCACACCGCAGTCTCAGCAGCAGCCCAGCCGCCAACAGCCCGAAGGGGGCGCACCAGAAATCCGCGAGGCCCAGGGAAGCACCCCGGTCAGAAGCCAGCAGCCGCTATTACTAGGCCGAACAGCAGGGCAAGGGGAGACGTCCCGGCTCACAGCAGCAGGTAGGAGAGTGCGGCCACAAGGTGCACCAGGCCGTACAGCAGTAGATTTGAAATCCACACAAGACTTTTTGCGCCGTCAGGGGTGCGGGATGCAGCAGATAATGGACGGACGTGTTCTCGGTCAGGCAGAGCCTCACAGCAGTGCGGCCATTTTGCTGTGCGCCCTCTAGCGCCCCCTGAGCCTTAATATTTTTTTAAAAAGGGGGAAAAAATTTGTATGATAAGATAACTAGCCTTTTGGGATTAAGCTTAATTGGTACTTCTTATTTTCTTACCTATGGTACTTGTTTAGGTGAGGGGCAGCTAACATAGTGATGGCAGCTCTCTAGTACTGCCTTTTCAGTGGCAGTAGGTCAAAGGGAGGATTCATCCTTCTAGTTACTGGGAGGGTGGGTGGGTGGGTTCCAAGGGTCTCTTGGGTCAAAGGGAGGACTGGAAGGGGTCTGTGGGGGGGCAAACATTTTTAAAAAATGAGAACATCATTAGGATGAAATATAGCTGTCATAAAGGACTATTAAGTTGTCATCAGATTTTGTTTGTTTTCTTAGTTTTTTTAGGGTTAATCTTTATCTGTAGAGGAAGGTCGATGAGGAATATCATTTATTATGGCTAAGATAAACTGTATGGCATGGAATGTGGCCGGACTTAATAGCGCTAATAAACGTCAGTTGGTACAGGAGGAGCTAAAATTGTATCAACCACACTTAGTTTTAATTACTGAAACCCATTTGGCCTCCAAGGATCGTCATTTGTTAAAACACTTACGGTATCAAACAATTGTTAGTACCTCCCAAACTATATCTATGAAAGGGACTGCTATATTAAAAGATAAAAGGTTCTTCTGTAAAATAGTTAAGACATTGGCTGACTCCGAGGCTGATGGGTATTGGTTAAATTGAAATTCAGGGAAAGAAATATGTGTTTGGCTCGATTTATGGATCAAATACCGATGATCCCGGCATATTTGATTTTCTTAATTTGGAATTATTGAACTGGGATGGGGAACGTCTGATAATGGGAGATTTTAACTGTGTAATGGACTATAATATTGACTCAACAAAAAAAGGGGGTATTAGAAGAATGCGAAAGGTCAGGGCAGCAATACTAGAAATGGCTAGATTACAATCCTTGCAGGATGCTTGGAGACAGATGTATCCACTTCTCCCGGGGTATACTTATTATTCGGCTCAGCATATATCTTGATCTAGGATTGATATGGCCTGGGTCTCTGACAGTTTAATTTTAGGCTTAGATATTGGCATATGCCCTCGGGTGACATCTGACCATAACCCTATTCTGTTATCTTTCATGGTTGCCCCGAAGACCATTCTCTTTTCCTAGATATTTATTTACTGATGTGGAATATGTCTCTAGTATGAAGCAACAACTAGAGACTTTCTTTGAGGAAAAGGTAGGGACAGCTTTCCCATTGATCGTCTGGGATACTATGAAAGCTTTGTCAGAGCTATGCCCCAACAATACATTTGGCGGCAGGATAAATTAAGAAAAAACAATATGGAGAATCTGATTAAGGATTTACAAAATAAGGAAACACATAATGTAGAGGCAGTAACACAAGGCCAATTAGATCAGGATCAACTTTTTCTTACTGTATTAGATGCTAGAATAGCAGTGAAACTTTTTTTTAGGGAAAAAATAGCAGTAAGGTACAATAAGTACTGTCTGGCACAATACGAATATGGTGAACATATTGGTAAAGTCTTACTGCTAGATTCATCAAAGACCCGTTTTGCGAGTCTTTATTAGCAAATCGCAAATCGCAAATAAGGAATAACTCCCCATGCATTCCTATGGGCCTACAGGCCTATAGGAATGAATGGGGAGTTATTCCTTATTTGCAATTAGCAAATAAGGTTGCGATTTCAAGGGTGCAGGGGTGTCCAAAGGACACCCTGTAGCACCCCTGAAATGTGAATTTACACTGATCTTTTGCGAGCGCATTTCGCTTGATGAATCTGGCTGTTAGCTTTTCAAACAGCAGAAACGAAGGCCCAAACTAAAATTAGTGTTATAAAGAGCCCGGATGGTGTTTTACATAATTAAACCTCAGCTATTCTGGAGCAGTTCTCACTGTTTTATCAGAAACTTTATTCATCTTCTTGTATGATCGATAAGAAGACTAAAATCCTCAAATCACAATTTCTTTTGTAAATTAGGAAAAACTCCACCATATCTCCTGGCGATGTTTCCTTGGTAGAGTTACGGTAAATATTCTCACGGAAAATCAAAAAGTAAAGTTCATATATTTTTAGGCGTTATAAAAAACAGAGACAATAAATATATGTACTGGTAATATCGAACCGCCTTCGGATTTCTGCTCAGGCTAATAGATAGTTGGGCTGGGTCAGAGCTCTGTTCGTGCCACTGTCCGGATTCACTCAGAGCTCTGCCCTTGTTAGTACCCAAGCGGGCTCAGAGCTCTGTTCGTGCCACTGTCCAGATTCACTCAGAGCTCTGCTCTTGTTAGTACCCAAGCTGGCTCAGAGCTCTGTTCATGCCACTGTCCAGATTCACCCAGAGCTCTGCTCTTGTTAGTACCCAAGCGGGCTCAGAGCTCTGTTCGTGCCACTGTCCGGATTCACCCAGAGCTCTGCTCTTGTTAATACCCAAGCGGGCTCGGAGCTCTGTTCATGCCACTGTCCGGATTCACTCAGAGCTCTGCTCTTGTTAATACCCAAGCTGGCTCAGAGCTCTGTTCATGCCACTGTCCAGATTCACCCAGAGCTCTGCTCTTGTTAATACCCAAGCTGGCTCAGAGCTCTGTTCATGCCACTGTCCGGATTCACTCAGAGCACTGCTCTTGTTAATACCCAAGCTGGCTCAGAGCTCTGTTCATGCCACTGTCCAGATTCACCCAGAGCTCTGCTCTTGTTAATACCCAAGCTGGCTCAGAGCTCTGTTCATGCCACTGTCCGGATTCACTCAGAGCACTGCTCTTGTTAATACCCAAGCGGGCTCGGAGCTCTGTTCATGCCACTGTCCAGATTCACTCAGAGCTCTGCTCTTGTTAATACCCAAGCTGGCTCAGAGCTCTGTTCATGCCACTGTCCGGATTCACTCAGAGCTCTGCTCTTGTTAATACCCAAGCTGGCTCAGAGCTCTGTTCATGCCACTGTCCAGATTCACCCAGAGCTCTGCTCTTGTTAATACCCAAGCTGGCTCAGAGCTCTGTTCATGCCACTGTCCGGATTCACTCAGAGCACTGCTCTTGTTAATACCCAAGCTGGCTCAGAGCTCTGTTCATGCCACTGTCCAGATTCACCCAGAGCTCTGCTCTTGTTAATACCCAAGCTGGCTCAGAGCTCTGTTCATGCCACTGTCCGGATTCACTCAGAGCACTGCTCTTGTTAATACCCAAGCTGGCTCAGAGCTCTGTTCACGCCACTGTCCGGATTTACCCAGAGCACTGCCCTTGCTGATACCCAAGCTGGCTCAGAGCTCTGTTCATGCCACTGTCCGGATTCACCCAGAGCACTGCTCTTGTTAATACCCAAGCTGGCTCAGAGCTCTGTTCATGCCAGTGTCCGGATTCACTCAGAGCTCTGCTCTTGTTAATACCCAAGCTGGCTCAGAGCTCTGTTCATGCCACTGTCCAGATTCACCCAGAGCTCTGCTCTTGTTAATACCCAAGCTGGCTCAGAGCTCTGTTCATGCCACTGTCCGGATTCACTCAGAGCACTGCTCTTGTTAATACCCAAGCTGGCTCAGAGCTCTGTTCACGCCACTGTCCAGATTCACCCAGAGCTCTGCTCTTGTTAATACCCAAGCTGGCTCAGAGCTCTGTTCATGCCACTGTCCGGATTCACTCAGAGCACTGCTCTTGTTAATACCCAAGCTGGCTCAGAGCTCTGTTCACGCCACTGTCCGGATTTACCCAGAGCACTGCCCTTGCTGATACCCAAGCTGGCTCAGAGCTCTGTTCATGCCACTGTCCGGATTCACCCAGAGCACTGCTCTTGTTAATACCCAAGCTGGCTCAGAGCTCTGTTCATGCCACTGTCCAGATTCACCCAGAGCTCTGTTCTTGCCACTGTCCAGATTCACCCAGAGCTCTGTTCTTGCTGATACCCAAGCTGGCTCAGAGCTCTGTTCATGCCACTGTCCAGATTCACTCAGAGCACTGCTCTTGTTAATACCCAAGCTGGCTCAGAGCTCTGTTCATGCCACTGTCCAGATTCACCCAGAGCTCTGTTCATGCCACTGTCCAGATTCACTCAGAGCTCTGCTCTTGTTAATACCCAAGCGGGCTCAGAGCTCTGTTCACGCCACTGTCCAGATTCACTCAGAGCTCTGTTCATGCCACTGTCCAGATTCACTCAGAGCTCTGCTCTTGGTGATACCCAAGCTGGCTCAGAGCTCTGTTCACGCCACTGTCCAGATTCACTCAGAGCTCTGGTCTTGTTAATACCCAAGCTGGCTCACAGCTCTGTTCACGCCACTGTCCGGATTCACTCAGAGCTCTGGTCTTGTTAATACCCAAGCTGGCTCAGAGCTCTGTTCATGCCACTGTCCGGATTCACCCAGAGCTCTGTTCATGCCACTGTCCAGATTCACCCAGAGCTCTGTTCATGCCACTGTCCAGATTCACCCAGAGCTCTGTTCATGCCACTGTCCAGATTCACCCAGAGCTCTGTTCATGCCACTGTCCAGATTCACTCAGAGCACTGCTCTTGTTGATACCCAAGCTGGCTCAGAGCTCTGTTCACGCCACTGTCCAGATTCACTCAGAGCTCTGTTCATGCCACTGTCCAGATTCACTCAGAGCTCTGCTCTTGGTGATACCCAAGCTGGCTCAGAGCTCTGTTCACGCCACTGTCCAGATTCACTCAGAGCTCTGGTCTTGTTAATACCCAAGCTGGCTCACAGCTCTGTTCACGCCACTGTCCGGATTCACTCAGAGCTCTGGTCTTGTTAATACCCAAGCTGGCTCAGAGCTCTGTTCATGCCACTGTCCGGATTCACCCAGAGCTCTGTTCATGCCACTGTCCAGATTCACCCAGAGCTCTGTTCATGCCACTGTCCAGATTCACCCAGAGCTCTGTTCATGCCACTGTCCAGATTCACCCAGAGCTCTGTTCATGCCACTGTCCAGATTCACTCAGAGCACTGCTCTTGTTGATACCCAAGCTGGCTCAGAGCTCGGTTCATGCCACTGTCCAGATTCACTCAGAGCTCTGTTCATGCCACTGTCCAGATTCACTCAGAGCTCTGCTCTTGTTAATACCCAAGCGGGCTCAGAGCTCTGTTCACGCCACTGTCCAGATTCACTCAGAGCTCTGTTCACGCCACTGTCCAGATTCACTCAGAGCTCTGTTCATGCCACTGTCCGGATTCACTCAGAGCTCAGTTCTTGCTGATACCCAAGCGGGCTCGGAGCTCTGTTCATGCCACTCTCCGGATTCACTCAGAGCTCTGCTCTTGTTAATACCCAAGCGGGCTCAGAGCTCTGTTCACGCCACTGTCCAGATTCACTCAGAGCTCTGTTCACGCCACTGTCCAGGTTCACTCAGAGCTCTGTTCATGCCACTGTCCAGATTCACTCAGAGCTCTGCTCTTGTTAATACCCAAGCTGTCTCAGAGCTCTGTTCACGCCACTGTCCGGATTCACTCAGAGCACTGCCCTTGCTGATACCCAAGCGGGATCGGAGCTCTGTTCATGCCACTGTCCAGATTCACCCAGAGCTCTGTTCATGCCACTGTCCAGATTCACCCAGAGCTCTGTTCATGCCACTGTCCAGATTCACTCAGAGCTCTGCTCTTGTTAATACCCAAGCTGGCTCAGAGCTCTGTTCACGCCACTGTCCGGATTCACTCAGAGCACTGCCCTTGCTGATACCCAAGCGGGCTCGGAGCTCTGTTCATGCCACTGTCCAGATTCACCCAGAGCTCTGTTCATGCCACTGCCCAGATTCACCCAGAGCTCTGTTCATGCCACTGTCCAGATTCACTCAGAGCTCTGCTCTTGTTAATACCCAAGCTGGCTCGGAGCTCTGTTCTTGCCACTGTCCAGATTCACCCAGAGCTCTGCTCTTGTTAATACCCAAGCTGGCTCAGATCTCTGTTCACGCCACTGTCCAGATTCACTCAGAGCTCTGCTCTTGCTGATACCCAAGCTGGCTCAGAGCTCTGTTCATGCCACTGTCCAGATTCACCCAGAGCTCTGTTCTTGCCACTGTCCAGATTCACCCAGAGCTCTGTTCATGCCACTGTCCAGATTCACTCAGAGCTCTGCTCTTGTTAATACCCAAGCTGGCTCAGAGCTCTGTTCATGCCACTGTCCAGATCCACGCAGAGCTCTGCCCTTGCTGATACCCAAGCTGGCTCGGAGCTCTGTTCACGCCACTGTCCAGATTCACTCAGAGCTCTGCTCTTGTTAATACCCAAGCTGGCTCAGAGCTCTGTTCATGCCACTGTCCAGATTCACTCAGAGCTCTGCTCTTGTTAATACCCAAGCTGGCTCGGAGCTCTGTTCATGCCACTGTCCAGATTCACTCAGAGCTCTGCTCTTGTTAATACCCAAGCGGGCTCGGAGCTCTGTTCATGCCACTGTCCAGATTCACTCAGAGCTCTGCTCTTGTTAATACCCAAGCTGGCTCAGAGCTCTGTTCATGCCACTGTCCAGATTCACCCAGAGCTCTGCTCTTGTTGATACCCAAGCTGGCTCACAGCTCTGTTCACGCCACTGTCCAGATTCACTCAGAGCTCTGCTCTTGTTAATACCCAAGCGGGCTCGGAGCTCTGTTCATGCCACTGTCCAGATTCACTCAGAGCTCTGCTCTTGTTAATGCCCAAGCTGGCTCGGAGCTCTGTTCATGCCACTGTCCAGATTCACTCAGAGCTCTGTTCATGCCACTGTCCAGATTCACTCAGAGCTCTGCTCTTGTTAATACCCAAGCTGGCTCAGAGCTCTGTTCACGCCACTGTCCGGATTCACTCAGAGCACTGCCCTTGCTGATACCCAAGCGGGCTCGGAGCTCTGTTCATGCCACTGTCCAGATTCACCCAGAGCTCTGTTCATGCCACTGCCCAGATTCACCCAGAGCTCTGTTCATGCCACTGTCCAGATTCACTCAGAGCTCTGCTCTTGTTAATACCCAAGCTGGCTCGGAGCTCTGTTCTTGCCACTGTCCAGATTCACCCAGAGCTCTGCTCTTGTTAATACCCAAGCTGGCTCAGATCTCTGTTCACGCCACTGTCCAGATTCACTCAGAGCTCTGCTCTTGCTGATACCCAAGCTGGCTCAGAGCTCTGTTCATGCCACTGTCCAGATTCACCCAGAGCTCTGTTCTTGCCACTGTCCAGATTCACCCAGAGCTCTGTTCATGCCACTGTCCAGATTCACTCAGAGCTCTGCTCTTGTTAATACCCAAGCTGGCTCAGAGCTCTGTTCATGCCACTGTCCAGATCCACGCAGAGCTCTGCCCTTGCTGATACCCAAGCTGGCTCGGAGCTCTGTTCACGCCACTGTCCAGATTCACTCAGAGCTCTGCTCTTGTTAATACCCAAGCTGGCTCAGAGCTCTGTTCATGCCACTGTCCAGATTCACTCAGAGCTCTGCTCTTGTTAATACCCAAGCTGGCTCGGAGCTCTGTTCATGCCACTGTCCAGATTCACTCAGAGCTCTGCTCTTGTTAATACCCAAGCGGGCTCGGAGCTCTGTTCATGCCACTGTCCAGATTCACTCAGAGCTCTGCTCTTGTTAATACCCAAGCTGGCTCAGAGCTCTGTTCATGCCACTGTCCAGATTCACCCAGAGCTCTGCTCTTGTTGATACCCAAGCTGGCTCACAGCTCTGTTCACGCCACTGTCCAGATTCACTCAGAGCTCTGCTCTTGTTAATACCCAAGCGGGCTCGGAGCTCTGTTCATGCCACTGTCCAGATTCACTCAGAGCTCTGCTCTTGTTAATGCCCAAGCTGGCTCAGAGCTCTGTTCATGCCACTGTCCAGATTCACCCAGAGCTCTGCTCTTGTTGATACCCAAGCTGGCTCACAGCTCTGTTCACGCCACTGTCCAGATTCACCCAGAGCTCTGTTCATGCTGATACCCAGGCTGGCTCAGAGCTCTGTTCACGCCACTGTCCGGATTCACTCAGAGCACTGCCCTTGTTAACTCCCAGTTTTAGTCAGGGCTCTGTTCTAATAATAGAGGGATACACAAGGTCTCTTAATTGGCGAAAAGTGCACAGATATTTTGTAATTTTGCAATACTCCTGTTATTTAACATTTAAGAAAAAAACCAAAGCTATTCTGGGATGCCTGCGGCCATGCTCTCGGTTTTAATATTCAAAGTATATTTGCATAATGGATAAGTGGTAAGAGAGGGTGTGGTACAAAACAGGCCTTTCTATTTTCAATGAAAGAGAGTTGTATGTACACTAGGATGACTCCTACAGTCTGTCAGTAAAGAGTTGTCAGTAAACGCTGCAGGCCAATGCTAGGCTGACTCTCTACCCCGGCTGCAAGAAGAGCTCTGAAGTCCAAGGTACACAACACCCTCCCCTGCAGACAGGGGGCGCTTGTAAAGATGCATCTACCTGATAACACAAGAAGCAATCACTGGAAAGAACTTGTGCTCTGGACTCTGCTTACCTCTGAATGTCTCTGACTGTCTAGTAACACTCAGCTAATCCTGAAACAGAAGACCTGAAGCTGTCTCATTATCGTCCAGTGCCCTTTTGTTGTGTTATGTTAATTGGATATATACAGCGCGTGCCTACCCTGGCAGGGTCTCCCAACGCTTTGCTACCACAACAGATCCGGCTACACATTAAGCAGGTGGTTCCTATTCCAGGAAGTTCAGAAGAACCAGGTTTCCAACCTCTTCCGGAAAGTCAGAAGGGAGTGACAGGCTCTCAAATCAGGGAAAATGGAATTCCATAGCTTTGGGCCTAAAAAATAGAAGGTTCGAGCTCCTTGCAGAGATCTCATGATTCTGGGAACCAAAGGCAGGTCAAGATCACTTGACCGCAAGGTTCAACTGGGTGTATAAGGTGATACCAGAGACCTAAGGGAGGGCCGGAATTAGATAGACATTTATGCACATAAGACAGTGCTTTGAATTGCACGCAGTGCTCAATAGGGAGCCAATGGAGTTCTCAGAATAGATTGGCATTCGGAGAGATCTTTGGGGGATTGAGTAAACGTCTTACAGCCGTATTTTGCACAATTTGCAGCTGTCTGAGTAAACTCTTCTTGACCCCTAGATAGAGCCTGTTTCCATAATCGAATCTGGAAATAACTAAGGCCTCAATGGCCGTTCTTTGGGCAGAGCCGGAGAGATAGCCCAACATATTCTCAAGCCACCTTAGGATGCTAAAACAAGTAGCAGCCACCTTCACGAGTTGGTGACTCATGGATAATGTGTTATCCAACCAAACTCCCAAGTTCTAGACCCTAGGGGTGTGGGTCGGAATAGATCTGACTGGGAGGCTTACTCTGCCGGAGTGTCAATAAAAGTGGTGCTGAGGCGACGCAAGCCTCTCATCAATGAGCCCCTGGGAGGTTCTTTGTTTCCTTTCCAAGGCATCCATGCCCGGGCACACCCACTCCCCATCTCTTTGAGTGCATGATCCCACATGGGACACAACACATGCGGGAGTAATGATGTATTAGAGTGAATCACTTCGCTGCAACTCCAACATGTGAATTGAGACTCTTACAGCCAGATTCACAAAGGTAACACACTTTTGAGTAAGTTTACACTGGTGAATAAATTCCTACTTTTCGGTATTCACAAACTGCACCTTTTGTTGTAATTTACACTTTTGTTGTAAGTCCAGCACTACACATGGCCAATCTCTGGTACTGCAACACCCACCATAAGAAAATAATGGAGGCAAGGACTTACTACAAACGTGTAAGTTACTACAAAAGTTCAGTTTGTGGATAAGGAAAAGTAGTAAACCCATCAAGAGTGCAAGTTACAACAAAAGTGTAGTTTGTGAATAGCACTTTGCAGTAATTTTTGAAGTATTGCTGCAGTACTGCATACCTTACTATAAAGTGCAGTTTGTGAACCAGGCCCAAAAAACAGTCCTTTGCACATCTAAATACCACTGCAGTATGCAAACGGCTTTGAGAATCAAGCTAATCTCTCATAATAAAATGCCATCCACGCCTTCCAGTCAGGACCACCTAGAAATCTTCGCAACACTGTGCGGCACTACCCTGAGTGTGGTAAATCACTGTACCCTGGTGCTTCCAGCAGCGGAGTGACGCGGCTCATACACTGACTAACCTATCCACCACTTTAATAACTTTCATATTTCACTATACTAATTCAACACTAATCCTTTATGGGTCCCGGAGTAGCGTGCTACTCTCCGAAAAAGCGCTTTGACGCCTCATCAGGGGTAGTAAGCGCTATACAAATGCAATACAATAAAAAAACAATACAATACACAAGACACCCCTTGGTTACCACACCGCATGGCCAAAGTCAGATACCTGAGAGGTAATAACAGTTGACTTCCTCATTCCGCCAGACCAGGAAGGCGCCATCCGAGTTCTCCGCCTGCATCAGGAACCTCTTGGCATCAAGGCGCGTGAGCTTCCCGAAGAACCACCTGCAACGGAGAAGAAGAGTCTTATGTGTCAAGGCAGTCCCCAAAGACACATGATGGGTCACCCCTTGGGTGCGGAAAGCCCTCAGAGCATGAACTCTGCCGGGTGAGGCCTAGCTCAAGGAGTGAGTTTATCATCAAGGAAGTCACTCCTTGCTTTCACACGAGGTCCTCTTTCACCTCCATGCCATTCACTCTGCCACTAAGAAGGGTTTGAGAACATTGTAAAGTATTGGGTAAGGAATCCTCTCGTGATCTGGTCCGTCGACTCCCATCCCACAGTCACCGGGCCGGTCCCCGCTGCGCCCTGGTTCACCAGGGCTTTTGTGCACCTACCCGTTCATGAGTGTGACCTCAGGCCGTGCAGGCAGAAACGTGAATTTACACTCATAAATGGATTTGCTCAGATGTTATATTACAGGACTGTGGTCGGTATTAAGTGCAAGTGTATATAGTCCCAAAGGGAAGCTCGAGGCGCTCCAGGGCGGACATGTCTGATTGAATAGGTGGATATGCAAGTTTGCGGGCGGCCACAATCCCAATCTGGCAATGGCTACCAGGAGGCGATATTCGAATACTGACTAATTTGCAAACAGGAATGCAATTTGCGATGCAACCTATGTACAAATTTATCATTGCAAAGTATCCATTTGCAGTCTCCATACCTGATTCTGATAGACAGTCTGGAACTGTTCAAGAAGAAACTCAAAACCCATCTCTTTAAAGATTAGTACCCTTCTTGTGTCTGGCCTCCCTCTGCCAGCGAGGGACACTTCTTCGAGTAGCCGTGCGCTTTAAAAATGGTTTTAACATAACACAGCATAACAGTGGGTCGCAAAATCATCTAGCTAACGATTTATTAATTAGGTAGGTCGCAATTTGCGACGCTGTGCGACCCTCTGCAAATACAGGGACGGTGGCCTGCAAGGGACAGCAGAGCCCACCCCTGCACTTGTATTGCTAAACAGAAAACATGTGTTAAAGCCCCATGTCCATTATAGGGACAGGTGGGGATTTACAGATGTTTCCTATCATGGGATACATCAGGGGGTGGGGGCATGGTGTGGTACCCTGTAGCACAGCCTGCTCCCCCAAGGCCCCAGACACCATTCACAAAGGAGAAGCTACCATACATAACACACCTGCCCACGTGTCGGAATCTGACCAATGGGTCGCAACCAGGGCAGTAACAAACCATTGATACGTGTCACTGCAAATCCCAAGTCAGGACAGGGTGGGGCACATGCATCATTGCTTTTTGCGACCCCAACTTTTGCATTTGGGATGCAGTATCCCAAATGCAAAAATAGCTATTCAAGTAATCGCAGTAGGGCCCATAGGAATCAATGGGAAGCCATTCCTTAATTAGAACTCGCAATTAAGGAATTTTAAGGAATCACTTTTTTTTTTGCAAATCCTTCATGCATTGCATTTTGCGATTTCTAAATAGCGAATCGGTAAAATCCGCTATTTAGAAATCGCAAAATGCGGGATCGATGCATGTGCCCCGATGTCCCTTTCAGGGCTTTCCTCACTGCGATTCAAAAACTTGTAGAACCCCCTTTGCAAGTCAAAAATACTTTGCAGAGTAGGAAAAAGAGCTCAGCACATCAAAAACACGGTTTTTTACGTTCACAAGGTAGGAGATTTATAGAATTGCAGGTATTGCGACAGCAAATGTGTTTTCTACATTGGCCTCACTTGCGTCAAGGACAAACATGGGGAGGATATTGTTGAAGGCCAGGCGGAAAGTGTTTCTGTGACGGGAAATGTTTTCTCTTGAAGGAAAAAAGAAAAACCTAATTTTCAATTGACACCTGCAATCTTTGCGCAAATGAATACGTTTGCTTGAGAGTATCTTGGAAACCCCTGTCAGAGCTCCCCCTAAGTACTCCAGGGTTTTTCTGTGAATGTGAGATTTGAAACACCCATGCTGAATGCTGGTTGTTTTATTTTCATTCTTAACGTACATTGCCGCAGTCAGCTTTTATCATTCATGGACTGAATGCAGATCTGTTCATGCAGGCCCTGGCTTCACCAACTCTCAACTTCAGTGAACATGAGGTGTGTGTGGCGGAGAAGCCAGGGATGAGGGCGTCCTACAGAGTGAAATCACCACCTATACTGAGATACCCCGACACACTAGATACAGTACAGCTAAGGTTGCACCTTCCACAGTCACATCCACACCATGTTTTGCCTCTAACTCTGTAGAGAAACCAGGGCCTCATTTATGAAAAGTGACGCATCGCTGCGAGAAAACAGGGATGCGTCACTTTTCATCGCGCCCTCCTTGCCACACCAATGATCCGTCATATTTACAGATGACTCATCATGTCGCAAGGAGTTACAGATACAGCAGGATTTCTGACGTATCTCTAGGTGCAAAAATGACGCATTGATGGATGTGTCACAAAAGTGACGCAACTCCAGCAATGGGTCATTACACAGGGCAAGTCCCATGTTAAATGTACCTGCCATGAGGCAGTTGTAAGATATTGACGCATTTGCGTCCTAGAAGTGGTGCAGTGAAATCCTAAACATTGCACTGTGTCACTTCTACGACCCTTTCTTGCGTTGGAACGCCGCCCCCTGGATACAATATACCTGACGTAGGCATAATGTGGCGAAGGGGTTTACAAAGTGTCGCATCTACCTAGATGCGTCACTTTGTAAATATGACGCAACATGGCACATTTTTACGCCGCTGGTGCATCACAAAAACGTGATGCACCGGCAACGCACAAGTGATGCAAGGGCACATAAATAAGCCCCCTGCGGTGCAAGTGACACTTTTGATACTTACTCACTCGTGCACTGAGCCCTACGCCATCTACATGACGCCATTTGCTGAAATATGTATTCAACTATGATGCAATATCTGAGTCATATGTGCACTGACTTGTAGTGGCCCCCATTTGTGTCTATTAACAGAGGGATTCTTCCCCTGATATTGAAATTGTCCCCATTTAACCTCAGTGAGTTGGTTCATCCAGGGACGGCTGTAAGCACCAGCGTCACACTTGAAACCTTAGACCCCTGTAATGCACTCTCGGGTTACTTCTAGGGGAAGGGCTCAGGCCTGCGCGTGTTTATTCCCTAAACTTTGGTGTTTTTAATAAGTTCCAGCGTGTGACTGTGATGATGTGCTGTAAAGGGGCTGCTGTGTAGGGGATGCTGTGACTGCGTGATGTGAGCGGGATGCTGTGAAAAGTGTGCGGTGAAGGGGTGCTGTGAAGGGGTGCTGTGAAGGGGATGCTGTGAAGGGGTGCTGTGAAGGGGTGCTGTGAAGGGGGTGCTATGAAGAGATGCTGTGAAGGGTTGCTGTGAAGGGGTGCTGTGAAGCGGTGCTGTGAAGGGTGAAGGGGTGCTGTGAAGGGGATGCTGTGAAGGGGGTGTTGTGAAGGGGGTGTTTTGAAGGGGGTGCTGGGAAGGGGATGCTGTGAAGGGGATGCTGTGAAGGGGTGCTGTGAAGGGGTGCTGTGAAGGGGATGCTGTGAAGGGGGTGTTGTGAAGGGGGTGTTTTGAAGGGGGTGCTGGGAAGGGGATGCTGTGAAGGGGATGCTGTGAAGGGGTGCTGTGAAGGGGTGCTGTGAAGGGGTGCTGTGAAGGGGTGCTGTGAAGGGGGTGCTATGAAGAGATGCTGTGAAGGGTTGCTGTGAAGGGGTGCTGTGAAGCGGTGCTGTGAAAGGTGAAGGGGTGCTGTGAAGGGGATGCTGTGAAGGGGTGCTGTGAAGGGGGTGTTTTGAAGGGGGTGCTGGGAAGGGGATGCTGTGAAGGGGATGCTGTGAAGGGGTGCTGTGAAGGGGTGCTGTGAAGGGGTGTTTTGAAGGGGTGCTGTGAAGGGGTGCTGTGAATGGGGTGTTGTGAAGGGGATGCTGTGAAGGGGAAGCTGTGAAGAGGGGGCTGTGAATGGGATAATGTGACAGGGATGCTGTGAACGGGACTGTGAAGGTGTTTGTGAATGCGATGCTGTGAAGAGAATGCTATGAAGGGGGTGCTGTGGTGGTGTGCTGTAAAGGGGATGCTGTGAAAGTGTGATGTGAGGGGGATGCTGTGAAAGGTGTGCTGTGAAGGGGTGCTGTGAAGGGGGTGCTGTGAAAGGTATGCAGTGAAAGGAGTGCTGTGAAAGGTATGCAGTGAAATGGGTGCCGTGAAAGGTATGCTGTGACGGGGTGCTGTGAAGGAGTGGTATGAAGGGGGTGCTGTGAAGGGAATGCTGCTAATGGGAATTTTGTGAAGGTGATGCTGTGAAGAAGCTACTGTGAAGGGGGTGCAGTGAAGAAGCTACTGTGAAGGGGGTGCTGTGAAAGGGATGCTGTAAAGGGGTGCTGTGAAAGGTATGCTGTGAAGGGGTGCTGTGAAGGAGTGCTATGAAGGGGTGCTGTGAAGGGAATTCTGCTAATGGGAATTTTGACAAGGGGTGGTGTGAAGGTGATGCTGTGAATAAGCTACTGTGAAGAAGCTACTGTGAAGGGGGTTCTGTGAAAGGGATGCTGTAAAGGGGTTCTGTGAAGAGGAAGCTGAGAAGGTGCTACTGTCAAGGGGATTCTAAGATGGGGTGCTGTGAAGGGGATGTTGTGAAGTGTGTGCTGTGAAGGGTGTGCTGTGAAGGGGATGCTATGAAGGGTGTGCTGTGAAGGGGATGTTGTGAAGTGTGTGCTGTGAAGGGGATGCTGTGAAGGGGTGCGGTGAAGGGTATGCTGCGAAGGGATGCTATGTAGCGGGTGCTCTGTAGCGGGTGGTGTGAATGGGGTGCTGTGAAGGGGAGGCTGTGAAGGGGATGTTGGGAAGGGGTGCTGTGAATGGGATACTGTGAACCGGATGTTGTGAAGGGGATGCTGTGAAGGGGTGCTGTGAAGGGGATGCTGTGAAGGGGTGCTGTGATGGGGTGCTGTGAATGGGGTGTTGTGAAGGGGATGATGTGAAGGGGATGCTATGAAGGGGAAGCTGTGAAGAGGGGGCTGTGAAGGGGATAATGTGACATGGATGCTTTGAAGGGGATGCTGTCATGGGCTGCTGTGAATGGGGTGTTGTGAAGGGGATGCTGTGAAGGATAAGCTGTGAAGAGGGGGCTGTGAAGGGGATAATGTGACAGGGATGCTGAGAACGGGACTGTGAAGGTGTCTGTGAACGTGATGCTGTGAAGAGAATGCTGTGAAGGGGGTGCTGTGGTGGTGTGCTGTACAGGGGATGCTGTGAAGGTGTGATGTGAGGGGGATGCTGTGAAAGGTGTGCTGTGAAGGGGATGCTGTGAAGGGGGTGCTGTGAAAGGTATGCAGCGAGGGGGGCTGTGAAAGGTATGTTGTGGAGGGGTGCTGTGAAGGAGTGCTATGAAGGGGGTGCTGTGAAGGGAATGCTGCTAATGGGAATTTTGTGAAGGGGTGGTGTGAAGGTGATGCTGTGAATAAGCTACTGTGAAGGGGGTGATGTGGAGAAGCTATTGTGAATGGGGTGCTGTGAAAGGGATGCTGTAAAGGGGGGCGGTGAAGGGTATGCTGAGAAGGGGTGCGGTGAAGGGTATGCTGAGAAGGGGTGCTGTGTAGCGGGTGGTGTGAAGGGGGTGCTGTGAAGGGGAGGCTGTGAAGGGAATGTTGTGAAGGGGTGCTGTGAAGGGGCTACTGTGAACCGGATGCTGTGAAGGGGATGCTGTGAAGGGTGTGCTGTGAAGGGGATGTTGTGAAGTGTGTGCTGTGAAGGGGATGCTGTGAAGGGGTGCGGTGAAGGGTATGCTGAGATGGGGTGCTGTGTAGCGGGTGCTGTGAAGGGGAGGCTGTGAAGGGAATGTTGTGAAGGGGTGCTGTGAAGGGGATACTGTGAACCGGATGCTGTGAAGGGGATGCTGTGAAGGGGATGCTCTGAAGGGAAGCTGTGTAGGGAATGTTGTGAAGGGAATGTTGCGAATGGGATGCTGTGAAGGGGATGTTGTGAAGGGGATGCTGTGAAGGGGATGCTGTGAAGGGGATGCTGTGAATGGGATGCTGTGAATGGGATGCTGTGAATGGGATGCTGTGAAGGGGATGTTGTGAAGGGGATGCTGTGAAGGGGATGCTGTGAAGGGGATGCGGTGAATGGGATGCTGTGAATGGGATGCTGTGAATGGGATGCTGTGAAGGGGATGTTGTGAAGGGGATGCTGTGAATGGGATGCTGTGAAGGGGATGTTGTGAAGGGGATGCTGTGAAGGGGATGCTGTGAAGGGGATGCTGTGAATGGGATGCTGTGAATGGGATGCTGTGAAGGGGATGCTGTGAAGGGGATGTTGTGAAGGGGATGCTGTGAATGGGATGCTGTGAAGGGGAGGCTGTGAATGGGATGCTGTGAAGGGGATGCTGTGAATGGGATGCTGTGAATGGGATGCTGTGAAGAGGATGTTGGGATGATGATGCTTTGACGGGGTGCTGTGAAGGGGATGCTGTGAAGGGGAGGCTGTGAATGGGATGCTGTGAAGGGGATGCTGTGAATGGGATGCTGTGAATGGGATGCTGTGAAGAGGATGTTGGGATGATGATGCTTTGAAGGGGTGCTGTGGAGCTGATTCTGTGAGGTAGTGCTCTAAAGGGGAGGCTGTGAAATGAATGGTTTGAAAAGTATGCTGCGAAGGAGAAGCTGTGAAGAGTGTACTATGAAGGGGTTGCTGAGAATGGACTGCTGTGAAAGGGATGCTGTAGAGCTGTGGTGTAAAGGATGTGCTGTGAAGTGGTGCTGGTAGCGAATGCTGAGAAGGGGATGTTTTGAAGGAGTACAGTGAAGGGGGTGCCTTGAAGGGGATGCGGTGAAGGGTGTGCTGTGAAGGGGCGCTCTAAAGGTGTGCTGTGAAGGGGATGCTGTGAATTGTTGCTAAGGATGCTTGTTTAAAATTCTTCAGTTTTGCATATCGCACAGCTTGTCAAGTTTAGATAAATAAGGCATGAAATCGTCAGCCATCTGATTGTGTAACTTGCCACACCTTTGTAGAATCCAGTACATACTGGCCCGGTGCATCTGCACCAGACATGACCACTTGCGTCCCCGATGCCACAGGGGACGCAAGTGGTCCCCGTTCTCGACCACCCCGGAGGTGCTGGACACATTCTTCGAGACGTCACTCTCCGGCCCTGACACTCTCACTGTAGGGAGCCGTCCGGCCACTAGAACACTTGAGGCCATATTATAAAGAACGGCACAGACAGTCTTGCCGCTTTAGCAGCAGGAAACTGCCGCTAAAGTGGCGATAAGGGGCTGGATAATATGCCCTAGAGAATTCCAATAGAAGCCCAGGTTCTGGTGTCAAGGACATCAAAGCGGCGATAATGTTTGCGCCGTTCTTGATAATATGGCCCTTGATTGCATGTTACAGCCTCTGGGCCGGGCTCCGTCCGGAGGTAATACGAGGATCATGGCTTACTGCACGTAACCGTACACAGAGTCTAGTGTCTGTCCATGCTGTTGCATGGTAGGCGTGTTATGTAAGTGCGCCCATATACCCAGGGGCACTTTACACACACCAATTACAGCCTGCCTCGGGGCTCCCTCGCATGGAATCTGTGGTATCCGTGGTATGCTCACAATCTGTTCACAGTGAATCCAAGAACCGGCTGAGTGGCTTCCACCCACATTGGCCCGCTGGGTCCCGAAACAACAGCAGCACTCAGGGAGGTCTGAGCTCGAGACAGCGGACAGGTGTGTGCAGCCCCCACAGACTCTCAGCACTGTGCACTATTGACCCCAGCGGGGGCACAACTGGACCTGAACTTCAGGGAGGCGAGGGGAGGCGAGGGGAGGGGGACTAAGACCCGAACTGGTGGGGCTAACGCTCCCATCCAAGGCCAGCTCTAGCGCTGGTGGCACCCTGTGCGACAGTCTTTTTTTGGCACCACTCCCCATGATCTCTTTCTCCATGATTCCCTCACTACCATCCTTCAACAGTGCCCCTCATTGCTCCATAGCCCCTCTCTGAAATACTTTTCATTTCTTTTATAACGCTACTCATAGTCAGTCCCGGCTCCAGGAATTCTTATTCCGGTGGGCCAAGGGTGCGTGGCCCACTACGTTCCCAATTTGTCGCTTCTTGTGGTACCCTACAAGCCCTAGATTACATCATATCTACTTGCAAACAGTCAGAATGATACTGCGGATTGCTTCTGTGTGTATACAGAGCATGTGGAGAGTTATTTGAAAGTAAGAGCAATGTCTAGACCTAACAACAAACCCTCAATTTCCAGCAGGGCAGGCTTCAACACAAGTACTTGAATGCCAAGCATATTATAATAGTTAAAGATTAACCCCTTCGGGGCTGATGACGAGCTCAGCTCGTCATGAGCGTAACGTGCCGTGCGCTGATGACGAGCTGAGCTCGTCATGTAACGCGGCTTTTTGCGAAACGCAGCACGCAGCGGGAAAACCGCTAGCGCGCATGCGGTTAAGGAAGTCCCCATTACCACACAAAAGCCTTGACATCATTGTACTAGAAGGGCTGGCTATTTACTCGTTGCAATTTGTCCAGCACGTATTTCTCTGCACAAATCCCTCGTGACCTCCTCCTCAGACTCCCTCACTACCACTATCTACCAGTGCCTCTTATCCCTCTGTAGCTCCTCCCCATGACCTCTTCCTCTGATTTTCCCACTGCCACCCTCCAACACTGCCCTTAATTTCTCTGTAGCCTCTCCCCTCATGACCTCCTCCTCAGACTCCCTCCCTACCAGCCTCCACCAGCACCTCTCATCGCTCCAAAGTCACCCCCCGTGACCTCCTCCTCGGTTTCCTTCATTGCCACACTCCAACAGTGTCCTTCATCGCTCCGTAGCCCCTCTCTCATATGCATTTCATTTGCTGTATAGTGCTACTTGTAGTGTAGGTTGTCACAGTACTTTACATCACGTACACATTATGCAGAGACAATGAATCATACAAGTATGTAAATCAGCCTATAGTGAATGTCACATAAGCTAATGTGGATTACCAGATGTAGGAATCACACGTCATCCATAATGGTGGGCAGTATTGTTTTAACATAGTTTGGTCGGGAGAAGCACAAACACAGGATTTAAAGCATACCCCGTGTTTGGGGTGTTGGCTTTACTGATCAATATGTTATCTGCCCAAACAAACTCTTTATGGCAGTATGTTTTCATGGGTTAGTCCCTTATGCCACGGAGTTAAGACAATATGAAAGTGCCAGAAATTTACCATGGATACTTCAGCCATAGTGATAGATACCTGTAAACATTCCTGCCAGTATACAAGGGTCAGCATTTTGCCATCGACAACCTCTATAAATTGAGTGCCGGCAATCTTATGACAAGAACTACCTCAAATATCAGTTCCAATATTTTTCTATGGATCCACCACATATGCTATAAACTACGTGCATCATGTCATGGTATTCGGCCAGGTGTGGTGGAGCATGCTTTGTGTCTCTGTCGCTGGGTAGGACTGGGTTAGCAGCATTCTTATTTAGACAGTTCGAGTCCCTGCAGCCAATGATGGTGTCTTAATAGAAGCATGTCAGTCTGCAATTTGCCATAGGTATACCTCACATCCATATGCTATTAGTGCCCTTGACTATAGGAAGCTAGCTCTGTATATACTATACCAAAGTAAGGTATAGTGTGCCCAGAGTCCAGGGCGTCCTCAGGGGTATAGCAGAGGCTAAATTAGGTAGGTATTAACAGCTCTCTTTGTGGTAGTGTGGGCGTGCAGTTAGGCTTATCCTAAGGGTGTGTTAAGTATTTATTTTATTCACTCAATCAATACTGATGCACACACTCAGAAACTGAATCCAGACCATTTAAGTATGCATAAAAAAGGTATACTTGCATTTTACTTCTAGAACCAAGCAGGACTTGGTACAGGTAGGTCAAATATACTTGGAATGCAGGGTTTCACAATGCAATGCAGTTAGGATTGCAATAGCTACAGGTGGTTAATATTCAGAAAGTAGTTTGCATTATACAATAATTACTTTGAGTACTGGGAGTGGTATGCCTAGATACCACACCTAAGGTTCTTACAACACAGTAAGTAAGACCTTTTATACTTTGTAATTTAGTTCTCTTTTCTCCATACAAACATCAGTTCAACACTTAGAACATTTTAGGCCCAAAATCTCAAACATGGGTTTCCCTATGGGAGAAAAGGTGTTAGTGGGTTCTCGGGTAAGTACACGACTTACGTGTGGGAGTTTTGAGGGTTAGGACCAAGGTTGCCCAAGGTCCAGATCGGTACTCAAGTTGCACCACCAGCGTCACTGGGGCAGCCGGGTGGCAGAGTGCAGGGACCCAATGTTAGCCAATGGGGCTAAGGGGGCCTTCGGTTAAGAACTGCTGATGAGCAGGCCACTTGGGTGTGAGAGAAAAGCTCCTAGGGTTAAGGTCAGCACTGCAGGGGTCAATGACTGGCACAGGAGCTGCAAAACCAGCAACACTGGGGTGGTTGGGTGCAGGGTGACAAACAGACGTGGGGAGCCCTGTGGTTTTCAGTGGAGACCTTCGGTTCTGTGAAGTTGCTAGAGGCTTGGGAAGGGGGACTTCCTGTAGGCGATTAACAGCTGGAGAGGTAAACTGGGATCTTGGGGCATGAATGCCTGGACACCGTCGGTGTGGTCACCTAAGGCAGTGGGGCGTCTTTTGGCGTCAAATTCTTCGGACTGCCTTCGGTCACGATAAGGCTTTTCAGACCGTTTTGGTCACGGTCGGGGTCTTTTACCGCCGCCTTCGGTCACGGTCGATGGGGACCCTTCAGGTTGAGTCTGCAGGCACCATCTATGAGCTTGGGGGATGTTGGGGGTCACCAGATCCCAGGTCAGGATCATTGGGGAGACCTCCTTGTGGTGTTGGGCCACTAGGACTCAGGCTGTGGCGGCTGGGTGCTGAGTGGTTCAGAATCGCGGAGTCACGGGAATCTGGATTCAGGTTTTTGAGTCTTTGTTCAGCAAATCCGGTGCTCACAGGAGACAAAGTCTGTAAGGTGAGTGCAGGGCAGGTCCTCCGGGCTCTGGGGGGCTGCTGGACATGCTGGTTTCTTTGCTGTAGGCAATTCGGAATTGAGGCAGGCCAGTTGGACTGGGGCCAATGCAGTAGGTGTCCTCTTCTTCCAAGGTCAGCACAGCTGTTCGTTCCTTCTTCTTCTTCCCTTCAGGCAAGGTTTAGGGTTGCCCCAAAATACTAGATTTAGGGGCGTTAAGGGGAAGTGCAGGTTGAGACCAATGGGTCCGTTCCTTGGGGTGGGTACACCCCCCCTTGTATGTCACCCTCCAGTGGGAGGGGGCATAAGCCTCTCCCTAATTGATTGATTCCCCACACTTTCAAGATGGAGGGGAATGAGATGTGTGCTTCACCTCGCTTCCCCCACCTGAGGGGTGGGGTTGGCAAAGGAGGGCACACAGCAAAGGTGAGCACACCTCTTTTATTAGTTTGGTTTTCCTGCCCATTCTCCTGCCAAAGTGGGGGGCAGAACCGGTGGGGGCCAGTTGTTGGGGGCAGCAAAAGGCAGGGACAGCTCCCAAAGGCGGCAGGCCTTTGAAGCTTCCCCTTCATGGACCCAGCCCGACCTGGGGGAGGAGGCATGACACCTCTGCCCAGGATGGATTTCGTTTCTAGACCCGGGGAGCGGAGGGTCTCTACCCAGGGATCTAGAAACCTGTCTGGTGGTGGCAGATGGCAGCCAGCCATTCTGGAACCACACCAGTGCTGGACGATTTTCAGAGGGCATCTCTAAGATGCCCTCTGAGTGATTTTTTACATTAAATCCTACACTGGCATCAGTGTGGGTTTAATGTGCTGAGAAGTTTGTCACCAAACCTCCCAGGTTTCAGTAAAGCCATTATGGAGCTGTGGAGTTTGTAATGACCACTTCCCAGACCACATACTCTGAATGGCTTTACTACACTTACAACGCCTAAGAATGGACTTAGACACGGTAGGGGTACAGGGCTCTTGTCAATGTACCCTCACCTGAAGGCTAGTGCACCCTGCTAGTGGAGTGACTTACCTAGGCCTCAGGCCGTGGGTTTAGGCATGGCACACAGAGATGTGTGCCATGTCGACTCTTCACTTTTCTCTGCACCAAAACACACAGCATGCAATAGCAGTGAGTGGGTGTTGAGGTACATGGCCTCTAAGGGTGGCACAATAGGTACTGCAGCCCTTCAAGGTATTACCTGGTCACAGTGCCCTTGGTACCCATTGTACCTTTTACAAAGGGCTTACCTGTGGCCAGGGATGTGCCAATTGTGGGTACAGAGGTACAGCTTTGGGAACAAACACAGGCCCTGGGAACCTGGTTGGCAGGGACCCAGGGCACATCAAGTCAGGTTGTTTCAGATGGCAGGCAAAAATTAGAGGGTAACCATACAAAATGAGGCACTTTCCTACATTAACCATAAGTCAAAAATAACCTGCCATATGCCAGATCAGCAGTACACCTGAATGCATAACACACATACACTCACACACAAATACATACTCATACACTCTCATTCACACACATATTCTCACTTTATCGCTTGCACTCTTTTGTACATTTGCACTCATTAACATTCACACACAGACACTGCCACTCACACTCCCATAAGTCAATCTCTAATAAAAAATAATATATTGCTTATTCAATGTTTGTTAGAAGTATGATGTGGCGGAAAAGTGCACTTCCTTAAAAAAGCTGTACATGGCTTATATTTGGTATTCACATGTGGATCAAGCACTATGGGAAATTCACAAATCCGCTTTCTAACATGTAATATCACAGCATCCAACTGATCTTATGAAATGTTTGACTTCTTCTGCAACTATGGATTTTATGCAGTAACACTTTGCATTTTGGAGTAGGATACGCTCTGCACACACAGTGATCGACATAACCCAAATAGTAGACGCACAGGACAGACCCAAATACGACACTCCATCTATTATTGGTTGCTTCTTGGAATACTACGCACGGTTATACTCCGCTGAGTTGAGTAAGACCCACACTGAGATAAACCAGTATTTAGATGACATTGTCCTGGCATGGTTATCTGATGAGTATCAAGAATACTTTTGCCACTACATTACAGAAGATGAGATAAAAGAGGCGATTAAGTCCCTCCCAAATAATAAGGCCCCTGGAATGGACGGGTTACCCAGGGAATTCTATAAAGAATATAAAGACTAATCCCTCACATTGCTGCGTTGTATGCTGCCGGCGTCATTCGCAAGGCACTGCTGGTTACACTCCCAGAACCTGAAAAGGACCCCGTAAAATGTGAATCTTACCGACCATTATCAATAATAAATATAGACGCCAAAATATTGGCAAAAATCATTGCACTGAGGAAACAACACCTAATGCATAAGCTGGTCCTGCCGGATCAAGCCTGCTTTATACCAACAAGGTCAACAACGCAAAATCTAAGGACCACATTCGCAATGTTTCATCACCTGAACCCTGAGTTGCCAGCAGCTGCGGCCCTCTCGGATGAAGCGAAAGCTTTTGACTCTGAGGAATGGCCCTTTATGTTCACTCTGCTGCGGCAAATGGGATTCCCGAGCCGTTTCTACGCTGGATAGCGCTATTATACACGGAGCCGTATGTACGACTGAGAGTAAATGACAATACATCTGAACCTATTAATATAAGAACAGGGGACAAGGCAGGAATGCCTGATTTCGCCACTCTTATTCACACTAGCATAGAACCACTAGCATGTAAGATACGCAAAGGCATGCAGACACTGCATTGCAGTTCCAGCTCCGACCAGTCACAATATCGCTGTATGCAGACGATATGGTCCTCTATATAAGGCACCCAGATGTTAACTTAACCCCTTCGATGCTGATGACGGAGCGGTTTCGTCATCAGCATCGGTTGGGCTGTGCTGATGACGGAACCGCTCGGTCATCAGCACAGCCCCCGGGGGGAGCGCTGGCACTCGCCCCCTGGGGCATCGATCAATGTGCCTTAAGCAGGGGTGGCAGCGGAAGAGTTTCCGCTGCCACCCCCGGACCTCCCCACGCTTCCTGATGACATCAGCGCGCACAGCGGGCGCCGATGTCATCAGGAAGTGCTGGACGCACTGGAAGCCATTTCTTTCCAGCGCGTCCAGCGAGAGGAGGTAGGTTTTGGCCTCTGGTGGGTGGGGGGGGGGGGCGTTGTTCAGTGCCTTGAGGCATCGGGGGGGAGGAAACAGTGTTTTTTCTCCCCTGATGTCCCAATGCAGGGCATTCCTGGTGCATGATCGCGCACAGCGTCGCGATCGTGCACCAGGAATGCCCCACTAGACACCAGGGATTGTTTGTTTTTGTATATATTGTGTGCAGGAAGCGACCCCCTTGGGCAAGGGTCGCTTCCTTTTGGGGGCAAATTAATTTTCAGACTTTTCTGCCCCCCCTGGGGCAGATCGGCCGTTTTTCAGCCGATCTGCACCCAAGGGGGGGCAGAAAAGCCCACTAGAGCCAGGGATTCTCAATTATTTCAAAATCGGAAGCGACCCCTTGGGCAAAGTCACTTCCTTCGAGGGGCAAATACATTTCAGACTTTTCTGCCCCCCCTGGGGCAGATCAGCCGTTTCTTTGGCCGATCTGCACCCAGGGGGGGCAGAAAAGCACACTGGAGCCAGGGATTTTCAATTTATTCAAAATCGGAAGCGACCCCTTGGGCAAGGGTCGCTTCCTAAGGGGCACATTTTTTTTCAGACTTTTCTGCCCTCCCTGGGGACAGATCGCCGTTTTTTTTGGCTGATTCTGAACCCAGTGGGGGTAGAAAAGCCCACTAGAGCCAGCGAATTTTTTTTAGTAAAATTGGAAGCGACCCCTTGGGCAAGTGTCGCTTCCTTGGGCCCACATTTTTTTTAAAGTATATTCTGCCCCCCCTGGGGGCAGATTGTTTTTTTAATTTGGCCTTTCTGCCCCGAGGAGGGGCAGAAAACCCCACTAGACATCAGGGAATTCTTTTATTTTTAAATGGAAGCAACCCCTTGGGCAAGGGTCGCTTCCTGGGGGCCCAATTTGAAAATAAATATTGTGCTTGCTTCCAGGGGACATATATTTGTTTATGTGTAATCAGCCTTTCTGCCCCCATTTGTGTAGTGACATAGCCTGTGACATAGCTTGTTATAATGTGTATTGTTTTTCTTGTAAAGTGTAATGTTTTAATTTCCCCTTTTTTGTTCTTGTTCTAGGCTTTTGCTCTTTAGACTGTTGGAGTGTGCGGTTTTGTTACTGGTGGTTCTGCTGTTTGTGCAGTTGCATGTGTTTGGTAAGAGACCTTTTTTGTACTATTTCAATGTAAATGTGTTTTTTGCAAAGTGTGTAATAATACCAGTATGTTCTGTTTCTGTTTTTTGTGATTGTAAAACATGTTTTGCATTAGTGCTTGTTGTGTATTTTTTTTTCTGTACATTTGTTTTTTTTCTTCTTTCTAGTGGGATATCGTTGACTATTTGCTGTGTTTTTGCAGAGTAGGTGCTGGTGAGTGTGGCTGTATTTTGTAAGTGAATTGTATAGTTATTCAGTTTATAGATCTTTGTGACAAAGGCTTACATTTTTTTTACCTACTTTGCACAGTGTTGGTTGTTGAGTTGTTTGTGCAGTCTCCTTTCTTAGTGAGGATAATGGCTAGCCGCTGGATTACCGCTCAGCAAGTTGTTGGAATGCTTTTTGATTCTTCCTCTGACCATTGTGCTGAGACTGACTCTGATTCTGAGGCAGAGGTGGGAGGTGAAGATTCTGGTAGTGAGTTTTCTCTCCACATGGCATCGTCTGATGATGAAGATACTCTGAGTACTGATGAAGCTACTTTTGGTGTGGATGAAGTGTCTGTGTTAGAGGAGGACATTGCTGTGCCGGTAGTGCAGGAAGAGGCATCTGGGCTGCAGCCTGGGGCTGCTAGACTTCCAGTTGGTGTAGTGAGACAAGAGGCAGCTGGGCGGCAGCCTGAGGCTACAAGCTTCGGATGATGCATTTTGTTGACAATGGTTTAGCTTTGCCACGAGATCACTCTGATTGTGACCGTCTTTTCAAGATTCGGCCTGTCATTAATCATTTTGTTGATCGATTTCCTGAGATCTTTGCTCCTGGGAAAGAAATTGCAGTGGATGAGTCTTTGGTGTTGTTCAAGGGCCGCTTGGTATTTAGGCAATACATTCCTAGTAAGAGGGCACGCTATGGAATTAAGCTTTATGTGCTGTGTGACAGTCGGACTGGATATGTCACTAATTTCAGGGTGTACACCGGTAAAGAATCCAGGATTAACCCCCCTGGTTGTCCGTCGACTTTTGGAGTGACTGAGAAAATTGTGTGGGAACTTGGTCGAGGATTTTTTAACAAAGGCCATCATTTATATGTAGATAACTTCTACACTGGTGTGCGGTTGTTCAGGGGATTGGCCAAAGTGGACACTGTTGCTTGTGGCACAATCCGCTCTAACCGTAAAGGTTTCCCAAAAGAACTTGTTTGTCAAAAGCTTGCTCGGGGACAGTGCAGTGCATTGCGTTGTGAGGAGCTTTTAGCTGTGAAGTTTTCAGACAGGAGAGATGTCTACATGTTGACTTCCATACATGATGAAAGCACTGAACCGGTGACTGTTTGGGGTCAGGTTGCAGAAGCGCGCAAACCTGTGTGCATTTTAGCCTATAATAGGCACATGGGTGGTGTTGACAGAGTAGATCAGAGGTTGGAACTGTATGCTGCTCTTCGTAAGGCTTACATTTGGTACAAGAAGTTGGCTATCCATCTTTTCCACTTGGCAACCGTTAATGCTTTTGTTGTGTTCCAGCAATCTTGTTCTCAGTCAAAGATGACTTATGTAAAGTTTCAGGAGTCTGTAATAGGCAGCTTTGTTTTAGTGAAACAGGCAAGTGTTCCTAGAGTTGGAGTGGTGGAGGATGTTGCCAGATTGAAAGATCGCCACTTTCCTGATCAAATTCCTCCTACAACCTCAAAAGACTTTCCCAGTCGTAGATGTAGAGTCTGTTGGCGAAGAGTTTTGCGGAAGGAGGTTCGTATGTACTGCCCCGACTGTCCTTCTAACCCTGGGCTATGTGTACCTGCTTGTTTTAGAATGTACCACACGCAAAATAATTTTTGGGAGCATCCATGAGTGGTAAAGTGAACTGGCTGGTCTCTATTCATTAAAACTTATTGTTCAGTTTCAAAGTTGGTGTTGGACAGGCCACATGAAGGGCCGCTCTCCCCCGGCCCAACCAGGCCCGAACCAGCCACGCAAGTACCACACACCACCATTGCACGTCCACCGTCCCCGCAGGGACCCCTACACTCGAACCTGTTGACCGCGTAGGCCGACCCACTACCGGCCTGCGCGCCCATCCTGGGCGCCATCTTGGACACTCCACCACGAGGCCGCCTGGCCCCCGATCGACCTCAACCCTGGGCCTGGCCAGGCCTCAGACATTCTGGCACCAACATCCACCCAGGAGGTGAGCGGGCTACTTGGTCAGTCAATGGGAGCAAGAGGTGTCGATGGCTCTCCCCCGCCAAGTGCCGCTCGCCCATCGCCTCCCCGGGCGCTGGCTCCACCCCCCTGCTGGGTGTCTGAACCCCCTCATCCCGGACCTCCCGACCTCCAAGTGCGAGGGTCCGGACATCAAAGCACACCAGCCCTATAACTGGGGCAGCTCCAGAGCAGGACGGGAGTTGTATCTTGGAGTCGAGAGACGCAAAGAAGAACTCATCCTTGACGGACTACTGGCGCTGCCGTAGCTCTGTCTTTGCACCCTCGTCCTGCCTGCTGGCGCTGCCGCGGCTTTGGGAACCACCCTATCCTTCATCGTCGTCGGGACCTGCTGGCGTGGCCGCGGACCGTTTGTAACCACCACCTTCATCGGGACCTGCTGGCTCTGCCGCGGACCGTCGTCTTCCTTCATCCATCTCGGGACCCGCTGGCTCCGCCGCGGCCCGTTCATCTACACCACCGAGCTCGAGGATTGAGAGCTATTTCCATCTTTTTGGTAACAAGACTGTCCCGCTACCCTTTTCCCAAACAGAGACCAGAATAGAGGGGACCCCTGAGTCCAGACCTCCTTGTACCATTCTACCGTACTTAAAGAATTGCCTATAAAGTATTGTTGAACTTTATCATTGTGTGGTGTCCGTCTGTGGGGGGGAAGTTACTCGTCTGTACGGTTCGCTGGAGACGGCTCTCCCCGGAGACCTCTCCCCTTGTCCTCGGCCGACCCTCCCGGTCCGTCTAACATTGGTGGCCAGCGACGGGATCCGAATCACCGCATAAACCGTACAGAGAGTAGCTCACCCCACGGCGAATCACGATGTCAACTAAAGACAGCGGATCAACGGAGAAATTCCAGATGGAGAAATTGGACGAATACAGCCATCGTGAACTTAAACAGTTCTGTATCGAATTAGGTATCGCTACCACCGGACTAAATACCAAAGATGACTTTAAGCAGGCCCTAGAATCTTGGGCAGAAACCGGGGCTGCCGGAACCCCCGATCAAGACATCGCAGCACAAACCCCCATGGCCCCTGAAGAACGAAGAACGGGTCTCTCGCCAGACGAGATCCAGGAACGAGAAAGAACCCGACTACACGAGCTGGAAATGGCCCGGCTCAAAATGGACGTTGAACTAAAGTTGGCCGAACAGAAAATCAACTTAGAGCACCTGCGTCTCCGAGAAGAAAGAGAGGAGAAACAGAGACAAAGGGAGCTCGAGGAAAAGAAACTGGCATATGAACATGAGCGGAAATTAGCTGAAATCGACCTACGCAAACAGAATAAAGAAACAGGGGTGCCCGAGCAACCCCACACTCCAGGGGCAACAGAGAAGAAGGTACACATCCCCAAGGATGTCGTTCGAGAATACTTCCGAGAGGACGACATCCAGCAATGGTTTAAGGCCTATGAAATCGCTATGACTGCACACCGGATCGATAAAAGCGATTGGGGGGCCGGTCTGTGGGGGAGATTCCTCAATGAGGGCCGCGACGCCCTGCTGCAACTCCCGGACCACCAGATGACCTCCTATGACCATATGAAAGCTGCACTCCTCACCCGCTATGGCCTCACACCCGAAATGTACCGTCAGAGGTTCCGAGACTGCACCCGCATCCCGGGTACAACTTGGGTGGACTATGTCAATTACTTTAGCCGAGCCTTCGAGGGCTGGATCAAAGGAAGCAAGGTCACAACCTACGAACAACTGTTCAATCTTATGGTATGGGAGCATCTGTCGAACAATTGCTTCATTGAACTTCGCCAGCACCTCCTCGACAGCAAGTTAACGGATCCCCGGCAGCTCGCAGCCGAAGCAGACCGGTGGGAGATCACCAGAGTGAGTCGAAATGGGTCCTCCGAACAGAACAGGAACAACAATGGTCAGCACCGTCCCCGAGGAGGTGGAGGCCAAGGACGCGGAAGGAGCAACGCTCCGGTCACCCCCACTACCAGCACCACCCCCCCGGCCAACCGGGGCAGCACCCCAGCGCGACCGGGACATCGAGCCAATGTTACCTGCCATCGATGCCAACGAGTCGGACACTATGCAAACGACCCAAACTGCCCCCAGTACCAGAGCCCAAGACCCCGCCAAGTAGCCGCTGCTGCTCTGGGGGAGGAACAGATCTCAGAGGAACAAGAAGAATATGAACAGGAACACCAAGAATGGGAGCCAGCCGCCATGGCTCTCGCCTGCCTAGGGGGGAGAGACATGGTCCCGCGGGTCCCCCTACCCGCTAATACCCAGAAGTACAGCCAATGGGTGGGCATCAATGGACGCCGGGCTGAAGCCCTTCGTGACACTGGGGCCAGTGTAACAGCCGTCCGCTGTCACCTGGTGACCCCCGAACAATACTTACCAAACATTCTCTGCCCTGTACGTTCAGCCGATAACTCAGAAAGTCTGTGTCGGATGGCCTGCGTCCCCTTCGAATGGGGAGGGGTCTCCGGCATGTTGAAGGTGACGGTCCGAGATGATGCCCCCGTAGACTGCCTCCTGGGTAATGACCTGGAAAGCTCTCCATGGGCAGCAGTCGAACGAAAAGAACACCTGGGGATGCTGGGCGTCCCGGACTGGGCGTGCGTCACCACCCGGTCCATGACCGCCCGTGCCAACACCCGCCCAGAGGAACTCGAATGGCCGGCGCCACCGCCTCCGGTCGCCCCCGCCGAAACCACCGACCGTGACGTCCCCCCCGAACCAGCTCAACCTCCAGACCTCGCTAACCTCGACCAGTGGCCTCAAGAGGGGGGGCCCACGCAAGAACAATTTCGCCAAGAACAAAAGACCTGTCCCTCCCTCGAGGGACTCCGCCAGCAAGCGCTAGCCCAAAGCGCAGGGGATACCTCCGGAACTCACTGGGTCTACTGGGACAATGATCTGCTGTACAGTGAGCAAAGAATCGCGGAGCTGGGGGCCAGTCGAGTCCTAGTGGTACCCCTCCGTTTTAGAGACTTTCTGCTAAACCTGGCCCACGATGTCCCCCTGGCAGGACACTTGGGTCAAGACAAAACCTATAGCCGCCTGGTGACCCACTTCTTCTGGCCCAAAATGAGGGACAATGTACACCAGCATTGCCGATCTTGCCCCACGTGCCAAGCCAGTGGGAAGAGCGGCCGCAAACTGAAAGCCCCCCTGCAACCTTTTCCCGTGGTCACCACCCCGTTCGAGAGGGTCGGAATCGATATCGTAGGGCCCCTGGACCCGCGCACAAAACAAGGCCATCGATTCATCCTGGTGCTAGTGGACCACGCCACCCGCTACCCGGAGGCTGTTCCCCTGCGGACTGTGACAGCCCCGGTAGTCGGCCGGGCTCTGATGGGGATCTTCTCCCGGGTGGGCTTCCCCCGGGAGGTCGTCAGTGACAGAGGCACGAACTTTATTTCGAAATATATGAAATCTCTCTGGCAACAGTGCGGGGTTACCTACCGGTTCACGACCCCCTATCACCCTCAAGGAAACGGACTCGTTGAGCGGTTCAACCGCACGCTCAAAGGGATGATCGGGGGGTTGGAAGAGCCCCTCCGTCGCCAGTGGGATGTGCTGCTGCCGTGCCTCCTCTTCGCATATCGAGAGGTTCCCCAGAAGTCCCTGGGCTTCAGCCCATTTGAACTGCTATATGGACACCCCGTACGCGGGCCGCTCAGCCTAGTTAAGGAAGGCTGGGAGATGCCCCCTCTAAAGAACCCACCAGATGTTTTCCGCTACCTCCTAACACTCCGCAACCAGACCCGGCGATTCCGAGAACTAGCAAAAGCCAACCGAGAGGCCAGTCAGGAGGACATGAAAAGGTGGTATGACCGGAATGCCTCCTCCATCGAATTTGAACCTGGGCAACAGGTATGGGTGATGTCCCCCACCGAACCCTGCGCCCTACAAGACAAGTGGACAGGGCCCTTCAAAGTGGTCGAGCGCAAGGGTCCGGCTACCTATCTCATCGACTTGGAATCTTCCCGGAACCCCCTCCGGGTCCTCCACGCTAACAGACTGAAACCGCACTTTGTACGGACAGAACTCAGCCTCCTGATGGCCACAGACAATGGGGCTGAAGAGGACTCCGAGCCCCTCCCGGACCTCCTACGAACGCGGGAGAAAGACGGTTCCGTAGATGGGGTCCGACTCTCAGAGGCCCTCACCCGAGAGCAACACCAGGAGTGCCAAGTGCTCCTGTCACAATTCGCCAGCCTGTTCTCCCTCACCCCAGGTGTCACTTCCTGGTGTACGCACGATGTGGACACTGGGGACAGCCCCCCTATCCGCCACCGGGCCTACCGCGTGCCAGATCGGGTACGGGCCTGCATCCAGGAGGAAGTAGCCAAAATGCTCACGCTCGGGGTCATCGAGCCCTCAGACAGCCCCTGGGCCAGCCCGGTAGTACTGGTCCCCAAAGCAGCTGCCCCCGGCACCACACCAGAACTCCGGTTCTGCGTCGACTACCGGGGCTTGAATGCGGTCACCAGGACAGACGCACATCCCATCCCCCGGGCAGATGAACTAATCGACCGCATGGGAGCTGCCCGCTACCTCAGTATCTTCGACCTGACGGCGGGCTACTGGCAAATCGGCCTCACACCCCGGGCACAAGAACGTTCTGCCTTTTCCACTCCCGATGGCCATTACCATTTCACAGTCATGCCCTTCGGCATGAAGAATGCCCCAGCAACATTCCAACGGCTCGTCAATCAGGTCCTGGCGGGGCTCGAAGGATTCAGCGCCGCCTACTTAGACGACATCGCTGTATACAGCAACCAGTGGTCCGAGCACCTCCACCACCTCCGAGCAGTGCTGCACGCCCTTCAGCAAGCTGGCCTCACGATCAAGGCCAGCAAATGTCAAATTGGGCAAGGGTCTGTAACCTACCTCGGGCACCAGGTGGGAAGCGGCCTGGTGGCCCCTCTGCAGCTAAAAATTGCCGCCATCCAGTCCTGGCAGCCCCCCATTACCCAGACCGAGGTACGAGCCTTCCTGGGCCTCACGGGCTATTACCGAAGGTTCGTGAAAGACTATGGTACTATCGTGAGGCCCCTCACAGAGCTCACGTCAAAAAATCAGCCCCAGAAAGTCAACTGGACCCCAGAGTGTCAAGCTGCATTTGAACAATTGAAAGCCGCCATGTGCTCCGCCCCTGTGCTCCAGGCCCCCGACTACAGCCGGGAGTTCATCGTCCAGACGGATGCCTCCGACCATGGCATTGGGGCAGTCCTGTCTCAAGTGAACACCGAGGGCCGTGATCAGCCGGTGGCCTTCATCAGCCGGCGACTCCTACCACGGGAACAACGCTGGAGCACCATAGAGAGGGAGGCCTTCGCGGTGGTATGGGCCCTCAAGAAGCTCCGGCCCTACCTTTTTGGCACACCCTTTCGGGTACAGACCGACCACCGACCCCTGCAGTGGCTGATGCAGATGCGGGGGGAAAACCCGAAGTTACTACGCTGGTCCATCTCCCTACAAGGGATGGACTTCACAGTTGAACATCGGCCTGGGCCAGATCACGCCAACGCAGATGGCCTGTCCCGGTTCTTCCGCCTCGACGAGAAGAGTCCCCAAGAGAATGGGTAACTCTCCCCGCCTTCAGCTGGGGGGGACGCATGTTGGACAGGCCACATGAAGGGCCGCTCTCCCCCGGCCCAACCAGGCCCGAACCAGCCACGCAAGTACCACACACCACCATTGCACGTCCACCGTCCCCGCAGGGACCCCTACACTCGAACCTGTTGACCGCGTAGGCCGACCCACTACCGGCCTGCGCGCCCATCCTGGGCGCCATCTTGGACACTCCACCACGAGGCCGCCTGGCCCCCGATCGACCTCAACCCTGGGCCTGGCCAGGCCTCAGACATTCCGGCACCAACATCCACCCAGGAGGTGAGCGGGCTACTTGGTCAGTCAATGGGAGCAAGAGGTGTCGATGGCTCTCCCCCGCCAAGTGCCGCTCGCCCATCGCCTCCCCGGGCGCTGGCTCCACCCCCCTGCTGGGTGTCTGAACCCCCTCATCCCGGACCTCCCGACCTCCAAGTGCGAGGGTCCGGACATCAAAGCACACCAGCCCTATAACTGGGGCAGCTCCAGAGCAGGACGGGAGTTGTATCTTGGAGTCGAGAGACGCAAAGAAGAACTCATCCTTGACGGACTACTGGCGCTGCCGTAGCTCTGTCTTGTGCACCCTCGTCCTGCCTGCTGGCGCTGCCGCGGCTTTGGGAACCACCCTATCCTTCATCGTCGTCGGGACCTGCTGGCGTGGCCGCGGACCGTTTGTAACCACCACCTTCATCGGGACCTGCTGGCTCTGCCACGGACCGTCGTCTTCCTTCATCCATCTCGGGACCCGCTGGCTCCGCCGCGGCCCGTTCATCTACACCACCGAGCTCGAGGATTGAGAGCTATTTCCATCTTTTTGGTAACAAGACTGTCCCGCTACCCTTTTCCCAAACAGAGACCAGAATAGAGGGGACCCCTGAGTCCAGACCTCCTTGTACCATTCTACCGTACTTAAAGAATTGCCTATAAAGTATCGTTGAACTTTATCATTGTGTGGTGTCCGTCTGTGGGGGGGAAGTTACTCGTCTGTACGGTTCGCTGGAGACGGCTCTCCCCGGAGACCTCTCCCCTTGTCCTCGGCCGACCCTCCCGGTCCGTCTAACAGTTGGCATTTGTGTAGTGTATTTAGATTTAGTTGTTGTGTTAGTAGATTTGTATCAATTTGCAATTTGTTTTTGTTTTTTATTTGTATTAAAAAAAACTAAAGTATGATGTTGGTTTGCGTGTAGTGTCCATTGTCTGACGGTGTGCATGGTTTATTGCTTGGCTGGCGGTGTCTGTGGACTGGTGCTTGGCTGGCGGTGTCTGTGGACTGGTGCTTGGCTGGCGGTGTCTGTGGACTGGTGCTTGGCTGGCGGTGTGCGTGGTCTGGTGCTTGGTTGGTGGTGTGCCTGGGCTGGAGCTTGGCTGGCGGTGTGTGTGGAGTGGCGCTTGCCTGGTGGTGTGTGTGGACTGGTGTTTGGCTGGTGGTGTGTGTGGTCTGGTGTTTGGTTTGGTGGTGTGCGTGGTCTTGCGCTTGCCTGGTGGTGTGTTTGGTTTGGTGCTTGACTGGTGGTGTGCCTGGACTGGTGCTTGGCTGGCGGTGTGTGTGGAGTGGTGCTGTCCTGGCGGTGTGTGTGGACTGCTGCTTGGCTGGCGGTGTGCGTGGTCTGGTGTTTTGTTGGCGGTGTGTGTGGTCTTGCGCTTGCCTGGTGTTGTGTGTGGACTGCTGCTTGGCTGGCGGTGTGCGTGGTCTGGTGTTTTGTTGGCGGTGTGTGTGGTCTTGCGCTTGCCTGGTGTTGTGTTTGGATTGGTGCTTGGCTGGTGGTGTGCCTGGACTGGTGCTTGGCTGGCGGTGTCTGTGGACTGGTGCTTTCCTGGTGGTGTGTGTGTGGACTGGTGCTTGGCTGGTGGTGTGCGTGGTCTGGTGCTTGAATGGCGGTGTGTGTGGTCTGGTGCTTGGCTGGTGGTGTGCGTGGACTGGTGCTCGGCTGGCGGTGTGTGGGAAGTGACTTAATGCTGGTTACTACACACAGCGCTAGCTGAGCGCCACTCAATGCAATCCATGAGTTTGTGTAGTTGCTGTGTCAGGAATGTGGATGTGTGAAAGTGATGGGCCATTGATTGGCGTTGTCTGCTGGTGGAAGTGTAGTAATGTGATAGGTCCACTGCTGGCGGTGTGAATGTTTTGTATGTGTCACATGTATGAAAGATGTATGAATGGCCTGTAAAGAGGTTGGTGCCTTGTCATGGCTTTACAGCTCACGACAGTGAAGTAGTGTGGCTCACTGGTTAGAGGCGGCAGACCCGAGAGCAGAGGACGGCCCGGGACCAGGGTTCGATTCCCGGCGCGGCAGGTTTCTGGACCAGGGTCAGCGGACTCGATAATTCTCTTGCCTCGGTGCCCACTCTGATCAGCGATCACACTCGGCAACTCTGGGCATTAGCTTGCCTCATCTTCACTAACGGCCCCACCAGACCGCCGGGGATGCCTGGTCTCACCCTGGAGATACCCATTAAGGGACCATCTCTCAGGGAAGCCAGGAAGGGTTTCGCAGCGGTCGAAGCGCCTTGGGACCCTACGGGTAAGTAGTGCGCTATATAAATGCCTATACATACATACATACATGAGTCAATGGTTCAGTTTCTCATCCTTTCCATTATTAACAGTGTATTTCATTTTTTGTGAAATCACTTGCTAACCTAGCCCGGGCGTAGTGGGCGTAGTGGGGCTCCACGGAGCTACGCGGAGTGGGCGAGAAGCTACGCCCACTCCCGCACTCCGCGTAGCCCCACTACGCACCTCCCTCCCGCTCTCCTCTACATACATTATTTAAGCAAATAAGTCCCCTCGCAAAAGCTGGTGGTTTTGACATAGGCAAATTGCCTATGTCAAAACCACCAGCTTTTGCAAGGGGGGTCACCTGGGTTTTTGGCCCCGTGCTAGACAGCCATCTAGGGAAACCTACCAAACCCACACATTTCTGCAAAGTAGACACCTGGGGGCTTCAAAGGAGGTATGGCTTCCGTGGATCCTCCAACGTACCTTTACCCAGAATCCCTTACAAACCTCAATTTTAGCTGAAAAAAATCAGATTTTCACACATTTTTGAGTGGGAAAGCATGGCATCACTGGGCTCACACAAATTCCCTCCCACCCAGTGTTCCCCCAGGTCTGCCGATAAAAATGGTACCTCACTTGCATGGGTAGGCATAGTGGCTGCAACAGGAAAAGGGCCAAATCGTACGGTGGAGACTTAAAAATTACCTTTAGCAAAACAACCTTATTTTTTGGGGGGCACCTGAGTTTTTGGCCCGGGGCTCGGCGGCCATCTTTGGAAACTCCCAAACCCAAACAGTCCCGAAAACTAGACACCCGGGGGAGTCCAGGGAGGTATGGCATGCGTGGGTCTCCCAACGTTTTCCCACCCAGAATTCCCCGCAAATCTTAAAATTAGGTAAAAAACACTTTTCCATACATTTTTTGCGCGGGATCTCTGTGCCGGCACAAATGTCCTACCACCCTGCGTTCCCCTTGTTCTCCCGAGTAAAATGATACCTCTCTTGTGTGGGTGGGCCAAAGGCCTGTGACTAGGATGAGCCCAAAACAGTAGAATTCTCTGTGCTTTATTTGTCAATCCCGAACACTACAATTTCTTAAAAATTATTTTTCTGCCTGTTCTGCTTTGGCCCACCCACACAAGTGAGGTATAATTTTACTCAGGAGAACAAGGTGAACGCTGGGTGGTAGGACATTTATGCCGGCACGGAGATCCCACACAAAAATGTATGGAAAAGTGTTTTTTTTAAACTAATTTTAAGGTTTGCAGGGAATTCTGGGTAGGAATACGATGGGAGACCCACGCATGCCATACCTCCCTGGACTCCCCCGGGTGTCTGGTTTTCAGAACTGTTTGGGTTTGGTAGTTTCCCAAGTTTGCCACCGAGCACCGGGCCAAAAACTCAGGTGCCCCCCAAAAAATAAGGTAGTTTTGCAATAGGTTATTTTTAAGTTTCCACCATACGATTTGGGCGTTTTCCTGTTGCAGCCACTATGCCTACCCACGCAAGTGAGGTACCATTTTTATCGGGAGACCTGGGGGAACGCTGGGTGGGTGGAAATTTGTGGATCCACGCAGATTCCAGAACTTTCCACCACAGAAATGTGAGGAAAATGCGTTTTGTTTTGTCAATTTTTTAGCTATGCAAGGGATTCTGGGTAACAGAACCTGGTGGGAGGCAGTTGAGTCACCCCATCCTGAATTCCCGTGGGTGTCTAGTTTTCAAAAATGTATAGGTTAGCTAGGTTTCTCTAGGTGCCGGCAGAGCTAGGGTTCAAAAACTACAGGTAGGCACTTTGCCAAAAAAGGGCCAGATTTCACTGCGAAATTGAGATGCGACCACGTTGCATTTTGCGCTGTTTCCTGTCGCAGGCACTAGGCAGACCCAGGCAAGTGAGGAACCATTTTTTTTGGGAGACCTGAGGAAACGCGGGGTGGGTGGAAATTTGTTGATCCACGCAGTTTCCAGAACTTTCCACCACAGAAATGCGAGGAAAATGCATTTTTTTTGTCAATTGTTTAGCTTTGCAAGGGATTCTGGGTAACAGAACCTGGTGGGAGGCAGTTGAGTCACCCCATCCTCAATTCCCCTGCGTGTCTAGTTTCCAAAAATGTATAGGTTTGCTAGGTTTCCCTAGGTGCCGGCAGAGCTAGGGTTAAAAAAACTAAAGGTAGGCACTTTGCCAAAAAAGGGCCCGTTTTCACTGTGAAATTGCGGTGCGACCACGTTGTGTTTGCGCTGTTTTCTGTCGCAGGCACTAGGCAGACCCAGGCAAGTGAGGTACCATTTTTTTCAGGAGACCTGGGGGAACGCGGGGTGGGTTGAAATTTGTTGATTCACGCAGATTCCAGAACTTTCCACCACAGAAATGTGAGGAAAATGTGTTTTTTTTGTCAAATGTTTAGCTTTGCAAGGGATTCTGGGTAACAGAACCTGGTGGGAGGCAGTTGAGTCACCCCATCCTGAATTCAACTGGGTGTCTAGTTTTCAGAAATGTATAGGTTTGCTAGGTTTCCCTAGGTGCCGGCAGAGCTAGGGTTCAAAAACAAAAGGTAGGAACTTTGCAAAAAAAGGGTCAGTTTTCACTGCGAAATTGAGGTGTGACCACGTTGTGTTTTGCGCTGTTTCCTGTCGCAGGCACTAGGCAGACCCAAGCAAGTGAGGAACCATTTTTCTCGGGAGACCTGGGGGAACGCGGGGTGGGTGGAAATTTGTTGATCCACGCAGATTCCAGAACTTTCCACCACAGAAATGTGAGAAAAATTTGTTTCCCCCCCAATTTATTAGGTTTGCAAGGGATTCTGGGTTACAGAACCTGCTGGGAGGCAGTCAAGTCACCCCATCCTGAATTACCCTGGGTGTCTAGTTTTTAAAAATGTATAGGTTTGCTAGGTTTTCCTAGGTGCCGGCAGAGCTAGGGTGCAAAAACTACAGCTAGGCACTTTGCCATAAAAGGGTCAATTTTTAACTGCAAAATTGAGGTGTGACCACGTTGCATTTTGCGCCGTTTCCTGTCGCAGGCACAAAGCCGACCCACCCAAATGAGGTACCGTTTTTATCGGGAGACTTAGGGTAATTCAGATTTGTAAATCAACTGTTATTATCTATTGAGTTTTTATGCATTCTCCCTTCCCAATGAAAGACATTGTGTAAAAAAAAAAACATTTTGAAAAATGAACAATAATTCTCATGCTAGTATGAGTATTCCCAATTTTGAAAATGTGCAAACATATACTGTTTCTAAACTCTATAATTTGTACCCAATTCAGAAATGCATAGGTGCCTTTCATACCGATTTTTCCATGTATACATTTTCCAAGAATAGGTGCTCTATACCCGGTAAATAATAAAATACCATTGCAAGTTGCTGCTCAGTTTTTGGCTCTGGGTTCATCGGGTTCTTGGTGAAACTACAAGTCCTATATATCCCCAAAACCAGTAAGGTCAAACAGATGTAACGGTATATTGCTTTCAAAGAGATGTCAAAATTACAAGAAGTTACAGGTGAAAACGTTGAGACAAAAGGCTGTTTTTTTCAACTAATTTTCAATTATTCCAATATTTAACTGTTAGTTTCTATAAGGAAACCTTCATGGATTCAGACAAATGACCCCTTTCTGAATTCAGAATGTTGTCTACTTTTCGGAAATGTATAGTTTTTCAGGATCCATTATTGCTTTCAAACTCATTTCTACCATTAACTGGAAGGAGGTTGAAAGCTCTAAAAATAGCAAAAATAGGCTATGTCCCAGAAAAATGCCAAAACTGTGTGAAAAATGTTGGTTCTCTGGCAAAAGACTGTCATTCCCTAAAAGCTGTGAAAATGGAGATTTCAGCCCCTCAAACCCTTTTTTGATAACATTTGCAGGGAAAAACCCAGAGGCTTTCATTTGCTGCCCGTTTTTCTGAAAAAACCAAAAATGTTACTGTATTTTGCTTAATTTCTGGGACCCCTCCAAGGGAATCCCCAAACCCTGGGCACCTTTAGAATCCACATGATGTTGGAAGAAAAGGACACAAATTTGGCGTGGATACCTTATGTGGTCAAAAAGTTACAGGGGCCTAAGCGCGCACAATCCCAAATCGCCAAAAAAAGGCTTAGCACAGGAGGGGAAAAGGCCTAGCAGCGAAGGGGTTAAATACACTCATCAGCGAGTATATCATTTTACACACTACTCGGGACTCAGTATAAACTGTAATAAATCTGTGGTGATCCTACTCACGCCAGGTACAACACAATCACTGCTAGATCACCCACTACAATGGCAGACGGAACCTGCAAGGTACCTAGGCATCTGGATTCATCGGGATCCGGAGATGGTGCTGCGTGAAAACTACGGTAGAGCCACAACAAAACTAGAGGCCCAGATAGATAGATGGATCAAACTACCCTTGTTGTTAGCTGATAGGATCTTAATACAGAAGATGGTGGTGCTGCCACAATTCCTTTACCTATTCATGAACATACAAGTATGGGTTACACAACAATTATGTACCAAACTGCGTACTTCCATGCTTAGGCTGACATGATCAGGTAAGCAGGCAAGAGTGGGGTGGAAGGAACTTACCAGACCATACACTCAAGGGGGTTTTGGAGCACCAGATTTCCAATTATGATATTATTATGCACAGGCACAACATGCACACTACTGGCTACACCCACATGACCACATACCGCACATAGCAGTAGAATATGAGAGCATAAAACCGACCCTTCTGATTCTATTTATATCGGAGCCGAGATGGAACACCCCGAGAGCTGAAATACACCTGGTAAGCTGCACATCGATGATGTGGCACATGCTGGTGAAAAGAGCACATAAACTTCCAATATATGCACCAGCACTTCCCATAAACCACCACCCGCGAATAACAGTGAAGCAAGAAAAGAATATGATGAACCTACCAGGGGAAATGGGTCTCCGCACCATGGGCAACATATTTCCACACGGACAATTTATACCACAAACTGACGCCGCATTCAGTGTACATCAAACACCTTTAAAGATATTTGTGTATCTTTGGCTGCATATGGCTATGAGGGAACTATACCCCACATTCCTTGAAGAGCCACCGACACATAATGCGCGACAGATTCTATTAACGTCTCCGACACGCCAACGCTTAGTCACATGCCTTTATAACGCGGCTCAATGTGAACAATTCCGAGAACAAGAAAAATCTCTACTGCGCTGGGAGGAGGCACTCGGTAACCCCATTGCCAAGGAAGACTGCGAGTATAGTTGCGCAAGATGCAAATGCTCACATCAAATTGCAAGTTGTGAATTGTACATTTCAAATTTATACACTAAGCATATTATACACCGGTGCAATTGCATAAGCATGGTCTGCGAATAGATGACAGAAGTCATAGATGCAGTGCACATAGAGCAGACTTCTTACACATGGCTTTGGCATGCCCCAGGCTTCACCCACACTGGCAGGAGGTGACCAGCACCCTCGCTCTCATGCTGACTGAACAGATACCCAATGCGCCTCTGGTGTGCCTACTGGGGATATACAAAACCAGACAGGCTCGTAGACGTAAACTCCTGGCTGTGGCATTACTACTGGCCAAGAGACGCATAGCCCTGCGATGGGGGAGCAGACGGACACCACAGTGTAGAGACTGGATGAGACATGACATATTGCAAGGAGAGACTGGAAACATATGCAAAGGAAATACCACAGGCCTCCAGATCTAGGGACTTCTGGGAACCATTTGTGCAATACCTTAGATCCATACAAGCAGATGACTGAACACACACGCTAGTACGTAAATGGAATTCACAGTGTATGGGCTTCTATATTACAGTGTGTCGTAGATGACACGGCTGTAGCGGTCGGGTGATGTAGACTGTAAATACTGAGAACCATGCTTGTTAAGGATGCATCAAGATAAATCAACAAGCTGAAGTTGAGAACAAACAACTATTTAAATGTGGAAAAATTGTTTAAACAGGTCAACATGTGAATTCGTACATGAACAGATGTATAGTACTTGTACAAATGATGTGGAATTGTGTATTCTTTGTCTGACCAGAATAAATAAATAATAAATAAAAAAACACTTGGCATTTTGCGATTTCCAGACTCAACATACATTGTAAATAAAAAAAGCCATGTCCTGGAATAAAGTATTGCTGTGCATGGAAAGCCAAGACTGCTAAAGGTGTTACATGATCCTGAATGCAGCATCATACCCCAAAGCCTCAGCCCTATTCTCCCTCCTTGTGCCATCCCACATTCTCGGTCCATCCTCCCCTCTTGCACCTGCCCCGTTGTTGCAGATAGAGTTAAGTAGTCATCTAGTACTATGGAAAGAGCAGGTATTCATGTGGGTGCCTTCTGAAGAAATATGTGTATATTCATAATAACTGTATACATTTGTATATATCCAGAGTAAGAGGTGTGCTCATGTAAGTGCTGGGTGGTGGTGAATAGTGTGAGTGAGTGCCGCGTGAGCGGTGCGTGTGTAGGGTGAAAAATGTGCCGATGTGAGTGTCAGGTGAGCTGCATGAATGGAATGTGAGACGAGGGCCTATGGGAGTGTTAGGTGAGAGGAGTATGTGCAGAGTGAGAAGAGCGAGTGTAGTGTGGTGTGGGCATTGTAAATGCAGGGTGATTGGTGTGCCTGTGTACGGTCCCAGGTGAGAATGAAGAGTGATCTACGAGAGTGACTGTTGAGAGGAGTTAGTGCAGGGTGATGGTGTGTCCCTATGAGTTCCAGCAGACTTTTGTCCCTATGTGCATGCAAGGTGAACAGAGTGCCTGTATGAGTGCAGGCGGAGAGGTTTGTCCATGTGAGTGCAAGGTGAGAGGAGGGAGTGCAGAGTGAGTGGTGTGACTCCAGGGTGAATAATGTGCTTGTTTGCGTGGTGTGAGTGCAGGGTGAGTTCTGTGCCCAGGTGAGTGAGTGAGGTGAGCTGCATGAGTGACAGCAGTGCCTATGTGAGTGCACAGTGATCGATGCAACAGTGTGAGAGGAGTGACTGCAGGGTGAGTGATGTAGCCAGATGAGTTTGGGTGCAGTTGAAAGTGCAGAGAAGGACGAATTAATGCGTGGTTAGTGATGTGCTTGTTTGGGTGAGGTTACAGTTAACTGTACTTCTTGGCCCTTTTTTAGGAAAAATGAATTTTCGGGAAACATTGAATAATTTTATGTATTTTAAGAATGTGTAAAATGTCTTTTATCTGTTACCTCTGCTTTTATGATTTTATATGACTAGAATTGAATAAAGCTTATTTGATTGATTGAGTGAGATTGCAGAGTGAGCAGTGAGAGCGATAGGAGAGTGAAGTGTCACATGAGTAGAGGGTGAATAGTGTGCCCGTGAGATTGCATGGTGAGTACATGGTGATCAGTGCAAGTGCAAGGTGAGTGGTGTGAGTGCAGGGTGATCACTGTGAGCGCAGGATGAGCAGTGGGCTCATATGACCACAGGGTAAGTGAAGGAAGAACGGCATGAGTTCATGGTGAGTGGCATGAGTACAGTGTGGTTGCTGTGAGTGCAGGGTAAGAGGTGAGCAGTGACCACAAGGTAAGAGGAGGATGAACGGTGTGAGTGTAGGGTAATAGCATGAGTGCATGGTGAGCAGTTAGTCAGTGTGATCTCTATGAGTGTAGGGTGAGCGGTGAAAGTGAAAGGTGAGTGGAGTGTCATGTACGTGCAGGGAGAGCGGTGTGCTCGTGTGAATGCAGGGTAGGAGGGTGAATGTGTGAGTTTACGGTGAGCGTTAAAGTGGAGGGTGAGAATGAGAAGTGCAATGTCTGAATGCAGGATATATTCCCAGACACAGGGAGTAACTCAGCAATAGCCTATCACATCTGAAACCCTATGTTAGGCTGTCAATAACGTGCTCTTATACATCAATCAAGGATGGAGGGTGGAGGAAATAAATAATGTGCTGATCCTGCCACAAACTTTCAGTCTTGTGATTCAGGTTGCCAGCTAGGTATTTTGATGTCCCACCCAGTACAAAAATAAGCAAAATCACCTAAAAACGATATTTTTAGCACTTATCTGTGCATACTTCAAACAGCAAACATAAATAGAAAACACATTTAAATGTGTTCTAGGGCTGCATTAAGGATCCATGACTAATAATTAAAGGAAACAAAGACAGAATTTATTTACAACCTTCTTTAGTTCCAAGGCAAGGCCCTCCCGGCTTTTTAAACAACAAATGGCTGGTACTTTTGTTTTGGAAAGGTGGCATCCCTACTTGTGATATACCTTTTCATGAAATGCATTCTCCAACTGTGGCAGTAATAGAGCAATACAAATGTAAGGAATAGGCAGAGTGGGGACCCAGAGGGTACTGGAATCAGTGAAAAAAACTAAGCCTCATTAACCAGTTTACAAAGGCATGCAAATATGTAAATGATCTTTTAAAGATCTGTGAAATACTCAGTGGTGGCGGAAATAAGACTAAAGAGACTGCCCAGCTGGTGCCACAGAAGCTCAAGCGATAGGGGCTAAAGCCCTTTGAGCCCTATGAGTGGTGCCTGCCAGGACCTCAGTGTGTTCACAGGCAGCTTTGCCTCATTCCCCGCAGTCCGAGTGTGTTTTGGGTGTTTCTCATCGTTCCCCAACAATCACAGACAACTAGTAAAAATAGTCAACTACTGGATATCCCATTTAATGAATACATACAACCCTGTGATCCCTGATCCCATCATATGGTCTCTCGTTTATGGGGTGACAATCACATTCAGCTCAGGTTGAGCCCTTTCTGTAGGTATTATCGCGTATACTTACTAAGATTTTACGCCGTGTTTGCATCAGAAAAGTGCCGCTAAACTAGGCTTTTTTTTTTAACCTATTTACTTTCCAGCGCAAAACCTGCTGGAAAATCACTTGAAAGTAACGCAAAGCAGAGCACGGACCTGCTTTACATTACTTAGCGCCAAGGGCACATTCTATAGGTGGTGCATGGGTGTTCCCATGCAACCACCTAAGGTTTTTAATCGAAAACCCTATTTACCTAAAAGAAGTAGACAAGGTTTTAGGGCAAAAACTGCACCCATTTCAAATAGGTGCTATGAAGGAGAAATGCTTTAATTTGTTCTTTCTTTTCTGACTTTGCATGTGTGCTGCAATGTACAACACACATACAAACTGGGAGAAGGTTTAAAGTTAATCGAAGCATTGTATTTTGTACTGAAAGGGTCTCGTTCCAGTGCAAAACCTATGCTAGACTCACAGAGACACTTGCACTATGGTGCAGAGGTGTGTCCGTGGCGCACGGCAGCACATTTCTGCACAGATGCTAGGGAGGCGGGAGGAGAGTGCTACAATGCTGTAAATATGGCGCTCTTCTCACGGAGCGGCAGCACTGCCCTGCGCGATCATCTCGTATATCTGGGCTTTCAATATCTTGTAAGAATGGCGGGAAAATCTACTCGTCCTGGAACGCTTCCTCGCGACGGAGCACCTGCCCAGAATGTGGGTGGATCCCATCCTTGACCCGCAGAGGTAGATTTACTGATAACTGACCTTGTGCGTCATGGAGACAGCAGTGTACTGACACATGGTGGTGCTGCTCTCTTCTCAAGCGCTGGCGCACAACCAGGCTGCCTTTAACCGTGCACGCATCTTTGCACCATTGTGCAAGGGTGTCTATGTGAGTCTAGCATAGGTTTTGTACTGGAAGGGAAACCTTCCAGTATAAAATACTATGCTTAGACTAACTTTAAAGCGTTTCCCACTTTGGATATGTGCTGAACAGTGCAACACACATTGAAAGTCAGAAAGGTTTGAAGAAAGAAACCTTTTTTTGCTCCTACGAGAAGGAGGTGTATTTTTTGGCACGAAGCCCTGTCCACTTGTTCTTAGATACGGCTTTGCATCCAAAATTCTTGGTTTTACCCCCATAGAACGCCCTTAACGCAAAATAGCAAATAGTAGCACCAACACTACTTTGCTCTACTTTTTTTAGGCAACTTTCCAGGGGCAAAGTTCATTCAATGTAATGCTAACATAGCAGAGGTGACAGCGTACAGTGCAAGAGAAACCTACCTCTGAGGGACACAGCAATATGACTCCCAGCACGGGTGGGACTTGGCCCAGGGTCAGACTGGGAAAAAAAGGCCCAGGCACCCAAAAAAACTAGGCCCCCATTAGCGTACCAGATAGTTGAAAAAGAGGCCCACGTTTGGAAATCAGGCCAATTTCAAACATTTAAAGACAATTTATATGGGAACTGGACAAGGGAGTGTTTGTCAAAATACTGAGTTTTTATGACAGACATCTAATAATATTGGTTGTATGACGTTACAACGCATACTTTTACAACGCACACCTTTACAACACATTTTTTACAACGCAACACCCATTACAACGCATTCCATTACAACGCATACTACCTTTACAACGCATACCATTACAACGCATAACATTACATTATATGTATGGTAAGTATTGGATAGTGTAGGGGTAAAAATGACTATTCTAACTCCAGGGGGTGCAACAGCTGGGTAAGTGTTGGATGGTAATGGTATGCGTTGTAATGGTATGCGTTGTAATGACTGCGTTGTAATGACATGCGTTGTAATGGTATGCATTGTAGTGTCATGAGTTGTAATGGTTGCGTTGTAATGGCATGCTATGTAATGGATGTTGCGTTGTAAAAGTTGCGTTGTAAAGGTTGTTGCCCATTAATATTATAGTCAGAATATCGTTTTCTCGGTAAGTTCCTGTAGATGAGTACATATTAACAATTCTAAAGCCCACATCTACGTGTCGTACCAATACATATGGGGCAGTCTTACATAACGTGCCCTGGGGGCGCAACGGGCGTTTGTGCCCGCTGTGCGTGTCCCCCGGGCACTTTGGAAATACAGAAGGGGCCGCAGACACTTGCCCGGCAGCTTCTGTAATACCGACAGCGCGGGTGCACATAAAGTGCCAGCGCGTTCCCTCACTTGCATGGCATGCCCTGTGCAAATGAGGGAATCCCTTTGCCTCTGCGCCTGCACCGTAATACCGACGAGGGCACAGAGGCATAGAAGCCCTCAGAAGGTGCACTGACAGTGCCATTTAAAAGGTGATGCACTGTCAGTGCACCTCCTCAGAGCAGCCCTCTCCAGGGGTTAAAAAGTCCTATGGACCCCCCAGACACCCCTTGCAGGCAGACGCATTCACTTGTGGTAAATAAATAAATAATACCCTATTTTTGACTAGACTTATAGCATAACAGATAGCTCAATAAAATAAGAGTCAAGATTCGAGGTAGTAGGAGTTTCTGCAGGTTTATTACAGCATAAGGACAGGATCAGGACAACCTGCATAGGAATAGGACAATAAGGCCCGGCAGCTGCCGGGGCTGGGTCTGGGATGAGCGCGCTAACATTCAATAACAAAACATTGACTTATATACATAGCGCAAACACATAGCATTACATTGCAGTAGGCGTAGCGGTGGGTGGAGCAGAAGGCGTGACGCGTAGCAGTCGCGAGAGATAACAGTAAAAGTAGGTGTAACTGGGCGTATACATAGACATGTGGTGCAAACGTAACAGAATATGTCATGAATGGGCGGAAACTTTGGAGGGGGCTACCTAAGGAGCCGGGACCTCTAACCTAATGGTGCGCGAAAACTGGCAATGACGTGTTACTAGGAGAAGCTGGGGGCTATGAACTCTGTGCTAGGAGCAGAGACTAGAGTCTGAAGGGTCGGAGCGACATGTACCTAAACCCTATCTGGTATCTGATGTTTAGGGAACATGTTGATATAAACTAGAAGTCATGAGGGGAAAAGCTAACTTGATTCTAAGACTGGACCATGCATTATTCTACATGTAGTGCGTGATGAAGAATACTAAATGACCATTAAATACAGTATTTCTCTAACGTGGAGACGAGAAGGCTAGACAATGACGGAAACTATTGATGCAGTTCAGTAGCTTAGGAATGCAGAGGAGGAGGACTGAACTGATAACTGGAACTATAACATACTTTTGGCAGACTCAGAGGCAGAGCCAAGCTGCACCGGGCACTGCGAGGCAGGAAGTAAGTGAAGGGTCGAGGATACAGGTGGGGGCTGTATCGCTCCTCAGCGAGGCTTTCAGGAGACAGGAGCTGAATCTGTGGTCTGGGCCCTTTTGAGGCCTAGAAACGGGGATTTTATAATGGAATAACGTGCACACTGAGAAACGTGGCAACATTACTCTACATAGGCCTGATATTCGTAGTATTCACGAGGACTGGAAAATAGCATACTAGAGGTGGACACAACTGGAATTGCGTCATTAATCAGGCATGGGGAATAACATATGCATATTGGTCATGCACACATAACATATGATGGATGAAGCGTAGGGACACAGAACATGGCAAAATTTACTTTTCCACATTCCCTCCTTGTCACTACGTTTCCATCAGGAAACATCAATTTTCATGATACCATCTATCATTTCATACAGTACCATTTGCTCGTCTCGAATTGTCTTGGAACGGGATTTAGAACGGGGCTTGGGACTAGGAATACAAGAGGTAGCACACATGCTGCAAATCGCAGGGCCACATTGTATACAGAGGCAGCAGCTTAATATGATCGCTACTGCAATACCTAGAAAGGACAGGACTTTCCATCCCCATACGGAAATTACATTCCAGAACCAACCGGACCATGTCCAGGTGCCTGGATCTTGATGTAACAGATGGGCAATTTTATGGAGTCTGGTTATAGCTGAATAAACAGACGGCGCGTTATTTGGAATGAAAATGCAGCAACTAGATCCGATGACTCTACAGGCCCCGCCCCTATCGGCCAGTATGACGTCAAGGACGAGACGATTTTGCAAAACGACAAATCTCATAGCAGATTGTTCTTCGGTTAGGTTACCTAGAGCAGAGGCAGTCTCATCTACTACAGCTTCAAGGGTTCTTGTTAACCTACGGATTAGCTTACTGTTTACAACTGTGCCTAAATAAGGGAACACACCTTTATCAATATCAATGAATTGCTCTGCAGCAGTTTCAGTATAATCGACAATCGGGAGATTTCTCTTGTGTCTGGTATGTACTAGGAAGGAATTCCTATGATAGTCAGGTGGGGCTAGGAAAACAGGTGGCAGTAGGAAGGCAATGTAACAGGTTCCCTCCCAATCGAGGGGCAGACGGACATATGCAGTTTGACCACAAATAAAATAAGAATGACGTGAAGCTTTGAAAACAGATTTCCCACTGTCACTATATTTGACAACAGTAGTACATTCACTATGACCTATGTGTACAGAACCATAACTACGGACACATAATTCGCCTTTGACTGGTAGTACTGAAATAGCAGGTAAGTCTGGAGTAGTATCAGACTGAACATTCAGGACCATGAAATTCGACGAATAATTACCTAAATTATATACTTCATTTTCTAGATCTAAACCTGTTCTGTGGGGGAGACCTTGCTTGTCTGGAAAACATGTACTGTTAAGAAAAGACATATCTGTTGAGGATGACGTTAACGTGGACCATGCTCCACACGAACCATTGTGTGAGAATGGATAAGGAAAGAGTGGCAGAACTCCCTTCGGTGTCTGAAAAGGGGGGAGTCGACCACACACCCAACAATTAGTAGCATTGCTGGTCTGGTGTGAATAATGTAACATACGGATAAATGTGTTGTTGCGCATAGCGAGGCGGTAAGAATATTCGTGAGGAGGCAGATCACTAAACGTGTGCTCTACTGTAGCATTAGCAGACATATTTGCATGAGGAACTGGAAAACACAGGAAAAGTGCGTAGCTGGTGCAGGAAATCATTATGCTGAGAAATAATATGAAACTCAGAAAAACGATACATTTGATTGAACTTTGACTGACTCTCTCACTATGGGGGTCTATTTTATACATGTCAGAAACAATTTAACCGTTTCACCTAGGGGAGGACTTATACAATCAAACTGACTGACTTATTTTACTAGACCTTAACTTCAACTTATACTCCTGCTGCGGAGTTTTCTCTAACAAGGGAGGGGTTGTAATAATGTCTTGTGCGGGACAGTCCTTAAGAGCAATATTTTGGCAGTCTTTCGAATCCTGGGAAATGTTTTTAGACGCTGGTTTCAATCCTTTGAAAAGTTTTACATGAGAAAGGTGGACCCACCCCTTCCTGCCTTCCAACTTGACGGCAGTTCGGGTGGTCAAGAGGACCTGGCGTGGCTCCTTCCAACGTGGTTCCAGCGGACTTGATCTGTCGAAATTTCTGATCATCACAAGGGAGCCTGGAACGATCTCGTGCGGTGCCACCTCGGTATTGTCTGGAAATGCGGCGGCAACCTGTGAACGACATGAGTTGAGGGCAGACATCAAGGAAGCTAGGTAATCTGTCAGCATATTACATGAAACATCGGTAATACTTCGGGGTCTAGGAGTACCCCACATGTTAGGGGGGCGGCCGAATACGACCTCATACGGGGACAGACCTGATCTGGAATGTGCGACCATACGCATATAAAATAAAGCGACTGGCAGAGCTACTAGCCAGTCCACACCCTTGTCTTTACATATTTTAGCAATTCGAATTTTCAGAGTCTGATTATGTCTTTCGACTAGTCCAGCTGCTTCAGGATGGCGTACACAATGAAACTTCCACTGGTACCCTAACAACAGGGAAACGTGTTTCATGAGTTCAGATGAGAATGGCTGGCCGTTATCAGAATATACGACTCTAGGGAGTCCGTATCTAGGGAAAAATTCACGAACCAACTGCTTGGCAGTGGTCGCGGCTGTGTAATCTGGGACTGGATATGCTTCTGTCCACCTGGACAAAGCGCATACAACTACAAGGACATACTTGAAACCTCGACATCGCTCCATTTGAATATAATCCATCTGGAGGACCTCAAAAGGGTGGTCAGGGGGCTGGAAACCACCTTGTTCCACCGGGACACTTTTACCTGGATTAAACTGACAACATATCATACAGGTACGGACTTTCTGCTTGGCTGCAGCTCGTAAATGCTTGTTGAACCAAATGTTCTGGGTACTGTCTAACATAGCTTTTTCTCCTAAATGTGCTGGACTATGTGCGGTATTGATAATGACTTGAACCATAGAATCGGGGAGAAACCATGTGGCTCTACCCTTCGTTAACCATCCTTGATCTGTCTGGACCCCTCCTTGTTCGGACCATTTCTTGATTTCATCGGGAGTAGCATGTAACTGTATATCTATGACATCTTGTGTAGGGTCCTTAACTGTCATGCATGTAATCAGATCTGGAGTATGTGTCATATTAACTGGAATGTCTGGAGTCTGTGCTGTAAGCTTGGCTGTGCGGTCTGCTAGATCATTACCTTGGGAAATAATGTCAGTGACTTTCGTATGTGCTTTGCATTTCATGATAGCAATAGATGTCGGTAAATGTATGGCATCTAACAGGGCTTGAATAAGGAGACCATGCTGAATCTTGGTTCCATGAGAAGTCATGAAACCTCTCTCCTGCCAGAGCACTCCGAAGTCGTGTACAACTCCGAATGCGTAACGTGAATCTGTGTAAACATTGACTTTCAGGTTCTTGGCATGTATACAGGCTTGTGTCAGAGCGACTAGCTCTGCTGCTTGAGCGGACAGGGTATCAATACGGTGTGTTTCAATAACTTCAGTGTCAGTAGTCACTGCATACGCGGCGACTAGTTCTCCTGTACTAGTTCTCATACATGAACCATCTACATAAAGTGTCAGGTCAGGATCTGGTAACGGAATGTCTGTCAGGTCTTGTCTTGGCTTTGTCGTAATGTTAACTACTTCCACACAGTCATGTGGGTCTGGATTTGAATTAACTGATGGTAACAGTGTAGCAGGATTCAGAACGTTGCAGCGTCTAATTTCTATGTGTGGCTGGAACAGTGTCAATTCATAACCTGTTAAACGTGCAATTGTCAAGTGCTGTGTTTGTGTTCGGTTTAAAAGAACTTCTACTGAATGTGGGACTTGTACTGTCAAGGAATGTCCTAAAACTATGGAATCACTTTGTCTGATAGCTAGTGCTGTGGCTGCAACTGACTTGAGGCACGCAGGCAACGCCTGGGCGACTGGATCTAATGTGCTCGAAAAATAAGCACAGGGCTTGTATTGACCTGCTTGATCTTGTGTGAGAACAGATAATGCTGTACCTTCCCGTTCAGTAACGAAAAGTGTAAAAGGCTTACTGTAGTTCGGTGTAGCTAGAACTGGAGCTTGACATAGGGCTTTCTTTAACTCGTTAAAACTAAGTGTATGTTCAGATGTCCAAGGGAGGACAGTCGATACGGCTGCCTCCTGTGTCGTTAACTGTATCAGTGGCTTGGCTAGAAATGCATACTGGGAAATCCATTGTCTACAATAAGAAGTAAGGCCGATAAAGGCACGTACCTCCTTCTGGGTTCTGGGCCGGGGAAGACTCGCTATTAACTGGATACGGTCGGGTGTCAACTGCCTACCCCTCTTGGACAGCAAGTGTCCTAAGTATACCACTTGCTGGACACAGAATTGAAGCTTCGAAGGTGACACCTTGTGCCCCATCTCGGCTAGAAAATACAGAACTGTAAGTGATGCTCGCTCGCAAGCACGTTCAGAACGGGCTGTGATCAGTAGATCATCGACATACTGGAGCAGGGCAGTGTCAGTTGGCATGTGAATATTGTCTAGTTGTCTCTTGAGTGCTTGACTGTAAATACTAGGGCTTTCTGTGAAACCTTGAGGAGCGCGTGTGAACATATAGCTCCTTCCATTTAAACAAAATCCAAAAAGAAACTGGCTGTCTGGATGAATTGGAACACTAAAAAATGCATTCTTGAGGTCTATGACAGTGAAAAACATGGCTTCGGAATCAATGGCTGTTAACAGGGAAGAAATATCTGGAACAACTGGGTACTGAGGAATAATACATTTGTTAAGCTCTCGTAAATCAATCACTAATCGATATACTGGGGGTGCATTCGGATCAGTACGTTTCATGACTGGAATGATCGGAGAATTGCATACATTGGAGTCAGTTTCTACAACTACTCCTTGAGCCATGAGCTCGTCAATAATTTTGGATAAGGCTGCTACAGCCTCGGGTGGCAATCTGTACTGTCTGATTCGGGGTAACACTACACCTGGTTTGAGAGTCACACGATGGGGTGTGATTTGCATGTAACCTACATCAGTTGGACCTTGCGCCCATAAATGCTGTGGAACATTAGACAATCTTGAATCAAAATCTCGTAATACATAGTGACCCTTAAAGTCACGTAGGAACAGACGTATTCCCTCTGGGGAACAGCAAATAACTGCACCTAACTCTTTCAGTGTCTTAATACCTAATAGATTTTCTGGACATGACTTAGTAAGTAACAGATCAGTAGTACGGGACAATGGACCTACTTCTAGAGTAACTGGCTTAGATATTTCATTAACTATTGGCTTTCCTGAAAATCCAAGGGAAACATTTCTTGAGCCTGAGAGCGGAGCCCCTGGAACTTCGGCATGACTAATTGTGGTCCTACTTGCCCCTGTATCGATCAAAAACTTTCTGTCTTTCCCTAATACTTGACTGTGAACATAGGGACCTTCTTGATCTACAGGTATCTCGATGAGAGGCAAGCCTACCTCCCTCTCTAGGCTGTTTCATGAATATGACTGATACTCTGGATACTCGGACTGTGCATACTGGTACATCTGTGATGTAACATGCTGTGTTGCAGCAATAGGCTGCGGTACTGTAACTGTCTGTGGTGCATTCTGTGACTGAGGAGTCTGTGAAACTTGTTCTTGTCTCGGCGGACGTGGTCTTTCTTTAGTCTTACCAGTAGCTATGTTGTGTTTCAGAACTGCACACTCGTTTATAAAATGACCTGGCTGTTTACAATAATTGCAGTTCCCTTTAACGGGAGCTGCAGGATGACTGGCTTGATTCGGACCCCTCTTCTGACTGTCTTGAGGAACAGATTGTGCAACTAGCACTTTCATTTTTGTGTCTTTCATACGTTTTCTCTCGTGTTCTTGCTCTTCCCTGATTCTATTCTGGTGGTACTGGAGCATCTGGAGCATCTGGGACGGAGTATTAGCTTGCCAGGTGCTTTCGACTTTCAAAACTCGGTTTTTAATTTGTGGACTTGAATTCTCGACTAATTTGGTGACGAAAAGGTGAGGGTATGACTCACTACTTGTCTTGAGACCACTGTTGATACTGAAACATTTCTCAAATCTAGAATAAAAATCACTAATATCCTCGTCTTGTTTCTGTTTACAGGCTGAGATTGCATCCCAGTCTTCTTTCCTAGTTGTCAATAATCTGGGTAAAACTTGAATCAATAATTCTGGTAAATCTTTACATTTATCTCCAAGACCGGTACCTGGTACTCTTGCCTTGTCTTCAGCTTCTAGAGCTGTCCAATCGATCTTTTTCTCTCCCACCTCCCATTCCTTTTCCTTTAACTTTTCATACACCCCTGCGGGTAACAGGACCTTTAACATTTTAATGATATCTGGGTAAGTGTATTCTCCCATACGGAGCATGTCTTTTAATTCTCTATGGAACCCTGCTGGATCTTTGTCATGACAGGGAATTAATTTCTTCATTTCAAGAAGTTCCATCTTTGAAATTGGAGTGTATACAAACACTCGTTGCATTACGCCACCCGCCCCTTGGACTGGGTGGACTTCTCGTAACGGATTCTGTCTGTCTATGTAGAATGATTTACTTTCTGGGGGTGAGACATGAACAAAATGCGGGTTCAAAAACGTTCTATACTTGTGACGCTGTTCTAGAATGACACTAACTAAATCGGTACCTAGACCTCTCCATCTATACTGGAGTAACTCGTTCAGGATATCGTGCAACGGGCCTGGATCAGAATGTTGACCCTCATACTGAGTAATGAGGTGCTGGATCATATACATACCCACCAGTCGTTGCTCGGCTGGGGGCAATTTCAGAAACATTTGTGCCACTATTTCGTCTGGAAAAGTGGTAGAATCAGTAATCCATCGGACTGCTGATCGGGCTAGTTCTTGTTCATGCATAGTACTTAGTTCACTGTAACCGACTCGTGATTTCAGAATGTGATCGGTAGCTTGAAATACTTGTTCTAGGGAACCTTGTTCTGGTGCTAGATGTTGAAAAAAAGACTTGGGTTCTAGACGTAAATGGCGATCTGGAAATCTGGATTTTCCTACATACGCTATTCTGGCGGGATTCTCGTTCTCTTCCTCTTCAGGATCAGAGATACTTTCTTTCTCGCTTACTTGTGCTGCTTTACGCTGGTCGTGTAACCTTATTATTTCTTTACGAATTTTCTTGTACATACTCTCCATGGCACTGACGGTCTTGTGCTTACCCTCGGCTATATTATCACTCCACCTTGTCAGGATTCTCATTTCGGCGGGGTCTTTAGACGGGTAATCTTGTTCTCTTATTAAACAATTGATCAGGAACTTTAATATCATGAGCTGAATCTCGGCTTTCCTTTGAGACATAATCTCGCCAATACTTTCTGGATCATCCCCTGTACGGATGAAACGATATATTCTGTCTAGATCTTCTTTCATATTCGGTAAGGTGACTAGATACTCGGTCACCCTCCTTACACGTACGGAATATAAAACCATATTATACTCGCCTGGGACTGCGTCATAGACACATTCGTTAAGGGCTTGTCTGATTTCTGTGACAGACTTATTACTTTTAGGAGTACGCTGTGATGCTTGAGCATGTAATTCGAGTGCTGATAAACGTTTGTGTGGCGGCGGGGTTTGAGGAAGACCTCCCCCTGCGGCCCCTAAACTAGAATCGTCGACTGACATTCTTCGTCCTGGCAGGGTCGGTAATTGTACTTGTATGGCGGACTGGGCCGGGGGAGCTGTTAAGGGCACCCCGGTGTCTGGAGGAGCATGAATTACCTGGTTTACAGGGACTGGCGGAGCGCGGACAGGATTTGCATATTCGGGGACTGTGTCGTCCAAATAGGACGAAATAAAAATATCAGCTGCGGTCGGTTTGTGACGTAGCTTGGTCGGAACTAATGGCGGCGGGAAATTACTGGATGCCTCTGGGGTCGCTTTTGGCAGGCCTTCGGCAAGAAGAGGATACATACCCTTAATAAGGGCATGCCTCTGTCTGTCTGACTGTTCTGCTTTGACTTGTTCACCTATCTCGATTAATTCTCTTTCTTGGGCTCGTTCTTGGGATTCTCTACTTAACTCTGACTTTCTGACTTCCTTTTCCGTTCTTTTATGAGCTTCCTTGCGCCATAACTCGATGGCATCTTTCTGTGACTGTCTGGCTTTCTTTTTCCATAATGCTTCTTCTACTCGCATGATACATTCGGTATCCCATGTACCCGATACGGGCCATCTATACTTTTCTTCTAACTGTTTGGTATACTCTACCCATAAAACTAGATACATTATGGCGCTTATGCCATGTTTCTGATACATAAAATGACCTGGACTGTCCCTAGGCGGGACAGGAACTGCTTCCTCTAACAGACCCTTTCTAGTTTTTAACTGGCGTAACTTGGAAAAGAGCGGCATTCTAAACTTGAATCGGAACACAATACAATACACGAAAAACAATAACAATTGGGAAAACAATTCAGGCATACCACGACATTGGAAATACATTAAACAATATCATAACATAACAGTTCGAACAGAATACTACCTGAAAATACTGAAAACAGAAACAGAACAGAATTCTCGAGAACGGAACAGACTAGAGTTACTGGATGCACTGCTGTAACAGTACGGAACATACCGGTCCCATAAAGGAACGCATCAAGACCCGTATCCACCTAGGTGAACACTTCGTTTGTGGGCTTGGGTACCACCAACCCACGGACCAGGAGTCAATTTAGATTGGTCCTGTCTAGATACTACCCCAGCAATGGTACTCACCGGGCAGCATGGAACGGAAAGTCTCGAACGGGACTGGACTACGACGGACTTCGGACTTCGGACTTCAGTTACGGGTGGGCCTCCGGATACCTCGGACCTTGGACTCTCGGCTTGGGCTCTGGTCGGGACTCGCCGCGTTCCTCCACCGTCTCGTTTGGATGCTGGACCGCCTCCTCCGTCTCCTCCGTGGGCCTGAGGGATACTTGGAGCAGAAATATCTGCCAGTGCACGGTATGGTTCCGTCACGACTGCAGAGGGTCAGGGGGTCGGCGTGGCTTCACCGACGCGTGGGGAAAGGGCAAGTCCCTATTCGGGCGCCATTATGTGGTAAATAAATAAATAATACCCTATTTTTGACTAGACTTATAGCATAACAGATAGCTCAATAAAATAAGAGTCAAGATTCGAGGTAGTAGGAGTTTCTGCAGGTTTATTACAGCATAAGGACAGGATCAGGACAACCTGCATAGGAATAGGACAATAAGGCCCGGCAGCTGCCGGGGCTGGGTCTGGGATGAGCGCGCTAACATTCAATAACAAAACATTGACTTATATACATAGCGCAAACACATAGCATTACATTGCAGTAGGCGTAGCGGTGGGTGGAGCAGAAGGCGTGACGCGTAGCAGTCGCGAGAGATAACAGTAAAAGTAGGTGTAACTGGGCGTATACATAGACATGTGGTGCAAACGTAACAGAATATGTCATGAATGGGCGGAAACTTTGGAGGGGGCTACCTAAGGAGCCGGGACCTCTAACCTAATGGTGCGCGAAAACTGGCAATGACGTGTTACTAGGAGAAGCTGGGGGCTATGAACTCTGTGCTAGGAGCAGAGACTAGAGTCTGAAGGGTCGGAGCGACATGTACCTAAACCCTATCTGGTATCTGATGTTTAGGGAACATGTTGATATAAACTAGAAGTCATGAGGGGAAAAGCTAACTTGATTCTAAGACTGGACCATGCATTATTCTACATGTAGTGCGTGATGAAGAATACTAAATGACCATTAAATACAGTATTTCTCTAACGTGGAGACGAGAAGGCTAGACAATGACGGAAACTATTGATGCAGTTCAGTAGCTTAGGAATGCAGAGGAGGAGGACTGAACTGATAACTGGAACTATAACATACTTTTGGCAGACTCAGAGGCAGAGCCAAGCTGCACCGGGCACTGCGAGGCAGGAAGTAAGTGAAGGGTCGAGGATACAGGTGGGGGCTGTATCGCTCCTCAGCGAGGCTTTCAGGAGACAGGAGCTGAATCTGTGGTCTGGGCCCTTTTGAGGCCTAGAAACGGGGATTTTATAATGGAATAACGTGCACACTGAGAAACGTGGCAACATTACTCTACATAGGCCTGATATTCGTAGTATTCACGAGGACTGGAAAATAGCATACTAGAGGTGGACACAACTGGAATTGCGTCATTAATCAGGCATGGGGAATAACATATGCATATTGGTCATGCACACATAACATATGATGGATGAAGCGTAGGGACACAGAACATGGCAAAATTTACTTTTCCACACACTGACTGCACCCACCAGCAAGGGGATCTCTAATCCCATTCAAAGGCGCAGGCGGGTGCCGCCTGCACAGTGAAAACACGGAGCGCCTTCAAAGCAGCTATTCCCCTTTTCTCCTGAATGAACTGCCCCAGGGCAGCATGAGTTTGCGGCTGCCCTGGGGGCAACGCGTTCGCTGTAATAAGGCACATTTGTATTGTTCAAACCGGGCGCACCTTTTTAAAGGTGCGCCCGGCGCAAACAATGAAAATGCGCATATTGTGTAATGAGGCCCTTGGGACTCAGATGTGTTTGGGGCGCCAGCCTCTCACTGAGGTTTATTGTAAAACATCACCCGTTGCCCCCAGCTGGCCAACATGCCTTATCGAACGCTTTGTGCCAGAGCAGTGTGATTACCATTAAACTCTGCACCTGGGGCTTCTGGGAGGAACAGCAGACCTACTGCAGGGCATTCAGGGCGCCGCAGTGTACTCTGGGCCGGACTGGGAACCAAAACCAGCCCTGGCAAACTGCTTGGCTAGCCCCCTGGGGGGTAGAGGGGGGTGCAGCCGAGCTGTTTGTTAGGGCCGATTTCGGCCGCTTTTGTTACAGGGGGCCAATATTGCCGGCTCCCTGTATCAAAAACGGTCCCTAGCCCTGGTCCCTCCATGAGTCCCACAGCAGTGTGCACCAGCGGGGCCCTAACCCTGGTCCCTCCATGAGTCCCACAGCAGTGTGCACCAGCGGGCCCTAACCCTGGACCCTCCATGAGTGCCACAGCAGTGTGCATCAGCAGAGCCCTAACCCTGGTCCCTCCATGAGTGCCACAGCAGTGTGCACCAGCGGGGCCCTAACCCTGGTCCCTCCATGAGTCCCACAGCAGTGTGCACCAGCGGGCCCTAACCCTGGACCCTCCATGAGTGCCACAGCAGTGTGCATCAGCAGAGCCCTAACCCTGGTCCCTCCATGAGTGCCACAGCAGTGTGCACCCGCAGGGCTCTAACCCTGGACCCTCCATGAGTGCCACAGCAGTGTGCACCAGCGGGCCCTAACCCTGGACCCTCCATGAGTGCCACAGCAGTGTGCACCCGCAGGGCTCTAACCCTGGACCCTCCATGAGTCCCACAGCAGTGTGCACCAGCGGGGCCCTAACCCTGGACCCTCCATGAGTGCCACAGCAGTGTGCACCAGCAGGGCTCTAACCCTGGACCCTCCATGAGTGCCACAGCAGTGTGCACCAGCAGGGCCCTAACCCTGGACCCTCCATGAGTGCCACAGCAGTGTGCACCAGCAGGGCCCTAACCCTGGACCCTCCATGAGTGCCACAGCAGTGTGCACCAGCAGGGCCCTAACCCTGGACCCTCCATGAGTGCCACAGCAGTGTGCATCAGCAGAGCCCTAACCCTGGTCCCTCCATGAGTGCCACAGCAGTGTGCACCCGCAGGGCTCTAACCCTGGACCCTCCATGAGTGCCACAGCAGTGTGCACCCGCAGGGCCCTAACCCTGGACCCTCCATGAGTGCCACAGCAGTGTGCATCAGCAGAGCCCTAACCCTGGTCCCTCCATGAGTGCCACAGCAGTGTGCACCAGCGGGGCCCTAACCCTGGTCCCTCCATGAGTCCCACAGCAGTGTGCACCAGCGGGCCCTAACCCTGGACCCTCCATGAGTGCCACAGCAGTGTGCATCAGCAGAGCCCTAACCCTGGTCCCTCCATGAGTGCCACAGCAGTGTGCACCCGCAGGGCTCTAACCCTGGACCCTCCATGAGTGCCACAGCAGTGTGCACCCGCAGGGCTCTAACCCTGGACCCTCCATGAGTGCCACAGCAGTGTGCACCCGCAGGGCTCTAACCCTGGACCCTCCATGAGTCCCACAGCAGTGTGCACCAGCGGGGCCCTAACCCTGGACCCTCCATGAGTGCCACAGCAGTGTGCACCAGCAGGGCTCTAACCCTGGACCCTCCATGAGTGCCACAGCAGTGTGCACCAGCAGGGCCCTAACCCTGGACCCTCCATGAGTGCCACAGCAGTGTGCACCAGCAGGGCCCTAACCCTGGACCCTCCAGGAGTCCCACAGCAGTGTGCACCAGCGGGCCCTAACCCTGGACCCTCCAGGAGTCCCACAGCAGTGTGCACCAGCGGGCCCTAACCCTGGACCCTCCATGAGTGCCATAGCAGTGTGCACCAACAGGGCCCTAACCCTGGACCCTCCATGAGTGCCACAGCAGTGTGCACCAGCAGGGCCCTAACCCTGGACCCTCCATGAGTCCCACAGCAGTGTGCACCAGCGGGCCCTAACCCTGGACCCTCCATGAGTGCCATAGCAGTGTGCACCAACAGGGCCCTAACCCTGGACCCTCCATGAGTGCCACAGCAGTGTGCACCGGCGGGGCCCTAACCCTGTACCCTCCACAAGTCCCACAGCACTGTGCACCAACAGGGCCCTAACCCTGGACCCTCCATGAGTGCCACAGCAGTGTGCACCAGCAGGGCCCTAACCCTGGACCCTCCAGGAGTCCCACAGCAGTGTGCACCAGCGGGCCCTAACCCTGGACCCTACATGAGTGCCATAGCAGTGCGCACCAACAGGGCCCTAACCCTGGACCCTCCATGAGTGCCACAGCAGTGTGCACCGGCAGGGCCCTAACCCTGGACCCTCCATGAGTGCCACAGCAGTGTGCACCAGCAGGGCCCTAACCCTGGACCCTCCAGGAGTCCCACAGCAGTGTGCACCAGCGGGCCCTAACCCTGGACCCTCCATGAGTGCCATAGCCTTGTGCACCAGCGGGCCCTAACCCTGGACCCTCCACAAGCCCCATGGCAGTGTGCAGCAGCAGGGTCCTAACCCTGGACCCTCCAGGAGTCCCACAGCAGTGTGCACCAGCAGGGCCCTAACCCTGGAACTCCACGAGTCCCACAGCTGTGTGCACCAGCAGTGTTCTAACCCTGGACTCTCCACAAGCCTCACAGCAGTGTGCACCAGTGGGGCCCTAACCCTGGACCCTCCACGAGTGCCACAGCAGTGTGCACCAGCAGAACCCTAACCCTGTACCCTCCGGGAGTGCTACATCAGTGTGCATATGCCTTCTGCTCTGGCATTGATTGACTCCCTTGAATCCTATGGTGAAGGAGGCAGGGGGCTCTAACCCTCGAACTTATATCCCAGGTACATGAATAGAGTTCCAACGTTAAGTTAGTTTATGGAAATATGTTCTGTTACCAACACTAAGCTTGCACTTAAGTATTCATTGGAAGGGACACACAGTGCAGGCTGGGCGGGGTCTACATTGGGGACCTGGTATGCTTGGAACAAATGAGCTATGCGATGTCATGTACATGATGGGCATTTGTATAGTACTTATTAACATTATTATAATACCAAAAGACTTAGGGCCAGATATAGGTAACTTCAATTTTGCGAGTTTTAATAGCGATTATTACCGAATCGCTATTAAGGACTCAAATGATATTCCTCCAGTACCGACTTAATTTCATCATCCAGAGCCTCATCCCCCCAGCGAGTTGCATCTGCTCTAGGCGCTTTAACTTCCCTTCCAGATCAGCTAATGTCCTACGGAGAGTCCTGAGCACTCCTGAATGTTTAGCCATTGCATCAACCCTAATGTACGCCTTAAACGCCTCCCAAACAGTTTGATAGCTATCCACTGAGCCAACGTTGGCTTCAAAGAAGGTATCAATGGCAACTGCCATCTCCTCCCCAAACACCGGATCCAGTAAGGAATAAGGGGGAAATCTCTACGTAAACAGCGGTATTCGCCTACCCGGGTGCTCCAATACCAGCAATAGGGGAGGGTGATCCGAGAGTGTGCGCAGTAATGCCGAGCAGTGTTGTACCTTATTAATTAATGCAGTGGAAGCCATCTAATAGTCTATGCGGGTGTGTATGTTGTGGTATGCCGAGTAGTACGTATAACCCCCTTCCCTTTGTTTCTCGCCACACATCACACACATCCAAACGTATCATAACTTCCTCCAACTTTCTTTCTGCCGCTGCCAGGCTCCTAGCTGGGCCTGCCGATATATCCATGTCCGGATCTCTCACCAAGTTGAAGTCCCCCCCATAGTATCTTAATGTCCCCACCTTGCGCAATAATCCTGGCTATGTATCCGAAAAACTCAGGGCAGTCAAAGTTAGGGCCATATATATTCACCACCAGTAGGTCTAGCCCCTGACCCGTACATTTAGACATGACATATCTACCCTCAGGGTCGTCTCTGAGCAATGTACGTTTAATGGATGACCTTGGATTGACCCAATTCAGTACCCCTCTGGCATGTGTATTGAAGCCTGCCGAGTTAATGTTACCCTCCAGCCCTCTATGTCTCAACATGGGGCTCACTTTCAGCAGATGTGTCTCCTGCTAAAGAGTCATATCAATATTCTGCCTATTAAGATAACTCAACACCTTCCTGAGCTTACGATAATTGTTAAATCCTTTAACATTCCATGTCAACGTCCGTATCTCCCTCCCCCGCTCCTCCTGATGATCACGTATCATTATCCGAGTAAACAATACTTATTGTGAAGTAAGCAAATTTGTGCATTGACGTGCCGTGTAGCTTCCACTTAAGAAACACCCAACATCTGTAACGATCCCCCTCATCCAACCTACCCCTCCCCTCCGCTACCTCCCGCCCACAGCAGACCTCCCCCAACATGGCCGCATGTAATTCAAATCCCCGTCCCCACCCCCCAACAGCCCCTGTTCCCAAATCCCTTCCAGTGAAAAAACAACAACAGTGCAAGGCACATGTGAGCGGAGGTAGCCAAGTGTTCCCAACTCCAGTAATTACCAACAATCATAAGTACTGGCCCAGCCCTCGTGTGCCATCAAAGTCATATTTTCAGCGTAGGCTATAAAGCGTCAAGCCCCCACATGTTAATATACATGCCCCCATAACATAGTGTAATATAACAGCCCCAACTTGCTCTCCTTGTGGCTACCCCGTAACCCCCCAGACCCATCATCTTTACGTGAATTCTGTTGACCTGTAGCAATCCCAACCAACACCAGCGACCAGTGCTAATATTCGTAACCACCCCCAATACACAATTCACTATTCAGCAATTTACCCTCCTTAATCAGGCGTCACATTAATTACCACCTCAATTTCTCTAACTTGAAAACATAGTTCCCCCCTCAGCGCAGCCTTTAGAGCCTCACATTACCCAACAATGTCCTCAGCAACTATCAATCCTGGTCATCCAGCGCAGCCTCTTCTGACACATCCTGCTGCCCTCGCTCCGGACTGTTCTTCCGTTCTTTCGTCCAGTTCTTGATGGCTTGTTGCAAGACTTTAGGGTCCGTGAAGACGTGCAATCTCCCCAGTCTATTTACCCATAGCTTCGCAGGATACAACATGGCGTAGTCCAACCCCATCTCTCGGAGTTGGCTCTTTAATGGTACAAAGTGTCTACGGGCCTCCTGTACTCTAGCAGTAAAGTCTGGATACAAAGAGAGTTCCGACCCCTCATACCTCAAAGTCTTCTTGTCCCTGGCAACACGAAGGGCCGCATCTCGATCACGATAGTTGAGCAGTTTTGCTACAATCGGGCGCGGGGCAGCACCCGGCGGCGGTCGAGGCCCCAGAGCCCTGCGCGCTCTCTCCACCACAAACATTGCCGAGAAGACGTCGTCCCCCAACAGCTGAACAAGCAATTCAATTTTTCAATAAACTGTTCCATATTACCTGTGGCTGTCGATTCAGGAAGGCCTACGATTCGCAGGTTGCAGCGTCGGGAACGCGCTTCTATGTCTTCCGTCTTCTCCTGCAGGATACGCATGACCTTTCCCAGTTGTTTATGGTCTGCGTCCAATGTGGTGTGTGCCTCTTCAACCTCCGTCAGGCGCCTCTGTGACATATCCAAACGTTCAGCGTGTTTATCTAGGCGTTTCCACCGTTCTATCCATCCTATAGGATAAAGCGTCCATTTTAGTGCCCAAGGTGGTAATGCCGCTCTGGAGTGAATGTTCCATGGATTTGAAGATGGATTTTATATCTTCTTCAGTGTCATCCTGTGATTGCGCCAACACCCCAGCACCCCTACCAGGGCCGGGGTCTAGCGATTTGGATCGCTTTTTGCTCAAAGGCTAACTTAGACTGAGTTTTGTCCCCCTTGCCCATTTTCGCTTTGGGCGCCTGCTCCAAACAGATAGGGCTCAATCACTCATGTTCCCCGGTCAATTATAAGGCAGGTGCCGCTCCAATGCTGGCCGCACAAGTCCACTGGTAGAGCTTCTCGCGTCCTGCAGCCACCTTCCACCTGCAACTCGTCCCGCTACCCCCACAGAGTCCTGTGCTTCCGCTATTGCGTGGCTAGTAGTGGTGCGCGCCTTCCTCGATCTGTGTACTGAGTGATAATCTAGGCCAACAGTTCAAAGATACCACTCAGACGCAGTTGATCCTCCTTCCGGCACATTCAACCACTGCTGCCACCTTGTGAGACTGGTTGGCAGCGTCTCAACCTAGGGTAACTAGGTCTCCTCCAGCCCAGCCCGATCACACAGCAGGTGCAAGAGCGCCTAGTAAGCATCGCACAGCCAATAACCAGTTCCACGGGGGGGATCAGGCCACTAGTAAGAGTCAGCTCGCTTCCCCGATATGGCCTATATTGCAGATATGTTAGTCGTGGAGATTGTAAATAGACCCCGGCTCCTCCACACTGTCACAAGCCGACTCCCAAGGGGTGGGGGGCCACAGGTGACCAGCTCACACACTCACCCCCTGTGCCACAATGCTGCTCCCAGCCGGTATCGCCAGGGGCCCTGCTCCGCTCCACGCCGCAAGGATCTCACCTCTCCCTTCCTCTGCAGTAACTCCGTCGAGTTTCCGCCAGCGGCCCCCCCCCACTGCTGCAATACTCTTCTTATGTCCTGTGCCCCTCTCCTCTGTAGCACTCATTGCTCCCGCCGGGAGCGTTCCGCTCGGGTCCCTCCCCCCTCGGGATCAAGGGCTCCAGCACGCCGTACGTTCTTTGACGCAACCCGGCCGCCGAGACCACCACACACCGGGGATCAGCGGCCCAGCGCCGGGAGACGCCTCGTCACTTGCTCACGCTCCCCCGGCCGTTTTTTAAGAGGGGCGATCTTCTCCTTCGCCTCCGGACCCCTTTAGTCACCGTGGGGGCAGGTTGAGATCCAGCAACACCGCCTTAGCTGCAGGATAATTACAGGATTGTTGATGGCTTCACGGAGCTCCGGGCTCAGGCGGCCATTACGCTCCCGAGCTAGCTCCGCCCCCCCTACTGAGCCCTTTGTTATTTAACCTGTATATGACCCCTCTCATCCAGCTAGTTGAGGATCTTGGCGCTAATGTGGTAGCATATGCTGATAATACCCAGCTTTTATTCACTTGGAAAAAGCACAAGTCTGCTACGGATCACCTCAGAACCTGCCTGTCTGTTGTGTTCAACTGGTTTACTTCGGCCCAGTTGAAATGCAACAAAGATAAAACAGAAATACTGGTTTGGGGGAATTTCCTCCGTTGTTTTGGCATGACTGCTGGCCTGCTAATACCCATCGACCATCCCCTTCTGGTCTCCCAGTGAAAAATCTGGGGATCTGGTTTGACGAAAAACGTAGCTTAGTCAATCAGATCAGTAAATTGACAGGTACATGTTTCGTCATTATGAAGATGCTTAGAACATTTCTGCCCCTGTTGCCTCTCTCCGCCAAAGAAACAGTAGTCCGGGCCTTAGTCACCTCCTGTCTTGATTATGCCAACGCATTGTATGTGGGTCTCCCGGGCTACCTAATGGTTAAGTTGGAGGTGGTGCAGAACGCCGCTGTGCGGCTGCTGCTGGACTTACCCAAACACATTAGCGTGAGGCAACATCTCTGCCGATAAAAGCTAGGGTCTTGTTCAAGACTTTAGTTACGGCCCATGCAGCACTCTATGAATACGGCCCAGCGTATCTGAGGAAATGTTTTTCGTTTTATGTTCCGGGCAGACTCTTACGCTCTTCGAACACGTGCCTGGCCTCCATACCCAAAACTCGTCTGAAAAGAAAGGGGGGGCAGCTCCTTGTCATATTTGGCAGCTAAGTCGTGGAACTCTCTTTCCTTGGAGCTTCGTAGCCTTCAAAACTCTACTCAGTTCAAGAAAAAACTAAAAACTTTTTATTCAATTAAGCCTGTTTTTTTCTCTCTGCCTCTATTCCTGTTGCACTGATCTCGTTTGGCTGGGCTCGCGCCGGGACACTCTTCTGAGTAGCCGTGTGCGTTATAAATCACCACTAACAAAGAGAGCACGAGAGTAAACAAGTTGTAAATTTGGCTACACTTGAAGCCACAATTGTTTTTACAAGCGCGTGCACATATTTCACAAAAGCGCGATATGGCCCACGCAGTTTACATATGGAATATATAGAATGGTGACTGGTGAACCTTTGATCAATGGTCATACTATTGCCTGCATGAACAGGAAGAGCCTTGGGTCTGTCCCCACAAGAACATTACATGTAAAATGGTCAAAGTGGCCAAGTTACATTCGAGTTCTTTGAATATATTGGTCTAAAAAGTACATTTTTTACTTCAGATCTAAAGAGAAACTTAAAATGTTTCTGTTCTTCCGCGTGTGTCCCAGGATCATTGTGTCCCTGGAGCAGCAAATCACACAGAGCCTGGCACAGCGCGCACCTTCACGGTGGGAAAATAACAATCATAAATCAGATGCAGCTGAGATGACACCAGGTTTATGGCTCAGCTATATTTTATTGATAATCAACAAGCATCACTGTGTCAAAGCACAAATAACACACTTTGGGCCATATGTAGGTAAATTTACCTATTCTTAAATACCGAATTTTACAGATTCGGTATTTAAGAATAGGTAAATAGTATGTAGGTAATTATTCGGTAACTTTTACCGAATTGGCACGATTCGGTATACCGATTCAGTAATTCCCATTCATTCCTGTGGGCCTAGAGGCCCATAGGAATGAATGGGAAGCCATTCACCTTTACTTATTCGGTAAATACCGAATCGGTAATAGGGGGCACATATTCAAGGGTGGCAGGGTGTCACATTGACACCCTGTTGCACCTCTGAATCGTGCATGTGTGCACATGTGGTGTATGTCTGCCACATGGCACTTTTAAAAAAGCAAACAATTGCTTTTTTAAATGTATTCGGTATTTACCACCAACTTGTAGTTGGTGGTAAATAAATATGAATCCTTAAATGAAAAATACACTCACTTGAGTGCTCCCTACATTAAGGATTGGTAATTTACCGAATCGGTATTTAAGAATTCGGTAATGTACCGATTCCTTAAATTACCGATTCGGTAAATTACCGAATCCTTCAATTTGGCCTCCTACATCTCAAATGCCTAATACCGGTTGGTAACGGCCGAAATTCGGTAATTTCGGCCGTTACCGACCGGTATTAGGCTACCTACAGCCATATGTAGGTAAATCAAGAATACAGAATCCTTAATACCGAATTTTACCGATTCGGTATTAAGAATTCGGTATATGCGATGTAGAAAAAAAATCAGTAAACAATACCGATTCGTTAAAATTCGGTAAAAAATACCGAATTGTAACAAATCGGTAAAAAAAAATACCGAAATTCCAATCCCGAATCGGAATTACAGAATTCATTACCGAATCGGTAAATACCGATTCGGTAATTCAAAAATTTGTAATTCTATGAATCAGCCAATCCTGTGTCACCCAATCACCTCCCAAACAGGAAGTGGCCACACCCAGGCAGCTGCACAGGACCTGGAGCTCACTGTGAGGCAGGCAGGCAGGTGAGCTGAGGAGCCAGCAGCAACAGAGCCTCACAGCTACAAATAAGAAAACAAAAAAGGAAACAAGCATTGAAATGGCAAGCCAGGACAGGGAGAAGGAGGGAAGTGAGAGGAAAAGAAAACTGAAGTTCAGTGACAAGGAACTGGAGGTACTGATCCAGGATGTCAGCCAGGACCATCACAGGCTTTTTGGTCCGCAGTCCCACCATGTGCCCGAGTCACAGAAGAGGCAAATCTGGAGTGGCATTCGGGACAAAATAAATACCATAGGTGTGACCCAGCGTACCATTGAGGACATCAGGAAGAGATGGTACGACCTCAGGAAGACAGGAAAAGCAAGGATGGAAGAGAGGCAGAGGCAGGCTGCCAAAACAGGTGGAGGAAAGAACAGAGCACCAGCACCAACACCACTGGAACTGATGGTGGAGTTCACCATCCAGCCGGAGAGTGTGAGTGGCGTGGGAGAGGCAGCCTGCTCTGCCAGAGCAGCAAGAAAACAAGGTAAGAAGCATGCCCAGCATGCTGTCCTACCCCCTCCCCAACCCCAATCCCCATAGTGGCATAGGGGCTCCCACTCCACTCCATGTCTTACTCATTACCTGCAATGCATTTTGGGAGATGTAGTTAGAGGGAACTGATGTATAGGACAGTCAGGCTAGCAAACACAATAGCATGTTAAAGTAATTGGCTATGTCAGGACAATCACTGTGATCTGTAGGCATGATGTTTAATGTAATTCAAATGCAGACAGAGCAGTGAATATATCTACATGTGTGTCATTACAGGCGAGACATCTCGCAGTGATGCAGAGGGGAGCAGAGCAAAGACAGCCAGGCCAGAGGGGAGGCAACATGAGGAAGAAAGCATGCCTGCAGGGACCACAAGCTCCGCGCAATCACAACCACCAAATCCTCCACCACAGGCATCACCACACCGCCAGGGAACGCCGCCATCCCCTCATACCCAGTCCCCACTGCGACGATCACCAACACCACCACAGTCAGACAGGAGGCATGCCGTGGCCACCCTCCAGCAGATGGAGGAGTCGTCAGAGGAGGGCACAGGGGGGCAACAAAGTCCAATCCATGAGGGAGGCAACAGGGAGAGGGCTGGTACTCCATCAGAATGCGCCCACAGTTCATCCCGACGCCGCAGGGCAAGGCCGGACAGTCCTGAAGCATCCGAACAGGGAGAAAGTGTGTTTGCTGGATTGGAAAGCAACATGCTGAAGGCCCAGCGCCTGCAATGGAGGGAGATGAGATCACTGCACAGGGAGGTGGCACACATCAACAAGCACATGCACAGGATGGAAAAGGGCATCAGTGCAATGGGAGACAACTTGTGTGAGGGAATGGAGAGAGTAGCAACCTCTGTGGACAACCTCTGCAGCCAGCTGGCCCAGGACCGTCTTGGCAGGCGCAGGGATAGGCAGAGGCTCCAGGCCTATACCAAGTCCGTGAACCGGCTGGCCACAGCAACCTCACTGATGTGTTGCAGGTCCATCACCATGCAGGAGGAGATGGCGCATTGCAGCAGGGATGTGGCCAGGGGCATGGTTTCTATGACCTCAGCATTAGGGCTCCAGCAGAATGCAAAGGCGGCCACAATGGAAGGGGGGGGGACAGTGAGGAGGCTACCAGCTGTGGTAGCATTACGTCCTCTCCCACCGAGGGCAGGAGGCGCAGCAAACGCCACGGCGCTACGAAGGAACAGTCTGACACTACAGACAGTGTTGCCAGGGAACGTGCACATGCAGCGCGTGGACGCAGGAAGTAGGGACCACTGCCTATTGCCAAACATTAGATGGGTGATGTAACCCATGTCTGATTGGACACTGCTCACAATACTGGTGGGGTGCTTATTAAACACCTTAACATAAAACTGTTACTGGCTCTGTCTCGTTACTCACTCAGAAATAGTTGGACGTAATCTCTGCCCGTCTCTGTCTCCCATCATGTTCAACTGCAACACCAGCTGCGCAGGGCTCTGGCTGAGGGTTGTCCTCGTCCTCAGAATCAGTTAGTTCCACTGCTGTTCCTTTTTTTGTGACCAGATTGTGTAGCATTGCACATGTAGCAATTATCTTGCAACATTTGATGGGGCTGTACAGACGTGCACCTCCACTTTTTTGGAGGCAACGGAATCTGCTTTTAAGCAATCCAAATGTGCGCTCCACCACGTTGCGTGTGCTCCTATGTGCCATATTGTATCTCCTCTCCCTTGGGGTGGGGTGGTTGGGTTGAGATATGGTGTGAGTGGATAAGGCCGGAGGGCATATACGCTGTCACCTATGTACAGAAGAAAGTGCCATTCATTTGTGTGACCAACAGCTTGAGCCAGGGTGTACATCAGGGTGTGTCACATTGACTTACCTAGTAGGTATCCTTCTCCAAATTCACCAGCAAGCAGACGTGTATGGATGCCACTGTTCCGGAAGATGTACGAGTCGTGGGTACTCCTGGGGAATTTTGCCACAATGTCAGTTATGATGTACGTGGCATCACATATCACCTGCAAATTGATGGAGTGGGTGGATTTGCAGTTTCTGTAGATGTATTCAGTTGCTGCAGGTGGGCAGATAGGTATATGGGTCCCATCGACGCAGCCAATGACATGTGGGAACTGCGCAAGTTGGTAGTACTCCAGCTTTGTCCTCTGCAGCTCCGCCTGTGTACTGGGGAAGGTAATGTAATGTTCCATTCTGTCCATCATGGCATCCAGGAAGGTGTTGAAGAAACGGGATAGACAGCTCTGTGACACACCACCCACTGCGGCTATCACACCCTGGAAACTTCCTGATGCAAGGAGGTGCAGGCAACAGAGTACCTGGACATGGGTGGGGATTGCGTGTGCCCTTGGTGTCTGATGCTCCAGATAGGGTTTTAGGTCCCGTATTAGGTCAAGGATGTTGTGTGGGTGCAGTCTGTACCTTTCATGGATTTCAGGTTCAGTCAATTGAAACAATGTGATGCGTAGTCTGTACACCCGCTCTTCCCGTCTCCAGATCCTCACTCCTGCTGCTCTCAAGCGTAGCCGCCTTGCTATGAGGTAGAGGCCCGCCATTGTGTTCACACAGTTGCATTTTGGGGCTGTTTGTATGCACTGCACCTGATTACCACCTGCTCAGGATAAGTGGTAAATACCGATTCGTTATTACCGAATTTGGTCAAAATCGGTAATACCGATGTTTGCTACATCACTTTTTGGGGTTTTTACCGAATCGTTATTTCCGATTCGGTATTCATTGTTTCGGTGTTCTCCAATCAGTAAATTAGGAATCGGTAATTATTTACCGATTCGTTATTATCGATGCCATTCGGTATTATGTACATCTCACATGGCTAAATACCAGTCGGTAAAGCCTATATCTACCGATTTTCGGCTTTACCGACCGGTATTTGGCCACCTACATATGGCCCTTATTTATTTATAATTTTATAACCTTATAATTTTATAATCGAGCGCAGCTACTCAAAAAGGGTTTCCCGACACTAATCAACAAGAAATCTTATTGCCAACTTAATATAGCCAAATATTCAAGGCTTTGCAGAATGCAAGCAGAGAAGTGCAGCCTCTGAGGGAATTGGGAAGTGAATTCCACAGTCTCGGAGCCACCACTGCAAAAGAACACCCTCCCATCCGAGCCAGATGGAACCTAGGCACAGTACGAAAGGCCAGGTTGGATGATCTCAGGGAACGCAAAGGGATGTAAGGAGTCACTAGGTCCTGAAAGAAACGTAGACCTATTCCAACTTTGGATTTAAACATGCAACAAAGATCCTTGAATTGAATCCGTTAGGTGACTGTGAGCCAATGCAGCTCAAGGAAGAGGTGTGAGACTGAAGCGTGCTTGTGAAGCAGATCAACAATATGGCAGCTGAATTCTAAACCATCTGCAGCTATCTGATAGAGGTCTGGTCTATTCCTAAATCAAAGATGTTGCCATAGTGCAGTCTGGCTAAGATTAGGGCTTGAATCAAAGTCCTTTGGCCAGATTTCTTGGGGGATCATCCAGGTGATCTTCCTCATCCATTTCAGCACAGCGAAACAAGTAGAGGTAACCGTAGACACTTGAGGTTCATCGATAGTTTATCGTCAAGAATAAAACCTGCAGTAATACTTGGAGGGCGGTTATGTCAGAGTGCCACACCTCCGAGTAGGCAGGTGATTCCAGTCCCGCCCCCAGCAATGGCGAATTCCTTCTGACCACGTTTGCAGAGTGCAGGGCTTGCTGCGATACTTCGAGAAATTCGGAGGAGTTTCTGAGGATTCGGCAGGCTTTGGGGTATGTGTCTTTGCTGTTGCGGAGCTGTATTTGGTGAAGAAATGGATGCAATCTTTTGCCTTCATTGTCTCTTGGCGGCAGTTTCTCTCCTCTGCTCGGATGTGTGAGCGTCTCCCGCTGCAGTGCCTGTGTCTCTCTGGCAGCTCCTGAGTCAGTGACAGGTGAGAGGGAGAGAACGGCGAATAAGAGGCTGCAGGGGCTGCGGCAGTTTCGTTTATTAAACGTATGCCCTGGTGTGAGGATAGCACTCATAAGGGGGCAAGAGTGTACCCTTGTTTGGATGAGACAGTGGCGACCAGCTCAGGAGTGAAGGTCAAGTATTTTCTATTTGCACAGTGACCGCACGAAAGAGAAGAGATATTGGAAGGGCATTTAAAGATACTTTGTGCATTTTAAAGCAAAAGAGGTATAAGAGGCATAAGATTTATTCGGAGATCAGGCGAGATCCAGTGTGTTTCCATAGGGCTGAACTGCATTCTGGGATTTTGAGTCCGAAAGTTCAGTCGCCCTGAAAATGGGGAAAATACTCAAAGCCCGCCCTCCTAAAGTTAAAACTCGGCGGCTTCTGGCTAAAGAAGTGAAGGAGGCGAAAGAGGCAGTTCGCCTAGCTGGAATAGGAAATGCTCCTCCCCTACATGGCCTGGATTCTACTTTGGAGAGCTCAGAAGGGGAGGATGGAAACTCCTCCTCCGCAGGGGCCGTTATGGAACAGTTAGTCCAGGTAGAAGGTACATTGGGGAAGGAGGGAGTCATCATGAGTCCTCTTCCGAGGCTGCCAGAAGAAGTTGATCCTGCTTTACAAAAAGGAACTAGGGCCTCAAAGGGGATTAAACAGTTTTCTTTGTTTATTAAAAAATCAATGCCTCCAACATCCTCTCCAGGCCCGAGCGTTTCCAGTGTATCTAGCACTAAGGAGCATCCTGATGTTATAAGACCAATTACCAGGACTGATGTACCTGAAACAGGGGGCGAGGCCCTTAAACCGGATAAACCGGATAATGCTCAAGTGTCGCTAAATACTGTCCTTACAACTACTGACTCTGCTATTGACTTTGAACATCTATCAAGCTCAACTGTTTTACTAACTACCCAAAGCGGGTTGGTTGAAGCAAATTTGGCAGCCCCAGATGACGAACGAGCGTGTGATCAGGCAGAAGATTCTGTTAAGAGTCAAGATAGTGCTTCTTCACCCCTGAGTAGAGCTCAGGGTAAGGTCACTGCCTCGCAACAGGGACACTTGGGGCAAGGAATTTCAGCTCAAAGATATGTTGAATTTGATTTTGGAGGAGGTTCGAGATTTAAAGAGAACTCAGAAAGTGGAGCTGGCCTCACTCAACCTACGCCTAGAGAAGATCGAAAGCACAATGGGGAGTCTTCCAGTTAAGCTTCAGGAGGCTGAAGAGAGGATATCAGCCTTGGAGGACCAGTTGTCATGGGACTTGCAGGAAGTCAAAGCAGTAGCCAAAAGCAAGAATGCTCTGGACAATAAAGTGGAGGAGTTGGAAAACCATTCCCGAAGATCGAATCTCTGCATAGTAGGTGTTCCAGAGAGATTGGAAGGGTCTCAAATGATGCAATGGGTGAACACTTCTTTGAAACAAAAAGTCATCCCCGAATTCCAAGGTGATCTTACAGTTACAAGGGCTCACCGTGTTCCGGCCCATCCATTTCCAAACTCTACACTTCAACGTACTATATTGGTCAACTTTGCTGACTTTAGTGTAAAGGAAACAATTCTAACCAAAGCGATTCAACAGCGACAATTTGCAGTGAATGAGACAACTAAGTGTCGAATTTTCTCAGACATGTCAGCAGCAGCAGCCCGTCGTAGGAAGAAGTTTGTGAAAATTCTTCACTTGTTCATGGCAAATGGGGTGCAAGCTTCCATTGCTCAGCAATCGAAGTTGAGAGTGTTGGTGAAGGGGACACTTTTTATGTTCACCGATGTAGATGAAGCCCAGGAATTCTTAAAAGAGATATCTCAAGCTCCAAATCCGAAGGGCTAAGGAAAAATTATATACATATTCTGTTTGATTACTCCTAAAAAAAAAAATCTCGTTTTGGAATAGGGTTCTGAATAGATTGTTAGTATGGACTTTTGAGGCCTTATAAAAAGTGACATTGCTGGGGGGAGGGGGGCAGAATCATTAGGGTGTAAATACATGACACCCAAGTTTAATAAGGGGAGGGGGAAAGTGGTGGGTGTGGTGGTGGGAGGAAAGTCCACTTTTTGGGGGGGTTGGGTACGGTATGAAAAAGGAAAAAGCGAAGCCAGCCATTTTTCAGATTTGTTTTGTTTATTTGCATTTTCTACCAAATGATTTTCGATACGATTGTAGGTTGTTAGAAATGTTAGCTTTGTTTGTCATATGACTAATAGGCTAATGTTGAAAGTTGTTTCGTTCAATGGTCTGAATAATCGTAGAAAGATGCGGGCAATTGAAATGTGGTTAAAAACTGAAGGTCCGGGGGTCATTCTACTACATGAAACCCACATTTCAATCGCGAAACTTCCAGAATGTTCGATGTTTAAATCTTGGGCAGCTTATAGGGGGTTTTCCTCTTCCTCCGCCTCCCATAGAGGGACGGCCATATTTTTGAGTAAAAATCTGCATGCTGATTATGTAAATTCTGGTAAAGATCAACAGGGGCATTGGTGTTGGGTGACTTGTTCATTTAGAGAAAGACACAGACCATTGACTTTTGTAAGTTTTTATGCTCCTATAGAAGACTGGCCTAAAGCATATGAGGAGCTGTGTCAAGCGTTGATGTAGGTTCCCGGCGATAAAATAGTAGGGGGGGATTTTAATATGTTAATGAATCCCCAATTAGACTCCTCAGCGCGGGGGAAAAAACAGACATAATCTAAGTCTTTCAAGGTCCTGCAAAATTATGTGGTGATATTAGATCTGTGAGATCCTTGGCGAGCAGCATTTCCCTCAGAAGTTAAATATACATGTTGGTCAGGGCGGTTTCGTTCCTCATCTCGGATACATTTTTTTCTTGATTTCTCATTGTTTAAATTTCTCCCAGCAAACATTTTGTTACAACCGATTTTCTGATCACGCAATGTTGGTGCTGGAAATTAATTTTGGTGTAGGGACAAAACTCCCTAAGCGTTGGATTTTAAATAAACAATATCTTAACGATGAGGATTGGGTGAAGTCAATTGGGTCCGAGATTAAAGAGTTCTTAGCCCAAAATATTCAGTCTGCAGTCATAAATATTGTATGGGACTCACTCAAAGCTTTTGTTCGGGGTTTGATGATTGGAAAGGATGCTAAAACCTCAAAAAAAGCGAGAATAAATAAGGGAAGATTGGAAGATAATATCCAGGCACTCCACAAGGCCTTTTTGTATAGTCCCACTGCCTTGATTAAAACTCAGCTTGATCAGGCCAAACGGGAACTCAGCTCCTTTTACTATACTCAAAGTGAAACTATCTTTCAACAGAATTGTCAGAAAACCTATGAGGAGAGTAATTTCACGGGTAGGCTCCTGGTGTGGCAGGCCAGAGAGCAGGCAGCGGCAAATCATATTAAAGAATTAACTTGCCCCCTTACTGCCCGTGCACAGAGGACCCAGTGAAATTTAGGGATATAATGCTTGATCACTATTCTTCGATCTATGGTAGGCTTCAGACGTTGGGCGATCATTTATTAGAAACATTTCTTTATGATAATCCACCACCAACACTTCCGGAGACCGAGAAATTAGCTATGACTAATCCGTTTTCGCTGGAAGAGTTGGAGGAAGTTGTCCGAAGTCTACCTAGTGGCAAAACCTGTGGCCCAGATGGACTTCCGTCCTAATTTTATAAAGTTTTTTTTGTTTTTTTTCTGATTTCTTTCTTCAATTGATGAACGCTATGTTAGAGGGAGGGGTAGTTCCAGAATCTTTTAGACTGGGGAACATAGTGAGTTTTGTAAAGAAGAGCAAGAATAGCAGGGATCCTAATTCCTATCGCCCGATAACATTGTTAAACTCGGACTATAAAATTGTAACAAAACTTTTATCCCTTAGGTTCAATAAATTTGCGGCAAATTTGATTCATTCGGATCAAAACGGTTTTATCACTGGAAGACAGTTGGCTACTAATACTCATTTCTTGACAGAGGCTTTGGACTATTTCGACACACCGAGGATACAAGCCTTAGTTCTATTATTAGACGCCGAAAAGGCTTTTGACCTCGTGGTTTGGGAGACACTGTTTACAATCTTGAAGCATTTCGGCATTCCATCTCAGATTATATGTTTGATCCGTAATCTGTATGCCGGTGCGGTCGCCAACGTAGTTATTAATACGGCCGTGGCAGGGTCGTTAGTTATTAAATGAGGCACAAGGCAAGGGTGCCCTCTTTATCGAGCCTTTGGTGATAGTCATTCGGAACTGTGCCGAGATTTGTCCACCAATTCCATCAATGCCAAAATTAAAACTATACGCAGATGACATCATGCTTATAATTACACCAAGAATTGAGATTCAAGCAAAAGTCTTCGAGCTGTTTGAAGAATTCGAGGCCCTAGGGGGCTACCGTATTAACAAAGGGAAGACCGAAGTTTTGCAGTGTGGGAGGGTACCCTTAGACTTGCATCCCGATATCCTTGCTTCTGTCAATATTAGTCCAAAAAGATATTTAGTTTTTTTTTCCGGAATTTGTCAATGATCTATATCAATTAAATTGTGCTCCTCTTCTTAAGAAGGTTCAGGGCTTGCTTGCCCATTGGAGCATACTCCCTCTCTCTATTTTAGGACGAGTTTCCTTAATTAAAATGTCAGTTTTTCCATTATTTAATTTTCTTTTTTCTACTATACCATGCACTTTATCAGGTTCTTTTTTTTCACAGGAGGAGTCTATGTATACAGACTTTATTTGGGCAAAGAAAACACCCCGTATAGCACTTAGCACTTTATATGAAGATGTGGATCGGGGTGGGTTAGCTCTACCCAACCTCAGGGATTACTATTATGCGTATTTTGTACAATATTTATCTAGATTCAAGGTTTCGCCACATCCTAAGCTTTATTGTAATTATTTTATGAATTTACTGTGTAAAAATACTCAAATACATTTCCCCTTGTTGATTTTTAGATCCCCGAAACTGGTTCGTTATAAGTGCCTTCTCTGTTTTTTTAAAAAACGACAGGCTTTGTTCAAAAAGTATTCTATTCCGGCAATTAACTCAGCTACACTTCTAGACGGAATCCTTTCTTTGGTGGGGGCAAGAGAAACTCTATATCTGGCATCAAAATGGGCAGTGGCTGGATTTAGTAGAGTGATGGATTTTTTGCGAAATGGTAAATGGGTTACGGCAGCTGAAATGGTACAATTAATTCCGAATTATTTTATTTTGGCTAATTCTTACAGTACTTTATATAAATATCTTATAGAATTGGATGTTTCTCTTCTAATTGAGCAGAGCGAGTTGATAAATGAATTATTGGTGAGGGCATCAGATAAGAAACCAGGTGCTTGGAGGGATCACTGACATAATATCGACAGTCAAAATATCGACTTACAAAAATATCGAGGTAAAAATATAGAATGCCAGAATATCGACTTCCCATCTACAAACAGGTAAGTACAAAAATATCGACTCCAAAATATCGATTGGAAAAAATATAGACAGTCAAAATATCGATTTTTTTTAAAATATCTTAAAAGTAATTTTAAAGTACTATAATAATATATATAATTAATTTAAACATACTTAAAATACTTAAATAAACTTAAAATTAATAAATAATTATTGTAACTTAAAAATATATATATATTTTTCAATATATATATATATATATATATATATATATATATATATAATTAACAAAACATATACAATATTTTTTCTGTAGGATAGCGAGAGGTTTACATTTACTATTCCCACTCCAGTGAGTGCAACAGTAGGGAAAGCGTTGGATAGTGTAGGGGTTAAAAATAACTATTCCTACTCCAGAGAGTGCAACAGTAGGGAAAGCGTTGGATAGCGTAGGGGTAAAAATTACTATTCCCACTCCAGAGAGTGCAACAGTAGGGAAAGCTTTGGATAGCGTAGGGGTTAAAATTACTATTCCCACTCCAGAGAGTGCAACAGTAGGGAAAGCGTTGGATAGCGTAGGGGTCAAAATTACTATTCCCACTCCAGCGAGTGCAACAGTAGGGAAAGCGTTGGATAGCGTAGGGGTAAAAATTACTATTCCCACTCCAAAGAGTGCAACAGTAGGGAAAGCGTTGGATACCGTAGGGGTAAAAATTACTATTCCAACTCCACCGAGTGCAACAGTAGAGAAAGCGTTGGATAGCGTAGGGGTAAAAATTTCTATTCCCACTCCAGCGAGTGCAACAGTAGGGAAAGCGTTGGATAGCGTATGGGTAGAAATTACTATTCCCACTCCAAAGAATGCAAGAGTAGGGAAAGCGTTGGATAGCGTAGGGGTAAAAATTACTATTCCCACTCCAGCCAGTGCAACAGTAGGGAAAGCGTTGGATCCGGTAGGGGTAAAAATTACTATTCCAACTCCAGCAAGTGCAACAGTAGGGAAAGTGTTGGATAGCATAGGGGTAAAAATTACTATTCCCACTCCAGCGAGTGCAAAAGTAGGGAACGTGTTGGATAGCGTAGGGGTAAAAATTACTATTCCCACTCCAAATAGTGCAACAGTAGGGAAAGCGTTGGATAGCGTAGGGGTAAAAATTACTATTCCAACTCCAGCGAGTGCAACAGTAGGGAAAGCGTTGGATAGCGTAGGGATAAAAATTACTATTCACAGTCCAAACAGTGCAACAGCAGGGAAAGCGTTGGATAGCGTAGGGGTAAAAATTACTATTCCAAATCCAGCGAGTGCAACAGTAGGGAAAGCGTTGGATAGCGTAGGAGTTAAAATTACTATTCCCACTCCAGCGAGTGCAACAGTGAAGAAAGCGTTGGATAGCGTAGGGGTAAAAATTACTATTCCCACTCCAGAGAGTGCAACAGTAGGGAAAGTGTTGGATGGCGTAGTGGTAAAAATTACTATTCCAACTCCAGCGAGTGCAACAGTAGGGAAAGCGTTGGATAGCGTAGGGGTAAAAATTACTATTCCCACTCCAGCGAGTGCAACAGCAGGGAAAGCGTTGGATAGCGTAGGGGTAAAAATTACTATTCCCACTCCAGAGAGTGCAACAGTAGGGAAAGCATTGGATGGCGTAGGGGTAAAAATTACTATTGCAACTCCAGCGAGGGCAAGAGTAGGGAAAGCGTTGGATAGCGTTGGGGTAAAAATTACTATTCCCACTCCAGCGAGTGCATCAGTAGGGAAAGCGTTGGATAGCGTAGTGGTAAAAATTACTTTTCCCACTCAAGAGAGTGCAACAGTAGGGAAGGCGTTGGATAGCGTAAAGGTAAAAATTACTATTCCCACTCCAGTAAGTGCAACAGTAGGGAAAGCGTTGGATAGCGTAGGGGTAAAAATTACTATTACCACTCCATAGAGTGCAACAGTAGGGAAAGCGTTGGATACCGTAGGGTTAAAAATTACTATTCCCACTCCAGAGAATGCAACAGTAGGGAAAGTGTTGGATAGCGTAGGGGTAAAAATTACTATTCCCACTCCAGCGAATGCAACAGTAGGGAAACCGTTGGATAGCGTAAGGGTAAAAATTACTATTCCCACTCCAGAGAGTGCAACAGTAGGGAAAGCGTTAGATAGCGTAGGGGTAAAAATTACTATTCCCACTCCAGACAGTGCAACAGTAGGGAAAACGTTGGATAACATAGGGGTACATTTTAATATACCCACTATAGTGAAAATACATTTATATAAATCACATAATTAAAAAAAATTTAATTAATTAATTTTAATTACCAATTAAAAATTAATTAACAACTTATTTAAAATAAATACAAATTATTTAATTATCATGTTTAATTAATTATATTAAATTACTTCCCACCCTATTCCCCTATAAACCAACAACCCGCTACTAAAAATAAAAAAATATTATTCACATAAATATCAATTAATCAATTAATAAAAATTCATTATCAATTATCAATTAATTAATTACCAATTAAAAATTAATTAATTTATTCAAAATAAATACAAATCAATTTTTTAATTATCATATTTAATTAATTATAATTAAATTACTTCCCACCCTATTCCCCTATAAACCCACAACCCGCTACAGAAAATAAAATATTATTCACATAATTGTCAATAAAAAAATTAATTAAAATTAATTATCAATTAACAATTAATTAATTAACAATTATAAATTAATTACCAAATAATTCAAAATAAATACCAATTAATTAATTAACATTTTTAATTAATTATAATTAAATTACTTCCCACCCTATTCCCCTTTAAACCCACAACCCGTTACTGAAAATAAATTACTAAAATTAAAATTTTTATCAATTAATCAATTACAATTAATTACCAATTATATTTTAATTAATTACCAATTAATAATTAATTAACAATTAATTCTCAATAAATAACAATAAATAAAATAACATATTTAATTAATTATAATTAAATTACTTCCCACCCTATTCCCCTATAAACCCACAACCCGCTACAGAATTATATTACACAAAAAATAAAAATGAAATATTAACTTACCTAACATTCGATATTTTGGTAGTCTATATTATGTCTAGTCGATATTATGTCTATTCTATATTTTTGACTCGATATTATGTCTAGTCGATAAAAAAAACTCGATATTTTGTCTCTACACCGCTTGGAGGAAATATTTAGCCTCAATCCAGGGAGCTGATCTTGAGCTAAAAGCCATTAAAAAATGGTCGGATCATGAAAATTTAGAAATGTCATCCTATACTTGGTCAAATATTAACAAACTTAATTTTAGTACATTGAGGGGGGCAAATTGGCGTAGAATGTTATTTTTTAGCAAATGGTTATGATATGGAACTCCCCATTCTTTATCTAAAATATATCCTAACCAGTCCCCCCAATGCTTTCATTGCATAAACCATCCATTAGCCAATTGGTCTCATATTATGCTGAGTTGTCCCCAAATTCATACGTTTTGGGTAGACCTATTTGGCGTTTTGAGACAGGTATGCAACATCCAACTGATAGTGAACGAAAAATTAGTGCTCTGGGGATTTGACCCTGACCTTTCTTTTAAAGATCCAGTGATTACATTTTTATATATAGCAATGGCAGTAGCCAGGTCACTCCTATTGCAAAAATGGCAAACAAACTTGATTCCCTCGTTCTTGGAATGGGGTCATAAAATGAAACTGGTGAAGAATAGTGAACGCACTTTTGCACTTCCGAGGGGAAGTATTAAGAAATTTGATCAGATTTGGGGCAGCTATTTTGATTAATTGTAGAGGGGGGGAATTGGGTTTTTAAGATTTAAGATGGATTCTATAGATTGGGTTGTGGTTTTACGTGATTCTGATTGTGCTAATGCATTTTATTGATCCTGGTGGTTTGTATTATGAATGTATTATTTCTGTTTCAGGAATTGGTGGAATGTTGATGCAATGTTTATATGTTTTTGATGAAAATTTCTGGCTTCAATAAAAAGTTTTGCAAAAAAAGAAAAAGAATAAAACCTAATCTCTTAACCTTGGGGCTCAGATTGGGGAGAGGTCCTAAGGATCCCAGACTGTGTTGGGGACCCCAGAGTTGAACATGCGTACCCAGCACCATGACCTCCGTCTTATCGCCATTAAGCTTGAGAAAGTTAGCATTCGTCCAAGTAGCCACTCGACTCAAGCCCAGGTTGAGATTACAAGGCCTATAATCCTGTGCAGATGACAGAGAAAAAATAATTTGGGTGTCATCTGTAGAATTAAAAATGGCCAAACCGCAACTCTCCAACACGTCTGCCAAAGGGCGGATGTTGGTTGTAAATAGCAGAGGACTTAGCACAGAACCCTGGGGCACCAGAGGCAAAGGACAGCATATTCGATCTGGCGTTGGCTGAAAAAACTTGAAACGTGTGGTCCTTAAGGAAAGATGTTAATCAGTCCAAGGCTTACCCAAAAAGGACATTCATTCGAGCAAGATGGAATGAGACACAGTGTCAAAGGGCACGCTAAGGTCGGATAGAATGAGTGCAACTGTACCCCCCTCACTCAGGAGTCGTCTAAGGTGCTCGGTGACATCCCTCTCTCTTCCCTCTTGCTTTCATTTTTTCCCTTCTGTGCTGCTCTGCTCTCACTTCCCTCGCTCACAGTTTCCCTCTCCCCACCTCTTTTCTCACATCCACGTCTCCTCTATCCAGACAGCTATGAACTCCTTGCTTACCTTTGATCTCTTTTTGTCACTTTCCCTCCCTGCTTCCCTTTCACCTCATCCCTGCATCCCATTGTCTCACCTCCCTCTCTTAAGCTGACCCATGCCTTCCTCTCTATAACAGCAAGAAGTACATTCAAATAATGTTGCCTCACCTGGAAAAGTGTTACATTGGACTAAACCCATGCACGTAGCCAAGATCCACGTGCCTGGTGGTAAACCCAGAAGCCTAGGCTTGCTCACCCGGAAGTACCTCACCTCAAAGCCTCTTGCACAGAAACAACATCCCTTCCCTGCTGATGTGGCCTCTGCTTGGAACTCTCTGCCCTTGGATATCAGAATTAAACTCACCCTACTCCCCTAAAACTCCCCTTCTTAATGTCTGCCTCTCCTCTCTCATACACACTACCTCTGTGACCCCCAGTTTATCCAGTTACTATGTTCTGCTCCTTCCAAGCTCCCAGAAATGCCCCTATTGCCTGTTACTGCATCACGTGCCGTTCAGTGTTACCACGTCACTTGTGATGTAAATCACACGATTTTTAGGTCTAGGCCTGACAAAAGCAGTGCATGCACTGCTCTCGTCATACAAGGGATTCTTGGAATCGATTTGATTCCAGAAGCTCGCTTTCTGCTCTGCCTGTGTTTTGCATTGGTGCGTGTCATTTTGGGTCACCAATTATGCAAAACCGGGTGTTCTGATTGTCCAGGAGGGTTTTTAGTCCCTCCTGGTTACCACCCTGTCTTCTTTTGACCCGCCCACCGGGATTGGATCTTTTACTGGCGGCGGGACACAGTGGCTCCTAATTAGCTGCTACGCACTTTTTTGTTATCATTCGGCTTTGCCAAAGGCAGCCGCGTGTTTATTTTTGCATCGCACTTTCACTTAAAGTGAAAGCGCGATGCAATTATAAACAAGCGGCTGCCTTTGCCAAAGCTGAGAGCTTATTTCTCTCTCTCTCTCTCTACTGACGTGCCACCTTTTGCTCTGTCTCTTTCATCCATCTCCATGTTTCTCGCCACCACCCCTTTTTCGCTCACACGAACTGCCCCTCCCGTCTTTCACTATTTCCTCTGCTTCTCTGTTTGTAAATATCTCTACACGCTTCACCATTATCTCTCGCTGTCTTTCCCTCTGCGTCCTCCTCGTCCCTACATCTTCCAACTGCCCTCTCTTTCTGTCTCTCCACCCCACCCCGTTCTCTTCTCTCCGTCACCCTCTTCCCTCCCTCGCCCTCTTCACCCACTCCTGCTTCTTTCTCTGCCCCTTTTCCTTTTCCGTCCCTCTTCTCTCAACACAAACCGAAAGTGCCTCCCAGCAGAGCACACAGGCTTCCCAGCACTTTCAGGCAAGGATGGCGTTTTGAAAGTAGCAAGAACGTGTCTCGCAAGCACCCCGCCCCCTCGAAAAACACCCAGAGAAGCAGCATTAATCTGCATTTCGCAAACGCCGCCGCCAGAGTTCACGGCCCAGCGCTAGCGACACCCAGACATTACGGCTAATTTCTGAGATTACCGCCTGCGGTAAACAAGCCTGCAAAGACTGACGCATTTGTGCGTTTTTGCGCGCTGCGCCCACTGCATCTGTGGCGTGGTTTTAGGTCACAAGGAAGTATTCGCAACCCACGTGCTCAACACAGTTCGATATTGTTCGAGGTGTATTGATTCGAGGGCGCTGTTGGACCACACAACGGAGATTACCGGGCACGAGGTGTCTTTTATTTCATTCTGAGTCCGCGAAACAGCGGCGTAGCCGATCGTGAGCAGTTGCTTCCCGCCGCCGTTCCGTAGCCGAGTCGGTGTGTTTTTCCCAACCACATAAGTAGAACAAGCATTAAAAATGCAATAGGTCTCGCCTTTAATTAAGTTAAAGCCATTTGCTTTGCTATACAATACCATTAGCAAAGCAAATGGCTTTAACTTAATAAAAGGCGAGACCTATTGCATTTTCAATGCTTGTTTTGTAAAGCGCTCTAATACTGTGGAGGGACAGATGCACTGGGTAAACTTATTACATAAATAAACAAATAAATCGGTATCTCTCTCATTTTTTGGGTTCTGTTACCTCCTCCAATTGCCTCTCTGTTTCCTCTCTTACCTCTGTCCTCTATCGCTACTCAATGCCTCATGCCTCCCCCACCACTCTCCTAGCCCCCTCTATCTCCCTTAAGGTTTTGCCACTGTCCTCACTTCTCCTCCTCTTCCTCTCTGTAATTCTGACGTCTCTTTTATCCCTGGGTGTTTCTCTATTCTTGTTCCTCCTCTTTTTAGTTCTTCTTCTCAGTGTTGGCTCCCACTTCATTCCTCCACTCTTCCTGTCTAGTCTGCCTTTGTTTCTATCTCACTCATTCTTCTTTCGTTGTCTTATCCATCCTCTTTCATGGCTTCCTTCCTTTATATACTTCTTTCTTCTGCTCTTATTCTTTCAATTCCATTGTTATTCTTGTGCTTTTTTCACCCTTAACCATTTTTTTCGCCACTTCTTCGAGCGATTTCCATTCTTCTTTCTTCTTTCCTGCTATCTCTTTTTAGGTCCCGCCGTCTCTCTGTTTGTCTTCCCTGCCCTATGTTTTCTTTCTCTCATTCTCAATTTACCTCTGACTATGGGCGTGCAGCCGAATTGCGTATTACACTTTCTTTTTTAACAATATTGGTTGCACCTTAGATATCACCCCATTGGTCCAATGCTTCAGTGGACAAGGAGCAGGCGGGGACTTCCGGTGCAAAGGGAACGGGAGAGTGGCTCTGGGCAAGGGCTGGTGCTTTAGGTCAAGGGGAACTGACTGATCAGTGGTAAAAGAAATATGGGTCAGGAAGGTGTGTTCAAGGGTTGAGAGATGGACTTAGGATACCAAGGGGCATATTTATGACAAAGTGGCTCAAGCAGAGTCATCTTGCGGCACTGCGTTGCGTCACCGGGAAAGGGCAGTAGTTGATGCAATGTGTCATATTCTTGTTCTTTCCCTTGCACTGCTGCACAATGGGCTGACTAACGAAGACTCCCTGGCACCATAGTGCAGAAGGGCCTGTGTTGCATGCAGGATTGTTTTTGTGCAGGATATTTCTCCTCGTTACCCGTCTCCTGGCAAGGTGTATCTTTTTGGCACATTCACAGGTTTACCTGTTCTTGTAAATCTGGGAATGCGTCAGAATCCATGGAAATGCCCCTCTGGCACAGAGTAATGCAACACAGCGATTTGCGCTGTGTCAACTTATGCAAGATTTATGAAGCTATACATGGCCACAGAAGGTGTTCTTTCGTGGTGTCATAAACCTCATTTTTCATTTGCGTCACTCTTACACCATGCAGAGTAGCGCAAGAGGGACTCAAAGGGGCTCATAAATATGCCCCTAATGCTGGACACTGACAGAGTGGCCGGGCTGAGAGCTCAGTGAAGGGCATGATGGGTATTGTACAGGCTAAGTTGTCAAAGTAAACACAAGCTGGACAGGAGGCACGCCCCTTTCGGGACTTTATTACAACTCTAGTAGGCATTGTTACAAAGATGGCGAAGAGAGAGCTGAGGCTGACTCGCCACATATCATGGACAGCAAGTGGGTCAGTCAACTACTATATTGACCAGAGTGAGTTTTTGGTGTCGCATTCCAGCACTGACGAGGCCACTGAAATAGTTTAGAATTGCGGGGCCAGGCTGAGACGGGAAATCCAATACTAAGCCAACCCTTCAGCGCTGGGCACCCAAAAGAGTTTCCCTGTTTAGGGATTCAGCCTGAAGGACAAATGTTTGTGAACAAGGTTCTGCCGATGGGCTGCTCGTGACGTATGCTGTGTTCGGGACCTTAAGGTCATTCCTGGAATGGGTGATGAAGACAGTTGTGGGATATGCCCCGGTTACTTACCGGTAATCTTCATTACTCCGAGTCCTTGTCTTCCTCGCCACAGTAATTACCCATGAGCCTCCGGCTCCCAAACAAACTCCAAGCAACATTTAGCTCTCTAGTCTCCCTCTCCCTCCCTCCAAGATGGCCCCCAGTGGCTACAGCCAATCCCATAAAGGGATACAGAAAACATCTAAACGACCTGAAATCCAAGCCGCAGACATGAAGCCACCAAGAGGGCCAGGAGGGAAGGGAAACTATACTGTGGCGAGGAAGACAAGGACTTGGAGCAATGAAGATTACCGGTAAGTAACCGGGGCATTACCTCCTCGTCCGTCTTCCTCGCCACAGTAATTACCCATGAGCCGATACCAAAGCAAATCAGCTTCTTGCAAGTAAAAACAGCCCACACCAGGAAGGCAGTCAAACAACAAGTTTATTAACAAGAGGCAGATAAACAAAAGAAATCCCCTCAAGAAATACCAGCAGTCAGCACAGAAGAGGCAAAGGAAACCGAGCCCCCACCCCCAACCTGAAGGCGGTAATGGGACATGAAGGTATGAGGGGACGACCAAGTGGCAGCCCGGCAAACATCCTCCATGGAGACCCCTTTAAACGCTGCCCAAGAGACAGCAACAGACCTGGTGGACCGACCCTGAACAGGAAGAGATGGAACCCCAGAAACAGAACCATATGCCAACAAAATAGTCTCATTAATCCAACGACTGACCGTGGAAAGGGAAGGCTTCAAGCCCTGACGGGACAAACCAAAATTGACAAATAAATTGTCTACCTTACAGAAGGAAGACGTGCGTGACAAATTAACAAAGCACGTCGAACATCCAACAGATGCAAAAGACACTCCTCAGCCGAGTAGGGAACAGGGCACAGAACAGGAAGGATCACTTCAGCAGACCGATGAAAGTAGGAATCCACCTTCGGAACAAATATAGGATGAGGGCGCAATACCACACAATCCTCCAAAATAACCAAAAACGGAGCAGACCGCAGGAAAGCCCCCAACTCCTCAATACGCCTGGCAGAAGCAATAGCCACAAGAAAGACTACTTTAAGTATCAAAAACTTCAAGTCAACCGACTTGAAAGGCTCGAAAGGAGCCAATTGCAATGAGCGTAAGACCAAAGGAAGGTCCCAAGGAGGAGGACATAGGATAGTACAGAGACGCTGGAAAGGCAGAGACTTAAAAAGCCTCGCCACCAAAGGAGCCACCAAAACCAAAAGAAGGACATGAAAGGCCCTAATGGCAGCCCACTGAGCACGAAGGGTAGAAATGGCCAACCCCAACGCAAAACCATCATTCAGAAAATCCAGAATGCGAGTCGAGTCTAAAGAATCCACCGACAGCTCGCGACGAACACACCAAGAAGTGAAGTTATCCCAATGATTAGCATAGGATTTCAGCGTAGAAGGCCTCCGGGACTGCTGAATAACATCAGCAACAGCCAACGAACAACCCCCACGTATCAGCCAATCCCTCTCAAGAGCCAGGCTCGCAGACCCAGGAACCGAAACACAGGCAGAGGAAGCAGAGGTCCCAACAGAGGGTAAGGCACGAATGGCAAGGCCCCCCCCCGGCGTCACAGCCAATTCCAACAATAGGGGATACCAAGGGCGACGACACCACCCCGGGACAATCAGAAGGACAAAGGACCCCTCCCTCTTGATCTTCTGTAAGACAGCCGGAATCAGGGGAACAGGAGGAAACGCATACATTAGGCCCTGTGGCCAAAGGAATGATAGAGCATCCACTCTCCAAGCATCCCAGCAAGGCATAATTGTGCAAAAGCAGCGTATTTTGGCATTGGACTGGGAAGCAAAGAGGTCTACAATCGGAGACCCTAACATCCTCTTCAACCTCCCGAACATCAAGGGCTTCAGGGACAAAGACCCCATGGACGGAAACACACGGCTCAGACATTATGCCACAGTGTTTTCCCGACCAGGCAGGTAAATCGCAGACAGGGACGCCAGGTGTATTTCCACCCAGGAGCAAATCCGATGATGGAGGCAACTGAGGGAAGAACCTTGCAACCCCCTTGATGGTTGACATAAGACATCACCACTTGATTGTCCGTCCGGACCTGCACATGGTGACCCCGAAGAAGATCCGAGAAGGCCAACAGACCCAACAGAACAGCCTTCAGCTCCTTGTAGATGGAAGAACATGACATCACAGAGGGAGACCAAACCCCTTGGGTCGTCAAATCCCCCAGAGTAGCACCCCACCCCAGCAGGCTGGCAACTTCAGTGAGAACCCGAGTTGGAACAACCAGAAACGGGCGACCCCAAGACAGATGAACCTCGTCCAACCACCAGCCCAGGACCACCTGAACCTCGGATGACACAGGGTCCAGAACCTCCATATCTAGGGAACAGGGGTCCCAATGCAACAAAATGTGAGACACCACCCGGTACATGTGAAGGCGAGCCCACGGCACTGTCAACAAAGATGCCGACATCAGACCCTGAACCCTCAACCACAGGCTCACAGGATGAGAAGGCCCCAACAACAGGGAACGAACAGCAGATATCAGGGACAGAATCCGAGCACGGGGCAGGAACACCATCCCCAACTGAGTCATGAAAAGGGCCCCAATGAAAGTCAATTCCTGCACAGGAACCAGGGAGGACTTCGGAACATTCTCCAGGAATCCGTGATGCTCCAGGACATGGCACACTCTCTGGACATGCAACTCCGCCTCAGAAAGAAAAGAAGCAGAAATCAAAATATCGTCCAGATAAGGAAAAATACTAATGCCCTCCCCATGCAAATGGCCCACAAGAGGAGCCAGAACCTTAGTAAAAACCCTGGGCGAAGAACAGAGCCCAAAAGGCAATACCTGTAACTGATAGTGCCGACCCATGACGCAGAATCGCAGAAACCTCTGAGATGCGGGGTGCACAGGCACATGCAGATAAGCATCCCTCAAGTCTATCGAGGCCAGAAAATCCCCTTGAGAAACCAGAGGAAGGATCACCTGGAGAGAAACCATTTTGATCTGTTGATGAGGAATGAAAGTATTCACCCTTTTCAAATCCATCACAGGTCTGAGATCCCCTGTGCGTTTGGACACCATGAACAGAATGGAATAAACTTCCAACCCCAACTGATCTTCCGGGACGGGAATCACTGCATTCTTTCGCACAAGGGATTCGACGCCTTCCAAAAGCGCTAACCTCTTCAGAGCGTCTTTGGGACAAGGAGTGGATTGGAAACAGTCTGGGGGAGTCTGGGTAAATCCAAGATGAAAACCCTCAGAAATCACCTGAAGGACCCACTGATCCGAAACAGTCTCGTTCCAAGAGTCCCGGAAGAAACTTAGACGACCCCCAACTGGACCCACTCCAGGAGCAACACAGTCATGATTTTGAAGCTGGAGAGGAGGAGGAAGAAGCACCGGAGAACCGGGACTTGTCAAAGGAAGGAGCACCCCGGCCACGCCCCCTACCACAAAAGGGCTGACTAGCATGGCCCCTCCGTGAATTGACCAAAAGCCCTCTGGGAACCAAAAGAACGGAAGCGACCAGTATGGTCAGGAGCAAGCAGCTTATGGTCTTCCGCCGTTTTCTTCACCATATCCTCCAATAGGGGACCAAACAGTCTAACACCAGAAAAAGATATCTTCATCAGCAGACCCTTCTGCGCAGCATCAGCTTTCCAGGATTGGAGCCACAACTGCCGTCTCGCAGCGACAGAAGACCCAGCAGCAGAAGCAGCTGCCCCCAACGAATCAAAAGAAACATCAGAAAGCAGTCGAACCTGTCATTCCATCATCGCCAGAGTAGAAGAGACATCCTCTCCCTGGTCCAACAATTCAGCCAAAGACTGAAAATCCTTAAGCAAAGACTGGATGGCGTAAGAAGAATAGGCCGCAGCCCGGATGGAAAAATTTGCAGCCGCAAAAGTGCGCTCCACTGCACCATCCACCTTACGACCCACAGGGTCAGCAGGAGAGGAATCCTCAGAAACAACAGTCCCATGAGAGGACATACTGGCCATCAATGAATCCACCTTAACGGAGGAAGGAAACTTAACAGCAAAGTCCTGCAGAGGATAGCGCTTATTCAAAAAATGAGGAAAAGAGCCCTTGTCCACATCTTTCCACTCCGACTCCAAAACCTTCAACACAGAAGAATGAAGGGGTAAAGACTCAGGCTGAGGACGCTGATATTGAGAGAACAAATCATCCTCCAGAGGGACAACAGAATCAGGAAACACCAAATTCCTGCGAATGTGACCAAGTACCAACTTAAGTTCAGTACCCTGCACAAAACGTCCCTTGACGTCAACATCCTCTTCAGCCTCAGAGTCAAGATCAGGAGTGCCATCATCCCTCGCCCTTTTCACAGGAGGAACCGGCACCTGATCCTGCAAAGCAGCAGCCACAGCAGAATTAATAATTTTCTGCAATAATTCCAAAGACGGAATTGTCACCCCGGAACCAGAAGCCAAATCCAAGGGACCAGGAGCAGGCACATCGGAAGAACCACCCTCCATGATAGCCACACATGAGTGAAAAACACAGGCAATACACCGAAAAACACGCCCGTTAAAATAAGGCCGGAGGTTGCTAGGCAACCCACACAAACCTCCCATTCCACGCCCACAATAGAGCATAAAACCGTAGGAAGACCCGCGCGCACCTAGCAAAGAATGCCTGGACACATCGTGTACAAAGAGCAGCATCAGAAGCCAAGACGCACCACCCATAGCGCCCGAACAACAGAGGCGGCGGAAAGGTAAGCGCGCGTCACCGGGAGCCTCTGGCTCCCAAATCAAATCGGACCCGGCTGCGCCACGTCCGCTAAGCAGGACGCGCGGTCGGGAAAAGAGCACACCCATCAACGGTCCGGCTCAGCAGGACCTCAGGTGCGCCCCCACGGACTGAGGCCCAAAGCGACCCTGCACACACAAACACTCCGAAAGTCCACTAGAGCAGGACACGGAGCGCGCAGGCAGAAGAAGGGGGGAAAACAAAATTACGATAAAAAACACATAACAGTAATGAAAAGTACCCAACAACACTAACTTCCCCCCTTCCAGATACCAAAGACCATAAGGGGCTGCTCCAGCAAGACCCCAGCCCCCACTTACATGTACCACAGACAGACAGCACTCGGAGTAGTGCAGAAACCAAAAAACAGGTCGTTTAGATGTTTTCTGTATCCCTTTATGGGATTGGCTGTAGCCACTGGGGGCCATCTTGGAGGGAGGGAGAGGGAGACTAGAGAGCTAAAAGTTGCTTGGAGTTTCTGTGGGAGCCGGAGGCTCATGGGTAATTACTGTGGCGAGGAAGACGGACGAGGAGGTAATGAGCCAGCCCTTCACTGCTTCGATGATCTTCTGTGTGCAGATATGAAGGGCGGATAGCGAGAATGCGGACATTTGATGGGGATGCTGGAAGAGTGGGCAGGAACTTCAGAGCACTATGGACCCTGGAGACAACTGAAGGTCCAGCAGCAGCCACCATATCTCTTGGCATTGAACAAACATTCTTCACACTGTCGTTCCTGATTCCTCCAAGTTTGTTTTTTGGGGACCCATTCCTAAAAACTGATTTGAAGTAACCCCTGGAAATCCATGTCACCATGTATTCAAATTCTATCCATCTTTAACAAATGTCATTGGCCCAGTGCACTTTAAAATTCTAACATTGAAATCACATTTCTTTAAACATTTCTGAATGCACTGTGAGGCCCCATCTGTTCCATTGTATGCATCACTCTGGACCGCTTTGGGTCCCAGTCCATGCCTGCTCACGCAACCCCGCAAGGTGGCAGGCCTTGCCTTCTCTTCTCTTCTCTTGTCTTGTCTTGTCTTCTCTTCTCTTGTCTTGTCTTGTCTTTTGTCTTGTCTTGTCTTGTCTTGTCTTCTCTTCTCTTCTCTTCTCATGTTGTCTTCCCTACCCTTCTCTTCTCTTCTCTTCTCTTGTCTTGTCTTGTCTTGTCTTGTAGTCTCTTCTCTTCTCTTCTCTCGTCTCGTCTCGTCTTCTCTTGTATTCTCCTCTCTTGTTTTGTCTTCTCTTCTCTTCTCTTGTCTTCTCTTGTCTCGTCTGTTCTTGTCTCCTCTTGTCTTCTCTTGTCTCCTCTTGTCTTCTCTTGTCTTCTCTTGTCTTCTCTTGTCGTCTTTTCTCTTGTCTGTTCCTGTCTTCTCTTGTCTGTTCTTGTCTTATCTTCTCTTGTCTGTTCTTGTCTTCTCTTCTCTTGTCTTCTCTTGTCTTCTCTTGTCTTGTCTTCTCTTGTCTTCTCTTGTCTTCTCTTGTCTTCTCTTGTCGTCTTTTCTCTTGTCTGTTCCTGTCTTCTCTTGTCTGTTCTTGTCTTCTCTTCTCTTGTCTGTTCTTGTCTTCTCTTCTCTTGTCTTCTCTTGTCTTCTCTTGTCTTGTCTTCTCTTGTCTTCTCTTGTCTTCTCTTCTCTTGTCTGTTCCTGTCTTCTCTTGTCTGTTCTTGTCTTCTCTTCTCTTGTCTTCTCTTCTCTTCTCTTCTCATGTTGTCTTCCCTTCCCTTCCCTTCTCTTCTCTTCTCTTCTCTTCTCATGTTGTCTTCTCTTCTCTTCTCTTCTCTTCTCTGTTCTTGTCTTCTCTTCATCTCAATGAGACTCTGGGACTCCATTCCTTCCTCACTCCGCTTTGAAATCAAACTCTTTCAAATGCACAACGCAATGAAATTTTGACCACTTGGAGCGTCAGTGTGACTCTCAGCAACTGCATGGTCTTGACGTACAAATAGGACAAGTAGCCAGTGCTTAGTTTGCAAAAAAAAGATAAATGAAGTGTCAAGCGTTGTTCTTAGGAGCCCACCGCCGGACAGCCCGGATGCCAGAACTGCGGAATGCCAAGAGACCCCCTCCTCTTGATTCCACATCCTGCCTCGTTCTTCACCTCCCGAAATTTCCTGTCTCTTTTATCTCACTCTTGCAGCTGTCTTTCCATCTTTCTCTTCTTCTTCCTTTCCTCCTTCCCTAACTTTCTCTCTTGAGCTCTGAGCCAAGGTCTGATGATGGAAAATAAGTCCTGGCTCCCAAAAAAAAGTGCTGCTGCCACCACCACCACCCAGCAGCACAAATGAAGCACAGAACATACCACTGAAGTGGCTATCCCCAACAGACACCACCCAGAAGCACAAATGAAGCACAGAACATACCATTGAAGTGGCTATCCCCAACAGACACCACCCAGAAGCACAAATGAAGCACAGAACATACCACTGAAGTGGCTATCCCCAACAGACACCACCCAGCAGCACAAATGAAGCACAGAACATACCACTGAAGTGGCTATCCCCAACAGACACCACCCAGCAGCACAAATGAAGCACAGAACATACCATTGAAGTGGCTATCCCCAACAGACACCACCCAGCAGCACAAATGAAGCACAGAACATACCATTGAAGTGGCTATCCCCAACAGACACCACCCAGCAGCACAAATGAAGCACAGAACATACCACTGAAGTGGCTATCCCCAACAGACACCACCCAGCAGCACAAATGAAGCACAGAACATACCATTGAAGTGGCTATCCCCAACAGACACCACCCAGAAGCACAAATGAAGCACAGAACATACCACTGAAGTGGCTATCCCCAACAGACACCACCCAGCAGCACAAATGAAGCACAGAACATACCATTGAAGTGGCTATCCCCAACAGACACCACCCAGCAGCACAAATGAAGCACAGAACATACCATTGAAGTGGCTATCCCCAACAGACACCACCCAGCAGCACAAATGAAGCACAGAACATACCACTGAAGTGGCTATTCCAACAGCATCCTCACATCAGCATCCCTGGGCTCAAGAAGAAACTTCACGAGCTCAAGAGAAAGAAGTGGGGGCCGTTTGCTCATGTATTCATGAGTAGGAAAGATGCTGCGCCCCATAAACTGGCTACGTATATGTAACATTACACTACAGCCAAATAAAAACCTACGCTAACATATGGGTTGGGAGTGGAAAAAGCAGGGTGAACTTAATCTGCTATGGAAAGTTTTCAATGCCAATGCTGAGCCTAATTCCTCAGACAGTTTATAGCACGACTTTATGAATGAAACAGAAACGTCTGCTTTTCAAATTGCACCAATTAAATGGTTTATTATACTTTTTTTGCTTTCATTATTTTTAGCAAAAAGCAATTCTTTGTGCATCACAATACAATGAAAATGTACAAAACAAGTAAATATATACAGAGTTAAAAAAAAACTACAAACTGACACACCATTCCTTTTATTCACACAATTGGCCAAAACATTCCAACCACACTCAAACTTCATCCATCCTACACAAAAGGTCCCAGTATCAACACTACAAAAGAGTAAAGCAAGTTTAAATACAACGATTTTCTTTAGATTTGTGTATTTAGGCAGAAATGGATTCTGAATCCATTTCTGTCTGTAAATACACAAATCTAAAGAAAATCAGTTTGTAGTTTTTTTTTAACTCTGTATATATTTACTTGTTTAGTACATTTTCATTGTATTGTGATGCACAAAGAATTGCTTTTTGCTAAAAATAATGAAAGCAAAAAAAGTATAATAAACCATTTAATTGGTGCAGTTTGAAAAGCAGGCGTTTATGTTTCATTCATAAAGTCGTGCTATAAACTGTCTGAGGAATTAGGCTCAGCATTGGCATTTGTTCTGTTTTATAGTTAATTGGCTCAGCCTTGCTGAGCTAGAGCCAAGGCCCGTTGTTGCTTTTCTGAGTATGGAAAGTTTTCAGGCAGTAGAAAAGGCAGGAGAGTAGATGGGTAAAACTGATCAACACAGGGTGGTGATGAAAAGTCAGGGCGAACAGGCACTGCCATGAGAAGAGATGATGTCAGGCATAGGAAAAGTAGAGACTACTTAAGTTAACAAGCATTTGCAATGCAATCAGTCTTGCATTTGTATAAGTTCGAGCTATTGGTATTGTAAATGATAATGTTTTTTACGTATGTTTATTTGTTTGTAGTGTAGTGAATGTCAATTGTTTGTATTGGTATCCTGTGCTTTGTATTGGAATTGCTAGTTGTGTAATTGTGTGGAGCGTATTTGTGTAGTGGAATTATGTGGTATGGAGAATAGATTTTGGGAGGTGTATAGAATATATTGAAAGTAATGTGGAGAAGGGTAGTTACTTTGTGTATGATGTGGTGAATGAACGCTGCAGAGATTACTTGAAAAGGTTTGTGCGAAGGAGTGAAAGATGGGTAGAGAATGTTGAAGACTTATTGAGAGTCTGTGTTTGTGTAGTTAGAAAAGCAGAGGGTGGTAGTGTGTGTTAGAGGTGTTAATTTGTAGATTTTGTTTGTGTGTATTTAACTGTGCCAATAGACGTGTAGCGAACGAATCAGAGAAGTGATGGATTTGTGTGGGAGAGTGCGAGATAGTGTTGTGGGAGAGAAAGAGAGAGGAAGCAGTGTAAGTGTTAATTAGAGGGTGGTGGTGGGAGCCGCATTCAAAACTACTTTAAGCATTTATAGGAAGGTAGCATGTGTTAGTAGGTAGTACATATAGATGTGAAATAGAATGGAAGTATGATAATGGAGAAGACAGATGGATTAAAGGGTGGGCGCAGGAGAGGGGAGCATGGAGCTTATTTATTTATTTATTTAATTATTTAATTTAAAAAGCGCAGGTACTGCCAATCAGCGTCTTGGCGCTGAGGTATACACGCAGAAAGAAAGAGGATGCTGATGGAGAAGTTGGAAAGAGAAGAAATGGAAAGAAATGTATATAAGTGAGAGACAGACTGGAACGGGAGGCTAATAGTTGAGACTGAAAGGGAGAAAGGAGATTTGAGTTGGAGGGGAATAGGAAGAAGAGAGTTAAGTTAAATGAGGAACTCCGAGAATTGTAGCTAGGGACGTAGCAATTCTAAGTGCAGTAAGGACAAAGGCAGCAGTGTCTGCATGTGGCTATATGGCTATATTTCATCAAATAAAGGCAAACTAAAAGGGGTGAACAGCCTTTACAACGAAACTTTTACAACGCACTACCTTTACAACGCAACTTTTACAACGCAAACTATTACAACGCATTGCTCTGGGGGGGCGCTCTAGGATAGGGATTAGGTTAATTTACTATCCAATAACCTTCCCTAGTGTCCACGGGGACTGGAGTTGGAATAGTAAATTAAACTATTCACTATCCAGCACCCCAAAGCACTATGCGTTGTAATGGACTGCGTTGTAATACTTACGTTGTAAAGGCATACGATGTAAATGCATGCGTTGTAATGTCATAATCCACTAAAAGGGAATGCAAAATGTTGCACCCCATGGCAACAGGGGCGGTGGGTGACATTTCAAAGTGGTGGGGCGCAAAATGATTATCATACAGCACCGTAGCGAGCGAGCGCAGCGAGCGAGCCCCAACCCCAAAAGGGGGGTTTGGGGGGATAACCCCCCCCCCCAGAAAAATTTGAAAAAAAAGAAGAAAAATCGAGCATTTTCAAGCAAATTTGAGAAAGCAGGAAGGTTAATAAAGCAATTGTGAAAGTGCAGTTATTACATTAATCGATGGCATAACATAGGTTGGTGCTTATTCAGTATAACCACAGAATGACCATGCACGGTTCTACAGCATATTCTAAAGCAGAACAAAACAAGTGGAACTACCCCTCCCTTAAACCATACAAAAGAGGATGAATGAACTAGTCAAATAACAAAAAACAGGGGAGGAATAGGAAACATACATGGGCAAAAAAGGGAAATGACAGAGCAAAATTTACAGCGTGATAAACCAGTAAAATTAATAAAATATCAGATATACATGTAATAGCAACCCAGCAGTAGGCTGCTCTCCCTCCTAGAGAGGGTAGAAGAACTACAAGGGCTGGCTACAGAGCCGTGAACACAGTTGGACGGCTCTCCGGAAGAACCAGTGCACAAATCTGGGGGAGACCCAAAGATTATGTGGTTTTAATGCATTCACCGCCATGTATCTGCAGCAGAAATGCTCTGGGTCTGAGAGAAGCACTGGCTTTTGAGAGATTTTGTTGCTGCCGTCTCTTGCTCAGGAATGTGTGTGTTCTCTTGCTCTCTCCTCTGTGTGCTGCTTCCCCTTTAGTTTCCCCCACCTCGTCACTTTCATTGTTGCTTCCCTCTACTCGTCCATAGCTTCCTCCGCTCGTCCCCATCCCGCTCAACTTATTATAAAATATTTCACCTTTTCCCCATTAGCCCCTAGCCATTTGTTGCCTGGCACACCTTCCCATGCCTTCTAACCCTTTCCCAACACTCCTCTTTAATTTTTTTCAAACCTTTCAGTGCCTCCTGCACTATCTCTGAGTTTTTTTTATTTTTTATTTCCATTTCGAGGTTGCTGTGTGCGGGTGTGCTTGCACAACCAGGAGCCGGGGGCAGTTAGGAATACTTTGGTAATACTTTAGCATATCCCATTAAAAGCGTACATCCATCCATCCCATTAAAAACCACATCCACTTTGGGAACTGATGCTTGTCACACAAGTCCTTTCAGCCAGTGAGAGATCAGTGGTCGTTCAATACTCAAGAGGCAAACTTGAGGCAAAGTTGGCAGGGTATGCTCAGACGTGAGTCCCTTGGTCACTTTGCCACTGGAGACATGGGAGGTGTACTTTCTTAAAGAATGTGACTGGGCTGCAGATGGCTACTAATTTCAAGAGACCTGTAATTTTCAATATACACATGATTGTGTTTTACCTCCTTTGGATCGTCTTACTCTCAAAAATAGCCAACAACTTTCAAAAGCAAGATCAAAGTCCTGAAATACTCTCCTAGACTGCAGTGGTTCTAAAATATCACTTCCAGCTGTGGGCCTCAGAAATATTCTTAAACCTGCTGGTTGATGTTTTATTACTGAGTCACCTGCTTTACTTCCTATGCCCTTATGGGACTCTAACAAGTCCAAGAGGCAGTCTGGCTCTCCACTCAGATCTCAGGCGTATGAAACGTAGAGTTGAGTGATTGCAAGCGGCATCCTGCACAGTTATTGCCTTACACTGACTTTTATCACAACAGCTAACATTTTACACACTGAAGTAGTCAGACTTTCAAAAACTAGGCTCCCTTCCAATTTCAGTCTTAGCATTTTTCTCACAAACTGATTAATTCTGGAACTATGTTAGAAAACAGGTACAGCTCTCAATGACATAAAAAGAGTAATTATTGAATGTATGGATATTCTCTCCAGGGCCACTTCAAAGGAATTTATACATGTTACTAATATGATGTGATCATTCAGTACAGCGAAATTGCAAAGGACTGTTGTGGACGTGGTAAATATCAAGATGTACAGGCAACATGTCAACATTAATTGGAGACCCGTGGTTTTGTTTGGCAAAAAATAATGATAGTCTAGGTTTTACTGTCTTAAAACTTTCTTCATGTCAGTGAAAGTTAATTTGTAAAAATACCTATCCCAATCTCTAAATTCACAATTCCAGATTCTGGCAAACACAGATCACAGCCTACATTTAGAGATATCAGCTTGCCCCATGTCAGTGAGTAGGCCTTGCCTTGATTTGAGTTTTAGTAGTTGTAACCTTGCACTTATAAATGTAAGATAACTAAAATTACATTCAAGTGTTTCAAAATGCAAAGTGAAGTAAACAGCCTTTCCTTGGTTTTTAATGTGCTCGCAAATCTATTGTGTTGCATTTATCCAGTTCATACCAAAATACCAAATACCAAATCTGGGATCCGATTTAGAAACATTGTGGTTCTTGTCAAGCAGCATGTTAATCTAATTCTATTGTAATACAACGAGAATTTGCATAACTTCACATATGATCAGGCAGGTAAGCCAGAACTACATGCTCTACATTTATATTCCATTGCCACCTTCCTATTTTTTCTAACTATAAATCGACAACTCACTGGATATATTTCATAAATTTAACTGTAACAGCTCATTCTTGATTGACAATAATTCATCTTTATTTCAGTTCTGTGACATTATTTTATATAACTGAAGCAAATTGTGGTTTTGATTTTCAAATGGTTTTTCTCTTCGCACTTTTCAAATGCAAAGCTCTCAGACAGCCTTTGGGCTAACTTCGGCGCTATACAAAAAAAAATAAAAAATAAACTGGGGTCTGGAGGTTCTTTAATCAGCACCATGGGCACTACTCACCGAGACCTCACGTTGTCACGATTGGTAACAGCAATTTTGTTTTCTTTGCATTCTGACACCTGCAGGAATGTAAAGAAAAAACAACACCGATCTGAAGGAGCTACACAGGCCTGATAAGGGAGAACTCGAGAGGGCTGCAGCCTTAAATGCCCAAATCAGATTAACAATGCTAACGGTTTAACAGCGCAGGAATACGTGATCCGAGGTCTAGCTATTAAATGGGAAAATGACCCACTGAAATGACAGTCATCCGTCACTCACCACAGCAGAACAACATGTGCATTATGCAGTTTTCTATTACAGGAAAGCAGTTCAAAGCTTACTGGCAAATTTGGGATGGGGGGGGGGCTGGGAGTGGAGAGGAAAACAATCCTCATTCACGAGTCTTGTTCCGACTTTCATTTTTAGGTCTCGCTAGACGTAAGCAAAAGCGAAGCTTTTGCGTCTAGCGAGACAACTTATGTTGTTACTTTTCAGGGAATGAGCACAGCAAAGTGGCACGCGCATTTGCAGGCCGAGATTCGACCTCGTGAGCGCGCACGCCCAGCCCGGCACCGTGCACATCCCCTGCCACAGTCACACACATGCACACGCAGGCAGGAAGGCCCACACACACACAGACACGCGCGCGCCCCCCCTCCCCCGCGCCGCACCCACACACGCACGCACACACATACAGAGACACCACCCCCCCTGCCCCCCCCGCCCCCCCCCTGCCACCCCCTCCCCCGCCGCATACATAGAAGGGCCGCCGCATACATCGGGACTCACCGGGTCGGCTGGCGCTCGGCGGCGGGCCGGTCTCTCCTTCTCTAGCGGGGGCTCCATCTTCTGCACGCCCCCCCCCCCCCGCCATGGCTGGCACGGCATCTCCGATCACAACAGGCTGAGGCAAAGCTTCCGCGAGGCACTGGGAGTCGACACACCTCTTTCCGGCCCCGCCCACAACCAGGCAGCGGGCCGGACATCTGCTTCCGGTGTTTTCCTCTAATGCACCGTTCGCTCCTCTTGTATTTTGTTGTCTGACGATGATCACTTTTGCGTCACGGCTATAATCATGGTCTTTGAACGAGGGATAACTGGGTTAGATTCTGGCGCCAGAAGCATATGCAGGCACGATTTTCGCACATAATGTTGCTTTTGGTTTAATCTACACATTATAGGTCGATCAGATATGACAATATCTTCACATCGAGAGGCGGCTGCGGGCAGGATCTTCGTAGAGATGGCTGCGGATGCTATCATTCCGCCAGAAGCGGGGAAGGCACTATCTTTACGCTACAAGAGGGGCAGACATGATTTTCGACGGAGATATGTTTACAGGCTTGAGTTTCACATCAGCATTAGGGGGGACACACCTGTGGCACCAGAGATGCCGCTGGCGCGATGTTCACACCAGAGGCCCCTGCAAGCACGGGCTTCGCAGCAGAGGCGCTTGCGAGTCTGGGCTGCACACATTCTGCTGCCACAATCTTCATTGCAGGCGCATCTGCTCTGGAAGATGCATTTTTTTGCGCAAATGGAGATGACGCCGAAGGTCGGAGACTTTTCTTTTTAACGGTTCCAATCTCAGGTGGAAGGGATCCTTGGAGAAGGCAATATAACCGAACAATAACCCCGGCTCTGCTCCCCCTGGTTGGCGCGGCAATGGTTCCATCACGCGCTGGCACACAGCACGCCGCTTCCATTAATTCTCCTCAAATTTAGTCTTCTGCGCTGAAGGGGCATCAATCGCGTTTACGATCGCGAACAAAAAATACTTCAGCCGTGTGGAAGGGAGGTGGAGGGAGGCGGAGGAGAGGTGGTGGAAGGCGGAGGGGTGCGCGTGGAGGAGAAGAAGAGTCGAGGGAGGTGGCAAAGGCGATGGGACAGGGACAGGGAGGACAGCAGTGGAAGGGAGGGAGAAACCGAGCCGGGAGAAGACGAAACACGGGCAGGGAGATGTCCGAGAAAAAAAAAACTCCAGAGTGAAGAAAAAGAGGAGAGAGGGAAGGCAAACAACAAAAAAAAACACGAATCAAAAGATGAAGCAACACAATATACACAAGCACACACATATACAACAAGCATTTGCAATGCAATAGGTCTCGCATTATTAAAGTTTGAGCTATTGGTGTTGAATTATTTAGCAATGCCAATAGCTCAAACTTTAATAATGCGAGACCTATTGCATTGCAAATGCTTGTTACATTTGCTTCCCAAAAATGTGCTTCCTCAGGGCACAGCTAGGAATTTATCGGTGGTCTGTTTGAACTTTTTGATTTTTTTAAGTTAACAGAAAAAAAGCAGACAACTAAGAGCAGGAGCGTGTGATCTGTGGCACCTGGCTGTGAGCACGGCGTCAGCAGAGCCCTGTGTGATCTGTGGCACCTGGCTGTGAGCACGGCAGCACTGTGTGATCTGTGTCGTGACTGGAGTATTAGAGATACATTACTATGACCCAAATACAGCACTAAACAAATAGGCAGAGATGGCCAACCGCAGCACTCCCTTACTCTGCCAACAACAGTGACACAGGGAGGTGTGAGGGAGGCACAGTGCCCTTTTGAAAGTAGGCTTGGTGCACTGGGAATGCAGTGAGGGTGCGTGTGCCTTATTGAGTGGAGGCACTGCTTTGGGTCCTGCAACATTAGCCTAGGACTTCTCACTCCTCTCTAGCCTTCTCTTCGTCCACTTAGTTCTCCACCCCCCCCCCCCACCCCAGCCCAGTTCCCCATGGTCTTTCTCCATGAAATCCTCATTATCCTCCTGATCCTGCTGCACTCACTCCTGGGACCTTCATTCTCACATGGACTCAATTGCACTGTTCCCTAGGCCCTTCGCTCTCACCTGCGTCCTGCTATGTCCTCCACCTCGGCACACTCCACTGGGACCTGTACTAGCGCTTGATACCTTCGGGACGCGTTCGCTACTTGGCGCTATATAAAGCTGCAAATTACTGTAAAGACCCCACATCACCCACGCCTTCGTTATCTGTCCCCAGAGTTCATGAAGGGTATTACTGCCCAGCCCCAGCCTCAATAGAATTAATTATTTTTCGTTTGGCAGCGTGTCGTCTCAAACGCTGGTGCTTTCATGCAAAGAACGCTCCAAACTTCAGATTTAAAATTGGCTAAAGCGTAGGGTGGGGCGATTCACTGGGATCATGATGAGGGTACTTACGAGGCGCTGAATGGGCTTTTCAGCACAGGAAATGGGGCCCCATTGAGGGTACAGGTTGTGTCGGCTCCCCATGAGGGGGCGATGAGCCAAATGGGAAGGCGCTGACACCGGATCTTAACGACTAACGCCTTCGAGGGTGCGTGTTTATTATTTCAGGCATCACCATATGTCTTAGTAAAAACACTTGCACGTCACGTTTTAGGCAAACTGTATTGTAAATGCATTTAGATGACGAGGCAAACCCTTTTTTCTATTAACCGTGTCCAATAAAGGTTTAGATAGCCGAAGAAATGAATTCGCAACCCAAAAAATGAAAAAAACCTGATTATTTCGGCACTTAAAACAGGAAGCAGAGTTGTTGTTTTTTTACTTATTTGCTACTCACCACACTTATCCCCGCAGTCAGGTCTGGCGAGATTCCGTGAGTGCTGTGCAACAACCAGCCAGGCAAACGTCACAGCGCACGTCCAGAATGACCAATCACTGCATGGCTTCACAGTGAAGTCACACAGTGATTGGCCATGCAGTGCTGAGCCTGAGCCAGTGTGCCACCAGCCAATCTGATTGGCTAGCGAGGCGCATTTGCTGCTCGCGCTGTCGCCCTTAGAAAACCCGGGCTGTGGCACCGAAGAAGCACCCCTGGGTCCCGCTGGGGAACTTACAGTGCGCATGCTTGTGAAAGTTTTCAACTTTCCCAAGCATGCGCACTATAAGTTCCCCAACGAAACTGTGCCCTACTGTCTGCTGCAGCCTGAGTGTGGACTGTCACTCAAGCTGCAGCAGGCCACCCCCCTACACAATTCCCGCCGGCGGTTGATTGCTAGTATTCTCAATTTATTTTATTGCGGCCGGCGGCCGCGATGCGTCCATGGTGGCTGGAGGGGCTACGCCCCTACGCCCCAATGGACGCACCGAACCATGTTTGCGTCACATTTTAAACGGAACTTTTTAGGCAAGTGTTGAAACAGAATCGCTATAAAGGTTAGGCCTGGGCGGTGAACTTCGCTCCATTCGCGGAGTGTGCAGTTTTCTGCGCTCCGGGGAACTCGTAGAGTGTAGAAAACTCAGCTTCGTAATGTGCAGCTGAGTTTTTTCCCCGCTTGCAAATGGTAAGTTCTATCTGATTTGCAGAAATACCAGCACAAACTGCAGTTCGCACTGCGCTACGCCACTCGTGGAACTTCGCGGAGTGTTTTTGCACCTTCGCGGAGTTACCGTAGCAAAACTCTGCAAACAACACCCAGGCTTAAGTTAAAGGTATGAAAGATGGCAGGGCGGATGTGCACATTTCCTGCAAAAGAATGGAGAGATAGTTTCTTGAGGGCAGATGTGCACGTACACGTGCAGGGTGCTACACTGGATTATCTGCTGGAGGTCTGGTTGGGCTATCCCTTCTGATCTCCAGTCCAAGCAGTGTGTAAAACAGGGCATAACAAAAACAAAACCAAAGTAATTTGCTGTTACCACAATAGGGAAAAAAAACAGAAAGGTGCACTAGCTGTGTGTGAGGATAGAGGAAGGGGGCAGAGGGAGCTGACCAATGTCCTTCTGAAAGCTCTACCTGAATTGCGATGAAAGGGTGAAAGTTGAAATTAGAAAAACAACAAATTGAAGATCTTCCAGGCAACTGTCTCGAAGTAAAACCATCAGCTCCAAGACCACTGGCTGCACAGCCCCTGTGATGTCCAATGGAATGGAAGGGAGGGCATGGGTTTCTGGGTACCGAGTGCTGCACTTGGCGGGCATGTATAATGTGGAGGCGCTATGTGGCAAACGGGCAACTTTGGAAAAGTGTTTTTAACGAGACCACTTTAAGACTATTTCAACTACTACAGCAATTGCAGAAAAAAACATTTCACAGTAAATATTTTCTAAGTAGTTTCAAATATATTTTTGGTATTATGCACATATTTAATGAACATTACATCTCCCACTATCTGCATTTTCTAACACATGGCCAGGCAAATTACTGTGATCTAGCCTTCCAAGCTAGAAGCAATGCTGCCCATCCCAAACAGGCGTGGCAGTTCCACCTCCCTCACCCAATGCCACAGAGCAGCTCCAGCCAGCCAGTGTCAAGCAATTGCCCCCTCCACAGCCCCACCCCTTCTCCATCCTGTCTCCAGCCACGATCACACAGTAGCGACTCACATGCCCCCCCCCACCCCCCGGGAGGGCTGCTTTGTCTGCTTAGAATGAGTGGGGGCAATGTGCTTTCCATGCCGGGTAGTCTGTGGTTCGCCACAGTGTCCCTAAGAATTGTATTAAATCAATACTAATTTTAATCGTGAATGGTTTACCACCACTCCTCAGAGAATGAATGGGGTTAGAACCAGAGGCCTGTTGCTAACAGATCACCCCCAAAACAAGTTGATATTTTTAGGCGTGTCCTGGATGGGGGGATGTGGCAGATGGAGCTAGTCACTCTCCTTCCAAAAGCTGGATGTATGACACTACAACGCATGCTTTTACAACGCATGCCATTACGACGCAGGTTTTACAACGCAAGTCGTTACAACGACTTGCGTTGGGGGCGCTGGATAGTGAATAGTTTAATTTACTATTCCAACTCCAGTCCCCGTGGATAGTAGGGAAGGTGTTGGATAGTAATTAAACTATTCCCTATCCTAGAGTACCCCCAGCGCAATTCGTTGTAATAACTTGCGTTGTAAAAGTTGCGTCGTAACGGTAGTGCGTTGTAAAAGTTGCGATGGATGTTTCCCCCAAAAGCTCTAACTAAAGGCAGGAGAGCGCACACTCGCCCCTGCCCACCAGGCACTGCCTCATCCTGCGGGTCAACCAAAAGGAATCATTCGTGAAATCGCAATAGGACGAATGAGACACATAAAGGAGAGACAATAGCAGTAACTAACCCATGAAAAGCAAGCATTTCAGAATACCACAGAAAATAACCAATAGCAATCGATGGGCGTGCCAAAAGCCCACGGAAGAGATACAGCATGTCTTGCAGATAGCGTATGCGCTGTGTAGGCTCAACCTAAAAAGAAGGTAAGTGTAAACCTGTGCAAAGTTTTTATTATACGGCTGTTGAGTCTAGTTCCAGATAATTGCCCTACACAGAGTTTGTGGTTGTTCCCATTTTTTTGTGGGAAATCACTTGTATACTTTTTGGAGACTGGCAATTTTTCTCGTGAAAGCCAATATTTTCTTGCAATCACCAATATTTCTTCACAATAGCAAATATTGCCTCACAAGTGGAAGTTGGCGCCGAAAGCGGATGTGGCATTTCTTGCGTGTTAATTTGAAAAGGCTTTCTTTGTGGATTTGACACTGAGTGGGTGTTGCCTCACTTTTTTAATTCATGACCCTAGCTACCATAGGTACGGAGAACTAGAGCGGGGTTGTGTCCCTGGGCTGCCGTGCAGATTTGTGGGTTGGTGCCTCTATGATGGTGGGCAGTGCAGCAGGTTAATGTCCTAGGAGTGTGGTGGGTTTGGGTCCCTGGGGGTTGGTGTCTCTATAAGGTGTGTACTATGACAGGTTAATGTCCTAGGAGTGCATCGCAGTGTGGTGGGTTAGTGTCCCCAGTGTACAGTGGAGTGCTGAACCAGGGAACTTGAATGCAGTGCATTGTGGCAAGATGGTGTTCCAAGGAGTGCTTCAAAGTATTGTGGTTCTGTGTCCTCAGTGTACAATGCAGTGCGGCGTGTTGAACTAGAGAACTTGAATACAGTATGGTGCTTTGGTTTGTAGTGGGTTGGTGTCCCCAGTGTTCAGTGAAGTGTGGTGAGTTGGTGTTCCTAGGATGCAATGAAGTGTAGTGCTTTAGTGTCTCCAGTGTACAGTGCAGTACGTTGTGCTGAACTAGTGAACCTGAATACAGCGCAGTGTGGCGCGTTGGATTCCCTAGGATGCAGTGAAGTGGGATGTATGACATTACAACGCATGCATTTACATCGCATGCCTTTACAACGTAAGTATTACAACGCAGTCCATTACAACGCATAGTGCTTTGGGGTGCTGGATAGTGAATAGTTTAATTTACTATTCCAACTCCAGTCCCCGTTATTGGTTATAAGGTTATTGGATAGTAAATTAACCTATTCCCTATGCTAGAGCGCTCCCCAGAGCAATGCGTTGTAATAGTTTGCGTTGTAAAAGTTGCGTTGTAAAGGTAGTGTGTTGTAAAAGTTTCGCTGTAAAGGCTGTTCACCAGTGAAGTGTGGCAGGATAATGACTGTAGGATGCAGTGCAATATGGTCTGTTTGTCTACCGAGAATACAGAGCACAGTAGTGAGCTGTTGTCGCAAGGGTGCAGTGCAATATGTTGCTATCGATGCCACTACTGCGTGCTTCACTATGATGGTTTATGTTCTGTAGGATGCGATGGACTGCAGTGGAGCACTGCCCCTGGGATGCAGTGCAGTGAGGTGTGTTAGTTTTCCTAGGATATATCACAGTGTGACAGGTTACCGCCTCCAAGATGCTGTGTATCATGTTAGCATCCCATACTAGGCAGTGTAACATGGTGAGTGAGTGTCCCCTTGGTGTAATGTTGTTGGTGTGTTAGTATCGCCAACATACATTTCAGTGCAGTGGGCCGTTGCCTCTAGCATGGTGGGTCAGTAGTTTTAGGGTATACAGCTTTCTGGTGGGTTAGCGGCCTTGCAACTCACTGCTGAGGCCCACATGCACATCTAAAAGCATTAGAGGGGCATATTTACAAGCCCCTAACGCCACAGGAATGTCCCTTTTAAAGACGTTCCTGTGGCGGGATGGGCTTTGTCTTATTCACAAGGCAGAGTTAAGCCACTTGCTGTGCTGCCCTGCATCACTGGCAAAGAGCAGGAAAGCGCTGTATGTATACAATTCCGTGCGTTCCTGTCCTTTCCCGCTGTGCCTAGCACCACTGCAGGCACCCTTGCATCATGCACCCTGCGCCAGGGTGCACGGGTGCATCTGTTGCGTGCAGGATTGTTTTTGTCCAAGAAGGGGCACCCTCCTGCACAGACACGACCTCCTGAGGTAGTTTCCTCTTTCTATGTGCGCTGCAGAGTGCAGCACACATAGAAAGAGGAAGTAACGAGGGGCAATAAAGATATTTCTCCTCGTTACGCCTCTCCTGGGAAGGCGTATCTTTTTGGGGCGTTCCCCGGTTTACAAGCCCTTGTAAATCTGGGAATGTGTCAAAAACCAGGGGAGTTGCATCCACCCACTGCAGCACCTCTCTTGCGCAGAGGAAGGCAGAGATGCGATTTGCGCTGCATTGTATTACTCCACATTTCTGAAGTCATTCATTGACAAGCAGAGGGGCTCAGTGTGGCTGCATAAGTGTGACTGCGAGGCTCGCGTCATGCATGTACCACGTTGTGTGATGCAAACATGACACAAAGCCCTCATAAATATGCCTCGATGCATCCAGATAACTTTCACTCTCTTTCCTCATGCTCTCCTCATTTGTGCCTGAGCCTATAAGTAACTGCATGCAGTGTGTGCAATGTGAGTAAAATAAATATAGGCATAAGGAGCAGAGTGGCAAGGTAGCGCCCCTAATATGCCAAATTATAAGGTAGTGTTCCCTAGATGCAAATCAATGAATGGTTGTTGATTAAGTTTAATCAACATGCAAAACTCTCTTCTAAGAGATCCTATCCATCATTAGCGCAGGCTCCATTGGGTAGCGTGGCTCTTTACTCTTGGATAGGGAAAAGATCCCCATCACCCGCGGAGCCCCCGGTGCTCCATAGGGTCCCATGTCATATTCAAGCTCTGCATGGGGTCGCTCGGTGCTCTATGCACAAACAACAGCATGCAGATTCACCAGTATGCCGGTGATACACAACTCTACTTGAAGGTCTCCCCTGCTTCAGCCATCCAACGCCTCAAGCACCGCATATCACCCAGACCTGGATACCCAGAGCCTACCTGAAGCGCATCTCAAACAAGACAGAATTCCTGTTATTTGCCAAAAACAACAACCAAGATACAGGACAAACCTAGATCAATGGCATGAACCTTGACGGGTTTGAACCCCCAACTTACACTGTATTTCAAATCCCTTGAAGTCACCCTGGGCCCAACCTCCCCCTCAAGCAACTCAATGCCAAAAAACAACCAACTCCCTCTTCCGAAGAAAGACAAACAGTTTCTTCTAGAAAGTGAAGTGAGTTGCTGCTCAAGCCCTCTGGATGGTGGTATGCCATAGTCGATGGCCTCCCAGACCCAACGCTGGCACCTCTTGAGGACATCAGACATATCGCAGCACATCTCATCCAGGCCTGAAGACCTATGATCATATCACTACTATCCTAATAGACCACCATTTGTTCCACTTGCTGCTCCACACTATCTTCAAAACCAGCTGCATCACTTTCAAAGCAAAGACAACCAGCACCCCGCTTATCTTCCAGACAAGCTCACCTTCTCTGGTGGCTCTTGGCACACCCACAACCAGAGCGCCATCAGGGGCAGACGAAGAAGTGTGAAAAAGAAAAATACAAGGGACAGGGGAAAGAGCAGAGCAACACAATCTAGAGGAAGGAGCATGGAACCAGACCAAGGATTCAGCAAAGGACCTAGAGACAGAGGAAGGAGCATGGAACCAGACCAAGGATTCAGCAAAGGACCTAGAGACAGAGGAATGAGAATTTCACCAGAGGAATGAGGATGGAACCAGGTAGAGGAATGAGCATGAAACCAGAGACAGAGGAAGGAGCATGGAACCAGAGAGAGGAAGGAGCATGGAACCAGAGAGAGGAAGGAGCATTGAACCTGAGAGAGGAATGAGCATGACATCAGAGACAGAGGAATGAGCACGGCACCAGAGAGAGGAATGAGCTTTGCACCAGAGAGAGGAATGAGCATGGAACCAGAGAGAGGAATGAGCATGGCACCAGAGACAGAGGAATGAGCATGGCACCAGGCACAGATGAATGAACATGGGACCAGAGAGATGAATGAGCATGGCACCAGAGACAGATGAATGAGCATGGAACCAGAGAGAGAAATGAGCATGGAACCAGAGAGAGGAATGAGCATGGCACCAGGGACAGGGGAATGAGCATGGCACCAGAGACAGATGAATGAGCATCAATCCAGACATAGGAATGAGCATGGCACCAGGGACATAGGAATGAGCATGATACCAGGGAGAGGAATGAGCATGGATCCTGAGAGAGGAATGAGCATGGCACCAGAGACAGAGGAATGAGCATGGCACCAGAGACAGATGAATGAGCATCGAACCAGACATAGGAATGAGCATGGCACCAGGGACATAGGAATGAGCATGATACCAGGGAGAGGAATGAGTATGGATCCTGAGAGAGGAATGAGCATGGCACCAGAGACAGAGGAATGAGCATGGCACCAGGGACAGAGGAATGAGCATGGCACCAGGGACAGAGGAATGAGCATAGCACCAGAGAAAGGGAATGAGCATGGCACCAGAGAGAGGAATGAGCATGGAACCAGAGAGAGGAATGAGCATGGAACCAGAGAAAGGGAATGAGCATGGAACCAGAGAGAGGGATGAGCATGGAACCAGAGAGAGGAATGAGCATGGAACCAGAGAAAGGGAATGAGCATGGCACCAGAGAGAGGAATGAGCATGCACCAGGGACAGAGGAATGAGCATAGCACCAGGGAGAGGAATGAGCATGGCACCAGAGACAGAGGAATGAGCATGGCATCAGAGACAGAGGAATGAGCATGGCACCAGAGAGAGGAATGAGCATGGAACCAGAGAGAGGAATGAGCATTGAACCAGAGAGAGGAATGAGCATTGAACCAGAGAGAGGAATGAGCATGGCACCAGAGAGAGGAATAAGCATGCACCAGGAACAGAGGAATGAGCATGGCACCAGAGAGTTAAATGAGCATGGCATTAGAGACAGATGATTGAGCATGGAACCAGAGAGAGAGGAATGAGCATGGCACCAGGGATAGAGGAATGAGCATGGCACCAGGGACAGAGGAATGAGCATGGAACCAGAGAGAGAGGAATGAGCATGGCACCACAAACATAGGAATGAGCATGGCACCAGAGAGAGGAATGAGCATGGCACCAGAGAGAGGAATGAGCATGGAACTAGAGAGAGGAATGAGCATGGCACCAGGGACAGGGGCTTATGCAGTGTCAATAATATGAACATGACTTGGAGCTCACCCCAGCAGGGACCACCAAGAACAAAGTTAAAGCTTATGCACTTGTAGAGTTAAACGATAAAAGGAAGTAGGCATGCAACTGCTCCCTCCCAGCCCTAAATATCTACGTCATCCAGTATTGCAGTTTCAAGTGGCCTCTAGAGCAGGAAGTGGTGTGTATGTTTGCCCCTGGGGACTTTCTAATCTGTTTACTGTGACTATCTGAAGAGGCGCTGATACGGTGTGGATTGTTCACCTTGTGCCCGGAGTGCCCTTCGTGCCAGCTACGAGGCACAGAGCACTACGAACTTTAATCTGAGGAGCTGGCAAAAGCTAGGCTGTGGGCATAACATACAGAGGGCACCGAAGGGAGAGCTGCTTCTGTGACACAAATAGAACACTGAAGGCACCAGCTCGTGGCAGGACACACATTGAAGGGGCTCAGCTGCTGGTCTGACACACACTGGAGGGGCTCAGCTGCTGCCGTGACACACACTGAAAGTGCTCAGCTGCTGGCATGACACACTGCAGGGGCTCAGCTCCTGCTGTGACACTCACTGAAAGTACTCAGCTGCTGCCGTGACACACACTGAAGAGGTTGAGCTGCTGCCGTGACACACACTGAAGGGGTTCCGCTGCTGCCATGACACACACTGCAGGGGCTCAGCTCCTGCTGTGACACACACTGAAAGGACTCAGCTCCTGCTGTGACACACACTGAAGAGACTGAGATGCTGCTGTGACACACACTGAAGGGGCTCAGCTGCTGCCATGACACACACTGAAAGGGCTCAGCTGCTGGCATGACACACACTGAAGAGACTGAGCTGCTGCCGTGACACCCACTGAAGAGACTGAGCTGCTGCCGTGACACACACTGAAGAGACTGAGCTGCTGCCGTGACACACACTGAAGGGGCTCAGCTGCTGCTGTGACACACACTGAAGGACTCAGCTGCTACCATGACACACACTGAAAGGGCTCAGTTGCTGCCGTGGCACACACTGTAGGGGCTCAGCTGCTGCCGTGACACACACTGAAGGGGCTCAGGCGCTGACGTGACACACAGTGAAGGGGCTAAGCCGCTGATGTTACACACACAGAAGGTGCTCAGCCACTGGCGTGACACACATTGAAGGGGCGCGGCCGCTGGCGTGACACACACTGAAGAGGCTCAGCTCCTGCTGTGACACACACTGAGAGGGCTGAGCTGCTGCCGTGACACACACTGAAGGTGCTCAGCTGCCTATGTGACACACACTGTAAGGGCTCAGATGATGGCGTGACACACACTGGAGTGGTGTGGCTCACTGGTTAGAGGCGGCAGACCCGTAAGCAGCGAACGGCCCGGGACCAGGGTTCAATTCCCGATGCGGCAGGTTCGTGGACCAGGGTCAAAACGGACTCGATAATTCTCGCCTCGGTGCCTACTCTAACCAGGGAACACACTCGGCAACTCTGGGCATTAAGCTTGCCTCATCTCTACAACGGCCCCCCACAGACGCCGGGGATGCCTGGTTTCACCTTGGAGATACCCAGAAAGGGACCATCTCACAGGGAAAACCAGGACGGGTTCCCCAGCGTTCTTCAGCGCCAGGATACTCCATGGAGTCGCAGTGCGCTTTACAAGTACACCCACATTTACATTTACACTGAAGGGGCTCCGCTGCTGGCGTGACATTTACTGAAGGGGCTCAGCTGCTGCCGTGACACACACTGAAGGGGCTCGGCTGCTGCCATGACACACACAGAAGGGGCTCCGCTGCTGGCGTGACATAGACTGAAGGGGGTCGGATACTGCCGTGACATACACTGAAGGGGCTCAGCTGCTGCTGTGACACACACTGAAGGGGCTCCGCTGCTGCTGTGACACACACACTGAAGCGACTCAGCTGTTGGAATAACACACACTGAAAGGGCTCAGCTGCGAACATGAAACACACTGCAGGGGCTCAGCTCCTGCTGTGACACACACTGAAAGGACTCAGCTGCTGCCGTGACACACACTGAAGAGGCTGAGCTGCTGCCGTGACACACACTGAAGGGGCTCAGCTGCTGCCGTGACACACACTGAAAGGGCTCAGCTGCTGGCATGACACACACTGAAGAGACTGAGCTGCTGCCGTGACACACACTGAAGGGGCTGAGCTGCTGCCGTGACACACACTGAAGGGGCTCAGCGGCTGCCATGACACACACTGAAAGGGCTCAGCTGCTGGCATGACACACACTGAAGAGACTGAGCTGCTGCCGTGACACACACTGAAGGGGCTGAGCTGCTGCTGTGACACACACTGAAGGGGCTCAGCTGCTGCAGTGACACACACTGAAAGGACTCAGCTGCTGCCGTGACACACACTGAAGAGGCTCAGCTGCTGCCGTGACACACACTGAAGGGGCTCAGCCAAGACACACATTGAAGGGGCTCAGCTGCTGCCGTGACACACACTGAAGGGGCCCAGCTGCTGCCGTGACACACACTGAAAGGACTCAGCTGCTGCCGTGACACACACTGAAGAGGCTCAGCTGCTGCCGTGACACACACTGAAGGGGCTCAGCCGCGACACACATTGAAGAGGCTCAGCAGCTGCCGTGACACACATTGAAGGAGCTCAGCTGCTGCCGCGACACACATTGAAGGGGCTCAGCTGCTGCTGTGACACAAACTGAAGGGGCTCCGCTGCTGCCGTGACACACACTGAAGGGACTCAGCTGTTGGCATAACACACACTGAAGGGACTCAGCTGCTGACATGACACACAGTGAAGGGGCTCAGCTGCTGCTGTGACACACACTGAAGGACTCAGCTGCTACCATGACACACACTGAAAGGGCTCAGTTGCTGCCGTGGCACACACTGTAGGGGCTCAGCTGCTGCCGTGACACACACTGAAGGGGCTCAGCCGCTGACGTGACACACAGTGAAGGGGCTAAGCCGCTGATGTTACACACACAGAAGGTGCTCAGCCACTGGCGTGACACACATTGAAGGGTTGCGGCCGCTGGCGTGACACACACTGAAGAGGCTCAGCTCCTGCTGTGACACACACTGAGAGGGCTGAGTTGCTGCCGTGACACACACTGAAGGGGCTCAGCTGCTACTGTGACACACACTGAAGGGGCTCAGATGATGGCGTGACACACACTGGAGTGGTGTGGCTCACTGGTTAGAGGCAGCAGACCCGTAAGCAGAGAACGGCCCGGGACCAGGGTTCAATTCCCGACGCGGCAGGGTCGTGGACCAGGGTCAAAACGGATTCGATAATTCTCGCCTCGGTGCCTACTCTAACCAGGAAACACACTCGGCAGCTCTGGGCATTAAGCTTGCCTCATCTCTACAACGGCCCCCCACAGACGCCGGGGATGCCTGGTTTCACCTTGGAGATGCCCAGAAAGGGACCATCTCACAGGGAAAACCAGGACGGGTTCCCCAGCGGTCTTCAGCGCCAGGATACTCCATGGAGTCGCAGTGCGCTTTACAAGTACACCCACATTTACATTTACACTGAAGGGGCTCCGCTGCTGGCGTGACATTCACTGAAGGGGCTCAGCTGCTGCCGTGACACACACTGAAGGGGCTCGGCTGCTGCCATGACACACACAGAAGGGGCTCCGCTGCTGGCGTGACATAGACTGAAGGGGGTCGGATGCTGGCGTGACATACACTGAAGGGGCTCAGCCACTGCCGTGACACACACTGAAGGGGCTCAGCCACTGCCGTGACACACACTGAAGGGGCTCAGCTGCTGCTGTGACACACACCGAAGGGGCTCAGCTGCTGCTGTAGCACACACTGAAGGGGCTCAGCTGCTGGTGTGACACACACTGAAGGGGCTCAGCTGCTGCTGTGACACACACTGAAGGGGCTCAGCCGCTGCCATGACACACACAGAAGGGGCTCCGCTGCTGGCATGACACACACTGAAGGGGCTCCACTGCTGGCGTGACATACACTGAAGGGGCTCAGCCACTGCCGTGACATACACTGAAGGGGCTCAACCACTGCCGTGACACACACTGAAGGGGCTCAGCTGCTGCTGTGACACACACTGAAAAGACTTAGCTGCTGCTGTGACACACAACAAAGGGGCTCAGCTGCTGCTGTGACACACTGAAGGGGCTCAGCTGCTGCTGTGCAACACACTGAAGGGGCTCAGCTGCTGGTGTGACACACACTGAAGGGGCTCAGCTGCTGCTGTGACGCAGACTGAAGGAGCTGAGCTGCTGCCGTGACACACACTGAAGGGGCTCAGCCGCTGACGTGACACACAGTGAAGGGGTTAAGTCGCTGTCTTAACACACACTGAAGGGGCTAAGCCACTGGCGTTACACACATTGAAGGGGCTCGGCTGCTGGCGTGACACACACTGAAGGGACTCATCCGCTGGCGTAACACACACTGAAGGGACTCATACGCTGGCGTGACACACACTGAAGAGGCTCAGCTGCTGCTGTGACACACAGTGAAGGGGCTCAGCTGCTGCTGTGGCACACACTGAAGGGGCTCAGCTGCTGGTGTGACACACACTGAAGGGGCTCATCCGCTGGCGTGACACACACTGAAGGGGCTCATCCGCTGGCGTGACACACACTGAAGGGGCTCAGCTGCTGCCTTGACACACACTGAAAGGACTCAGCTGCTGTCGTGACACACACTGAAGGGACTTGGCTGCTGCCACAACATACACTAAAGGGACTCAGCCACTGGCGTTACACTCACTGAAGGGGCTCAGCCGCTGCTTTGACACACAGTGAAGGGGCTCAGCCGCTGGCGTGACACACACTGAAGGGACTCAGCTGCTGGCGTGACACACATTGAAGTGGCTCATTCGCTGTCGTGAAACACACTGAAGGGACTCATCTGCTGCCGTGACACACACTGAAAGGACTCAGCTGTTGGTGTGACATACACTGAAGTGGTTCAGAAAAGGGGGTGGTGATGGACAGAGCATCTGAATTAAGCAGAACACTCATACCCAGTCAAAAGATCAGGGCTTGATCCATCACCGTTTTTTAGCTCAATGCACCATCCCAGTTCAGAACCTGGCTACATGCAATTTAGTCTGTCCCTGGCCCAGTGCATCATGGGAACAGGGCAGACCAAACTACCAAGCCAATTCTTTACTGGAAAGGAAACAAGCTTCCGGGGACCAGTTTCTGGCATTACAGCCGTGTTCGGCCCGGCTTGCTTGAATCCTGATGGTGCAGTGAGCAAGGGACTCACATCTGAGCATACCCTTCCACACTTGTGGTGGCCAAAACGATTCAGAAAAGGGGGTGGTGAGGGACAGAGCATCTGAATTAAGCAGAACACTCATACCCAGTCAAAAGATCAGGGCTTGATCCATCACCGTCTTTTTGCTCACTGCACCATCCCAGTTCAAAACCTGGCTACATGCAAATTAGTCTGTCCCTGGCCCAGTGCATCATGGGAACAGGGCAGACCAAACTACCAAGCCAATTCTTTACTGGAAAGGAAACAAACTTCCGGGGACCGGTTTCTGGCATTACAGCCGTCTTCGGCACGGCTTGCTTGAATCCTGATGGTGCAGTGAGCAAGGGACTCACATCTGAGCATACCCTTCCACGCTTGTGGTGGCCAAAACGATTCAGAAAAGGGGGTGGTGATGGACAGAGCATCTGAATTAAGCAGAACACTCATACCCAGTCAAAAGATCAGGGCTTGATCCATCACCGTTTTTTAGCTCAATGCACCATCCCAGTTCAGAACCTGGCTACATGCAATTTAGTCTGTCCCTGGCCCAGTGCATCATGGGAACAGGGCAGACCAAACTACCAAGCCAATTCTTTACTGGAAAGGAAACAAGCTTCCGGGGACCAGTTTCTGGCATTACAGCCGTCTTCGGCCCGGCTTGCTTGAATCCTGATGGTGCAGTGAGCAAGGGACTCACATGTGAGCATACCCTTCCACGCTTGTGGTGGCCAAAACGATTCAGAAAAGGTGGTGGTGATGGACAGAGCATCTGAATTAAGCAGAACACTCATACCCAGTCAAAAGATCAGGGCTTGATCCATCACCGTCTTTTTGCTCACTGCACCATCCCAGTTCAGAACCTGGCTACATGCAAATTAGTCTGTCCCTGGCCCAGTGCATCATGGGAACAGGGCAGACCAAACTACCAAGCCAATTCTTTACTGGAAAGGAAACAAGCTTCCGGGGACCGGTTTCTGGCATTACAGCCGTCTTCGGCCCGGCTTGCTTGAATCCTGATGGTGCAGTGAGCAAGAGACTCACATCTGAGCATACCCTTCCACGCTTGTGGTGGCCAAAACGATTCAGAAAAGGGGGTGGTGATGGACAGAGCATCTGAATTAAGCAGAACACTCATACCCAGTCAAAAGATCAGGGCTTGATCCATCACCGTCTTTTTGCTCACTGCACCATCCCAGTTCAGAACCTGGCTACATGCAAATTAGTCTGTCCCTGGCCCAGTGCATCATGGGAACAGGGCAGACCAAACTACCAAGCCAATTCTTTACTGGAAAGGAAACAAGCTTCCGGGGACCGGTTTCTGGCATTACAGCCGTCTTCGGCCCGGCTTGCTTGAATCCTGATGGTGCAGTGAGCAAGGGACTCACATCTGAGCATACCCTTCCACGCTTGTGGTGGCCAAAACGATTCAGAAAAGGGGGTGGTGATGGACAGAGCATCTGAATTAAGCAGAACACTCATACCCAGTCAAAAGATCAGGGCTTGATCCATCACCGTTTTTTAGCTCAATGCACCATCCCAGTTCAGAACCTGGCTACATGCAATTTAGTCTGTCCCTGGCCCAGTGCATCATGGGAACAGGGCAGACCAAACTACCAAGCCAATTCTTTACTGGAAAGGAAACAAGCTTCCGGGGACCAGTTTCTGGCATTACAGCCGTCTTCGGCCCGGCTTGCTTGAATCCTGATGGTGCAGTGAGCAAGGGACTCACATGTGAGCATACCCTTCCACGCTTGTGGTGGCCAAAACGATTCAGAAAAGGTGGTGGTGATGGACAGAGCATCTGAATTAAGCAGAACACTCATACCCAGTCAAAAGATCAGGGCTTGATCCATCACCGTTTTTTAGCTCACTGCACCATCCCAGTTCAGAACCTGGCTACATGCAAATTAGTCTGTCCCTGGCCCAGTGCATCATGGGAACAGGGCAGACCAAACTACCAAGCCAATTCTTTACTGGAAAGGAAACAAGCTTCCGGGGACCGGTTTCTGGCATTACAGCCGTGTTCGGCCCGGCTTGCTTGAATCCTGATGGTGCAGTGAGCAAGGGACTCACATCTGAGCATACCCTTCCACACTTGTGGTGGCCAAAACGATGCAGAAAAGGGGGTGGTGATGGACAGAGCATCTGAATTAAGCAGAACACTCATACCCAGTCAAAAGATCAGGGCTTGATCCATCACCGTTTTTTAGCTCACTGCACCATCCCAGTTCAGAACCTGTCTACATGCAAATTAGTCTGTCCCGGGCCCAGTGCATCATGGGAACAGGGCAGACCAAACTACCAAGCCAATTCTTTACTGGAAAGGAAACAAGCTTCCGGGGACCGGTTTCTGGCATTACAGCTGTCTTCGGCCCGGCTTGCTTGAATCCTGATGGTGCAGTGAGCAAGGGACTCACATGTGAGCATACCCTTCCACGCTTGTGGTGGCCAAAACGATTCAGAAAAGGTGGTGGTGATGGACAGAGCATCTGAATTAAGCAGAACACTCATACCCAGTCAAAAGATCAGGGCTTGATCCATCACCGTCTTTTTGCTCACTGCACCATCCCAGTTCAGAACCTGGCTACATGCAAATTAGTCTGTCCCTGGCCCAGTGCATCATGGGAACAGGGCAGACCAAACTACCAAGCCAATTCTTTACTGGAAAGGAAACAAGCTTCCGGGGACCGGTTTCTGGCATTACAGCCGTCTTCGGCCCGGCTTGCTTGAATCCTGATGGTGCAGTGAGCAAGAGACTCACATCTGAGCATACCCTTCCACGCTTGTGGTGGCCAAAACGATTCAGAAAAGGGGGTGGTGATGGACAGAGCATCTGAATTAAGCAGAACACTCATACCCAGTCAAAAGATCAGGGCTTGATCCATCACCGTCTTTTTGCTCACTGCACCATCCCAGTTCAGAACCTGGCTACATGCAAATTAGTCTGTCCCTGGCCCAGTGCATCATGGGAACAGGGCAGACCAAACTACCAAGCCAATTCTTTACTGGAAAGGAAACAAGCTTCCGGGGACCGGTTTCTGGCATTACAGCCGTCTTCGGCCCGGCTTGCTTGAATCCTGATGGTGCAGTGAGCAAGGGACTCACATCTGAGCATACCCTTCCACGCTTGTGGTGGCCAAAACGATTCAGAAAAGGGGGTGGTGATGGACAGAGCATCTGAATTAAGCAGAACACTCATACCCAGTCAAAAGATCAGGGCTTGATCCATCACCGTTTTTTAGCTCAATGCACCATCCCAGTTCAGAACCTGGCTACATGCAATTTAGTCTGTCCCTGGCCCAGTGCATCATGGGAACAGGGCAGACCAAACTACCAAGCCAATTCTTTACTGGAAAGGAAACAAGCTTCCGGGGACCAGTTTCTGGCATTACAGCCGTCTTCGGCCCGGCTTGCTTGAATCCTGATGGTGCAGTGAGCAAGGGACTCACATGTGAGCATACCCTTCCACACTTGTGGTGGCCAAAACGATGCAGAAAAGGGGGTGGTGATGGACAGAGCATCTGAATTAAGCAGAACACTCATACCCAGTCAAAAGATCAGGGCTTGATCCATCACCGTTTTTTAGCTCACTGCACCATCCCAGTTCAGAACCTGTCTACATGCAAATTAGTCTGTCCCGGGCCCAGTGCATCATGGGAACAGGGCAGACCAAACTACCAAGCCAATTCTTTACTGGAAAGGAAACAAGCTTCCGGGGGCCGGTTTCTGGCATTACAGCCGTGTTCGGCCCGGCTTGCTTGAATCCTGATGGTGCAGTGAGCAAGGGACTCACATCTGAGCATACCCTTCCACACTTGTGGTGGCCAAAACGATGCAGAAAAGGGGGTGGTGATGGACAGAGCATCTGAATTAAGCAGAACACTCATACCCAGTCAAAAGATCAGGGCTTGATCCATCACCGTTTTTTAGCTCACTGCACCATCCCAGTTCAGAACCTGTCTACATGCAAATTAGTCTGTCCCGGGCCCAGTGCATCATGGGAACAGGGCAGACCAAACTACCAAGCCAATTCTTTACTGGAAAGGAAACAAGCTTCCGGGGACCGGTTTCTGGCATTACAGCTGTCTTCGGCCCGGCTTGCTTGAATCCTGATGGTGCAGTGAGCAAGGGACTCACATGTGAGCATACCCTTCCACGCTTGTGGTGGCCAAAACGATGCAGAAAAGGGGGTGGTGATGGACAGAGCATCTGAATTAAGCAGAACACTCATACCCAGTCAAAAGATCAGGGCTTGATCCATCACCGTTTTTTAGCTCACTGCACCATCCCAGTTCAGAACCTGGCTACATGCAAATTAGTCTGTCCCTGGCCCAGTGCATCATGGGAACAGGGCAGACCAAAGGGGTTAAGTCGCTGTCTTAACACACACTGAAGGGGCTAAGCCACTGGCGTTACACACATTGAAAGGGCTCGGCTGCTGGCGTGACACACACTGAAGGGGCTCAGCCACTAGCGCTACATACACTGAAGGGGCTCACTTGCTGCCGTGACACACATTGAAGGGGCTCAGCCGCTGGCATGACACAAACTGAAGGGACTCATCCTCTGGCGTAAAACACACTGAAGAGGCTCAGCTGCTGCCGTGACACACATTGAAGGGGCTCAGCTGCTGCTGTGACACACACTGAAGGGGCTCAGCTGCTGCCGTGACACACATTGAAGGGGCTCAGCCACTGACATGACACAAACTGAAGGGACTCAGCTGCTGCCTTGACACACATCACACTAAAGCAACTGTGGCATGACACACACTGAAGGGCCCAGCTGAGGCAGGACCTACATAAAACACACCAAAGGCCTGGGTAATAGGGCGTTTAAGCAATGTTTGAACAGGGGCATGAGACGGTGGAAGAAAATCAGGAGCAGTGAAAACATCCATGAGAATAGCGCCAACCACAAGCTACTTTGTGTGTTGGCGCTCCGAGCTTGCGTTGTTCAAATGAGTACTCTATCCATGCAGTAAATGATAAAATACATTAAAATTAAAACAGCATATTCCTTCTCTTTGCTAAAATGCACTTCAAAAAGCTGCCAACAGCAAAACGAGAGCGTGATCATTCAGTTGCTGCTAAAAGTACAAAGCCATTTTGAACTTAAAGAATCTGTGTCTGCGCAAGAGGTATAAAAATGTCCTGGTAGATGGAAGATAAAATTGACAAAAAAATACAAAATGTCAAACTGTTTGACTTGAATGTTCATCGCAGGGGCAGACCATAATAGATTCTGAAGAATACTGACCCAGGGAGAGCAAATCAACCAACGAAAAATCCCAGCTTGAAGCTAGATAACAGATTCCTTTCATAAACAGTATTTACATATATTAGATATGGGGCAATGTAGGGAGGAACTTGTATAAGGTAATAATCCCTGACCGTGGGTTTGGCTGCTTCAGACAATTCCCTGGACAGATCGTTCTGTTTTCAGAAGCTCAGCCAAGCATTCTGCACTGTCACTTTAGTCCACATCTGATAAATCTGCTGCTACTTACGAACCCACGTGTTTTTGCACTGCTACTTTAGTGTCTAGAAAAAGTACTGTATTTGTGAGCTGTTGTATTCTTTTTAAACAGATAATGAGTTTGTATGTGCTGCGATTGATTTTATATGATGTTTATATCTATGTGTATCTTTTATCTCCTGTCTTTGGAAGGACGAATAAAGAGTACTCTATCGACCTTTGGAAGATAAAAGGCTGAGTGGGCCTTATTAAAACCCGACCCTGTGTCCTGCTGATTCAAGACAGACCTCTGCCGCAGAGACACACCGGACCTTCCTAAGAAAGCGAGTAGTGTGAGACACAGACCTGCCGGGTATTTATGACTTCACGCGATCTGAAGAGTGCAACAGGTGAGGGAGGACTGTCTGGGGTAAGAAGTCCTGGCAAGAGCGAGGACGAAAGAGACCTCCATAGAGGTGTGCACTGTTAGAAGCAGGGACACCTGTGAGAGAAGGGGCTGGAGCGTGACAGTCCTATAGATGAAGAGGAAACCTGTGAGAGCAGAAGCGTGACAGTCCTATAGGTGAAGAGGACACCTGTGAGTGAAGGGGCTGGCTTGTGACAGTCCTATAGGTGAAGAGGAAACCTGTGAGAGCAGAAGCGTGACACTCATATAGGTGAAGAGGACACCTGTGAGAGAAGGGGCTGGCTTGTGACAGTCCTATAGGTGAAGAGGAAACCTGTGAGAGCAGAAGCGTGACACTCATATAGGTGAAGAGGACACCTGTGAGAGAAGGGGCTGGCTTGTGACAGTCCTATAGGTGAAGAGGAAACCTGTGAGAGCAGAAGCGTGACAGTCCTATAGGTGAAGAGGACACCTGTGAGAGAAGGGGCTGGCTTGTGACAGTCCTATAGGTGAAGAGGAAACCTGTGAGAGCAGAAGCGTGACACTCATATAGGTGAACAGGACACCTGTGAGAGCAAGCGCGTGACAGTCATGTAGGTGAACAGGACACCTGTGAGAGCAAGAGCGTGACAGTCATATAGTTGAACAGGACACCTGTGAAAGCAAGAGCGTGACAGTCATATAGGTGAAGAGGACACATTTGAGAGCAGAAGTGTGACAGTTATATAGGTGTATAGGACACCTGAGAGAGCAAGAGCATGACCGTCGTATAGGTGAACAGGACACCTGTGAGAGCAAGAGCGTGACGGTCGTATAGGTGAACAGGACACCTGTGAGAGCAAGAGCGTGACAGTCATATAGGTGAACAGGACACATGTGAGAGCAGGGGAGTGACAGTCATATAGGTGAACAGGACCCATGTGAGAGCAGGGGAGTGACAGCCCTATAGGTGAACAGGACACATGTGAGAGCAAGGGAGTGACAGTCGTATAGGTGAGCAGGACACCTGTGAGAGCAGGGGAGTGACAGTCATAGGTGAAGAGGAGGACACCTGTGACAGCAAGAGCGTGACAGTCATATAGGTGAAGAGGACACATGTGAGAGCAGGGGAGTGACAGTCATATCGGTGAAGAGGACACCTGTGAGAGCAAGAGCGTGACCGTCATATAGGTGAACAGGACACCTGTGAGAGAAGAAGTGTGACAGTTATATAGGTGAACAGGACACCTGTGAAAGCAAGAGCGTGACAGTCCTATAGGTGAACAGGACACCTGTGAGAGCAAGAGCGTTACAGTCATATAGGTGAACAGGACACCTGTGAGAGCAGGGGAGTGACAGTCATATAGGTGAACAGTACAACTGTGAGAGCAGGAGAGTGACAGTAATATAGGTGAACAGGACACCTGTGAGAGCAGGGGAATGACAGTTGTATAGGTGAACAGGACACCTGTGAGAGCAGGGGAGTGACAGTCATATAATTGAACAGGACACATGTGAGAGCAGGGACGGGAGCATGACAGTCATATAGGTGAAGAGGACACCTGTGAGAGCAGGGGAGTGACAGCCCTATAGGTGAACAGGACACATGTGAGAGCAGGGGAGTGACAGCCCTATACGTGAACAGGACACATGTGAGAGCAGGGGAGTGACAGCCCTATAGGTGAACAGGACACATGTGAGAGCAGGGGAGTGACAGCCCTATACGTAAACAGGACACATGTGAGAGCAGGGGAGTGACAGCCCTATAGGTGAAGAGGACACCTGTGAGAGCAAGAGCGTGACAGTCATATAGGTGAAGAGGACACATGTGAGAGCAGGGGAGTGACAGTCATATCGGTGAAGAGGACACCTGTGAGAGCAAGAGTGTGACCGTCATATAGGTGAACAGGACACCTGTGAGAGCAGAAGTGTGACAGTTATATAGGTGGACAGAACACCTGTGAGACCAAGAGCATGACAGTCGTATAGGTGAACAGGACACCTGTGAGAGCAAGAGCGTTACAGTCATATAGGTGAACAGGACACCTGTGAGAGCAGGGGAGTGACAGTCATATAGGTGAACAGTACAACTGTGAGAGCAGGAGAGTGACAGTCATATAGGTGAACAGGACACCTGTGAGAGCACGGGAGTGACAGTCGTATAGGTGAACAGGACACCTGTGAGAGCAGGGGAGTGACAGTCATATAGGTGAAGAGGACACATGTGAGAGCAGGGACGGGAGCGTGACAGTCATATAGGTGAAGAGGACACCTGTGAGAGCAGGGGAGTGACAGCCCTATAGGTGAACAGGACACATGTGAGAGCAGGGGAGTGACAGCCCTATACGTTAACAGGACACATGTGAGAGCAGGGGAGTGACAGCCCTATAGGTGAACAGGACACATGTGAGAGCAGGGGAGTGACAGCCCTATATGTGAACAGGACACATGTGAAAGCAGGGGAGTGACAGCCCTATACGTGAACAGGACACATGTGAGAGCAGGGGAGTGACAGCCCTATACGTGAACAGGACACCTGTGAGAGCAGGGGAGTGACAGCGCTATAGGTGAACAGGACACATGTGAGAGCAAGGGAGTGACAGACGTATAGGTGAGCAGGACACCTGTGAGAGCAGGGGAGTGACAGTCATGTAGGTGAAGAGGACACCTGTGAGAGCAGGGGAGTGACAGTCATAGGTGAAGAGGACACCTGTGAGAGCAAGAGCGTGACAGTCATATGGGTGAAGAGGACACATGTGAGAGCAGGGGAGTGACAGTCATATAGGTGAAGAGGACACCTGTGAGAGCAAGAGCGTGACCGTTATATAGGTGAACAGGACACCTGTGAGAGCAGAAGTGTGACAGTTATATAGGTGAACAGTACACCTGTGAGAGCAAGAGCGTGACAGTCGTATAGGTGAACAGGACAGCTGTGAGAGCAAGAGCGTTACAGTCATATAGGTGAACAGTACAACTGTGAAAGCAGGAGAGTGACAGTCATATAGGTGAACAGGACACCTGTGAGAGCAGGGGAGTGACAGTCGTATAGGTGAACAGGACACCTGTGAGAGCAGGGGAGTGACAGTCATATAGGTGAACAGGACACATGTGAGAGAAAGGACGGGAGCGTGACAGTCATATAGGTGAAGAGGACACACGTGAGAGCAGGGGAGTGACAGCCCTATAGGTGAACAGGACACATGTGAGAGCAGGTACGGGAGCGTGACAGCCCTATAGGTGAACAGGACACCTGTGAGAGCAGGGGAGTGACAGCCCTATAGGTGAATAGGACACCTGTGAGAGAAGGAGAGTGACAGCCCTATAGGTGAACAGGACACATGTGAGAGAAGGGGAGTGACAGCCCTATAGGTGAACAGGACACATGTGAGAGCAGGGGAGTGACAGCCCTATAGGAACAGGACACATGTGAGAGCAGGGGAGTGACAGCCCTATAGGTGAACAGAACACATGTGAGAGCAGGGGAGTGACAGTCATATAGGTGAACAGGACACATGTGAGAGCAGGGTCGGGAGCGTGACAGTCATGTAGGTGAAGAGGACACCTGTGAGAGCAGGGGAGCGACAGTCATATAGGTGAACAGGACACATGTGAGAGCAGGGGAGTGACAGTCATATAGGTGAAGAGGACACCTGTGAGAGCAGGGGAGTGACAGCCCTATAGGTGAAGAGGACACCTGTGAGAGCAGGGGAGTGACAGCCCTATACGTAAACAGGACACATGTGAGAGCAGGGACGGGAGCGTGACAGTCATATAGGTGATTAGGACACCTGTGAGAGCAGGGGAGTGACAGCCCTATACGTAAACAGGACACATGTGAGAGCAGGGGAGTGACAGCCCTATACGTAAACAGGACACAAGTGAGAGCAGGGGAGTGACAGCCCTATAGGTGAACAGGACACATGTGAGAGCAGGGGAGTGACAGCCCCATAGGTGAAGAGGACACCTGTGAGAGCAGGGGAGTGACAGTCATATAGGTGAACAGGACACATGTGAGAGCAGGGGAGTGACAGCCCTATAGGTGAACAGGACACCTGTGAGAGCAGGGGAGTGACAGTCATAGGTGAAGAGGACACCTGTGAGAGCAGGGGAGTGACAGTCATAGGTGAAGAGGACACCTGTGAGAGCAGGGGAGTGACAGTCATAGGTGAAGAGGACACATGTGAGAGCAGGGACGGGAGCGTGACAGCCCTATAGGTGAACAGGACACATGTGAGAGCAGGGGAGTGACAGTCATATAGGTGAACAGGACACATGTGAGAGCAGGGGAGTGACAGCCCTATAGGTGAACAGGACACATGTGAGAGCAGGGGAGTGACAGTCATATAGGTGAACAGGACACATGTGAGAGCAGGGGAGTGACAGCCCTATAGGTGAACAGGACACCTGTGAGAGCAGGGGAGTGACAGTCATAGGTGAAGAGGACACCTGTGAGAGCAGGGGAGTGACAGTCATATAGGTGAACAGGACACATGTGAGAGCAAGGGAGTGACAGCCCTATAGGTGAACAGGACACCTGTGAGAGCAGGGGAGTGACAGCCCTATAGGTGAACAGGACACATGTGAGAGCAGGGGAGTGACAGTCATATAGGTGAACAGGACACATGTGAGAGCAGGGGAGTGACAGTCATATAGGTGAAGAGGACACCTGTGAGAGCAGGGGAGTGACAGTCATATAGGTGAACAGGACACATGTGAGAGCAGGGGAGTGACAGCCCTATAGGTGAACAGGACACCTGTGAGAGCAGGGGAGTGACAGCCCTATAGGTGAACAGGACACATGTGTGAGCAGGGGAGTGACAGTCATATAGGTGAACAGGACACATGTGAGAGCAGGGGAGTGACAGTCATATAGGTGAAGAGGACACCTGTGAGAGCAGGGTCGGGAGCGTGACAGCCCTATAGGTGAACAGGACACATGTGAGAGCAGGGGAGTGACAGCCCTATAGGTGAACAGGACACATGTGAGAGCAGGGGAGTGACAGTCATAGATGAAGAGGACACCTGTGAGAGCTGGGGAGTGACAGTCATAGGTGAAGAGGACACATGTGAGAGCAGGGACGGGAGCGTGACAGCCCTATAGGTGAACAGGACACATGTGAGAGCAGGGGAGTGACAGCCCTATAGGTGAACAGGACACATGTGAGAGCAGGGGAGTGACAGTCATATAGGTGAACAGGACACATGTGAGAGCAGGGGAGTGACAGCCCTATAGGTGAACAGGATACCTGTGAGAGCAGGGGAGTGACAGTCATAGGTGAAGAGGACACCTGTGAGAGCAGGGGCGTGACAGTCATATAGGTGAACAGGACACATGTGAGAGCAGGGGAGTGACAGCCCTATAGGTGAACAGGACACATGTGAGAGCAGGGGAGTGACAGTCATATAGGTGAACAGGACACCTGTGAGAGCAGGGGAGTGACAGTCATAGGTGAAGAGGACACCTGTGAGAGCAGGGGAGTGACAGTCATAGGTGAAGAGGACACATGTGAGAGCAGGGACAGGAGCGTGACAGCCCTATAGGTGAACAGGACACATGTGAGAGCAGGGGAGTGACAGCCCTATAGGTGAACAGGACACATGTGAGAGCAGGGGAGTGACAGTCATATAGGTATACAGGACACATGTGAGAGCAGGGGAGTGACAGCCCTATAGGTGAACAGGACACCTGTGAGAGCAGGGGAGTGACAGTCATAGGTGAAGAGGACACCTGTGAGAGCAGGGGGGTGACAGTCATATAGGTGAACAGGACACCTGTGAGAGCAGGGGAGTGACAGTCATAGGTGAAGAGGACACCTGTGAGAGCAGGGGAGTGACAGTCATAGGTGAAGAGGACACATGTGAGAGCAGGGACAGGAGCGTGACAGCCCTATAGGTGAACAGGACACATGTGAGAGCAGGGGAGTGACAGCCCTATAGGTGAACAGGACACATGTGAGAGCAGGGGAGTGACAGTCATATAGGTGAACAGGACACATGTGAGAGCAGGGGAGTGACAGCCCTATAGGTGAACAGGACACCTGTGAGAGCAGGGGAGTGACAGTCATAGGTGAAGAGGACACCTGTGAGAGCAGGGGGGTGACAGTCATATAGGTGAACAGGACACATGTGAGAGCAGGGGAGTGACAGACCTATAGGTGAACAGGACACATGTGAGAGCAGGGGAGTGACAGTCATATAGGTGAACAGGACACATGTGAGAGCAGGGGAGTGACAGCCCTATAGGTGAACAGGACACCTGTGAGAGCAGGGGAGTGACAGTCATAGGTGAAGAGGACACCTGTGAGAGCAGGGGAGTGACAGTCATAGGTGAAGAGGACACATGTGAGAGCAGGGACGGGAGCGTGACAGCCCTATAGGTGAACAGGACACATGTGAGAGCAGGGGAGTGACAGTCATATAGGTGAACAGGACACATGTGAGAGCAGGGGAGTGACAGCCCTATAGGTGAACAGGACACCTGTGAGAGCAGGGGAGTGACAGTCATAGGTGAAGAGGACACCTGTGAGAGCAGGGGAGTGACAGTCATAGGTGAAGAGGACACCTGTGAGAGCAGGGTCGGGAGCGTGACAGCCCTATAGGTGACCAGGGGGCAGGTAGCGTTAACCTGGCGGGGCACTCGTGGGGCATCACCCGTGGGTAGTATTAGAAGCAGGGGCACCAGGGAGGGTGGCAGCACCCACAGCTTCCCCGCGGGGACCAGGGAAGAGGTCGTCTTTTTGCCTTTCAATGACGTGCGCATCTGGATGAGTGGATGGATGAATGAGCCTCACGGCAGAGAGGGAGGGAAGGTAGCTGCCCCCGGGGGCTGGACTCACTCTTTGGCCTCCAGGCTGTCGGCGCTGGCGGTGAAGGCCCGGGGCACGAAGCCCTCCTTGCCCCCCTGCCGCACGTAGAGCCAGGGGCCCTTCTCCCGCAGCACCTCGAAGGCCTCCCCCTTCTGCAGCCGCAGGTCCTGGCTGGTGCGGGGCCCGTAGCTGTAGATGGACACGAAGCGGCTCTGGCGCCTGAGGTCGTCGTGGGCAGGGCCCCCGGGGCAGCAGGGGCCCCGGGGGCAGCAGCAGTACCTCTTGCACAGGGCCAGCGCCATGCTGCAGCCTCATGCTCCGCGCTCAGCCCTGCCGAGCTGCTGCATTCCTCTCCGTGCGCACCCCCTGGCTGCTTGTGAACCAGGAAGTCACCAACCGGCCCAGCAGGTCACACTGGCTGCCAGGGGAGCTGCCGGGATCGGCCTAGGCTTCAGCCCTCCCTTGCCAGACGCGCGCCTCGCAGCACTGCGCTCAATTGGATATAGTGCCTTATTCTTATCTTCAATCTGCTTCTAGGCACTCTGGGCGCTCGTGGATAATGTGATGACCTGTCCAGGATCACACGCGGTGCCTCTGAAGACGGGAAGGCGGGGTTGGAAGCCAGTTCGTCTGCTTTTAAAGGCGCCAGATAGATTAGCTTCTAGAAGTACAGATACTCAAAAGGGTAAAAGTCCGAACGAGAGCCCTAGGGGACCTGAACTTTTGTCCTGCAGGGCTCAGACAGATACTCAACCTTCTGACGCAGAGAGGGAGTGGCTTTTCAGACCGGTTTCTTCTGTAATTCTTTGAAAATTCACAGCGAGTGACTAACAAGAACTCTCCAACCCGACTTGAATGCACATGTTGATAAAATGACAAAAGACTTTGTACTTTTTACTATTTATTTGTTTATATTGCGCCAGAATCGACTCCCGGAGGAGGGATGTATGTCGTTACCACGCATACTTTTACAACGCATGCCTTTACCATGCAACTTTTATAACGCAAGTCGTTACAGCATTGGGGGGCGCTGGATAGTGAATAGTTCAGGACTCAGGACCCAGTACTCAGGACTCAGTAAATCTTTATTTCGAAGAATAAAAATTCCTCATAAAAGCACATTGCATTATAAAATTTCATTAAATTTCATTCCTGAACTTTTCATGGTAAAAACATCAATAGAGAAGAGAGGATATGATCCACAAGGCAGGTATAGTTTTACAAAACAAATTCATTTCTTGTATTCCTCAATCTTACTGCTACTTTTAAAAAGCTTAAAATGGCACATAGGGTGTGGGGATCAGTGGCTTTCTGTAAAAACAACAATGCAGTTTTTGCTTGGCGGAATTTCTGTTTCTTAAAAATATCTACCAAAAACAAACGTCTAGGGTTACTGTAAAATGGACATAAGTTTAATTTACTATTCCAACTCCAGTCCCCGTGGATAGTAGGGAAGGTTTTGGATAGTAAATTAAACTATTCCCTATCCTACAGCGCCCCCCAGCGCAATTCGTTGTAACGATTTGCGTTGTAAAAGTTGCGTGGTAAAGGTAGTGCGTGGTAAAAGTTGCGTTGTAAACGCTGTTTACCCCGGATGAGTATCTCTGCGCTTCAGACAGGCGTCATAAATAAGTGTGAATGCAACTGGGATCAGAAACACAAGAGGGTGGTATTAAGCAGCTTCCTGAAGTGGAGATGGTTAGAGCACTGTCTCAGGTGCAAGGGAAGCTCATTCCAAGAGCAAGGGCCAAGGTAGGAGAGGGCTTTTCCCCCTAGTCTTGCCCTCCTAACTCGGGGGACCTCCAAAAGATGTTTGCAGCTTGACCGGAGAGGCCTAGAGGGCTGGTAGGGTGTGAATTTCTCTGAAAGATAAATGGGATCAAGATTGAAAAGCGCCTTATGAATGGTACAACAAATTTTGAATTTTACCCGTTGGAGTATGGGAAGCCAATGAAGTCGTTGAAGAGGAGGGCGGAAGGCAGGGCTGGACTGGCCACCAGGTGTTTGGCATGCTGCCGAGCTGGGGGCTGATTTCGTTGATTGGGACCTGCGTGTGCTGAACGAAATCTGTTTTGCTTTGTTTATTTCGAAGCACACGCTGGTCTCCATTAATGAAATTAGCCCCCACCGCAGTGACATCAGTCCCCAACTCGGCTGTATGCCAAAGGCACGTTAAGGACCAGTCACGCCGCAGTTTCTGGACCACCTGCAGTCTGCTGTTCGAGATCTCATTAGCAGAGATAAACAGGCCGTTACAGTAGTCCAGACGACTTAATATAAGTGCCTGAGCCAGAGTCTTCTGAGTGGAATCTGGAAGGAGAGGAAAGACTTGCTGAAGTAGGCCTAGAGTATGGAAACAAGTACCCACTGTCTGAGCGACATGCTCCTTCAAGGTAAGGGCTTGATCCAGATGGATGCCTAGGTTCTTAACAGAGGCTTTAGGAGCAGGAGAGGCGCCAAGGTCAGTCGGCCACCACTCGGGAGACCAGAGTAAGGGGGACTGTCCGAAGAGTAAAATCTCTGTTTTCCCAACATTACACTGGAGGAGATTACTCTTCTTCCAGTGTGAAATGGCTCTCATTCCCGAGGAGAAGGTCAGCTGTACAGAAGGGGTGAATTTGTCAAAAGCAGCTGTGTATCGTGGGTGTATGATATTGGGATAAACCCATATGTCCTCAGGACATTGGCCAAGGGAGCAATATAGATATTGAACAGAGTGGGGCTCAGGCATGAGCCCTGAGGTACTCCCTTGGACAGATTCATGGGTGCCGAACGATACTACTTAAAGCGAGCACTGAAACCTCTCGGACCCAGGGGATGAACAGAAACTACAGGACGTGCCTGGTCTGTCAAAGCCTGTACCCCAGCTCGCCAGAGTTAATTCTCCTAAGACATCAACAGAACCTAAACATGCCACACGATTATTGGTTCTTCCAGGGCTTTAAGTGGGATGAAAAAACTGGGGGGTCTCTCAAAGGGGTGTGGTCAATGTTATTAAGGACATGGCTCAAAAACAGGTAAACAAAAAATCTGTGTTTAGCATAGAGTGCCGCCCAACTTGTATTTTGCTGTTCCTGCCATTGCGTCCAGATATATGATACAACAAGTCACATCATACCTACAAGCCAGGACTATTGGCTTTGTCAATGATTGTTAGTAGCGTAAGATAAATAAGCAGCAACTCTGGCTTGTATATAATATTGAAAAAATCTTCCACTTAAAGCTCTGGTGACACCACGACAATATTGCTGCTCCTGAGTCTCAAAAAGAGAAGGGAAATCCAGAGAGAAAATGACTCTCTTTTAAGAATTTCCCTTCCTCTACATCCCTCACCACGTGCACATCGACGTGCCTGCTGTCACTGCAGTCCGGGAAGAAAAAAGGACCGCCTGTGCCAGGGCACAAAACAGAGCCCAATAGAGACTCGTTTCAAGGCCCCCTTAAAAAAAACTGCTGGTGCTCAGCACCCAGTGAGACCCGGCCCACTTAAAGCCCTAGGTTCTCCTCTATCCGAGGAAGTGCCTAGCTACAATGCTAACTAGCTAAGGCCAGTGGCTAACAACCTATGGCCCCCACCCCCCTGCAAGGTATGCTAAGGGAGGGGGGCATTTCTTCACCCTAGCACTGAGTCCCCCCAACTCCCTCGTTTTCATATACCTAACCACTGCAGCAGGGGAGTGGCCTGGTCAATAAGCTGGGGGCGGGGGCTCTTCAGATTTTCCCAACAGTCACGCTGGGGTATCTTGTTAAAACACATTATATGAGAAGTAGGACAAGAGGGGAGTTTGCAGAATTGGTGCAGTGCACATGGCTTGCTTCAGGTCATCAAATGCCTTTTGACAGCTAACTGTCAACTGAACATTCTTTGGTATTCTCTTAGAAGTTAAGTCATTCAGGGGTGCCACAATGGATCCATACCCCTTGACAAATCTTCAGTAGTATCCAGTCAGGCCCAAGAAAGATCTGACCTGAGTCTGGGTAGTTGGAGCAACCCAGTCCATGATGGTCTGGATTTTGCTCTGTAAGGGTTGAACCTGGCCTCCACCTACAAGGTGCCCCAGGTACGCAACCTGACTCTGCCCTAGCTGGCACTTAGTAGCCTTGATAGTTATGCCCGCCTTCTGCAGGGCCTCCAAAACATTTCTCAGGTGGACCAGGTGATCCTCCCTGGTGGAGCTAAAGGCAGCAATGTCTTCTAGATATGCTGCACTATAGTCTTCCAGGCCTGTTAGGACTTTGTTCACCAATGTTTGAAAAGTGGCAGGTGCATTCTTCAAACCAAAGGGCATCACCACAAATTGGTACTGCCCACTTGGGGTAGAAAATGCTGTCTTTGGCTTTGCATCATCGGCTAGTCTAATCTGCCAGTAGCCAGCTGTAATATCAAATGTGCTAAAAAAACTTGGCTGAGGCCAAAGTATCTATAAGCTCATCTGCTCTTGGGATTGGATGGGCATCAGTCCTAGAGACTGCATTGAGACCCCTGTAGCCTACACAAAACCTCATCTCTCTCTTACTACCCTGGGTGTGAGTTTTAGGTACCAAGACCACTGGACTAGCCCAAGGGATATCTGAGGGTTCAATAATTCCCAAATCCCACATCTTCTGGCATTCAGACCTGATACAGTCCCTGATATGGCCAGTGTTAGACCTGGCATCATTGGCATGAATCTCTCCTCCATTTTTTGTCTGTTTGCCTCCTCTGTTTACGATGTTTTGCTGGAATATTGCTTTGGGCACTGTGCCACTGCTCAGTGCCACAGTGCAAGTACTCCCTATGTTAAATTGATACACTGATTGGATTCCATGTTTGGCTTATTTGGTTTACTATCAGTCCCTAGTATAGTGCACCAGGAGTGCCAGGGCTTGTAAATACAAATGCTGCTGGTGGCTTGCAGCACTGGTTGTGCCACCCACAGAAGCGGCCTAGAAAAATATGTCTAAGGTCTGCCATTGCAGAACCTGCATGCAGTCTGGTACTGCCATGCTGACTGCGCAAGTACACCTACTTGCCAGTCCCTAAAACCTTCCCTTAACTTCATGTTAGTCACCCCTATGGTAGGCCCAAGGGCAGGGTGCATTGTAAGCATAAGGTAGGACAAGCCCTGATGTGTGTGGCATGTCCTAATAGTGAATTACAGCCATTTTCGTTTTCACTATTGTAAGGCTACCTGCTCTCCTTAGGCCAGACTGGGCTGCTGGAATTATTACACTATATAATCCCAACAGACTCAGAGAGCATGGTGGAAAGTCGAGTTTAGTATCCCTGAACTCAGAATTTGATAACACATCCTTTAGGATGGATGGTTTTTAGATTCTGAGTTTGAAACTAGCACTTTTAGAAAGTGACTAGTTTCTTGTCTAACTGTCGACCGGTCGCTGCTGGTTTTTGTGTGTGACAGGAGCTGGGTGGCTCCAGAGGTCTGAATGAGTCAGTGTGGGGTGAATGAGGCATTTGCGTTTAGAGTGGGGGAAGAGTAGTTCCTGATAGCCTGCCCTGCCTGACACAATACTGGCTCCACCTCCTGCCGGGAGACTGATGGCCCTGCCCCTGCCAGTGACAATACTGGCTCCACCTCCTGCTGGGCGGCTGAAGACCCTGCCCTGCACAGTGAATAGGCCAGGTGCCTCGGCCTGGCAACGCCCACAACAAACCCAGGATGGGGGAAATCCCCCTGCATGGACAAAGGGATCAAAGCAGAAAAGGGGTATAAGAGAAGGACCCCTGAACCAAAGAATTTAGATCACTTCTGACAAGGAAACCTATACCAAGGACCAGAAGCCTGCTGATCCAAGGAATTGCCTACCCCTTCTGCCAGAGTGCTATTTGCTGGGGGGAATCCTGCAGTTGCTTCTTTATTTTTGCCAAGGAACAAGGAGAGAGGAACTGAGTGTGTACTCTCAAGCTTTGCCAAGAAAATCTCCAAGGGCTGGAAGAGTGCCAGTCTCCTGTTGAAGTCACAGGGCTAAAGGACTTCACCATCTGTTAAAATTGCCTGTTGCTGGAACGAGGGAGTCCAGCACATCTAAAGAAAGCAGCAATCACGATGCCGCTGATGCCGCCGAATCCAGCGCGACATCGTGAGTTCGACTCCAGTGTCCCGCACCTTCGACGCCGGCCGCCGGCCCGATCGACGCCAGTAGCGACGCTGCTACCGATCGCCTCGACACCGATGCCCTCTCGACGCCGTAAGCGCTGCTCACTCTTGCAACTACGACATCGACAACGACGCCGTATCCTGCTTCGCCACCATGAATGCTGCTCCAGCCCGACATCTCTCGCCGCCGCTGCGGACCGCCCCGACCCCGAGGCTCGATAGTCGCCGACGCCGATACTTCTCGATGCCGCGGATCATCGTTTTCTTCATTCTAAAAGGTACTGTGTTTGTGGGGTCTACTTCGACTCCGGGCTCGACGTAGCGCTCCTCGCGGTCGACGCCGAACCTTTGGAATAGCTTTGTCTCGACGTCGTGTGACTCCAGTGGGGGTTACATTGTTGCCAAGAACAGTGCTTTAGAGAAGAAGAGTTACCTTTGTTGCTAAAGAACTGTTTACTAAGAAGAGACTTTACCTGAACTATTATTTTTTCCTTCCAAAGAGTATTTATTGAGATTGTGGTATATTTTTGTCGTTATTTGGTCTTGTGCTAAGCCTTATATAAACATCCTTATTTTTATAATACCTTCTGTGTTGTGTCCATTTGTGGTGTATTCACTTTATTACTGTATGTGGTCATAAATGCTTAACACACTGCCTCTGAGATAAGCCTGTCTGCTCTGCCAAGCTACCAAGGGGGTGAGCGGGGATTATCTGAGTGTGTGATCTCCTTGCCCTGACTAGAGGAGGTGGGTCCCTATTTGTCAGAAGTGTATACCTCTGTCAACTAGAGACCAGCCGATTCTAACAGTCAGATTGCCTGTACATCTTATTTTTAACAGGCAGACTGCCCGCAGTGTCCACTTCATGAGTGCACCAGGTAGTCTTACTAGTGTAGTGTAGTTCCTATTATCCCAACAGGCTCTGCGCATTGGAATAATATCTTCAATAGTATAGACCTAGGGCAGAGGTTAACTAGGTCTTCTACTGACGATATTAGACTTAAAGTTTTTGGTTTTGCCAGCTAGCTCAGAGTTCACTAGAAACTTTCTCGAATAGGCAAGGAGGAGTTTAACCTCCCTGGATAGACAAGAAGGGATTTAGTTTCTGACAACCATAGAACATGACAACTTTGCTCTCCCCTAATCAAGAGTGTATCTCTAGAGTCGTGTGAAAACAAAAGACAACTTATTTCACTCAGTCAGTACGTGCATTCTTAGTTTCACCAGATTGTAGAGAAAAGGAAGAGACGGGCGTGTTCAATAAAAGATGGTATTTATTGATCAGTCTCTTTTCTCGTACAAGAGAAATGAATCGATATTATTGCGATACTTATGGTTAAGTAAAGTGCATACAATAAAAGCAGGAGTAAAAATTATACTGCAGAAGCATTGATATGGTTTCTAAGCCATATGATATTTAAAATTGATAAAATAGATACATACATATATACATTTGACTAATCATACTCAACTGGTGCTTCTAACCACGCCTACCCCAGTGTACCTGACCTAAGCCTAATACGTGGGCGGGAGTAGATAAGTAGCAGTTTAAGTTAAGTTTGTTTTGCCAAGGGACTGACTCAAGAATTCTCTGCAAGGGGTTGTTCAGTTCTGTACCTGAGGTCTAGAATGATTGAGGGCTGGTATCTCTCGTCTCTGGTCTTGATATTCCAGCTGCCTGCGAGGGCTGCTTGGAAGCGCCGGAGATGGATTTCTCGGTAGGAGAAAAGCAGCGTCTCGTTCTCAGCGCGTCAGGAAGGCGGGGCAGCGCGTGTGGGCTTCGCTCTCTGCTGGGCTCCTCAGCACGTCTCGCTGCTCCGATCTCGTCACCACCGCGTGTGTTTGCTTAAGGCAATGTCGGTAATATTTATACCTGTAAGGTGCCGAGATTGACGTAAGGATGGACATGGATACGTCAATAAGGATGTCATACGAAAGGGCTTGTTCGCACATTCTTTTGCTGAAGTTCTCGGTGAAATCAAAACAATGGCCGCAGGGATTTTCCCAGGTTGTCATAGGTTTGATTTGTTTTGAGAACTCCGTATGCCTTATCAGGGGCTGGAGGAATAGTGCTTGCCTAATTAGATGGCAAGCGTTATGACCTAATCAGATAACGCGTTCCTGTGCCGTGGTGTGGCTTAATCAGATAACGGTTTTTTGTACCGTGGGATGGCTGCTAGTTAATTATTAACCAGAACAGGGTCAGGAATAGGGGGATCGATACAGAACCTATAGGAATACATCACACCCACTCCACGCAGACTATGTCCATATTTACAAATCTAGGCATAGTAAATATACTAGTAGAGAATGTGTATACCGTACCACCCCAAAATACATTCATATGCATTTTGAAACCATGAAGTATACTAAAAGATAAATATATGCATTATATGCACTCAAGCAGTAGAAAATGCTAAATTAATCACGCATATTCATATATCATTATTAATAAAATATGAAAATTACACATGAAATGGCTCTTAAGACAGAAGAAAAAAATGCGAGACCATTTCATCACAAAATAAAATATATATGAACATGCCAGAGGGCAGCTAATGTCTCTAAAGTTCCTAAAATAGAATTTTAGTTCTCTAAGAATAGTTTCTACTTTAAGCAGAAGATAAGTGTCCCGAAAAATTGCAACATATTTTGGGGCCGCTGAAAAAATTATGTTCCGCTGTCCGTAAACTGGAAAAAATTGTTCATGATACTTTATTATCAGAGTTGAAGGCCAAATTCAGGGTGTTGGGAACGCCGTGTGCTAGCCTGCTCAAAAGTCATTATTTCTGCTCTGGTGAGAACATCATATCATTTAGACTCTCGAAAAAACTGTCAACAGCTTCCTGCGAAAGTTCCATTAACTCGGAAAAAGATGTTACCATGCATTCATGAGCATGATTGCCTTCATTGATGTTTTGATCAGCATAACTGACAGAAGGTCGTACCTGATCGATGCTGCTTTCATCTTGAACCTCACTACCCCTCAATCGTAGTGGTGAAGTCTCCACGAATGCCGTCATCAGGATTGGTAGCCGCAGGGGACAGCACAATGCATGAGCCGTGACCGGACCCAACAAAGTTTCTGCATCCATTGGCGCATCCGATTGTAGCGTCAGACAGGTGTCCAACACGCATTCTTCTCCGCATAGCAAGCACCTTAATACAGGTAAAACACAGCTTTGCCACATTGGTCTAAATGAAAGAAACCAAGTCATGTTTAGGTCTCTAAGCCGGGACATTCCAAGGATTTTAGATATCCGGTCCCGGTATCCAATGGCTAGGATTGTTTCTTCCCTTGTCGCAGGTGTTTTGTCTGTGACACGGTTTGCCATAGCGAAATAACAGAATCAAAAATAGGATTCCTGCCACTAGTCCCAAAAGGAGAGGAAGTCCACCAAAGATGGAATGGACAAAGTCCGGAAAAATACCCAGAATGGCTTTAAATGGTGTTAAAGCCCCCGAAAACACTGTCTTAAATACATTTGAGACTCCACTGGTATCAGAAATATTTAAGATTTCGTTCAGGATTTCTGCGAAATGTATGGGGGAATTAGTTGATAACAATGAATGAATCTCTGCCGTTGTCCTTGCAACTTGGAGATTATATGTTTCTTTTGATGACGTGAGCCTGGTCGGCGTCTGAAGGAGCACTGTTTTCATTCTGCTTAAAGTATCAACTCGAATGGAAGCAATTTTCAAATTCGGCCATAACCTTGCCTCCCTGTCTGGCATTGCGCTGGGGAACAATACTCGTTCACAGCACATAACCTTCGCAGCCGTAGTTATGAGATAAGCTATTCCGGGCACCAAGCTACAACATCTGCGGTCTACGATTATAATGTAACTCCGGTTCGATAGTCTCCTAAAGAATGGTTCTATTTGTGTCGCAGGTGTGCCTAGCTGGTGACATGAAAGGTTATTTGAGGACCCTTCACAGGCTCCGTGTAAACTAATACCATTACACAGAAGTGTACCGCTTAGTGACATGGCACAATTATTGCCACTAAGAAACACTTTTCGGCCTTTATTACTGACACAAGCATGTGAATAGGGCAAGTTCCATGTTGACTTAATGTACCTTTTACCCAATTTTTCGTACATGCCAGCCTGTATATATTTTTGGCAATATTGAAACCTGAAAGTAGATATTGGAATATTAATTATTCCATGTATTATCCATTCACTGACAGGTCGTTCTGACATTGTCAATGGTAATCTCTCGAGTTTCTCAATGCTCAGGATTGTATAATCACCACCCTTCTGTGCCATACTGATTTGTTTATCAGTAAGGTTAAAGATATTGAACAGTGACGTTGTGTTGATTAAACGCCAAGGCACATAGCCTGAACGCAGATTTTGTAACGTCCAGCCAAGTTGTACAATAGAACGCAATTGAGACTGACCGTGTTGTAACAACAGTAAGTCTTGCGATATTATGTCGATTGCTGAAGACACAATGCTGTCCAAAGAGTATATTCTGGAGGACAGAGTCATTAACCCATTGTCCACTACAGAAAGTGATTTTTCCAAATTAATACGGTCAATTTCCCGTATTCTCTCTGATGTTTCAATTTGAGTTATTTTCCAGGCTTCGTTATAAGCTGCATATACAGAGGCTGCTATGAAGCGTTTTTGACGCTGTTTGCGCGGTCCCATAATGAAATCACGCAAGTCAGCACCATCAGTAAGTAAAGTCAGGTGTTGCTTAATTTCTGCCAGTGTGGATGTTTGTAGCCATTGAAGGCAGAGCTTGCCCACACTGTACGTGGTAATTATCCCTGGGTGTTGTCTTTGGGAATATCTAGGGTCTGGCCTGGTCAATGTGAACCCTTGGATTTTGTTCAGGAATCTGTCTTGACAGTTATTTGTATCTGTGGGCCAGATCAACCACTTTTTCCAATCAGGATGTGTTCTGTTTTGGCTTAATATATGGTTTACGTCTATCTCAACATCTATAGAGCTATTACTGTTCATTGATGGCTTTGGAATAGACGGTTTGTTTAAGTCTTTGATTTTGGCTAGGCCAAGACAGGTAGTTTGTTGAACAGTGTCATTCAAAAATATAATTTGTTCTGGGATCATGCAGGCTCTAAACAATGATTCTATACCTTGTACTTGCCATTCCTTTGTACCCCAAACACTTTTTACTTCAACATTTTTGTCCCAGTAATCAAAACCAAATGTACTCATTTGCTCAAAAAACGAGTCTGAATATATCAATTTAGTGTTTGTAAGCATGGTCTTTGTACCTGTCTTATTTGATAATTTGAAATAAAATGTTTCTGCATTGCTTGTGTTGAACCCTGAAAAATATGAATATTTGTCATAAAAAGTTCTTGAGCTACCTTTTGGAGGGGTTGCACAGTGTTCCCATTGATTATAATTCAAAACATTTCTAGGTTGTGCAGATTTATGCAGATAATGATTACTATAGTGATTATAGCAGAACATTTTATCATAATTAGACGAACCCTGCAAATAATCATGTTTTGTAAATTTAGCAGACATCACTAGGTCAGACATCATATTATTAATGCTTTCAACGTCCCAATCATCAGCAACTGAGCTTGGTTTTATAAAGTCACTCAATGAGATCTTGATTTGATGTGGATACTTCAGGATTTCAACCGGACCATAGATTTCATAATCAGTATTGCCCCATGCTACCCCACCGGGTATAGGATTGGCTGTGAAGTTGACTGAAGAAAGTTCTCTTTTCTCGACGTGTGAATACGTGTGTGGTTTGAGGACCAGGTTGATTTTCTGGCTTGCTGTGTCCATTTTAGCATATTTTCCCTCAATGAAGTGTCCCAAACATAGTACCATGATGAGCCAAAGTATGAGGATTATTGCACCTAAGGCCACCCAGAATTCAATCCATGGAGAAATCAGATAGGTTTCTTTCAGATGTTGAAAAAGTTCCTTAGATTTATCTTTAAAGGTTTTTGTTGATGTTTGTTCCTTTGATTCACTCAGGTCTTCAGATGAATCACTGAAGTTGATGAAGTAACCGGATGCCGTTCTGTCTATTGTTCCTATTGTTTCAGGATTGCTGTTTGCTTTATTAGTGTGTTTTGTTGCAGCAGCATAGTCATTTGTTACTTCATTGTAGATTGGTGTGTCTCTGCTAAATGTTTTTATTTGGGTTTTAGAGGTTTAAGTTCCATAGCATTGTTGCATAGTCCTTGTTGTTGTTCTGTTGGCATTTCAAATGTGAGTAGCCTCTTAGATTGAACCTCTATGTTTGTAGCAAACCTTGGTATTCTGCTACTTATCGGGAGTCCACTTGGCCTACTGTTTGTTATCGGCCACATGACTGTGGTTTTATCAGGTCGATTGATACAACCCTGTTCTCCTTTTTACCAGCAAGGGGCGGTAGTACTACTGATCTTGTCCCGTTGATAGACAAGACAGGAACTGCTTTTCTGTAAGAAGGCCCAAATTCCTTCTTTACCGCGATCTTTTCTCTGTGGTAAATAAATAAATAATACCCTATTTTTGACTAGACTTATAGCATAACAGATAGCTCAATAAAATAAGAGTCAAGATTCGAGGTAGTAGGAGTTTCTGCAGGTTTATTACAGCATAAGGACAGGATCAGGACAACCTGCATAGGAATAGGACAATAAGGCCCGGCAGCTGCCGGGGCTGGGTCTGGGATGAGCGCGCTAACATTCAATAACAAAACATTGACTTATATACATAGCGCAAACACATAGCATTACATTGCAGTAGGCGTAGCAGTGGGTGGAGCAGAAGGCGTGACGCGTAGCAGTCGCGAGAGATAACAGTAAAAAGTAGGTGTAACTGGGAGTATACATAGACATGTGATGCAAACGTAACAGAATATGTCATGAATGGGCGGAAACTTTGGAGGGGGCTACCTAAGGAGCCGGGACCTCTAACCTAATGGTGCGCGAAAACTGGCAATGACGTGTTACTAGGAGAAGCTGGGGGCTATGAACTCTGTGCTAGGAGCAGAGACTAGAGTCTGAAGGGTCGGAGCGACATGTACCTAAACCCTATCTGGTATCTGATGTTTAGGGAACATGTTGATATAAACTAGAAGTCATGAGGGGAGAAGCTAACTTGATTCTAAGACTGGACCATGCATTATTCTACATGTAGTGCGTGATGAAGAATACTAAATGACCATTAAATACAGTATTTCTCTAACGTGGAGACGAGAAGGCTAGACAATGACGGAAACTATTGATGCAGTTCAGTAGCTCAGGAATGCAGAAGGAGGACTGAACTGATAACTGGAACTATAACATACTTTTGGCAGACTCAGAGGCAGAGCCAAGCTGCACCGGGCACTGCGAGGCAGGAAGTAAGTGAAGGGTCGAGGATACAGGTGGGGGCTGTATCGCTCCTCAGCGAGGCTTTCAGGAGACAGGAGCTGAATCTGTGGTCTGGGCCCTTTTGAGGCCTAGAAACGGGGATTTTATAATGGAATAACGTGCACACTGAGAAACGTGGCAACATTACTTTACATAGGCCTGATATTCGTAGTATTCACGAGGACTGGAAAATAGCATACTAGAGGTGGACACAACTGGAATTGCGTCATTAATCAGGCATGGGGAATAACATATGCATATTGGTCATGCACACATAACATATGATGGATGAGGCGTAGGGACACAGAACATGGCAAAATTTACTTTTCCACATTCCCTCCTTGTCACTACGTTTCCATCAGGAAACATCAATTTTCATGATACCATCTATCATTTCATACAGTACCATTTGCTCGTCTCGAATTGTCTTGGAACGGGATTTAGAACGGGGCTTGGGACTAGGAATACAAGAGGTAGCACACATGCTGCAAATCGCAGGGCCACATTGTATACAGAGGCAGCAGCTTAATATGATCGCTACTGCAATACCTAGAAAGGACAGGACTTTCCATCCCCATACGGAAATTACATTCCAGAACCAACCGGACCATGTCCAGGTGCCTGGATCTTGGTGTAACAGGTGGGCAATCTTATGGAGTCTGGTTATAGCTGAATAAACAGACGGCGCGTTATTTGGAATGAAAATGCAGCAACTAGATCCGATGACTCTACAGGCCCCGCCCCTATCGGCCAGTATGACGTCAAGGACGAGACGATTTTGCAAAACGACAAATCTCATAGCAGATTGTTCTTCGGTTAGGTTACCTAGAGCAGAGGCAGTCTCATCTACTACAGCTTCAAGGGTTCTTGTTAACCTACGGATTAGCTTACTGTTTACAACTGTGCCTAAATAAGGGAACACACCTTTATCAATATCAATGAATTGCTCTGCAGCAGTTTCAGTATAATCGACAATCGGGAGATTTCTCTTGTGTCTGGTATGTACTAGGAAGGAATTCCTATGATAGTCAGGTGGGGCTAGGAAAACAGGTGGCAGTAGGAAGGCAATGTAACAGGTTCCCTCCCAATCGAGGGGCAGACGGACATATGCAGTTTGACCACAAATAAAATAAGAATGACGTGAAGCTTTGAAAATAGATTTCCCACTGTCACTATATTGGATAACAGTAGTACATTCACTATGACCTATGTGTACAGAACCATAACTACGGACACATAATTCGCCTTTGACTGGTAGTACTGAAATAGCAGGTAAGTCTGGAGTAGTATCAGACTGAACATTCAGGACCATGAAATTCGACGAATAATTACCTAAATTATATACTTCGTTTTCTAGATCTAAACCTGTTCTGTGGGGGAGACCTTGCTTGTCTGGAAAACATGTACTGTTAAGAAAAGACATATCTGTTGAGGATGACGTTAACGTGGACCATGCTCCACACGAACCATTGTGTGAGAATGGATAAGGAAAAAGTGGCAGAACTCCCTTCGGTGTCTGGAAAGGGGGGAGTCGACCACACACCCAACAATTAGTGGCATTGCTGGTCTGGTGTGAATAATGTAACATACGGATAAATGTGTTGTTGCGCATAGCGAGGCGGTAAGAATATTCGTGAGGAGGCAGATCACTAAACGTGTGCTCTACTGTAGCATTAGCAGACATATTTACATGAGGAACTGGAAAACACAGGAAAAGTGCGTAGCTGGTGCAGGAAATCATTATGCTGAGAAATAATATGAAACTCAGAAAGACGATACATTTGATTGAACTTTGACTGACTCTCTCACTATGGGGGTCTATTTTATACATGTCAGAAACAATTTAACCGTTTCACCTAGGGGAGGACTTATACAATCAAACTGACTGACTTATTTTACTAGACCTTAACTTCAACTTATACTCCTGCTGCGGAGTTTTCTCTAACAAGGGAGGGGTTGTAATAATGTCTTGTGCGGGACAGTCCTTAAGAGCAATATTTTGGCAGTCTTTCGAATCCTGGGAAATGTTTTTAGACGCTGGTTTCAATCCTTTGAAAAGTTTTACATGAGAAAGGTGGACCCACCCCTTCCTGCCTTCCAACTTGACGGCAGTTCGGGTGGTCAAGAGGACCTGGCGTGGCTCTTTCCAACGTGGTTCCAGCGGACTTGATCTGTCGAAATTTCTGATCATCACAAGGGAGCCTGGAACGATCTCGTGCGGTGCCACCTCGGTATTGTCTGGAAAGGCGGCGGCAACCTGTGAACGACATGAGTTGAGGGCAGACATCAAGGAAGCTAGGTAATCTGTCAGCATATTACATGAAACATCGGTAATACTTCGGGGTCTAGGAGTACCCCACATGTTAGGGGGGCGGCCGAATACGACCTCATACGGGGACAGACCTGATCTGGAATGTGCGACCATACGCATATAAAATAAAGCGACTGGCAGAGCTATTAACCAGTCCACACCCTTGTCTTTACAGACTTTTGCAATGCGGATTTTCAGAGTCTGATTATGTCTTTCGACTAGTCCAGCTGCTTCAGGATGGCGTACACAATGAAACTTCCACTGGTACCCTAACAACAGGGAAACGTGTTTCATGAGTTCAGATGAGAATGGCTGACCGTTATCAGAATATACGACTCTAGGGAGTCCGTATCTAGGGAAAAATTCACGAACCAACTGCTTGGCAGTGGTCGCGGCTGTGTAATCTGGGACTGGATATGCTTCTGTCCACCTGGACAAAGCGCATACAACTACAAGAACATACTTGAAACCTCGACATCGCTCCATTTGAATATAATCCATCTGGAGGACCTCAAAAGGGTGGTCAGGGGGCTGGAAACCACCTTGTTCCACCGGGACACTTTTACCTGGATTAAACTGACAACATATCATACAGGTACGGACTTTCTGCTTGGCTGCAGCTCGTAAATGCTTGTTGAACCAAATGTTCTGGATACTGTCTAACATAGCTTTTTCTCCTAAATGTGCTGGACTATGTGCGGTATTGATAATGACTTGAACCATAGAATCGGGGAGAAACCATGTGGCTCTACCCTTCGTTAACCATCCTTGATCTGTCTGGACCCCTCCTTGTTCAGACCATTTCTTGATTTCATCGGGAGTAGCATGTAACTGTATATCTATGACATCTTGTGTAGGGTCCTTAACTGTCATGCATGTAATCGGATCTGGAGTATGTGTCAGATTAACTGGAATGTCTGGAGTCTGTGCTGTAAGCTTGGCTGTGCGGTCTGCTAGATCATTACCTTGGGAAATAATGTCAGTGACTTTCGTATGTGCTTTGCATTTCATAATAGCAATAGATGTCGGTAAATGTATGGCATCTAACAGGGCTTGAATAAGGAGACCATGCTGAATCTTGGTTCCATGAGAAGTCATGAAACCTCTCTCCTGCCAGAGCACTCCGAAGTCGTGTACAACTCCGAATGCGTAACGTGAATCTGTGTAAACATTAACTTTCAGGTTCTTGGCATGTGTACAGGCTTGTGTCAGAGCGACTAGCTCTGCTGCTTGAGCGGACAGGGTGTCAATACGGTGTGTTTCAATAACTTCAGTGTCAGTAGTCACTGCATACGCGGCGACTAGTTCTCCTGTGCTAGTTCTCATACATGAACCATCTACATAAAGTGTCAGGTCGGGATCTGGTAACGGAATGTCTGTCAGGTCTTGTCTTGGCTTCGTCGTAATGTTAACTACTTCCACACAGTCATGTGGGTCTGGATTTGAACTGACTGATGGTAACAGTGTAGCAGGATTCAGAACGTTGCAGCGTCTGATTTCTATGTGTGGCTGGAACAGTGTCAATTCATAACCTGTTAAACGTGCAATTGTCAAGTGCTGAGTTTGTGTTCGGTTTAAAAGAACTTCTACTGAATGTGGGACTTGTACTGTCAAGGAATGTCCTAAAACTATGGAATCACTTTGTCTGATAGCTAGTGCTGTGGCTGCAACTGACTTGAGGCACGCAGGCAACGCCTGGGCGACTGGATCTAATGTGCTCGAAAAATAAGCACAGGGCTTGTATTGACCTGCTTGATCTTGTGTGAGAACAGATAATGCTGTACCTTCCCGTTCAGTAACGAAAAGTGTAAAAGGCTTACTGTAGTTCGGTGTAGCTAGAACTGGAGCTTGACATAGGGCTTTCTTTAACTCGTTAAAGCTAAGTGTATGTTCAGATGTCCAAGGGAGGACAGTCGATACGGCTGCCTCCTGTGTCGTTAACTGTATCAGTGGCTTGGCTAGAAATGCATACTGGGGAATCCATTGTCTACAATAAGAAGTAAGGCCGATAAAGGCACGTACCTCCTTCTGGGTTCTGGGCTGGGGAAGACTCGCTATTAACTGGATACGGTCGGGTGTCAACTGCCTACCCCTCTTGGACAGCAAGTGTCCTAAGTATACCACTTGCTGGACACAGAATTGAAGCTTCGAAGGTGACACCTTGTGCCCCATCTCGGCTAGAAAATACAGAACTGTAAGTGATGCTCGCTCGCAAGCACGTTCAGAACGGGCTGTGATCAGTAGATCATCGACATACTGGAGCAGGGCAGTGTCAGTTGGCATGTGAATATTGTCTAGTTGTCTCTTGAGTGCTTGACTGTAAATACTAGGGCTTTCTGTGAAACCTTGAGGAGCGCGTGTGAACATATAGCTCCTTCCATTTAAACAGAATCCGAAAAGAAACTGGCTGTCTGGATGAATTGGAACACTAAAAAATGCATTCTTAAGGTCTATGACAGTGAAGAACATGGCTTCGGAATCAATAGCAGTTAACAGGGAAGAAATATCTGGAACAACTGGGTACTGAGGAATAATACATTTGTTAAGCTCTCGTAAATCAATCACTAATCGATATACTGGGGGTGCATTCGGATCAGTACGTTTCATGACTGGAATGATCGGAGAATTGCATACATTGGAGTCAGTTTCTACAACTACTCCTTGAGCCATGAGCTCGTCAATAATTTTGGATAAGGCTGCTACAGCCTCAGGTGGCAATCTGTACTGTCTGATTCGGGGTAACACTACACCTGGTTTGAGAGTCACACGATGGGGTGTGATTTGCATGTAACCTACATCAGTTGGACCTTGCGCCCATAAGTGCTGTGGAACATTAGACAATCTTGAATCAAAATCTCGTAATACATAGTGACCCTTAAAGTCACGTAGGAACAGACGTATTCCCTCTGGGGAACAGCAAATAACTGCACCTAACTCTTTCAGTGTCCTAATACCTAATAGATTTTCTGGACATGACTTAGTAAGTAACAGATCAGTAGTACGGGACAATGGACCTACTTCTAGAGTAACTGGCTTAGATATTTCATTAACTATTGGTTTTCCTGAAAATCCAAGGGAAACATTTCTTGAGCCTGAGAGCGGAGCCCCTGGAACTTCGGCATGACTAATTGTGGTCCTACTTGCCCCTGTATCGATCAAAAACTTTCTGTCTTTCCCTAATACTTGACTGTGAACATAGGGACCTTCTTGATCTACAGGTATCTCGATGAGAGGCAAGCCTACCTCCCTCTCAAGGCTGTTTCATGAATATGACTGGTACTCTGGATACTCGGACTGTGCATACTGGTACATCTGTGATGTAACGTGCTGTGTTGCAGCAATGGGCTGCGGTACTGTAACTGTCTGTGATGCATTCTGTGACTGAGGAGTCTGTGAAACTTGTTCTTGTCTAGGCGGACGTGGTCTTTCTTTAGTCTTACCAGTAGCTATGTTGTGTTTCAGAACTGCACACTCGTTTATAAAATGACCTGGCTGTTTACAATAATTGCAGTTCCCTTTAACGGGAGCTGCAGGATGACTGGCTTGATTCGGACCCCTCTTCTGACTGTCTTGAGGAACAGATTGTGCAACTAGCACTTTCATTTTCGTGTCTTTCATACGTTTTCTCTCGTGCTCTTGCTCTTCTCTGATTCTATTCTGGTGGTACTGGAGCATCTGGAGCATCTGGGACGGAGTATTAGCTTGCCAGGTGCTTTCGACTTTCAAAACTCGATTTTTAATTTGTGGACTTGAATTCTCGACTAATTTAGTAACGAAAAGGTGAGGGTATGACTCACTACTTGTCTTGAGACCACTATTAATACTGAAACATTTCTCAAATCTAGAATAAAAATCACTAATATCCTCATCTTGTTTCTGTTTACAGGCTGAGATTGCATCCCAGTCTTCTTTCCTTGTTGTCAATAATCTGGGTAAAACTTGAATCAATAATTCTGGTAATTCTTTACATTTATCTCCAAGACCGGTACCTGGTACTCGTGCCTTGTCTTCAGCTTCTAGAGCTGCCCAATCGATCTTTTTCTCTCCCACCTCCCATTCCTTTTCCTTTAATTTTTCATACACCCCTGCGGGTAACAGGACCTTTAACATTTTAATGATATCTGGGTAAGTGTATTCTCCCATACGGAGCATGTCTTTTAATTCTCTATGGAACCCTGCTGGATCTTTGTCATGACAGGGAATTAATTTCTTCATTTCAAGAAGTTCCATCTTTGAAATTGGAGTGTATACAAACACTCGTTGCATTACGCCACCCGCCCCTTGGACTGGGTGGACTTCTCGTAACGGATTCTGTCTGTCTATGTAGAATGATTTACTTTCTGGGGGTGAGACATGAACAAAATGCGGGTTCAGAAACGTTCTATATTTGTGACGCTGTTCTAGAATGACACTAATTAAATCGGTACCTAGACCTCTCCATCTATACTGGAGTAACTCGTTCAGGATATCGTGCAACGGACCTGGATCAGAATGTTGACCCTCGTACAGAGTAATGAGGTGCTGGATCATATACATACCCACCAGTCGTTGCTCGGCTGGGGGCAATTTCAGAAACATTTGTGCCACTATTTCGTCTGGAAAAGTGGTAGAATCAGTAATCCATCGGACTGCTGATCGGGATAGTTCTTGTTCATGCATAGTACTTAATTCACTGTAACCGATTCGTGATTTCAGAATGTGATCGGTAGCTTGAAATACTTGTTCTAGGGAACCTTGTTCTGGTGCTAGATGTTGAAAAATAGACTTGGGTTCTAGACGTAAATGGCGATCTGGAAATCTGGATTTTCCTACATACGCTATTCTGGCGGGATTCTCGTTCTCTTCCTCTTCAGGATCAGAGATACTTTCTTTCTCGCTTACTTGTGCTGCTTTACGCTGGTCGTGTAACCTTATTATTTCTTTACGAATTTTCTTGTACATACTCTCCATGGCACTGACGGTCTTGTGCTTACCCTCGGCTATATTATCACTCCACCTTGTCAGGATTCTCATTTCGGCGGGATCTTTAGACGGGTAATCTTGTTCTCTTATTAAACAATTGATCAGGAACTTCAATATCATGAGCTGAATCTCGGCTTTCCTTTGAGACATAATTTCGCCAATACTTTCTGGATCATCCCCTGTACGGATGAAACGATATATTCTGTCTAGATCTTCTTTCATATTCGGTAAGGTGACTAGATACTCGGTCACTCTTCTTACACGTACGGAATATAAAACCATATTATACTCGCCTGGGACTGCGTCATAGACACATTCGTTAAGGGCTTGTCTGATTTCTGTGACAGACTTATTACTTTTAGGAGTACGCTGTGATGCTTGAGCATGTAATTCGAGTGCTGATAAACGTTTGTGTGGCGGCGGGGTTTGAGGAAGACCTCCCCCTGCGGCCCCTAGACTGGAGTCGTCGACTGACATTCTTCGTCCTGGCAGGGTCGGTAATTGTACTTGTATGGCGGACTGGGCCGGGAGCTGTTAAGGGCACCCCGGTGTCTGGAGGAGCATGAATTACCTGGTTTACAGGGACTGGCGGAGCGCGGACAGGATTTGCATATTCGGGGACTGTGTCGTCCAGATAGGACGAAATAAAAATATCAGCTGCGGTCGGTTTGTGACGTAGCTTGGTCGGAATTAATGGCGGCGGGAAATTACTGGATGCCTCTGGGGTCGCTTTTGGCAGGCCCTCGGCAAGAAGAGGATACATACCCTTAATAAGGGCATGCCTCTGTCTGTCTGACTGTTCGGCTTTGACTTGTTCACCTATCTCGATTAATTCTCTTTCTTGGGCTCGTTCTTGGGATTCTCTACTTAACTCTGACTTTCTGACTTCCTATTCCGTTCTTCTATGCGCTTCCTTGCGCCATAACTCGATGGCATCTTTCTGTGACTGTCTGGCTTTCTTTTTCCATAATGCTTCTTCTACTCGCATGATACATTCGGCATCCCATGTACCCGATACGGGCCATCTATACTTTTCTTCTAACTGTTTGGTATACTCTACCCATAAATCTAGATACATTATGGCGCTTATGCCATGTTTCTGATACATAAAATGACCTGGACTGTCCCTAGGCGGGACAGGAACTGCTTCCTCTAACAGACCCTTTCTAGTTTTTAACTGACGTAACTTGGAAAAGAGCGGCATTCTAAACTTGAATCGGAACACAATACAATACACGAAAAACAATAACAATTGGGAAAACAATTCAGGCATACCACGACATTGGAAATACATTAAACAATATCATAACATAACAGTTCGAACAGAATACTACCTGAAAATACTGAAAACAGAAACAGAACAGAATTCTCGAGAACGGAACAGACTAGAGTTACTGGATGCACTGCTGTAACAGTACGGAACATACCGGTCCCATAAAGGAACGCATCAAGACCCGTATCCACCTAGGTGAACACTTCGTTTGTGGGCTTGGGTACCACCAACCCACGGACCAGGAGTCAATTTAGATTGGTCCTGTCTAGATACTACCCCAGCAATGGTACTCACCGGGCAGCACGGAACGGAAGGCCTCGGACGGGACTGGACTACGACGGACTTCGGACTTCGGACTTCAGTTACGGGTGGGCCTCCGGATACCTCGGACCTTGGACTCTCGGCTTGGGCTCTGGTCGGGACTCGCCGCGTTCCTCCACCGTCTCGTTTGGATGCTGGACCGCCTCCTCCGTCTCCTCCGTGGGCCTGAGGGATACTTGGAGCAGAAATATCTGCCAGTGCACGGTATGGTTCCGTCACGACTGCAGAGGGTCAGGGGGTCGGCGTGGCTTCACCGACGCGTGGGGAAAGGGCAAGTCCCTGTTCGGGCGCCATTATGTGGTAAATAAATAAATAATACCCTATTTTTGACTAGACTTATAGCATAACAGATAGCTCAATAAAATAAGAGTCAAGATTCGAGGTAGTAGGAGTTTCTGCAGGTTTATTACAGCATAAGGACAGGATCAGGACAACCTGCATAGGAATAGGACAATAAGGCCCGGCAGCTGCCGGGGCTGGGTCTGGGATGAGCGCGCTAACATTCAATAACAAAACATTGACTTATATACATAGCGCAAACACATAGCATTACATTGCAGTAGGCGTAGCAGTGGGTGGAGCAGAAGGCGTGACGCGTAGCAGTCGCGAGAGATAACAGTAAAAAGTAGGTGTAACTGGGAGTATACATAGACATGTGATGCAAACGTAACAGAATATGTCATGAATGGGCGGAAACTTTGGAGGGGGCTACCTAAGGAGCCGGGACCTCTAACCTAATGGTGCGCGAAAACTGGCAATGACGTGTTACTAGGAGAAGCTGGGGGCTATGAACTCTGTGCTAGGAGCAGAGACTAGAGTCTGAAGGGTCGGAGCGACATGTACCTAAACCCTATCTGGTATCTGATGTTTAGGGAACATGTTGATATAAACTAGAAGTCATGAGGGGAGAAGCTAACTTGATTCTAAGACTGGACCATGCATTATTCTACATGTAGTGCGTGATGAAGAATACTAAATGACCATTAAATACAGTATTTCTCTAACGTGGAGACGAGAAGGCTAGACAATGACGGAAACTATTGATGCAGTTCAGTAGCTCAGGAATGCAGAAGGAGGACTGAACTGATAACTGGAACTATAACATACTTTTGGCAGACTCAGAGGCAGAGCCAAGCTGCACCGGGCACTGCGAGGCAGGAAGTAAGTGAAGGGTCGAGGATACAGGTGGGGGCTGTATCGCTCCTCAGCGAGGCTTTCAGGAGACAGGAGCTGAATCTGTGGTCTGGGCCCTTTTGAGGCCTAGAAACGGGGATTTTATAATGGAATAACGTGCACACTGAGAAACGTGGCAACATTACTTTACATAGGCCTGATATTCGTAGTATTCACGAGGACTGGAAAATAGCATACTAGAGGTGGACACAACTGGAATTGCGTCATTAATCAGGCATGGGGAATAACATATGCATATTGGTCATGCACACATAACATATGATGGATGAGGCGTAGGGACACAGAACATGGCAAAATTTACTTTTCCACACTAGATCCCCGACTTTTGGAATCCAGACAGGTCTTGCTGGGACAGGTGGTTTTTCTTCAGTGGTCGTTGGCTGTTGTTTCAACTTTATGTTGCTCAGGTCTTTCCTTGTTTTGTTTAAGTCCTGTAAAATAGCCAAACGATCTTTGATATCAAAGCTTTTTTCTTTAACCACTGAAGTCTGACTGTCAAGATCTAAGATCATCATTCTAGTTCCAAACAATAATTTGTACGGACTGAATCCCCTCAGAGAATTTCTTGGCAGGTTATTTAGACTACGTTGGACACTTATTAGATGTTTGACCCACCCAGCTCCTGAACCTAATACCTTCGCTGTTATAGATTGCTTTATGCCTTTGGTTTTTTCTTTACACCATCCCGTTCCCTCAGGTAGGAAGTGAGAAGAGTCCCGCTATGCTATGCTCATTTGGCCATGTTTTTTCATACGCTTTAGGGCAAGAAGAAAAAACATTCAGCCAGACGTAGCATGCCTCTAGCGTATATGCCATTATAGACTCGCAAATCTTTTTATAACAGTCCAGACGTCAGCCGAGTGCTGGGGTCTTACTTCATAAGTGGAAATTAGTCTTTTTATGTTAATATAACGCTTTTTCGTGATAGGTATATTATTATAGTTGATGTTTTTCTGGAGCGATGTGCCATGGTAATAGTCCTCCTCGCTCGCCACTGCGATCTCTATTGCAGTCTGGGCAGTTTTTTAGAAAAATCTGATGATGCAGGCTCATGCCTGGCCACCAGTACACTGATTGTAATTCTTCCAGAGAATCTTTTTGTTTAAGGTGTCTGAGACCTTCACCCATATGTGCGTCTGCTATTAACAAGCCTCTCCTGTCCGTGTTTGGAATCACTCTGTCCCCCACTCCAGGGATTCGAGCAAAAGGGACTGAGTTTGCATCGATTATGTATGTATAATTGAGTGGATAGTTGATCGGTAGTGCTGAGCAGTCGCTTTTTGATGACGTTTTCACCGCCAGCATAGTTTCACCGTCAATGTGTTTTACTGCACGCTTTTTCTTGACTACGGAAGCCGATTCAGTTGCTGCCGTTGTGGCTTTCTCAGCCAATGAATTCCCTGCAACGTGAACGCCATCACGTTGATGACTCAGTGTATGTATCACGTGAGTCTTTGGCAGTTCTTTTTGCAAATGAACTACTTGTTCCCAAAGCATTTTATGCTTTATTGTCGCACCTGTGTCATCTTTGTAACCGTTTTGAATCCATTTCTGTAAATCGTTATTGTATGATTTGACGCAGTAATACGAATAGCACACAATAAGTGTCGGGAATTCGCGATCGGCATTATCTAGTGCCATTTTTAACGCTATTATTTCCGTTTGTTGTTCTGAATTATTTTCCACTGAGTGTGTTTTTGTAAGTAGAGGTGTTAATTTACCTCCGCGCCACACTTCTTTTATAATTTCGCATGTGGCCTTGTAAGCCAGCTCTCCCCAAACTGAGGGTTGAGCATGCACGTCTGTATGTATTACACAGGCGTACTGTCGTAAAGGTGGAATGTCGATTGGCAGAGGGTATGTCATTTCATATTCTAGATATCTTAATTCCTTTATTTCTGGATCAAAGTAGTATTTTACTCTGTCCGTTGTAATTGAATTCACCCATTGTATCCATTCTGGATTCAACGCTGTTGTTGGTAAATTACATGGGGTTGTTAATGCCTCAAAGGCTGACTCCGCTGTTCTGACTGTGATACGTCTACCGTCAGCGTTGTCTTTTTCTTTTGCTATAGCCGTTTGAACTGCATGAACAATGTTGTCTTTAATACTGAACTTCTTTTTAGCTTCTGTGTACAAGTGTGATTTGTATGCAATTGGTACCTTTTCTCCCTCATTAGAGGTCAGGTATGTGAATCCGCATCTTCCTGGGATGACTCGAATCACAAGATTGCGTGTGTTGTCACGTGTTTCTAATTTTGTTTTAATTAACATGTCTGTTTGTAAAGATCTCAACATTTCTGTGTGTTTTTGAGTCCAATTGATTCTTTTAAAATCTGGTTTTATTAGATCATAAAGGGGTTTAACCCTTTCTGCGTAATTTGCAATGTATGTTCTTCCGAAGTTTAGGAAGCCTAGAATTGATTGTAAATTTTTTAGTGTTCTAGGAGCTTGGAGTACAGCGCATTTCTCTAGGAAATTGTCAGCCAGGCTTTTGCCTTCACTTGATAATTCATATCCTAAAAACAGGACTGTTAGATGGGCAATTCTTGATTTTTTTAAAGTTGAATTTGTAACCCTCTGCTGCGAACCCAAGTATTATGGTGTTCACTCTCTTCAAGTGAGTATCCAAGTCATCATCTGTTAGGTAAATGTCGTCGACATATGATAATGCCTCGTCATCGTATGTTTGTAGTAATTCTGTTACTCTCTTTGAGAATAATCCTGGGCTGTTCTTGTGCCCCTGGGGTAAACGGCAGAAACTTTTTTGCGAGCCATTTACCGAGAACGCAGTCAAATATCTGCTCTCTGGTGCTATATTTTGACAAAAGAATCCATTAGAGATGTCTAATGTTGTTTTGTATTTTTTGCGCACTGTGTTATTCATTAGTGCAGCACTATGCGAGTTTTGCACTGCAAAGGTTTTGCAACATGAGTTAAGGTGTCTGTAATCCAAAACTAGACGATATGAGTTGTCTGGTTTGGAGACAGGAAACAAAGGATTGTTCATTTGTAAGGTGCAAGTTTCAATCACCCCCTGGTATTCAAGTTGATCTAGGATCTCTTTTACCTGTTTTTTAGCTTCTTGCTTAATTGGGTACTGCCTCTGTGCAGTAGGTTGTGATTTTAACTGGATTTTGTGAGGAGGAGAGTCCTCATCCCATCCTACATGATTTTTATATAAAGCAGGAGCTTGAGCTACTGCCCACTTTCTAGCAAGTGTATATTTTTTATGAATTGGAATATGATTTGAGAAGGCAGGCATAATTATTTCTTTGCCATGAAGACACTCCCTGACAAACTCTGGTGGCCAGTCTTTCTCAGCTAGAAGGATGTCATAGCCCTGGGAGAGATTATCCCAAAATAGTCCCCTTATTTTTCTAGTCTTATCCCCTTCTATACGTAATGTTATTTCATATATTTTATGAGGTTTGCTAACTCTGGTATCTGCAGTTTCCACCTGAATGTATTCATTCGTGTCCACTGTCTCCAGATGATTCATAAGGACTTTGCGAGCTATGCTCACTTCTGCTGCGCTGTCTAGCATTGTCTGAGCCCATTCTCCGTTTTTCAGCTGTGTTCTCAGTATTCTCGGCATCTTTGATTACTTTAATACTGGCTACCTTCTTTTTTGGAAATTGTAACTTTTTATTTGGATGAGCAGGTTCCTTGTCTTTGGACTTGACGTGCTCTTCCCTGTGTTCTGATCGTCCTCTTCTTTCCGATTTCTGCGAGGAAGTCTGAAAAGATTGAGAGGGACGTGTATCATTATCTTGATATCTATCAGGTTTCTTCAGATTATCCCTATTTCTAAGGTTGTATTTTTTCCCAGAGGGCTCACTTTGGGGAGACCTGCGTCCTTGGTTCGGAGATCTTTCTCTCCGCCGAGGAGACCTTCCTCTGGACTGGAATCTTTTTTCTTTAGGATTGGATTGTTTGTTTCCATCCCAGCTCTTTTTTTGAGTGTTTAAATTATTTTTAATATATGCCTTTTCAGGACTTTCAATCAGTTGAGGTTTTACCGGTATTCCACCCAGACTATCCCTTCCTAGTTCTTCATAGGATTTCTCTATGATTCTGGCAATTTCAGTTGGTGGGTCTGCTATGTCTGTCTCTTTTAACCTTTGGCGGATCGCCACGTTTGTTTTTGTGTATATGGAAGCAAAGACTGTACCCCAAGTGTCACAGTCCTCCACGTGTGGTGCGATTCCCATTGGAAGACAGATAGTCAGAATCCTGTGTTTTTCTACCGGGGTGGTGTCTGGACACACCGCCTCTATTTGAGTAATTTTTTGTGCTAGCCAGAAGGGCATTTGTTCCCGTTTTGCGGGTACTTTACCCAGACAGGACTGTATGTTCTGTGGTGTAATTGTATTTGTGTTACCCTGATGAGGGTTCAGCTGTGGAATTTTACTTGCTGGTTGGACTGTTGAAGTCCGCATTACATATTGGACTAATTGTCTATGTATTTTGATTAGTTGTTTTAGCTGTATTAAAAGATCTGGTGCAGGCATTTCTTCAATGTCTGGATGTGGTGTATATCCGGCTAGGACCGGCCACGTTGCTCCTGGTCTACCTAGTGGACCGAGCCTGGTGATGTGATTATTATGTTTTAGGGTGCCTTTAAACAAGAGCAGGTGCTCTTGGAATTTGAGTGGTACTTCCACCTCCTCGAAAGGAGTGTAGGTATCCGGTGGTTCCTCTATTTTATAATAGTGGAACTCTTTTGTTACAGCGTTTGCTGCTGGAAAGTTTATCCATGAATAGAATACCTCTGTCTGCCGATATTCGTGTGCCTCAATTACGAATATGACTGTACCACCTCTCGATGTCAGTCCATTTTCTATAAGTTTTAAGGTTATAGATTTCCTTATGTTGACCGGGATGAGTATTGCATTTGGGTCATTTTCCAGCAGAGTATTGTCTGCTACTAGGAGTTCAGCTGCTAGTCTAACTGTCTCCCTTTCTTCATCACTGTCTATCATTTTACCGACAGGAAGGTTATTCTGTTTGTTTGCAGATCAGGTTTCTATGGAAACAAAGATTAGATGCACAATATTTTGGAACAGTGTATCCTTCAACGTTGACTAAACCAAGAACCATACATAGGAGTCTCCTCCTGCGAGGTTTGGCGGATATAACCTTTCACCCACTCCAGACGTCTTTGGAGTATTATGGGAAAAAAGGGGTTCTGTGTGAAAAAGCACGACTGAGTTACTGTAATGTCTTGCGTTAGTTTTATCGCCTATCCAAACGTTGGGCGCCATGTAGTGTAGTTCCTATTATCCCAATTGGAATAATATCTTCAATAGTATAGACCTAGGGCAGAGGTTAACTAGGTCTTCTACTGACGATATTAGACTTAAAGTTTTTGGTTTTGCCAGCTAGCTCAGAGTTCACTAGAAACTTTCTCGAATAGGCAAGGAGGAGTTTAACCTCCCTGGATAGACAAGAAGGGATTTAGTTTCTGACAACCATAGAACATGACAACTTTGCTCTCCCCTAATCAAGAGTGTATCTCTAGAGTCGTGTGAAAACAAAAGACAACTTATTTCACTCAGTCAGTACGTGCATTCTTAGTTTCACCAGATTGTAGAGAAAAGGAAGAGACGGGCGTGTTCAATAAAAGATGGTATTTATTGATCAGTCTCTTTTCTCGTACAAGAGAAATGAATCGATATTATTGCGATACTTATGGTTAAGTAAAGTGCATACAATAAAAGCAGGAGTATAAAATAATACTGCAGAAGCATTGATATGGTTTCTAAGCCATATGATATTTAAAACTGATAAAATAGATACATACATATATACATTTGACTAATCGTACTCAACTGGTGCTTCTAACCACGCCTACCCCAGTGTACCTGACCTAAGCCTAATACGTGGGCGGGAGTAGATAAGTAGCAGTTTAAGTTAAGTTTGTTTTGCCAAGGGACTGACTCAAGAATTCTCTGCAAGGGGTTGTTCAGTTCTGTACCTGAGGTCTAGAATGATTGAGGGCTGGTATCTCTCGTCTCTGGTCTTGATATTCCAGCTGCCTGCGAGGGCTGCTTGGAAGCGCCGGAGCTGGATTTCTCGGTAGGAGAAAAGCAGCGTCTCGTTCTCAGCGCTTCAGGAAGGCGGGGCAGCGCGTGTGGGCTTCGCTCTCTGCTGGGCTCCTCAGCACGTCTCGCTGCTCCGATCTCGTCACCACCGCGTGTGTTTGCTTAAGGCAATGTCGGTAATATTTATACCTGTAAGGTGCCGAGATTGACGTAAGGATGGACATGGATACGTCAATAAGGATGTCATACGAACGGGCTTGTTCGCACATTCTTTTGCTGAAGTTCTCGGTGAAATCAAAACAATGGCCGCAGGGATTTTCCCAGGTTGTCATAGGTTTGATTTGTTTTGAGAACTCCGTATGCCTTATCAGGGGCTGGAGGAATAGTGCTTGCCTAATTAGATGGCAAGCGTTATGACCTAATCAGATAACGCGTTCCTGTGCCGTGGTGTGGCTTAATCAGATAACGGTTTTTTGTACCGTGGGATGGCTGCTAGTTAATTATTAACCAGAACAGGGTCAGGAATAGGGGGATCGATACAGAACCTATAGGAATACATCACACTAGGAGTCAGAGAAAACATGTTCCTATACTGATTGAGCAGCTGTCTACAATCAGCTTGTTGTTAAGCAGTGAGGCTGCCTGCCAAGGCTACACCATCAACAGACCCATCATCAGCGTTCTGTGAGAGCAGGTCAGGGATTGGATCACTCTCTTCCTCCTGTCCCCCACAGTAGCCATGAGCAAGCTCATGTCTGCCCTGTCAACATAAGGTTTCAGGCTGTTGACATGAAGCACCCTATTGGGGCTCCTGGGAGTTCCAAGGTCTACCAAATAGGTAACCTCTCCCTTCTGTCCTTCTGTTCAACAATTGTATGGGGACCACTCCACTTGTCCTGGAGGACTGCTGGGGCCACAGGCTCCAACACTCACACTTTCTGTCCCGGCTGGTAAACAGTCACTACAGCCTTTTGGTCATGCCAGGCCTTTTGCAATTCCTGGCTAGCCTCAAGGTTTTTGGTTGCCTTTTTCATATACTCAGCCATCCTGGAGCAGAGACCAAGTACATAGTCCACTAAGGCATGAAACTGGACAAAGGACATGGGAGTAACCCCCCCCCCCCGTCCACAACCTCCCCTGGAAAGGGGTCCCCTGAAACTTCCCAACCGTTTCCCTATGGTACTTAAGTGCTTACCTGGGTGTGATTCCTAGATTCGTTGTGTGATAAGATTTAGATCAGACACCACTGCTCTTCTAAAGTCTGGGTACTCTGAACTTCGCTGGACTTCGTTTAGGCCTGTCTTCATATCCCTTCCAGTCTGCTGCGTCGTCTGTGCCTGTGCATCATACAGGAACCTTCCAAGGCCTGTGAGGTATCAAAGACACTTGAAGAAATCTCCCTTGGAGTGAAGGAGTCACTCCCCTGCATTCGCATGCACCGCAACTAAGTCGACCAGTCTGCTGATCCTGAGCTCCTCCGGACTTCGAACAGCTCTGCAGCACAGGTGGTGGTTTTCCACAGCTCCTGAGCCCTGCTCTACTCTCTCACCAAGTTTCAGGCCAGCTTTCCTCGAGGGGGTTGTAATAACCAAACCCCTGTGCCCTGCGTGAACTTGCAGTTGCAAGGGCTTGTTGATTTATTTCAAAGAAAATCTTCAGGCTCCAAGTAGCCACAACCTCGCACATCTCCTGTGACCAGAATCTTCAGCCACACCGCATCATGTGCATTGTGGTCTGCATCTTTTGGTGAGCTGCTTGAGGTCTTCTCGCGACTCCTGTGCCTCCATACTGTGGGCCCATTTGAGGGTCACCTTTGCTTCTCTTGGGCTCCCCTGTTTTCTCGGTGCCTGCCCCGACTACCCTGCTTTTGGTGAGTCCCCTGGACCTTGCTGGTCCCGACGTCTCTCTTTCTTCAAATCCGGCATGGGTTGCATTTGCCATGGCTTGTTGGTTCTCCCGCCAGACACAGACCCCTCAGCACTTGACATCCTTCGTGGGACAGCTCGTGCACGGCTCCTGGTCCTCCTCAGCATCGCCTGGTCCTCACAGCTGCAGAGTCAAGGTCATCATCATCCATCCTCCGACACCGGAGGGCATTCGTCTTCCAAGTCTCCTGGTCACCCCTGAGTGGCATAGACTTTGTCTCCTCCACTTGCAGGTACCTCTCATCAAGAATCTATATTCTGATTTCACCGGACACTTTCTCCTCTTTCAGCAGCGGCACTTTCCTGAAGTCGTCCATTGGGTTCGATGGCGGTTTCCGACACCACTTCACACATATGTACCCGGCTTCCCTGGTGTAGGTAACGTGGGTACTAGGGTATCCACGGGTGGGATGGCTCTCCAACCTTCTGTCTTCCATGGGGTTTCTTCAGGGTCCACTGGGGAAGGTCCTTAATCTTAAAAAATCCAACTGCAACTTACACGTAGAGTCGTATGGAGCACGTGGTCGTGTACTCACACGCTCTCCGTGGGTCCCTATCTACTTACCTTGGGTAGTTCCTTGGGTCTCCAGCACTACTACCTCCTCTCGACACTGTCTTGACTCCAGTCATGGTTCTTATACCACTTTCTTAGTGTATGGTTTGGTCCCCCCTGGGGCCACTGTGTATTTCGTGCTATTTACTGTGTGTCTTTGCTTAAGTATTGTGTGCATTGTCCATATGTCTGGGTAGGAGATATTTCTATGTGTTAGAGAGTGTTATATAATAAATACATATTTTTATAACTACTTTGTGTGGTTCTTTTTCACTTAATCTATACTATGAGATTGCATTCTGGTAAAACAAGCTACTTTACACTTCTTCTGGACTAAGTCTGAAGGCTGATCTCCACTGCTACCACTTAGAGAGCTTTCTAAGGTTGTCTAAGACCTCTTAAATCACTATAGGTTGTCTGGACTGGTGCAAGGTGTCCACTTACATAAGTGTACATCACATATCAGGCCAGCATCTCACAGCGTGCATCTTTGGTAAGCTGCTGAAGATCCTCTTGCGACTCAAGTGCCTTTGGCCTGTGGGAACTCTTAAGGATCTTCTTTGGTTTCAGTGGTTCTCCTGTTCGCTTGGGCCTGCTCTGACTCTCCTGCAATGGTGAGTTCCTTGGACCTTGCTGGTCCCAACGTTGCACCTTTTTTGTTGACCACGTCTGTTGCTGCTGCCAAGACTTGTTGGTGTTCCCGCCGGACACAACACCCTGGTTCTTGACTTACAACATGGGACAGCTCGGGTATGGTTCCTGGTGTTCCACAGCATCGTCTGGTCCTCACAGCTACAACAACAAGGTCACAGTCAACACTCCTGCATCTTCCGTCATTGGTGGTCATTGCTCGTTCATGCCTCCTGGTCACCTCCGAGTGGCATAGACTCTGACCTCTTTGCTTGCAGGTTCTTCTTATCAAGAATCTACCCTTGGATTCCACCAGACTCTTCCACCTTCTTCACCAGTGGCATCTTTCCTGAAGTCTTCCATTGTGGTCAACAGTGGTTTTTGGCGTCACTTCACACCTATGCACCCGGCTTCCCTGGTGTAGGTTTCCTGTTACCTGGGATATCCACGGGTGGGGTGACTCTCCAACCTTCTGTCTTTCACAGAGTTTTTTCAGGGTCCACTGGGAAGAGTCCTTCTTGAAAACTGCAACCACGACTTTTCCATTGACTTGTATTGAGTACGCGGCTGCGTTTCAGCTCTGCACACATCCTCCATGGGGTTCCTGGGTACTTACCTCGGGTGGTTCCTTGTGTCCACAGCTCTTCTGAGTCTTGAGGTCCAAGTACCGACTTTGGCCGCAGTTCGCATTCTAATTCTTTACATTTGAAGCATTGTTTGTGTGTATTTGTGTATTTGTGTTTATATCTCCGTGTAGGAGATACACCAATTTGTTAGTGAGTGTGCATAATAAATAGAAATATTTTAATAACTACACGGTTCTTTTTCATTTAACCTACACTATATGATTAGATCTGGTAAAACAAGCTACTTAACACTCCTTCTGGACTAAGCCTGAAGGCTGCTCTCAACAGCTACCACTTACAGAGCTTTCTAAGGTTGTCTAAGACCACTGACTTCACCATAAGTATCGTCTGGATTAGTTAAAGGTGCTTCAGTTAACCCCTCCCATGCTCATGACGAGCTCAGCTCGTCATGAGCCACGGTGGCCATGTGCTCATGACGAGCTGAGCTCGTCATAATGGCCATAACGCTCGCACGCGGGGCTAATTACCTCGCTGTGCTGAACATTCTACAGGAACGGGTGTGGCCGTGACGAGCTCAGCTCATCATGAGCACACAGCCACCGTGGCTCATGACGAGCTCAGCTCGTCATGAGCACCGGGGCGCTGTGCGCTGCCCCCCTCCCCCCAGCACAGAGGGGGAATCAGCCCCGCAGGCAAGGGGTTAAATAAGTGTGCACCATGTACTAAGCCAGCCTCCTACCTTGGAGGGCAGCAGTTGGGATTTCAGTCAGCTCTGGTTTAGGGGCTAATCTAGGTGTGGATTAAATGAAAAACCATCACTAGCACTGAGCACATCTAAAATACTTCTGGAAGTAGTAATTTCTACTAAACGTTTAGATTGGTTGTTAAGGGCCCAGCACAAACCTTTCTCCAATCGTTGGACGTATAGTTTCACTAGGGTAGGAAGGTGCAATATCACACTACACCTAGTCACTATGTCTTTAATTATGAATCCCAGTGGGTTTCAACCATCTAAATACAGTGATCTTCAGTTCCAGGAAGTGAGGAACTTGTGTGCCTCTAGAAAAGTAAAGCAACGTAGGGGCACTGGATAGTACCCCTGGCCATGGCACTGTAGCTATAGTGGAAGCAGAAGTCAATATTCCACTTCTCAATTTTGAATCCTTGTTTGTCATGTTTTTCACTATTATTCCTCATTTTATCATATATTCATTCTTTCATCATTCTTCATCCACTTGCAAGGAAATGCCAATTTCCTGTGCTTCTCATACTCCCGATGGGCCATCCGTGCCTCTTCATTCAAGAATACGTAAAAACGCCAATTTCATCTGAAGCAGTTTATTTAAAACCCAATGCATTTCGGGCCTCCATGGGCCCTTCGTCAGGGGTAACTGGAAAGATCAATTAAACAAAATTAATATACAGTACATCACGTTATGTAAAAGTAAAACATATTGTTTTGCATCTTTTCCGTTCGACCAGCAGTACTATCCTGCAAACTTTTCTCAAAGGGCCCCTTAATAGTCACCGCATATTAATACGGTAGTGTTAATCACTCAGGTCTCATAAATTTGCCTATGCGCAAACAACGTTTTCCTGTCATCCCGACAGTGAACCCATCACACGTCCTCACCCCTCCTCTCCAACCCGTATGCATCTCACTACGTCCCTCTGGTTAAATCACTTGTTCATAATGCCCAGCTAAAATGCACGATTACAGAAACAGATTTTCCAATGAGGCGCCATGTTTATACTGTCATACACAAGATTCACTTGAGACAATGCTTCGTATTAAATAAACTCCGCAACCGCTTTCCTAAGCTCTCTCAAACGTTTTGCCCATGGCAGTAACCACTGAACACTTGAAACCCCCTGTCGCTGCCCCATCTGCTATGCTGAACCGCCCGCTGATACCTTTGCATACCTGCTCCACTGACGCCGACGCGCTCCCCTCGCTTCCAACAGAGAAAATCTTTTGTGATACTTCAAACACCTGGTATTTAAACCCTCGGCCCACCCCTGGTTCCTAGTCTGTGCCGCCCACTAACACAACAGAACTCACACCTGACATTTTGCGATTACTACTTCAACTCCCAGGGTGCTCTATTACACAGGCAGGTCACGCCCTTTCTAAAAGTCCAGACTGCTTTTTGAAAACACTTTCAGTACATTATAAAATAACAACGTGAACATAGTCCCATATTAAATGAATCATCTCCAGCGTACTGCCGACACTTCCAGAAATAAACTTGCTGCTTGAAATTAGATGTTCCGCCTTGCTCGTGGGTCGTAGCTCCTTCTAAGTAAAAAGCTTGTATTCCATTTTCTAGTGGGTGCTAACCTAGTAGGGCCAGTATATAGCAAATTCATGTAAGGTTAGGTTGCACACCTTTTTTATGCTCCAATAGTCATATTACTTTACTAAACCAAGCGTGCTCAATGGTAACGTGCCCAGCCCAAAAGACACGTGAAGGTAAGACATAGCAACGTAGGGGCACTGGATAGTACCCCTGGCCATGGCACTGTAGCTATAGTGGAAGCAGAAGTCAATATTCCACTTCTCAATTTTGAATCCTTGTTTGTCATGTTTTTCACTATTATTCCTCATTTTATCATATATTCATTCTCTTCCGTGCCTCTTCATTCAAGAATACGTAAAAACGCCAATTTCGTCGGGATGACAGGAAAACGTTGTTTGCGCATAGGCAAATTTATGAGACCTGAGTGATTAACCCTACCGTATTAATATGCGGTGACTATTATGGGGCCCTTTGAGAAAAGTTTGCAGGATAGTACTGCTGGTTGAACGGAAAAGATGCAAAACAATATGTTTTACTTTTACATAACGTGATGTACTGTATATTAATTTTGTTTAATTGATCTTTCCAGTTACCCCTGATGAAGGGCCCATGGAGGCCCGAAATGCATTGGGTTTTAAATAAACTGCTTCAGATGAAATTGGCGTTTTTACGTATTCTTGAATGAAGAGGCACGGATGGCCCATCGGGAGTATGAGAAGCACAGGAAATTGGCATTTCCTTGCAAGTGGATGAAGAATGATGAAAAAATGAATATATGATAAAATGAGGAATAATAGTGAAAAACATGACAAACAAGGATTCAAAATTGAGAAGTGGAATATTGACTTCTGCTTCCACCAAACCTTCCCCAAACCAGTTCTGTCCTCTCTGGTCCAGCTTCCCGGCAGGAGGTGGAGACAATATTGTGCAAGGGAGATAGGGCCTATTCAGGTGCAAGGGAAATCTCTTCCCACCACTCTAAATGCAGACCAGGCCTATTCAGGTGCTAGTGAAACTCCTCCCATTGCTCTGAATGCAGCCCAGGTCTATTCAGCCCAGCCCTGCCTTATCCAGGAAAGGCAGGACACACCTCGACCCTCCAGTGGCTGTCTACAGTGAATGTACATCCCCAACCACTGTCACTCCAAAGCCAGACTTTCTAAAAGTGGTATTTTCAAACACAGAACATAAACATCATGTTTATTAAAAGATGTATTTTTACATTCTGAGTTCAGGCCTACTGATTAGCAGTGGTAAAGTGCTCAGAGTCCTAAAACCAACAAAAACAGGGTCAAAATCAGGAGGTCAAAAAGCAAAACATCTGGGGTAAACCTTATGAAAAAGCCAAGTCTAACAGAAGTGCTCTATAGAGATGAACCAGGGCTGATGTCTCCTTAACAGCCAGTCTTCGAGAGGAGGGGACATCACCTGAAGTATGCACTTTCAGCTGGAGGAGCTGAAGATTGGCCTAAGTCCCTAGAAGCCTGCCTGCTTGCTGAGAGAGGGAAGATATGGGCCTAACCCAACAAAGGAGGGACTATCTAGAAGTTCAGAGGACCACACAGAGAAAGCTGCTTTTCACAGAAAGTAAAGCCAGGGGTGATCCGTGCCTTGAAGGGGTCACACCATCTCCCCAGTCAGTTCCAGTATGAGTTGCCTTAAGTCTTTACCAGATCAAGGAGCCCCTCTGTTGCCCAGCAGTCCATCATGGGCTCGAGAGACTGGTGCTGCCACAGCCAAATTTGAGAACAGGACCTTTGTTGTTTAAGAAGCCAGAAGCCCTCATTGTCCCAGTGGCTACAACTGCCCAAAAGACACCATCATGGCGGATTATGCCTAGAGGCTGCAAATGCTGAATCAGTGCACCTGGATGCAACCAGCCAGAAGGACTGCTGTGCAGATGCCGAGTGTTGCTGTGCAGACCTGTCTCACTTAATCCATCCATGCAAACGTTGTCTAGAGTGCACCTGCTGCCATGGGACCTGTTGTAAATAGATTAGGTAGGCAGCAGGACACGTCTTCAAGTTATTAAGATAGATTTATTAAGATAGTACAGGATAAGACAGCAGAGCAGTAAGCCTCACAGCTGTCCAGACCATCAACTGCCAAGGCTGGAATCTTCACATACCAGATAGAACACTCTTAGGTACTATGAGAGGTTGAGAAGATAGAAACACTAAGAAAGGACTACAGACACCAAGTAGTCATATTGAAGTAAGTATAAATATACAACAGGACCCTTGTGTGAGGATCATCAGCCATGCGCGCGGGACTGCGTACCTCATTAAACCCACACTTAAGACTTTACTTTTTGATGTAAGCAGTAAACAGACATTGAACTGTATTGACCTTTTGACCATTGAGAGTATTTGACATCATCTACCGGTGTGCCTACTCCCTGCCTAAATTTGAAGTGGGTTGGGACTGTACACACTGGGGCCAATTCACAAAGGTAATCTGAGCTAAAAGTCTAACTTTAGGACTTTTGGTATTCACAGAAGTCACTTACGACTTTTGGTATTCACAAAAGTAATTTCCGAATCGTATCTTTACGTCTGCACCCGGGCTGGAATTTCCGCACTCGGGTGGAATCTCCGCACACGGGCCAGAATCTCCGCACCCGGGCTGGAATCTCCACACTCGGCTGGAGACTCCGCATTCGGTCTGGATGATCATTGTCTTAAATGCTAAACACTTGTGCAAGTGCTAACCATCCCTCGTTGTATTCCGCTTTAGGTGTCCGTATATAGGTTTTCCTGATACATGTCCTTATATAGGCACAATGCGATTCCCCTTCTATAGGCACAAGATCCCAACGACAGCCTAGAGTGGGATTACCTCTATAGAGTAATGAGGATCTTTGGATTAGGAGAGGGTTAAATAGAGTGGACGAAAGTACTGTACGCGTCGGCAAAAGCCAGAGTGAGGGTCGGAGCCTTGGTATCAGACAGATACGATGTGAACCGGGGAACCAGACAGGGGTGTGCACTTTCCCCCCTACTATTCGCGCTCGCAGTGGAACCCCTGGCGGCAACTGCCAGACGGGGCGACCACTACAGCGGATTGGACTCCGGGGGAACCCGCCATTTTATCTCCTTGTACGCAGACGACCTGCTCCTCTTCTTAGAGGATGCCGAGGAGGCGGTAGAAGGAGCCGAGAGACTGCTAGCATGCTTTGGCGACATCTCTGGATTACGGGTGAACTGGACGAAAACCTGTCTCTTCCCCCTGCGGAGAGAGGAGGCGCGTCCCCCAACCGACTCGATGTTGAGATGGGAGCCCGACTGCCTAAGCTACCTGGGGGTGCACATATACCATGACCCTGCTGACCTACTAGACGGCAACATCGGACGCTGCATCAGAGCCTTGCAGAGCAGTATGGCCTTTTGGGCAACCCTGCCCCTGTCCATGACGGGTCGAGTATCACTGCTAAAAATGATAGCCCTACCAAGGCTGTTATATTTTTTCCGGACCCTCCCGGTATGGATACCCGGAGCAACCTTTAAACGGCTTAAGTCGTTAGTAATATCCTTTTTGTGGGGAACGGGCAGGCGTAGAATTGCACTGGCGACGCTGACCCGCTCGAAAGACGAGGGGGGCCTGGCGGTCCCGGACTTTGAATTATACTACCTGGCGGCCCAACTACAATACTTTACACAAGAGGTTGCGAGAGCCTACCGAGGTCCGGAACATGATAGGGAAATTGGGATACCCCGCCATGTCCTGGCATACATTACTCTGCAACAGAAATTAGTGCTCAGGAGACTATCTCTGGAGGAACGGACGCTTCGATTATGCTGGAACAGATCGCAGATGCGAGCTGGGCCGACGCACCCGTATGCGCCCGAAATCCCACTGGGTATGGTGACGGCGCTACCGCATGGGGGGGACTGGTCGGGACTACAGGACTGGGAAGAGGCAGGCTTACAAATGATAGGGGACCTCTATGACAACGGAGTTCTAGTACCATTTCAGACTCTTCAGGAGCGCTACGACCTTCCAAGGGGCGACTATTTAATACACGCAGCGGTAGTGAGAGCCATACAAGCGCACTGGGGAGAGGGGCTGGTCGAGCCAAAGACAACTTTGGCGTGCCAATACACGATGATGGCGGCAGGGACATTCAAAGTAGTCACGTGCCTCTATTCCCGATTATCTTCCGAAAACATTCAACCCCTCACACCACTTAAAATGAAGTGGGAAGCAGACCTACAGAAAGAAATCCTCGACACAACGTGGTCCCAACTGGTGCGCAGAGCTAGGAAAAGCACCAGGAATGCGCGCTTCCAACTTATCCACCTGTACATCCTTCACAGAGCCTACTGAACCCCGAGCAAAGTAGCAACATATTTTGGAGTGACAGACGCAGCGTGCCCCAGATGCAGCCTAATAGAGGCGGATCTACTCTGTATGCTCCGGGGTTGCCCTCACATACAGGAGTATTGGAGTGGGATAGGTGACACACTGAACACAGTGACAGACAGGGAACTGCATTACGACAATGAGGTCACACTTCTACATTGGTTCCCACACACACGCAAAAACAAGCTAACAAGCAAATTCATAGACATGGGCCTGCTCCTAGCCAAACGGGAGCTGACCAAGGGATGGAAATCGAAGACAGGGCCAACACACAAGAGATGGCTGAACGAATTCTTGAAGTGGGCAACAGCCGAGAGCACGATCAGATACCAACTAGCCCGCCGAAGTTCAGACGAGAAAGGGCAGGATGCGGCGAGGGCGTGGGAAGCGTTAGTTCAGGCTCTGAGAGACAACACACTAGAGGAACTGGAGGGGGAGGAGACTGAGGGCCCATCAACTCCATTGACGCCCATTGTTCACCCAGCACTGGCACCAGACACGCACACACAGGGAAGTACGTAAAACTCCTTCGACCAACACCATAACTACATGCACTAGCACCAGACATAGGCGTAGACACACAGAGGGGGAGGGGGGGGGGGGCGCAGACCAGCAAGAGTATTGACATGGCTCAACGACCAATACTAGGAGTGGAGAGAGGAGAGGAGAATAAAAACATAAAGCAGAGGACGGTTGAACCATACTCCCCCTACACGAACCTGCACACCTAGGAGTATAACAAGACCACGAGAACCGCCGCCCGACCTCCGGGTTGAGGGCTAAATGGCTGTGTACCATATTATGGCGGGGAATGAGCCTGCAAATACTCTGTGCAAACTGTTGATATGTCAAGTGTATAGCTCTGCAATAAAAATCGTTTTACAAAAAAAAAAAAATAGGCACAAGATCCCAGTCCTTATTTAGGCATTAACCATGCTATCCAAAACAGGCATGGTCACCTACATCCCTCCACCCCAACGTCACAACGAGTTCTTAGAAACCAGACGTTTAAGCTGTTGGGAGTTTCCCTAGCCCAGGATTATTGATTTCTCCAAGAACTCATTCATTATGCATGAACCGCTATACCCTAAGGGTTCATTCCTGACGTATTCCTCTGCCCGACTTTACTTCAATGCTAACATTCCTAGCCACCTACCAGGTATAAATATATCTTCCCTTGCTACAGCAAATACGGCGGCAAGCAAGGAGGAGACCTCGACTTAGAGGAGCCCAAGTCCCGACCGGACGCACTGACAAGACGCTGTAATCCCTGCTCGAAAAGAATCCAGCTTCCAGTGTTCTGACACCCTTCGCAGGGTTTTAGAGTTCGAGAACGGGAAAGTGATTCCAACCTCTCTCATTCTTAAGGTATGGAGCTGACTAGAACCTAGAGCAGAGGTCTTCAAACTTTTGTAGTTTGAGCCCCCAGCTGAATTTTTTAAAAATGTTGGCCCCCCCACCACCTGACAGAAATGTCTGGAATCTGGTGCACTACATAATAGACCGCCACGCGTATATCACAGGCCATATCCTGCAAATAATGTTGTACACAATAAGAGTGTTTAGTAAATTGCAGGTTTGTGAGAGGAGGGATAGAAGAGAGAAAAAGGTTTGCTTTTATATAATGCTTGCTTACCTCTGATGAGGTGTTGAAGTGCATTTTTGGCGAGTAGCACGCTACTCTGAGACTCATAAAGGATTAGTGGTGAATTAGTACAGTGGAATATGAGATTTGAGAAGTGAACATGTTAGTCTGTTATTTTGATTGAAAAGGATAGTGGAGGGATAGGAGAGTGAAGGATTTTGATTTTTTGGGGGGGGAAGGTAAAGCAGCACAGACAGAAGCAGTGCAAACGAGACAGACACATCACCGACAGCAGCAGTGAAAGCTTCTCCCACACACACATAAGAAGTGCAGCCTGGAGAAAAGCAGTGCAAACGAGACAGAAACATCAGCAACAGCAGCACTGCAAGCTTTATTCACACACACAGAACAGGTGCAGCACGGACAGCAGCAATGCAAATCTCAGTCACATAGAACAAGTACTGTCGAAAAGGCACAAGTGTATTTCTCAAGTCGGCGGTGTAAGCATAAACAGTCCAAGCTTTCATTACGTACGACGAACATGCGTGGTATCAGAAACAGCACTATAAGCTTACTTATGCAAAGACAACAGATACACCCCAGAATTGAGCAGTGCAAACTTGCATTAGCTAAATAATACAACTCGCTTTGCAGCAGGAAATACTTTCCCCAAGCAACGAACAGTACAGCAAATGCCGGACTAAACAAAGTTTCCTTAGCCAAGCAAGTCAGGCAGAGCACAGGCAGCAACACAGTAAGATTGCCTCACACATGTAGCAGGACAGCACAAGCAGCAGCAGGGCAAACCAAACATGAATTGTACATGGAATGTCCAGCAGCATCAGCAGATCCTCAAACACATAAAGAACCAGAAAAGCACAAATGAGAACAGTATAGACACCCCTTACAACAGAAATAAGTACAGAAAGCAAACAGCATTAGTCAAGCTACTGCCACGTTCATTGCAGACAACAGATGCACGAGGCCAGAGCATCCATCCACAAATGAGAGGAAACTCTGGCCATGTATGTAGGGAACACAGGGAAAGAAGGAGGGGAGATGCACTGGAACATCCCCTTTTCCAAAGGAGGGAAAGCAATACCTAGCAGACGCTGGGGCCAGTCTGTAGAGAAGTCTTTTGGAAGGGTCTACTCGACTAATGAGAAACACGGGCTGTAGGGTGGGGAAGACATTTTTTCCTGAAAATAGTTACTGTATGGGCTCAGCAGTGCAGACAAACCTGCCATTGCTAGTCTTTAAAGGAATGCATACTCTGTGGTGGTCTGCATCTTAAATAGAGTGTAGATGCAGCAGTTGGACATTAATAAAACAAACATTGGTAAAGCCTTTTGTCTTGAGTTTTTTAGTTCTATGTGTTGTTTGTTGGAATGGGTGTATGTTGTTTGATAATACTAGACACAAAATCAGAAACCACAGTTCCAGAGATGTATATGCAAACATAACACTCCCAGAAGCAAACATTCATGCAGAGCAAAACACACACAGATGCACATGCAGCCAGAAAATGCATATTGGCACTAGGTGGATGTTGGTTAGATACCTGGATGGATGGATGGATTGATCGATGGCTGAATGACGGATGTATGACGGTAAAACGAGTGGTATTACCATGTGTACCATTACAATGCAGGTTTTACAACGCAAGTCGTTTCAACGACTTGCGTTGGGGGGGGCGCTGGATAGTGAATAGTTTAATTTACTATTCCAACTCCAGTCCCCGTGGATAGTAGGGAAGGTGTTGGATAGTAAATTAAACTATTCCCTATCCTGTAGCGCCCTCCAGCGAAAGTCGTTGTAACGACTTTCATTGTAAAACCTGTGTGGTAATGGTACTACGTTGTAAAAGTTTCGTGGTATAGGATGTTTACCCTGAATGACTGTATACAAGGATAAACGGATGGCTGCCTGAGCACGAAATGGATGGGTGTGGTTATATACATGAATGGATTCATTTTGTGTATGGATATATGTTTAGCTGTGGGTTGGTGGAAGAATGGGTGGATGTGAATGGATGGTTAGGTGCTTCGGTAATGAACACATAGGGATGAAGCAAACAAAAGTATGATCAATTTTATATACTATCACTTCATGTTCAAGCAATATATACAGGCATTTAAATTCTAATGATAAAATCTGAATATACATATGTATATATATAGCACTAACTATAGCAACAAAGAAAATTGGCAAATACAATGGACAGTGACAGAGCTATTAACCCGACAGAAGAGCTGTTGAGTCCGGAACCCACAACATGGCTCATGAATACACTTTAGTCTCCTTCGTCCAATACCTTCTGATTTCATTGGACATCTCGCTCAGTATCAGTCATTTCAGCTGCAGTGGGAGGCAAAGAGTCTCCTCTGCTATGAAATCGAACGCGAAGGTACAGGACTGTCTGTTCGTTTGCTTTCGGTTTTAGCAGAGGAGCCTTCCTGCCTCCCACAGCAGCTGAAGCATTTCAGCTGTACCAATTAACCCCCTCCTGGGACGGTGAACTGTTAGCTCTTAACAGACAAAGGCATGGGCACGCCATGCCTCATGATTTCCCCTCCCTCCCCCATCCAACCCTCTAATGAAAAGAAATTTCCATTTGAAATGGGTGAAGACTTCGAAGCGGGGACAGTAATAGACAACAAAGGAAAGATTTTAGGGTAGAGTGCACGTCCCCCTGAGGTGGTGTAGCGCCACCCTGGGGGGGCGGGCCCCACAAATTGAAGAACGCTGACCTAGTGGGATTCTTTGCATACAAATTTAACATAACTAAACTATAGCATACCATACTATAGAAAACAGCACCTACTTCTTACCTTGTTCTACACTTCGGTACACTGGGGTAGAAGTAGTTAGAGAACGACATTGTATGAGTACTCACATTTTAAGCCTATGTTATTTGTGTATTTGAATACATATGTGTCCCAGGGGGGGTTGCACTGAGGGTACCTGCGGTTCTACTGTCTCCGTTCTAGGAGTAAACACAAATGTGGGCTCTCTCAGCAATGCTTTTAACGAGGGTTTTATTGGTATGTATGTTTTTCTCTGCATACCAATCACAGTGTTCAGGAAAGAAATATAAGTCTCTTGAAGGGGGGGGGAAAACAAATTCCAAGTCCAGGTAATTCAGGCTGGGGAGTCCGTGCTTTAGGCGGCCTCGGTGTAAGGGTCCTGGCTTTGTGGATTCCCCTTCGCCGGCGTCTCCCTCGTCAGCACGGTAGTTGACCCAGAAAACAAACAAAGGACATATATCGGGTTACTGAGACGTCCTATATATACAGTGGAGGGTAGGGGAAGTGAGGGAAACCAAGTGTCAGTGCTATAGGCAAAACGTCACGCAGTGCTCTCGGTGCTCGTGAAGGGAGGGGCACCTGGGACGCCTTAAACTCTCGGCAGCGGATGCGTTTACTCGGTAGGGCTATTCCGACCCACCCACTCCGCGACTCTGCCCCGTACCTTGTTAAGCCACGTTCCTCCCTCGGGACCGTGGCGGGGCGATGGGTGGAAACGTTGGCCTCCTGGCTTGTAGAACTCCGCTGGGCTCGTCTGCTCTCCGACCTCTTCCTGCTTCGCCTCTGTGCTCCTTCGGGTCCTCTCCACACCGTCCACCTCCAGGGAAACGCCGTCCGTCCATGATGAGGTACTTCCGCCTTTTGACGTCGCGCCTTGGAAAGGGGGCGGAGCTGCGCCGTCCTCGTCGTTCCACTTAAAGGTACCACGTCCCTTTACTGCGGATGTCCAGCAATCGTCCTGAATCTCTTGCCACTCGTTCTCGGGCAGCTGTAGGGACAATGGGCAGGGTGAGAGAGCAGTAGTAGACCACCACTCCGAGTCAGTGCGGGGCTCCCCCGGTACCCCACCGTCACAATATGCCATAGCTAAAAGATAATGCTAGCACTGTATTATTTCTTTCTACTGTTTACGCTGTACATAATATATCTTGCATACTGTCTTATGATTGTAACAGCACATATCTCTTACACGAGAAAAAAGACTGTCCAATAAATCCTTTTTATTGTAACGCCCTTCTATTCTTTCTGTGTAACTCTGCAGAAACTAAGCATGCACGATTAGCTGAGTGAAACTGTTATCTATTCTTTCAACGATTCTGAGAGTGTTCAGATTCTAAAGGGAAACAAAGTTGTCATGTTTATGCGGTTGCAGAAACTACTCCCTTCTTGCTTACAAGGAGTTTCTAGTGGCCTCTGAGTTAGCTGGCACACAAAGTAATTAAGTTTAATATACTCAATAGGGGCATACTGACTTCAGTCCGATGCCAAAACTATAGTGTATATTATTCCAATGCGCAGAGCCTATTAGGGAAATAGGAACTACACTACACCCCTGCTTGAATCAGATGAAGTCAATTAACACCACCTGCAAGACCAACACCAAAAACCATATAAAAGCAGCACACAAACAAGGAACTGGTTTGTCCACAGGGTGCAGAGCAGGAATATTGACAGAGAAATATCGTGGGACATTAATATCTCCGCAGAAATATCGTTTGGAAGAAATAGTTTGACCAGAATATCGACTGACAGGTAAGTAATATCAATAACAATAATATAGTTGTAATAAATATCGTTTACAAAAATATAGTTTACAAAAATAAAGATTTATTAATAATGGTATGTATTTTAGTGTTTTTAATGAGAATTGTTTGTCATTTTATTATATGTTTTGGAATTGTATTAGTTATTAATGTATTTTATGTTTAATTTTGTGTTATCAGTTCCGTAGTGGGTTGTGGGTTTATAGGGGAATAGGGTGGGAAGTAATTTAATTATATAAAATTAATTGATTATTTAATGTGTTAATTTATTAATAATAGTTTAATAATTAGTTGTTCATTAATTTCAATTAGTCAATTAATAATTAATTATGTTAATTGTTTAATTAATTTTAGGTGTGTGTTGTGGAGTTTATACGTGTAAATGGTGTGAAGGGTGGTAAGTAATTAATTTTTTATTGATTAAATATTAAATACTTTTTAAATTAATTACCATTAATCAATTAGTAATTAGTAATTGTAAATGTCTAATTAATTTTAGGTGTGTGTTGTGGTGTTTATAAGTGTATATGGTGTGAAAGCTGGTAAGTAATTAATTGATTAATTAATAAAAAATAATACATTAACTTTCATTAATTAATTAGTAAATATTAAATGTAATTGTGTAATTAATTTTAGGTGTGTGTGGTGGATATAATAGTGTAAAATAATGTGTAATCAACTATTTGTTATTATCTTTGTTAATAAGAATATATTTAAATGTATATATTAATTATGTTTATATTGGAAATTAAATTTAATAACAATTTTAATAGTTTTGTTTTTTATTGTTTTGGGTTCCAGTGCTTTCCCTACTATTGCACTCACTGGAGTGGGAATGTAATTTTTACCCCTACGCTATCCAACGTTTACCTACTGTTGCACTCTCTGGAGTGGGAATAGTAATTTTTACCCCTCCGCTATCCAACGCTTTCCCTACTGTTGCACTCTCTGGAGTGGGAATCTTAATTTTTACCCCTATGCTATCCAACGCTTTCCCTACTGTTGCACTCTTTGGAGTGGGAATAGTAATTTTTACCCCTACGCTATCCAACGCTTTCCCTACTGTTGCACTCTCTGGAGTGAGAATAGTAATTTTTACCCCTACGCTATCCAACGCTTTCCCTACTGTTGCACTCTCTGGAGTGGGAATAGTAATTTTTACCCCTACGCTATCCAACTCTTTCCCTACTGTTGCACTCTCTGGAGTGGGAGTAGTAATGTTTAACCCGACGCTATCCAACGCTTTCCCTACTGTTGCACTCTCTGGAGTGGGAATGGTAATTTTTACACCTACGCTATTCAACGCTTTCCCTACTGTTGCACTCTCTGGAGTGGGAATAGTAATTTTTACCCCTACGCTATCCAACGCTTTCCCTACTGTTGCAATCTCTGGAGTGGGAATAGTAATTTTTACCCCTCCGCTATCCAGCGCTTTCCCTACTGTTGCACTCACTGGAGTGGGAATAGTAATTTTTACCCATACGCTATCCAGCGCTTTCTCTACTGTTGCACTCTCTGGAGTGGGAGTAGTAATGTTTAACCCGACGCTATCCAACGCTTTCCCTACTGTTGCACTCTCTGGAGTGGGAGTAGTAATGTTTAACCCGACGCTATCCAACGCTTTCCCTACTGTTGCACTCTCTGGAGTGGGAATAGTAATTTGTACCCCTCCGCTATTCAACGCTTTCCCTACTCTTGAAATCACTGGAGTGGGAATAGTAATTTTTACCCATACGCTATCCAGCGCTTTCTCTACTGTTGCACTCACTGGAGTGGGAATAGTCATTTTCACCCCTTCGCTACCAAATGTTTTAACTACTAATGTTTTTATTTTGTTATTAAATGTATGTATTATTTTTTTTAATACTTTAATGTGTTAATTAAATATAGAATATTTCATTTTATTCAAAATGTTTTATATATGTGTTTATTTAATTTTTATATAATTATTAAAGTTTATAAATTAAATAAAGATAATAATAAAGTGCTCGGCCCCTCCCACCTCTACGGCCATTAAATGAAACCCCCTCCCAGGAAGCGCAGCGGACAAGCGCAGCGGGCGTGTCGACGCGCGCCGAAGACGCGCCAAAGACAAGCCCGTCCGCCACCTGCCGGGACTAGGGGCAGACTATACTGCCCGTCCCATTCACTACCCCAGGGCTGACCTTTCGGAGTGTAATAACAAAGCTCAGGGACATTTATCAAGGGAAAAACTCAGTCGGCTCTGCAAGTATGGCATTCTGAGTCAGGGATGTCACCTGACAACCCCTGCAAATAACCAGGTACAGTCTGACCTACCCCTCCAGTCGCTTACTATCTTTTACTTAAACACTCGTTACCTTGTCAAACATCAGATGGACATTTTTTTGTTGCTAGACACGGAGAAACCAGACATTCTTTTACTTGCGGAAACGTGGCTAACTCCTGCCTCCGCACCCGATATAATAGCGGCTCTGCCACCTAACTACTATATTATCCAGGCAGACCGTGTTACGGCGGGGAAAGGGGGGGAGGAGTTGCTGCAATTATCCGCTCTAGTCTGGATGTCACCACTCTTACCTGCCTGACGTTAGCAAACACCGACAACCTAGTGTTAAAAATTGCCACCCCCCACATGACAATAGCATGTGTCCTCTTGTACAGACCCCCTACTTCGATGCCATCGTTCCCTATGGCCCTAAGCGATCAAGTTGCTAATCTAGCACTCGACCATGCCAGGATCCTCCTAGTAGGTGATCTGAACTACTGGTACAAAGATCCTTCGGAGGGCCCTCAATCGGCCGAACTGACTGACCTTATGTCCAACCTAAATTTTAATCAACTAGTGCTCTCCCCTACCCACTGCAAGGGTCATATCCTAGATCAGGTGTGGTCCAACACCACCTGTGTAACAACCCCGACAATTTTGCCATGTCTTTGGTCAGACCACCAAATTCTTAAATTCAAAGTATGTATCACCCCCACTAGGACCACCGCGCCAATCGCCGGCGTGCTAGCTAGAAACTGGAACGCATTGGACAAAATTGCTTTTTTACAGTCACTAGCTAACACCATTCCTCCCTTGAACAACGACATTAACTCTTCAGTAACCAATCTTACAGGCTGGCTACAAGCGGCTAGCAATCTCCACGCCCCGTACAAAAGAATTAGATTGGCACGGCGAGCTGACGCTAATAGATGGTTCTCCTCTGACTTAAAATCTAGGAAATTGGCCCTGCGGCATCTAGAACGCCTTTGGCGCCGTGAATACGACCCTGAGCTAAAAACTAAATACACAAGGACTAGAAAGGAATACATGAATGCTATTTCCGCAGCAAAGGCAGCTTACTTTTCTTCCCGAATCCTAGATTCTTCAAACAAATCTAAGGATATCTTCTCTATTTTTAATGAATTGACGAGTTTGGACAATGTTCGCCCGAAGGTTATTCCTACCCAGTCTCTCTGCGACTCACTTAACATTTACTTTAGTGACAAAATTGCAGACATTAAAGCTAGCATTCCTCTACCTATGTCCCCAATCATGACCGGTATGGCAATTAAGATGAGCACCGCCACTCTTACTAATTTTTCGCCTATAACCCAGGACCAGCTCTTGGAACTACTGACAAGAGTTAAATCTGGCTCTCCATCAGATAACTGCCCCCCCGTATCCTAAAAGAGTGTTTCTCCACCTTCCCGGCCCCTGCCCTTACACTTTTGAATGACTCCCTGACTCCGGTCATAGTTCCCCCAGCTTTTAAAGAAGCTACGATCATACCTCTGTTGAAAAAACCTGGGGCTGACCCAGCGTGTAAGGCTAACTACCGGCCCATTTCCTTATTGCCATACCTGGCAAAAGTCCTGGAGGCACACGTGGCTAAATGCCTATCTAATTTTCTGGAAGATTCCTCTTGTTTTGACTCCCACCAGGCTGGATTCCGGCCAGCACATTCAACAGAGGCAGTGGTCACCACAGTGCTAGAAACGCTGCAGGACTGTGCCGAGAAGACGCTCCCCCCAGGCCTTGGTGCTCCTGGACCTGTCGGCCGCGTTCGACACGGTCGTCCACAACATCTTGATCGACCGTGTCGGACAGGCCGGCATACGGGACACGGCGGCTTGCTGGTTGAGGCCCTTCTTGAAGAATCGCTCTCAAGCGGTGCGCCTGGGAGACCTAACCGGCGTTAAACAGTTCATTGCATGTGGAGTGCCACAGGGCTCCTCCCTGTCACCTCACCTTTTCAATTTATACATACTCCCTCTGATTCAGACCCTCAGAGACGAACAGGTGAGAGTCTTCAATTAGGCTGATGATTTACAGCTACTCTTTACCATTGACAACTCTGAAACTCCATCCTGCATTTCCAGTCAACCATGAGGTTCATTAAATCCTGGATGGACCAAAACCAGCTGAAATTAAATCCAGGAAAAACCGAACTGATTCTCACCGGGGACAGCGCCAAGTACTGGGGCCCCCACTATTGGCCATCGGATCTGGGTCAAGCCCCGCCACCCTCACCATCGGCCAAAACGCTTGGAGTCATCGTGGATCGCGATCTCTCATTAAAAGCACAAGTGGGCCAGGTGGTTTCCAAATGCTTCTTTCAGCTAAATAAAATCCGGAAGGTCCGGCGGCTACTCACGTCGGAGGCAATCACCCAGGTTGTGATTGCCACTGTTCTGTCCCATCTGGATTACGCGAATGCCATCTACCTGGGTCTTCCCAATTATCTACTTAAACGTCTCCAGATGGTACAGAACTATGCCGCAAGGGTGATTCTGATGCAACCGAGGTGGCATGCAGCTACTCCCCTACTCAACAAACTGCACTGGCTTCCGGTCACTCAACGATGTGTTTTTAAAGCAGGCTGTATGATCTTTAAATCCCTATACGGCAAAAGCCCTAAATTCATTGACCAACTAATCACTAGATACGTCCCATCTCGCAACCTCCGCTCACTCCACCAGGGCCTCCTCCAGACTCTCCCTTTCAAACTCAAGCGTGCTGGTGGTCGTAGGTTTGCAATACTTGCCCCATGCCTGTGGAACTCCTTTCCTCTGGAGATCCGGAACTGTCAAGATCTCCTCTCCTTCCGGAAAACGTTGAAGACATGGATATTCAGACAAGCATTTTAATAAACTCTCCACCTCTCACCCATGTCCATGTTACTGTTGACCTTAGCGCCAAGAAACTAATCAGTGATAGTGCGCTCTATAAATATCTTAATAACATAACAATAACATAAAACGTATTTAAGTAAATATATGTATATGTACACATTTCTTATGTTTATATTGATTAAATTAAGTTTATTTGTTATAATTAGTTAAAATATAAATTTAATTTAATTTATTTTGTTAATAATATTAATATTATTTAATTATTTAATTTAAGTTATATTATTTTTTAAAGTCGATATTTTTTACATCTAAATTTTTGAGTCAATATCATTGTACTTACCTGTTTAAGTATAGGGAGTCGATATTTTTGTAATTGATATTTTTACATCTATATTTTTGTCAACTATATTTTTGTTATCGGTATTTAAACATGGAACCGTCCTAAGAGAGTTCCTGCTTGCCTGCTCTATGCATCACATCAGGAAAATGCTCCACCAGAGGAGTAAGAAAAATTACACAGATGAGGAAACCACCATGCTCTTGGAGTACATTGTGAGGCACCACAAATGGCTCCATGGTGTCACCCCTTACAGCACCAGTGACACACAGAAGGCAGTTCTATGGCCACTCCAGTGGCATTGGGGGAGGATGTGCCCACTGTCAATGACATCAAGAAAAAGTGGCAGGACAAAAATAAGCGGGTGAAGGAGAAGTACGCCAGGATTGAGGAGGCCAGAATTGTCCCTTGTGTACAATCCGGACCCCGCCTCCGTCTCAATACACTTGAGGAGGATGTCCTCAACACGATACACCCCCACATGCTCAATGGGCTGCCTGTGAGTGTCGTCTGCAATGTGGTACCAGGTAAATCTGATGAGAAGAACATGTACATAAAATGACTGTGCATTGCACCCCAATTGTGATTAAGGAAGTTGTCCAAAGTGTGTATAAAAAGTATAGTGAGTCAGAGCCTCATGTGTCTCCTTCTGTACGTTGCACCACAAGTCCAAGACTCCTTTGATATAGAAATGGCAAATCCCATTCCCACTATCGAAAACATGGGCCCAGTACTGCTGCCGTTTATACCTAACAATGGTAAATAGCAACTGACAAAGCGCCCCTTCCACTTAGCCATACGTGGCGGAGGCAGTCAAGACCATTGGGGGGTGGGGACAGTGGAACATCGACAGACAACATAATAGGGAAAATAAAATAAACAAACAAAACCACTTAACTTGTGCTCACCGCATTGCTGAGCAGAAGGTGAGTGAAATATTATCTTTGAAACATTGATTTTCCCAATTCAGTTGTATGTTTATTTCCCACCCTGCCCCGCCATGCACTCCCCCCTCACTGCTCCTACCTGCACCGGCTGCGGCTCCCCTTAGCATTACTGTTAGCATGTAGAAGCACTGAGGACATTTATGACAAGTTGTACATGTACATTTTTGCTTTGCTGACTTATCTCTGTTCTCTCCTATTAACACATTCAGTCAGAGTACAGTCAACCACAGTAGCAGAGGTCCCGGCATCTGTTGTGAGGAACAACATCATCCAGAGCAAGGCATACCACACTCACTAACTGGTAAGTAAAATTGGTCAGGAGAGGGTCCAAAAGCCAACATTGCCAGCAGACAGCAGATGGACATATAGGGCCCAATCCACAAACGTAACCTGAGATGAAAGTCTAATTTTACGACTTTCGGTATTCAGAAAGGACATTTACGAGTAGTAAATGCCCTTTGTGAATAACAAAAGTCATAAAATTAGATATTTTGGCTCAGTATACCTTTGTGATTCAGGCCCATTACACGTTTTCCATCAACAGTGCCAGAACTGTGAACTAAACTCTGGAATTGAGCACAACAACAAGTCAAAAAAGTAGGGTCCACTATATTATTTTGTTTCCAATGCAAAATCTGGAAATCCAATGTTAACAAATATAACAATGAGGAACAAGAAGTGAGATTCAATTGTCAGGAGTCTTAAGCATGCGTCCAGTATCAAACTTTCATTGATTTTTCAATACATGAAATTGGCCAGTCAGCCCAGCTGGTTATATTTGTGGACATAGGATTGCCTGATTTTGGGCTGGAAACAAAACAATATAGTGGACCCTTCTTTTGGAATTTTTGTTGTATAAATTGAATAGTTGTGGCTTCTAGGCTTTGTGTCTGAAATCGAATGCATCACATGCGGCAGCTGGAATGTTAATTGGCAAACACACATATCTTCGTAGGTCCAATGATGTTCCGGATTCCAGTACCCACAGCAAAATCTGCTACAAGGTTGGCTGTGATATCTGGTCAGGGACCACACACTAGGCAGATGAAGGACCCTGGTAAGTAAACCCAAGAATAATGTACCTGAATGCTCATGAAATGTGCCTGCATATGGCATTTTACCACATACCGTATCACACCATGGTAGCTAGTGAAAGCTTGACACTAAATGTATGGCAGTATGTACATAAAAGACTATATTGTGTCATATGAAGTGGAATAGCCACAACTTGATTGTAAGTCAATGATATGAAAACTCTCAAGGAAGATCACAAAAATGAATTGAAATGTGTGTGGATGAGGGGTCACAATGATGCCAGTTGTGTTGTTTTGGGAGGGGTGCCAAGGTGGAGGTTGAGGAAGGGAAATATATATATCTGGTGGCTGAAATGCACAATGCAAATCCAGTGTAGGTGGCAACCATCCAAGCTTCTACACTTTCCATACTAGTCAAATGTTGAATTCAGCTTGCCTCCTCTTTGACCGTATTCTCATATTTAAGTAGGATGATAAGGATGTGTGCCGGACAGGACATCATCCATTGACAGCTAAGTTCTACCATGATGTCGTACATGGATATTGGGAACAGAGGACACACAAAAATCGAACATAACAAAAGTCTGATCTCACAGTCCCAAATGAGCGTTGTGACTTCATGGGGAGGGCAGCACAAATGAGCCACAAAATGTACATGACCGTTGGACATCTCACATATAAACTTTCTAATGTAATGATATGATCTGATGTGCAAATGTGAAACTGGCCAGCATGATGATGTACACTCCTTTAGATTTGTCAACAGACAACATCATACTCATGATCGGCTAAACGATGAAGGTGAAATCCAAAGTAGGCGGAGGCGTCCAGAATAACCCCTGCCTTCAAATATCAGTTACCTTCTCATACACGTGTGTCTGTTAATGAAATCATGTTGTTGATGTCAGTGCTGTGTGGAGGTAACAGCTGGCAACTGCTGCTGGTGAGCAGGGGCCCACATGTAAAGTTCAGGAGGTAAACATGCCGCACACTGGCCAGAAATGGCATATCAATGGTCTTTGAGAATGTCATATACATGTTAACGCATAGATACTATCCTATGCACTTAAATATGGACATGTATGTCTAATAACAGCTGCTGACAGGATGCCATCAGTGCTGCGGACAACATCCCGGGGTATGCAAGACATCCTGGCTGCAGCAGTGAAACCCACTCCCATCTGTCCATCAGGTAAGGGCGCCATGAAGTGTTTCCCTATCAAGGATTCCAAAATCATTCCAAAGATCCTAATCCCCTTCTGCATAGCATCTGCAGTTGGTGTGTAAAATGTTACATACATACCATTTCATAAATGTGAGTGTCACATGTGCCTGTTTGCATATTACTAATGCAGATCATTGAGTATGGTGTCACTTCCCTCTCCAGCTGCTGGATCGGGGACCGCTTCCTCAGCTACACCCATGGGAGCCAGGTTTAGCAGTTGACATCAGGGGGGATCGTACAGCAACACAGTTAGTGAGTTTGCTTGTGCATTGTACATCTCCATTCAACACCCCAGTGCTATGGTGTGCCGTCAAGTGTAGATGTACCCAAAGCAGGTCACATGTGCATCATCTGTTGATACAAAGTACAATAGAATCAACCCTTGTGTTGCACCACCTCTTATACTTATCCTGTTGCACCCTCTGTCTTCCAGGTGATGAGGACAATGAGGAGAATGGACCTTCCACCAGTGGTGGGCGATGGGCAATCTATGGGAAGAATCCACTGCTCTTGCAAGCAGCAATGTTGGCTGCAAGTACTGTGCAAGAGGAGGAGGAGGAAGCACCTGAGGAGGCTGCAGAATTTGAGGATGAGGATGAGGGAGACTATCTGTCCCTCCACACAGAGGATGAGGATTCAGATGACCTGGCCAGAACATTTATTACACTGGCCCAATTTAGCAAGGCCACGCCCCCTCCACCCAGCAAACTGCCTCTGCCTCCAAAACGCCAGATTGCCTGTCCTCAGCATAACGCTAACCAGCCACATCCCTCCCATACTCCAACACAGACATCACTCCCTCACATCCAGGAGAGAAGTGTTAGTTCCCCTACATACTCCTCCCTCTACAGTGCATCCCAGGCTTTTACTCTACCATCGGAGGGAGGTACCACCCCTGGTGTGGTGCAGGTATCTCTTAGGCACCAATATCCTGTGCACATAATACCACCTGCCCCCCTTCCCCCCTGCTGGTGGACCTGGCGGTCTTATCCATGGCTGTCCCCTGCAGAGGAAGGGCCATCAGAAGGCCATAGTGACCAGTGGGAGGAGGACATCTTCCAACAGCAGGCTGATGTGAGGCAGGACATTAGTGCCATAGGGGCTACCTTGTCAGACATGTCTGAGGACATGTAGCAAATCCTTCAGGTGGCGGACAGACTGACCCAAGTATTGGACAGGATGGAAAGATCTTGGAAAGACATGTCCAAGAAGATCAATGACATTATAACCATATATAGGGAAGCGAGTGCAAGACACCATGCCTCGGCCAAGAAAATGATGGAGGGCATGCTGAAACTGATCCAAAGTCTCCCTTCAAGGACAACGCAGAAAGGGGAGCATTCACCTCTACCTACAGCACATAACACCCATACACCTGTACCATAAACTGCACAGGCTCACAGAAAGTGTACACATCCACCACCACCTCTTTCCAGGTACTCCCCCACCTGCACATCCACCACCACCCCCTGTCCAGGCACTCCCCCACCTGCACATCCACCACCACTCCCTGTCCAGGCACTCCCCCACATGTGCATTCACTACCACCCCCTGTCCAGGTACTCCCCGTACCTGCACATCCACCCCCTGTCCATGCACCCACACCAACTGTACAGACACCATCAGCCCTTGTCTATGAACTTCCCCCTGTACAGGCAGATACACCACAACAACCTGCACCTCGGCGACAACATAAACGCACTCACTCACAGCGATCCACATCAACAACTTTGCGAAGTCACAATAATGATCCCCCTTGATCAGATGGCAAATATATCATCCTGCATGAATATGTGTAAATAAAATATAAATCTCCTCACAAGTCAATACTAAGTTGCATAATATGTATTGATGGGCAAATGTTTCCCCTTGTGGTGGTTCAGAGATGTGAGGCTAAATGTGTGTGAGTGACACATGTAAAAGTGTAACCCCATCAGTGCAACAAGCTATCATGTGCAGGGCAAATAACTACTCCCAAGATATATGTCCATATTTTGAAAACAGCATTCACAATGAAGTTAACAAGATAGAGAAGGTATGAATCCAAATATAAGTTTATGTAAATAAAATGGTTTGAAGAAGAAAAATATAAAACAGGCCGTTTGGAAGGGAAGGTAGAAAGGAAAACAAATAATGTTATTTAAACAGAAAGGACAAGGGCACTTGAAGGGGGGCAACATAAATAAAACACGCCAGGAAGCGTCTGGGGAACCAGTCTATATACAATGGGCAAAAGAAATAAGTGTCCAAAACAAGGTCAGAGTCCAACAGGTCAACTGTCCTTCTGGTCATCCTCAATCTCTACAAATTTCAGATCCTCCGAATCCGATGCAGGCTCCTGGCTGGCCGGTGCAGGACCAGGCACCACACGGGGTTGGAATACATGAGGAGAAGGGGGGAAACAGTTTGGGGCAAACATTAAAGGTGGTTTGGGAGGGATGTTGGGATAGGACAGACAACAAGGAAGCGACACTGGCAGTGAGGGTGGCCATAGATCTTGCAAGTTCCTCTTGCATCATAAGCACCTCATTGAAGATCTGCAGCATGATGCGAGAGGACAAATCTAGCTGACCCTCACATGCCTCCATCACTTCCAATAGTGCAGCCACATGAATTACAATACAGGGAGGGGTTTGGGTAGAAGATTAGGTTTGTGGTGTCTCGGGCTTGAAGCCTATGTTGAGGTCTTTCTGACCACCACTTGGAGGGTGGAGTACTTGTAGGGGATGCAGTTGGAGACCCTGATGGAATGAAGACCTCTGAAGCCAGGGAGGGGCTGATGGCAGGCCCAGATTGAGTTGTAGCCTAACCTGGGGACACCCCGCCGAAAGAAAGTAATGAATGGTCGGAGGAGAGTCGATCTCTTCCCCCCCGGCCAGAGGTGTCCAGTTATTCATCCCCCCACTTCAATGACCTCAGCCTCCACCCGGTCCACAGCACCAGAGGTGTCTTCCTGCTCAGCCCGAGTGGGTGCAATTCCCCTGCCTTCTGATGTAGATGGTCCCTCCTCTTCCTCATCAGTCCAGGAGAGAGGTCATGGTCGCGGGTGCCCCAACGATGTCCTGCTCCAACCTGGGCCCTGAGCCCACTGAAATGTAAGACAAATCATAAGGTAGTGGATGTACACGTCAGAACGAGACACAACTACATGAGGCAAGGGTAGACTTTGCTCTCCTCTGATGCAGATATAAGTGAATAGTAACCTAAAGTACATGTTTGATCACTGTGATCTCCTGATTTGACTCGCACATTGACATCTTACTTGACTTTTGATGGCTTACACTTCTGTACTGACTAACCCTTACCTTCTGCATTCCTGTGATCTGTGTTTCCTGTCATTGCTACATAGGCATATTCCAGTGGCAGTCGACAAAAGGAGATCAGAGACAGTTCAGATGGTATTGGAATGCGTCTGTGATATGGAGTCTCTGCACGTTTACTTTTTGACAAATGTCATCTGCTATGCAGCATTGCATGAGACAATACAAATGCAGATTTGGGGATACACATCCATACAGGGGCTGGAATATTAGTTTTGCTAAGTGAGGGGGTCTAAACTTTTGCTATTCCCTCAAAAAAGCAGACAATCCAGTGCCACATATTGGCTTTGAAAACTGCTCAGGTAGTGCCTTACCCTGGTGAACAGCTGTGGCTAGTTGTTACAGCTACCTTGACTGGACAATTGACATACAAGCCACTGTTGGGAAGACGTGTGTATGTGGACCCACTAGGATAATTTGGAATCACTTAAGAGTGAAGCAAGGATCTCAAAGTCTGTATTAACTTCATGGCACATGATGATCTGTCTTGATCAGAACCCAAACTTACCAAATACAATGCAAGTCACAGCATCCAACACACATAGGCTTCTCATCCACACACTGGACAGTGTCTGTACCAATCCTCACCCAATGCACATATCAGTTATAATGCCCTTGGTTCACTGGTAATGGTGCTGGCTGTGCAATTTTATATACAAATGCACATGTATGGCTCAATTTCCCAGGTGGCAAACAAAAACTACGGCTCCCAGAATGCAATCTGGTCAGTGCATTATATGTGCTACAGTGAGCTTTTTGCCTTATGATGACTGCTGCATTTGCACAGAATAGGTAAATGGAAGCATGGGGCACATGATGGTACAGCTCTGTCTTCCCTCACATCATACTTTCAGACACATATTGCAGTTAATGCACTTACCTGCTCTCTGCTGCTCATGTTCCTCCAGCTGAGCATGGAGGGTTGGCCAGGCTATCCTCAGAACCCTCCTGTACAGTGGCGCTAGGCTGGGCCGATGCACATGGTGCTGGGAGGACTGGCCCAAGATATTCTGGGCCTTTATCCGGGCCTATCATTTTAGGCCCTCCCAGCGCTAGCGGCATGCCCTGGCCCGCCGGGTATGGCTGCCCACTGCACTGCAGCACTCCCCAATGGTGGCCCATAGTCTGGCTCATGCTGCATTGCTCAACTGGTCTTCAAGCCCCCATACAGCTGAGGAAATGTTTCTAGCACCCTCTCTGCTAGAATGTCCAATTTCCTTTCAGTGAAAGGGGGTTCTTCCTCCTCATATCCCTCAGCCATTCTGGGGGTACTTGGGTTTTATTTAGCCGCAGGATGGCAGAGGATCTGATCTGTGACAGAGGGTGACTCAGAATGTACAGAAAATGGCTGCCAGCAACTTCCTGTGATGTATTTCCATTATGTCATTTCCTGTATGAAAGAATTGGTTCCAGAACCTCCGGCACGAAAACGTACTCTCCGTTTGCACAGCACAGATTCTGTAAGCAGAGCCTCAGCTCCGCGTACGAGGCATACGCTCCGCATACAGAGAGTACACATTCGGGCTGGAGGTTCTGGAACGGACAGGCATCCATTTTAACATACAGGAAATGACATACAGTAGTAGGCAGGAAATACATCACAGGAAGTTTCTGGCAGCCATTTTCTGTTCATTCTGAGTCATCCAGATCAGATCCCCTGCCATCCTGTTGCTCTGTAGCGGATACCCCTAAAATGACACAATAATGGAGTATCAGAGACATTAAACAAAAGGTTGAAGAGACCCCTAATTTATGTTTTGCCTGGGAAAGTGTGTGGCTAGTCACAACATCACTTCCCAGGAGAGTTTGCTCCTTTGCATTATGGTACATGTAGTTCATATTTTGTGCTCAAGAGTTGCTTGTAGTGTTACAGTAAATGCAGGGGAAGCAGTGCTGTGTTATCCCAGACACATAGGGCCTGATTCACCAAGCTCATCATCACTCACATTGGGTGCCCCTCAGTTGTGTGTGAATCGATTCAGTTGGGGGCAAGTACTTCACAAAGTCCCTTTCTGAATCAGGCACCCATTGTCAAAAGGACCTGGGTGGTCTCACACATGCACACACATTTAATCCTCTGAGACAATGGACATTGGACATTAACACTGATTGCGGACATCTGCACATGCCCTGATGCATGCATGGCCAGTGTTTTGACTCCTGACAACAGCTGGGGTTTACATAAATTTAGTGTTGCTTGTAAACTAGTCTCAGGATGGAATTTTTGGACTGAGTCGTAATTATCCAACTTTCATAATTGACAACAGACTGCAAATCAGATTTTGTCTGTATCACAGGTTGCTCATGTGAAAAAAGTGCCGACCAGCTGATCACAGACTTGAATACTCTGACCTCTGTTCTGTGCAGTGACCCGGTTGCCTGGATTCAGAGCTAGCTGAGGTACAAGAGGTATGTGTAAGTCAAGATTTAAAGCTATGTTGTGTAAAACACAACAGGCTAATATAATCTTGCACTTCTCGGGAGAACATTAGCACCCCCCGTACGGTCAGCACATTTGAATCGCGACTTCAGAAGACCAAAAGTGAGCTCTATGATGGCTCGAGTTTGTATGTGTACCCTATTGTACCTACGCTAAGGTACAGTGGTGGCACATCTGTATGGTGTGAGGAGTTGAGGGGAGAGTGCATACCCAGCATCAGCTGAGGCGGGAAAATAGAGCACTTGATTACATTTTCCTCTTTACAGAACATGATCTATACTTTGGTACATGCAGTGTCTGTTGAGGCCGTGTATGTGGCATGATTATTCTTACTCTAAAATGGTTGTTTATGTGAGATGGCATTCATACATTACATTTATACATATCCCACATGTTTTGTGCTTGGTACTTACCCAATAGCCAATTGTTGCCAAATTCTCCTGCAGCCATTCGCCGGGTAAGCAGTGACATGCAGAATACAAACCTATCATGGGCACTGGTTTTATGCCCTTCTGAATGTAGATTTCACGGGTAGTAGAATCCCCACATTTAGTTTTCTGCATCATACATACTGAGAAAATAAGAACTCATCTTTGGTATTCTTTTCTTTTATTTGATGTCATGTGCAGGAAAGAAAGACAGCGGACACATGTTTCGCTCGGGGCCAAAAAAGCCAGGGCTTTCTCAAGGCTGCACCAAATATGGTTTGTCATGAGAAATATGTAGCGAATAGAGGTAGGAACAGGAAAGGTGGAAAGTCATTGAGTGAGAGAGTGAAGTGAGAAACGCAACAAAAACAAATGGAGAGAAGACAGAGAAAAAGAGTGACAAACAGAGAGAGAGGTAGGGGAAAAGAAGGTATAGCAAAGAAGTCAAAGGGAGAGAAGACGGAGAATGAGAGTGACAAACGGAGAGAGAGGTAGGGGAAAAGAAGGTATTGCAAAGAAGAAAGAGAGTGGTTGATATAGTGGAGGAAACAGGTCATTTGTTGGTGAGTGACACCCAAAAAAAAGGAAAAGGAAAAACCCAGAATGTATGAGGATATTGAGGATATATTGAAAGAGGGATGGACATTGTGCACATAAGTATGGGGAAAGAGAAGAGGACAGGGTAATTTAAAAGTGAAAAGGGGTAAAATACAAATAAATATAAGGAATATAATAATTATGCCAATGTAGATAATTAAGTCATTACAACATTAGTAATACACGTGCAAAATGAACGTTTTAGAGAAGGGAATGGGCAAACAATATATATCATGTTGGGCTTAACCAAGTCTGTACCTGCGCGTTAGGCTAACATACAGCTCATGTAGCAAAACATTTAAACATTATTCGTAGGCGTACATCTTATCGGGTGTCCTGCACCAAGGGCAAGGTTTAACGAAACAAATAGGCAACAACAATAACTGACAGGGGAAGGGCCCACTCAATCCACCCTTCTCGCCATGAGAATTTGTGTTATAAGGGACTGATCAGAAACTAGAGCCAAAGACGCTGCTTCACATTTAACATTAGAAAAATAATTTTCAGAAACAATGGGAAAATGGCTGTAGGAAATTAGAATCTGCTTTCTTTGTTACCCCCACTTTTACCTTGGTGTCAGTGTGTTTTTGACCTAGTCTGCTGGGATCCTGCTAATCAAGACCCCAGTGACTGTGCTTTCTCCCCTAAATTGACATGGTAAGTAGTTTTGGTACCTACACAATTGGCTACTGGTGCACCGTTATAAGTCCCTAGTATATAGGAGTAAAATACCCAGGGCACAGGTACACCACGGGTCTCCCATGGGCTGCAGCATGTATTATGCCACCCATGGGGGTCCACTTGAACTGTGACTACAGGCTTGCCATTGCAGCTTATGTGAGTAGGTGCTTGCACCTCTCCTGACAGATATTAGTTTCCCTATAGCTGAGGTTACTGCACTGAAAACGTATAAGTTATCCCTTTGGCAGGCTCTTCAGTCCTGAGGGCAGGGTGCTTGGTTATAAGTGCAACCCTACAAACCCCGGAATCGATTCTCCAGGCTTTGTAAGTGCGGTCAGCCATTTATTACATATAGTGGACATTGGTCATTACGAAATGTCTTGCTATATAATGGCTGCACCAAGACCGGTAATGTTAGGTATCCAACATGTTGGAATCATACCCCAACACCGATTCTGTTGTTGGAAGTATGATCCCATGTTCTGGGGGGCTCCCTTGGGTATCCCCTGTACTCCCGGTAATAGCCTTTCAGGGTCTGCAAGCAAGCTGGTGCTGCTGCCGACCACAGACACGATTCTGCCCTCCTGCTGCTGACCTGAGCTCGAGCAGGGGATGGTAGACCAATAGGTTTCTTGTCACAGGGATGTGTGACCAACTCTCAGACAGGACTTAGTGTCTTGGGCTGGGATGGGTCCTCAGATTAGTCGTGGGACAAGACTCAACACTGAAATTACGTTGGTCAACAGTTGTCTGGACACTTGGACTTCATTGGACTTAGACTGGAACCGCGACTCCACAAAGGAAGACTCTGACTGCTTCTGGTCTTGCTATTCTTCAAGCCTTCTTCATTGTCTGTGCTTCACCCAAGTTCTTCAAAGGCCTGTGGGTTTCAAAGACACCCAAAGAAATCTCCCTTAATCTGTAGGCACCGCAGCAAAGCTGACTGGTCTGTTGCTCATGTTGTCCTATGGACGTCCTGAGGCTCAGCAACACAGGTGGGGGTTCTGCAACTGCCTCAAGGCCGTACCTGTCTTCTCTGCAATTTTGAGGCCTGTATGCCTCGTCGGAATTGCTGGGACCAAATCCCTATTCAGTGCGTTGACTTGCCGTTGCCAAGGCTTGTTGGCTCTGCACTGCAGAGAGATCTTGGGGCTACAAGAAGCTCCTGACTCCAGCATCTCTCTTCTCTAAGATCAACATCCTCACCACATCCTCTGCATTGTGGGCCTTCATCTTTGGTGAGCTGCTCGAGGTCCTCATGCGTCTCTTGTGCCTTCGGCCTGTGGATCCTCGTCAGGGTCTTCTACTGCTTCAGCGGGCTCCCTTGCTTGCTCATGGCCTGCTCCAACTCTCCTGCTGTTGGTGAGTCCCATGGACTTTGTTGGCCCCAATGTTGCTCCATTTTCGTCTTCCACCCCAGTTGCGGCTACCAATGCTTCTTGGTGCTCCCGCCAGACACTGGCCACCTAGTCACCAACATCCAAAGTGGGACAGCTTGTGCATTGCTCCTCGTCTTCCTCAGTGTCACCTGGTCCTCACAGCTCCAGAAACAATGTCACCATCGACTCATCAGAACCTCCCAACATCAGTGGGCATTGTGTCTCTGTGCCTCCTGGTCACCTCCGAGTGGCATAGACTCTGTCCCCTCTGATTGCAGGTTCTTCATTTCCAGAATCCACCCCTCGATTCCACCATACTCCTTTGACATCTTCTCCAGAGGCATCTTTTTCAAAATCTCCCATTGCTGTCTACTGCAGGATCCGTTGTCAATGTACCCTTATGCACCTGACTTCCCAGGTGTATGCAACCTGGATCATGGGGCATCCACGGGTGGGAAGGCTCTCCAACCTTCTGTCATCCAAAGGGTTACTTCGGGTCCTCCGCAAAGGGGTCCTTCTTCAAAACTACAACCACGACTTCTTCATTGACTTCCATTGGGCATGTGGCTGTGTTCCCACTCTGCACACAGCCTCAATGTAGTTCCTGAGTACTTACCTTGGGTGGTTTCTGGTGTCCATAGCTCCTCTGGGTCATTTTGTCCAAGTTCCATTCTCCTTTACAGTTCACATTTCTCTTTTTTAGTATAAGGTTTGGTCTCCTCCTGGAGACCACTGTATTTTGTGCTACTTACCTGATTGTTTTTGAAGTATTTGTGTGTATTGTGTTGGTATCTCCAGGTAGGAGATATGCCAATGTGATAGTGATATTGTGTTGTAATAAATAGACATATTTTTGCTGAACACTGTATGGTTTCTTTTCATCTAATCTACACCACAGTATAAACTGTAAATCAAGCTGCTTAACATTCCTTCAAGATAAGCCTGAAGGCTGCTCTTCACTGCTACCACTCCGAGAGCTTTCTATGGTTATCAAAGAGCACTAACTTCATCATTAGGGTTGTCTGTATTAGTGCAAGGTGCCTCCTACAATTACCTATAAGTTTCATCCCCAAATCGAAGGCAGGACCTGCCCCATGCTCATTCTGTATTTGACTGAGGATGTTTGGTAGAACGGCCATTGAGAGAGCGCCATGACTAAGAGTGTAAACTGAGGTAAAAATAGTCCCCCAGGTGTTGCAGTCAGCCAGAGTGGGAACCAAGCCAGTGGGTAAGCACATAGTTAAAATCGTGTGCTTGCCATGTGAACTCGTAAGGTGAAACACAGCATCTCATAGAGACATCTATCCACAGATTCCTTAACTTCCCCCCAGGCCCAGTCTGTATCCAGAGACTTTTCAGCAGTACCTCTGCACGCCGGGGGACGGCGTCATATGGCTCTGTATTGATGTGAGTCACAGGCCAATAATACGATCAGGGTCTGCCTCTCCTTGCTACGCATGCTAAGGAAGATTCTCCCGCTACTCCCAAATGATAGTCGCTCCTTGGTAGTTAGGAGTATAATCTTAAGTAGACTGGATTATTGTAACTCTCTATACCTAAGTGCACAGCAATATATTGTGCAGGGGTTGCAAAGAGTCCAGTCTAGGTCAGCAAAGTTGGTGCTTAATAGACAGCACAGTTCCTTGACAGCCATGGCTTTGAGTGCGTTTCATTGGCTGCCTATTAAGGAGAGAATTTGTTTTAAATCTCTCTGAAATGTCTACAAAGCGGTTCACCATTTGGGACCTGCCCCTCTACAAGAGAGGTTCACCTGGTATAACCCCAGAAGGAAACTCCTATCTTCTAGTGCTAACTTGATAACGGCTACTAGATTTAAGACATCTAGGTTGGGGGGCCGAGCCTTTAGTGTGGTGGCTGCACGCTTATGTAATGAGCTGCCGCAGAATCTCAGACAAAGTGACTTGCTGACCTGTTTCAGGAAGAATTTGAAATCTTGGCTGTTCCCTAGGAGCGAAAACTAGATTGTATTTCTGACAGCTGCTTCCACTGCTATAACGGTTACTCCGATCTAAGCGCCAGGATACCCGTAGGGTGACAGTCATGCGCTATATAAGTACCTTCTTTCATTTCATTTTTTATGTGGTCTATGGATATGACATCAGTGGAGGCATATCGGTCCCCTCCAGCGCGTGGACGTCCATTTTCTTCTTTTCCGCGCTGTAAGGCAGATCCATAAACAGTTCCTTGGGCCTCTTTTTGTGTTTTGGCTTCCTCAACGCCTTTCGCGTCTGGAACAGTGTGCCAATGCCTTAAGGCTTTAAAACGTGCAAGACCTGTACACAGCATATGTCGGCGATGGATCCACTTACTGTTTGTATGTGGTGCTTGGGCAAGCACCACGACTCTGAGGAGTGCAATGCCTGTAAGAGGCTGAAGCCCAAGTCATGAAGAAGTTGCTATCAACTAGGCTATCCAATTTGGAGTCCAAGCAGTGCCGAACTCCTTCACGTTCTGAGGCTACTGCTCGAGGCAGGTCACGGGTCCATTCCAGTGGACGTCACTCTTCAAAATCAGGTATATCCCATCGGAAGGGATCGAAGTCACGGAGGACTTCGGCCTTGCGAAGTCATGACACTGGTGCCAGTTCCTCCCGGTCCTTACCGGAGGCAGTTGCCCAGGAGTCAACCCCCTGCTTTCCACCATATCCTGGTGAGGGAGCAACAATGGCCAAAATGGAAGTATATTTCCAAACTTTACAAGTCTTTTTTGAGTTAACACCTCTCCAGGGTATGCCTTCGGGCCCCAAAGAGGTTGAAGGTATTCTGATTGAAAGTTCGCCGGCGGGTTCGCCCTTGCGCACCCTGAGGATCCTGGCTTCCTGTTATGATGTTGGTGGCGTCCGCAGTGGGGGACTTGTCACCAAATCAACATTGTGCAACGCCGAGGGCACCTTTAGTGTTGGACGTAGGTTAGATGACGTTCGGCACCGGAGACGCCCTTAATGGTGGATGTCGATACGATGCCATCTTGACGTCGGTTGGCGCCGGAGACACCATTTATTGCCAGTGAGGCTTTGGTGCCATCACCTCTACAAATTGAGAATGAGGCCACTTTGGTTGCCATTTCCCCAGCGTTACAGGAAGAGTCTGCAGATACTGGTGGCGTTGAGCATTTGGGTGCTCTTGGCCCGCCTCATGCAGGAGGTTTTTTGGCTTTTGTTGGGGACGTTAGTCTACAACAGTCCCCTACCTACGATTTACTTTCACCTCCTAGAACAGCGACAGAGGCTAGTGCGGCTTTTGCTGGGGTCATTAAAAGGGCTGCTGAAATGTAAAAGTTGCAGCCTCCTGTGGTGTCCATCAAGGAGGCACTGGTGTTGAGCCTTTGCTTCCTTTCGGAGAGTCACTATACGACATTCTTCTGGGAACATGGGCAAGGCCAACGTTGGGAGTCTCTGTTCAGCATGCCATTGCACACCGTCATCAACCTACTCCAGATGACCCTGTTTGTCTTTATCAGACTCCTAAGGCAAGAGGGCTTATTGTGCAGGCAGCTTCAGCTTTGCTGAATTTGGGAGCTCCTCCATTGCTTTCGCCGAGCAGAGAGTTTCGGTGGTTGGAGACGTGTGTCCGAAATTTGTTTGCGTCCACTCTTTCGGACCTACAATCTTTAAACATGTCCTGTGTTTTTTCAAGGGCTTCTTTTGCCCTATGGAATTCTGTCAACTGACTAGGTATAGCTATAACTAGATCAGTAGCTCTGAGGAGGCAAGCTGGTTGTGTGATTCCAATTTCCCCTAGAATGTTTGGGACAGTCCAAAGGACTTACCTTTTAACAGAATCAATTTATTTGAGTCCAGTGCCTCATGACTGGCAGTTTGTGATTGGACCTTATCAGGTCATGTATAATTTTTCTTTAGTGTCCGCACCCGTGGTCCCTTTGTTATGGCCTTCGTTGAATTAGTAGTGTTGAAGTATAAGCACAATTTTTGACTTATAATGAGAGTATTAGTCTCCGGGTTGGAGTCTTTAATTCCGGGATGGTTTTTGCAGCTGGGTAGCTGGTTTACTTATATTTTCAATTTTCCCTGATCAAGAGCTAATCTCAAGAGATTTTATCCCTCTTATATGGGTATGTGACTCACTCTTTGTGGAGTATTGGTTTGCTATTGTATAGCTCTTCATGAATACTACTGTGGTAGTGTATTTCTCTACTATAGAACATCTTTATTATACAGCTGTTTTTTCCTCGGACTTTGCATTATGTTCTTTTAAGGACTATTGTAGTGAGCTAAGAACTCTATTTTCTTCTTGTGATGTTTCACAGGGTAATGTTGCATTTTCACGCATCTATGGTTTTTCCAAACCACTGGCTTTTGGGCAATATGTTTACGATTCTTTAGTGTACAAATTGTTTATTTTGAGTGCATCAGAACTTTGAAGAAGTTAAGCAAGTTGGAACGTTGCTCTAGTTCAGAGTTCACATTTGCATTTGTTGGAGGCTATTTGCTTGTGAGTTCTCCCTTTAAGGTAAAGAACAGTGTCTAGTATAGACGTGCTTTTTATCCTCAAATACAGGCAATACCTATCAATGCTCCACGTTGTGGTGCGGTATATTGGCAGCCAAAGGGTTGTGATTGGTACAACTTTTCCCAAAATTATCACAAGTTTGGTCCATTCATCCATCATGATTTGCAAACAATTATTTGGATGTTGTTGATAAAATGTGGTTCTGTCTGATCAACATTCCCTATCTTCTGGATGGGATGTACCCAGGTCTTTGAGCATTTCTCACTTAGTGAGGATTCATGACAGGGTTTTCTTGTTCTCAATTATACCAGTTGACAGACAGCAATTTTCTTATGACAAATCACCTACAGTGTTGTAGTGGTAATGTAGTTCCTCCCTCTTTTTTAGGTCTCGCCTAGCGTTGCAGCACAAATGTGTTGCCATCGCTTTGCGAGGCATGCAGTATACACTATAGTGTGGAAGCTTTGTGGAAGCCCCTCCCACTCTCCGGCCCATCTTCTTCATTGACATAGGTTCTAAATGCTGCCTTCCAATTGGTTTTAAGCATGTTAGTCACTCCCCATAAGTTATAACAACTATGTCAGTCATTTGTGCCCTTCCACGGCTACTGGCCCCTTCACAGCACAGACTACTGTCATCCCGTGGCTCATCCCAGAGTCCGATGCCTTCTCCCGCCTCATCACCCGCCACACGCATTGCTATTTGCAGTGCAAGTGAAACGGCAAGTGACGGAAGCTGTAGCTTCCCAGGCAAGGCTCGGTGGGAGTTGAGGTACAGAATCGGAGCTGAGGAAGTACAGAAAAGGCAGGCCGTGAGTAGTTGCCATGTGCTTTGGATCCCGAAGGACTAAGGAAGGAAGTATGAGCTATGAAACTGTCAGTGTATATGTTACATGGGGAAGGGAGAACGTAAGGTATGCCCATGAGGCTCTTTCACCTTAAAGTAGCTAAAAGAGCCAATGGAATCTCTGGGCTACGGACAATAGTCCGGTAGAGTTGAATCTTCTCACCCTGCTGACAGGAAGTAGCAACACATGGCATTGAGTTCAGAGGAAGGTACACAAACAAACTATTGCGTAGAAATAATATAAATCGAGCGTCTGACCTAGCAAAAACATTTACTAATTTAAATGTCAACCAGCAGATGGCACCATAATCCATGCAGTTTACATTTTTAAGATGAACTGATAGAAATGTTACTCTCTGGCAGACTACAACAAATAATTTTCTTAAGTTGTGCCGTGTAGTGTCCTGCTAGGACACAGTCTAGTTGTTCCATGTGTAACCCTACACTAAACACCCACCCACCACAGACGTCACTGGGTCAGGTGACGCTGTTAATAAAAGACCCTGAGCGCACGTGCTCGAGGCCAGATCTACGATCCCCTAACTGGTGTCCTGCGTCATCATTTCCTCCACCATGTGTGCCTAGGGCCCCAACACTACATTGGCGACGAGGTCGGTAGTAAGGCCCATGCGTGCCACTACCCACAGCACAACAAGAAGAAAAAGGGGAAGAGAGCTGCCCGCCTGGAGGGCATCCCTTGCAGCACGGCGCAGCGCGCCAAGAAGCCAGCCGGTGGGCACGTCGGAGCCCCGCAGCGACCGGGAGGCCTACAGCAAGCTGACCGGAGCCCACCTGCGTCGGCCGCCACCAACAAGCACCACCAGGGAGGAGCGGACCGCCCAGTGCCCACCTGCGACGGCCGCGAGGCAGAGACCCCCACCGGAGAGGTGCACCGGCCGGGCGGAGCCCACCCGCCACGACCGCGACAGAGCGTCAGGCCCGCCGGTCGAAAGTGACCCTCAGCGCCGGAGAAGCGAGCCGTGCAGAGCCCACCTGCATCGACCGCCACCGAGCCAGGACTGGTAGCCAAGCACTACGACCTCCGCGGAGCCCACCCGCGTGAAGGACGGACGCCAGCCAGCCGAAGGTGAGCGGAGGGGGCCGCGCAAGCCTGAAGCGACCCCCGTGACTGTAATCGTAAGCGGAGCCCACCCGCAACGCACACAGCGGTACCAATGGCGGCTGCCAGCTAGCGCCGCCAGCACCACATATAAAGCGGAGCCCACCCGCTGTGAACATTAACTAGTGGCCCATTGATTAAGCAAACCAAGCGGAGCCCACCCGCGGCCTGCCTTCAGCGACCCCGCCGCGCAGCGATTAACTGAAGCTGCTGCGGCGGCACCCGCACAGAAATGCGAACACCTCCTCACCCCGTATAGTGTGTGACTGCGGCGGTAGGGGAGGAGGAGTGAGAAGCCAGCAATCTCGGCGCAGCCGAGACAAAGTAAATTACCGGAGTTTCAAGGGGAAACCAGCAGGCAGTGGCCGCCTGCCTCGCCCCACCGCAGATCCGTGCATGCGAGGCCGGGGCAGATAACGGCCCGGAGACCAGCACCGACACCCCTCCCCCACCGCTCAGTGTGCAACGAGTAAATAGCTACGGAGGCGAGTCAAGAGGCAGCAAGGAGGGCCCAGCACTGACAACAGAGCGCCTTAACATTCACTACGGCAAAGTGCTCCAAAGTGTGTGCCACAAGCGTAATCCAAGTGAGCCCGTCAGTAGGAGAACGCACCTAACAAGCTAAAGCGAGAAAGCACTTACACTGCTGAGAGCGGAGGTCATGAGGAGACAGAGCGACATGCTGCACCAGGACCCCCCTGCGCAGCCCATGAAGACTGAGGCCGGCTGCCAGAACGCGCCCAGCAGGCATACAAAACTGGGTACAGGTTCTGAAAGTGACCGGCATCTCTCTCTGTCCCCTCCACGACACAGACACAAAAGGGCTCCACCTTCAGTCGGCACAGCTCCCAAGTCGTGCCTACTGCCGCCAAGTTAAAAGAAGAGGAAGGGACACTCGCCGAGAGGAGAGGCTCTGCATCTCGGTGTTCAGCAGCGCCGGGGCCCCGCACGGCAACAACCAGGAAAGCCTGCAATCAGACAAAGACTACCGGAGCCCGCTCCAAAGTCAGCACTGCCATCTAGTGGCCTTTCGGCGCCACTACAGTGAAAAAGGAAAACACAACTTCCAGTTAAGCCATCAACAAGGCGAGTGACCACTGCAGTTTTACACTAGCAGCTCCAAGTGTACCTCAGGACAACAGACTCCCTGTAGAAGGCACCCAGCGGCGAACCGCCCATACAGCCAAGCAAGTTAGCAACAGCACAAGGAGAATCTGTCCAAGCACAAGGACACAGCCACGCCCGAATGACGCCACGTCAATATGCAACCTCCTGAACACATCAGGAGACCACGCAAGAACGCGCCAAAAGCACGGAACCGTGCCGCGAGAAACGCGACAGGAGTGCCAGAGCTCCACACCCGCACGCCAGGACCGCGCAGCACTGCGCCGGAACGTGCCAGGAGCGCCAGAGTGACGCTGCACAGCGACACGCCAACGCCACGGGACAGAGCACAAAAGTCCCCAACAGAGACAGCGACGTCTCGCAGCAACCAGAGCGCCATCATCAGCACGTATGGTGGCATGCACCAGGAGCGGTGACGCAACCCTCCTCCGCGCAGACAAAAGCGCGCCAACGCCAAAACACCGTGACGGTGAATAGCGACCACAAAGGAAATAGCACAGCATGACAACTCATGCCCAAGATGAAAGCCGACCACCCAGTCTGGTCACCAAGGAAAGAAAAGCAGCAACAGAGAAGATCGCGACAACTGGTCCAGTCAGAGAAGAGAAGAGCACCATGCTGGAGAGCTATGCCCAAACCAGAAAGAAACAGGTGGAGTGCACGCCGCCTGGGGAAGACTGGTCGGGAAGGCCAACGACAGCAAGAGGACCAGACCACGTCGCAAGAAGGAACATGGAAAGGAAGGGCGCGACGCCATAAAGAAAAGGAAGAAGGGACAGGAAGATACGACGACAGGTCTAGTCACCAAGCCAAGTGAAGACAGTGTCCTACCACATGGACAAGACCAAGAGGACGACATGTAGAGGGCCCGCTACATGGAGAAGCCTGGTTAGCATGAGTAAGCAAGAAAGAAGACCGGACCGCGCCGAGGAAGTGAACGAAGAGGAAGAATGGAGTAACACAACATCACTCCACAGAGGAGGAGAGAGAACCACAGCACACAGGAACATCGGTGCTGTCCAAGGAGCATCGCAACAGTCAGCACATAGGAACATCGGTGCTGGCCAAGGAACATCGCAACATCCGTGTGGATCCCAGTAATCCCTACAACCTGCATTCAAGGAGACCAACCAAGGAAGAACTGCATGGGTGCCCCGTGAACCTGAAGCTTGCCGAAGCAGAGCATACCCGAGCACTAGACAATCCACCCTTGTGGACTACACAAGACTTGACTGTGGCCATGTCCGAAGTTCCGCAGCGACCCGCACAGCCCACGCGATCATGTGGCAGTCCAGGGGACAAGGGCCTCGGTCGCATGTCCTGTGAGAGAGGAATCCGGATGGGAGAGGTGCAGCAGCGGCAGCTCCACGACAGGCAACAGGAAGCATGAAGGCCCCAGGTAAACACCTGGCACCGAGAAACGGTCTGTTGAAGACACTGAACCCATGTCCTAACGGCAAGACCATCCTGGCGGATGACATCAACACCCCCGAGGACATCATGAGAGACTTGGCGGTGAGTCCGTTGGCAGTGACGCCTTTGCGCGGCTCATGCGAAGCCCGCACGGCCCACCCGGTCCCATCGTGTCCGGCAAGAGGGTCCTCCCAGCGTCTCTAGTGAGAGAAGAGTCCAAGCAGGAGAGGCCAGTCTTAGAGGCTCCAGTGAAAGAGGAGTCTGGCAAGGAAGGCAAGTCGGAAGTTACTTGGCCGGACGGAGATGTGAAGGCATCAAGATCAGCAAATCCAAGGAAAGACCTCTCGTGCCATAATCGTCTCCTACAACCAACAAGCGTTGTCATCCACTGGACTAGGAACACCTGCGAGACCCCTCAAGGGTCACACCCATTCTGCTCCCAATGCTCCAAGTGATGAACACTGTATATAAGCGTCAACCCAGCAAGACAAGGATGATCTGAAGTACACCGCCGAGGTGAAGCTCATCTGACTGACTTTGTAGTCCTGGAACTTTCAACGTTCTCCCAGCTGATCGCCTGAAGAAGATCTGTTGGGGCTATCAAATGTTATTGTTCTGTTTTCTTGCAGGTTGGACATTCGTTTTTCCTTTCATTAAAGTTTGGGAGGAATGTAGTGTCCTGCTAGGACACAGTCTAGTTGTTCCATGTGTAACCCTACACTAAACACCCACCCACCACAGACGTCACTGGGTCAGGTGACGCTGTTAATAAAAGACCCTGAGCGCACGTGCTCGAGGCCAGATCTACGATCCCCTAACTGGTGTCCTGTGTCATCATTTACTCCACCATGTGGGCTCAGGGCCCCAACACTACATGCCGTTGTTTGATGGGGAATCCATGTGCTTTGTGAACGAAGCTGATCTTCTGGTACAGGGCAGTAGAGAACATGCTGTATCCACCGTTGTTAAAGAACCATGACCACATTCCATATCGGGCACCATGCGTCAACAGCCTCATACGTTTTCATTGAAAATGGCTATTTCAAGCCAAGGCCTCTAACTCTCAAACATTGGGGATTCTAATTGTGCATAGGGGAACTATTTGCTGTCAGAGTGCAAAGGCATAACTGCTAAATGAGTTTAGCTATAATTATGACAAATACAGTGAATTCATAAAGTGGTAGCTTGTAGCCGTGCAACCTTCTCTCAAGCCTAGTTTGCATTGCTTTTACTGACATGAAAGCAGTTTCTCATGAACGCTGGCACAATCAATTCCTTCAGAATCTGGGCTACATCTCCTTTTAGTTATTTATTGAAACAGCGACGGTGAGGGGTAGGGGTGCCGTGGGGTGTTGGGGGCGGTAGAGAGCAGTCAATGCATGAGTGGGCAGCAGTCGGGGAGGGGAAAGGGGTAGGAAAGAAATAAAGGATTTTGGAAAGCATGAGGTTTAAACACATATAAGGCTTGATGCGGAGGAGTGGAAGAAGCAACAGACCACCTGGCACGTAAGCGCCAGACTGCTCCCCCACTGTTATGCATTTTATGTGGTCTTTGTGTTATGTTTTCATCAGCAACAGAGTCTAAGTGTACCGTGACACGGTCTCCCGTTTTTTAGACTCTTAGGCATTTTGTTTTGTGTTTCTGTAAAGTTTTGATCGCAGCCTGGGTCTAAGTGCAACATAACACACACTCATACTTCCCCAACTGTAATAAATTAACTTTTTAATTTGTGCTGGATCTCCATGTGTAATTGCAATAAGACACACTCTTTCGCTTTACTAACCATAATAGATTCGGATTTATATTTGCTGTAAGTTTGACAGCAACCTATTTCCACAAACAGAATGGATTAATTTATTTTCTGTGTGCGTGTGTGATAAATTATCACCCTCTCCAGAATGTCAGTGCACCATAACACATTACAGCGATCACATTTACAATGATAAGAATTATATTGGCAAAGCAGCTAAAATACACTTGCACTATTGATGCATTCCCTTTATATTTATTTGTGGTCTTGCAGCCAAATCAGCAACACAGTTCTCCAAACCATCTTTAACTCCACCTAGACCTGATCTCCTGCTTCTTCCACCATCATGGATTTTGTTTATTGTCTACAATAACTTTAACAGCAAACTATTTCCCAGAACATAATGGAATAATTTAATTTATGGTTGTGTTTGCAACCGCTCCATGATCTAAGGGAACCCTTAAAACTTTACATATATCCAAATTTAAATGCTATAAAATATGTTGGAAAACGAGGTACATTACATTTGCCATGTTGGAGCGGTCCCTTTTTAGGTTGAGCCTGGACAGCGCTTGCACTGCGAGGCATGCTGTATTAAGGAAGTAGGTAGTTAAAGCTTCGCCCACATTTTTCTGTGGCTTGTCATTATCCACTGTAAACTGGCTGTTCATTGGTCAAGAGGCTTAGTAGTCCCTCCTTGGTACAGCCTTGTCTCATATTGTAACCTCCCATAGGGATACTCCCTGTTACATCTGCTGTTGCTCGGTAGGTTTTATTTACAGCCTCCATGCACTATTTTCTCAAATAGCATTGTCCTGTCTGCTGCTGCAGGCAGGACACGCTCTCTCCTAAAATTTTGAACTGCACTTTTATGTGCACCGTTTTTCCTACATATTCACGTTTCACATATTTATTAATAAAAAAAGAGAGAAGGTTCTTTCTTGCTTGCCCTGGTATTTTGAGCTTATTGGGACTCAAAGTTATGTTCCATCTCTCGGACGTTGATACTGAAAGTGGGCCAATTTTATAGGTCTCTCCATTTTAGCAGTATTCATTGGCCAATAGAATTCTGTGAATGGATGGGCCAATAGGAGCATCTGGTGATGCATTTCTGTATATATTTGAGGCATGTGTGCTGTAGACACACATGCTTCGCATACCTCTACCACTTAGTGTCGGGAAAGGAGGTTTACAAGTTGTTTTTCTTTAAAGGAGTATACATGGTTAGTGACATCACTGATGACCTCTCAAATGACATCACTGATGACATCATCCAGTGACTATGTGTTTCTATAAAATGTAAATATGTTTTATATATATAAACGCCAAGGTGTATTGAAGAATGAATGGGTGTATAAGAGTCAGGATGGGTGATTAAGTAGGCCAGTGAATGACTGTATATGTGAGTGATTAATTGTGTCTTGCTTAACCTCTTCGACGCTCATGACGAGCTCAGCTCGTCATGAGTTACACCTCTCGTACGCTCCTGACGAGCTGAGCTCGTCATGAACCGTGGGATTCCGCAATCTCCAGTGCACAGCGGGAAAATGCGCTGCACCGATGCGGTTAATGCATGTGTTAGCGACTGATACAGACATTCACACAGTTTAGGTTGTCAGTTGGTGTTTAAGCGGTTGCATGGTTTGGTTTGAGGATCTATATGGGCTATTGATTGCTTGTCTGAGTATCTGTATGGGTGCCTGAAAGTCTGTGTGGGTGGGTGGGGGGTGTGACTCTGTGTATAGATGTGTGAGCGGATAATTTACTGGGTATATGTGTTCAAGTCTGAATCTGTGAAGGGCTGTATGGCTGGGTGAGTGTGTGTAAGGTAGTCTTGGTGAGTGAATGGATGCCTCAGTGATACATGTGTGAGTAACTGCATATGTGAAAGGCAGTATATGTGAGTGGTGGACTGTATAAATGACTGTATGTGAGAGTGAGTGATTGTGAGAGTGCCTGAATGGATCAGTGTGTCCTTGTATTAGTTAATGTATTAGAGTATAAGTATGTGTTAGTATATGTTTAAATAAGTGAGGTTGTATGTGTATAACTGTACAGGTGAGTAAATAAAAGTGTGATTCATTATGTCCATTACTGACTAGGTTTGTGAATAACTCTATGAATGAGAGGCGTTGTGTGTCTCTATAGATATGTGACTGGATATGATAATTCTGTATTGATGGCTGACTGTATGTATGAGTCACTGTATGGGTGAATGAATGGATGTGTGTGTAGACCTAGGAATTAGTGAGTGGATATGTACTAACTGGTATTGGTGTGTTCATGGTTTCGAAAATTATAGTCTGTATTTTAAAGTGGGTGTATCAAGTGTTATCTTAGAGTCTGATGAGTTGCATCAGATTTTCACATGGATGATGTCATCAGTGATGTCATTTGAGATGTCATCAGTGATGTTATCAGTGATGTCACTGACCATGTCATGAATAATGTAATATGTGACGTCGTCAGCAGTGCATTGCGGGGGCGTGAGTTATGGTTAGCTCAACTAACTATAACAGGGGAATTTCTATGGTTTTCTATGAGTGAAATGTCCAACTAACTATAACGTCCCTGAAACATATGGTTTTGTCAATGAATTGCTAAGTTTTTTTAAATGCTAATTTCTAACTATAACATGCCTGAAACCTATTGTTTTTTCAGTGAATTTCTAAGGTTTTTTAAATGCTAATTTCTAATTATAATGTTCAATAAACCTATCTTTTTTTCTGAATATTTTAATTATCATCCCATTCTCAACCTGGTGAAAACTGCAAATCTCACCACTTTTCCATTGATATCTTCATGCCAATAAATTAGCCACAAACGAGAGCCACAGCTAATGCTAATGATATGTAAAGTAGGCGCTCCTGTGCAAAAAAAATACGATAAACACCACTTCCCCATATCTTCAACGGCTAGCCAAATCTGCAATGCGATCCAAAAAGGAGGTGATAAGCCGAGTTAGCGGTAACAAATAAAATCAACCTTTAACTGCGTGAATTGGACCCAACTCACAGCCATATCTAAAGACGAACACGTGATAGAGCTACTGATCATGCCCCTCCGACACCAACACCACCACAAAACCCAGCGCTACCACCACCAGAACCTCTCCCTGGACCACCACCCCTACTACTGAAGAACATAGAAACCTTCTCAGGGGTCTCACTGATAATTGGTCCTTTCAAACCAACAAAGAAGAAATTGGCACAGAAGTTGAACTATAAAAAGAATGCATTTCTTCACCTCAGATGATGGAGACTACGTCACACAGAAGTCTTAGCAACTGAATGAGGCAGTCCAAAGAGTACAGAAAACTGGGCCTTATATATGCTTAGTGTTACATAGTCTATTTCAAAAACAGTGGTACCTAGTCAGTTAGGGGTACGCATGAGAAAATAAATATAGATCAAATTAATTCAATATTCTCTGTCCAGCCGGACAGGTTTTTAATGAATCACAGTCATTCGGAGCATGGGCTCGACTGCAGGCTTGGGCCCCATTGTAGAACGACCAGCAACGATATAAGACGCCATTTTACCTTAAAAATACCGGAATCGCAGCATATCATATTGCGGTTTTAATCAGCACTCACATCTAAACGGTCCACTTTTAACTTTGACCATTGCCTCCCTTATTCGCTCCTAGTGTGATAGAAATGTAATACAGGCATGAATCACAATGTCCTGAATATGATCCCTTCATCTTAAAAACAGGGATCGAAACGTCGTCGACACTATATGTTCTTGACTATACCATATGAAATGTCACAATAGTGTATCTACGACTTATTATTCTGCAAAAATTTGATTGTATGCAGACTGTCTCCCCTTGCCTGAAATGAAATGAAAATGAAAAAGAAATTTATAAAGCGCTCTGTGGCCAAGCGGCTTCCTGGCGCTGAGGAACACATCGGAATCTGCCTAACTGGTGCGAGAGAGATTAGCCAGGAAAAGCCTGAAGAAAGAAAAAAGTTTTAAGGGCTTTCCGAAAATGAGAAAAAATGGGAATGGAGCGGATAGAGAGGGGAAGAGAGTTCCAGATTTGTGGAGCACGCACCGAGAAGCGAGTGCCCCCAGTGCGGGACTTACGGAAGCGGGGAACGTGAAGAAGAGAGAGGGAGGAAGATCGGAGGGAACGAGGAGGAGCATAGGAGGAGATCAGAGAATTGATAAAGAGAGGAGCGGACCGGGCCTGCGCCCGAAAGGCCAGGCAGGCAAGTTTGAACTGGGACCTGTACTGAACGGGGAGCCAGTGAAGGGTTTTTAGGGCGGGAGTGATGTGGGAGAACTTAGGTAAACGAAGGACAAGACGAGCCGCCTGGTTCTGGATGGCCTGGAGACGACGGGTCTCGTAGGCAGGAATGCCTACATACAGGCCATTACCATAATCCAGGCGGGACGTGATAAGGGCAGTGATGATAACTTTAAGGGCATCAACAGAAAAAAACCGGGAGATCTTACGGATGAGGCGGAGGGAGAGAAAACAAGAGGATACGACAGAGCTAATGTGCGCATGCATCGAAAGGTCATTACTGACCTTGATGCCCAGAGTCCGGACAGAGGGGACCGGGGAAGGTGGAGGACCAAAAGAAAGGGGCCAGTGGGCAGAGGACCAGGGGTTAGAGGGGCCACCAGTGAGGACAAGCTCTGTCTTGTCAGGGTTGAGCTTCAAATGATTGAAGCTCATCCACTGAGAAATAAAGACAAGAGTTGACCTGAGCTTGGGAAGAGAGTGGGTGGGAGAAGATAGATCAAAGACGAGCTGGAGGTCATCAGCGTAATTATACACTGAGACCCCCAGCTCAAGAAGAGAGGAAATGAGGGGACGGATATAGAGGTTGAAGAGAAGGGGGGAAAGAGAAGAGCCTTGGGGTACCCCACACGTGACCGGGAGGGGAGGAGCCGAGAAAGAGGAGAGGTGGACTGCCTGCGAGCGTCCCTGCAGAAAGGACGCGATCCAAGAGAGGGCAACGCCCTGAATGCCCGCTGCGCTGACACGGTCAAGAAGAATAGTATGATCGACCGTGTCAAACGCAGCGGACAGATCCAAAAGGACTAAGGCCTGAGGAAGGTTACCATCGGCCTTGCCCTGCCCTGATACCAACCTTTTATGCATGTCACACCTGTCTATATGTGGTAGTAGGACACAGGCCGTGTCCCACTTGATATTGTTTAGATAAACTGACTACACCAATATATGATTCATTAAAAACCTGTCCATCTGGACAGAGAATATAGATTTCATTTGATCTATATTTATTTTCTCATGCGTACCCCTAACTGTCTAGAGACCACTGTTTTTGAAATAGTATATGAACCCAAGGTCCCTGACCAATTGCTTGACTGGGTTTCCCTTGTGTTTTGTAACAATAGGGTTACATAGTCAGCATAAGACCAAGGGGCAGTCCTGGCACATGTAAGAATGCACAATGCCTAATATGGACATGCAAGATCTGCTTGCTCAACAAAGTGGGAGGAGAGTTACTTCTCAATACAGCAGCAAAAATAGCCTGACAGTTATACTAGAGAAGCAGGTGCATTCTACTAGCTAGGCCCTTCTGAGCATGTGCAAAGCTCTGAAGAGGAAAACAACACATGGCGAGCACATGGCTAACTAAAATGGCTGCCAAAATACAAAATGGATTTCAGCTCATGCTAGCAAATCCTTTTAGCATGAGCTAAAGACATTCCCATGATCCAGTAGGAACTCAGAAAATATTTGCACATTAATTTTCATAAATTTATCAATATCCTAATTCATTGCTAGGTGGGAATTTTCCATTCTAAACATTTCATTAAGCAGGTATATATGAGGTATAAGCAGGGATACAAAGAGAACGGAGCATTGGGTCATAATTAACATACAGATAGCAGGAGAGAGTAATGACCACTATACATACAGAATTATCATTTTTCTAGTCCTAAGCAAAAGCAAATCCTAAAACCGTCTAGTAAAAACATTTTCAGGGCTCCTATGCTTTTAAGTTACCATTCATTTTAATTTCAGAATAGCTAAAAGCAAATATCTAATAAAAACATTTTCACTTGATTTTTCCATTTTCTTTTTGTGAGGGCTAGAACATCTATTATATTTAGGACCAGTAGGGCCACAGAGGGCCACAAGAATTAGGATGAAGAGCTGCAAAGGGCAGTTTGTGATTGGACCTTATCAGGTCTTGTATAATTTTTAGGTCGAGCCTGTCCCATTCCGCAGGAATGGATAGGATCGAATTCATGTCGGCAAAATCCTCTTCAAACTAAGGGGTTTCAGCCCGGCGTTTTCTTGCAGTTCACGTGAACATGCACGAGCATTCACGGCCAGGGCTTCTCCTCCCCTAGCAGCACTCCTCCCACACCAGCAACTCCCCCCTCCCACACCAGCACCTCCCCTCTCTCTCCCCGCAAACACAGCCTTGCCGTAGCAGCACTCCTCCCACACCAGCACCTCCCCCCGCCCACACCAGCACCTCCCCTCTCTCTCCCCGCAAACACAGCCTTCCTTTCATTTCTCCTCCCCCTCCCCAGCCAGCTTCCCCCAGGCCGTGTTCCCTCAGATATGCTATTGCATATCGTTTGCTACCTCTTGTATTTTGTTGCTCTTGATACTTGCACAACTGTCACTATTGTCTCATGTAACGTAACGTTTGCTTTTGTAACATGCTCACTTGTAATTTTGGCTTCATGTATCTAAAAACGCCTCCCTCGCGCTCCTTTCTCCCTCTTTCCCGCTGCCTAGTCCTCCCACCCCCTCCCTCTCCAGCGCGCGCTCCACTCGCATCTGCCTGCTGCTCCCCCGCCCACCGCCCCCACTCCCCCAACTAGCAATGCCGAGAAGCTTGTTTCCTCTAAGAACATATCGTTTGCTACCTCCAGGCCGTGTTCCCTCAGATATGCTATTGCATATCGTTTGCTACCTCTTGTATTTTGTTGCTCTTGATACTTGCACAACTGTCACTATTGTCTCATGTAACGTAACGTTTGCTTTTGTAACATGCTCACTTGTAATTTTGGCTTCATGTATCTAAAAACGCCTCCCTCGCGCTCCTTTCTCCCTCTCTCCCGCTGCCTAGTCCTCCCACCCCCTCCCTCTCCAGCGCGCGCTCCACTCGCATCTGCCTGCTGCTCCCCTGCCCACCCCCCCCACTCCCCCAACCAGCAATTCACACACAGCAACGCCACTCACACACGCAACGCAACTCATCCACGCAACCCCACTCAGACGCAACGCCACTCACACACGCAACGCCACTCACACATGCAACGCCACTCACACACGCAACGCCACTCACACACGCAACGCCACTCACACATGCAACTCATCCACGCAACCCCACTCATCCACGCAACCCCTCTCATCCACGCAACCCCACTCACACACGCAACGCCACTCACACACGCAACGCCACTCACACACGCAACGCCACTCACACATGCAACGCCATTCACACACGCAGCGCCACTCACACACGCAACGCCACTCACACACGCAACGCCACTCACACACGCAACGCCACTCACACACGCAACGCCACTCACACACGCAACGCCACTCACACGCAACGCCACTCACACACGCAACGCCACTCACACACGCAATGCCACTCACACACGCAATGCCACTAACACATGCAACGCCACTCACACACGCAATGCCACTCACACACGCAACGCCACTCACACACGCAACACCACTCACACACGCAACGCCACTCACACACGCAACTCATCCACGCAACCCCACTCATCGACGCAACGCCACTCACACACGCAACGCCACTCACACACGCAACCCCACTCACACACGCAACGCCACTCCCACACGCAACGCCACTCACACACGCAACGCCACTCACACACGCAACGCCACTCACACACGCAACGCCACTCACACACGCAACGCCACTCACACACGCAACACCACTCACACACGCAACGCCACTCACACACGCAACGCCACTCACCCACGCAACGCAACTCACCCACGCAACGCAACTCACCCACGCAACCCCACTCACCCACGCAACCCCACTCACCCATGCAACGCCACTCACACACGCAACGCCACTCACACGCAACGCCACTCACACACGCAACGCCACTCACACACGCAACGCCACACACGCAACGCCACTCACACACGCAACGCCACTCACACACGCAACGCCACTCACACACGAACAGCCACAATAGGTCTCGCTTGTGGGACCTTAAAAGTATTTAGTTACAAGGATATTGTGCTGCAAAACAAAATAATTATAAGGTCCCACAAGCGAGACCTATTGGCTATGCCAATGCTTGTTTCTTTAGTGTCAGAGGCCGTGGTCCCTTTGTTATGGCCTTCATTGAATTAGTAGTGTTGAAGTATAAGCACAATTTTTGACTTATAATGAGAGTATTAGTCTCCGGGTTGGAGTCTTTAATTCGGGGATGGTTTTTGCAGCTGGGTAGCTGGTTTACTTTTATTTTCAATTTTCCCTGATCAAGAGCTAATCTCAAGAGATTTAATCCCTCTTATATGGGTATGTGACTCACTCTTTGTGGAGTATTGGTTTGCTATTGTATATAAGCATGGGCGGATCTAGCGGATCTCGCGTAGGCAAATTTGCGTATTTACGGATTCGCAATCCGCAAAATCCGCGAACTTTCGCGGATTTTTAAGTTTTTTGTGTTGGCGAGCGTTCGCGAGGATTTGTGGACCATTTCGCAATTGCGAACGTACTTTTCGGCTCGCAACGGCCGCGACTATGTTGTTTCTACGTCTGGTTTATCATCACAGGTTCACAGCACCCTCTGTTTCACCACTGCCACCCTCTGGTACACCCATGCCACCCTCTGGTACATCCTCACTGCCACCCATTAGGTTTGTTTATCACTGTAGATTATGGGGGTGAAAAAAAGCAAGCACACCTGCCCTGCTTCAACTGCCATGAATTAATTTGGGGTTGATTAATGTGTCACTTATTTTTAAACTTCCAGTCTGGCTGGCACCTGCTTCCTTCCTTATCTGTAATTTGATTTCTGTTGCAGTGAAAGCAAGCACACCTGCCCTTCTTCAACTGCCATGAATTAATTAGGGGGTGATTAATGTGTCAGTAATTTTGAAACTTCCAGTCTGGCTGGCACCTGCTTCCTTCCTTATCTGTAATTTGCTTTCTGTTGCAGTGCAATTTTTTTTCACAGGACCTTTATGGTCTACTTGTAGCTATTCTATGAGCCTGCTGTTTGGGTCATAGCAGGGTCATGGAATAGTTGCAAATAGGCAACTGAACTCTGGAGGGGCCCCTCAGGAAGCACTAGAGTGAATGGTTACTAATGTTAAGTTTGAACTTTTGCACCTGCTGATTGCTTTCAGTTTAGCAAAAATCGTTTTTCTGCAATTTCGCGCGATTTGCGGGGCGCAAATCCGTGCGAGATCGATTTCGGAAGCCGCGAATGCGTGCGAATACACTATTTTTTTTTTGCGGCGTGTATGTTCGCGTGATTTTTTGCGTGTTCGCAAGGCGCTTGTAGCTATACGTTTGCAAAGTTACCCTAGCGGTCGTACACGGGCGCGGCCATCTTGTTTGCGTGACGTAATTCCGTTTCCGGCCGCTATGTGTAATCTCGCAAAGTGTGCTGCTCGCTAGTACAATTTCGCGCGTGATCGCGAGGAAAATCTCGCGCGAACTTACCCACGCGGTCGTTAATGGGCGCGGCCATCTTGTTTCTCATTCATTGCTATGGTTCTGGGCATGCTTTCTGTATCCTCTCTGAATCTCTGCCATCCTTTGCTTGTTTGAAGTTTATTTGATCTATTTTACTTATTATCTATCCCTCTATTTTTCTAGCTCTATATTTTTGTGTTTTCTGCTACTTTTTGTTAATTTTAAACTACTTTTTTTAACTCTTTTCTTTTCTTCTTCCCTATTCTATTTCTTCTTTATTATTTAACTCATTTCTGCCCAGACCATGGTAAAGGGAGCCGGGAAGCACCCTGAGAAGGGGAAGGGTCCCGCACCCCGTGCCCGGCTCCCGTGCGGGCGTTTGAGGGGGGAGCTAGTGATGCCACGGGAGATCTTTAGCGCGGAGGAGGTGGCCGCACTCATCTTCCACGTCCAGCGCCGCCTCCCCAAGACCATCCTGGGAGGCGGCAAGATCGCAACCGGCTATGGCATCCGGGAGCGCCGGAAGCGGTGGGAGAAGGTGTGCCGGGCCATGTTTAAGCTCTCTGGGGTCCGGCGCACCTATAACCAGGCCACCCACCGCTGGACGGATGTCATGGACCGGGAACGGGACTTGCTGGACGCGCTCGGCGTAGAGGTCCCCGGGCTTGGTGAGTAGTAGTAGCTATTTCTAGTTATTTCATCACTAATCTGTTTTATCCGGCTCTGTTATTTGCAAATCTTTGTTCTTTACCAAGAGCAATAATGCTGCCGATTACATTGTAGGTAAATTATATTTCAAAATCTTCTATGCATTTCAGGTGCACTGCTCTCCTTCTCAGTAGCCTTGCTTGCTACTATGCTTATTTGTTTGTATTTTGTGTTCATTTCATTGGCCTGAGAAATTATGTATGAGTGTAGTGTAAAGAACTGCGTAATGCTAGACACTAAGGGTCATATTTTCAATTACCGGCGCATCCCTGCAAAGTAGCAGGGATGCGGCAGTAATTGTGCGCCATGCCACCACCACCCATTGGCCCAAAACATCACAGAAGCCTTACGCATCTGTGCCGTAAAGGCGGCGCATTGCTGGAGTTGCGTGCCAACGATGGCACAGCTCCAGCAATGCTCTGGGGTGCCCTATCTCCCCAATGCTGCATCAAGCCGTACGTCGGCTTCAAGCAGGCGCAGGGTTTGAGTCACGCATCATTGTCCTAAAAGTGACTGATTGACATCTTGTAGATTTCCCTCAGCCACTTTTAGGATTCGTTCCTGCGCAGGAACGCCTTCACTTGCGCCGGAACGCCCCCTGATGGCGCAGGGCTTTACAACGTGATGCATCTCCCATATGCGTTTTTTTTATATATACGCCGCACCATGGCGACTCTTTTGTTCTGCCGCTGCGTCACAAAAGTCACGCAACAATGGAGGAAAATGAGCCGCAAGGGACTTCTAAATCAGCCCCAACAGACTGAAGTCCAGTCCTTCCTTTAGACACATGGCTATAAGAAGAAATAGTGGTGGTGGTCGGTGGATTGATAGTTTGAGTATTCACTGATCTGCAAGCAGGATGGACTTTGTCTGTCACTTCGCGTGCTGCGGACTGCTGCCTGCCAGGCCTAGGCAAACCTTTTTAGTAGTCTGTTTAGTGAGTTACATAGGAACTTTCAAAGTCAACGGTCCGCAAATCAGGCAATACGAATAACGTAGTATACCACATGAGATAGGTCAATATATCCCGTGGAATAGTTGTCTATCTATTTGCTATTTCTCCAAAATATTTTGTTTTTGTTCTTTTGAAATGTTTGATTTGGTTGACAAATCTCATCCATGTTTTCTGGTCTTTCTTTCTTTCATGTTGTACATCAGCTCCCCCCAAGGGCAAGAGGACACAGGAGGAGGAGGAGGAGGGTGCTGTTCAGGAGGATGCAGGCCAGGATCGGGCAGGCGAGGGCTCCTTTGCTGGCCCCAGTAAGTTTTAATTTTAATATAGAGTACCTATTTTTTCCTAGCGTTCCTCATTTTTCTAAATCGTCTTTGATCTTCTTGTAGACTGGATCTAAATTCTTATCCTGCCTCGACTATGACTCCCTGGGGTATTACTAGATTATTCTTATTAGTCTGTCTGTGTAGCTAACTAAGATTGCACATTTGGCAATTCCATTGGACTCCCATTCTAGTCAGCAATAGCTCTATGCACTGAGTGCAGTCCTCTGGGATTGTCCATAATGTCTTTTCAAGTCTTCTAAATGTTTATGCTTTGACAATTGCCAACAATAAAAAGGTGAATGACCACCAAGAAAGAATAAGATACTACTTTACTTTTGGTTTGGATAGGAGGACAATCCATTCTACTACTGTTGCAGGGACAAATCTGCACAAACCGAACTATGAACACTAAATAGTGCATTGTTTATCAATTATAATAGGCGCAGGTAGACTTTCTTACCACATTCCTCAGTGATATCAGACTTTGAAGAACCCCCAATCTCCTTACTGACTAGATAGTGTGGCAGAGTCATTTAGCTCCCAAAGTCACCGATGATTGATCCCCAATGATCATTAGATTATCCAACGCAGGACAAGAGTACGGAGTCAGAGTCAAGAAGTGCCAGAGGCACTCATGCTTGCGAAAATTCCAAAACCTTTAGCTCATCCACTCTAGTCGGGAGGACCAAAAACCACAGAGTCTATTTAAGTTTAAAAGCTTTATTAAAAGTAAACACATTTATTAAAATCAAATTTGTCATAAAAGTAAACGTTTAACTGAAAATGGAAAAGTGCTTAGTGCTAACGATTAATTGGACACATTTCTTGTGGAAAAAGGGACATTTTTACTTTAGAGTAGACAGTTACAAATTATTACATTGTATTTTGTTTTTTTAACATTTGTTTATTTCTCCTAGACCAAATATTATATAGTAGTGAGTGGTGTATTCTAACATTCTTAAATGTACTTTGTAGGTGGAACATCTGGTGGCGGGGCCAGCGCGGAGGTGGTGGTGTTGGGCGAGGACTCTGGGGAGGAGGCGGTGCAAGTGCCGGACGTTCCTGTGAGGGTTCGCACGGTGGTGGCGGGAAGAGGTAAGCTATATATTCCTTACTTATTGAGATTGAAGACTGCATAGTGTGCTTTCTGCACGGGTGTATTATAAATCAACCAGGTAGTAGCCTCCTCTAAATGTACTTCAACTTAGCTGTGAAGTTTTTGGTGAGAAAATCCCAATAAGATCTTAGATGAACTTGATGGATGGGATGAACGAAAAGCGAAAGAAGGGTGTAAGTAAGTGTGGAAGGACGAGAAATTTTATGATGGCTGGCAAAGAAGAATGATATGTGTTTGCTTGGCCCCCGAGGTGGCTGGGAAGGAAAGAATATGGTATGGTGCATGGCTGGGTCAATGATGAAGCAAGGATGGGTGGAAGGACAACAGCCTGGGTGGGTGAAACAGAAACTGTATGTGTGCATATACTTTGAATGGATGGATGCCTGGAGCATGGTATTATCTGACTCTTAGATAGCACATGTGTATCTAGAGAGAGTAGATGGTCACTGGATGAACTAAGTGTTACCTTGAAGAGCATGTAACACCGCACCCGCACGTCCGTTCCAGTGTAGGGAAGGCAAGGAAAAGAAATTGTAAATGTGTCCAATACTACCATGAATAGTAGCAGTAGTTTGTATTGCAACTGCAAGCACAGCATATATCCGGTTATTACGGTGGACACTCCGTACCTCTCTTAATATCTTTAGTTTAGTAGTAGTACGTCATTCATGTGTGGGTGTATCACTGTTCACTCAATAATAAGCAAAGCACCTAAAGTCATCCCATATGTCATCAAATACATCCCATGTGAAGTGATAGATAATCAAATTATTTAGCTTCTTCATTTTCCTTTTCTAGTACTCATTTGCACTGTAGGGTGAAAGGTAAATTAATTAAGCAGTAGCCCTTGTAACAGAGTATTCTCAGTGCCACCCGTAATAGAAAAGTAATAGCTTCACCACCTGCATGTACTGGACCGGTACAGTAACGCAAGTCTGTCTCACTCATCATGGTGTGCGTCTGTTTTTCTCGGGTGCAAGTTCACTGCGCTGGCATTCTGCCGGCTTGCATAAGATAACATACCAATTTTCCTAAACAAGAGAGAATAAGAAGAATAAGACTGGTGTACTGTCATAGTTGACTGTAATGGAAGTCCATAGTGGTCGTAGAATTTGTTCATTAAACTCCCACTAATGTTAGAGCAAGGATGCAGAAGTGGGAGGTTAGATAGATACTGTCCTCAATAGTTATGTACTGTGCTTTCAATTTGCTACTTGTACTGTGACACAACTTTCGGCTCAATCACTTTGTGTTATTAATGTTAAGGAGCATTGGTTACAGACTATGTCTTTCTTTCTTCATATAGTTGCTCCTTCCAAATCGACATCACGGAGGGAGCAGGCTCGAATGGCCCGGCAACGGAGGCTGGATGCCACTGTCGCCGAATATCGGCGGCTGGTGGCCCTGGAGGAGGAGGACACGCAGTCAACCGGTGGAACCACAACATCCTCCACTGGGACAGCTGCATCCTCCTCCGTGCCCCCACGGGCTGCCAGCCAGCGCAGTGCTCCAGCAGTACGGAGCCGGGCTAACAAAGCCAACCGCCACCGGCAAGCAGCAAAAAGACCAGCTGCCCCCACAGGAGTTGCAAGGCACGCCAGCGCCGCTTAGGACTCAGAGTGTCGTACCTGGAGCAGGAGGTCCATAACTATAAGAACTTGGTGGAGGGCCTCCGCTTCGACCATGCCACCCTCCGTAAGGAGTATGATGCCCTGGCCGCAAAATTCACCAGCACCCTCCAGTAGTGGAGTGTCCCTTGCCCCTTTTTTAGAGACTTTTGGGGGGTGGGATTTGGGAGTTGGGTTCTTTTTGGGACTTTTGAAAGACAATCATTGGGGTTAGGGAGGGTCTTGAGGGAGATTATTTTGTTAGGGCTACATAAATATACTTTTTTAAACTTTATCTGACCATACCTGTTTTTTACTGCTTTTCAGTCTGGTGGGTGGGGGTTTAACAGTAAGTTTGTTTTCCTGAAGAGTCCTAGGACTTTAGTAGTACTACCGTCAATCTCTTGTCTAGTCCTAATACTCCATTATACTACCTCCCACCAAACGCTTATCTTACCTGTAATTTGTGTTAGAAATTAGGGCTAGGCCCAGGGCTGGCTCCACGGTAAATGGGGATTAAGGTTGGCAATCCTGGGCGGATGAAATTTCCTCGTTGCGGTGGTACTAGTGGTGTGACACAGTGGCAGTTGCATGCCTATAGAAAAAAAGAAAACGAAACCTGGTTTGTCCTTACTGTAGCATTACAACGGTTACGGTACGATAGAGAATATAGCAGGTGACAGTACACTAGAACAGTGCCACAATGTAGTCTAACAAATGGTAAAGTATTGCAAGTATAACTAGTACTTGCGTTGAATTTATTTGACATTGGCTCCTACTACTACAAGAAATAGTACTGAAGCTGAGTAAGTCTAGAATATATCCTCGTATTCCTTCACCAGCCTGTTGCTATGACCTTATCCTCCCCAGCAAGTGTGTGGAATTATTGATGTCATTTAGTCAGACATCAAGCAAAACCACACAGCCCGGGGGAAGAGGGTTAGGGTTTGGAAAATGGATGGGAATGGGGGTTTCTTTTTGGGTAGGTTTTGTTGAGAGAAGAAAAAAAAAGCACAGCATGGACAAACAATAATTGAAGATAAAGAAATCTTTGGGTACAAACTAAAGCTAACCACATGCAGTCACACTCATAGAAGAAAACAATGGATACTGTATCTGTATTCTGTATGTTGTTGGAGTTGTCCTGTTGAATTTGGTAAGTAAGTTGCATGCAGCAAACAATTCCTCTTATTAGCGGCACTCCTCCATTCCAGCTGACGCTTCGTCCATCAATGTTGGTGACCAGTGACCACTGACAGAAGACACCCTGTCCACTGCCTGCCTGGCGGATGTTGACTGAAACCCGGCCTGTAATTATTGAACGGAAAACAGGAAGTGCTATTACAATACCACTGATAAATAAATATAAGGTATGTACGCTGTGTGGTGCAAAAAGTCACACTTTGATTTTCCTAATAGACAGTACAATATTTTTGAAATTGCGTAATCTGTCTGAGTCACCTTTTTAAGGATAAATAAGTATGGCCAAATTAATTTAGCGGATCTTTTACCTCAAGCTAGGTGTACTGTAAACTGTGTTTTAGAACAAAATTAGACCTTCCCAGCAATGCTCCCACCAAGACCCTTACTAAAGCCAGTCGCAAAAATGTAGAAGACCCCCAATCAGATCTCAAAAAACGAGGCCTAGCAGAAAAATGGTGACAAAACGTACTTTGAAAGTAAAAGTAGGCCCAAATACACCCATACCCACCGTGGATTGTATTCAAACCACTTGCAAGCAAGCAAAAGTATCCATAGCCAGCATCGCTCCAAGAGTGCTCTAAGACCCCAGAACTCAGTTGCAAAAATCTAGAACACCCCGAAACACATGCAATCCTGCTGCTAGGGCTAACCCTAACGAACCCTAAGTTACAAAAAGTGCCAAAAGGCTTTTCCTTATGGATTTTGTCCAAACCACTTCTATCCGGTATTAGACCTTCCCAGGAATGCCCCAAGAGACCCACCAACCCACCCGCAAAAAAGCACGCGACAACACCCCCAAACAGCCAAAAAGCAAAATCTCATACTTACAATATCTCTCGGCCTTCGGTCCAAACGCGCTGTGCAGCTAGGTCATCATCATAACTCCTGTTTTCCACCACGGATTTCCTGAAAAGCAAATGCAATCAAGATTAGACTGTCGCAGCAGTGCTTCGACAGAGACCCCGCAACCCACCCACAAACACCAGGAAGCCCCCCAAACAGGCCCCCGAAAACGCTACATTGAGCAAGATGTCAGAAGAAATAGCAAAAAAAAGGCTTTTCCTTATGGATTTTGTCCAAACCACTTCTATCCGGTATTAGACCTTCCCAGGAATGCCCCAAGAGACCCGCCAACCCACCCGCAAAAAAGCACGCGACAACACCCCCAAACAGCCAAAAAGCAAAATCTCATACTTACAATATCTCTCGGCCTTCGGTCTAAACGCGCTGTGCAGCTAGGTCATCATCATAACTCCTGTTTTCCACCACGGATTTCCTGAAAAGCAAATGCAATCAAGATTAGACTGTCGCAGCAGTGCTTCGACAGAGACCCCGCAACCCACCCACAAACACCAGGAAGCCCCCCAAACAGGCCCCCGAAAACGCTACATTGAGCAAGATGTCAGAAGAAATAGCAAAAAAAAGGCTTTTCCTTATGGATTTTGTCCAAACCACTTCTATCCGGTATTAGACCTTCCCAGGAATGCCCCAAGAGACCCGCCAACCCACCCGCAAAAAAGCACGCGACAACACCCCCAAACAGCCAAAAAGCAAAATCTCATACTTACAATATCTCTCGGCCTTCGGTCTAAACGCGCTGTGCAGCTAGGTCATCATCATAACTCCTGTTTTCCACCACGGATTTCCTGAAAAGCAAATGCAATCAAGATTAGACTGTCGCAGCAGTGCTCCCAGACCCCAAAACTCACCCACAAACACCCGGAACCCCGCCAAAGAGCACCTCAAAGGCAAGCAAGTCAGCAAAAACGGCAAGAAATTTCCGCCTCATATTTGGTCCAAAACACTTTTATCCGTTATTAGAGCTTCACAGCAATGGGCTCAGAGCCGTCAACTCACCCGCAAAGAAGTAGAACACCCCCACAAGTGCTGAGTCTTTCTTCATTGGGCGTAATCCAGCCTCTGCTTTGAGGGAAATAGGAGGAGGAAGATAGAGGAGCATGTTCTTCTGAACTTGTGAACCTGAGGAATGTAGACTGCGGCACCTTCAAATCAATAAGCAAACAAGTGAAGACAGTTCTGCTGATGGGCTTGTTTTTGGGATTAGGTGATTAAAGTTTGAATTAAATTAACTGTGCAAAACAAAGAAAGACAGACACACAGGAATAAAAGTGAATAAGGACGAAAAAGAAAGTTATTGATTCATTGTCTCATTTTCAGGACTCGGTGTCAGGGAATAAGAAGAAGATTTCTTCATCATACTCTGCGAATTCAGGCAGGATGAGGTCAGCGTCACCGAACAGAGAACAAATCCCCTCATCTACGTTGCCGTCCTCCTCGTCTTCATGAGGCGTGCTTTCTCGTACTTTGTAATCTGGTGGTATGAGGTGCCGATTCATCTTGATCATTGTTAGCCTCTCCACATTTTTGGGCGAGAGGCGGCTCTGTTTGGGAGTTACAATGCCACCAGCAGCACTGAAAACACGTTCAGAAGACACACTTGCGAGTGGGCAAGACAAATAGTTTATAGCCAGGTTGGAGAGCTGTGGCCACAATTGTTTTTTCCCATGCCAATACTGCAATGGCTCATCATTAAGAAAGACCTCTGTTGAGTCATTCAGATAGTCCTGCACCATCGACTCAAGGTCCTCAACGGTTCCTCCACTTTGCTTACTTTTTGCTGTGCCTGTGACCTTTTTTGAGAACCATACCCAAGCAAAGTTAGCCAATCCGCTTCAGCAGCCACTGTTACTCTTGTGTGTGGTGCAGATGATCCGGTTGCCGGTGTCTTTAACGGCTGAAAGGTCACTTGTGCCACAGCCACAGGTGCAGAAGTGCATTCTTTTGACTGGGGATGGTCTGCTGATGCTGATGCTGATGTACCACCTTCTCCTTCAATATCCTGTCGTTCTTTTTCAAACCTCTTGGCTGACCAGGCTAGCCAACGTTTGTACTTTTTAACATCTTCATCAGCAAAAGAAAGAATGCTTGGCCTGCCAGCGCCTTTTTGTAGCGTGGATCCAGAATAGTAGCACAAATGTAATGCTGTTCTGAGTTGATCTTTTTCAGACGTTCATCACCACGTAGGCGCTCTAATAATTTCTCCGACAAAAGAAAAGGGTCTTTGTTTTTTTCATCTTTTTCTAACTCAGAAGACACCGCCTTCAGTTGGTGCTCCAGCATGCACAACAATGGGATAGCTTTTCCCAAATTACAGTCCTCCTGGCTGACTGCACGCGTGAAGAACTCAAAAGGACGAAGCATGTCTGTCAGGCTTTTAACTATGTCCCATTGCGCAGCACCCATCCGCAGGTCCTTCTGAGCTGTACCCTCTTTTAAGAAATAGTGATTGAGTACCGTATACTGCTCATACAGACGCTCAAGCATGTAGAAGGTTGAGTTCCAACGTGCTGCCACCTCCTGGATGAGTGCTTTCACTGGCATTCGACGTTCAAGTAGCAGGCTCCTCAGATGCTTCCGGGCCTTAAAAGAATGGCTGAAATGGTTGCACATTTTGCGGCAGGTGGCCATTACCTCGCACGCTGGACTGTCTTTATCACTCAAGAATTTTTTAACTACCAGGTTGATACAGTGCGCCAAACACGGCACTCTGAAATAGTCACCCAGCGCCATGGCCTTAACTACATTGGCGCCATTATCCGTGGAAACATAACCAATCTTGCGTTTTTTTGGGGACAGCCAGTGAAAGACCTTTTTGTTAAACTCGTCCAAAATGTTTTCTGATGTGTGACTTTTCTCCAAGCCAAACATGGCTAGTGTTGCATGTTTACGAGCAGCTTTAAAAACTTGGTCCGGGTCAACACCTGCGTTTAGCTTTGCTTTAACACCTGAAAAAGAGACCCAGTGTGCAGTGATGCACATGTAATCAGCGCCTGCGCCACTGGTCCACATGTCTGTTGTCAGATGTATTGTGTGAACAGCACTCTTCTGCAAAGCTGCCCCAATCGCCTCCAGCACATCTTCATGTAGTGCTGGAACCGCAACTCTGGCAAAATAGAACCGGCTAGGAACCTTCCATTTAGGGCAGAGCGTTGCCACTAATTCTAGAAAACCTACCGCTTCTACAAAAGAAAAAGGGAGAAGGTCCACAGCTAGCATTTTAGCCAGCTTAGTGTTATACAGACGCGTCAGTGGGTGGTTGCGTTCATATGGCGCGTCTGAAGAAAACATGATTCTAATGTTGCCCTGGACCAAGCATTTACGGGATGATAATGACTTCGTTGACCCAATTATGCTCGCTGGTGAACTTTTGCGCGTTGGTGTCTCACTCGCTCCAACACTCTGAGTGTGCCTCACATGGGGTGTGCTGCTGACAGGGGTACTGGGTGTAAGTGAAGTGTTTGACACGTCTTCTTCCTCCTTGTTATCATCAGATGCAACATCAACGTTTTCTTGACTTCCAATTCGGGCTTCCTTGATCGCATTTAGGTGCGCAAACCATAGGACAGTGTGCTGTCTCTCAAGATGACCTCTCTGGCCTCCGGTACCATAGTTGGTACCTGACTTACCACGACTAACTGCAAGCTTACAAAGGGTACAAATGGTGAACTTTTCCCTTTTTGGGCAAACAGTAAAGAAGTCCCAAACTGGGGACTTGAAGTGTCTGTGGGGCCTGGAGGAGGCGGCGATACTGGTGGTGGTGGTCATGCTGCTAATGCCAGATGAAGTGGAGGATCTGGATTGCCCAACTTTTGTACGTTGTGCACTTTCACCGCCACTAATTAAGGTCAAGGTGGATGGAGGTCCCTTCTTGTGAGAAAGAAATATGGAAGCGGTACGAGTTGGTGTACTTAACTCCAATGATTGTGGTGTTTCCACTGCCTCCTCGTCGACAACATCATCATCATCACGCTCAGCAGCTTTTCGGGCTAGGGTCAAAATGTCTGTTTGCTGCATGCCCGCTGGGGCTGCAGTGACCTTTATGATGACTGGGTCGTCGTTGTCAGAGTCTTCATCAGCAGCAGTATCCGCCACTTCTTGTTGAGCCTCATCATCACACTCCATAACTCTGAGACTTTGGACGAGCTTCCTTTTACGCTTAACTACCTTTGTCAGATCATGTGCCTCACTCTCAGACGGCAGTGGTGCTGGTTCCCAATTTTGATCCGTATCATCAGAAGGAGGTGTGCTTGAAGAAGATGTAGACACCACCCTTGATCTCTTCCTTGCTAGGGGTGTGGAAGACAATGAATGATCATCAGGAGGAGTGTCTTCCTCAAATGATACCTCGCCTTGATTGTCGATTTCCTGATGTGCTCCTACTTCGGGAGGAACAACTATTGTGGGCACTTGTGACCCTCCATGCACCTCTGCTTGTGCATCTCCTTGCGCTGCCTCTCCTTCCACATGTACTTGGGCTTGTACTTGCACATGTGGTTTTTGTTGCGGCTGTGGTTGTTCAACACTCGTCAGATGAGTTACAACAACCTGTGTTGATTGAGGGACATTGCTGCTACTTTCTTGCGATGAGCCAACATCACTGGTCGATGGTGATTGAACAACTAGACTAAGTGCCTCTGCAGCACTGAAGGGCTTGGACTTAAATTGGCGTGGTGGTGGTGGTGGCACTGAGCCCAATGGAGCGGGGGTGCTGCTCCCAGCTTGGTCCCCAGCAGATCCCGCTGCTGCTGCAGGCATACTTTTTTTTTTACTCCCAAAAAAAGGGGCGGCCGGCACACCAGTCTCCTTGGTAACTTGCTTCTTCTGCTCCTTACTGGCAACTTTCTTGCTAGAGGAGCTACGGGTAACTTTTTTTGGGGCCATCTTCTTCAGAACAGCAGGCAGCAGTTGCACAAGTTGCAGAGTTGTCTGTGTCCAGACGTGACGTCGCGTGACGTTATGCTGCACACACACACCGCTGCAGGACTTCTTCCTGGCACTGGTGGTTCTCTAGAGTCTTGTGCACCTAAAAGCAATGGAAGACAGAGGAACATCAGTTCAGTTATGTAGGTGTACTTATATAGCGCAAACCTGTCACCCAAAGGGCATCCTGGCGCTTGCTTAGGGAACCCGTCCTGGTATTCCCCTGTGAGAAACCCCGGCAGGGTGTCCACAAGGTGAAAGCCAGGCATCCCGCCGCGAGGGGCCGTAGTGGAGATTAAGCAAGCTATTGCCCAGAGTTGCAGAGTGTGACCCCGTGATTCGAGTAGGCACCGGAGCGAGAATTGTCGAGTCCGTGGAATTTTTGAGCCCGAGACCCGCCGAGGCGGGGAATCGAACCCTGGTCCACGGTCGATCTCAGCTTCCGGGTCTGCCGCCTCTAACCACTGAGCCACGCTTCTCCACACCCCAAAAAATGGAAAAACACAGAAAAATAAGCACAATCCCATGCCATCCATGATGTTTACATTCAAGACACCACACAGAAAGACTAGGCCCATGCAACACTCACTACCCCTGGGGATAATGGATGAAACGTAGGCTAAATAAGTGCAGGCCTAAGACACTGCCTCTCTTCAAAATGGCCCCTTGCACCCCAAGCACATGTTGCCTGTACCAGCCAGCACTCAAGATGGCCACCACCACCACCAACATGGCCAGTCCACATCAACAGTACACCCCAAAAAAACAGAAAAACACCCCAAAATCACCACAATCCAATGCCATCCAGGATGTTTACCTTAAAAAAACACAAAAAACAGCACAATCCCAGCCCATCCATGGCCTCAATGGTGTTTAAATTCAAGAGGACACCCCACAGAAAGACTGGGCCCATGCAACACTCAGCACCCCTGGGCAAAGGGCCCCACCAGCAGCCCCAAAAAACGACACAAACCACAAAATTCAGCACAATCCTAGCCCATCCATGCCCTCAATGGTGTTTTAATTCAAGAAGACACCCCACAGAAAGACTAGGCCCATGCAACACTCACTACCCCTGGGGATAATGGATGAAAAGTAGGCTAAATAAGTGCAGGCCTCAGACACTGCCTCTCTTCAAAATGGCCCCTTGCACCCCAAGCACATGTTGCCTGTACCAGCCAGCACTCAAGATGGCCACCACCACCACCCACATGGCCAGTCCACATCAACAGTACACCCCAAAAAAACAGAAAAACACCCAAAAATCACCACAATCCAATGCCATCCAGGATGTTTACCTTAAAGAGAGTGAGACCCCACAGGCACACTCAGTCCATGCACCACTACCCCTGGGCAAAAGGCCACACCAGCAGCCCCAAAAAAACGACAAAAAAACAGCACAATCCCAGCCCATCCATGGCCTCAATGGTGTTTAAATTCAAGAGGACACCCCACAGAAAGACTGGGCCCATGCAACACTCACCACCCCTGGGCAAAGGGCCCCACCAGCAGCCCCAAAAAACGACAAAAACCACAAAATTCAGCACAATCCTAGCCCATCCATGCCCTCAATGGTGTTTAAATTCAAGAAGACACCCCACAGAAAGACTAGGCCCATGCAACACTCACTACCCCTGGGGATGATGGATGAAAAGTAGGCTAAATAAGTGCAGGCCTCAGACACTGCCTCTCTTCAAAATGGCCCCTTGCACCCCAAGCACATGTTGCCGGTACCAGCCAGCACTCAAGATGGCCACCACCACCACCCACATGGCCAGTCCACATCAACAGTACACCCCAAAAAAACAGAAAAACACCCAAAAATCACCACAATCCAATGCCATTCAGGATGTTTACCTTAAAGAGAGTGAGACCCCACAGGCACACTCAGTCCATGCACCACTACCCCTGGGCAAAAGGCCACACCAGCAGCCCCAAAAAAACGACAAAAAACACAAAAAACAGCACAATCCCAGCCCATCCATGGCCTCAATGGTGTTTAAATTCAAGAGGACACCCCACAGAAAGACTGGGCCCATGCAACACTCACCACCCCTGGGCAAAGGGCCCCACCAGCAGCCCCAAAAAACGACAAAAACAACAAAAATCAGCACAATCCAAGCCCATCCATGGCCTCAATGGTGTTTAAATTCAACAAAACAGGTGTATCATGCACCCATAACCAACACTGGTCCTACTGGATACTGTGGCTACCCACAATATATTTTATTTAATGTTCTGAAAAAGTTCCAAAATTGTAGTTGCAGTGACTGTAATGCCCCAAACAAACTTACTTGTGAAAGTTGATTTCTAATCCAAAAGTGATCCAAAGAAAGTCAAAAAGGCCTCAAATCCAAATATCCAGCAGCACCCACAAAAAGTAATCCTTCCAGGTCAAGGTCCAAATGAAAGTGACCAGCACATGAAGAAAGCACTGGGAGGAGCCTGCTGGACAGGAACAGGAAGTTGGAGACTGTGGGGCACTTCCTTCCTCCCCCCCCCAAAAATGGACTCCTTGCAAAAAAAAAGGCCATGCAAATGTCAACCTGAGGAGTGATTCTGATAAAAATCATCATTTTCTGAAGGTTTATCCTGTTTGCTGGTGGATTTCTTGTGCAGAATTGCTAAATCTCTATTTCGCGAGTGCGAGATTGTTCCTTTCCCCCGCAACTACGTGTTCGCAATTGCGAACTCTCGCGAGGGGTGCTGTGCAAGGTGGCAAGCCGCGATTACGTATTCGCGGGCGCCAAACTCCCGCGGGATCCCGCAGCAAGATCCAAAATGGCGCAGCACTCGCAAAATATGATCGAGAAAAACAACTCGGCAAACGCTGAATGACGGAAAGTGAACGCCGTGAACCACGCCGCGCGCCGCAATATTGTATCACCAAGCAAAAAATCCGCCGCGAGCGAATTCACGGATTTTTGACAAATTCGCGAGAGTTCGCGGATTGCGAATTTGCCAAAAATCCGAAAAATCCGCGAGCGGAGCGGATTTTACGCCCATGCTTAATTGTATAGCTCTTCATGAATACTACTGTGGTAGTGTATTTCTCTACTGTAGAACATCTTTATTATACAGCTGTTTTTTCCTCGGACTTTGCATTATGTTCTTTTAAGGACTATTGTAGGGAACTAAGAGCACGCATCTATGGTTTTTCCAAACCACTGGCTTTTGTGCAATATGTTTTCGATTCTTTAGTGTACAAATTGTTTATTTTGAGTGCATCAGAACGTTGAAGAAGTTAAGCAAGTTGGAACGTTGCTCTAGTTCAGAGTTCACATTTGCATTTGTTGGATGCTATTTGCTTGTGAGTTCTCCCTTTAGGGTAAAGAACAGTGTCTAGTATAGACATGCTTTTTATCATCAAATACAGGCAATACCTATCCATGCTCCACATTGTGGTGCGGTATATTGGCAGCCAAAAGGTTGTGATTGGTCCAACTTTTCCCAAAGTTATTACAAGTTTGGTCCATTCATCCATCACGATTTGCAAACAATTATTTAGATGTTCTTGATAAAATGTAGTTCTGTCTGATCAACATTCCCTATCTTCTGGATGGGATGTACCCATGTCTTTCAGCATTTCTCACTTAGTGAGGATTCATGACTGGGGTTTCTTGTTCTCAATCATACCAGTTGACAGACAGCAATTTTCTTACGACAAATCACCCACAGTGTTGTAGTGGTAATGTAGTTCCTCCCTCTTTTTTAGGTCTCGCCTAGCATTGCAGCACTAATGTGCTGCCATTGCTTTGCGAGGCATGCAGAATACACTATAGTGTGGAAGCTTTGTGGAAGCCCCGTCCACTCTCCGGCCCATCTTCCTCATTGACTTAGGTTCTAAATGCTGCCTTCCAATTGGTTTTAAGCATGTTAGTCCCTCCCCATGACAACCATGTCAGTCATTTGTGTCCTTCCACGGCTACTGACCCCTTCATAGCACAGACTACTTTCATCCCGTGGCCCCTTCCGCAGTCCGATGCCTTCTCCCGCCTCGTCACCCGCCGCACACATTGCTATTTGCAGTGCAATAGAGTCTGTTTGCATTGCCAATGCTTGTTTACCACTGGACAGCCTTATGGTCCTCTACAAATTGATGTGCGTATCACCGCTACAGCCGGAAAGACACGCCTGGATGACACGTCTTATAGATTAACACGCCCGCAATAGGATGTTCACGGAAGTTTCCTGCCGAAACTACCCAAGTGAAACGACAAGTGATTGAAGCTGTAGCTTCCCAGGCAAGGCTCGATGGGAGTTGAGGTACAGAATCGTAGCTGAGGAACTACAGAAAAGGCAGGTCGTGAGTAGTTGCCATGCGCTTTGGGTCCCGAAGGACTAAGGAAGGAAGTATGAGCTATGAAACTGTCAGTGTCAATGTTACATGGGGCGGACACAAGGGAGAACGTAACGTATGCCCATGAGGCTCTTTCACCTTAAAAGTAGCTAAAAGAGCCAATGGAATCTCTGGGTTACGGACAATAGTCCCTTAGAGTTGAATCTTCTCACCCTGCTGACAGGAAGTAGCAACACATGGCATTGAGTTCAGAGGAAGGTACACAAACTCAGCTGCGGTCGGTAGGGGAGTACCTGCCGGGGCGGTGACGTGGGGAGGAGGAGGGGCAGGGTGGGGCTTAGTATTGTATGGATAATGGAGGTTTGCAGGTAAGTAAACATTTAAATAAATCAAACGAATTTCGTTGCGCGTACTGCATCCCCAAATGCAATGCAGTGCGCGCAACAAAATTTGTTTGATTTATTTAAATGTTTACTTACCTGCAAACCTCCATTATCCATACATTACTAACCTCCACCCTGCCCCTTCCCCTCCCCACGTCACCGCCCCGGCAGGTACTCCCCTACCGACCGCGGCTGCACAAACTATTGCGTAGAAATAATATAAATCGAGCGTCTGACCTAGCAAAAACATTTACTAATTTAAATGTCAACCAGCAGATGGCACCATAATCCATGCAGTTTAAATTTTTAAAATGAACTGATAGAAATGTTACTCTCTGGCAGACTACAACAAATAATTTTCTTAAGTTGTGCCGTTGTTTGATGGGGAATCCATGTGCTTTGTGAACGAAGCTGATCTTCTGGTACACGGCAGTAGAGAACATGCTGTATCCACCGTTGTTCAATAACCATGACCACATTCCATATCGGGCACCATGCGTCAACAGCCTCATACGTTTTCATTAAAAATGGCTATTTCAAGCCAAGGCCTCTAACTCTCAAACATTGGGGATTCTAATTGTGCATAGGGGAACTATTTGCTGTCAGAGTGCAAAGGCATAACTGCTAAATGAGTTTAGCTATAATTTTGACAAATACAGTGAATTCATAAAGTGGTAGCTTGTAGCCGTACAACCTTCTCTCAAGCCTAGTTTGCATTGCTTTTACTGACATGAAAGCAGTTTCTCATGAACGCTGGCACAATCAATTCCTTCAGAATCTGGGCTACGGGGGCGTGGTCTGGCCACGCAGGAAGATGGCCGCCTGAGGGTACAGCTCCGCCGAGGGACGGACCCCTAACGAGCTTTCCTCTCATACCTGATAGCTCCTCATGTGTATTTGCCGGCGGACTTTACGAGGAACACAGCGGTGATCTTTTTATGAGGCAGCGCTGCTCCTTTCATCTCCGGTGAGCCCATGACGTGACTGTCTGCTCCGGTGCGCACACCGAGACTTGTGTGCTGATGACGCCGCGCTTCCTGTCAGGGTAAGCCGCGCCTCCCACGACTCCAGGGCCGGGCTTTCTCCTGCCATAGGCCGCACCCCCTCAGTCGACGAGGCTGCGCTCCTTTAACTCTTCACATGCTGTGACTCACATTGTGTGGGTTCTTAACACACAGCGCCCTCTCTCAATGCAATGAGAGGATTTTTTCGACGTCCTATGATAATACACTCTGAGACCTGATTTTTCACGGAGCCCTTTATGTTTTGGAGACTTAACAATGCTTTTCACAGGAATTTCCATTTTACCTCAACTTGCTTCTGAATTCTCAAGGATGATTTGCATACTTCATTATGTTACCTTTGCTTGACAGTTAATGACAATTCATTCTATTGGATTCTGTCACATTTTTTTGTTCCTCTCCATGACTCTGCTCTTTCATGAACTATTTTATGCCTACATTGTGTAGCTTCTTCATACACGGCGCCTTCATTTCAAACTGCTTTTCAATGGATTTCTTTGAAGTATAATAAGAGAATCCTTGCAGAAATATTTCTTCACGACGAATTTCACCAATTAGAGGCTGTTTAAAGTACTTTCTCCTAGATTTCCTGTCCTGCCTCTTTGCATTTGATACTCTTGGAACTCTTTCAACTGTATTTTGCATACATTAATGTGTTGATGACAAAGATACATGGGCTGTTGATACGCTTATGCTACTGAAATTTCACTGACAGGATTATCATACTGTATTTTCATGCTTGTTTCTGAAGTACTTTTGGTATGCGTGACTTGTCACTTCAGCATTACCTTGGTTTAGTGGCATACTATTTGTTACTTTATGGCAATGTTGCAATGAGGTTTGGACGTTAACTTGCTGCTCATATTTTACTACCTTCCTGTTCTTTGATATATTTCATCATTGCCTCATATTCCAATATTTCCTCTGTTCGCTATTGTAGACCACCACTACGACGGTGCACGGAAATGTCTAATAATAGGAATGGTGGTCGTGGGCCTAAACAAACACTTTTTACTGATGTGGTTAAACAATCCCCTACTTCAACAGCTAAAGGTAATGGATCTGCGCCACCTCCTACACCACAAGCTACTTTGCCTCAGAGCGACCAATCCTTATCTGACACTATGCAACGCATTTTGCAAGAACTTTCTGGGGTTAACCGACGACTGGAAGGTCTGGATATTGCCATGACTTCATTAACCGCAGAGACTAAGTCTATCAGGGCAGAACTCACTACTTTCCACACAAGGATTGACGTCATTGACTTTAAAATAGTGGATATAGAAAGCCGACTGGATTCTGTTCACGGTTCAGATCAAGATCTACTTTTTTTACATAGTAAGATCATCGATTTGGAAGACCGCAGTCGTAGAGACAATATCCGCTTTTTTATTTTTCCAGAAAATATCGAAAAACAAGATATGAAGTCCTTTCTTTGTAATGCCCTTCCCACGTTGACTGGAATTACTTTTGTCCCTCCTCTTGAGCTTCAACGTGCCCATAGACTGGGCCCACCGCGTTCTGGTTCTTCGTCAAGGCCCCGGCCAATTATTGCTTGTTTTCTTCGGCATGAACAGACCAGACAGATTTTATCATTGGCTCACACTCATGGCTCCTTCCTATTTCAAGGTCATACCATCCATATGGCTGCAGATGTTTCTAAAGAAACGAATGAGCGGCGGAAAGCGTTTCTTTCTATGCGGCCCCAGTTACGTCAAATGGACATCAAATATGGTTTATTTGAACCTGCACGTTTCCGTATTACCAGGAATGGAGAAACCAAAGACTTTTATGATCCTGCACTTCTACAACAGTTCCTGGACGATATCAAATTCCATGATATGGACACTCAGTCTTCTTCCTCTGCCCATCCTCCTCAGTCCACGTCCTCCTCTATGAATCTACCAACATCTCAATTCTACACCTCTCCTGAATCTAGGCAATGTGGCAGGGATCTCACCCGTCTGCCTCGTACTCAGGAGGACAGAGATTCAGCTCTACATTCTGTCTCCTCTCTCACTAACACACAGCGGAGAGACAAGTCTAGGTCACCTCTTAAGACGCCTTCTGATGCTGACTGAATTTTCTTCTATGTTCTGGTTTTCTAATTCTATACGTTTATAAGCAGTATTTGTTGTTTATAATGCTTTTACTGTTTGTTTGCTCTACTGAGCTTTTCATGCATGGTATAACATGGCTCCTTATACTTAGTGTTCTATATAATGCCTCATGCCTTACTGTTATTCTATATTTACTATTAACTTGTGATTTTCAGTTTTACAGTCATTCAATCATTTTACAGCTTTTGCTTCTTATATACTATAAGGCTGTTATCTTTCCATAGGTAGTTTTCTCTCTTCAGATCTATTCTCCCTGTTATAGTGATGTTACTGCTGTTCGGGTAATCATTCAATATTCCATTTATTGATTATTTCGCTTCTGAATGTTGTCTATTTATTTCACTGTTTTCTATCTTTAGACTGTTTCTGATCATTTTCTTTCTGTTTCCCTTCCATTGCATGATTTTATGGTTTTCCCTCCTTGTCTTTACATGTTATCTCTTTCCCTCTTTTTAGGTGCCATTATTGGTTTGTATCCTTTTCGTGTTTTTTTTTGGTGTTTTTTTTTCCTTACTCTAATGTTCTCATCTAGGTGCTATTCTAACGTTGTCTTCCTTTTAGGGCTGTGATAACTTCTGTTCTCTGTTTCATATTGTGTTTTTACCTCCATGTTCTTTCATAGTTTTATACTATGCGTTTGACCTTCTCAAGGTATATTTCTTTTTGTAGGCTTACCTCAAAACTGTTATCTTTACTATGGTGGTGCTTTTTCCAATGTATTCCTTCCCTATGCTATTGTACTCGTTATTTAAACGTGACATTATACATTTCATTCAGTGATCACTTCGCTTTCAATACTTTCATATATTTATTAAAATAGGTTCTGGTATTTTCCTATGCTTTTATTCCCATGTTTTATTATCTGTATTTTCTATTCCCTTTTCTCTTGCTCTTTCTGAGGGTGCTGGACTTCTCTATTTCTCTCATTTAACTTTCATATTTCTCTCATTTAACTTTCATATTTCTTTCATTCTATCTTTCGCACCTCCTTTATTATGTAATGTGTCTCATTTTATTCTATTTCCCTTGCTCTATTTCTCCTCCTGTTATTCTCTTATTGTATGGCTCTTCTATCATGATTTTTTCCATTTTACTACCAACATTTCATGATAATGTTATATGGTTTTCCATATTTTTCTTGTTGTAATCATATTCTAACTGCGTTTTACATATTCAGTTCTATTACTTGTTCCCTGAATCCCCATTCTTCTCTGCTCGAAGGGGGTCCGGCCTCCCTTGGTGCTGCTGTAGGTGCACCCAGACCCGTAGTTAATAGTCTAGGTTTCTTTTTTCTTCTCTTTCTTTTTGTTTTCTTTCTTTTTCATCTTCTTCTTTGCATCCTTCATACTTTCTCTTTCTCTATTCATATTTGATTTGACTGTTCCACTCTTCATTCTGCCTTTATAAACTACTTTCCCTTTTCTTTTTCTTCTTTCTTCTTCTTCCTTGCCCAGAGTAACACACCTCTTCTCTTTATTTATTTTTATTTTTCTCTTTCATCTTTTTGTTCAATTTTACTGTCATGTCTTCTACCCATCCGTTGTCAGTGATTTCTTGGAATGTTCATGGCCTCACCCACTATATTAAACGAAAGAAGGTTCTTTCTTACTTGCATTCTAAACATGTAGACGTTGCCTTACTGCAAGAAACCCGTTTGGACGATATCGAATCTAGTAAACTTAGCAGGGATTGGGTGGGTAAAGTCATTCATAGCAGTGTTTCTAAACCTGTCCCCACTAATCCCAACCCCGTTCGTAAATGTGGCGTTGCCATTCTTTTTCAAAAGTCACTTCCTTTTACGATTATCAAGACATGGACTGACCCGGATGGTCGGTATGTATTTGTTAAGTTGAAACTTGGAAATTCTTTCATTTGTCTTGGTTCTGTCTACGCTCCATTAGGTTCCAAAAAGCAATTTTTTCTTCGACTCAATCGCCTCCTCACAGAAATAAATGCTACCCAATTTCTCATTGGAGGTGATTGGAACTTGACTCCAGATCCTGCCCTTGACAGGACAGGTTGCCTTGATACCGTCAATGCATCCGATAGAGCCATTTTGCGTGACATTCTTACTGATACTGGTCTGGTTGATCACTGGAGACTCAGTCACCCTCAGGATAAAGAATACACATTCTTTTCTTCTACCCACGGTACACTCTCCCGTCTCGACTACTTTCTTCTTTCGCAACATACAGTCCGACTAGTTACAGAATCGGAAATCCTGGAAGCAGCCATATCTGATCACTCCCCTGTTTTCTTGTCTCTTGATTTGGGTCTTTCCAGTCCGGGGCGCAAATCATGGCGCTTAAACATTAATAAATATAAGACATCATCTGGTAAACTTCTCTTACAGTCGCACCTACGGGACTACCTTTTGAATATTGGGGACTCAATCCCCTCTAAAAGAACGATATGGGCAGCTGCTAAGGCAACTATCAGAGGCCAACTTATGCGGGACGCTGCTCTATGTAACAAGAAGAATGCTGCCAAACAGGCTGATTTGGAAAAAGACATTGGCCGCCTTTACCAATTATATGTTTCAAAACCAACCCTTCAAAACCGTAAATTGTTGGAACAGGCACGCATGTCTCTCAACAGTCTTTTTACTTCTAAGGCCGAATATGCCTTACAAAGGATGAAAGGGCGTCACTACGAGCAAGGTGAAAAAGCTGGCCGGCTACTGGCTGCGCAATTGCGTCAGAGGGAAGCTGCTATGGCAATTCCCGCTATTACATCAAGTTCTGGTGATCTGCTTACTCGACCGCAAGAAATCGTTGATGAATTTGCTTCATTTTACAGATCTCTTTATTCACCAAACACTCATATTGACACGTCAGAGATGTCCAATTTTTTGGACACGGTACATCTTCCACTACTCTCTGATGATGGTAGAGCTCTACTTGACGGACCTATAACGAAGGAGGAAATTTCCTCAGCTATTGCTACTTTACCATATCATAAAGCACCAGGTGAGGATGGTTTCCCCCCTGAATTTTTCAAGTGGACTGGTCAGAGTATGGTTGATACTCTACATGCCGCATTTGCAGAAGCCACAGAGGACTCCTCTCTTGGTTCTATTTCCAACAAGGCCATCATAGCTGTTTTACCAAAACCTGGTAAGGATCCTCTGCTTTGTGGTAGTTACCGCCCTATCTCTCTTTTAAACTCTGATGTTAAGATTCTTGCAAGTATCCTTGCATCGCGTCTTCGTAAGGTTTTACCCTCTTTAATCCACAATTCACAGGTAGGCTTTGTTCCTGGTCGTTCATCTCGAAACCATTTACGTACTCTCTCCCATGCCTTATGGTCAGCTAAAAATCATGCCTGTGATACTATACTCCTTTCTTTAGATGACGAAAAAGCATTCGATCGTATTGAATGGGAGTATCTTTTTGCCATAATGCAACGATTTGGTTTAGGCGACCAATTTATAGCTAAAGTGCGTCTGCTATATGATAGTCCTTCAGCTCAAGTTAACTGTGGTGGTTTCCTTTCTACTCCATTTCCAATCGACGGGGTACTCGTCAAGGTTGTCCTCTCTCCCCTCTTCTTTTCCTTCTAGCAATGGAACCTTTGGCTGCTGCAATACGTCAATCACCTGCAGTGGTTGGAGTTCCTCTTCCAATTGGTCATTCAAAAATCTATTTATACGCGGATGATATTCTTCTCACGCTTACCGATCTTCCCCGCTCTCTCCCTGCTCTTCTTCGCATCATAAATAATTTCTCTTCTTTTTCCGGTTATAAGATTAACTGGGATAAGAGTGAAGCATTGCCTATGTCCATTGGTACTACAAAAGCTGCAATTTCCGGTTTTCCATTTCACTGGCAATCTTCCCGCCTTAAATATTTAGGAGTTTTCATTAACCGCGGATTGGATAATATAGTTATGGACAATTTAACACCGCTGATTGCACAAATGCAACGAGATTTCGATAAATGGAAATTCCTCGGCTTATCTCTTTGGGGACGGGTTCAGGCGGTTAAGACGGTCACCCTACCGCGATTTCTTTATGTTTTAGGTATGCTCCCTTTAAATATTCCCCTGACTATCCTAAGGTCCATTGACTCCAAAATAAAATATTTTATCTGGGGTACGGCTAAGCCGCGTCTTACCTTGGCCAAACTCAAATCCCACCAATTACATGGTGGCTTGGGTCTTCCCTCTATTGTGCATTACTCACTCGCCCTCCATCTTTCACAACTTTCCTTCTTTTTGCCCAAATCTAAAGACATACCTCAATGGGTCCCACTTGAACGTCACTTATTATCTTCTAGTCTTGGCCTGTCCCTTTTATATGGTAAAGGTTCCAGTTCTTCCGACCCTAAAAATCCTATCTTATATGCTATGCATAAATCTTGGCAAAGAAGCCATCGCTTACTTACATCTAACCCGCGGCTTCATGTCAAGGCTCCTTTATGGTCCAATTCCGCTATTCGTGTTCATGGTCACATGATCTCATGGCCTTTGTGGCAGAAGGCTGGTGTTCACTCTTTGGATCAATTGTTCCATGACAATAACTTAAAATCTTTTTCTCAAATCAGTGACGAATTCCATTTACCATCCACACAATCCCGTTAATATATTCAACTTCAACAAGCCATCACAAAACATTTAGGTTCTCTACCCGATTTGTTGGCTGTATCTCCTAACTTATCTTATTTACATTTGTGGGGAAATCTTAAAGGTGTGACTTCTGGTCTTTACAAAACTTTTCTGCATCCTCTCTTTTCGCAACCCCTCTCGAAAGCTCTTCAATTAAAGTGGCAATCTTGCTTATCAGTTACATATTCCATTACTCAATGGGATCAAATTCTGGAAGGTTTACATAAAGGTGTCCGTGTGGCTCGTCTCAAATTTTGCATTTTCAAAATCATCCATGAATGGCACTGGTCTCCATCTAAACTACATCATGCTAAATTGATAACACACTCTTTGTGCTGGAGATGTTCTGCTTCTCGCTGTGATATTACACACATTATTTGTGAATGCCCCCGTACTAGATCATTTTGGCTTTTTGTTAGAAAGACTCTGGCATCTATCATGTCATTACCTTTACCCTTTACTTCTGCAAATATTATTTTACATGATTTCCGAGGTCTCCCGTCATTGTCAAAACCACAGACTCGTCTTCTTCATACTGCTTTGGCTACGGCTAAAATCTGTATACTACGCCATTGGAAGTCCTCCTCATCTCCTTCTCAGGAAGAGTGGCTGGTGGACATGATACAAACAGCCTCTTATGAACGTGTAATTTATAATTTGCAAGATCAGGCTTCTGTCTTCCTTCAAACATGGTCCCCATTCATAGAAGCCACGGTGGATAGTGACTCTGTTTCCATTCCTTCCTCCCCAACGTCTGCTATCCCTTCTTAATTATTTTCATTTTTATTTTACGTTTGTGTACTCTTCCTGGTTTTATCCTGCTCCTTAATCCTTTTCATTTGTCTCGGTCTCCTCTTCTTCTCTTCTTTCTCTTGTTACTCTGGGATTCTCTGATTCTTTGATTCTTTGTTCCTTTTTCTTTTCTTTTCTCTTTTCCTTTCATTCTTTTGCTTCCTTCTTTTCTACTATTTATTTATTTATTTATTTAATTTTGTATTTTGTTTTGCTTTATAGCTTATAGAATAATTGCTATTCTTGCTTTTCCACATTTAAAATATCCTATGTATAAATATATCATTTTCATATTTTATGTTATTATCCATTTACATATGTATGTATTTCTGTATCTTCATCTAAAAATCTTTTAATAAAAAATTTCAACACAAAAGAATCTGAGCTACATCTCCTTTTAGTTATTTATTGAAACAGCGACGGTGAGGGGTAGGGGTGTTGGGGGCGGTAGAGAGCAGTCAATGCATGAGTGGGCAGCAGTCAGGGAGGGGGAAAGGGGTAGGAAAGAAATAAAGGATTTTGGAGAGCATGAGGTTTAAACACATATAAGGCTTGATGCGGAGGAGTGGAAGAAGCAACAGACCACCTGGCACGTAAGCGCCAGACTGCTCCCCCACTGTTATGCATTTTATATGGTCTTTGTGTTATGTTTTCTTCAGCACAGAGTCTAAGTGTACCGTGACAGGGTCTCCCGTTTTTTATTTATTTATTTATGTATTTATTGCATTTATATGGCGCAACAGCTACCCTGAGGGTTTCCCGGCGCCTTGGATCTGATTCCAGAAAAAAAGGAGTTTGGAACTATTGGTTGAACAACCAGGCTTTGACGCCCTTCCCGTATTGGATATAACTAGGTTCCAGGCGTAGTTTAAGAGGAAGTGAATTCCACAAAACTGGGGCAAGGTAGGTGAATGAGCGACCGCCCAATCGTGCCCGTTTATACCTGGAGACAGCAAATTTGGCCTGATACATAGACCGGAGGTTACGAGAGGGTGAGTATTTATGGGCCAGCTTACATAAATAAGCAGGTGCTTCCCCTGAGTTAATCCTGAACATATAACAAAGTGCTTTGAATTTCACTCTGTTGGCTATCTTCAGCCAGTGCAGTTTTTTAAGATGTTCCGCCACACTCGTCCGCCCTGGGAGATGGAGAAGCAACCTAGCTGCGGCATTTTGAATGACCTGAAGTCGGTTTATGGTATCTTTATTGGCTCCTAAATATAAAATATTCCCGTAATCTAATCTTGAACCGATTAAGGCCTGTAATACTGTTCTCTGCGCCCCTTCCGGGAGTTGCCATAATATTTTCCTCAACCATTTGAGGATTGCGAAACAGGTTGAGGCCATTTTGGCTGTTTGTGCCCGCATTGATAGTTTGTCATCAACTATTACCCCAAGGTTGCGTACAGATTGTACCGCGACCGGGGTCGGACCCATTTCTGCCGGCCAGTGCGTAGGACCCCAAAGATCCTTATGATCCCAAAAATAATCAACTCGGTTTTATCCCCATTCAGTTTTAATTTCTTGGAATGCAACCAATCAGCCATTCTCAGGAGCCCAGAGTGAAGAGAGGACGTTTTGGATTCATCAGTGGTTGCTAGGGAGAACACTAATTGTGTGTCGTCCGCGTAGGAATAAATTGTGAGGCCCATTTCTACTGCAATTTTAGCTAACGGGGGTAACATAAATATTGAAGAGTAGCGGACTCAATATTAAGACCTGGGGTACCCCGTACAGGGAGTTCAGGACATCGGAGGTGTTATTTTTAGAGAAAACCTGGAAAGTCCGATGTGAGAGGAATTGCTCCAGCCACTCCAGCGCTTTCCCTCTTACCCCTATGTCTTCTAGAGTCTGAATCAAGGTCTTGTGGGAGATGGTGTCAAAAGTGGCACTCAAATCTAAAAGAATGAGTGCCGCTGTGCCCCCACTATCTAGTTCCTGACGGATCGCTTCAGTGACCCCTAATAGGGTAGACTCCGTGGAGTGACCCCTTCTGAACCCCGACTGAGAGTGATGGAGTAATTTATTATCGTTGACAAAGTCAGCTAGCTGTTTGTTCACATGCTTTTCCAGGACTTTAGAAAATATTGGCAGGAGTGATATAGGCGAAAATTAGAGAAGACCTCCGGGTCGCCGTTCGCCTTTTTTAGCAGGGGTACCACCATAGCACGCTTCTAGTCATCGGGTACCACTCCTTCCTTTAAGGAAGCATTTAACATTGATCTAATTATGTCCAGGATGAATGGATCCAACTGTTTCAGGACAGAGGCTGGCATTGGGTCCTGAGGTGAGCCTGATCTAATACTATTTAGTACCTCCACAAAAGTTGTGGGGTCCAGAGGTTGCCACATGGTAAGTACCGTTTCCGTGGAAATCTCACTTTTGTCGCTTTCACTAGGGATGGTGGTTATTAATGAGGGACCTGCGTCGTCACCATCTTTATTGAAGTCAAATAAATTTTTGTTATTTTCTCGTTAAAATAATTAGCAATACAATTACATTGCGTGGTAGACAGAGAGTCGGGGGTTCTGGTTGTGTTGCCGCTCCCCATAGGTCTTTTAAAACTTTGAAAAGCTGGGTTGCTTTGTGCTACTAGGATGGAGTTTTTGGTGTAGTTTCCCTTAGCTATTTTACAAGACAGATGGTAGACATTAAGTGCTTGTTTATAGATTTCCTTGTTAACTGAATGATTGTCTCTTCTCCACTGCCTCTCTAGTTTTTTGCAATTACTTTTTTCTTCCTTTAATTTCTCTGTATACCACGGGACTGGGGGATTACATGATTTCCGTTTACTTAAAGTAGGCGGGACTATGGTTTGTGCTGCCCTAGATAGCCAGCTGTTGATCTCTTTATAGTCTCTAATTTTAAGCTCCTTAGGATCAATATCGGGACTAGATCGTATTAGCTGTACATTGAGATCATTTATATTGAGTTTTTGCCAGTTCCTAAAACCACATCTCAGATCTAATCAGGTCTTTAGTAGTGGGAACCCAGATTTTAAAATTGATGAGGTAATGGTCGGACCATAGAATAGGAAATGCGGGCTCACACCTTATGCTATCAAAGTTTGCAAAAATTGGGTCCAATAAGTGACCTGCAATGTGTGTGGGGCCATTGTTCCACAATAGGACATTGAGTGTTTCTAGGTCAGACAGAAAGTTGAGGATCATAGGACAACTGCGATCCTCCAGATGCAGGTTAAGGTCCCCAAGAATAGAGAACATGGATGCTTCCATTAGGAGTGGGGTGATACACTCTGAAAGAGCCGCCACCCAATCCCCGGCCGCACCTGGTGGACGATACACCAGGATCCCTGTAAATGTAATTTGGGGTGCCAGGGCCAGTTTGAAAAGACCAGCTTCACAATTGGCCAAATTAAGATCTTCCCATTTGCATTTGATTGTTTTCTTAACAATAATGCCTATGCCACCCCCGCTTTGGATCAATCGATCTTTCCTGAATATAGCATAGTTTGGGGGTAGGGCCGTGGCAATGTCCGGACCAGAACTAGCATTTAGCCAGGTCTCTGTTAAAAATAGAGCATCCGGCTTCTGATCAATTAAAAGATTAAAAATGTCCTCTTTGTGTTTGGGGAGCGATCTACAATTGGTGCTGAGGAAGTTAAAATGTCTGTCATGGGTTTTATCTGTTACAGAGGTGTGATTCATACATTCTCCATTCTCCCCAGTTATTACTAGCTGAAAATGGAAAAGGGAGAACTTACAATCCGGGCAGAGGGGTGGTGAGCCTTCAAAAGGCAGTGACTCACATTTTGGGGCTCATTAGGATTGCGGATTTCCCGCATCCTCCGGGCCGGCGGAAGCCACCGCCGGCCCAGAGGATGCGGGAAAACCGCTGCGGATGCTTTAAAGACCCACTGCCAAATTAGGATGGCTGGTGGGTCTTTGAATCTGTCCGCCGCTTTTCCGCCGCAGTCGCCTTCCGACCGCGGTGGAAACGCATTAACATGGCTGGTGGTGTCTATCAGACACCGCCAGCCATATTATGATGGAGTGGAAAGTATGCTTTTCCACGGCGGCTTTTCCGCCGTGGAAAAGCATACGGACCTTCACTTCGGGGGCCCGTTGCGGGCCCCCTGGGTGAAGGGGGTGCACATCGGGGGTAACTATGGTACCCCCCTGCATTTGCATGAACAAAGCGGCAATCACCGCGCGGTGCCTGCCGCTTTGTGCATGCAAATGCCGTGCATGCATTTTTAACATTGCGGCGGGTGCAGCTTGAAACTGCACCCCCCGCAATGTTAAAAATAGAGGATGTGACCGCCACCCTGGCGGTCACATCCTAATCTGCATGGAGGGACCGCTGCTGCCCCTGCGGACGGTCCCTCCTACTCTATGGTGGCGGATGGACTCAGGTCCGTCCGCCATCATAATCGGCCCCTTAGTGTTGCGTTTTACCCTGAGGCTGAGTAGATCATCCCGAGAGTAGCCATGTGCTTTATGAATCGGGCAAGGGGGGTAGCCCCTGGCCCCGTCTGGGCGCAGACGGGCTTGCCTTTGGCGCGCCCGCTGCGCGCGTCCACTGCGCGACGAGCACATGACCGTCTAAATAGTGTTCCAGCAGGGTTGGTCCCACCCCCGACCTCTAACCCGTAACTGAGTCCCTGTCCCGCCTTCACTCCCTCCACATCAAGCGGGAGAACCCGTGGTGGAACGGGGAGCCGGCGGACAGGACAGCGGGTGTAAGAAGAGGCAGAGGTGAGCTTAGTGTTTAATAAAATCAATACAAGCAGCGCTCAATAAAATAGTTCACAACATTATTTTTAAAAGGTTCGACATCAACAAGAGTGTGCAAAATAGCAAATATCTCAAATCATACCGCCACTTCGCCACCCCCGTCAACAACAGATCCCAGGCAGGTTTTTTAGACTCTTAGGCATTTTGTTTTGTGTTTCTGTAAAGTTTTGATCGCAGCCTGGGTCTAAGTGCAACATAACACACACTCATACTTCCCCAACTGTAATAAATTAACTTTTTAATTTGTGCTGGTTCTCCGTGTGTAATTGCAATAAGACACACTCTTTCGCTTTACTAACCATAATAGATTCGGATTTATATTTGCTGTAAGTTTGACAGCAACCTATTTCCACAAACAGAATGGATTAATTTATTTTCTGTGTGCGTGTGTGATAAATTATCACCCTCTCCAGAATGTCAGTGCACCATAACACATTACAGCGATCACATTTACAATGATAAGAATTATATTGGCAAAGCAGCTAAAATACACTTGCCCTATTGAAGCATTCCCTTTATATTTATTTGTGGTCTTGCAGCCAAATCAGCAACACAGTTCTCCAAACCATCTTTAACTGCACCTAGACCTGATCTCCTGCTTCTTCCACCATCATGGATTTTGTTTATTGTCTACAATAACTTTAACAGCAAACTATTTCCCAGAACATAATAGAATAATTTAATTTATGGTTGTGTTTGCAACCGCTCCATGATCTAAGGGAACCATAAAACTTTACATATATCCAAATTTAAATGCTATAAAATATGTTGGAAAACGAGGTACATTACATTTGCCATGTTGGAGCGGTCCCTTTTTAGGTTGAGCCTGGACAGCGCTTGCACTGCGAGGCATGCTGTATTAAGGAAGTAGGTAGTTAAAGCTCCGCCCACATTTTTCTGTGGCTTGTCATTATCCACTGTAAACTGGCTGTTCATTGGTCAAGAGGCTTAGTAGTCCCTCCTTGGTACAGCCTGGTCTCATATTGTAACCTCCCATAGGGACACTCCCTGTTACATCTGCTGTTGCTCGGTAGGCTTTATTTACAGCCTCCATGCACTATTTTCTCAAATAGCATTGTCCTGTCTGCTGCTGCAGGCAGGACACGTTCTCTCCTAACGCTTTTTTTTATAACACACATTTGCAATTCAATAGGTCTTGCATTTGCGAGAGTTTAATCTATTGGCATTATAAATGACAATGCCTTTTATTTATCCGTTTTAAAAACAACACATCAATAAAAGGCATTGTCATTTGCAATGCCAATAGCTTACACTCTCACAAATGCGAGACTGATTGCATTGCAAATGCTTATTTTTTTGGCCGTGTAATTTTTACCAAATCTTTCATTTCAGAGAAGGTATATATGATGATATGCGGATATACATATTAATATGTGCTGCTGTGTTTATTATATTGTCTTGTATCACAGGTGTCGTATATGCCTGTTGTTGACAGGGCTGCACTTAAATTTTGAACTGCACATTTATGTGCACCGTTTTTCCTACATATTCACGTTTCACATATTTATTAATAAAAAAAGAGAGAAGGTTCTCTCTTGCTTGTCCTGGTATTTTGAGCTTATTGGGACTCAAAGTTATGTTCCGTCTCTCGGACGTTGATACTGAAAGTGGGCCAATTTTATAGGTCTCTCCGTTTTAGCAGTATTCATTGGCCAATAGAATTCTGTGAATGGATGGGCCAATAGGAGCATCTGGTGATGCATTTCTGTACATGTTTGAGGCATGTGTGCTGTAGACACACATGCTTCGCATACTCATACCAATTAGTGTCGGGAAAGGAGGTTTGCAAGTTGTTTTTCTTTAAAGGAGTATACATGGTCAGTGACATCACTGATGACCTCTCAAATGACATCACTGATGACATCATCCAGTGACTATGTGTTTCTATAAAATATAAATATGTTTTATATATATATATATAAACGCCAAGGTGTATTGAAGAATGAATGGGTGTATAAGAGTCAGGATGGATGATTAAGTAGGCGTATGAATGACTGTATATGTGAGTGATTATTTGTGTCCTGCTTAATGCATGTGTTAGCGACTGATACAGACATTCACACAGTTTAGGTTGTCAGTTGGTGTGTAAGCGGTTGCATGGTTTGGTTTGAGGATCTATATGGGCTATTGATTGCTTGTCTGAGTATCTGTATGGGTGCCTGAATGTCTGTGTGGGTGGGTGGGGGGTGTGACTCTGTGTATAGATGTGTGAGCAGATAATTTACTGGGTATATGTGTTCAAGTCTGAATCTGTGAAGGGCTGTATGGCTGGGTGAGTGTGTGTAAGGGTGTCTTGGTGAGTGAATGGATGCCTCAGTGATACATGTGTGAGTAACTGCATATGTGAAAGGCAGTATATGTGAGTGTTGGACTGTTTAAATGACTGTATGTGAGAGTGAGTGATTGTGGGAGTGCCTGTATGGATCAGTGAGTCCTTGTATTAGTTATTATATTAGAGTATAAGTATGTGTTAGTATATGTTTAAATACGTGAGGTAGTATGTGTATAAGTGTACAGGTGAGTAAATAAAAGTGTGATTCATTATGTCCATTACTGACTAGGTTTGTGAATAACTCTATGAATGAGAGGCGTTGTGTGTCTCTATAGATATGTGACTGGATATGATAATTCTGTATTGATGGCTGACTGTATGTATGAGTCACTGTATGGGTGAATGAATGGATGTGTGTGTAGACCTAGGAATTAGTGAGTGGATATGTACTAACTGGTATTGATGTGTTCATGGTTTCGAAAATTATAGTCTGTATTTTAAAGTGGGTGTATCAAGTGTTTTCTGATGAGGTGCATCAGATTTTAACATAGATAATGTCATCAGTGATGTCATTTGAGATGTCATCAGTGATGTCACTGACCATGTCATAAATAATGTAATATGTGACGTCGTCAGCAGTGCATTGTGGGGGCGCGAATTATGGTTAGCTCAACTAACTATAACAGGGGAATTTCTATTGTTTTCTATGAGTGAAACGTCCAACTAACTATAACGTCCCTGAAACATATGGTTTTGTCAGTGAATTGCTAAGGTTTTTTAAATGCTAATTTCTAACTATAACATGCCTGAAACCTACTGTTTTTTTAGTGAATTTCAAACGTTTTTTTAAATGCTAATTTCTAAATATAATGTTCAATAAACCTATCTTTTTTTCTGATTATTTTAATTATCATCCCATTCTCAACCTGGTAAAAACTGCAAATCTCACCACTTTTCCATTGATACCTTCATGCCAATAAATTAGCGACAAACGAGAGCCACAGCTAACGCTAATGATATGCAAAGTAGGCGCTCCTGTGCAAAAAAACACGATAAACACCACTTCCCCATATCTTCAACGACCAGCCAAATCTGCAATGCGATCCAAAAAGGAGGCGATAAGCCGAGTTAGCAGTAACAAATTAACATCAACCTTTAACTGCGTGAATTGGACCCAACTCACAGCCATATCTAAAGACGAACACATGATAGAGCTACTGATCATGCCCCTCCGACACCAACAACACCAAAACACCCAGCGCCACCACCTTCTCTTGTGGAGAAGCATGGCTCAATGGTTAGAGCGGTAGACCCTGATGCAGAGGTCTGGCCCGGGACCAGGGTTCAATTCCCGCCTCGGCGGGTCTTGAGCTCAATTGCCCCAGACCTGATAATTCTCGCCTTGGTGCCTATTCTAATCATGGGTCCCACTCTGCAACTCTGGGCAATAGCTTGCTTAATCTCCACAACAGCCCCAACAGCGCTAGGATGCTCACTCCTTGGGGGTGCCCAGGAGTGGGCACTTCACGGGCACTTCACAGGGAAAGGCCAGGAAGGGTTCCACAGCGGTATGTGTACAGCGCCTTGAGACCCCTTCAGGGGTGATTCGTGCGCTATATAAGCACTACATTTACATTTATTTTTACATTTACATTTCACCACCAGAACCTCCCCCTGGACCACCAACCCTACTACTGAAGAACATAGAAACCTTCTATGGGGTCTCACTGATACTTGGTCCTTTCAAACCAACAAAGAAGAAATTGGCACAGAAGTTGAACTATAAAAAGAATGCATTTATTCACCTCAGATGATGGAGACTATGTCACACAGAAGTCTTAGCAACTGAATGAGGCAGTCCAAAGAGTACAGAAAACTGGGCCTTATATATGCTTAGGGTTACATAGTCTATTTCAAAAACAGTGGTCCCTAGTCAGTTAGGAGTACGCATGAGAAAATAAATATAGATCAAATTAATTCCATATTCTCTGTCCAGCCGGACAGGTTTTTAATGAATCACAGTCATTCGGAGCATCAGCTTGACTGCAGGCTTGGACTCCATTGTAGAACGACCAGCAACGATATAAGACGCCCTTTTACCTTAAAACTACCGGACTCGCAGCATATCATATTGCGGTTTTAATCAGCACTCACGTCTAAACGGTCCACTTTTAACTTTGACCATTGCCTCCCTTATTCGCTCCTAGTGTGACAGAAATGTAATACAGGCATGAATCACAATGTCCTGAATATGATCCCTTCATCTTAAAAACAGGGATCGAAACTTCGTCGACACTATATACACTATATGTTCTTGACTATACCATATGAAATGTCACAATAGTATATCTACGATTTATTAATCTGCAAAAATTTGATTGTATGCAGACTGTCTCCCCTTGCCTGATACTAACCTTTTGTGTATGTCACACCTCTCTATATGTGGTAGTAGGACACAGGCCGTGTCCCACTTGATATTGTTTAGATAAACTGACTACACCAATATATGATTCATTAAAAACCTGTCCGTCTGGACAGAGAATATAGAATTCATTTGATCTATATTTATTTTCTCAAGCGTACCCCTAACTGTCTAGGGACCACTGTTTTTGAAATAGTATATGTACCCAAGGTCCCTGACCAATTGCTTGACTGGGTTTCCCTTGTGTTTTGTAACAATAGGGTTACATAGTCAGCATAAGACCAAGGGGCAGTCCTGCACATGTAAGCATGCACATGCAAGATCTGCTTGCTCAACAAAGTGGGAGGAGAGTTAGTTCTCCATACAGCAGCAAAAATAGCCTGTCAGTTATACTATAGAAGCAGGTGCATTCTACTAGCTAGGCCCTTCTGAGCATGTGCAAAGCTCTGAAGAGGGAAACAGCACATGGCGAGCACATGGCTAACTAAAATGGCTGCCAAAATACAAAATGGCTTTCAGCTCATGCTAAAAAATCCCTGCAATATTTAACACTACCACCGAGGCAGTGCAAAACAGGACAACAGACCTTCCCAAAACGCCGTGGCCTCTCAGCCGCACAATAGCTGAATGTTGGGAGATGTGGCAACCAACTATATATGAAGTTACTATATATTAAGTCACCCATCAATAATAAAGCACACAATGCCAAGTGTAACACTGAAATGCTGCACAGACCTCACTATGCAAAGCACAAACCTCTCCATGTGGAGATATAGTATTGATACTTGTAGTGTAGTGCACAGTGGACACAACCATGTTACCTCTGGCAGTAGGGAAGATCTTGGTCATGTAGCTGTGTTGTCCCCTCCTGGAAGCGGAAGCGGAGTGGCCTAGTCCAACGTACACCACTCCAGTGGAGAAGTATGAATAAATAGGCCAGGCCCTGGGCATTGAACACTTGTGGGAAGACCAACGAGTCTGGAGAGCGGCGGCCCTCACCCTGGTACTTGGCTGCCGCTATGAACGCGGGCCGCTGCCACACAAGCCCCCTGCAAACCCAGCGGCACAGCACCGCAGACTTATGTCTGTACAGACTACTGTCTTCGATCTACACTGCGGACAGCAGGGCTCACAATTCAGATGCAGTGGCGATTGCAGATGACGCACTCCAGTACGCAAGACACGTTGCTCCCAGTGCGGCCCCCACAGACCATGCATGATCGCAGGCTGCGCACACGCTTTGTGCTTCAGGTGCTACTAACTCACTGCACCATAAGTCATCGCCATGTGTCCTCAAGGCAGAATTAATTAGACAAAAGCCATTGCTCCCAGTTCGGCCCGCCGGGACCACATATTATCGCAGGGTGCGCACACGCTGAGTGCTCCAGGTGCCACTAACTGTGCAGCTCAACAACGCCACATGGCTGTGCGCCCATCCTGACCGCTGCCTCAGCCCTACACTGGGGTTAGCACGGTTCACAATTCAAGATTAGTAGCAACGTAAATTGTGTAAGAGACTATAAAGGGTTAAGAAGACCAAATGCTCCCAATCTGTGCAGCTCAAGTCAACGTCATGTGCCTGTGCACCTTTGCTGACCGCTGCCTCCAGCCTACACTGTGGAAGACCGGCGACACGTGGCGACAACTAACCCTGTTCAACACAACCCAATCCCACATGTGTAACTGTGTCCGGAGTTCTGAATGGCAGCGACCCCAACTTCGTGGCAGCGACCATAGCACCAGACTCACTTCAATCAGTGAGGGATATTTGCCTATGGAAGACCAGCGACACGTGGTGCCACTGAACCTGCACTACGCAGGCCGGTGGGGCCACCAACGTATGCACGTGGCTGTGGACCCTTGCTCACCGCTACCTCTGGCCTACACTGTGGGAGACCGGCGACACATGGTGCCACTAACCGTCTTCAACACAAGCCGATCCCTCATGTGAAACTGTGTCCTGAGTCCTGAATGGCAGTAACACCAACTCCATGGGACAACCACAGCAGCAGACTCCCTTCGATCAGTGAGGCATATTTCCATATGGAAGGCCGGCGGCACGTGCTACCACTAACTCTGTTCAACACAAGCCGATCCCACATGTGTAACTGTGTCCTGAATGGCAGTGACCCCAAGTCTGTGGCAGCGACCACAGCACCAGAGTCCCTTCGATCAGTGAAGCATATTTCGATATGCAAGGCCGGCAACACATGGTGCCACTAACCCTGTACAAGATAAGGCGCGACACGTGCTGCCACTAACCTTGTTCAACAAAAGCCGATCCCACATGTGTAACGGTGTCCTGAATGGCAGTGACCTCAAGTCCGTGGCGGCGACCACAGCACCACACTCCCTTCGATCACTGAGGCATATTTCCATATCCAAGTCCAGCGACACGTGCTGCCACTAACCCTCTTTAACACAAGCCAATCCGACATGTGTAACTGTGTTCTGAGTCCTGAATGGCAGTCACCCCAAGCCTGTGGCAGCAACCACAGCACCAGACTCCCTTCGATCAGTGAGGCATATTTCGATATGCAAGGCCGGGGACACGTACTCCCACTAACCCTGTTCAACACAAGCCAATCCCACATGTGTAACTGTGTCCCGAGTCCTGAATGGCAGTGACCCCAAGTCCATGGCAGCGACCAGAGCACCACACTCCCTTCGATCAGTGAGGCATATTTCGATATGCAAGGCCAGCGACATGTATTCCCACTAACCCTCTTTAACACAAGCCGATCCCACATGTGTAACTGTGTCCTGAGTCCTGAAAGACAGTGACCCGAACTTCGTGACAGCCACCACAGTACCAGACTCCCTTTGATCAGTGAGGGGTATATGCATATGGAAGGCCAGTGACACGTGATACCACTGAACCTGCACTACGCAGGCCGGTGGGGCCACCAACGTATGCACATGGCTGTGGGCCCTTGCTCACCACTACCTCTGGCCTATACTACGGTCAGCACGCCTCACAATTTCGATAGAGTCCTGATTCCAAATGACGCTGTCCAGTAGGCAACACACAATACTCCCAGTGAGGCCGTCCACACCAAGCACCATCAAAGGGTCATACAGTCTCAATGCTTCTGGTGCCACTAACCCTATTTAACACAATCCAATCCCACATGTGTAACTGTGTCCTGAGTTCTGAATGGCAGTGACCCCAACTTCGTGGAAGCGACCACAGCACCAGACTCCCTTCAGTCTTATTTGATGTTCTTTTCTTTAAATATTTTTTTTATATGTAAATCTATACATGACTAAGATTCTTCTTTGTCCAACCGCACAGGGACAGTTCCGGGCCCAAGAAGGTTGTTGGGGGTATGTTGGTAATGTGGGAAGAGGGTGCGTTACCTGCTGATGTGGGGAGAGGCAGCGTCAAAGGGGTAGCTCTCACAGAAAGAACTCCGATATGTTTTCACAAATGCCTCGGACAGATGCCAGCTGATGGACTGAATTACAAAATGATTCTTCAATACTTATGTAGTGTGAGTTATGAATAGTTTGCACCCAGGCTCGCACAGGGACAGCTGCGGTTCGCTTGACTCATAGACGCGGTACTAAGAGCTGTCTGCGTCATTGTAGCTATCCCTGCCCTGTTCCGTCGTACGCCACGCCACTCCGATTACGTTCCAAAGTTGGCCCCACATAGCTACCTGTCGCAGGCGTACTCGCTGTTGGCGTGCAGGTCAGTGGTCTAGTTCTCAACATCTCACGGCCACTCCCTGAGGGCAGGTTTGCACACACACCACACCCATCCGGCACATGCATCACAGGCCAGGTGACCACCCAAATATAATAGATCGACAATGTCACATCCTTTATTGCCAGTGCTGACTTGATGGCAGACGCTCCACGGGTATCAACCATAAAAAGTCCTTGAAAAGTTGCGCAGAAGGTTAGTCGCACCCTGAGCAGTATGGCCGTCAGGGACCTACCATCCCCTTGGTGCGGACTTCAGATGCACAGGGTTAGTGCCACCTGGAGCTCATGTGGCCACCAGGGGCCTACCATCACGTGGCAAGGACTTGAGTTCCACAAGCTCAGCGGCACCAAAAGCTGACTTGGTCTCCGCCATTGATGACTCAGCGACATGTGTGAGATCTGCTGGGTCGTGGAGAACCTGATGTGGTCTCTGCCATTGATGACTCAGGACTCAGTGACATGTGTGAGATCTGCCGGGCCGCGGAGAAGATGATGTGGTCTCTGCCATTGATGACTCAGGACTCATGCAACATGTGTGAGATCTGCCGGGCCATGGAGAAGATGATGTGGTCTCCGCCATTCATGACTCAGGACTCAGCGACATTTCTGAGATCCGCGGAGTTTAGACAGGCACGTGGAGTGCCCACTGCTGCACACTCCAGTGGCACCAGGGAATTATTTGCTCATGGATGCACAGGGGTGACAGTGTCTCTCTCTCTCTCACTTCCATCTCTTCACTCTCTCTCACTCTCTTCATTCCTTTCCTTCTATCTCTCTCGTCCTTCTCCCTTTCTCACTCCCTTTTTTTCCTTCCCTCTCTTTTTCTCTCTGGCTTCTTTTTCCTTCTCTCTTTTTCAGTGTCTCATTCCCTTGATATGCGCATTACACACTTCCTTATTTTGTGCTTTATTTTCCAGGCTCTGTCATCGACATCCATGGTCCCCACAGGAGTGTTCCGCCTTGTTGTTTTGTATTACTTTTGTAAAATTTTGTTTATTAGTTTATCGTTTATATATATATATTAATAAAAAAATTAAGTTTGAAAATAGTTTATCGTTTATATATCTATGTTTATAAAAAAAGAAAGTTTGAATTTTTTTTATAACGTTTTGGTTGTTTTCTTAACTGCTGTGTGACTCTTTCTTGTTCTTATTACTGTTATTTGGTGGTGTCCACCATGGTGTTAAATTTTGGGGCACGTATCACGGGAATACTGGTGATGTCTGCAATTTGCACCAACTTCTGAATAGTGTGCTAGATTTATCCCAACTTTAGTTGCATTAAAGTGCTGATAATGAAATGCAAACTAGCCGTTCCCGTGCAAAAAGACATGAGGTGCACCTTTGCGATTTATTCTAAATACTAAAATCCTGTATTGAATTGCACTGAGGTAGTGGCCGCACTTACAGTGTCCACACAAAATCAATGAAGAAATCTTATTGTATTTATATTGATTGGGAATAGTGCATCAGGTGCTGGATCTTGACGGGATACACTGCCCAGTTCGTATATTGTTCTGCACACGAAAAAATCACATCACAACTTTCACAACAACTGCAATGCGAAACAAATTCCGGCGATAAGCCACGTTAGCAACAGGGATTTTATACCTGCTTTCTGCTGGTGTTAAGCAGGATGACTACCTGCAGCATGAAAAGGAACACAGCCAAGAGCCACACTGTAATACAACCCTAAGGACCCCAGTGGAACATAATATTGTGGATCATACTGGTAGCACATTAGGGATACCGCTCAGCAATAGATTTGCATCGTTAGAGAAGTTGTAGAGCTGCAACTGACTGGGAAAATCTCTAGATATATAACTGTGGAGAACAGGGCTGAGTCCTATACACCTTGACCCTCTCACAATAAATTCCCCTGACCATGCCACCATTAAGATCCTATCATGGAATATTTGAGGGAGAAAAAATTAGATGAGTGATTCGGATTGGCTAGAACTGGTGACTAATTACCACGTTATATGTTTAAAAGTAAGATGGGAGCTAGAGACATGTTATATGGATCGGCATAGTACATTTTTTTCCATCAGCCAGCCCCTCAAATGCTTGTAGGGCAAGGAGGTATTGGCAGGGGCGTAGCTAGAGCTTGTGGCGCCCGGGGCTACCCCTCAGATTGCCGCCCCTTGGAGGGGTGGGGGGTGCTGGGGAAAAAGGACGGTGAGCACTTGAAAGATGTCCGAGTCTCCGAGGAGACACGCGTAGTATTGCTGCCAACAGTTACCTCGATCATCAAAGTTACATTTAGTTATTTATAAAGTTTTATATAGCGCAAACTTGAACCCGAAGGATATCAGAGCGCTTTACAATTTGAGGCAAATGTAACAAATCATTAGAACAGAACATTAGTCTAACATGGGGAATCTAATGGGCATTGAGATGTTTATTAGAAATGGGGGTCTCTAGTTGGCAATGGCTGGCCATTGTCCAAGTGGGGACCCTTCTTCCTAGGTCAGAGTAAGGGCGCTACACCCTTTGATAACCCCTGCTCAACCCTGTGGTAACGTAGCACGAGCAGCTAGGCTTATCTCAGAGGCAGTGTGTAAAGCATTTATAATCATACACAGTAACACAGTGAAGAACACTACAAAGGGACACCACACAAGTAGTTATAAAAAATACGTATCTTTATGCATAGACTTAACACAAGACCAATAACGGTAATGTCATCAGTCGGTGCGAGGTTCCCAATTTGAAATAAAGGTTTACAATTTATGATGCTTCCAAAATCGCAAATTGGAAATTGGTATTAAGAAATGGCTATTTGGTAAGCCTTAGATCCTAATATCTGCAAATTCAGAAACAGTTATTTGCTAAAAATTGCTATTTTTTAATTACCAAATGAAGTTTTCTAATTTTGGCTCTACCCCTTTTGATGATTTGCCTAATGTTTATAGAATAGTGTAGCCCCTTTAACCAGCTCGGGCCACTGGAAAAATGTGAATGCACAACTGTGGCATTTTCTTTGCAGAAATACAGATTTGCCAAAGTCACAGTGTATTTCATCTCTGCTGTACAATGTGCAGTTGTTAACAAAAAATATAACTCAAATGGCTCAAAAGTTTAGTAAATACAACATGACACATTTAGTAAAATGCAGTGGCATACATTCTGCAAAAGGTAACAGGTCACTTTCCAATTTTCTGTATTCAAGTGCTCTGCTGGAATTAATCCACAATGATAGTACTGGAGATGGCTTTTTTCTGCAGCATGAAACAAATCTTGACGTCTTTAAAGTAATCAGACAGTGTGTAATTAATTATTCCTTCTTTGTCATGAAAACCATTTGCTTCATTATGCAAGCAAATTTGCGTTACACCATGCTGTTATCACAACAGTAGTTATTTCAAGTCGCCACCAGAGTACAGAAAATCTCAAACATTATACATCTCTTTTCAAGGGGCTGAGGAATTGCATATTTGAATGCCTCCCAGTCCCAACAAAAAAACATCAATTATAGATATGGAATGTAAACTTCTGCTCTGCAGGGCACTTTCGTAAAGGAAATAGGATGTGCTGGAAGCACATAAAAAGCTAAAGTGAAGACCAGCTCCTTTATTACATGAAGTGTGCACGCGCAGGCATAGGTTCTGCTGCATGCAACACTGTACATTTTACCCAAACTATCTTCCTCTAGGTATAGGCGGGACAGCGCTAATAACATTGTGATCCAGTGCTCCCAGTGAGATAAAATCACCATTTGAGGGCCAATTTTGCAATAGAATCGGTGCACGTGTTCAGTTCTGTTTCTCAAGAATCCTTTGGACTTAGTCTAGAAATCGAAATCCCCTTTTTAGGTTTTGCCTGGCGAAAAGATGCGCTCTGCGCATCTTTTTCGCGCAGGCGAAAACCTGATGAGAACTGTAGTGTGGCTTTGGGTCGGCCCTCGTCATTCATTGGCTGGCTCCATAAATGGAGCCTAGCCATTGGACAAGGGGCCTGTCCGTCAATGCCGGACCAGATTCGGGGGCGTTCCCGAGATTCTTTGGCTTTTGCCGACGTCACGCGACGTCAGCCGAAAGCCGGGAACGCCCCCGAATCTGGTCCGGCATTGACCGGCACCCACCTTCCTGCTTGCGTGAGTGCTTTGTTTTTTTTGCCGTGTGTGTCTGTTCCCGCTCCCCCACCCCCCCCTCCGTTGTCAGTGTGTCCGTGTGTGTCTGTTCGCACCCCCCCCTCCCTCCCCCTCCGCTGTCAGTGTGTGGCCGTTCCCGCCCCCCTCCCGCTCTCCGTTGTATCCTGCGAATAGAACTGAGGCACACTTGGCTAAAGCTAGCGTCCGAGGATCACACAGTCTGTCTGGCCAAGTGGGGCAGCCAGGAGGATTAACAATGGGGCTCCATAATGTATCAAGTAGCAATCTAGCCACTGCCCTAAAAAAGCGATTAACCTCCCTTGCTGGTGCCGAGAAGCTTCCTGGTGACAGGAGGCTGACACATATTTAATTACAAGTCTGGTGGGGGCGTGGCTCTGGTGCCTGGCACTGGGAGCGCCATGTTACACTGCGCAGCTCGGCACGTGGAAGTGTCTGCTGCAGTCTCCTCTGCGTCATAGGGTACCTGTGACAGCACCGTCTGTGCGCGTGTGAATGTGACACGGTAGGTGCTCTCCCGAGTGTCTCTCTCTTCTCGAGAGCTCGTGAGAGCTTAGGGAGAGAAGGAAGATGGGGGAAAGGAAGCGGGAATTTACTGTGCTCTCCCCTTACTCACAAGATGTCCATCCCCACCTTAGACCATAAAACACTTGTCACCCGTTATGTATTTTTTATATTTCATGATTGTTTTGCCACACTAGGTATGGAATACTTGGCCTCTTTTTTTTTAAAACGGATCATGTTTTTGAAAACAGAAATGCAAATACTGCACCTGCTGTTCGGCTGTCCGTTCTCTGTGGTACAAGAACAGGGCATGTTCGAGTGTGCTCTTGAGAAGAGGGAGATTTTATGAACGCACACATTGCACAATGAGCACAATTGTATGCAGAAGTGAAGGGTTGCCTCGCAGATTCCTGCAGTGTTCGGCTTGCAGTGGTCCGTGGTTTCAATGGAAATGTCCCCGTTTTGTGTACATTTCTTGCAGGGGAGGCTGATTGCATCAATACTAGTGGTGAATCCGGGTATCATGTTTGGATGTGTTCGTTGTATTCGGATATTTTCTGTCAACTCGAGTAATCAGCTTGTGACCAGGAAAAAGGAAATCAATGAGATACATAAATTATTCCTCGGGAGCGGGAGTTGTGTGTGTGTGTGTATGTGTGTGTGTGTGTGTGTGTAAACACACACATATATATATAATAAACACGCAGGTATATAATTTGTCTTTTATTTCCATTGTAAAACAGGCCATGACCCCCCTCCCTAAACTAAACTGTGGTACTAAATCTCATGTTATATATTGTGCACCTGCATATATGGTTTGTGCCGGAGAATTTTATTGTGTTTCTTTTCTTTATTTATTTTTGTAACCATATTTCACTGAAATCAGGATGCAGAGGCTATTGCAATTTGTTCAGCACTGTACAACCACACCGAAGGGATATCTGTGACTATTAGGGGAGTTGTTTCCCTGTGTAGAGTAATAGTTGAATGCAATCTGTGAAGCAACATAGGTGTTTTTCTCCTGCTTCTTTTGCTGAATTGTGATAATAACATCTAATTTGATCTTTGCACCGAAGTAGTAACGTGTGAATGTGTGCTTATTAGTACGGTTAATCTAAATAACATGTTATGTGTTAATGGGCCACATTTATTTTCAAAGCCATGGCATAAACATGGGTGTAACTATGTAAATGATTAACCAAGGGAGCAACTAAACTGGCACTGGCAGCAACTTGAGAGCAGCAATGCATCAGCAAAGCTTTAACCAATAGTGTAGCAAACTGTGAAGGGTGTTAGCAAGCAGAGGAGGGAAGCCTGGCCTCGAGGCGCTTGACTTGTAAATTGTAATCTAAACTGGATGTGGTGAGAAGTGGACGAAAAAGAGGGGCTTCCGGTGGCTGTAGGCAACAGATGTGGTGAGGAGGGCAGGTGCAAAGAGTCGCGTCATCACTAGAGCTGCTTCCTCTGCTCTAACGCGGAAACGGGCAGTCAGGTAAGTTTTCTTATTTTAAACAAATTTACTTTTTAACCCCCGCGCGAGTCCCCCTCCCCCCCCCCCACCCCCCGCCCGCACCCCCAAGTCCCGTCGTCCCCCGCACCCCCAAGTCCCCCCCCCCCTCACCCCGCGCGAGCCCCCCCCCCCCACGAGTCATAAGGATCGGAATGACTTAGGATGTATTCGTCTTCCAAAATGGTTTGCGAGACTAAAATAGTGGCTGAAGATCACAATTCCATACCGGGGAGCACACAGAAAGATGCCCAGATCGTGTCCTCCTCCCAGATGTGGCCCTTGATGCCAGCAGCTGCCCCGGTCTCCTCGTCCTTTGTCGCCGCTGAAGAGGAGGATGCCAGGACCAAGGACCGGGTTTACATTCGGGAATTTCAGCCCTCGGACCAGGAGGTGGCACGGCGCATCTACGAGGGGATTCTGGAACGGATCCCCAGTACTGCCTTTAGGGGGCTGAAACACGAGCCCCTCATTCAGATCCTATATGCCCTGCTCATAGGTAAACGCACACCCATCTGAGAACGTCAGTACTTTCGTTGCATGGACGAGACACAAGGACAAGAACTGGTGATACCCAATATATCAGATGCCAGGCTGTCTCCCTCGGCCTTAGTATGCATGGTTGTGTCTACGTTTTATGTGTCCATGTTTTCAAATGAAGGTCCGTAAAATGCATAATGTGCTCCTGTAAATGTGATCATATCTCATATATGTTAAATTGGAGTGCGTTGAATAAAATTAATTAAGCACATTACTTCAGCCCTTGTGTGCGTTTCCAGTATCGGTTTCTCCGATACTTTAGGTGCAAATGTCCCTTTTTGACCCGCTAGTTTATTAGCAAGGAGCGTAGCTTGACAACCATCGCCTTCTGTTAAAAAGAGGCCAGTGAAGGGGTGTGAAGTGTCACAAAGGTGTGAAGCGCCTGCCCCGGAGGAGGGCTGGCACCATGTGAGCTTGGGGCTCGGAGCCAAACCATGGTGGACCTGGTCGGCTGCCCCAGGAGACACCTCTGCGAGCCCCTACCGCCCCCCGCCCTGCTCTGCTGGGCCCTGCTGCTGCTCTGCGCCCCGGAGAGCTCCGCACTGGCAGACTTCTCAGTTAAGACCCTCTCTGCTTCCCAGCCTGTCGTCACCCAGCCTGCCCTCTCCCAGCCTGCCCTCTCCCAGCCTGCCCTCTCCCAGCCTGCCCTCTCCCAGCCTGCCCTCTCCCAGCCTGTCCTCTCCCAGCCTGCCCTCTCCCAGCCTGTCCTCTCCCAGCCTGTCCTCTCCCAGCCTGTCCTCTCCCAGCCTGTCCTCTCCCAGCCTGTCCTCTCGCAGCCTGCCTTCTCCCAGCCTGCCCTCTCCCAGCCTGCCCTCTCCCAGCCTGCCCTCTCCCAGCCTGCCCTCTCCCAGCCTGCCCTCTCCCAGCCTGCCCTCTCCCAGCCTGCCCTCTCCCAGCCTGCCCTCTCGCAGCCTGCCCTCTTGCAGCCTGTCCTCTCGCAGCCTGTCCTCTCGCAGCCTATCCACTCACAGCCTGCCCACTCCCAGCCTGCCCACTCCCAGCCTGCCCTCTCCCAGCCTGCCCACTCCCAGCCTGCCCTCTCCCAGCCTGTCCCCTCCCTGCCCTTTCCCAGCCTGTCCTCTTCCAGCCTGTCCACTTCCAGCCTGCCCTCTCCCAGCCTGTCCCCTCCATGACCTTTCCCAGCCTGTCCTCTCCCAGCTTGTCCACTTCCAGCCTGCCCTCTCCCAACCTGTCCCCTCCCTGCCCTCTCCCAGCCTGTCCACTCCCAGCCTGCCCACTCCCAGCCTGCCCACTCCCAGCCTGCCCACTCCCAGCCTGCCCACTCCCAGCCTGTCCTCTCGCGGCCTGTCCTCTCCCGGCCTGCCCACTCCCAGCCTGTCCCCTCCCTGCCCTTTCCCAGTCTGTCCTCTTCCAGCCTGTCCACTTCCAGCCTGCCCTATCCCAGCCTGTCCCCTCCATGACCTTTCCCAGCCTGTCCTCTCCCAGCTTGTCCACTTCCAGCCTGCCCTCTCCCAACCTGCCCTCTCCCAGCCTGCCCTCACCCAGCCTGTCCCCTCCCTGCCCTCTCCCAGCCTGTCCTCTCCCTGCCTGTTGTCGTGTCCCGGCGGCAGCAGGCAGCAGGCAAGAGCGTGCACTGCGTCCCCGAAGTAACAGCCCTAAAGAAAGCAAGAAGTACACCCCCCTCCCACCAATCCCTGTTAGGTAGTGGAAACTGTCCAAACTGGGGTGCAGACAGCCCCTCTCACCTTTCAGCCTGGTACCACTGCACCAGCCGCACTACTTCCCTACTGACCGTTCTCCACTTCAGCCCCGTCTAAATTACAATTCCTGCTTGTGACCCTTTTGCCTGCTTGTGCTTGTTTTCGTGACCCTGTTGCCTGCTTGTGCCTCCGTGTGCCCCATATTGCCTGCTTGTGCCTCCGTGTGCCCCTGTTGCCTGCTTGTGCCTCCGTTTTCGTGCCCCTGTTGCCTGCTTGTGCTGTGTGGGTGTGTGTGGAAGGCTCTGTGTGGGTGTGTGGAGGGCTCTGTGTGGGGAGCTTTGTGTGGCTGTGTGTGTGGGGGGCTCTGTGTGGCTGTGTGTGTGGGGGGCTCTGTGTGGGTGTGTGTGGGGGGGCTCTGTGTGTGTTTGTGTGTGTCATTTGCGAGAGATAAAGCTAGTGGCATTGTAAATGACAATGCCATTTATTTATGTTAAAAAAAACATAAATAAAAATAATGTCAAGAGCAATGCCAATAGCTCTAACTTTAACAAAGGCAAAACCATTGCATTGTAAATGCTTGTTATCAATGCGTGTTAACATGAGGAACGCACAGCTAATACTACCACACTCCTTTTTATCAATGCGTGTTAACATGAGGAACGCACAGCTAATACTACCACACTCCTTTTTATCAATGCGTGTTAACATGAGGAACGCACAGCTAATACTACCACACTCTATGTGAAGCATAATGCTGCATATTTGAACTTTTCTTGCCACATAATTTAGCTAAAGCTAGCGCATAATACAATTTTCTACTGTTGCTTCACTCAAGTGGCCCTGATGTAGGCGTTGAGCCTCAGCAGTGCGCACAATTAAATATATTTTAAAATAAAATAAAAATGTGCCCCTCACAGTTTTGAAAACAGATTTCCAGGAATCGCTGCGGAGTTGATTTCTTTCTGGCACTGCACTTCTCAAAGTTTTCAGAACGGGTGTTTAAGAGTTAACCTGTACTGGTCTAGCTACTTCCTCAAGAATTAGTACAGAGAGGGGAGAATGCATGTAGGGCTAACGTGCAATTAAAGTAAGAGAGGGATTTACTAACAGGGCATTGCTAGCCAGGCTGGCATGCTTGACAATGTGGCTGGCTCAGGCACTAGCCCGTCAGAAATCCCATCCCATATCCCATTCTCATGCCCCCCCATTCTTAACAAGGCCTCGTCGCTCACTGCGTTAAAGGTTCTACTGCCGGGAAACGGCCTTTACAACGAAGCAGTTTCCCCGAAATCTTTAACCACGCAAGCAGTACAACGCATGCGTGGTTACCACTAATGCCTTTACCACGCATACCTTTACTACGATGTTTGTAGTAAAGGCATATGTGGTAAAGGTAAAAAGAAAAAAAGGGGGGCTTGGGGGGGTGTCCCCCCCAAATAAAACAACTCACCATAAGTCACGTCGGCGTCAGCGTCGTTAATGAGAAATCGGAAAAAAAATTCAGTTTTCTCTTAACGACGTATGACGTCACCACGCAATTACTCGAGGTAATGTTTATCCGTGGTAAACGAATTCCGTTGTAACGCATGCGTGGTAAAGGCATGCGTTGCAACGGAATTCGTTGTATCATCATATATTCCTACTGCCACCACCAGCATGTTACTTCGAGTACACAGGCAAGAACTACGGCAAGGCGGCCACTCAGCCTTCCATCCATCCAAGGTCGATAAAATAAGTACTTTATTGATCAAGAAACATAGGCTGTGGGGAGGGAGGGGGCACAAGATGCAAACTCATACTAATGCATGGGTATTAGAATTTCAACGAAGTGCATAGCCATAGATCCTAACTAACTGCAGAGTGCAAAACGAGTCTGGGGCCTGGGGACTTAAAGAGTGTGTACAAGTAGTGTAACACTGGTGCGTGCCGGTAGTGCACAGTGTAATGATTGCAGCGTAATTTGACGGACGTCATCTTTATTCTTTCCTTTCCTCACCTGACTTATTTTATAGTTGTACTTGTTGCGTGCGTGCCGCTGCTGCCCTTGGCCATATGCAGGCAGGCAAAATGAAACGACAAGAGAATGGTGACGCACTCCTCCGACTCTCCAGGCTCGACAAGACGACGAGGGGCGAGCGTAGGCGCGGGGCAGGCAGTGAGCGCGTAACGCGTCACACTGCTTGCCAAAGTCCTTACAGGGCCGTCATTGGTTGCGCACGCTACCACTGGATTGACGGCCCTGGAGGAGGACTGGACTACTAGTGTGACTGAGCGAGGCTGGGAGGAGGAGGGGCAGGCCAACAACGGTGACGGTGATCACGTGAATGTTGAAGATTTTTATTTCGTGTCGAACCCGGGCCGACCGTGATAGCAACAAAGACAGTGTGTGACAGTATTAAACTTTGCAGTATAGAACTAAAGAGCGCCGCCGCCCGCCCTACTTACAGTCACTAGTGTGTGTCACTCGCAGAGGCCGCCGCGGCCGCAACGGGCCTCGGCCTATGACAGGCAGTGCCGGCCCGTGCGGCCGCGGCTGCGGTGCCGCCTGGGGCGGACCGCCCCTCCCCCCCCCCCGCACCCCCCTAGCTACGCGGGTGGGTATTGGTCAGGCGCGCAACACCCATTGGGCTCACCGGGCTTCAGCCCCCCCCGTCGTCTTCTTCAGCCCGGGCTAATTGACACGCACTGAGATGACTGCGCATCGGAGCTGAGAATGTCATTGTTATTGATGCATTCTGAGAGGCCCGGCAGCCCGAGCCAGCCAGCCTCTGAACAGTATCAAGTAAACCCCCAGCCCCCCCCTCTTGTTTTCCTTTACTAGCGCCGAGGTGATATCCTTGCCTGAAGGCAGGGATTTCACCTAAGCACTTGATGTGTTCAGCATGGGGTGGGAGTGGGAAGATGCACACAGCAGGGGAAAAGGGCTGGCCAGTGCAGGTGACGCTTTTCCTTTGTAAAGGAATTTCTGCTGGTGTCATATCCCAGGGTTTGCTGTCTGTGCACTTGTATGGATGTGTATTCCATACAAGTGCACAGACCGCAAACCCTGGGCTATGACGCCAGAAGGAATTAATTTACAAATGAAAAGCTTCACTTGCACTGGACATCCCATTCCCCCTGCTGTCCATGCACTTGTAGGGAATTCACATCCACAGCGCACCTCACCAGATAAATGGTGAACAGGGCCATGTATCTTTCTCTAAAGAGGAGAGTCCCCTCCGAATATGAATATGTAGTGTAAGTTTGTAGTGTTCATTTTTTGGGGTGCTAGTGGGTAATTTTAGGGTTCAGGGTGGGTTACGAATTGGGGTGCCAGGGGGTAATTGTAGGATTCTGAGTGGGTATGGGTTTTAGGGTGCCAGGGATAATTTTAGGGTAGTAATGGGTTTTGGTGTGCCAGGGGGCAATTTTAGGGTTCAGGACTGGTATGGGGGCCAGGGGGTAATTTAGGCGTTCAGGGTGGATGTGGGTTTTGGGGTGCCAGGGGTAATTTTAGGCTTCAGGGTGGGTATGGGTTTTGGGGAACCAGGGGTAATATTAGGGTGCAGCGTGGGTATGGGTTTTGGGGTGCCAGGGGTAATTTTAGGGTTCAGGGTGGGTATGGATTTTGTTGGGCAAGGGTGTAATTTTAGGGTTCCAGGGGTAATTTTGGGGGTCAGAGTGGTAATGGGTTTTGGGGTGCCAGGTGTAATTTTAGTGTTCAGGGAGGGCATGGGTTTTGGGGTTCCTGGGGTAATTTTAGGGTTCAGGGTGGGTATGGGAATTGGGGTGCCAGGGGGTAATTTCATGGTTTAGGGTGGTAATGGGTTTTAGGGGGCCATGGGGTTGTTAGGGTTCAGGGCAGGTATGAGTTTTAGGGTATGAGGGGGTGGACATTTTAGAGTTTAGGGTGGGTGTGGTTTTCGGGTGTCAGGGGGCAATTTTAGGGTTCACGGTGGGTATGGGTTTTGGGGTGCCAGGGTGTAATTTTAAGGTTTAGGGTGGTTAAGGGTTTTGGGGTGCTATGGAGTTAATTTTAGGGTTCAGGGTGGGTATGGGTTTTCGGGTGTCAGGGGGGCAATTTTAGGATTCAGGGTGGGTATGGGTTTTGGGGTGCCATGGGGTTCATTTTAGGGTTCAGTGCGGGTATGGGTTTTGGGTTTGTGAGGGGGGGACATTTTAGGTTTCAGGGTGGGTGTGGGTTTTCGAGTGTCAGGGGAGCAGGGGGGCAGTTTTAGGGTTCAGGGTGGGTATGGGTTTTGGCAGTGGCGTCACTAGGTGGGTGCGGGGAGTGCGGACCGCACCGGGTGACACCAACACATGGGCTGACACCAATCTGCACTGCAGCCTCACATCTGCTCTCACCTTTACTGTCGCTCCCTGTGCAAGCTTGTTCCTCATGCTGTTCACACTCGCCAGCGTCTCGCAGGAGATCTGCAATTCTTGACTACAATTTTCTTTGCTCACAAGGCAACTCTATAGCAGCCTAGCTCACCTGAGGGTGCATGGTTTCCTATTTTTCAGTATCTTGCACAGTCTTCAGTTTTTCAGTGAACCAGTTCCAAATTTCAGCTTGCTTTTCACTACAGTGCAACCTGTTGCTCGCACTCTTGTTTATACAAATCTAGGGAAGACAGATGGAGTAAGAGAGAGAGGGAGACAGAGGGAGCTAGAGGGAGTAAGACAGAGAGAGATGGAGCTAGACAGAGAGAGGGAGCTAGAGGGAGTAAGAGAGAGAGAGGGAGCTAGAGGGAGCAAGACAGAGAGAGAGAGAGATCTAGAGGGAGTAAGACAGAGTGAGAGAGAGATCTAGAGGGAGTAAGACAGAGTGAGAGAGAGCTAGAGGGCGCTAGACAGGGAGAGGGAGCTAGAGGGAGTAAGAGAGAGAGAGAGGGAGCTAGAGGGAGTAAGAGAGAGGGGGCTAGAGGGAGTAAGAGAGAGAGAGAGGGAGCTAGAGGGAGTAAGACAGAGAGAGAGGGAACCAGAGGGAGCTAGAGGGAGTAAGACAGAGAGAGGGAGCTAGACAGAGAGAAGGAGCTAGAGGGAGTAAGACAGTACCTAGCGCCGTACATTTCTGACAGAGGTGGTCCATGCGGTAAGTCGTGAGGGGGTGACACCATGAGTTACCCGCACCGGGTGACACCAACCCCAGTGACGCCACAGGGTTTTGGGGTGCCAGGGGGAGAATTTAATGTTCAGCATGGGTATGGGTTTTAGGGTGCCAGGGGTAATTTTAAGGTTCAATGTGGGTATGGGTTTGGGGGGCAAGGGTGTAATTTTAGGGATCAGCGCGGGTATGAGTTTCTGGGCTTCAAGGGGGTGATTTTAGGGTCCAGAGTGGTAATGGGTTTTGGGGTGCCAGGGGGTAATTTTAGGGTTCAGGGTGGGTATGGGTTTTGGGGTGCCTGGGGGTAATTTTGGGGTTCAGGGTGGTAATGGATTTGGGGGGGCAAGGGTGTAATTTTAGGGATCAGTGCGGGTATGGGTTTTGGGGAGCCAGAGGTAATTTTAGGGTTCAGGGTGGGTATGGGTTTTGGGGGGTAAGGGTGTAATTTTAGGGATCGGCGTGGGTTTGGGGTTCTAGGTGGATGATTTCAGGGTTCAGGGTGGTAATGGGTTTTGGGTTGCGAGGGGGTAATTTTAGGGTTGCATGTTTTCTCCACTTGACCTGAGCATTAATCGATCCCGTTTATCTGACATTTTAGCCCCGCCCCATTGATTAACATTAGCCACGCCCCTTCATTTGCCATGTTAGCCCCCCCCGAAATTAAGACCTAGTTGCGCCCCTGGTATTGGTTATGTTTATTGTGAATTCCTTCCCTGGGGAAGTCTTTCAATTGTATAATGACTCGTTATACTTTCAGTGTTTGCTTTGTGATATTTCAAAAGATTGGGACATTGTAATAATTAATTTTTATAACAGTTCTTTTGATGGGACGGCTCCTCATGTGGTTGCTGCTCTAGAGGCAGCTACAGTACTGATTATGGAAGAACATCGGAAACCAATGGAGATCCTTAGGGCAGGGGATTTCAATGCACATTGTTGTCCAATACTTACAAAACCAGTATGTGGTTTAACAGACAACAAGGATGATCAACTGGTGCATTTTAAGCACTATGATTATGGAAACACCGTAAATAATTCTATGGTTATATATAACCTCAAGATGGTAAACGAGCTAAGGGAGATTGGATGCCTGGCCCGACCTTTCAGGGTAGGGATTGTTCCACCACAATTGATTATATTTTTAGCTCGGATAATGTTGGCATTAAAGGAAAGTCGTAGAGTCAAGGCCACTAGACTAGATGGGGTTCCTGCGGATATGTATCTGGAATGTCAGGACCTGTGGGACAACTATTAGCAAGGGTGGGAACCTCGTTGACGTGGAAAAAATCAATTATTGTCCCCGTTTATAAAAAAGGGGAGCGGTCAATTCTCAAGAACTATAGACCAATTTCTCTTTTGAATACCACCATCAAGATCATGAGATGCATCCTGCTTCATAGATTAGAAGTTTGGGCAACTACTAATAATATTTTGTAGACACCCAATATGGTTTCAAAAAGGGGATGGGGACAATAGACCAATGTATAAACTTGAGGTACTTTGTTCATGGCATTCATGGACTTAACTGCAGATTTTGATTGTGTTTCTCATTCAAAGGTGTGGATTATCACGATAGAGATGGGTATTGAGGAGGACATCATATGTTTGTTAGACAATTGTATTCAGAGACTAAAGCATGAGCATGTGTTTGTTATGGAAGGAATGGTGAGTGCACAGATCTGTTTAGTATTGAGCGAGTTGTGAGGCAATGATGTGTTTTTGCCCCGTCCTCTTTTCTCTGTACATGAAAATAATCAAAACTGCTGATACCCCTTATGTGGGAACTCTTCCACTGCCGATCCTTCTATATAGGGATGATGCCGATTTAGTTGCAAGAACTGGGAGGGCGTTGCAGGGCTTAATGGATGACTATATTTGCTGTATGAGGGACCTAGACTTGCGAGTCAATAAAAGTAACATTTTTATTATGAACTGCGGGGAGAGACCCAAGATAAGACCTTCATTTACATTAACAACATCGGGGTAGCTGAGCTGGAGACCATTTCTTATTTAGGTCTCCTTTTTGATGCCAAATACAAGTGCAACACTGTGGTTTCTAATAGACAGGCTGTGTTTGAAAAAACTTAGTAGGGACATAGAGTTTTTGTAAGAAGCTGGGAACCAAACTTGTGAAGGTGCGGTTGACTATTTATACAGCAGTCAGTGTCTACTGTCACATATGGAATTTGGGGTATCGTTGATAGCTATTATATACACTGGGTGAAAACTCTTTTCTAAAAAAAACCTTAGCGGTTCAGCGTGGCTGTTTAAATTCTATGTGTCACGAGGAGCTTGGTATCCCTTTTATAGGAGATAAAATTAAATTAGTCCCACTTTTGGCCTGGCGATCTATTGCGGTGAGGAATTCTGTCCCACTAAATTGACTTGTTATTGAGGATGGTTTAAAACTGCATGCAGCCCTTGAGATACCCTTGCTACTCTATGTTAAAACAGCCCTGGGGGGCGTGTCTTGCATGGCGAGGTGAGCAGACGCGCACTGTTGGAGCTCCCGCCGTTCCCAGAATCTGTAAGCGATTAAAGCGGAGTCAGAGGGCTTTCAACACACCCCCGGAGCCTGCTGGTGGGGGCTGCTGGCCTCGGAGCGGGGTCCGGTCGAGAGAGCTGATGGGAGAGCGGAGAAAGAGACCTCCTTAGCGGCGCTGACCGGGGATCGGAGTGGTGCCCGCCATCTTGGAGCTCCGGCCTGCCACTGACATCACCCTGGTCGACCGGGAGGTGAGCGCGAGCCTGAGAGCGCTGCTGATGCACTCCCGGAGGGCCCCCGGAGTGCCGCACTGCTGACCAGTTGCGGCTGACTCTCTCCCTGTCCCGGTGAGCAGCGGACGAGCGGAGGTGCTGGGTCCCCGCTGCGGATCGGACGAGGAGACTCCGCCATTTTGTGGTGCCTGACGGTCCGAGATTGCGGCCCGGGTGCCGGGCTCTGAGCGCTGTGGGCACCCCTGCAATTGCAGTCCTGGAGTGCGGACCACGGGAGTCCTGTCGGCGGCTCATCTGTGCAGCGGGTGCAGCGGAGTGGCAGCAGATACTCCACCGGACACTGTGCCCGCCATCTTGAGCATCGTGAAAGAGGCCTGCGCGCGCTGTGGGTCTCTGGAGCCCTCGGAGCGCTGCGGGGCGGGTGCATGAGGTCGCCTCTGTGAGCGGCCGCAGAAGCTCTCGACAGACGGCGAGGACTGGGGCCCTGGACAGCGCTGACCCTGGTCAAACTGTGTGTTGTTGCCGGCCCGTCCCCCCCCCCACCCGGCACCGTCCTGGCTCGGCCGGCTACAGTGAAGGAGCGGAGTCCCCTGGGAGGCGATCTGGCGAGGTGTGAGGTCCTGATGCCCACAGGTGAGCGGTAGCGTCCCGGGGGTGAGGCAGAGGAGATCGGAGCAGTCCGTCATCTTTTGACTCCTGTGAGGTAGGCCTTGGGAGGCTTGCTGTCCTATGCGGGCCCTCTAAACACCGTGACCCGCCATCTTGTGCGCTGCGGAGGAGGCCTGTGCGCGCTGTGGGTCTCTAGGGCCCTTGGAGCGCTGCGGGTCAGGTGCATGGTGCCGCCTCTGTGAGCGGCGGCAGAGGCTCTCGACGGACGGCGAGGACTGAGGCCCTGGTCGGCGCCGGCCCTGGTCGAACTGTGTGCTGGTGCTGGCCCGTTCCCCCCCTACCCCCCCCGGCGCCGTTCTGGCTCTGCCGGCAGCAGTGGACGAGTGGAGCCCCCCGAGAAGCGATCTGGCGAGGTGAGAGGTCCTGACGCCCACAGGTGAGCGGTGTCATCCCGGGGGTGTGGCAGAGGCGTCTTGAGCAGTCCGTCATCTTTGGACTCCTGTGATATAGGCCTTGGGAGGCCTGCTGTCCTATGCAGGGCCCTCTGAGGACCTGAGGGGGAGATCTCTTTCCCGCTTTCTCTTCGGCCCCTGGTTGTGGAGTCCCCCGGTCCCGGGGGTGACTGAGTTGCACCCTCACCCCTCGGGGGAGTCATTAGCTGAGGCACCCTGGGCCTAAGCGGACCGGTCCCTAGACTGCCTTCTTGAAGTGCTCTTTCTGGCCCGGTGTGGGGCGGCCGGGTGTGATACAGTGTTGAGTGGTGGGGCGGCTGGCTGCTCACCCCCTGGAACATGATAAACTGCTGTGGAGGGCCCTCCTGGAGGCCTGGACCTTTGCTTTGTGGGTGGTGGGTCCTGCACTGGTGTGAGACCAGAATCTTTAGTGTGAGTAGGGGGGGCCTTGTTATATCCCTTGTCTAGCCTGCGAAGGGCCGACCTCCTCCCCTAATCAGCGGGAGAGTTGCCTGCATTGCCGGCTCGGACGGACCTACAGAGATGATACACTCCAACAAAGGCGGCAAGGCCGACTCGGCAGCAACCCCCAAGGACAATACGGTTGTGGCCATGTGGGGCAAAGCGGGGGCACCTGCGGCGGATGAAGGCCCATCCAGGGGTGCGGAAAGCTGTCCGCCGGTCACTCAAGCGTTCATGCCCTCCTTCATGGTTGAGTTGAAAGCGGAGATAGGTTCCTTGCGATCCGAGGTTCACAGCTGTGTGAAAGAGCTTCGGAAGGAGGTGACGGATTTTGGAGACCGGGTTGATGGACTGGAACGGAGAATGGATACGCGAACGGAAGATCGTGAACAATTGTGGCAGCGCCTGGCGGCCCTCGCGGAGCAGAACATCGAGCTCCAGGTGAAGCAGGAGGACTTGGAGGATAGAAGTCGGCGCAACAATCTCCGCATTCGGGGCATTCCGTTGGGAGAAGAAGGGGACATCATGGGCTATGTGGCGCAGCTTCTGCACGAGGTTTGGGGAGGCGAGAACGCTTCACCCCCAACGTTGGACCGAGCACATCGGGTGGCCGCCCCGGCTAGGGGGGGTCGGGACTCCTGCCGGATATCCTGACCAGGGTCCACTTTTTCACTGAAAAGGAGGCGATCTGGAAGAATGCCCGTGACAACCCGGATCTGCGATACAACGGCCATAAGATTCAAATTTTCCAGGACCTGGCTCCCAACACCCTTAAGCGGCGCCGGTGACTGAGAAGCTGCGAAGCCTGGGCATTACTTACCAATGGGAACACCCCTTCGCACTTATTTTTGAGTGGGAATCGAAGCGCAGATCAGTGAGATCATACAAAGAGGCGGCGCAGCTCCTTCGTCTGGCAACGACTCCTCCGTCGAGCCCGTCTCAGCCCCGCAGGCAGAAGAGAACACCGGCGGGACCAGATTGGACCACGGTACAACGGCATCGTCGCACCCCCCCTGCAGAAGGGTTCTCCCCCACTCGGGCCAAGCAAGACATTATAGCCCACATACGGTCCCTGGAGGGGGATAAGGCAGAACTTGACGAGGGCCCCTTCACATCTTGATCAATGGCCTGTATCTTTCTCTGCCCCTGATGCGGGGGGGGGATATGCCCCTGAACATGTCGGGCTCTAAGTGGGGAGGTACAGGGAGACTCCTTAATTCCACCCCTGACTCCGACTTTGTGGGCGGCGGGGACGGTGGGGGCTCCCTAGCGGGATTCCCTTTGAGACCGTCACACCCCCCTCTGTGTAATTGACCTACCCCTTAGGGAGTGACATCCCAGAGAGCGTCCGAACCTGTGGGTGTAGGATGCCGTGTAACGGGGTCAGTGTCCTGCGGCCCAGTTGGCCGCGATTGTTTTCTCCTGATGGATGGCCCTTGTGACTCTTCGTACCCTTCCTATCTCTTTCTACCTTTCTTGGTTTCTTGCTGCTCTTTTCCTCTCTTTTCCTTTCTTCTTATGGGGACCTGGGGAGGGGAGGTGGACTACGGGTGGGGGGTGAGGATGTACGGCCCTGGATTAGAGGGGGCTGCACTGCGAATGGTATGGTTGATGTGTGGATCATGATCGCTCATGTGATATCTTGGCATGGCTATGAATGTGGCTAGCTCTATGAAGGTCATGACCCTCAACGTGAAGGGTCTTAATTCGCCCAACAAGCGCAAACAGGTCTGGCACTATCTCCTGCGTCACAATCCGGATATCATCTTCTTGCAGGAGACCCACCTCCTACAGGCTGACACTGGGCGTATGGCTCACCCTCGGTACCCTCTTCAGTTATGGGCAGCGGCGGATACGAAAACAGCAGGAGTAGCGATTTTGTGCAGGGCTGGCATCAGGCGGGGGGAGGGCAGGCCCTTCCGAAGTGGCGATGGCCGCTTTCTCAGGGTGAGTGTTGAGGTGGAACGTCGCCGATTAACCTTGTGTAATGTATACGCCCCCAACCAGGCTCAGGATCGCTTCCTCCGGGACCTCCTGCGGGATCAGATACCACAGGGCAGCCCTTCACTGATTCTGGGGGGGGATTTGAACATGGTGTGGTGCCCAAAGATGGATTGGAGCGAGGGCTCCTTCAGTGGGGCTGGAGCAATATCTCTGGCTCTTCGCAGGCAGATTGGGGACTTAGGGCTGTTCGATGCGTGGCGCTATTTCTCACCGGATAAACGAGAGTACTCATTTTACTCGAGTGCTCACCGCTCCTACTCTCGCATCGACTATGTGTTTGTGTCGCACGACCTCGTCCGGGATGTGAGGGGAGTGGAGATGTCAGACATCTCAATCTCAGACCACGCTCATGTGGAACTGCTCCTTCGGGAACCGGGTGCGGGCCCTCCCCGAGAACGGAGATGGTACTTGCCGCCAAGTATCCTCCGGGATACAGTAAATGTTGAGGACATCCGTGAGGCCATTACCTTCTATTTTGAGAACAATGAGTTACCTGAGACGCCCTTCCCAGTGGTCTGGGACGCCTTTAAGGCCACGATCCGTGGCCATATTACATTCCTTGTCATTGCGAGAACGCGAGAGGCGCGAGCGGTGGAGGATGGCCTAGTGGAGGACCTAAAGAAGGCAGAGGCGCAAGATCAGGGCAGCACTACTCTACAAACGAGACGACACCTGGCGAATCTTTGAGGCCAACTGCGGTTGTTGCATGCGAATAGGGCGGAAGGCTCCCTTTTGGCTTTAAAACAGACACATTTTGAGGGGGGAGACAAGGTTGGGAGACTCTTAGCGAGGAGACAGCGGGTCAGAGCTGCTAAGTCTCATATAGCGAATGTACAGCTACCAAATGGGTCCAGGGCTACGGCGGCTACGGATAAATGCCAGGCTTTCCGGGATTACTATGCTTCACGTTACGCTGCGGAGACGCCGCCTCCTGAAGTGGTGGAGGAAGTCTTGGAGCAGTATGGGGGGACGGCATTGCACCCCCTATTTGCGGAACTCCTGGAGGAGTCGATAACACTGGAGGAGGTGACCTTGGCTCTTCGTGGGCTTCACCTGGGGAAAACGCCGGGTCCAGACGGGCTTCCGCTCTCCTTCTATCGCATATTTCAGGCTCAGCTGGGGCCTTACCTTCTCCGGCTCTTCAACTCTTTCACGGACGAACTGGGTCCCTCTCCGGATATGGGAATGGCAGAAATTGCCTTAGTCTTGAAACCTGGGAAAGACCTCACATTATGTTCGTCATACCGCCCGATAGCTCTACTAAACACCGATTTTACACCAAAGTGCTGGCGAAGCGACTGGACCCTCATATGCCTGACCTGATTGACCCAGATCAGGTGGGATTCATACGCGGTCGTCAGGGAGCTGATAACGTGCGGAGGGTGGCTCATCTGGTGGGGAAGGCACACCACTGGCAGATCCCGGCCTGCCTCCTCTCATTGGATGCTGAAAAAGCGTTTGACCGGGTGGACTGGTCGTTCCTCCGGTCGGGCCTCTGTAGGATGGGCCTTGGCCCAAAGATGATCACTAGAATTATGGCGCCCTATGTTGCGCCAAAGGCCAGGGTCCGCGTGAATGGACAGCTAACGGAACCGTTTAGTATAGGGAGAGGGATCAGGCAGGGCTGCCCACTCTCGCCTTTACTGTTTGCCCTGGCGATTGAACCTCTGGCGGATATGATCCGTCGTGCTCCGGACATTCATGGCATCCCACTGGGGGAACAGGACCATAAAGTGGCGCTCTATGCGGACAATCTCATTCTTACCCTCAGTAAGCCTCGAGAGTCCTTACCTGCGGTCCATCCTACGCTTTGCCTCTTTGAGCGTGCCTCTGGCCTGAAAATTAATCACAGCAAGTCCTGGGCACTCAACCTTACAATCCCCAAATCCGAAGTTCCCCCACTGGAGCAGATCTGCCCGTATCGCTGGACAGAACACCACATTCGATATCTCGGCTTACTCCTGACTCCTTCATTAGATTGTTGGTCGCAAGTTAATTGGAAGGATTGTCGCAGGTCGGTCCTTGACGACCTGCGGAGATGGAAATCGCTGATACCATCATGGCTGGGTAGACTCAATGCGGTAAAGATGTCCATCCTGCCCAAACCTCTTTACTTGTTTCAGTGTCTACCTACACCCATCCCCTTACATAGTATCCGGAGTTTGCAGAGAGAGCTAACCAGCTTCATCTGGGGGAGGAAGCGACCACGCTTCTCCCAGGCACTCCTTATGGCACCGCGAGACCGCGGAGGGCTGGCATGTCCCAACTTGGTGGATTATTATTGGGCCGCCCATTTACGCTTCCTGATTGAGTGGGGCACCAGAGAAAGTGAAAAGGGGAGGCTCCACATGGATAGGGCGGTAACAGGTCATACCATCTGGGACTTGACGTGGAACCATAAGACAGGGCGATCCCCGAGCGCCTACTTGGCGATGCCCACTAAAACAGTATTGGAAATATGGGACAGAGTGGCGGTGCGTAGAGGTCTCACGACTTTTCCCTCGCCACACACCCCTATTGAGGGGAACCCGTGGTTTCCGCCGGCCTTCCGTACTAGAGCCTTTCGTGGGTGGTCTCAGGGTGATTGCAGGGTCCTTACAGACCTCTTTGACGGGGGCACCCTGAAGTCTTTTGCTCATTGCAGGGAGGAATTTCGACTCCCGCCTGAAGCCGAGATGCAATATATCCAGTTGCGACACTGGGCCCTGACAGATGCAACATATCCCGGGGCCACCCGAGATTTTACCCAGTTCGAGAGACTAGCCCGTTCTTGTACTGAAACAAAGGGCTTGATCTCCAAGATATACCAGATTCTGCAGCACCCTCAGGTGCCACCTTCGTAGGTCTATCAACAGTGGTGGCACACAATGTTAGGAGCCGATATTACACCGGCGCAGTGGCTTCGTCTGTGGCGAGATATTCCTAGAGTATATCGTAGTATACCACAACAAGAAAACGCATATAAAATAATGACCCAGTGGTACTACACGCCCCAGCGCTTACATAAAATGTTCCCAACCTCTTCTCCTGACTGCTGGAGATGTCAGGCTGCACCTGGGGATTTCCTACATGTTAGAAAGGCGACCCCGGGGGAGGCAGAAGATCTCTGACTGACCACCCCTAGGTCCACCTCTCCGTTAAGAAGTAGCCGAGCGTTACTGAGAGGCCTCCTGGGTGAGGGCCCTCTCCGAGGATCGCACAGCAGAGTAACCACACACCACAAATGGACACCACACCAGAGGTCGAGTTCGTAAGCTTTATCAGGAGGTAAAGGCCGCTGTTTCCCAGCGATATGTACAAGTAGACCGAGGGGTCTGTAAAGTCTTGAAAAAGCGGGGTCAGGGGAGCTGGACAGTCTCGGTTAGGGTGTATGAAGGGATACCCTGCGCACAGCTCTCAATCCTCGAGCCGGGGGTTCCGAGAGGTTGAGCCGCGACAGTGCCAGCAGGCTCCCAAGATGGTTCGGCAAAAGGTGGGCCGCGGCAGCGCCAGCAGGCTCCCAAGATGGTTCGGCAAAAGGTGGGCCGCGACAGCGCCAGCAGGCTCTCAAAATGGTTCGGCAAAGGGTGGGCCGCGGCAGCGCCAGCAGGCTCTCAAGATGGTTCAGCAAAGGTGGGCCGCGGCAGCGCCAGCAGGCTCTCAAGGTCTCTTCAGGTTACAGGCAATGAGTTCTTCTGGTGTCGGCCGTGACAGCGTCAGCAGGGCTTTCCAGTCCAGGATACAACTGACGCCCTAATCCAGGGCTGGCCCAGATATAGGACTGGAGTCCTTTGATGTCCGGACCCTCGCGCCTGGGGGTCAGAGGGGCCGGGATGATGGTGTCCAGACACCCAGCAGGGGGGTGGAGCCAGCGCCCAGGGAGGCCGGAGGGCGATCGAAACCAGGCGTCCGGGGACGGCTGGAGGGCCATCGAAACACCCTTTCCTCCGGGATCTGTTGAGTGGCCACTCGATCACCTGGGTGGATCTTGGTGCCTCGATGTCTGGGCGGTGCTGAGGCCTGGGCCGGGACCGAGGCCACGTGGTCGTGGCGTGGTGGGCCCAAGATGGAGTCGGGCGCAGCCTCGTGCTTCGGTCGTGAGGGGCCCACGCTGGAGCCAGGTCGGTAGTGGGGGTCCGGGATGGTGGCCGGACCAGCAATGTTGGGGCGTGCAGTGTCGGGCAAAAGGGCTGCCCGATGCTGGGTGGAGGGCCGATGTCGTCCTAGACCCACCATGCGGGAGGGGTAGGACCACGCCATGAGGCCGGGTCCAACACGCGTCCCCCCCAGCTGAAGGCAGGGGAGAGTCACCCATCTTCTTTGGGATTCTCCTCGCCGAGGCGGAAGAATCTGGAGAGGCCGTCAGCATTGGCGTGGTCGTTGCCGGGGCGATGCTCCACAGTGAAGTCCATCCCTTGCAGGGAGATGGACCATCGCAACAGTTTCGGGTTCTCACCCCGCATCTGCATCAACCACCGCAGGGGCCGGTGGTCGGTCTGGACCCGGAAGTGGGTGCCGAAGAGGTAGGGCCGGAGCTTCTTTAGGGCCCACACGACGGCGAAGGCTTCCCTCTCGATGGTGCTCCATCGTTGTTCTCTGGCCAGCAGCCGCCGGCTGATGAAGGCAACGGGAAGGTCGACTCCCTCAGGGTTTACTTGGGATAGGACCGCCCCAATGCCGTGCTCCGAGGCGTCGGTTTGGACCACAAACTCTCGGCTGTAGTCGGGGGCCTGGAGCACCGGGGCGGTGCACATGGCAGTTTTTAGAGTCTCGAAGGCTGCTTGGCACTCTGGGGTCCAGCACACCTTCTGGGGTAGCTTCTTGGAGGTCAGTTCTGTGAGGGGCCCCACAATGCTTCCATAGTCTTTGATGAAGCGCCAATGGTATCCTGTGAGCCCCAGGAAGGCTCGGACGGCTGTTTGGGTGATTGGGGGCTCCCAGGCCCGGATGGCGTCAATCTTTGGCTGGAGGGGAGCCACCCGGCCGCTTCCCACCTGGTGTCCCAGATACGTCACGGACCCTTGGCCGATCTGGCACTTGCTGGCCTTTATGGTTAGTCCGGCCCGTCGGAGGGCCGACAGGACCTCCCGGAGGTGGGTCAGGTGGGCATCCCAGCGGAGGCTGTACAGTGCAATGTCGTCTAGGTAGGCGGCACTGAACTCTTCTAGCCCGGCCAGCACTCTATTCACGAGTCTCTGGAAGGTGGCCGGGGCGTTTTTTATGCCGAAGGGCATCACCTTGAAGTGGTAGTGGCCATCAGGGGTCGAGAAGGCTGATCGCTCTTGCGCCCCAGGGGTGAGGCCGATCTGCCAATATCCGGCCGTGAGATCGAAGGTGCTGAGATACTTTGCGGCCCCCAGGCGATCGATCAGTTCATCCGCCGGGGGGATGGGATGGGATGGGCGTCGGTCCTGGTGACGGCATTCAGCCCCCGGTAGTCAACACAGAACCGGAGCTCCGGGGGCGTGCCAGGGGCGGCGGCTTTAGGGACCAGTACAACTGGGCTGGCCCACGGACTGTCGGAGGGTTCGACTACCCCCAGCGCTAGCATCTTGGCCACCTCGGACTGGATGCAGGCCCGAACTCGATCGGGCACTCGGAAAGCTCGGTGTCTTACAGGCGGGCTGTCTCCGGTGTCTACATCGTGGACACACCACCGGGTGACTCCAGGGGTGAGGGAAAACAGATCTGCGAACTGCCCCAGCAGCTGCCGGCAGTCATGGTGCTGCTCCGGGGTCAGGGTGGAGGAGAGCATGACCCCTTCGATGGAGCCGTCCTTCTCAGTGGTGCTCATGAGATCTGGCAGTGGTTCGGAGTCGTCTTCAGCTCCTTCATCGGTCGCTAACAGCAGGCTTAGTTCAGTGCGGGCAAAGTGCGGCTTGAGCCGGTTAGCGTGTAGAACCCGGAGGGGGTTCCTGGGGGACTCCATGTCCACCAGATAGGTGACGGGACTCTTGCGCTCCACCACTCTGAAGGGCCCTGTCCAATTGTCTTGGAGGGCACAAGGTTCAACCGGGGACATGACCCAGACCTGCTGGCCCGGTTCGAATTCGATGGACGAGGCGTTCTGGTCATACCAGCGTTTCATCTCCTCCTGACTGGCTTCAAGGTTGGCTTCGGCAAGTTCCCGGAACTTCCGAGTCTGGTTGCGGAGGGTCAGGAGGTACTGATAGACATCTGGTGGAGCACCTCGGGCAGCCGTCTCCCAGCCTTCTTTGACCAGGCTGAGGGGGCCCCGGACCGGGTGCCCATACAATAGTTCGAAGGGGCTGAACCCCAGGGACTTCTGGGGTACTTCGCGGTACACAAACAGGAGGCAAGGCAGCAGAACATCCCATTTGCGTCGTAGGGGCTCCTCGAGGCCCTTGATCATTCCCTTCAGTATTCGGTTAAACCGCTCCACAAGTCCATTTCCTTGGGGGTGATACGGGGTGGTGAACCTATATGTGACCCCGCACTGTTGCCACAGGGATCGCATATACTTGGAAATAAAGTTTGTGCCCCGATCACTCACGACTTCTCGGGGGAAGCCGACTCTGGAGAAGATCCCCATTAGGGCTCGGCCTACTACTGGGGCCGTGATGGTTCGGAGGGGGATGGCTTCCGGATATCGGGTGGCATGGTCCACCAGCACGAGGATGAAGCGGTGTCCTTGAGGGGTGCGGGGGTCCAGGGGCCCCACGATGTCTATCCCCACTCGCTCGAAGGGGGTGGTGACCACGGGAAACGGCTGGAGCGGGGCTTTGACTTTCCCCCCGCTCTTCCCGCTGGCTTGACAGGTCGGGCAGGATCTGCAGTGATTGTGCACATCGTTGCGCATTCTTGGCCAGTAGAAATGAGTCACCAGGCGGCTGTAAGTTTTGTCCTGCCCCAGGTGCCCGGCGAGGGGCACATCATGTGCTAAGTTCAAGAGGAAGTCTCGGAATCGGAGGGGGACGACCAGCACCCGGCTGGCCCCTAGTTCGGCAATCTTCTGTTCACTGTAGAGAAGGTCGTTGTCCCAATAGACCCAGTGGGACCCCGCAGGGCCTCCAGCGGCTTGAGTGGCGGCTTGTCGTCGAATTCCCTCGAGGGAGGGACAGGTGCTCTGTTCTTGTCGGAATTGTTCGCGGGTGGGGCCACCTTCTTGGCGCCATTGAGCTAGTTCTGGAAGGTGGCCGAGCTCGGTGATTTCCTCATGGCTGGGCCCCGGGGGGCCGGGTTCAGGGTCGGTATCCTCAGGGACGGCGGGCGGTGGAGGTGCGGGCCACTCCGGCTCCTCGATCGGGGCTTCCTCCGTGGGGGGGGAGGCCCGGGCGGACATGGAGCGGGTGGTCGCACAAACCCACTCGGGAAGGCCTAGCATCCCCAGATGCTCTCTCCGCTCTACGCCGGCCCAGAGGGAACTCTCCAGGTCGTTCCCGAGGAGGCAGTCCACGGGGGAATCGTCTCGGACAGTCACTTTCAGCATGCCCGACACCCCTCCCCATTCGAAGGGGATGCGGGCCATCTGGCACAAACTTTCAGAGTTGTCAGCCGACCGCACTGGGCACAAGACGTTGGGGAGAATTTGTTCTGGTGTCACCAAGTGGCAGCGGACCGCCGTCACGCTGGCTCCAGGGTCCCGGAGGGCTTCGGCCCGGCGTCCATTGATGGTGACCCATTGGCGGTATTTCTGGGTGTTACCTGGGATCGGGTCTCGGGGGATCATGTCTCGATCACCCAGGCATGCTAAGATCATGGCTGCAGGCTCCCACTCGGCCTGCTCGGTGTCGTCGCCCTCTTCTTCGCCTCCCTCTGCACTCAGGGCGGCGGCCGCGATCTGGCGGCTCGGGGGACCGGTGGTGCCGGGTCGCTGGTTCATCGGGCAGAGAGGGTCGTTCGCATAATGGCCCTGTCGCTGGCATCTGTGGCACGTAACATTCGGGCGGGGCCCGGGCCTGGCTGGGGGGCCTCCCCTCCAACCCAGGGATGGCGACGGGGAGGTAGGGGATGACCCCGCGGGGGTGTCTCGGCCCCTGCTCTGGCCTCCTCCGCCGCCTCGGGGTCGGTGGTTCCCCGGGGATCCCCGGCCGTAGTCTCCCATCGGACTCCGGGGAACTCGGTTGCTCACCCATCTATCCGCCTCAACAGCGAGTTTTCGTGGCTCTGTCAATTTGCTGTCGAGGAGGTGCTGCCGGAGTTCGACGAAGCAATTATTGGAAAGATGCTCCCATAGGATGAGGTTGACCAACTGCTGGTAGGTGGTGACCTGGCAGCCTCTGATCCACCCTTCGAAGGCTCTGCTGTAAAAGTTCACGTACTCCACCCAAGTGGTACCGGGGATTTTTTTACAGTCTCGAAATCGCTGCCGGTACATTTCGGGGGTGAGTCCGTAGCGAGTGAGGAGGGCGGTCTTCATGTGTTCGTACGAGGTCATCTCGGCGTCGGGAGCTCTAGCAGGGCGTCTCTCCCCTCGTTGATGAACTTTCCCCATAAGCCGGCGCCCCAGTCTTTGAGGGGTACTCGATGGGCAGTCATGGCGACCTCGTAGGCTTTGAACCACTGTTGGATGTCGTCGTTCTTATAGTATTCTTTGACGACCTCCTTGGGTATGTGCACCTTCGTGTCCCCCGGCGGGGGTGAGGCCTTACCCCCGGCGGTGCCGGTTTCTGTTGTCTTGGCCTTGATTGCCAGTTCTTTGAGGCCGCGCTCATGCTCGAGCACGAGTTTCTTTTCTTCGAGGTCTCGTTGTCTTCTCCTTTCCTCTAGGTCTCCTTCCAGCCGTAGTTGCTCGAGGGCTAATTTCCTTTCTGCCAGCTGTATCTCTCCTTCTTGTCGGAGTCGGGCGAGCTCCAACTCGTGGAGCCGGTTCCTCTCTCGTTCTCGGGCGTCTCCGTGGGGGAGGCCCGTGTCTAGGTCTGCGGTTCTTTCCCCCGCTGGGTTCGCGTCGGTCTCTGGGCGTCCATTCGGGCCCGGGTTATCTTCATTCTGGGGCGGCGCGTTATCGGCGTCCGCCCAGGCTTGCAGGGCTGATTTAAAATCTTCTTTGGTGTTGAGGCCCGTGGTAGCAATGCCTAGGTCCTTGCAAAATTGTTTTAATTCCTTCTGGCTGTAATCTTCCATCTTTTCTTTCTGGAATTCCGCTGTCGGTCTGGTTTCCTGAGTAGTCATGGTCGCGGGTGTTTTTCTCGGTAGTGAGTGAATTACTCTCTGTACGATCTGCGTCGGCTCGGATCCCGTCGCCTGCCACCAATGTTAGAAAGGCGACCCCGGGGGAGGCAGAAGATGTCTGACTGACCACCCCTAGGTCCACCTCTCCGTTAAGAAGTAGCCGAGCGTTACTGAGAGGCCTCCTGGGTGAGGGCCCTCTCCGAGGATCGCACAGCAGAGTAACCACACACCACAAATGGACACCACACCAGAGGTCGAGTTCGTAAGCTTTATCAGGAGGTAAAGGCCACTGGTTCCCAGCGATATGTACAAGTAGACCGAGGGGTCTGTGAAGTCTTGAAAAAGGGGGGTCAGGGGAGCGGGACAGTCTCGGTTAGGGTGTATGAAGGGATACCCTGCGCACAGCTCTCAATCCTCGAGCCGGGGGTTCCGAGAGGTTGAGCCGCGGCAGCGCCAGCAGGCTCCCAAGATGGTTCGGCAAAAGGTGGGCCGCGGCAGCGCCAGCAGGCTCCCAAGATGGTTCGGCAAAAGGTGGGCCGCGGCAGCGCCAGCAGGCTCTCAAGATGGTTCGGCAAAGGGTGGCCGCGGCAGCGCCAGCAGGCTCTCAAGATGGTTCGGCAAAAGGTGGGCCGCGGCAGCGCCAGCAGGCTCCCAAGATGGTTCGGCAAAAGGTGGGCCGCGGCAGCACCAGCAGGCTCTCAAGATGGTTCGGCAAAAGGTGGGCTGCGGCAGCGCCAGCAGGCTCTCAAGATGGTTCGGCAAAAGGTGGGCCGCGGCAGCGCCAGCAGGCTCTCAAGATGGTTCAGCAAAGGTGGGCCGCGGCAGCGCCAGCAGGCTCTCAAGGTCTCTTCAGGTTACAGGCAATGAGTTCTTCTGGTGTCGGCCGTGACAGCGTCAGCAGGGCTTTCCAGTCCAGGATACAACTGACGTCCTAATCCAGGGCTGGCCCAGATATAGGACTGGAGTCCTTTGATGTCCGGACCCTCGCGCCTGGGGGTCAGAGGGGCCGGGATGATGGTGTCCAGACACCCAGCAGGGGGGTGGAGCCAGCGCCCAGGGAGGCCGGAGGGCGATCAAAACCAGGCGTCCGGGGACGGCTGGAGGGCAATCAAAACACCCTTTCCTCCGGGATCTGTCGAGTGGCCACTCGACCACCTGGGTGGATCTTGGTGCCTCGATGTCTGGGCGGTGCTGAGGCCTGGGCCGGGACCGAGGCCACGTGGTCGTGGCGTGGTGGGCCCAAGATGGAGTCGGGCGCAGCCTCGTGCTTCGGTCGTGAGGGGCCCACGCTGGAGCCAGGTCGGTAGTGGGGGTCCGGGATGGTGGCCGGACCAGCAATGTTGGGGCGTGCAGTGTCGGGCAAAAGGGCTGCCCGATGCTGGGTGGAGGGCCGATGTCGTCCTGGACCCACCATGCGGGAGGGGTAGGACCACGCCATGAGGCCGGGTCCAACACTACATATCTGGTGGACCTGCCCCTTGATCACCGTCTTCTGGAAGGAGGTCCTGAGTCACATTAAGGGGGTCCTGGGGTTTCCTCTGCCTGATGCCGCTAGTACACTGTTGCTGGGAGTCAAACCTGCAAATTTGTTAGCATTGACCCGGAGTGATTGGACCATAGCGCTACAAATGCTGGGCTCTGCCAGACAACTTATTGCTTTATACTGAAAGAAAACGGAGGCGCCCCCCATTGCTGCGTGGTTTGTGAGACTCTGGCATGTCCTTACCATTGAATTACTCTCAGCTAGACTGCAGTCTCGCAACACACGCTTCAAGGCGGTATGGCAACCTTTGGTGTCCTATTTGTGCAAAACAGAACATGCGCGAAACATGCCCCCTAAACTTAGGGCGCTACATTTAGTGGATGACGCTGTGCTTCCCCCTACCTCACGCAGGTCTGTGGTACAATAGCCCTGGGGTCCGAACTGTGGCACACGGCGGATGTTCCTGTTGTAGGTGAGGCCAGTGAGGACTCGTACCCCTCTGGTCCCTTAGCTGCTCTCTAGGTCCTTTCTCTCCTCTTTTCTGATTCTTTCCTTTTCTTCTCTTCGGTTACCCTTTCTGTTCTGTTGCCTCCTTCTAGGCTCTTGGTTGTAATTTGGACCGCTCTGGTCCGGTAGTTCTATCAGTTCTAGTTCTTGGTCTGCACTCGGCCCTAGAGGCCAGGTTTTATTAGCAGTGACCTTTTGGCATGACAGAAAGATTTCTTTATTTTCAGACGAGGCCGGCCCAATTGGGTTGTAGGTGGAACGCTGTGTATAATGTTAGGAAGTATCCACAATTCTCATGTTATTTGACTGCTTTTCCTCTGATGCGGCCGGCCCCTGTGGCGTTGTAGGCTTATCGCTGTGTATATGTCACCTTTTTTTGCGTACTCCCAACTTAGGGGGTGAAATAAAAACAGACTTCAAATTAAAAAAAAACAGCCCTGGATCAGATTGGGCTATCAGATCTATTTACCTCACCCTCTTCCTGTAGGGGTTACCCTAAGGATAGGTTGATAAATAGGTTTCTGGCCAAGGTTATGTCAAATATAGTAGTGACTGAGAGACATAAGAAAACATTATCCTTTTGTAAGCTGGTTCCCACCCAGGAAGGTTCCTCAATTTTCTTTATCTTCTATTCAGAATCTGCAGCATTAACTAGATTTTGTTTTAATTACCTTCCCCTTATGGTGGGATACACATTAAACTACTATTCGATTTTAAAGCTTGCCCCCTGCCTCTGTGATAGTGAATCTATCCAAACAAATTTGCACATCGTGTTTTTCTGTTCTTTCTATAAGATTCCAAGGAAAAATAAGATTTTACCACTTTTTTAATTATTAAAATTTTGGCAGTGTAGGCCAACGCTACTGTTTCTCCAGCAGCTACACTGTCCTCTGGTATGTTCTTCCAAGTCAACCTTTATATGACAGATTTTGAAACTAAGAAGGAATGCAATTAGTAGTCAGGAGATAAGTCAGTTTGACACTTGTTAATCTCTACAAGTTGGCAGGTGTACGGATAGAAGGAATGGAGGGCAAACCTAATTGAATATGCACTGTTTGCTCAGTTTTACAGTGATCTTTATTAATCATTCCTTTGTATCATGATAACATGATCTACGATGACAATTGAATGAATTTTATACTTTTTATCTCGATTTTATGTTTGTGATGAATATGGAATGCATCTTATTCTCTTTCTTTTATCTTGAGCTGCGCTTTAATGCTGCAGTAATGCAGCATTAAATATATTTGATTAATTGAGAGACTAGGATAGGTTACTAAACCGAAAGGCCTAGGGCCTCTATGGTCAATGTCTATTATTACATTGCTTTTTGTTAGGTTCGGGGGAATCCTATCTCAACGACAGGAAATTATTTAATCATGTGAATCTATTAAAGTTTCAGTACTGGAGTAATATGCACAAACACTCCACCAGACAACTAAGAAAATATATTCCTTGCTATTTTATCTCAAAATTGTTCATTGGCTTGATCATATCCGAATAGATTTTCAGCTCATGCTTAATCCATGTTGTCAAAAGATCAATTCTCCAGTTTCCCACCAGGTTACTGGCTCTGCTTCAGAGTATTAGAGTATTTGTGCTAATTATGTGGGTGTTGTGGAGTTTTGGGGCCCTTAATACATTGCAATTTGTTCTCTTTGGAAAGCCTGTTAGTTTACAGTTTATACAACTCAGACTCTAAAGATAAGTCAAATCCTTTACTACAAAAGACCTGAGGTTGTTTTATGTTTTGGATTACAGTATGCCTAAAAAAATAAGAAATCAGATGGATTTTACTGTGAATCAAACAGCAATGCTTTCATAAGGTACAAACAATATTAACTGTAATCTTTTAAGTGCTTTATTTATGATACATTAGTATTTTCAATCTTTTATTTTACAGGGTGTACTCCTAAGGCACGGCTTCTACAATAGGTAAAGTAATCAAAATGAAACAAAACACTAGAAAAGGAAACTTTTCTTGATTTTACAGAACAAATATTTTGATTAATGATAGTATAGAATTTGATACTATTTCATTAAAAGTGAATATTTGAATGAAAGGGACCAATTATTGTTGAAGGTGTGAAATATATATTTTATTCCACAAGCCAATGGATAATATTTGATAATAAATAAAACATTATTCCTTCTGCGTTCTAAGCTATGAAACAGTGCAAGTGGTGAGTAAAATAGAGCCAGCCTCAAAATCCCAAGAACAGCATTGCTGCAAAGTAAGAACACTGACTCTTTTGCTGCAGTGGAGGAGACGAAGGACGCGAGGGACCACAATCCTAGTGTCAGAAGTAGGCTCAATTCAGGCTTTGGAGGAATCTTGAAACAAAAAAGAACACAGTGGATAAGATACAAATTGCTGTATGTTCACCGAAAACATACACTAGCCAATGAAAAACTCTTCAAACACAGTCGCTTGCTATAGGTTATTATGAACAAAATATTATGGCATGCTCTGAAAAAATATCAGTTCAGTTCAACATTATTCGGTTTCAGAAATATAAAACCATAAAAGTTATAAATACATCAAAATTCCATAAAATAGAGACCCAATTTATCAGTTATAATACATTCCACAACAACCCATGGTAACCTGTAACATAAGGTGCACAATTCGAGTACATGTAATCTTACCCTTGATTTAAAAGCACACCAGAAAAATTAACCAGTCCTAGTGCTTTTACTGAGGTATATATATCTTAAAAATGATCTTAAACCCAGACGCTTGTTAGCATTTAGTCAAGACAAGCCCTAGACTTCACCACAGATTTCAGATAACCAAAGACAAAGAAGATATATTCATCCTGCAGCAGTTGTAGATACGGGAGAACTGCGAGAGGCTACTTAAAATTCATCCTCTTTCAAATCGGAACAATAAAAAACTTCTGGGGAACCTCATAAAATTTACAAAACAATACAAAGTGTAGCAGATTTTGTGGAGACTCACCATCGCAGCCATAGGGTGCTAGTAACTGACCTCTACTGCTCCCCCTAGGTATGGCAAGCAGGAGGTGAAAGAGATCCAGGTGAAACCTGGTCAGTAAAAATGTTTCATAAATAGTAAAAAAAAACAGAAGATAAGGCTCAGCTAGTGATGTTGTCTTTAGCATTAGAAATTTACGGACACAAGGTTTTGACAGTTCCAGCTTCTCCCTCTCCAGTTTCCTTAGACTGCTAAAGGACTCCGTTATTATCCCCACATCTTTTTTGGTTATTAGTACAGGGCTGGTGTACAGTTCAACTCTTCCTAGCTTTTCAAAACTACTCTTGATGTATCTCAGCCATGGTATACTGAGCGCATGGTCAAGGGTCATACACTCTTTTAAAATTGTCTGGCTCAGCGTTAACCCCTGCCCCAACCAAATATTTATCCAGAATGTTAGGGGACGAAGTGCCAAGATGTTGCTTAAATATGGCACCCCTAGTTCTTCATGTACCACCATGTTGAACAAGCCAAGAGGAACACCCAATAAGCTGCAGTGTAGTTCCTATATCCCTGATAGGCTCTGCACATTGGAATAATATACACTATCGTTTTGACATAGGACTGAGGTCAGTATGTCTCTATCGAGTACATTAAACTTAATTACTTGTGTGTGCCAGCTAACTCAGAGATCATTAGAAACTTCTCGAATGAACAAGAAGGGATTAGTTTATGACAACCGCATAAACATGACAACTTTGTTTACCTTAGAATCGGAACAGTCTCAGAATTGTGGAAACAATAGATAACAGTTTCACTTAGTCAATCGTGCATGCTTCGTTTCAACAGAGTTACACAGAAATAGATAGACGGGCATTTCAATAAAAAGGGTTTATTGAACAGTCTTATTTCTCGTGCAAGAGATATGAACTGCTACAATCGTAAGACAGAATGCCAATTATAAAATGTACAGCGTTAGCAGTAAGATAAAATAATACTGCAATAGCATGGTTTGCTGCTATGACATATATTCATAAAAATACATACATAAATAACTCAGGCTAAAATGTGAATACTCATCTGGTGCTTCTAGCTAGTTCTACCCTAGTGTACCTAACGTAAGTGTAGTACGAGGTAAGAAGTAGGTCCTGTTTTTCTATAGTCTAGTTAAGCTATAGTTTAGATTGGTGTTGCCAAGATTTGCCAAAAGTCCCCCTAGGTTCTAGTCCACTCCATACCGTAGAATGAGAGAGGTTGGAATCTCTTTCCGGGTCTCGATCTCTAACACCCCGCAAGGGGAGTCAGAAACATTGGAGCTGGATTCTCTGCGAGGAGGATGAAAGCGTCTGGTCAGTGCGTCAATCGGGGACTCGATCTCCTTCGCCGTGGTGAGCTGCGTAGCTGAGCCATCCAAGTATACAGCTGGACCGTACCATGGTTTGCCATGACAAGTGAAGGTATATTTATACCTTGAAGGTGTTTCGGAATGCCAGTATTGACGTAAAAGTCGGGCAGAGGAACGTCATGAATGAACCACTAAGGAATAGATGTTCATGCATAATGAATGAGTTCTTGGAGAAATCAATAATCCAAGCAAGGGGCAGTCCTAAAGGTTTAAGAGTCTGACTTTCCAAGAACTCGTTGTGACGTGGCTGGACAGATGTAGGTGGCCATGCCTGTATTTGGTTAGCATGGATAATGCCTAAATAAGGGTAGGATTTCTATGCCTAAATATAGACAATGCAAATTGTGCATCTATAAGGACATAAATCGTGAAACCTATATACGGTATCTAAATCGACACACAACACCCACTCCACTTTCGTATGAACGACATTGCTAAATCCTAAACATGTTAAACATATCTAAAAAAGAGTTTCGCATGATTTTTTAAAACAGGTCCAAAAAACATTCTCTAAAAAAATGCATCTAAAAGTGTTGCTATGCATAAAATGCAATGGTGCTATATGTATTAAAGATATGTTTCATTCTAAGCATATATTTACATTTGAATGCTAAATAAATGAACATGAGTGTATACATTATTATGAAATGGCTCGTAAATACAGAAAAAAAGGGTCGAAACCATTTCATGTCAAGTTACATAAAACAATTGTCATTGACAAGGTGACATATTGTCTCTGGAAGTTTTTCAAAGAATTCTGTTCACTATGAATAGTTCTACTGTAAGCAGATTACTTTTGCCCAACCTAAAAAAACAAATTTGGGAAAATAAATCATAGGAAAAAAGCTCCAAAGTTAGTCCTTGTTTTGAATTAAGAAGGTCAAATTCAGAGTTTCTCAGTACACTGTGTGCTAGATCAAAAGTCAGTGTATGGGGACAGAGAAAACATGAAATCTTCTAATCCTGTAGACAAAAAGTTGTTTACCATTGTTACCATTGTAGGTGAAAGTTGCGTTACCTCGTTTAGAAGACTAATCACACATAGATGAGAAGCAATGCCTTCAGCATTGGTCGCATCAGCAATGTTCATATCGGAGGTTACCTGTGTGCCTGTTGTTTCCTCTCGTACCTCAGCAGTAGCAATTTGCCTCTTTGAGATCTCAATGAATGCCATCATCAGGATTGGTAGCCGCTGGGGACAACACAGAGCACGGGCTGTTATAGGGTCCAGCAGAGTATCGACATCCGTAGGCATGACTGATGGGAGTGTTAGACAGATGTCTAGCATGCATTCTTCACCGCAAAGCAGGCAGCGTAGAACAGGTAAGATGCAATCTTGCCAGATTGGTCTGAAGGACAGAAACCATGTGGTATTTAATTCCCGTAGACGAGGTAAACCCAAAATTTGGACGAAGCGCTCACAACACTTAATCTCCTGCAGAGCTCTCTCCACTGTGAATTGGGTATCGCTGGTGATTTGGATTGCCATATTGTAGCAGTAGGAATAAAAACAGGATGCTGCAACGAGTGCTAAAAGGAGTGGCAGTCCGCCAAACACAGAGTGCACGAAGTTTGGAATATTTCCGAGGACTGCTTGAAAAGGTGCTAACAGTCCTGAACACACGTTCTTAAATACATGTACAATACCGCTCGTATCAGACATGTTTAAGATATGTTCCAACATTTCTGTGACATGTATAGGACAGTATTCAAAAGGGCATGTATCTCGGCAGAAGTCCTTGCGACTTGAAGATCATAGGTTTCTTTGGACAAAGTCAGTGGCACTGTTTGTTGCAAAAGAAGGGCTTTCAGTCTGCTTAGAGTATCAATTCGTATTTAAGAGATGTTCTGTGAAGGCCATAAAGGGGACTCCCTGACTGTGTCTATTTGTGGAAACAAGACTTGCATACAGCAAGTGACCCTGGATCTAACCGTTACTAGATATGGGATACCTGGCAACATGCCACAGCAGCTGTGATCATTCAACATGAGGTAACTTCCATTTGAAAGTTGTCCAAAAATTGGATTAATCACTGCAGCTGGTGAACCTTGCAGGTGACAGGATAAGTTTGTAGTGGAACTGTCACAGGCCCCATGTAAGTTAATACCCTGACAAAGGAGAGAACCACTTAGTGCGTTTTCACAGTTAGTACCGATAAGAAACACTTCATACTCCCCACTCCAACATCTGAGTGTGTAAGGTAAATCTCAGGATGTCTTGATGTATTCTTTACCCAACCTTTCATATTTGCCTGCTGGTATATGTTTTAGGCAATACTGAAAATGGAAAATTGTAACAGGCAGAGTAATTTTACCATGTATGATCCTCTCAGTAGCTGGTTTTTCTGCCACTGTGAAAGGTCATTTTCCCAGTTTTTCAATGCTCAGCACCCTATAGTCTGCTCCCCTTTGTGCCAGTTTGATCTTTTTATCAGTGAGATTGAATTCTGAAAACAGTGATGTAGTGTTGATTAAATGCCAAAGCACATAGCCTGCAAGCAAGTTTTGTAGCGTCCAGCCTAATAGCATGATAGAACGTAATTGAGACTGACCATGTTGCAACATGACCAAGTCTTGTTCCATGATGTCCATGGCAGAAGACACAATGCTGTCCAATGAATATACCCTGGACGACAGAGTCGTTAACCCGTGGTCTACTACAGAGAGAGATTTCTCTAAATTAATATGATCAATTTCTCGTATTCGTTCTGCAGTCTCTGCTTGGGTAATCATCCATATTTTGTTATAAGCAGCGTAGATACCGGCATATATGAAACATTTTTTATGCGGTTTTCTTGGTCCTAGCAAGAATTTCCTACGGTCTGCGCCTTCTTTAAGTAAAGATAAGTGTTGTTTTACATCCTCTAGTGTAGCTTTCTGTAGCCAATCAATGCATAGTTTCCCTACACTGTATGTTGTTACTACCACTGGATGCTGTCTTTGAACACATCTTGGGTCTGGCCTATTGATAGTGAAACTCTGTTTTGTTCAGGAATCGATCTTGACAGTTGTTTCTGTCTGTGGGCCAGAGCAACCATTTGTTCCAATCTGGAGCTGATCTTTTGTGATGCAAAATAATATGTATGTCGCCCTCCCCCTGTGTAGTGCTATTACTTGCAGGTGCAGGTATGGACGGAGTGTTTATGTCTTCGATCTTGGCTAACCCAAGGCAAGACGTTTGTTGGACAGGGTCATTCAAAAACATAATTTGCTCAGGGATGATACAGGCTCTAAACAAAGCTTCTACCCCTGCACTTGCCAATCTTTTGTACACCGGACAGATTTGGTCTAAATGTTGTCTTTCCAAAAGTCGAAACCCTGTCTGGACAGTTGGGCAATAAAGGCTTCAAAATAAATCTGTTTTGTATTTGTTAACATATTTTTCGTTCCTGTCTTGTTCACATTTTTAAAGTAAAACGTTTCTGGATTTGATACATTGAACCCTGAAAAATATGGAAACTTCATTGCAAAATTTGTTGATCTACCCTTTGGAGGAGTAGGGCAATGTTCCCATTGGTTATACATAAATAAATTTCTAGGTGACTCAGATTTGTGCAAGAAATGATGACCATAATGGTTATAACAATACATTTGCTCATAGTCTGATGGACCATCTAACTATTCATGATTTGTGAACACTGCAGACATTTCTAGATAAGACATCATGTTATTAACAGTCTTGAAGTCCCAATCATCAGAAAAGGTACTAGAGGTAATAAAGTCACTTAATGAAATCTTAAATAAGTGTAGAATCTTCAAAAGTTCAGACGGGCCAAAAATGTCATGTTCAGTTGTGTCCCAAACTATACCATCTGGTATAGGAACGGCTGCGATGTTCACTGCTGACAAGTCTCTTGCTTTACGATGGGATTATTTGTGTGGCTGGAGAAGTAGGTTCACTCTTTGACTTGCTGTGTCCATTTGAATATATCTTCCACTTACCAGCATACCCAGAGTTATTACCAGAGCTAACCAAAATAGAAAGAAAAATATTCACAAAACAATCCATAGTTTAATCCATGGTGAAACCTGATAAGACTTTCTCAGGAGATGAAAAAGGTCTGTTGCTCGCTCTTTGAAAGTTCTTTGTGCTGGTGTCATTTCAGGTTCACTGAGATCCTCAGAAAATGTATCAAAGTTAATGAAATAGCAGGAGGCAGTTCTGTCAATGGTTGGAATTGCATCATGATTAGTTCAAATCGCTGGAACCAGTTGATCACTTGTTACTATGTTGTAGAAAGGTATATCAGGACAAACTGTTATTTGGGTCTCAAGAGGAACGAGTTCCATAACTTTGTTGCTTAGTCCTTCATTTCGCACTGTAGAATCTTCAAAAGTGATGAGTCTCTCAGTTTGAACCTCTTGGATTGTGGCTAGAGGAGTGGGTCTGCTACATTGTCGGAGTCCACTAGGCCTACTGCTTAGTATCGGCCACATAGTGTGGTTTGATCAGGTCGATGGGCACAAATGTTTTCTCTTTACCAGCAAGGGGTAGCAATAGTACTGTTCTTGATCCGTGGATTTCTAGGACAGTTACTGGTTGTCTGTAAAAAGGCCCAAATTCCTTCTTGTCTGCGATCTTTTCTCTGACCAGATCCCCAAGCTTTGGGATCCAGACAGGCCTTGCTGGGACGGTTGCTTTTTCCCCAGAGGTGGTTAGCTTCAGGAACACATTGCTTTGTTTTAATCTTAGTTAATTTAAGTCCTGTAAAACAGCCAAATGATCTTTGATATCAAAGTTCTTATTTTCCACCACTTTTCCGCGACAATCAAGGTCCGGTACCAACATTCTAGTCACAAATAGGACCTCATATGGAGTGACACCCACTAGAGAACTTCTTGGCAAATTGTTTAATGCACGTTGACCCCATAAAGATGTTTAACCCACCCATCACCCGAACCTAATATCCTAGCTGTTATAGACTGCTTTATGTCCCGGTTTTTTCTTTCCACAACAGAATTTCCCTCAGGATGGAATGGAGAAGGATATCGCAATGCTACGCCCAAACTGGCCATGGCTTCTTTGTAAGCTCGCAAGCTAAACGCGGGGCCCTGGTCAGAGTGTAGTGTGCCAATTGCGTATGTGCCGATAAAGACTCACAAATCTTTTATAACAGTTCAAGCATCAGCCGAACGCTGAGGCCACATCCATAGGAACCTTGAGAATGAATCCACTGCGACCATGATATATTTATAGTTACCATCCCTTTGTAAGGGACCGCAGTGGTTCAGGTAAACACAAGCTAATGGTTTATCTGAAATTAACAGGGGCGTCTGCGCAGGACGTTTCACAGTAGAGACTTTCATCTTTTGGCATATTTCACAGTCCAAAACATAGTTTATGGTCTGTTTGCTAATGCCTGGCCACCAGTTTTAATAATGATACTGTGGCGGAAACACCTGCATGAGCAGAGGCGAGCCCTTCATGTGCTGCTAGGAATAATCCTAATCTATGTTCCATGTTTGGAATCAGCCTATTCCCCACTCCAGGGATTCGAGCAAACGGAACATTGTTCATATCAATTATATATGAGTTTTTGAGTGGAAACTTTTTAGGTAACGCCGCACCGCTGCCTTTGCTTGAAGCATTGACAGCCAGTATTATTTCACTCTCTATTTTCGTTTTTGAACAAGTGATTGCAGCTACAGAAGCCGTTTGCAAGACCCCCTTCGCGGCTTCGTCAGCCAATGAATTCCCTTCAACGTGAACGCCATCACGTTGATGACTCAGCATGTGTATCACGTTAGTGTTTTGTAGTCCATCTCGCAACAGAACTACTTGTTCCCAAACCGTTTTATCCTTGATTGTGCCACCTTTCGTATCTTTTAAACCATTTTGAAGCCAGTTATGTAAATATTCATTGTAAGATTGAACAAAATAAAAAGAATCGCACACTATGAGTGTGGGGAATTCGCGATCTGTATTTTCAAGTGCCATTATGAATGCTTGAAGTTCAGCTCGCTGAGCTGTAGAATCTCCTAGAGATTGTTTTTTTGTGACCATCGTTTTGAATTTGCCATCTTGCATACGAACTTTAAGAATCGCGCATGCTGCACTATAAGCTTGCTTACCCCCCGTAGTGGGTTGTGCAGAACCGTCATTATAAATTAAAACTTCGTACTGGTCAAGAGGGAGAATTTCAGGAGGCAGAGGACATTCATGTTCATATTGCAGGAATGCTTGTGTTTTCAAATAAGGATCAAAAACATATTCAACATCAGTTTCAGCAAGAGAATTAACCCATTGTATCCATCTTGGATGTAAAGCTTTTGCATTTGGAATGCTCGCTTTTGTAATTGCCTCTAAGGCTGTTACAGGAGTTACGACCATAATGCGTTTTCCCTGTGCTAGTGCTCTTTCTTTTGCTACCGTGGTTTGAACTGCTGTCAGAATTTTTTCTGTAGAAGTGAATTTCATTTCTGCTTGTGTGTACAAAGGTGATCTGTATGCAATTGGTATTGTTTCACCTTTGTTAAAAGTTAAGTAGGTGAATCCGCATTGACCCGGAATGATTCAGATCACTAAGTTGCGCATGTTTACGCACGTTTGTAAGTGTTTTGTTACTAACATGTCAGCCTGAAGTGAACGCAGGATATCTTTGTGTTCCTGTGTCCAATGTGTGATTTTAAAATCAGCTTTGATTAATTCGTAGAGAGGTTTAACCCTTTCTGCGTAGGTTAGAATGTATGTTCTTCCAAAATTCAGGAAACCTACAATCGACGGTACGTTTTTCAGCTTTTTTGGAGGTTGGAGCAGCACACACTTTTCTAAAAAAGTTGTCTGCCAGGCTTCTGCCTTCACTTGATAGTTCATATCCTAGAAAAAGGACGTTGAGATGGCCAATTCTTGATTTTATAAAATTGAATTTATACCCTTCATAGGCAAAGCCCAGTATAATGGTGTTCACCCTGTTCAAGTGCCTGTTTAGGTCATCGTCTGTCAGATAGATATCATCAACATATGACAATGCCTCGTCATCATAAATTTGTAGTAACTCTGTTACCCTTGATGAGACTAACGCCGGACTATTCTTGAATCCTTGAGGGAGACAACAGAATTGACACTGTGTCCTCATTATTGAGAAAGCTGTTCAATACCTGCTTTCAGGTGCAATGTTTTGACAAAAGAAACCATTTGATATATTTAATGTAGTTTTGTATTTCTTACGCATAATGTTATTCATTAATGCTGTACTGTGTACATTTTGCACTGCAAATGTTTTGCAACAAAACTTTAGATGTCTGTAATCCAAAACTAGACGATATGATTTGTCTGGTTTGGAGACAGGAAACAAAGGATTGTTCATTGATGAGGTGCATGTTTCAATCACCCCTTGGTATTCAAGTTGATCTAAGATCTCCCTGACCTGTTTTTTAGCTTCTTGCTTAACTGGATACTGCATTTGCGCAGTTGGTTGATTTTTTAACTGGATTTTATGGTGAGGTGAATCCTCATCCCATCCTACATGGTTTTTGTATAAAGCTGGGGCTTGGGCGACTGCCCATTTCCTGGCATAAGTATATTTTAAATGTACTGGAATATGGTTAGAGAAGGCTGACATAATGATGTCTTCACCATGTGGGCAATCCCTGACAAATTCTCGGTGCCAGTCTTGTTCTGCTAGAAGTATATCATAACCATTTGAAAGTCGCTCCTAAAAGAGTGCTTTTACTTTTCTTGGTATGTCTCCTTCCATTCTGAGTGTTATTTCATATAACCTATGTGGAGAGCTAACTATGTTGTCTGCAGTTTCAACTTCAATGTCTTCATTCAAGTCCACTGTCTCCAGAAGTCCCTTCACGTTCTGGTGAGCTATTGTTACTTCTGCTGCGCTGTCCAACATTGTCCGAGCCCCTTCTCCGTTCTTGAGTTGTGTTCTCAGAATCCTCGGCATTTCTGATCTTTATACCTGCTACCTTCTTTTTGGTGAATTGAGGTTTTTGTTTGCTTTTCTGAATGTGTTGATCGTCTTTGGACTTTATGCGTTCTTCCTTGTGGTCTGACCTTCCTCTTCTTTCGGATGTCTGTGACGATATCTGAATGGTAAAAGAGGAAGGTGTATCAGTATATTGATACCTATCATGTTTTCTCAAATTATCCCTATTCCTGAGGTTATACCTCCTTTCAGAGGGCTCCTTTTGAGGAGACCTACTTCGGGAATGTGAACGCCTCTCTCTGGAAGGTTGTTTGCTATTTTCCCACTCTTTTTTATAAAATGTAGGATTGCTTTTAGTAAAGACGTTTTCAGGACTTTCAGACATTTGCGGTTTAACTGGTTTTCCCACCCAAACTGTTTCCGGCTAATTCTTCATAGGATTTTTCAATTATTCCGGCTAGTTCTTGTGGTTGTTCTGTTACATCAAATTCCCTTAATTTCTGGTGGATCGCCACTGATGCTGCTTCTCCTTTAATATTAGATAATATTATTGATGAAACCTGGTTAAAATTTTTCAGTAATTTCATACCTAAATTCAGAGCAGGCTCTGCCCCGTATTCATTTTGAATCTGTTTCAGGATGTCAGGCAACACCATGTGTTTTAGTGTAGATAGCAGCAAAGACTGTGCCCCAAGCGGTGCAGTCTTCCAGATGTGGTGTGATCCCCATTGGTAAACAGATTGTTAGAATTCTATGTTTCTCCCAAGGGCTGATATTAGGAAATACTGCTTCTATTTGAGTCATTTTTTGTGCTATCCAGGATCGAATTTGTTCATGTTTTGTGGGCTATTTACCCATGACTGCGTGTAAAGTCTGTGGAGTGATTTCAGGGCTTGACAAATCATAAAAAATGCTCTAGACCTACAGGTCTAGTAAACTACAAAATCTCCTCGACCTAACTTAAATGAACTTGACCTCAAGGTGAGAAGTTTGTTGTGGAAAACCTAATGTTAAGTCCGCATGACATATTGGACCAATTGTCTGTGGATTTTGATTAACTCCTTGAGTTGAGCAAGTAATTCTACGTCTGTCATGTCTTCGATTTCAGGATGAGGTGTGTAACCTGCAAAAACCAGCCATTCATGTGCCTCTATTACAAAAACTGCTCTACCACCTCGTGGTGTTAGGCCATGTTTTATACGTTTTAGAGTGAAGGCTCTCCTCAAATTAATAGGAATGATTATAGCATTGCCATCGGTTTCAGTAAAACCTGTAAAGTTTAAAACTGCTTTGGCTTGGTCAGCCGCAGCTCCACCGTTTTCGGTGTTACTGCCATTAGTAGACATTGTTTAATGAAAATTGCAGAGCAAGATTCAAGGGAACAAAGATAAGGTGCACAATATTTTGGAACACTGTATCCTTCAATGTATCCTTCAATGTTGAACAAACCAAAAAGCTAATACATCGGATTTTTCATCCTACTCAGTTATAGCGGCTATTATCCCTTACCCACTCCAGACGTCCTATGGAGTATTAAGAGTAAAGGGTCTCTGATAAAAGCACGACTGAGTTACTTCAGTATCTAGTGTTAAATTAGTGCTTTACCAAACCGTTGGGCGCCATGTAGTGTAGTTCCTATATCCCTGATAGGCTCTGCACATTGGAATAATATACACTATAGTTTTGACAGAGAACTGAGGTCAGTATGTCTCTATTGAGTACATTAAACTTAATTACTTGTGTGTGCCAGCTAACTCAGAGGTCACTAGAAACTTCTCGAATGAACAAGAAGGGATTAGTTTCTGACAACCGCATAAACATGACAACTTTGTATCCCTTAGAGTCGGAACAATCTCAGAATCGTGGAAACAATAGATAGCAGTTTCACTCAGTCAATGGTGCATGCTTCGTTTCTACAGAGTTACACAGAAATAGAGAGACAGGTGTTTCAATTATAAGGGTTTATTGAACAGTCTTATTTCTCATGCAAGAGATATGAACAGCTACAATCTTAAGACCGAATGCGAAGTATAATACGTACAGCGTTAGCAGTAAGATAAAATAATACTGCAATAGCATGGTCTGTAGCTATGACATATATAAAAATACATACATAAATAACACAGGCTAAAATACTCAACTGGTGCTTCTAAAATAATCCTACCCCAGTGTACCTAACCTAAGTATAGTACGAGGGAAGAAGTAGGTGCTGTTTAGCTTTAGTTTAGTTTAGTTGTGCCGAGAGTTGCCAAAATTTCTCTAGGTTCTAGTCTGCTCCATACCTTAGAATGAGAGATGTTGGTATCTCTTTCCGGGTCTCGATCTCTAACACCCCGCAAGGGGAGTCAGAAACACTGGAGCTGGATTCTCGGTAAGGAGGATGACAGCGTCCGGTCAGTGTGTCAGCTGGGGACTTGACTTCCTTCTGAACTTGCCGTGGCGAGCTGCTTCGTGCAAGTAGGTAGCTGAATTGCGCTGCGCACTGTAGTTTGCCAGGGCAAGTGAAGGTATATTTATACCGCGAAGGTGTTTTGGAATACCGGTATTGACGTATGAGTCAGGCATAAGAACCTCATGAATGAACCCCTATGGAATAGATGTTCATGCACAATAAATGAGTTCTTGTAGAAATCAATATCCAGGCAAGGGGAAGTCCTAAGGGCTTAAGAGTCTGGTTTTCCAAGAACTCGTTGTGGCGAAGATGAACGGATGTAGTTGACCATGCCTGTATTTGGTTAGCATGAGCAATGCCTAAATAAGGGCTGGATTTCTATGCCTAAATAATGGCAATGTGAATTGTACCTATATAAGGGCATGATTTGGGAAATCTATATACGGTATCTAAATCGACACACAACAACATGTCCCCCTATTTCGCTTCCATAAGCGGCTGTCGCTACACTCTTGGCTTCGTAGATCTTCAGCAGTGCTGCAATGGGTCAGTTTCCCAGTTTAGAGGCAAAGTTGAAGATGGCCACGTTCACCGCACCAGATCCCCCTTCTTTCTTTGTTTGAGAGGCCCCTATTTTATTTGGTCATCTGATATGACCCCCAGATATTAAAAAACGTCTGTGCGAGGTACCGTAGCCGAATCTACCTTGAATTGGAAAATATTTTTGGGGCACATCCAACTTGCATGACATAGGATTTCGAGTTATTTATAGATGAATCCCTTTCCGACGTAAAGGCCGAGAAGGCATCAAGCAGGGTTTGTAGGCCCCCAGCGCCAGGATACCCGTATGGTTACAGTGCGCTTTCTAAATGTTCATACAATACAATACAATACAATACAATCTAGATAATTAATATAAAGATTAAACAGAAAGGGAGCCAAGATATACCCTAGGCGTACACCTCTTTTATATCAAAGTTCTGTGACACACATAGGTCCTGTGAAAATCTAACATTGGCCTTGGTTACACGGTGAAGATCTTCTAAAAAATGGACAATGCTGCTGTCTACCCCAATATCTTTCATGGACTGCCACAGTTTAGCCCTATTCACGTGGTCAAATGCGGAAGATAAGTCCATAAAAGGTAAATAAATGGTGCCGGAACGTGCAACCGTGTATTTATTAAGAATCACAGTAAGGTTAATGCACTAGGCCAAGTGGACCTGCCTGGGTGGAACCCGTACTGTACATTTGATAGTTTATCATGTTCCTCTGACCAGCTGGTCAACCTATCTAAAAACACACTGTCCACCACCTTAACTGCCGAATCCAACAATAAGATCGGCCTATAATAGTGTGTACTGTCATGGTCACCCTTTTTAAAAACAGGCACTATAGTTGAGGTAGCCCAGGACTCAGGGCATCCAGTGTTTGCTGTCGCATTGATTACGGCAACAAGGACCTGGGCCCAAAGAGTAGGATCCGATTTAAAAAGGTCTGGAGGCATGCCGCCGGGTCCCGGGGTTTTATTACTTGTCAGCCCCGTGATACCCCCTTCAACCTCCCCCAAACTAAAAGTCAGTTTGGGGGTAACTACCTCTCGACGTGATTGACCAATTAACTCTGGCGGGCTCTCGAACATGGTTTTAAAATGGAGCTCCCATTCATCCTCGGTAATATGTGCACCTATTGCACTGGCTTCGTCATGCTCTAAAAAGGGGCTGTTAATAATGCTCCAAAATCTAGAGCTTTTACTCAGAGTACTTGCCTCAGTCAACTCCCTCCACGCTTCCTCCTTCAGAACCAACTCACGTTTGGCCAGTTACAGTTTATAATCTTCATGGCACGCTCTGACAGCACTAATAACCTCCACCGGGGATGTGCACGGCGAGGTACACTGAGCTAGTTAACTGGCACAAGATTCTGTTACCAATTTGTAAAAAGCACCTGGAGAAATCTGTGTCCACTTTAGCTGTCTTCTACCATCAGTTGGTCTTATAGACCTATTCTGCTCAACTTCTCTTTTACATGTCGATAAAGGTCCAAAGAATTTGGCACCCAGATGGTCAAGGTCACTATGGGCACTTTCCTGTATGGTAAAACCCCAAAATGAGTATTGTAAGAGAGATGATATTAATATAAAATCTATGAATGTGCCACCACCTCTCCCTTTAAAGGAAGGGATGCGTGCCTTGCTACAATCAATTAGTGACATAAGGGACACTAGATCAAATTCGTGAAGAAGGTTGTTGAGAACATCCCCCTGAACAGAGTGTTCAAAGTGGATCCCCCCCCACACATGGGCAACCTAGGTCAGCCAATCTTGTAACCCTGGGGTCTCCACATGGATGTATGTTAAAGTACCCTGTAATCATGAGATTTTGAAGTTCAGCTGTAGAGTGTTGCCTTATAAAAGACCCCAGCAGAGTAATATTACACCCATCAATAAGGCATGATACAGAATTATAGAAATTGATAAGAACCATTTTGTTAGATCCCTTTCTTTAGACCAAGGACTGTATACACGGGTTTGTCGGAGACAAAACCTGTATCTGGCATTTTACCACTAAAGAAATAAAAATAACAAGACCAACCTTTGGTCTACCAGCTGTAGAGGGGGAAGCTGGAACAAAAAAGGACTTGTTACGCTACAAAAATATACTACAATCCGCCAACCAGGTTTCCTGCAAACAGCTCAATCAAAATTGTTTCACAAATGCCATCCAAAAAAGGATCTGAGAACTTATTGGCCAAACCTGCGACATTCCAGGATATAACATTATTATCATATACGCGTAGACACCCATGGCTTTGCTCTATGGAGTCCCGGTGGGCTAACAGGTTCTCTGAGTCTGTCAGTGGGGAACTACTGAGTCAATCACAAGCATCCATCGTAGCGAGAGAAGTAAACTGATTAAACAACTCCAAGGGGGTGGATCCTGTCGGCATGCAGGCATCTGATTTAGGTAAACTGTTGATGGAGGCAAATTCGAAAGAATATTCCTGATGGATGGAATTCTATGCATCGAACCATCAAAAGGAACCATATTGTTAGTGTTCAAATGGTTACGTACTGGAGGTTCTGGTAGTTCTGCTTTATACAAAAATCCAAGTGGTAAGGCCACAATGGTCGACTTTGAACCGAAAGGAACAGAATGTAGGTACGTGAAGGGAACAAAATCCTTTCTGCTATGTGAGGCCTAATACATTTTACAATAACACAGTCCCACATACATGATTTGCAAGAACTACCAATCCAGCTGACTATTCTCACCATGTTAATATTTTTCTCCACCCTTATTCCCAGGGTTGTATTGTGCGATAGCCAGTATAAAACGTTATTCTTTAACTGAGAAAGTCCTCCTAGGTACCCTGTGGGAGAGTTGGCACATTCCCCAGTACCACTACATAGGGTGTAGATTCCGCTGGCAGATGAATTAATGGTAGGCGCTGCGAGTGGGCTTCCCCTCCCCCTGGGGCCGTCCCCCTGTTGGATGGTTTTTGTTGGACTTGGCCCTTCTGGCAGGTTCACCCCTGAACTTTTTGCTTTTAATGGTGACATGGTGTTAGTGATTTTTGGCTTCTGCGCACTTTACCACTGTGTCCCAGGGTAAAGTGCGTGCGTGTAGTGAGGTTGGCCTGCCCTCCCATAGGAATGCATGGGGAATGTATGTGTCCCTGGTAGTTCCTGATGCGTGGGGAGTGCAGGTGCAAGTTTGGTATGTGTGGACTCGCGTGATTAAATGCTGCGCGATGATGTGTGCGGCGTTATTGTGTCTAGTGTGGAAGTGCCACTTCTAGAAGTTGGCATGTCTGTGTAATTTATGTGAATTGGCTGTCTGGCTTATGATTGGCTGGAGCTGGATGGTAAGCCTGGCTCCAGAAGTCAGGATGGGTCTTCCCCGGTGGTGAGTGGAGAGATCTGCATGATTGATGTGAGGGAGGGGTGCACCTGGGACCTGAATAGGGCTGGGCTTTCCCTACACAATGCTGGCTCCGCCCCCTATGGTGCGACTGATGTCCCTAGCCTGGCCAGTGAATGAGAAGAGTGACTGGGCACAACAAAGTGCTCCAAAACCAGTTGCATCTGGTTTTTCCCCCACCACACAGACACAGACAAAGGGTTTCTGTGTATAAAAAGAGGCTGTGACCTCTTGTAAGATGTTCTCTTGCTGATCCTAACTTGAGGGGGGCTCGCTGCTGCTGGGCTCCAGGAGGAACCGCCACTGGGGACTGCCTCCCTGCCTGGACGGCCCTGTGAGCTGGCCCCTGGGCCCAGCCTTTGCCCCCCCATTTGCCTGCAGTCTAAAAAGGACTTTGCCTGGACTTCCTTTGCCTGAAGTGCCTGGAAGCACTGTATGTCCTTAAGGAGCGCTTTTGTTTTCCAGTAGGAACAGAGCGTGTGAGGCTGTCGCAGCGCTGAGCTGCCTTTCATCCTGAGGGATTCCCTCCGTATTTGTTACCCCTGGGCTGTGCTCCCCCAGCAGGTGCCACCCTGCATTTTTGGCAGATATTTCTCCTCCTCAAGCGGGTGCCTACCCCGCTTCATATTGTAATCTATCTCGGGAGCCTACCCCGTGTTTTTACCGCCACCGGCCCGGGGATTGCCTGGAAGGCGCGGTGCTTGCCCCCCACCCCAGGCCGCGCTGCCATTGGCTGGCCGCAGTAGAATGACCCGAAAGCAGTAGCGGGAAACAGGAAGCAGGAAGGGCGGGAGCCTACCCCGCCTCCCCGGAAGAGTCGCAGCTGGACGAGCATCAGAGCAGGCGGGAGCCTACTCCGTGCTCCGGTGTACTCGCCAAATAGAGGGAGAAGCCGCCTGTCCAGCAGCGGGGCTCCCATGGTGTGGAGAGAGCCCCGCAGCCCCCGGCAAAGAGGACAGCGACCGCCAGAAGAAGCCCCCGCCTGCAGAAGTGCCGGTAAGTGAAACCGGCTGGGTGGGAGCTCCGAGTCCTAGTGCGGCCCCATTGTTTTGCTGAGTCCCCAGAGGGGGGACGCCAATGACGGGGCACATTTCTTCTGAGCCCACAAGAGGCTCCTGGGCATTCTGCTATTCCCGAGTCCTCAGAGGGGGGACTCCAACGATTGGGGGCCGCTGTCTAAAGCCCACGAGAGGTTCCTACATTCCTGGGGGCATTTTGAAGGGTAGAGCGGCCCCGGTAGGCAGCGGGCCGCTCCCCCCAGTGTGGTGGCATTTGTTTAGAGTCTACGAGGCTCCCAGGCTCCTACGTTGTTTTGAGCCCTGTTGTTTGTTCAAGTGCCCCAGAAGAGAGCCAGGAGGCACGCTGGTGCCAGGCTCAGGTCCCACAGCTGCCCAGCACTTCTTGGGCAGCTGCTTCGTTTAGGCCCCTGCATCTTCCTTGGCTGCCTGCGCAGCCTGCCCTGACATTTTGGACACAGGGCGTTCCAGCCCCTGAGAGGCCAGTTGGACTGGGGGACAGTTCATGTGTTATGCCCTTGCGTGGGGTACATGTTTTTTGACCCTATGTGATCTTTGCGCAATTTGTGATTACCTGCCTAAGGTCATTTCTGCATCATGTGTAATGTCTTTGTGCCTTTACCTCTGAATGTATTGTTATGCTTAGGAGGTTGTTTTTCCTAGTATAGTTATGCTAGTGAGCTCATGGTTCCCTGAGTGATATTTTCCTAAGGTGGTTAGGATTGCGTAGGTGGTACTTACCTTTTACCAGTAATTACTGGTTGTGTGGTACATTTGCGATTTGGTGCTACAGTTATGATATGTTCTATATGCTAAGTTTTATTCCTACAGAGTGCTAATTCTACCTAGTGCTAGTTCAAAAAGTGCTTATTCCTGACAGTGGTCCAAGTGGCCCTGTTCTGTACACATATCCCCTGTAAATTCTGCCCGTGCCTGTTGGCACAGTGTACCTGTGTGATTTTTATCTAATGTGTTTGTTATAATAGAAAGGCTATTTTTATACATAACCTTGAGTGGAGTTTCCTTTGTGGTGGGCCTTGGGTGTTGTTGCTGGGTGCGTGCGCAAATACTTAACTTACATTGCCTCCGGGATAAGCCTTACTGCTCGCGTCACGTTGCCTAGAGGGTGAGCAGGGGTTATCTTTGGCGTGTAACTCCCTTGCCCTGACTAGAGTGGTGCTTTCTGCCTGGCTTTGGCGCAAGCCTCAGCCAACCGGAAATTCCATTTCTAACAGTTCTGTTCTAGGATCTGTGCCTCCGTGGGCACTCTGGCCCTGTTGTTATAATTTTCACTCTGTGTAAGCGCTAACTGGTTTACAGATACAGGCCCCCCAGTGGCTGTGGCTGTCTCCTAGTATTTTTAGGCAAGCTGTGCAGAATCGGGGGCTCCAATAGAGTACCTTGTCCTGATTGGGCAGTTGACCATCTGGTTAATGCAGGTGAAACACAGAGTTTAAGATCCAATAAACTCTTTTCAACTGATGTCTGCCATTGGATTTATGGGGCCCAACTTGCGAGTCCAACAAACTCATCATCGTTACCTTGGGAGATTCCAGTGCGCCCATCAAGTCTGACTTGGCCAGTGTGTGGGTGGACATTGGGACTTTAGGGAGCAGGTTAGGTTTTGATATTTTAGCTTCACCCCCCATTGTTTGGGATTTCCTTTTGGCACCTGTCCCTGTCCCTGAACCACCTGACTCAGCTAAAGAATAAGCTCCTTTGCATGGTTGCTTTCGATATTTCCGGGTGCTTGCTGGGGGTAATCACAGCAAGCCCTTGATTTGAAAATGCTTCATTTCCCCCCATGTTGCTAATGCAGGGGGAAGGGGTAGTAGTTGGGCTGCAGATTGACAGGATAGGCCGGTACAATCCTGCACGACCCCATGCAACCCGGGGTTATTTGGGAAGTTCAATAAATCGTCAACAACGCTGATCAAAGACACGTGTGTGTCTGAATGCATAGGGTGCGGAGCAGTGACGGGTGACCTAGAGAGGCGTCAATTAATCTCCTTGTCCAGCACTGCTGCAGCTCGCTGGAGGAACAAATCTATGGTAGTCACTGGGGCGGTAGTACCAGTCGCAGCCCTTCCGGGGGCTAATGTCACCTTCCACCTACCCATGATAGACTCAAGGTTGGCGGGTTAAATCGCTTAGATAGCAGGATATAGCTCCGATATTGCTCCGAGATTTAATAAAGTAAAGTTGACAGAATAAAGTGTGTCTGAGTACCACTCTGAGATATCCAAAACACTGAAGCACTCTGTAGACAGGCTCCCTTACAATCCTACAATCCACGTGCTTAACACCAGTGCAAATATAACGCAAAAGTTAAACCGGATACCATCCTACCTTCTCCTCAACAGCTATTGATACTACAGAAGGACAAGGCTGGAACAGGACTCAGCGATATGATCAAGCAGCTGGGCTCCATGAGTAGTGTAAAGGAATTCCCAGTGAAAGGCCAAGAGAGTCGCCAGTGTGTGTAACAGTAGGGAAAATGTTGGATAGCGGAGGGGTAACAAATACCAATCCCACACCAGTGAGTGCAACAGTAGGGTAAGTGTTGGATAGCAGAGGGGTAAAAATTACTATTCCAACTCCAGTTAGTGCAACAGTACGTGTGTGGGGGGTCAGATTTGGCGTCCCTAGATTAGGGTGTGATATTATCAGACAGGACCATTGTGTTGTGCTTACCTCAGTATGTCTGGCTTGTCCTGTTATGTTCTTCTAACAATCCTTCCGGGGGTAGATGTGTCGTTTGGGGATGGGATGTCTCAGGTAGTTCCACATGTGTGGTTTCTTGTTTGAATTTGTGTAGTAGCTGTGCCCATTCCATAGATATGCTCTGTTTACGTATTCCCCTCACTTCTTAGTCTCTCAGTACCCGACGCATAACTTGGATTATTACTAAAAAAGTCACACTAGACAAAGTCGCTAGACAGCCCACATAACATATATCCACAATTGTATAGAATAACGACAATACATGAACTATAACAATAAAATCACACAAATAAACATACACAAATGTTTGTGTGTAGCCTAAAAGTAAATTCTAATAGTGCCATCCTTAAAATGAGTTAAAATGTGTTCAGGTGGGAAAGAAATGAGAAAAGTAAATATATATTGGTAAAGTAATACACTAAAATCATAACGAGGAAAGGGAAGTACCTAAATATACAGGAAAGAAAAAGCTAATATATCCCTGTGTAAATAACTCAATGAGATCTCACCTTAATGAGTGATGCAGTGTGTTTACAAAAGATCCTTATAATGCGCAGCATCATAATCCAGGTGTTCAAATCACATTGAGGGGAGAACGAATCAGATCCCAGCTCGAATTCTACTTAAAATAAGTACTAATTGACTTATCATATGTAAATAGAATTCCCTCCCTCTCTCGTGCTTTCCTTTTATTGATTTTCTCATTATTTATCCCTTTCTCTTGTCTCATAACATAGTGCCTGGTATTCAGGTAACCCGTTTAAAATATTAGTTTACCATATCAGTTTTACACCTGCTCACCAAGCTTAAACTTACAACAAAAAATAATAATCACATTGGCAAAACCGATTGCATTTCACAATGCTTGTTCTAAGATGGCGCCAGCGCGTTCGGCCAGAGGAAGAAATTACGCCAGAGGCTGCCGTGATCTGGGCGGCCTGCTGAGTTTCAGGCAGGACCGTGGCAGACATCGCTGGCTCCTCCCTCTTTCCTCAGCCACTGCACTGTGCATAAATGCCTGGTGGTGCTGGAGATACGGCCCTGTGAGGGAGTGAGTGGGCCTAGCGGTGAGGCCTATGCTGAGATTGGCAATTGAGGGTCCTCGGAGAGGCTGCCCCCTGATGTGGGGAAGTGCTTTCCTGGAGTGAGGTGAGTACTTTGAAGGGGCATTAATTAAAATGGATGGAGGGGCTCAGGAGGGCGGATTACTAGTTTGAGCCCATTTAACTACCACTTAGGCAGTGCTTGCCTCTTGGTATCAGCAGTAGAATACATTTCAGTGGCTATGAGGCAGTCTGGCCGATGCCTGGCTGGCTGCAGTGTTTCTTCATTATGAGGTGATTGGGTGGCTTGTGCTTTACTTCTCCCTGGAGTAAAAAAATGGGTGCAGCTAGTCCAGCGACCCCTCTCCCCCTATGGTATTGCTGGGCATGTGCCTCAATGCCTGCTAAGAGGGTGAAAATACCCAAAGGCCAGAGCAAAGATGAGCTCCATCAGCACGCCCCTAAGTATAGTGCCCAGGATGCGGTGAAGATGACAGCACCGGCTCCTTCTCATTTGGTAATATTCGACGGTTCAACTTTGATGAAGAAGGCTGACATCCGTGAAATGATGGAGAAATTCCATAAGGACTTGGGAGAGATCAAGAGAGATTCACAATGCAGTTGCTAGGTTGGACCAGAATTTGCAGAAGATCGACCATAGGGTGGATGACCTCGAGAGGACGATGGCAGAAGGGAAGCACGAATCAGATGTTCTTAACACTAGGGTCCCTGAGCTTGAACAGCGCTATAAACTCCAGCAAGATAATAGATGATAATGAAAACAGGTCCCACAGAAATAATGTTCGCATTCGAGGGGTGCCACAGTATGTTGCCGCCTCAGAGCTCCAGGGATATGTCATGGGCCTATTTTGCATCCTGCTGGCTGCACATTAGGTTCAATACATTGAACTTGACCGGGTTAACAGGGGTACAAACACCTATCAAATTTGCAATAAACTCACCCCTGATGTTCTGGTCCAAGCTTACTTTTTCGCATTACGGATCACATTTTGAGGGCAGCCAGGGGCAAAGATGCCCTAATTTACCAAGGCTCGACATTGCACCTTTACCAAAACATATCACCCTATACCCTAGTGAAATGCAATTTGTTTAAGGCCATTATGGACCATCTCCAAAGCCTTAATATTTCTTACCATTGAGGCTTACCCTTTAAGATCCTCTTTCTCTACCAGGACAAGCCCGTTGCGCCCTCCTTTGTAGATGAAGGCATGCAGCTGTTGGGATTGTTCTCTGAGGCGGGTTTACTTTGCGAGCTCGAAGGGGCAGAGCTAAACCGAGTGGAAGACGCAGCACTCCCGAAGAGCGTAATAACGTCAGCAACAACTGGCCAACAAAACATGAACAATGTACTATTAATGGACATGAAATAACTTTGATGGCTAGTTTTTCTGGGGCAGTATGATGTTGATATCCCACATTAAATGATGGTGCCTCTTTTTCTATATGTGGGTGTATTCATCTGCTCCTTGTAAAGAAGTGCCCTCTTTTTGCATGGTTGCCCCCACTTTTTGCCAAACTGTTGATGTATTTTGACTAAGTGTGCCCTGGGTTCCTGCAAACCAGGTACCCAGGGCTTATGTTCTATTTGGCACTCTTTGGCCACTTCATAGGTAGCAAGGGCACTGTCGCCAGGCAAGGACTCTAGGGGCTGCAGCACTTACTGTGCCACCCTAGGAGGCCCTGTACCTGTACACACACACACTGCCATTTCAGACTGTATGTTTTGGTGCAGAGCAAAGTGAAAAGTCGACATGGCACACATCCCTGTGTGCCATGCCTACAAAACCACTGCCCTGGCATTGGTAAGCCACCCCTCTAACTGGGTGCACTATACCAGTGGTGAGGGTACAGGTGCGTGAGCACCATACCACTATGGTGTCTAAGCCAATTCTTAGACATTGTAAGTGCAGTAATGCCATTAAGAGTATATGGTGCTGGGAGTTTTTCATTTAGAACTCCACAGCACCATAATGGCATTAATGAAAACTGGGAAGTTTGGTATCAAACTTCTCAGCACATTAAACCCACACTGATGTGTGCGATTTATTGAAAAATGCACTCAGAAGGTATCTTAGAGATACCCCCTGAAAAACGACCTAACTCTAGTGTCCTGGCTGAGTGCCTGCTTGCCAGCTGCCACCACTAGACATGTTTCTGGACCCCTGGGGCGAGATCATCCTGCTCCCAAAGGTCTGAAACTATGCACATCCTGGAACGAGGTGCCATGACTCCTCCCCCAGGATGGGCAGGGTCCACGAAGGGGAAGCTTCAAAGGCTTGCCGCCTTTGTAAGCTAACCCAGGCCTTTGCTGCTTCCAGCAACTGGCCCCCACTGGTTCTGACCACCACTCTGGGTGGGAGAATCGGCAGGAAAACCAAGTGAGGAAGGGAGGTGTGCCCAACTTTGCCAACCACAGCCCTCAGGTGGGGAATGCGATGTGAAGCACAACTCTCAGCCCTCGCCATCTTGTAGATGAGGGACCTAGCCAACTAGAGAGGTGTTTATGCCCCCCTCCCACTGGAGGGTGGCATAATAGGGATGTGTACCCACTCTAAGAAAGGGACCCATTGGTCCCAACCTTTACCTACCTGTCACACCCCTAAATCTATTTAGGGGCAACACCAAACCTTGCCTCCTCAGACAAGAACTAACCAGAAGAAGAGAGTAAGATGGACCAAAGAAGGCGTGCTGGACTAAGAAGAGGAGGACGCCCATTGACTTGGCCCCAGGCCTACTGGCCTGTTCGCACCTCGAACCTGCTCCAGTGAAATCCAGGTGTGTCCTGCATCCAGCAGTCCTCAACAACCCGGAGGACATGCCCTGCCTTCAAAACCCAAGACTTTGTCTCCCGTGAGCGCCGGATTTACTCACCCACAGACTCTGGCCAAAACCGCAAGTCTGCACCCGACGCCCACAGCCCGAGTTCGAGTGGCCCAACACCACGAGGAGGTCTCACTGGCCATCCTGACCCGAGATCTGGTGATCTCTGACCTGCCTCGAATTTCCAATTGACGCCTGCAGCCCCTTTCTGGAGGATCTCCCAGACCACCACTGGAGCTGGTAAGACAACCCAATGCCTAAAGACACCCCTGCACCCGACATCCTATGCTCTTGGGCCCAACCGACGGTGTCCTAACATCCGAACTTACATCTCCAACCAGTGGTCCTCTCCAGCAGATCTTCGTCCCAAAGCCGGCAGCCATTCTTCAACCGGAGAATTCCCATTGAAAACAACAGGACACCCGATGACAAAACAGCACCCTGCACCCAGCTGCCCATGAGCAGCTGCAGGTGTACTTTAGGTGCTAACTCAGATCCCCCTTTGCCCTGAGCCTAACACCAGGAGCTTTGGTCCCACAACCTTGTGGCCTGCTCGTGAGCAGCCACCAAGCGGAGGCGCCTTATCCCTGTTGGATAACATTGGGCCTCAGCACTCTGCACCCGGCGGCCCTTGTGCCGCTTAGGATATTTCAAGAGTGCATCCTCGACCCTGGGGGAACCCTGGTTCTAACCCCAGAATACAAACTCACCTAAATAACTACTTACCTGTAAACTGATAACTCCATTTCCTCCCATAGGATTGCATTGACTGCTTTTCTTGAAAATTGTTTGAAGTGTGGAGTTGATTTGTATGGAATATTGAAAAACTGCGTATGTACTAAAAGTGAATTACTTACCTTTTGTCTAGGAGATGTCTTAGTGTGATATCTAGGCATATGACACTGATTAGCACAAGTAATCTGAAAAGTAATCTAAAAGGTAACGTACGTAGAAATCTGCAGTGACTAAAAAGTAATTTTGAACTGTTGACTTACCTGTAATTCAACCAACTGCATTTGAACCTGCATTCAACTGTAAAACACTATAAATAAAATTTTACTGACCCGCACCAGGCTTGGCTTGGTTCTAGAAATAAAATAACGAAATAATATTTTTGGTACATACAGATTAGTCTGAGTTCAGACTTTGAGTATGTGCCATCATTTGCTGCCTGAGTGTGCAACAAATGCTTAACACTACCCTCTGATAAAGCCTTACTACTCGTCCACACTATCACAAATAGAGAGTAAGGTGCTATCTACTTTGACCTCTGCCTACCTTTGGGGTTCCACTGGACTCATTGCACACTATACCTCATTTGTTTATAGTATATACAGAGCCAGCTTCATACTCTCCTCTACTAACCAAGCTTTTATTTTTCATCATCTGGTGCTGGTCCCTTTTTTTTATTCCTTTAGAAGGGAAGCCTCTTTGGAGGGAATGCATTGGGGAGGCATTGTTGTGGTTTAGGAGTGATTTTTTGCTGTTTGCTTTAAAAAAAAAAAAATCTTTTTTGTGTTATTGTTATTCATGCCTTATTGGTTACATTGAGGAGAGTTTTCTGAGAAGTTACTGTTGCTGATGCCTGCTTCATGTTTGTATCGTTTTTTCCTTGTCATTATTATTTTTCTTTGTTTATTATTCTTTCATTTAGTGGATTGTAACAGGGCGAGCATGAGAATTTGGGTTGTAGGGCGTGGTCCAATAGGGTTGCCTGTGTACAGCGTACCTTGAGGGTTCTGCCCCTTCGTGGCAGGTGATCCTAAGCTACATTTTTGGTCTGTCAATGTGCAGGCCCTTAACGTCCCTTGTAAAAGTAAAGCATTACTCCAATGGTTGTCCTCCGGGAGCGCAGACATAGTGCTTCTCCAGGAGACCCACTAGCTGGCAAACAATGCCTTTTCCCTGCCAATTCCATTGTTCCAATTCTAATAAAACCAAGGGGGTGGGGAGGCTCATCTGGACTGTGTCCAGCACAGGGTATTATTTGTACTTTTGAACAAAAACAAATCTTATTTTTTTATGTCTGCCACCCTACTGTCTAGATTAGACAACACAACTATTGGGTTCCAGGTTTCACCGGACCATGCACCTGTCACTTTGAACTGTACAGAGGGGAAACTTTCGACTCAGTTAAGCAGGACAATTACTTAACACACCTCCATTTTCTGGATATCCCTGAGGAGTTTGGGGAAATAACTAAATTCCCTCATTATTGAAGAAGAGGTGAGAGCCACTGTTAAGTCCCTGACGAATAATAAAGCCCCAGAACTTCACAGGTTCCCTAATTCGTTCTACAAATCCTTCAGGGAGATGTTGGGTCATCATTTGACAAAGGTCTTTAATTCTTTCCTGGACAATGGCTTGGTTACCCCGACAATGATGGAGTCTACACTCTCTATGAAGCAATCCAAACCCCCGACTAATGTGGGTCACATAGACCGATGGTACTTTTAAACAGTGACGATAAAATATTCAGATTCTGGTGAATCACTTGGCCAGGGTTTGGCCAACCCTTATCTCCCCGCTTCAGAGTGGTTTCAGTAGGAATAGACAGACCAGTTACAACACGGGGCTAGCAATTAATGCCACTGAGCGGGCCACAAAAGATGGGATGCAGATGCTTCTCTTATCTTTGGATGCGAATAATGTTAATGTTAACTGGGATTTCTAAAGTGCATAATCACCGACGGGTCTCTAAGCGCTATGAGAGAGAGACCAACCACCACGTCCGCAAGTACGTGCACTAAAACTTGGCCTAGGTTGTACCCCAGGGTTCAATAAAAATAAGTGTTTTAAGTTTTTTTCTACATGGAAGGAGGGCGGGTTCCCGCGAAGGCTTGCAGGCAGCTTATTCCAAAGTTGAGGGATCATTGCGGAAAAAGCTCTGCCACCTTTGGAGGATGTGTTAAAGCGGGGGCAAGCCAACAAACTAGTATCAGATGATCGAAGGGTACGCCCAGGCACATAGTTTACAAGGCGGTCATTAATGTATGCTGGGACCTGACGGTGGATGGGTTTGTGGACTGTGTAAGACCCTTGAACCTGGTTCTCTGTTTGACCTGAAGCCAGTGCAGCTGCTGCAGTAGGGGGGTGGTGTCTGCCTGCCTTGGAAGCCTGAAAATCAGTCTGGTGGCATCATTCATGATTACTTGGAGTTTCGTTAGCAGCTTCTCTGGAAGACCAATATACAGAGCATTATCATAGTCTAATCTTGACATTATCATTGCTGACACAGCCATACGGAGTGCCGTAAATGAAAGAAGGGGGGCGAGTCTCCGTAGCTGTCTCAGTAGGCCCACACATGTCCCTGCAATGGTAGATCCCTGATATGACATGGAGAGCTTGGCTTCAAATTTTTAAGAAGAGACTTTTTACGACTAGGGCTAGCTTGGGAGTAGTGCCTAGCTCTCGTGGCCAATAAAGGTCACTCCAAGGGTTGTTACCTGTGGTAATGGCCAGTACCTCGGTTTTATCTGGGTTGATTTTGAGAGAATTGGCTGTCATACAATTGACTCAGAATGTTTTGCATTCGTGCATGGGCTGTGGGAGAGTTGTCAATCCGGATGATGATTTGAGTATCGTCCGCGTAGTTGAAAACTTGGCACTCCATGCGGGCCAGTGCAGCTACCAGAGGCTGTAGATAGATATTGAAGAGAATGCTGAGCCCTGAGGGACACCGCATGTAAAGCATTTGATTGAGTAAAGTTAGGCCAAAGATTGCGGTGCTATATTATAGCCATTGTTGTGATATCGTCCACAAAGATTAAGACTCAAGATCTTTTGTCTGATTTACAGACAGGTGCCCCCTGTCTCCGGCATTGTTTGTCCTTTGTGTGGAGCCGCACATAGAGAAAGCCCAGGCGGTTCCAAACATACAGGGGGCTTCCTGTGAGTGATACACAGCTAAAGATTCCAATGTTCGCGGGAGACAGGCTTAGTTTTTTGACTGACCCTGTTGCCTCCTTGGATGCACTTGAGAACACAGTATCAAGAGACTGTAAGCAAGGATTTAAATAATAAGAAACAGTTGTTGATTTTATCCGGGACTAAGTACAAACGGGACTAAGAACATCTACTAGATTGGCTGGACAGCCCTGAGGAAGTCGTGGGGTATGCTCCGTAGGAACAAAACACATGTTGGTTCTAAGGCTAAAAAAAGAAGCAGAAGCCTGGAGGTCAAAAAATTAAGAAAGATCATCAAAATGTCATTATTGTTGATGTTTATATGTGTTTTTACTCTGACATTTATTATAGCATGTGCTTGAGACTGGAGTGTTGGTGCAGGTAGTGCTGTTATCTCTAGACACGTGTTTCTTGGTTTAGCTCTTCATCTGTAGAGAGCAGAAGTTAATTCAGACTTTTCCCCCGGTATACTGGATGGGAGATTCTGCAGGTGGGCTAGGTGTAAAGACCTCACCCTTCAGGATCTATATGTTGACAGGGTGCCCAAGACCAGAGACTTTCATTACATCACACTGACTTGTATAGAGTGACACAGTTGACCCATTGGGCTCATCAAGCCACTCTCCAGGGAGAGACATGGGAGACACATTTACTGGAAGATATTCTGAGTGGTGAGGGTAAGGGGAAAGCAATTTCATGTTTTCATAGAGTATTGGAACTCCCCCAGATGTTACTAACATTGGATATATTGTACAGTAGTCGCAGGATCTGGGCACGGAAATTGACAAGGGAGACTGGGGTGCAACATGGCAGAGTGGCTAAGTCATCTATGGGCATCTAATATAAAGATAATACCTATACATTTCTCCTGTGCTAGTTTCTCACCCTGGCCCGCTTGTCCTACATAATGGGGGCGAACGATGGCTGTTCGCAGAGGTGTGGAATTTGAGTCACATATCTCCATATGTGGTGGGAATGTCCGGTGGTTGCTGATTTTTGGAAAAATATTTTGGTAAATCTTTTAAATCTTACAAGCTACACTCAACCCCAACCCCCTTCAAGAGAAGAGCACCTCAGGGCTTTACCCACTTAATCCCTCTTCAGGTAAACTGAACACACATTGTTTGTAGGCCGTACTTTGGTGACTGCCCTCCGATGGAAGGGCCCGGCGGTCCGTACTATGACACTGTGGTGGGCCAAGACTTGGGATATATATGGAGAGTCTAACAGCCATGGTGAGGGACACAAAATTACATTTTGACAAAATATGTGCCTCCTTCTTGACCTTTGTGAAAGACAATTATGCATGACAAGCACATGCGCGCCCCTAGGGTCTTATAGCTACTGCAGGCCTTGTAGGCCGTTACATGATGGAATTGGTTTGAGTCGGTGGAGGGAGCAGGGGAAGTGAGAGGGGCATTGATGGAATGCTTACTCCTGTTGGGAATATGCTTGTTTGGTTCCCCATTCTTCCCGTTCTCTTTGAAGTGGATTGCCCTGGGATCATCACTCGTACTCAATGAATGTACTATTAGGTCTTTGGCTACTGATGCTCTGCAATGCTTGCTTTCAGTGGAGAAATATAGCTCTTCTGTGTGTAATTTTGTTGACTTTATTTTTTTGATAAAGTGAAAATAAAGTTGTTAAAAAAAACACGTTCTCTGGAGCCTCTCGCAGACCTAACCATCTTGATATAAAAATATTTTTTTACCTTAATTTCTCAAAAACTACTAAATGGATTTACACCAAATCGCAACAAGCACAATTTGTGGAGTAAGATCTAGCTTCCTGCCAAATTTGGTGTAACTACTTTCAGCAGTTTTTGATGTAGCCCTGCCTAAAGAAGTCTATGGAAAATGCATAGGGATTTTGCGCATTGGGCTCCCCTTTTTTCTCGGCCCACGCTTGACGGATCATCCTGCAATCTTCCATTCAAAAATGAATACAAAATTAGCACCTTTTTGGAAAGTTTCGTGGAGATTCATCAAACAGCAACACAAAAATGCTTTTCATATGGAACAGCTGATCTAACTATAAATACTCACTGTGAGATAGATATATAATATATTTTACCTACTGGTAGTCGCCAGTAGGTAGTTATAGTAGGACCATGTTTCTATTCCAAAAGAGGTTTTCTTCTGTGAATATCTTTGGCGATGTTTGACGAATCTTCGCTAAAGTTTCAAAACTAATGGAGCGGTCCGGTCAACTTCTGTCTTGAAAATTTTGGGGTGATTAGTTAAGCAGGGGCTGAGAAAAAAGGGGGGTTCCAAAACACGCGTTTTTTCCATGTTAATTTCCATAGGAAACTTTTGTTGCAGCTCTTGCTTGAACTGCTGAACGGAATTACCAAATTTGGCAGAAAGGTAGCTCTTGGTTTAGAGTGCACACTTTGCTTTACATGGTGTAAATCCATTCAGTAGTTCCTGAGAAATTCATATATAAACAAATATTAGTATCTGGTGACTGCAGTGGATCCACAAACCCTCCCAATCACGAGCGTGAATGGCTGCCAACACTTCAAACGAGGAAGTGTTGGCAGCCATCTTGTGATTAGGTTAAAAAAAAAACAAGAAAAGGGGCAGGGTAGAAACATCCTGAGCCCCTAGGCCTGCTCTAGGGGTTTTAGAGTGACACAGAGAGCCAAAAAAAAGCATTTCTTTTTTTACATTGTCGGTGGGATTCGCGTACGGTGCGCTGCACTGGGGACCACAACCTCCCCGGGGCAATACTCATTAAATACAGGTGGGGCATGTGCCCCGCAGTCCCAGGCACTGCCAACTCCCCGGGGCTTCATTTTATTTAAAAAGAGTGGGGAGGCTATGCGCCCCTTCCCTGGAGCAATATACAATAAAAGTGTGGGGGTGGGGTTTGCACACAGCCCCGGGGAACACCACCACCCTGGGCCTGAATTTAAAATTAAAGTGTGGGGGGGCTCGAGCCCCCCCCCCCCCACACTGCCCCAGGGACCATCACCTCCCTGGGGCACTTATTATGTAAATGCCGGGATTCGTTACGCCCCCCCCGTCCCGGGGGGACCACCACATTTAAATTTGAAGGAGGGGGGGCAACGCGGCTCTCGTCGTAGAGCCCTCCATGGCCCCAGGCACCGCCACCTCCCTGGGGCAAAATACAATCAATGCGGGTGCAGGTGGGCACGCAGCCCCCCCCCGCAGCCCCTGGGAACACCACCTCTCGGGCTGAATCTAAAATGATAGTGGAGGGCTCGAGCCACCCCACACTGCCCCAGAAACCATCACCTCCCTGGTGCACTAATTATGATAATGCGAGGGTCCGTGGCGGCTCGGGGACCATCACCTCCCTGGGGCTTTAAATTTGATTGAGGGGGCAGCGTGGCCCCCCTTGTGGTGAGAGGTGTGGCGCCGCGGCCAGGGCGACTGACGATGGAATCTGGGGACCACGGTTCGATCCCCGGCTCCGGCGGCAGCTCAGCCCAGCACCATGTGACTCTGGGCAATAGCTCGCTTAATCTTCCCGACGGCCCCCAGCGCCTAGAGACCCTTACGGGTGATTGTGCGCTTTACAAATGTGGATTATTATACATGGCCCTGGGGCCGTCACCCCCCCAGGGCCAGCTCCAGCAATGTCCCGGGGTGCCCATCCCCGGTACATTGCAGTTTGCTATGGCTCCCGCCATGCCATAGCAAACTTCTGCTTCGCTTAATGGAAACGAGAGCAGGAAAACTGCTCTCGCTTCCATGAAGCAAAGCAGATTTGCTTTTGGGCAAAGGGAGCTGCACGTCAGCAGCTCCCCTTGCCCAAAGGCAATGTCGGCTCCGGCTGGAGGCGGAGAGATGGCAGGGACCGCGGGGGCATTGGGGCTCCCCCCGCAGTCCCCAACGGGAGGCATGCCCCAGGAGATGGGGTCCCTGGGGCCAAAAATGGCTCGGGAGAGGGGCACCTTGGCCCCCCTCCGTTCTAAATATAATTTTTTTTATTGTCCATGACTCAGGGGATGGGGTCCCTGGGGCATGGGGGCCCCGGAGGGGGGACCTCCTTTCTTTTAAATAGAAAAAAAATTGTCCAAGTCCTGGGGGATTTGGTCCCCAGGGCCAAAAATGGCCCGGGAAGGAGGATGTGGGGGTTAGGGGGAGGGTGGGGGCAGGAGAGGGGGGCAGCGTGGGTGGTGGGAGTGAGGGGCCAAGGGGCCTACTAATTTATTTATTTTTAAATCAAAAATTGCCGCGCCAGGGGATGGGGGCATTAATTATTTCTTTCTTTCTCTCGTATTAGGGGTCGCAACCCCATCACGGCTCTCAGCGCGGGTCCCCAGTAAAACGTCGCAGTGGATTCGCAGATCTACCTTGAATAAATAAATAAATAGTTTATCATTCAGAAGGCAGTGTTGCATATGTGAACTTTTTTATGGAGTTAATGAGATTGAAGTTAAAAATCACATTAAATATGATAGAGTTAGTAATAATATAAAAAAAATAGAAATTAACAGAGAGGGAGGGGGTAGGTAGTGGGGAGTGGGGTGAGGGTGCCAAGGGGCCCCTTGTTATGTGGGAATCTAGGACCCTAGTGAAATCTTTCCGATTCATGCCCATATATAGGTATAATTCACCCAATCCTTATATAGGTATAGGAATCCTTACATTATTTAGTCTTAGCCTGTGCAGCCCAAATACGGCATGGCTATTTCCACTAAACTCTGAGAATCCACAACGATTTCTTGGAAAAACCAGCCTTCAGCAGTCAGGTACTTCCCCCTGCTTGAATACTAATGTATCCAAGAACTCCTGGAGTTTTCAAGGAACTGAGGCACTAGTGACGATATTATGTCCAATCTTACGTTAAACTCGGCACCTTCAAAGTATAAATATGCCTACATTTGCCCACTCAAACACACAGTGGTTTAGGAGCAGATCGACTAACTACTTCCCCGACGCCCTGCTGCTGCAAGTGCTGAAGGAAGCCGACCCTCCAACTGACGCACTGAGAGGACGCTGTCTTTTCTCTTGCCGAGAAATCCAGCTCCGGTGTTTCCAGGCTACCCTTGCGGGTTTCTGGGAGATCGAGTCCTGAGAGAGAGATACAAGACCTCTATCATTCTAAAACCAAGGTACGGAGCTGATTAGACCCTTAGAGAATTCTTGGAACAGATTCTTGGCAGAAAATGACTAGACTTAAACTACACCACACTTACTCCTCCCTCGTACTAGACTTAGGTTAGGTACAGCGGGGTACGCGTTTTTTAGAAGCACCAGTTGAGTACTTTTAGCCAATATTTTATCACTGTATGTATTTTATGCATTTTATGTATTCTATGTTTATGGCTTAGAAACCATATCATGCTCTTACAGTACTATTTTATAATACTATTCGTATTATATGCCTTGTACTTCTTAACTAGCATTTCAATTGTAGCAGTGCATTTCTTATGCTTAAGAAATAAGACTGTTCAATAAATACTTTAATTGAAAACGCCCGTCTCTCTATTTCTAAGCAACTCTGGTGAAACGAAGCATGCACATCTGACTGAGTGAAATAGCCGTCTATTGTTTTCGCGACTCTAGAGATACATTTCATTCTGAGGAAACAAAGTTGTCATGTTATATGGTTGTCAGAGACTAATCCCTTCTTGTACTTTCGAGAAAGTTTCTAGTGATCTCCGAGCTAGCTGGCACTCACAATTAAGTCTAATATATTCGGCAGAGACCTAGTCGACTTAAGTCCTACGTCTAAGCTGCAGGATATATTCTTCCAATGTGCAGAGCCTATTGGGAATATAGGAACTACACTACATGGCGTCCAACGTTTGGGAAGGCGATAATTTAACGCTAGATACTAAAGTAACTCAGTCATGCTTTTCACACAGACCCCTTTTCTCCCGTAAAAACTCCAAAAGACGTCTGGAGTGGGTGAAAGTATAATATCCGCCTAAACTGAGTAGGACGAAAAATCCTATGTATTCGATTTTGGTTTGTTCAATGTTGAAGGATACAGTGTTCCAAAATATTGTGCATCTAATCTTTGTTTCCTTGAAACTTGTTCTGCAAACTCTCAGCCAACTAAAATGCCGGATAGAGATACCGAATTGGAAAGAGCTGCAGCAGCAGCTCAAGCGGTCTTAGATGACGCTGCTATCCTAGAAAATGATACGGATGCTATAATCATCCCAGTAAATGTAAGGAAAAGTATAACTTACAAACTAATAAACAATGGAGTATCAGCAAGAGGTGGCAGCGTAATCTTTGGTTCTAGAGGTACATGAATATCGGCAGACAGAGGTATTCTCTTCATGGATTCAGTTTCCAACAGCAAATGCGGGAACACGTGAGTTCCACTACTACAAAGCAGAGGAACCTCCAGCAGAATACGTTCCTTTCGAGGACATTGAAATTCCATTACCTTACCAAGAGCATCAGCTCTGGTTTAAAGGCGCCCTACAACATCAAAATCACATTACCAGGCTCGGTCCACTAGGTAGACCAGGAGCAACATGGCCGGTACTAGCCAGCTATACACCACATCCAGACATTGAAAGGATGTCAGATCTCAGATCTCCCCAAAGAGGAGGTAGGTCTCCCCAACGGGAGCCCTCTGAAAAGAGGTACAACCTCAGAAATAGGGATACTTTAAGAAAACCTGATAGATATCAAGATAATGATACACGTTCCTCTCGTACCTTTCAGACTTCACCGCAGAAATCAGAAAGAAGAGGACGGTCAGAACAGAAAGAAGAACGCGTGAAATCCAAAGACGAACAGCACGTTCCAAAAAATAAGAAAACTCAATTCACCAAGAAGAAGGTAGCAAGTGTAAAGATCAGACATGCCGAGGTTTCTGAGGACACAACTCAAGAACGGGGAATGGGCTCAGACAATGCTAGACAGCGCATCAGAAGTAACCATAGTTCGCAAGATCCTGAGGGATCATCTGGAGACAGTGGACTTGAATGAATGCATTCAAGTTCAAACTGCCGACACCAGGGTTAGTGTACCCCACAAGTTATATGAAGTAACACTCCGGATGGAGGGGGCATAACTAGAAAAATAAAAGCTCTCTTTTGGGACAAGCTTTCCAAGGGTTATGACATACTTCTATCTGAAAGAGACTGGTCACCTGCAGTTGTTAGGGAGTGACCACACGGCAAAGAGTTAATTATGCCAGTCTTCTCAATTCACATTTCAATTCATAAAAAGTATACCTATGCCAGGAAATGGGTAGTAGCTCAAGCTCCAGCATTATATAAAAATCACGTAAGATGGGATGAGGATTCTCCTCACCATAAAATCCAGTTAAAAAATCAACCTACTGCAGAGAGGCAGTATCCAGTCAAGCAAGAAGCTAAAAAACAAGTCAGGGAGATCTTAGATCAACTTGAATATCAAGGGATGATTGAAACATGCACCTCATCTATGAACAATCCTTTGTTTCCTGTCTCCAAGCCAGACAATTCATATCGTCTAGTTTTGGATTACAGACACCTAAACTCTTGTTGCAAAACTTTTGCGGTACAAAATTCACATAGTGCAGCACTGATGAATAACATTGTGTGTAAAAAATATAAAACCACATTAGACATTTCAAATGGGTTTTTCTGTCACAACATTGCACGAGAAAGTAGGCACTTGACCGCTTTCTCAATCTTGGGGACACAGCGACAATTTTGCCGTCTCCCCCAGGGATTCAAGAATAGTCCAGGGTTATTTTCAGCCAGAGTAACAGAAATACTACAAATGTACGATGATGAGGCATTATCTTATGTCGATGACATATATCTTACAGACGATGATTCGGACGTGCACTTGAAAAGAGTGAACACCATAATACTTGGGTTCCCTTCTGAAGGGTATAAATTCAATTTTAAGAAATCACGAATTGCCCACCTCAACGTCCTATTCTCAGGATACGAGTTGTCAAGTGAAGGCAAAAGCCTGGCAGCAAACTTTCTTGAGAAATGTGCGCTGCTCCAACCTCCGAAGACGCTGAAAAACTTACAGTCAATTCTAGGTTTCCTGAATTTTGGAAGAACTTATGTTCTAAATTACGCAGAAAGGGTTAAACCTCTCTACGAACTAATCAAACCTGATTTCAAACCAACAAATTGGACTCAGAAACATACAGAAATGTTGCGTTCAGTACAAACAGAAGTTAGCAAAACACAATTAGATACACGCAACAATGCGCGCAATCTCGTGATCCGTGTCATCCCAGGGAAATGCGATTCACATACCTGACCTTTAATGAAGGTGAAAAGGTACCAATTGCATACAAATCACACTTGTACACACAAGCTGAAATGAAATTCACTTCAACAGAAAAAATTCTGACAGCAGTTCAAACTGCAGTAGCAAAAGAGAGAACTCTCGCGCAGGGTAAACGCATAATAATCGTTACACCTGTACCTGCCTTAGAGGCAGTGACGAAAGCGAGCATTCCAGAAGTGATTACTACTTCTGTGGAGCGCGAAGAGCACCAGCCTCTGTCTATTTTTGTGTAAATGTCCGGATTCATGATTAATTGTATTTGTAAAATCTTTTAAAAATAATCGCCGCTTTTTAATCTGACTTGTACCCCCACTTACCCGCACTTTAAAATCATTACTGGGCACCCGCCGCTTGAGCGGGAACACTCACTCCCTTCACACGGCCGCTCCATCTTGGCTGAGTGAGGCAGGCCTTTCCATCAGTGGCCGCCATAGGTGGGGAGGCGCTCTAGTGGTTGGGACGGGTTTTCACCCCGATAACGAGAACTGGAAACACTGGCGCGCAGCGACGGCACGCAGCGGGCGCACCGACGGCGCGCCGGAGTTGCGCCAGAGGTAAGCCCGTTTGCACCCATTCGCGCACGGTCGGGCCCAGAGACCAGGACCTCTGCCCCGGCAACTAATTCCCAACTTACTTACTCTCGTTCTACACTCCTTCAACTAAAAGCTGAAACCCCATTCTCATGCAGCCACTCTATAGACTTTGCGTACCGTCAATTCTCATGCCAGTACTGCCCCTTCAAAGTGACGAGCCCCGATGAAACCAGAGGGAAACCGGAGGTGAAACTAAATATAGCATTATTAAACTGCCGATCACTACCTAAGCATGCCACTGAAATTTCCCTCCTACTGCACAGTCTGGCACTCAACATACTCTTTATCACCGAAACTTGGTTGGGACCCAACTCTGGCCCCGATATTATCCAGGCCCTACCACCAGGATACCTGATCCAGCATACTGACAGAGTATCCAAGGTCGGAGGAGGGATTGCCATCCTTTATAAAGATCATCTAGTATGTCGTCTACTAGGCAGCCCTATCCCGGATTGTAAAAATGTACATTTCTCCATCACTTTATCCCCAGAAACCTCCTTCTCAGGACTCCTGATATATCACCCACCTGGACCCCCAGGACAATTTTACGAGGGACTAGTCGAAGCAGTAATGGACCTGGCTAGCACAGCATCCAATTTCACGGTGCTGGGGGACATGAACCTTCACTTTAACGATCCACTAGACTCCACAGCCATAGATCTGACCAAAGATCTGGGGTCTTGTGATATGAGCCTAAAAGTTCGGTGTCCTACCCACTCTAAAGGTAATCTCCTGGACCCAATATTTTCAAACATCCCAGGCCTAACAACTGAGGACCCGTATCCAATCCCGTGGTCGGACCACATGGTAATCCCTTTTATTTGTAAGGTTCCCTGCCCCGGCCCAACTAAACCTTTTTTTAGAACATTAGCTAGACATTGGCCCAAACTTGAGGTCCACGATTGGGTTGAAATTCTGAGGACGAATGAACCCTCCACCAATTCTGATATAGATATAGCAAACAGTGAATTCAATCATTGGATAGAGCAGTCACTTGACATCGTGCTCCCAAAAAAATCTATAATTGAAAAGAAGGGCCCCACTAATCAACCGTGGTTTAGCACGGAACTTAGGACTCTTAAACAAGAGTGTAAACGGGAGGAGAGACAGTGGCGGAAAGACTTCCACCCTGAGAAGAAAAGTAAATATAGAGCCTCCATAAAGAACTATAAATCTGCCCTAAATTCCGCCAAATCCATCTTCTACGCAGATAAAATTGAGGCCTCCGCTAATGCCCCAAGAGAGATGTTCAGAATTGTTAAAACTTTGCTAAAAGCCCCTGACCCGCCGTCCATCCCAGATGAAACAGGTGCCCGCTGTGAAGAACTGGCGAATTTCTTTGCTACAAAAATCCAAAAGATCCTCCTTACCCTTTCTCCCATATCCTCTGTTGAACCTCCCCCACTTCCTAATACTCAATCGACGCTTCTCCGGCTCTCTTTCCTTTCTCCGCTTAGTGTGGACCTCCTACCCCCTCTTCTGAATGCCATAAAGAGCGGCTCCCCGCTTGATCCTGCGCCGATGAATATCCTAAACTCAGCCCTGCCCCACATTAGTAAGCCCATTGTCAATCTGGTCAACTCCTCGATTGAGTCAGGCACAGTCCCACAAGATTGGAAGATGGCCATGGTTAAGGTCTTGATAAAGAAACCTAACCTTGACCCTGGCGACCTTTCCAATTATCGCCCTATTTCCCTTCTCCCTGGCATTAGCAAGTTGACTGAAAAGTTTGTAAACAGTCAACTTGCCTCATTTTTAGAAACATCTAATCTGCTTCACTCATCCCAAACAGGGTTCCGCAAAGGGCAGGGAACGGAAACAGCTCTGCTGAGGGTGGTTGAGGAGTCCAGGAGGATCTTGGACGCAGGTGGCAGCGTGGCCATCATCCTCCTGGACCTCAGCGCCGCCTTTGATACGGTTAATCACCGTATCCTCCTATCTCACCTTACTAACATCGGAGTCACGGGCAAAGCCCTTGCGTGGCTTGAATCTTTCCTTAGGGACAGGTTTTTTAAGGTGTTTGCGGACAACAACTGCTCCTCCCCGGTACCGTTGCAGTGTGGGGTGCCGCAGGGCTCCTCCCTCAGCCCCACACTGTTTAACGTGTACATGGCTCCCTTAGCGGAGATAGTGGCCCCTTTCGGGATTCAACTAGTAAGCTACGCTGATGACACCCAGTTGGTGGTCTCTTTGAACCAGGCAGAGCCCCCCACCCCACGAATCTGTGCAGCTGCCTGGAATCAGTAGCTAAATGGATGGACCAGTCTCACCTCAAATTGAATGGGGGAAAGACCGAGCTGATGCTACTAGGAATGCAGGCCACTTTTGACACCTCCATACTGTGGCCTCCCTGTATGAGCCCCGGCCCCATCCCCAAAACCGAGATCAAGAGCTTGGGCATTTGGCTCGATGTGGACCTTTCGTTTAAACCTCAAGCAAGAAAAACAGCAGCCACTTGCTTTGGGCTACTGAAGATGATCAGTAAAATCCTTCCTCAATTGCCAGAAAAAGCCAAGAAAATCCTAGCCAGGCCCTAATCCTATCTAGGTTAGATTACGGTAACGCGATCTACCTAGGAGCACCAACATCGTCTAGTTTTGGATTACAGACACCTAAACTCTTGTTGCAAAACTTTTGCGGTACAAAATTCACATAGTGCAGCACTGATGAATAACATTGTGCGTAAAAAATATAAAACCACATTAGACATTTCAAATGGGTTTTTCTGTCACAACATTGCACGAGAAAGTAGGCACTTGACCGCTTTCTCAATCTTGGGGACACAGCGACAATTTTGCCGTCTCCCCCAGGGATTCAAGAATAGTCCAGGGTTATTTTCAGCCAGAGTAACAGAAATACTACAAATGTACGATGATGAGGCATTATCTTATGTCGATGACATATATCTTACAGACGATGATTCGGACGTGCACTTGAAAAGAGTGAACACCATAATACTTGGGTTCCCTTCTGAAGGGTATAAATTCAATTTTAAGAAATCACGAATTGCCCACCTCAACGTCCTATTCTTAGGATACGAGTTGTCAAGTGAAGGCAAAAGCCTGGCAGCAAACTTTCTTGAGAAATGTGCGCTGCTCCAACCTCCGAAGACGCTGAAAAACTTACAGTCAATTCTAGGTTTCCTGAATTTTGGAAGAACTTATGTTCTAAATTACGCAGAAAGGGTTAAACCTCTCTACGAACTAATCAAACCTGATTTCAAACCAACAAATTGGACATACAGAAATGTTGCGTTCAGTACAAACAGAAGTTAGCAAAACACAATTAGATACACGCAACAATGCGCGCAATCTCGTGATCCGTGTCATCCCAGGGAAATGCGATTCACATACCTGACCTTTAATGAAGGTGAAAAGGTACCAATTGCATACAAATCACACTTGTACACACAAGCTGAAATGAAATTCACTTCAACAGAAAAAATTCTGACAGCAGTTCAAACTGCAGTAGCAAAAGAGAGAACTCTCGCGCAGGGTAAACGCATAATAATCGTTACACCTGTACCTGCCTTAGAGGCAGTGACGAAAGCGAGCATTCCAGAAGTGATTACTACTTCTGTGGAGCGCGAAGAGCATCAGCCTCTGTCTGTTTTTGTGTAAATGTCCGGATTCATGATTAATTGTATTTGTGAAATCTTTCAAAAATAATCGCCGCTTTTTAACCTGACTTGTACCCCCACTTACCCGCACTTTAAAATCATTACTGGGCACCCGCCGCTTGAGCGGGAACACTCACTCCCTTCACACGGCCGCTCCATCTTGGCTGAGTGAGGCAGGCCTTTCCATCAGTGGCCGCCATAGGTGGGGAGGCGCTCTAGTGGTTGGGACGGGTTTACAGCTGACAGTATTTAGAGGGAGAACTGCTCGCGCATCTTCAAGGATTACAGAAGTGATTACTACTTCTGTGGAGCGCGAAGAGCATCAGCCTCTGTCTGTTTTTGTGTAAATGTCCGGATTCATGATTAATTGTATTTGTAAAATCTTTTAAAAATAATCGCCGCTTTTTAATCTGACTTGTACCCCCACTTACCCGCACTTTAAAATCATTAATGGGCACCCGCCGCTTGAGCGGGAACACTCACTCCCTTCACACGGCCGCTCCATCTTGGCTGAGTGAGGCAGGCCTTTCCATCAGTGGCGGCCATAGGTGGGGAGGCGCTCTAGTGGTTGGGACGGGTTTTCACCCCGATAACGAGAACTGGAAACACTGGCGCGCAGCGACGGCACGCAGCGGGCGCACCGACGGCGCGCCGGAGTTGCGCCAGAGGTAAGCCCGTTTGCACCCATTCGCGCACGGTCGGGCCCAGAGACCAGGACCTCTGCCCCGGCAACTAATTCCCAACTTAGTTACTCTCGTTCTACACTCCTTCAACTAAAAGCTGAAACCCCATTCTCATGCAGCCACTCTATAGACTTTGCGTACCGTCAATTCTCATGCCAGTACTGCCCCTTCAAAGTGACGAGCCCCGATGAAACCAGAGGGAAACCGGAGGTGAAACTAAATATGGCATTATTAAACTGCCGATCACTACCTAAGCATGCCACTGAAATTTCCCTCCTACTGCACAGTCTGGCACTCAACATACTCTTTATCACCGAAACTTGGTTGGGACCCAACTCTGGCCCCGATATTATCCAGGCCCTACCACCAGGATACCTGATCCAGCATACTGACAGAGTATCCAAGGTCGGAGGAGGGATTGCCATCCTTTATAAAGATCCTCTATCAATCAATCAATCAATCAATGACACTTGTAAAGCGCGCTACATACCCGTAGGGTCTCAAGGCGCTGGGGGGGGGGGGTGCCGCTACTGCTCGAACAGCCAGGTCTTCAGCTTCCTCCTGAAGGAGAGGTGGTCTTGGGTCAGGCGCAGGTCGGGAGGGAGGGAGTTCCAGGTCTTGGCAGCCAGGTAGGAGAAGGACCTTCCTCCTGTAGTCGCTCTTCGGATGCGGGGGACGGCGGCGAGGGCGTGGTTGGCTGATCGAAGGTGGCGTTTGGGAGCGTAGAAGTTGACTCGGCTGTTGAGGTAGCTCGGGCCTTGGTCGTGTAGGGCTTTGTGTGCGTGGGTGAGGAGGCGGAAGGTGATTCTTTTGCTGACGGGGAGCCAGTGAAGGTCTCTGAGATGTCCGGAGATGTGACTGGTTCGTGGGATGTCGAGGATGAGTCTGGCTGAGGCGTTCTGGATCCGCTGGAGTCTCTTCTGGAGCTTGGCGGTGGTACCGGCGTAGAGGGCGTTGCCGTAGTCCAGTCGGCTGGTGACGAGGGCCTGGGTGACGGTCCTCCTGGTCTCGGTGGGGATCCACCAGAAGATCTTCCGTAGCATGCGTAGGGTGTTGAAGCACGCCGAGGAGACGTTGTTGACTTGCCTGGTCATGGAGAGGGAGGAGTCCAGGATGAAGCCCAGGTTGCGTGCATGGTCTGTCGGTTTGGGTGCGGTGCCCAGGGCGGGAGGCCACCAGGAGTCGTCCCAGGCGGAGGGTGAAGAGCCCAGGATGAGGACCTCCGTCTTGTCCGAGTTCAGTTTCAGGCGGCTGGTCGTCATCCACTCGGCTACCTCCTTCATCCCTTCGTGCAGGTTGGCTCTGGCGGCGGCGGGGTCGTTGGTCAGGGAGAGGATCAGCTGGGTGTCGTCGGCGTAGGAGATTATGCTGAGGTTGTGTTTGCGTACGATGGCCGCGAGGGGGCTCATGTAGACGTTGAAGAGGGTGGGGCTCAGAGATGATCCTTGAGGGACGCCGCAGATGACTTCGGAGGCCTCTGACTTGTACGGTGGTAGGCGGACTCTCTGTGTTCTTCCGTCGAGGAAGGAGATGATCCATTCCAGCGCCTTGTCCTGGATTCCGACGTTGCTGAGGCGCTGCACTAGGGTGCGGTGGCAGACCGTGTCGAATGCCGCGGAGAGGTCTAGGAGGATGAGGGCCGCTGTTTCTCCATTGTCCATCAGGGCTCGGATGTCATCGGTGGCGGCGATGAGGGCGGTCTCGGTGCTGTGGTTGGCTCGGAAGCCGGACTGTGAGGGGTCGAGGGATCCGTTCGTCTCGAGGAAGGCGGCCATCTGCTTGTTGACGGTCTTCTCGATGACTTTGGCTGGAAACGGGAGGAGCGAGATGGGGCGGTAGTTCTTGAGGTCGGTGGGGTCCGCTGTTGGTTTCTTGAGTAGAGCGCTGAGTTCGGCGTGTTTCCAGCTCTCAGGGAAGATGGTGGTGTCGAAGGATGTGTTGATGATGTCTCGCAGATGGGGTGCGATGACAGCGTCGGCCTTGTTGAAGACGTGGTGAGGGCAGGGGTCGGTCGGCGATCCGGAGTGGATGGAGTTCATCGTGCGGATGGTGTCTTCGGTGCTGATCGGGGTCCAGGCGTGGAGGGTGGTGGTGGGGGGTGGTTGTTTGGTCATGGTGTGCGTTGGTTGGTTGTTGAAGCTGTTGTGTATGTCCGCGATCTTGTTGTGGAAGTATGAGGCGAGGGAGTTGCAGAGGTCTTGCGATGGGGTGATGTTGTTGTTTCCTGCGCTGGGGTTGGAGAGCTCTTTCACGATGTTGAAGAGTTCCTTGCTGTTGTGTGCGTTGTTGTCCAGCCTGTCCTTGAATGCTGTTTTCTTGGCGGCGCGGATCAGCTGGTGGTGTTTCCGGGTGGCAAGCTTGAAGGAGGTCCTGTTGTCCGGTGTCGGATCCCTTCTCCAGACTTTCTCGAGGGCTCGGCAGTTCTTCTTGGAGCTCTTGAGTTCGTCGGTGAACCAAGGGGCCTTCTTGCTGCCGGGTCTGCTGGGCGGGGTCCTCAGTGGGGCGAGTTCGTCCGCGCAGTTGCTGATCCACTTCGTGAGGTAGTCGGCGGCCTGGCTGGGGTTCGCTGAGCTGGCAGGAGGGTGCTGGCTCAGGGAGGTGGCGAGCTGGTCTGCTGTGATCGTGTTCCAGCTTCTGCGGGCGGCCTGTTGTTGGTGGTGGTGGGTCGTCGTTCTCTTGAAGGTGAAGTGGACGCAGCTGTGGTCCGTCCATTGAAGCTCTGTGGCGTGGCTGAAGTCGATGTCTGTGCTGGAGGAGAAGACGGCGTCGAGTGTGTGTCCGGCGAGGTGGGTGGGGGTGGACACCAGTTGCTTGAGTCCCAGGTTGGCGAGGTTGTCGAGCAGGGTGCTGGTGTTGCGGTCGTTGTTGTTCTCCAGATGGAAGTTGAGGTCTCCCAGGAGGATGTAGTCAGCGGAGGGGAGGGCATGCGGGCTGACGAAGTCGGCGATGTCCTCGCTGAATTGTGTGCGTGGTCCAGGGGGTCGGTAGATCAGGGTGCCTCTGAGGGTGGTGTTCGGGTTGGCGTGGATCTGGAAATGCAGGTGTTCGGCGCTGGTCAGGGTGTTGTCGGTGCTGGTCGTGAGACGGATGGTGTTCCTGTGGATGATGGCGATGCCTCCTCCCATCCGGTTGGCGTTTCGGTCCCTCCGGACGATCTTGTAGCCCTCTGGGATAGCGATGGCGATGTCGGGAGCTGAGGAGGTGTTCATCCAGGTCTCCGTGAGGAAGGCAACGTCAGGGGCTGTGGTGTCGAGGAGGTTCCAGAGTTCGATGGCGTGTCTGTGGACGGAGCGGGTGTTGATCAGGATGCACTTGAGGTGGGTGCTGCTGGTGTTCGATTTGGCGGGTGCTGGTGCGAGGCAGGTCCGGATGCAGGAGAACTTGCAGGCGTGGCAGCTGAAAGGTCCGTGGGTACGTCGTGGAGTGGCTTGATGGCAATCTGGGAGTCGGTCGGTGTTGAGAGCGGTGAGGGTGGCGGCGGAGTACGTCAGGCGGGTCGGTCGGGCTCTTCGGGGGCCAGGGGTCCTGGCACTGGGCGCGGTCCAGGCGCGGACGGGCGTAGACGGGCTTACCTTTGGCACGCCTTCGGCGCACAATCGGCGCGCCCGCTGCGCGTGACCGCTGCGCGTTCGCACGGTCGCCATTTAAGGCGAAGTGCGCGGGTGGGCGGAGCAGCTGGGAGGCGGGAGCGGGGAGGGAAACAGAAGAGAAAAAGGGGCGGGGCTAATGGCGGTGGCGGGAAGCGGGAGCAGGGGGCGGCGAGGTGGGCGGGGAAGCAGGAAGGGGACAGGCACAATTTGCAGAGGAGTGCAAAACACGACGGGAACGGCAAATACAAAAAACAAGCACAAATTCAAGAAAAAACGGGGGAAAGAGACGGTAGCACACGATCTGGGGCACAGGGAGAAAACAAGCACAAATACCAGTCAAAAGCGGGGGAAAAAGACAGTAACACACGATCTGGGGCACAGGGAGAAAACAAGCACAAATACCAGTCAAAAACGGGGGAAAAAGACAGTAACACACGATCTGGGGCACAGGGAGAAAACAAGCACAAATACCAGTCAAAAACGGGCGAAAACCAAAGGAGAGCGCTCAGGGCGGCAGCGAGGCCGGCGCTGAGGCAGAGGCAGGCACTGGGGGCACACGCAGCAGCTGGTGGCCGTGCGGCGCGGGGGTGTCCCACAAGTGGGTCACACTCACCTGCGTCGCACGGTCGCCATTTAAGGCCAAGTGCGCGGGTGGGCGGAGCAGCTGGGAGGCGGGAGCGGGGAGGGAAACCGAAGAGAAAAAGGGGCGGGGCTAATGGCGGTGGCGGGAAGCGGGAGCGGGGGGCGGCGAGGTGGGCGGGGAAGCAGGAAGGGGACAGGCACAATTTGCAGAGGAGTGCAAAACACGACGGGAACGGCAAATACAAAAAACAAGCACAAATTCAAGAAAAAACGGGGGAAAGAGACGGTAGCACACGATCTGGGGCACAGGGAGAAAACAAGCACAAATACCAGTCAAAAGCGGGGGAAAAAGACAGTAACACACGATCTGGGGCACAGGGAGAAAACAAGCACAAATACCAGTCAAAAACGGGGGAAAAAGACAGTAACACACGATCTGGGGCACAGGGAGAAAACAAGCACAAATACCAGTCAAAAACGGGCGAAAACCAAAGGAGAGCGCTCAGGGCGGCAGCGAGGCCGGCGCTGAGGCAGAGGCAGGCACTGGGGGCACACGCAGCAGCTGGTGGCCGTGCGGCGCGGGGGTGTCCCACAAGTGTCGTCTACTAGGCAGCCCTATCCCGGATTGTAAAAATGTACATTTCTCCATCACTTTATCCCCAGAAACCTCCTTCTCAGGACTCCTGATATATCACCCACCTGGACCCCCAGGACAATTTTACGAGGGACTAGTCGAAGCAGTAATGGACCTGGCTAGCACAGCATCCAATTTCACGGTGCTGGGGGACATGAACCTTCACTTTAACGATCCACTAGACTCCACAGCCATAGATCTGACCAAAGATCTGGGGTCTTGTGATATGAGCCTAAAAGTTTGGTGTCCTACCCACTCTAAAGGTAATCTCCTGGACCCAATATTTTCAAACATCCCAGGCCTAACAACTGAGGACCCGTATCCAATCCCGTGGTCGGACCACATGGTAATCCCTTTTATTTGTAAGGTTCCCTGCCCCGGCCCAACTAAACCTTTTTTTAGAACATTAGCTAGACATTGGCCCAAACTTGAGGTCCACGATTGGGTTGAAATTCTGAGGACGAATGAACCCTCCACCAATTCTGATATAGATATAGCAAACAGTGAATTCAATCATTGGATAGAGCAGTCACTTGACATCGTGCTCCCAAAAAAATCTATAATTGAAAAGAAGGGCCCCACTAATCAACCGTGGTTTAGCACGGAACTTAGGACTCTTAAACAAGAGTGTAAACGGGAGGAGAGACAGTGGCGGAAAGACTTCCACCCTGAGAAGAAAAGTAAATATAGAGCCTCCATAAAGAACTATAAATCTGCCCTAAATTCCGCCAAATCCATCTTCTACGCAGATAAAATTGAGGCCTCCGCTAATGCCCCAAGAGAGATGTTCAGAATTGTTAAAACTTTGCTAAAAGCCCCTGACCCGCCGTCCATCCCAGATGAAACAGGTGCCCGCTGTGAAGAACTGGCGAATTTCTTTGCTACAAAAATCCAAAAGATCCTCCTTACCCTTTCTCCCATATCCTCTGTTGAACCTCCCCCACTTCCTAATACTCAATCGACGCTTCTCCGGCTCTCTTTCTTTTCTCCGCTTAGTGTGGACCTCCTACCCCCTCTTCTGAATGCCATAAAGAGCGGCTCCCCGCTTGATCCTGCGCCGATGAATATCCTAAACTCAGCCCTGCCCCACATTAGTAAGCCCATTGTCAATCTGGTCAACTCCTCGATTGAGTCAGGCACAGTCCCACAAGATTGGAAGATGGCCATGGTTAAGGTCTTGATAAAGAAACCTAACCTCGACCCTGGTGACCTTTCCAATTATCGCCCTATTTCCCTTCTCCCTGGCATTAGCAAGTTGACTGAAAAGTTTGTAAACAGTCAACTTGCCTCATTTTTAGAAACATCTAATCTGCTTCACTCATCCCAAACAGGGTTCCGCAAAGGGCAGGGAACGGAAACAGCTCTGCTGAGGGTGGTTGAGGAGTCCAGGAGGATCTTGGACGCAGGTGGCAGCGTGGCCATCATCCTCCTGGACCTCAGCGCCGCCTTTGATACGGTTAATCACCGTATCCTCCTATCTCACCTTACTAACATCGGAGTCACGGGCAAAGCCCTTGCGTGGCTCGAATCTTTCCTTAGGGACAGGTTTTTTAAGGTGTTTGCGGACAACAACTGCTCCTCCCCGGTACCGTTGCAGTGTGGGGTGCCGCAGGGCTCCTCCCTCAGCCCCACACTGTTTAACGTGTACATGGCTCCCTTAGCGGAGATAGTGGCCCCTTTCGGGATTCAACTAGTAAGCTACGCTGATGACACCCAGTTGGTGGTCTCTTTGAACCAGGCAGAGCCCCCCACCCCACGAATCTGTGCAGCTGCCTGGAATCAGTAGCTAAATGGATGGACCAGTCTCACCTCAAATTGAATGGGGGAAAGACCGAGCTGATGCTACTAGGAATGCAGGCCACTTTTGACACCTCCATACTGTGGCCTCCCTGTATGAGCCCCGGCCCCATCCCCAAAACCGAGATCAAGAGCTTGGGCATTTGGCTCGATGTGGACCTTTCGTTTAAACCTCAAGCAAGAAAAACAGCAGCCACTTGCTTTGGGCTACTGAAGACGATCAGTAAAATCCTTCCTCAATTGCCAGAAAAAGCCAAGAAAATCCTAGCCAGGCCCTAATCCTATCTAGGTTAGATTACGGTAACGCGATCTACCTAGGAGCACCAACATCGGTGATCCGGCAACTTCAGGTCGTCCAGAATTTGGCGGCGAGACTCTTAATGGGTACCAGTCTTCGCTCCTCAGCCAAACCCGCGTTGAATGCTCTCCATTGGCTTCCGGTGAAGGAACGGATCCATTTCAAGACACTCTGTATGGTGCATAAACTCTCCATGGCAGAGGCCCCCCCATTCTAGACATGATGATCAGACCATACAAAACCCCACAGAACTCTGCGCTCTAACGATTTGAACCTTGCAGAGATTCCTAGAATCAATAGGGCCCGTTCTGGCGGCCGTCTTTTTTCATATAATGCGGCAAAACTTTGGAAATCCCTGCCCCCGTCCTTTCGCCAGGAGCCCAATCTCCTCGCATTCCGATGAAAGTTAAAAACCTGGCTCTTCCCTAGGGCCTAGATCCCCAGGCTGCCTGGGCTTTCCGTACTCTGCCCTTTCCCTTCTGGTCACTCCTAAGCGCTGGGATGCTCCCGAGTAGCCATGCGCTATATAAGAGTCTTTTTCATTTCATTTAATTTCAAATGCTAAAGCTTTACATCCAAGATGGATACAATGGGTTAACTCTCTTGCTGCAACAGACGTTGAATACGTTTTTGACCCCTACTTGAAGACACAAGAATTCCTACAATACGAATACGAATGTCCTCTGCCGACCGAAATTCTGCCTCTAGAACATTACGGCTGTATAATATATACAGACGGATCAGCACAGCCCGCAATTGGGGGTAAACAAGCCTATAGTGCTGCATGCGCGATCGTTAAAGGTAGTTGGCGCGAAGGTAAATTCAGACCTATGGTCACTAAAACTCAATCACTCGGAGACTGTACAGCTCAGCGAGCTGAACTACAGGCTTTCAAGATGGCGCTTGAAAAGGTGGCACAATTAAGCATAAAACGCTTTGGGAACAAGTAGTTCTAGCACAGAAAGAACTACCAAAGACCCACGTGATTCATACACTGAGTCATCAGCGTGATGGCGTTCACGTTGCAGGGAATTCAATGGCTGATGAAGCCGCGAAGGCAGCTGTGCAAACGGCTTCCGTAGCTGCGATTACTCGGTCAAAAACAAAAATAGACAGCGACATAATGCAAGCTGTCACTGCTTCAGTTAGAGACAGTGGTAAGACACTCCCAAAAGGCTTTCCAATAAAGTACTCATATATAACTGATACGAATAATGTTCCTTTTGCTCAACTCCCTGGAGTGGGGGATAGGGCAATTCCAAACATGGAACCTAGGTTAGGACTGATCTTAGCAGCACATGAAGGACTGACATCTGCTCACACAGGAGTTTCTGCCACAGTATCATTATTAAAACAGAGATATTGTGGCCGCGCATGAGGAAACAAACTAGAAACTATGTTCTAGAATGTGAAATCTGCCAGAAAATAAAAGTGTCAACAGTGAAACGTCCTGCACAGACGCCCCTCCTGATTTCAGATAAACCGCTAGCGTGTGTTTATCTGGACCACTGCGGTCCCTTACAAAGGGATGGTAACTATAAGTATATCATGGTCGCAGTGGATTCCTGCACAAGATTTATTTGGATGTGGCCCCAGCGCTCGGCTGACGCCAGAACTGTTATAAAGGATTTGCGAGTCTTTATCGGCACATACGCAATTGACACGCTACATTCTGACCAGGGCCCTGCGTTTAGCTCTCGAGCTTGCAAGGAGGCCATGGCTAGCTTGAGCGTTGCATTGCGGTATTCTAGTCCCTTCCATCCTGAGGGTAATGCGGTAGTGGAAAGAAAAAAACATGACATAAAGCAATCCATAACAGCTAAGGTATTAGGTCCGGGTGATGGGTGGGTCAAACATCTAATAAGTGTCCAAAGTAGTCTTAACAATCTGCCATGAAATTCTCTGGGTGGAGTCACTCCGTATGAACTAATGTTTGGTACTAGAATGATAATCGAAGCCCTCGAATGTCAGACTTCAGTGGAGGAACAAAAACCGTTTGATGTCAAAGATCTTTGGCTGTTTTACAGGACTTAAATGAAACAAGAAGAAGTCTGAGTAATACAATACAGAAGCAAACGCCCACTGAAGAAAAACCACCTGTCCCAGCAAGGCCTGTCTGGATTCCAAAGATTGGGGATCTAGTGAGAGAGAAGATCGCGGCTAAGAAGGAATTTGGGCCTTCTTACAGAAAAGCAGTACCTGTCTTGGCAATCCAAGGAACAAGATCAGTTGTACTACCGCCCCTTGCTGGTAAAAGGGAGAACAGAGTTCTATCCATCGACCTGGTCAAACCACAACATGTGGCCGATAATAAGTAGTAGGCCCAGTGGACTCCCGAGAAGTAGCAGACGACCAAATCTTGCTACAATCCAAGAGGTTCAAATTGAAAGACTTATCACTTTTGATAAACCTGCAGTAAGATAAGAAGGACTTTGCAACAAAGCCATGGAACTTGTACCTCTGGAAACCCAAATAACAGTTCGTCAAGACTCACCTGTCTACAATGATGTGACATCTGACTATACAAACATGACGAAACAAGAAACAGCTACAGTGATTTCAAGTAATCCTGATGCAATCCCAACAATTGACAGAACTGCTTCTGGCTACTTTATCAACTTCGTTAATTTTTCTGAGGATCACAGTGAACCTGAGGATAAGCCAGCAAAGACAAACTTCAAGGAAAAAGTAACAGAACTTCTTCATCTACTGGAAAAAACATATATGGTTTCACCATCGGTTGAATTTTGGATTGGATTAGGTGTATTTTTACTCCTGCTCTGGCTCGTACTAGTGTTAAGCTTAGGAAGGATGATTGATGGAAAATATAGTACTATGGACACAGCAAGTAAGAAAATCAACTTGGTCCTGAAACCTTACAAATCATCTCAATGTGAAAAAAGAGGCCTGTCAGCAGTAAACATCACAGTCGTTCCTATAGCTGGGGGTATAGCATGGGACAGAACTGATTATGACATCTATGGTCCGGTGGAATTATTGAAGATTTCACATCAGTTTAAGGTTTCTTTGAGTGACTTTGTCGCACCCAGTACATTTTCTGATGATTGGGACTTTGAGACTGCTAACAACATGATGAAAGATTTAGAAATGTCAGCTAAATTTACAGAACATGACTACTTAGAAGGGTCATCAGATTATGAACAAATGTATTGTTTTAATCATTATGGTCACCATTATTTGCATAAATCTGCAAGCCCTAGAAATGTGTTTCATTACAATCAATGGGAACATTGTCCAACGCCGCCAAAAGGAAGCTCAAAAACGTTCTATGAAAAGTTTCCATACTTCACAGGGTTTAATGTTACAAATCCAGAAATGTTTTATTTCAAAAATGAGAATAAGACAGGAATGAAAACAATGTTGACCAATACTAAATACATTTATTCTGCAAACTTTTATGCTCAGCTGTCTACATTAGGTTTTGACTTTTGGAAAGACAACATCGAGACAAAAACTGTCTGGGGCACAAAAGACTGGCAGGTGCAAGGTTTAGAAGACCTGTTCAGAGCCTGCATTATACCAGAACAAATAATGTTTTTAAATGACACTGTTCAACAGACGTCTTGTCTTGGCCTGGCTAAGATAAAAGATTTAAATGAACCGTCTATACCTAAACCCACAAGTGACATAATAGCACTTCAGATGAGGAGGTAGACGTACCATATATCATTAAACTAAACAGAACTAATCCTGATTGGAAAAAATGGTAAATCTGGCCCACAGGCACTAATAACTGTCATGATAGATTCCTGGGAAAAACACAGGTTCAAAATGAATAGGCCAGATCCAGGATATTCCCAGAGACAACATCCAGGGATAGTAACAACTTACAGTGAAGGGAAGCTGTGCCTTGAGTGGCTTCAGAAATCTACACTTCCAGAAATCAAACAACACTTATCATTACTTTACTACGGTGAGCTCCTTTCCTGCCAGTGCTAGTGCTCAATTTTAAAACTGCTTCGCTGTTTATATTTCTTTTTGTGTGCCTGTGGGAATTTGGGGGGAGCGCTTGAGTGGGAATTTGGGGGGGAGTGCCTGGATTTTCTTATATTATTTTATTTTCGAGGCTCTGTGTGGGCTACTACTGTTTTTTAAATACTGCATTTCTTACCGCGGCTCGATTTCGCTTGGGGCTTGTCTCCCTCTTGCCTGGCTGCATTCCGGACATTAATTCCGGCCAGGTAGCGACCATCTTGAACCTGACACGCGCTTGGCGCGGTCAGCAGTCCAGTTGTTGCTCCAATCCCCCGGCACTGAGCAAATCTATTTAGAGGGGCCCAGTGCGGGTGAATGCTGCTACGGTGAGCACCGTTCCTGCCAGTGCTAGTGCTCAATTTTAAAACTGCTTCGCTGTTTATATTTCTTTTTGTGTGCCTGTGGGAATTTGGGGGGGAGCGCTTGAGTGGGAATTTGGGGGGGAGTGCCTGGTTTTTCTTATATTATTTTATTTTCGAGGCTCTGTGTGGGCTACTACTGTTTTTTAAATACTGCATTTCTTACCGCAGCTCGATTTCGCTTGGGGCTTGTCTCCCTCTTGCCTGGCTGCATTCCGGACATTAATTCCGCCCGGGTAGCGGCCATCTTGCACCTGACACGCGCTTGGCGCGGTCAGCAGTCCAGTTGTGGCTCCAATCCCCCGGCACTGTCCACTCCCTATTTAAATGTGCCTTGGCCGTACGCTCAGCGGGCGGGCGCAGCGGGCGCGCCGTTGGCGTGCCGAAGCAAGCCCGTCTGCGCCCGTCAGCACTAAGGCAGGGCTCAGGGCGAGCCATGCTGCCGGTTTGGCTCCCACTCACCACATCGGTCCGCGGATTCGGTGCTCCAGCATGGCTCTAAGGTCCTTGTGGGGAACATGCTGCCCCATCTTCCCTATGAATACTGTCAACCCTGTGAGTGTCCTGGCTTGTCCAGATTGTGGATTCCTTCCTTCCACCCTTCACCTGTCTGAGGTGCGGAGTGGTGACCCCCGTCTCCCGGCCAGCTTTAAAGCCTGCCTCATCAATTCCAGATCCCTTAAACGGCATCATGCAGATATTGCCGATTTGATCCTGGATAATGATCTTGATCTCCTATTTGTTACGGAGACCTGGCAAGATGCGTTTTCTAACCCTACAGTCGACCTGGCCACCCCCGCTGGATATAAAATACATCGGACGGACCACCCAGTGGGGCGAGGGGGGTGTAGCCATAATGTTTAGAGGGTGGGCAGTCATAATATCGAGTTTTTTATTTCGACTGGACAGAATATCGAGTAAAAAATATAGAATGGACAAAATATCGACTAGACATAATATAGACAACAAAAATCTCGACTAGAAAAAATGTATATCGAATAGAATGGACATAATATCGAATCAAAAATATAGAATGAACATAATATCGACTACACATAATATATACAACAAAAATATCGAATTTAAGGTAAGTTAATAATATTTTTAATTTTTTGTGTAATATTATTCTGTAGCGGGTTGTGGGTTTATAGGGGAATATGGTGGGAAGTAATTTAATTATAATTAATTAAATATGTTAATTTATGTATTGATATTTATTTAGAATTAATTGTTAAATAATTATTAATTGGTAATTAATTAAAATATAATTGGCAATTAATTATAATTTATTAATTGATAAATATTTTAATTTTGGTAATTTATTTTCTGAAGCGGGCTGTGGGTTTATAGGGGAATAGGGTGGTAATTAAGTTTATTTATTTACTGATATTTATTTAGAAATAATTTGTAATTAATTAATAATTGGTAATTAATTAAAATATAATTGGTAATTAATTCAAATTGATTAATTTATAAATATGTTAATTTTATTAAATTATTTTCTGTAGCGGGTGGTGGGTTTATAGGGGAATAGGGTGGGAAGTAATTTAATTATAATTAAATAAATATGTTAATTAATTAATTGTTAATTATTTAGAATTAATTGTTACTTAAATAATAATTGGTAATTAATTAAAATATAATTGGTAAATAATTTTAATTGATTACTTGATAAATATATTAATTTGATTAATTTATTTTCTGTAGCGGGTTGTTGGTTTATAGGGGAATAGGGTGGGAAGTAATTTAATTCTGATTAATTAAATATGTCATTTAATTTATTGGTATTTATTTTGAATTAATTGTTAATTAATTATTAATAGGAAATAAATTACAATATAATTTTTAATTAAAATTAATTGATTAATTTTTAAATTGTAAATTAATTTATTGTTAATAGGTAATTAATTAGTATGAGTAGGCAATTTTTATAATTAAATAATTTTATTTTGTATTTATAAATAAATATTTAATATATTTTATACACTTGTAAAATATTTTAATTATTTGTAATTGGTATTACTATTTATGTTATTTATATCTATTTGTGAAGTATTTACTTTCCCTACTATTGCACTCTCTGAAGTTGGAATAGTAATTTTAACCCCTATGCTATCCAACACTTTCCCTACTGTTGCACCCACTGGAGTGGGTATGCAACGTTTACAACGCAACTTTTACTATGCACTACCATTACAACGAAACTTTTACAACGCAAAAACTTTTACAACGCATACATTTACAAAGCATGTTTTTACAACGCAGATACCTTTACAACGCATACCATTACAACGTAAGTATTGGTAAGTATATAATTATTTTTAAAATGTTATATGTTTGGGTTTTTGGGTAAAGGGGTATTTTTAGGGTTCAGAGTCAGTTTTCAGTTTTTGGGTAAAGGGGTATTTTTAGGGTTCAGGGTCAGTTTTTAGTTTCTGGGGTAAAGGGGTATTTTTAGGGTTCAGGGTCAGTTTTCAGTTTTTGGGTAAAGGGGTATTTTTAGGGTTCAGGGTCAGTTTTCAGTTTTTGGGTAAAGAGGTATTTTTAGGGTTCAGGGTCAGTTTTCAGTTTTTTGGGGTAAAGGGGTATTTTTAGGGTTCAGGGTCAGTTTTCAGTTTTTGGGTAAAGGGGTATTTTTAGGGTTCAGGGTCAGTTTTCAGTTTTTGGGTTTAGGGGTATTTTTAGGGTTCAGGGTCAGTTTGGGGGTTTTGGGGTACAGGGGTACTTTGTAAAAATAAAGTAAAATTACATTTAAATTAAATTTATTAAATAAAATTAAATAAAATTAAATTATATTATAATATTTTTAATTAATTTATATTAAAAACATTATTATATACTTACCAATACTTACGTTGTAATGGTATGCGTTGTAAAGGTATATGCGTTGTAAAATCTTGTGTTGTAAATGTATGCGTTGTAAAAGTTTTTGCGTTGTAAAAGTTTTGTTGTAATGGTAGGCGTTGTAAAAGTATGCGTTGTAACGTCATACATCCCTGGAGTGGGAATAGTAATTTTAACCCCTACGCTATTCAGCGCTTTCCCTACTGTTGCACCCACTGGAGTGGGAATAGTAAATTTTACCTCTACGCTATCCAACACTTTTGCTAATGTTGAACTCACTATAGTTGTAACAATACATTTTAACCATTTTCTATGCTACGCTAAAAATGTTATATATGTTTATTTAATTATATGTTTATATATATAGTTTGTTTTGCTGCCAAAATAAATCTTTGAAGCACAGCAACTCCTGGAGTGTCGTACGTTTCCTTGTACATGGGAGATTTGTTTCCTGATATATATATATATATATATATATATGTATTATTTTTGGTGATATAATTTTTTTAATTATATAAATTATTTATTAAAATTACATATTTTTAATAATTATTTCTAAGTTTATATTAAATATATTTATTACTATATTAGTTTTAACTTAATTTTAAGACATTTAAAAAAATATATTTTGACAGTCTATATTTTTGTAAGTCGATATTTTGGAGTCGATATTTTGGTACTTACCTGTTTGAAGATAGGGAGTCGATATTTTGTCAATCGATATTTTTGACTCGATATTTTTGTATCTCGATATTTGTGAGGTCGATATTATGTCAGTGATCCTGTTTAGAGACTGCTGGGTTTTTCAGTGGTAATCTCCCAACAATTGGGAAGGCTGTGAGGCTTTGGACTTCAGCCTCCAACCGTCTCCCCACTTCACCTTGGGTGGCTCACTACTTTATCGCCCTCCGGGTCCAGCGGGAGTCTTTTTGGAAGGCTGTGGTGACACTTTAGCGGAGAGAGTCCTAAGGTTCTCCAACTTCCTTTTGCTGGGCGATCTTAACTTGGCTGAGTCGTCTGACGCCACCGCGTTCAGGGATATTCTCCAGCTAGCTATGCTCTCACAATGGGTGACTGACCCAACCCATGAGGGGGGCCACATTCTCGATCCCATTTGTTCCAATTTCCCGGTACATGTCAAAAAACCTCTCCCAATCACCTGGTCAGATCATTTCCCAGTATTCTTTTCGTGGCCTGCCCATCGCGTTCGTCCACCGCCATCTTCCCACCGTGCCCCCTTGGCCAGGAAGATTGATGCGGTTCTTCTAAGGGCTCAGCTGGCGGTATCGCGCCCGACCTTAGTAAGTGCCCTTCACGACAATGTCACCACATTTTCGAGTTGGATTAGTGGTGCTGTCTCCACCCTATCGGCCCCTGGACCCTATAAGCTGGGGAGAGAAACCCCCTCGAAGCCTTGGTTTACTTCGGAGTTGAGGGACCTCAAACACTCCTGTAAGGTTTTGGAAAGAGCATGGAGGGCCACGGGATACTGTCCTATGGCCAAACTGGTGCTTAGGGCCAAACAGAAATTGTATTATCTTGCCATCTCCTCGGCTAAAAGCTCGCATTATGCCACTCGCATTGATAGGGCGAATAATAATGCGAAGGAAATCTTTGCCATTGTGCAGAGTTTTGTGGCGCCCAGAGCGCAGGTGGTAGCTGTTACCCCCTCAGCCATTTGGGCAAACACGCTGTCTAATCATTTTAGGGAGAAGATCAGGGATATTCAAGTTTCCTTCCCCCAAAATCCGATGCCGTCCTTGTGCATGCGAAGGTCTGGGCTAGTGAAGGACTGGGATCACTCCTTCTTGGCCTTTAGCTCTATCGATCTTATGACCTCCCGCAGAATCCTTGGGGCACTGAAATCTGGTTCCCCCAACGACCCCTGCGCGGCTCGCATGCTGGCTGAATTAGCCGACACGGTCAATCCGGAGGTTAATCTTTTGATTAACCAGTCGCTTCGCGAGGCGTATGTTCCGCATGCTTGGAAGCAGGCTCTCCTACTCCCCTTGCTCAAGAAGCCCACCCTGGATCCATCGCTCCCCGCCAATTACAGACCCATTTCTTTGTTGTCTAGTTTGGCCAAGGTCTGCGAAAAGGTGGTCACCTCGCAGCTTACTAGCTTTGTGGCGAAGGCGGGCGCGCTGCATCCTGCGCAATCAGGGTTCCGAGCCGCCCATAGCACGGAGTTGGCACTGCTAGAGGTGGTGGAGGCTATCAGGGACTGTTTGGATGCCGGCGGGAGAGCAGCTCTAGGTATGCTGGTTCTCTCGGCGGCATTCGATACGGTTCCCCACGCTCTCCTCCTTGAGTGGCTGGACGCCATCGGTATTGCGGGCTCAGCCTGGAGCTGGCTTCGATCCTTTCTGGAGGATAGATCTCAGCAGGTCTGGCTGCCGCCATTTGCCTTGTCTCCATCCCACCTCTCCACTGGTGTCCCGCAGGGCTCTTCGCTTAGCCCCCTTTCGTTTAACATCTATGTGACTCCCCTGGTCTACCTGGCGGAGTCACTGGGGGCCAAGGTGATGGCCTATGCGGATGACACGCAGCTATTGTTGACCTGGAGAAGGGGCGAGGATTCGGTCAGTTCGGCTCAGTGTTGTCTCTCTGCTGTGTTTCGTTGGTTGTCCAACGCGCAGCTTAAATGTAAAGAGGAGAAATCTGAGGTGCTCCTGTTCGGAGCGCTTCCTGCGGATTTCAGAGCCAGACTGTGGCCTCCAGACTTTCCGCTCCCTCAATCTGACAAAGGTCTTGCAAAAAATTTAGGGGTCTGGTTTGAGGAAAATCTGAATTTTGTGATGCATGTCAAAAAACTCACTGGGACTTGTTTTGGCTTACTGAGAACGCTGCGCAAATTTCTCCCCCTCCTGCCTGCAGAGGCTAAAGAAACGGTGGTCCGGGCGCTGATTCTTTCCAGGCTAGACTATTCCAACGCGCTTCTAGTGGGCTGCCCGGGCTATCTGATAAAAAAACTGCAGGTAGTTTTTCGTCCAGGCAGAGTGTGCGGGTTCATCTCCGGCACCTTCACTGGCTCCCAGTCGAGGCTCGCCTTAAATTTAAAATGCTGGCCGTTGTCCAACGGGCCTTGTATGGACAGGGCCCACTCTATCTTCAGAAGCGCTTCGCTTTCTATATTCCATCTAGGCATATGCGGTCATCGGACCAACTCCTCATACAAAACCCGCGGTTTCTGCGTCATAGGCTGGGGGGCTGCTCTTTCACTCGCAAAGCTGGCCTTGGCTGGAATGAGCTTCCCCTTGCGCTTAGGAGGGTCTCGGACCCGCTAGTCTTTAAGAAGAAATTGAAAACTCTTTTGTTCTGAGTTCTTTCTTGTGATGCTTTCTTCTTAGGCGGGCGGTGGGGGATTCATTGTAGCAGCGCCGGGACACTCTGAGTAGCCGTGCGCTTTAGAAATAGAGTATAAGATAACATAACATAACAAAGAAAGCAATGATTTGCGAGATTTCTTAATGGGGCCTCGCAAACCACGGCAAACACATTTCATATATGCCGGAATATATGCGGCATACAACGAAATATGGAAAGTGATGCAAATGGAAACTGCAGAAAGAATGCGAGAAATTGACCGTATAAATTTAGAAAAAAGCCTCTCTGTAGTGGACAATGGGTTAACGACTCTGTCCTTTAGAATTTATTCTTTGGACAGCATCGTGTCATCTGCCATTGACATCATAGAACAAGACTTGTTAATGTTACAAGATGGCCAGTCTCAATTACATTCTATCATGCTGCTGGGCTGGACGTTGCAAAATCTGCGTTCAGGCTATGTGCCATGGCATCTAATCAATACCACGTCATTGTTTGCTGTATTTAACCTTACAGATAAACAAATCTCTTTGGCACAAAGAGGAGCAGACTATACGGTGCTGAGCATTGAAAAACTCGAAAGATTACAATTAACAGTTTCTGAGAAACCTGTCATTGAATGGATAATTCATGGCACCATTACGATACCAGTGATGTCGTTCCTGTTTCAGTATTGTCTGGAACATATACCAGTAGGCCTGTATGAAAGGTTGGGTAAAGAATACATTAAGTCGACCTGGGTTTTACCATAAACACACAGATGTTGGAATGGGGGACATGAAGTATTCCTTAGTGGAAAGAATTGTAAAAACCTTTCATGCCACCTGCACGGTTCCACCTCCACAGCGATAGTACCAATTTTCAGGCAGCTATCCAATGGCAGCTACGTTATGCTCAATGATCACAGCTGTTGTGGCATGTTGCCAGGAAAAAGTTATCTCGTAACTGTGTCATCCACGGTCACTTGTTGTATGCAAGTATTGTATCCAAAAAGTGAGAAAGGAAGGGAGACGGCTTTATGGCCTTCACTGAATATCTTTTCTATACGAATTGATACTTTAAGCAGAATGAAAGCCATTCTTTTACAAAAAAAGTCCCACTGACCTCGTCTAGAGAAACGTATGATCTGCAAGTAGCAAGGTCTTCTGCAAAGATACATGCATTATTATCAACAAACTGCCCAGTACATTTCGCAGAAATGTTAAGTCAAATCTTAAACATGTCTGATACCAGCGGCATCGCACATGTATTTAAGACGATTTTTTCGGGACTGTTAACACCATTTGAAGCAGTCCTCTGCATTTTTCCAAATTTCGTGCACTCTGTGTTCAGTCGCCTGCCTCTCATCTTGGGACTAGTAGCAGGAATTCTATTTTTATTCCTTCTGCTCCGATATGGCAAGTCCGTTCACCAGCAACACCGAAACTACCATGGAACAATGCCTCCTTGCCATGAGCTATCGTGAGAGGATTTCACAGATTCTTGGCTTGGCTTGTTTAAGAGATCTGAACACAACGTGGTTTCTATCGTTCAGACCAATCTGGCAAGATTGCATCTTACCTGTTCTTCGATGCCTGCTTTGCGGACAGGAATGCGTGTTGGACATTTGTCTTACACTTCCATCAGTACTGCCATCGGATGTTGACACTTTGCTAGGTCCAGTAATGGCTCATGCTTCGTGTTGCCCCCAACGGCTGCCTATTTGGATGACGGCATTCATTGAAGTCTCACCGGCAAGTCTAACTGAGAGTGAGATACGAGAAACTACAGGCATACAGGTACCATCTACTACGGACATTGCTAATGCATCAAACGCTGACGGCGATGATCCACACTTCTGCACTTTTGATCTGCTAACTGAAGTGGTTCCACTTTCACCTACCACGGTAGAAGGTTTCTTTGCCAGCTAGATGATCTGATGTTTTCTCCTGACACTCCTGAGAATAACTTCCGAGTATTTCACACAGCGTTCCCTGAACACTGCAATTCAGCCTTCATTTTTCAAAACAATCCACTAATTTGAACTTTTCCAAAATAGAACTTTTTGGCACGGAGTAATCTGCTTAAAGTAGAACTATTCATGTTTGAACTTCCTAAAATGGCAATATTTGGCTTCAACCTCGAAAACAAACAGAGTTAAAAAAAAAAACTCATGCTATGGGACAGATTTCAGGTATCAATTGATGAATGTACTTTTGTTTTATTTAATGGGAGAATATATGCTCATGATTTATTCTTGATTTCAGATGACGCCTATAACTTCTACATATACTCTTTTCATGTGAACAAGCCTATTCAAATGCATTTTTGTATTTTGGGGTGGGATTGTGAACACTTTGCTTTAGATATGTTCAGTGCTTAGGTATTATTGAACTTAATAATCGTGGAGTGGGTGTTATATGGGAATCTAGGACCCTAGTGAAATTTTCTCGATTCATGCCCATATATAGGTATAATTCACCCAATCCTTATATCGGCATAGGAATCATTACCTTATTTAGTCTTAGCCTGTGCAGCCCAAATACGGCATGGCTACTTCCACTAAACTCCGAGAATCCACAACGATTTCTTGGAAAAACCAGCCTTCAGCAGTCAGGGACTTCCCCCTGCTTGAATACTAATTTAGCCAAGAACTCCTGGAGTTTTCAAGGAACTGAGGCACTAGTGACTATATTATGTCCAATCGTACGTCAAACTCTGCACCTTCAAAGTATAAATATGCCTACATTTGCCCAGTCAAACACATGGTGGTTTAGGAGCAGATCGACTAACTACTTGCCCGACGCCCTGCTGCTGCAAGTGCCAAAGGAAGCCGACCCTCCAACTGACGCACTGAGAAGACGCTGTCTTTTCTCTTGCCGAGAAATCCAGCTCCGGTGTTTCCAGGCTACCCTTGCGGGTTGCTGGGAGATCAAGTCCTGAGAGAGAGATACAAGACCTCTATCATTCTAAAACCAAGGTACGGAGCTGATTAGACCTTTAGAGAATTCTTGGAACAGATTCTTGGCAGAAAATTACTAGACTTAAGCTACACCACACTTACTCCTCCCTCGTACTAGACTTAGGTTAGGGACACCGGGGTAGGCGTATTTTAGAAGCACCAGTTGAGTACTTTTAGCCACTATTTTATCACTGTATGTATTTTATGCATTTTATGTATTCTATGTTTTTGGCTTAGAAACCATATCATGCTCTTACAGTACTATTTCATAATAATATTCGTATTATATGCCTTGTACTTCTTAACTAGCATTTCAATTGTAGCAGTGCATTTCTCATGCTTAAGAAATAGGACTGTTCAATAAATACTTTTATTGAAAACACCCGTCTCTCTATTTCTAAGCAACTCTGGTGAAACAAAGCATGCACATCTGACTGAGTGAAATTGTTTCCGCGACTCTAGAGATACGTTTCATTTTGAGGAAACAAAGTTGTCATGTTGTATGGTTGTCAGAGACTAATCCCTTCTTGTACTTTCGAGAAGGTTTCTAGTGATCTCTGAGCTAGCTGGCACTCATAATTAAGTCTAATATATTCGGCAGAGACCTAGTCGACTTAAGTCCTACGTCTAAGCTGCAGGATATATTATTCCAATGCGCAGAGCCTATTGGGAATATAGGAACTACACTACACCCTCTCTCTTTATTTATATAAAAAATGGCCGGGCCCTGGTGGGACGGGGTCCCCGGGGAGACATCGGGTAATGGAACTGGGTGGAATTATTTATTTATTTCTCTCGTGATAGGAGTCGCAACCCCATCGCAGCTCCCCAGTGTAACATCGCAGTGGATTTGCGTATCTACCTTAAATAAATCATTAATTCGTTTATAATTCAGAAGGCAGTGTTGCATTTGTGAACTTTTTTACAGAGTTCATGAGATTTAAGTTAATAATCACATTAAATATGACAGAGTTAGTAATAATATAAAAAAATAGAATTAAAAGTGAGGGAGGCGGGAGGCAGCGATGGGTTGAGGGGGCCAAGGGGCCCCTCTCCCTTTTTTGTTTAATAAAAATGGTTGGGCCCCGAGGGATGGGGTCCCCGAGGTAGACATCGGGTAATGGCTCTGGAGGCATTAATTATTTATTTTTTCCTCTTGTGATAGGAGTCGCAACCCATCACAGCTCTCAGCATGGCTCCAAAGTGTAACGTCGCAGTGGATTTGCGTATCTACCTTAAATAAATAATGTAATTAATATATAATTCAGAAGGCAGTGTTGCATGTGTGAACTTTTTTTATAGAGTTAATGAGATTGAAGTTAATAATCACATTAAATATGATAGAGTTAGTATTAATAAAAAAATTTAAATTAAAAGTTAAACTTGAAAGTGTATTGTGTTGTAGTACATTGAATTTGTGCTTTTAAAAATAATATATATATTAAAAAAAAAAAAATTCACTTTTGGGTAATCGGGTGGCTCTAAAAGGAGCCCTTGTTTTCATTAGTGGAGAAGTGTGGCTCACTGGTTAGAGGCGGCAGACCCTGAAGCAGAGGTCAGGCCCGGGACCAGGGTTCAAGACCCGACGCGGCAGGATCTTGGGCTCAGTGTCCGCGGACTCGATAATTCTCGCCTAGTTGCCTACTCTAATCATGGGTCCCACTCTGCAACTCTGGGCAATAGCTTGCTTAATCTCCACAATGGCCCTAACAACGCTGGGATGCTTGGCCTCACCTTGGGGGTGCCCAGGAGTGGGCACTTCACAGGGAAAGCCAGGATTTTTTCCACAGCGGTATGCGTACCAGCGCTTTGAGACCCCCCTGGGGATGATATGTGCGCTATACAAATACAAATTATTATTATTATTATTATGACTTTGTTGGAGCTACATGTAAATGTGGATGCACAGCTTAAGGTTGTTGAGGAACACTCTGTTCCATTCAACTGTGAAGTGAACTCCATCAATGATGTAGATGTCATCCATATCAAAACGCGTACAATGTAGTTAAGGATGGGGCCCATCCTATGGTCTCTAAGGTAAGCAGAAACAGCTTTATTGATATTCTTCCTAGCTTTCACAATCTGTGGACAGTATTTTTTTGACCACTTCCATTTCTGTCTTTGGCATATATAGTATACAAAGACAGTTTGAGGCAAAAGCAACATCAATTGTGTAAAGGTACCCTTCATAAGGATTTCCAGACCTACCAAAGTAAATGTGCCTAGGTCTTTGCCACCATAGTGCACAATCATGAGGTTAGGGGGCTGGAGATGCAAAAAGGCTTTAACCAAAGGCATCAATTGGTGCCACTTTAATCTTCTCTGTGCAATCTATTTAATATCCACATTTTGCAAACTTAGATCTTTGTCAATACCTCTGTGTTCAGCATACTTTTTGCACCGGAAAACAGCTGTGCCCAACAACCCATACTGTAAACATCTTGAAGGGATGTCTGGAAGGAATGAAAAGATGTCTTTAGCTGAGGTAGTCGGAGAGTGGAATGAGAGGCATCTAAAATGGTGGAGAAGATACTGTTTTCGAAAATGCTGATAAGTGATAGGCTGTTCATTAACATTGTGCACTCAAAAATAAGATGCATGTTACTTTCCTGAAGAAGCATGTTTCTTATTGGTGATTAAAAATGTTTGAAAGGTACAGTAGATAGGATAAGGTTGCAAAAGTCAACCACACCTACTATTTGCATTTGTAAGCTACTGTGCTGAACCTGAAAATATGGTGAACTTGTGATCTGCCAAAACAGTTGAATGTTGCAGAAACTGTTACTATGGAACTGGGATTAAGCAGAATAGGGGAAAGCTTGAAACTTAACTGTGGATTTAAAATGTGAAATGGTAAATTATATATAAGTGATATGTTACTAAAGTCAGTAGTGTGTGTAGAAGTAGTGTGTTGTTAAAAAAATACTAATATTATTAGAAATAGGTTTTTGAACTAACTCCCGTAAGAGTTCAGGGTTCCATCCCAACACTACCCTGCGGCACCGCAGAGGAGTCGAGACTCCAGAAAATCACAGAACCAGTTTGGGCACTTTTAGTAGACAGTTAAAAAGGGTTTATATATCTAACCAATAGAAATGCGTATCACAATTTGAAATATTGTAGGAAGCAATGTGATTTGTTACTTACATTTATTTGTGTGCAGAAAGAGAGGGAAAGTTTGTCATTACAGGTTTTACTTTGTTGAGAGTGGTGAATTATATTTATTGTGCAAAATAACATCTTTAATGAGTTTGTGTTATTTCATATTCTGAAATAATATTTGAAAGGTTAGTTACACATTTTTTAAGTGTGTTATGTATTATGTAGTAGTGTTTTACTATTTGTAGTGATATTTTTAGATTTGAAAAGCTTTATTTTCAAAGTTTTGAAATTATGTGAGAAGTGTGATGCTTGAAATTGTTACAAAATGTACAGAATGTATTGAAGTTGTTTTATTGCACTGAAATGATGATTGAAATAGTTTGTGCATACCAATATGTGTACATTGGTAGATGGATTAGTGATTATGGTAGTTTGTATGAGTGTGTAGAAAGGTACAGTTGAAGTACGCCACATAATTTTAGGTGTGTCTTTGAAATAGGAAGTGCAGCCTGTCAAGATTTAAGGTCTGTATCATCTTGTGACTGAAGTATGTCTCTACTTCAACATGTAATCTCATACGTGTTATGCATCTGAAGATGTTAGATGAATAAAACACAGGTATGCATCTATATGTATGTTTCTTTTATATATGATACCACTAGCAAAAGGTACAGACACATGCATGCATTCAGGAATATGGTGAGACGTACAACAGAGACAAATTGGCAGAGGTGATCAATCCGCTGGCGAACCCGTTATTAAATCTCTCGCTGAGCCAGGGAGTAGTCCCGTCGGCCTGGAAGCAGGCGATGGTGATCCCGCTCCTTAAGAAACCAGGCCTGGACCCGAAGGCCCCTGTCAGCTATAGGCCTATTTCTTTGCTGCCGGCTCTCACCAAGATTCTGGAAAAGCACGTTCAGGTGGTGCTTTCCAATTTTCTTGAGACTAATGAGATCCTGCACGCCACCCAGTCGGGCTTTCGTCCCCATCTCAGCACAGAGACTGCGCTCCTTGAGGTCTCAGAGACTGTTAAAGGTGTTCTGGACTCGGGGGGCAAAGCCATGCTGGTGATGTTGGACTTGTCGGCGGCTTTTGACACCGTCCCCCATGACGGCCTTCTCGTGAGACTCTATGAGATAGGTTTGCGGGGGACGGTGTTCGGCTGGTTTTCCTCCTTTCTAGCCGGCCGCCGGCAAACGGTCTGGGCCTCGCCAGATTCCGCCGCAATGCCGCCTTTGGGAGTCGGGGTCCCTCAGGGCTCGATTTTGAGCCCGACCCTATTTAATATCTTTATGACTCCTTTGGCGGCGTTGGCGGAGTCATTTGGGGCCCAGATCGTGTCCTACGCGGACGATACCCAGCTCCTCTTCTCATGTACGAGAGGAGGAGATTTTGATGGGGAGAGTATCCGGGATTGCCTTGGGGCTGTTTTCCATTGGTTCCAACTCAACAGCCTCAAGTGCAATTCCGAGAAATCTGAGGTACTCTTCTTTGGGTGTGATACCGAGCCAAATTGGCAGGCCTGGTGGCCCATTGACATGTTTCCTCCGTCTTGTTCCTCCAAAATGGCTAAGAACTTGGGGGTCAAGATGGACAATGGGCTTACCTTAAAATCCCAGATTCTCGGGGTGTCGGGCACCTGTTTTGGCCTCCTCAGGATGCTGCGGAGGTTCCTTCCCCTGCTGTCTGAGGAGCACAGGAGGCTGACGGTACAGGCTCTTATCGGGTCCAGGTTAGATTATTCTAACATCCTCTACCTGGGCCTGCCAGAGTACCTGCTGCAACGGCTCCAAGTGGTGCAGAACGCTGCCGCAAGAGCCATTTTTGGCTTAAATAGGCGGGCTAGTGCAACAGGGCTGTTGAAGACCTTGCACTGGCTTCCAGTCCGGAAACGGATTGCCTTTAAGGCTCTGACCCTGGCCTATAAGGCCCTTCATGCGGTGGGAGCAAAATATCTTCAAAGGAGACTGACTTTTTATCATCCGACTCGCTCTTTGAGGTCGGAGTCTCTGTTCCTGGCGGTTGTTCCGCGAGTGAAGAGAGCCTGTTTGGGTGGTCGCTCCTTTGGTTTACTTGCACCGCAGTTGTGGAACTCCCTGCCGCTCTCTCTGCGGGGAGCAACCAGCTTACTTGCCTTCAGGAAGGGCCTTAAAACATGGTTGTTTACTCAGTAGATCTTATTTTGTATGCTTTTCTGGTTTTCTTTTTCTTTTTTTTCTTTTTCTCTTCCCCTTCTTTTAAACGTGTTATGTTATTATGATGCAGCTCTCCTTTACTAAAAGCGCCGGGATACTCTTTTTGAGTCGCCGTGCGCTATACAAAAGATTAAATAACATAACATAACATAACATAACATGCGAAGGGTTACTGCTTTATATTTGGCTAGGCCCAACACCTTGATTAGTCACAGAATAGTGAAGCGTAAGCACAAACGTGGGGTTTAGGACATGTTGGTAGAGGGATAAGTGATTAGGCTACTTTGTATGAGTCTGTGGAAAGGTACACTTTATGTACAGCACAATGTTAGGTGTCTGCTTGAAATGGGAACTACTGTCTGTAAAGTTTTATGGTCTGCATGGTCTTGTGACTGAGATATGTCTCTACTTGCACATGTATTCCCATATGTGTTATGCATTTGAAGATGCTAGACATGTAAAACACAGGTATACGTCTATTTGTATGTTACTTTTAAATAGGATACCACTAGCAAAAGGCAAAGGCACATGCATACATGCTTCTGGAATATGGTGAGACTTACGACAGACACACACAAAGGGGTTCTGCTTTGTATTTGGCTAGGTCCAACACCCTGAGAGTAGTAGAATGGTGCAGCTACAGCACAAAAGTGAGGTTTAAAACATGTTGCAGAGAGATTAGTGATTAGGCTAGGTTGTATGAGTCTGCGGAAAGGTACACTTTGAATACGCTGCATAATTTTACGTGTCTGCTTGAAATGGGAGTGCAGTCTGTGAAGTTTTAAGGTCTGCATGGTCTTGTGACTGAGGTATGTCTGTACTTGCACAAGTATTCTCATACATGTTGCGCATCTGAAGATGCTAGATGTGTGTAACACAGGTATAGAACAATTTGTATGCTTCTACTATGTGTGATGCCAGCAGCAAAAGGTAGAGATGCCTGTATGTATATTTGTAGGTACATGGTGAGACTTACAATAGTAATATTGCAAATGATTGCTGTTTTGCATTTCTGGAGTTCTCCCGCTTCTTTCTGCACTTCTCTTGAATGTCTCTGCACCTCTGTTGCTTCTTTCTACATATATGTTGCATCTTTCTACACCTCTCTTATCTCTGTTGCTTTTTTCCTGAACTTCTCTTGTTTTTTCAGTACCCTTTTTTATTTGTTATAAAGAGAATAACAATGTAATTGTAATTGTTTACTAGTTATTATGAATATTGACATGTAATTAATTTAAAATACTTAAATGATGTAAGAAACTATTGAAACTATTCTTTTTTTATTTGAAAATTATTTTGTTTGGTAAGGGAACTAAACAATCTCTTAAAACAGTTGCAGAGAGATTGAAGAAAGACAATAGTAATGAAAGAAACAAGAAAATATTTACAACAGAGCACAAGGAAATGAAGAATTGTAATGGAAAAAAACATTCATTTTTGGAAAAACAACATGTCACAAAAAGACAAAAACAATTTAAAGAGATACGTGTGCGAATGTTTCAAAGTAGAGTAATTCAAACTTTATTAAAAGATTACAAAAAGTATAAAAGAAGATCAGCAGCATATAAGAAGAAGCAACACATTGAAAGTGTAGTAGATACTGCTTTTGAATTGAAACAAAAATTATTTATATGAGTATTAAAGAGAATGAAAATATTCGGTAACAATATATCTATAAGAAACATTAGTTAGTTATAGATTCCTTACCTTAGAATTACCTCCAGGCATCAGACTGGATCCAGAATGTTTTTCGTCTGCAGTACCTCTGCACGTCAGAAGGTGACATTGTTCGGCTCTGCGTCTGTCGTCATGGTCGATGGGATGACGTTGCAGCAGCTACGTAGATGCTGCCCTAATACACTGAAGTCAGTTTTGTACACAACTTTCCGCGCCAGAAACGCAGAACTATGCAAGACATTGACCATTGGTGCAAAAAAGTAGGGCTGTGAAAGGATGTCCTTAACCCTAGAAATCAGTTCACAGAACAGGGAGGATGGGTGGGGCGGTAAGGAATCTATAACGAATTAATGTTTCTTACAGATCTATTGCTACCGAAGGTAAGTAACTAGTGCATCTGAAAGAAACACGTTATTATAGATTCCTTACCTTAGAATAGACACCCCAGCAATACGAACCCCAGTGGTGGGTCCGCAAACCAAAATCACGCCAGAAAATCCTGGAGAACAGAACGGCCAAAGAAGCCATCTCACCGGACTTGGCTGTCCAGGCGGTAGTGTTTGGTGAACGTGTGCAGCGATGCCCACATGGCTGCCTGACAGATGTCATTCAGAGGCATTCCCATTCCCAAGGCAGTAGTGGCTGCTGTCGTCCTGGTGGAGTGAGAGCGTAGCCTGACTGGAGGCTTCTTTTTAGCCAGAGAGTAACAAGCCTTAATACACAACCCGACCCATCGAGAAATGGTGCATTTGTGTACAGCCTGACCCTTCTTTGCGCCCACATAACCAACAAAAAGGTGATCATCCACCCGAAACTGTTTTGTGCCATCCAGATAGAAGGAGAGCACACGTTTTGGGTTCAGACGGTGGAGCCTCTCTTCCTCCTTTGAAGGATGCGGAGGAGGAAAGAAGGAGTGCAAAGTAATGGTCTACCCGATGTGGAAGGCAGTAACCACCTTAGGAAAGAAGGATGGACGGGTCTGGAGAACCACCTTGTCCGGATGTACAGACAGGAAATGAGGCTTAGAAGAAAGAGCCTGGAGCTCACTCACCCTTCTAGCAGAAGTGATGGCTACCAGTAAACCAATTTTAAGAGTCAAAAGACGCAAACAACAGTTATGCAGGCACTCAAAGGGAGCACACATTAAATAGTTTAGCACAAGATTCAAATCCCACTGAGGCATAACAAAGGGGATTGGAGGAAAAAGATGCATTAAGCCTTTTAGGAAACGGTTACCAACCGGGGACTTGAAAAGAGAAGGCTGATCTGGGAACCGAAGGAAGGCAGAGATGGCTGAAAGATAGCCCTAAATAGTGCCCAGAGCAGAGAACTGCTGGGCTAAAGAGAGAAGAAACAAAAGAACTTCAGAAAGAGGGGCAGGAAGGGGATCCAAAGCCTTTGTTGTGCACCAGGCCACAAATGTGTCCCACCTGCAGGCGTATACCGTCTTTGTGGAGGGACACCTGGCTGCCAAGATTATGTCACAGACTTCGGGAGGCAATTCGAAAGATGTCAACTGCCGCCGCTCAATCTTCACGCAAGGAGGTGGAGACAGGACAGGTTTTGGTGGAGGAACGTCCCCTGCTGCTGCGACAGAAGATCCTCCCGAAGAGGCAGTCTGATCGGAGGATCGATGGCCATGTTGAGCAGCTTGGGATACTAGACTCTTCGTGCCCAATCCGGAGCCACAAGAATGACTTGGGCCAGGTTGCGCCTGTTCTTCAGCACTGTGGGTAGAAGTGGTATAGGCTGAAAGGCGTACATCAGACCGCAAATCCACTCGCGAGTGCCGCCCTGGAAATTCCAACGCGCAGAATGGCTGACATTGTGCGTTCTCTTCGGTGGCGAATAGATCTAACTAAGGCTCTCACCACTGTTGAAAGAGACCTCGCACCACCTCCGAATGAAGACGCAATTCGTGATCCATCATGCACCTGCGGCTGAGTTCGTCCGCCCTGGCATCCAGAGAATCTGCCAGGTGCTGAACCACTAAGGAAATGCCCTGATGTTCCAGCCATGTCTAGATGTGGAGGGCCTCCTGACATAGGGTCCACAACCCCACCCCACCCTGTTTGTTGCAGTACCACATGGCGGTGGTGTTGTCCGTGAACGCCTGCACTACTCTACCCTGGACAGAGGGAAGGAACGCCTTCAGTGCAAGACGAATCGTCCGGAGCTCCAGAAGGTTGAGGTGAAGCCTGGACTCCGCCGGAGACCAGGGGCCTCTGATCTCCGCATCCCCCATGCGGCTGCCTCATCACAGTGTGGTCTGGCTGGGGAAGAGAGAGGGATCTGCCATTGACACAATCCTGGTTTGTGAGCCACCACTGCAGTTGCTGAGCAGTGCCCTCCGAGATCTGGACGCAATCGGACAGATTCCCCTGATGCTGCGCCCACTGGAACATCAGGTCCCACTGCAGAGCCTGCATATGCCACCTGGCATGATCGACCAGCAGGATGCAGGAGGCCATGAGGCCTAGCAGCCTCAGGGTCATTCTGACCGAACCCGAGATAGAGGCTTAAAGGTCGGGATCATAGCCCGAATATTCCGGACTCGCTGTGGAAGCGATTGACGTACCTGAGGTCCAAGACAGGACGCAGGCCCTTGTCCTTATTGGGAACCAGAAAGTAGTGGGAGTAACAACCACAAACTACTTCAGGGACAGGAACGTGCTCAATGGCTCCCTTGGCCAAGAGAGCCGTAACTTCCTGCTGGAGAAGGGCCAGATGATTCTCCGGCATGTGGTGGTATCACGGTGGCATGGCTGGAGGGGTACTCTTGAAGGAGAGGGAGTAGCCCCTTCATACTATTAGCAAAACTAACCAACTGTGATGGTGCGCCAGTGGGGGTGGTGATGACAAATCCTGCCGCCCACTGACGTTTGATGGGCCTGAAAGGTTGAACTAGGAGGGTTTGGAGGCTTGGTGGACTGGCCCGCCTGCTGGCTCCCGCATGTCCCCGGCCGCACGAAGGTTGGGCAACATGCTGCGGCCCGTGGCTCTGGGTGGGACATAGAGGGGCACCCCTTCTATACCCACAAAAGGGGCAAAAATCAGACTGCGCCGGGCGGGTGGAGAGGCTCAAGGACTTGGCCATATCCCGTGAGTCCTTGAAGCGTTCTAGGGCGTTGTCTGCTTTGTTGCCAAAAAGGTGACGGCCATCAAAGGGCAGATCCATCGAGGTGTTCTGGACATCCGCTGAAAAGCCAGTGGACCGCATCTAGGTGCAGCAACGAAGCACTACCGACACTGAAATGGTCCTGCCCAGAGAGTCTGCGGTGTCCAGCCCACAACATATTGTAAACTTAGCTGCATCCCTCCCGGCGGCAACAGCCAGGGAGAGCACTGCCCGGGCCTCCTCCAGACACTGAGGCAGCACTTGCGCCACCATATCCCACACTGAGTGTGAATAACAGCCCAAGAGGCATGCAGTGTTTACGGACCGCAGTCCTAAGCTGGCGGAAGAGAACATTTTCTTGCCAAGGTGGTCCAGCTTCTCGGATTCCCTTTCCGGTGGAGCGGTAGGGAAGGCACTCTTGGAGGTAGAAACTTGAACTACCAAGCTTTCTTGGGTGGGATGTTAGGAAAGGAAAGTGGGTTCGCCCGGAGCCAGGCAGTGGCGCGGGCAATCATCCTGTTCACGGGACAGTTACATCCGAACCCGATGGCAGAAAAAAAGAATCTTGGGATGGAGTCGATGCACATACGCACTATCGTCCAAGGGAGGAGTCCTATCTCGTGACTACAAACGTTTCTTCCAAAACAACAACAAGGTGCAAGCATCCGAGCCCAACACCAGATGGCGATCTATGCAAAAGTATGAATTCTGCAGCTCATATGCCTTGAACATATACCTACTCTTCAAAATTAATACGGCTCTCTGTTCAGCTGTAGTGTTGAAAGTTTGGGTGATCCGTCAAGCGGGAACCGAGAAAAAGGGGGGACATGTGGACATAAAAAAAAAGAAAGGAGAATTTGTAGCCCAAGGGACCAGCACCTCCATGGGGATTTTTTTTTAGTATATTGGAGGTGTGCCTGGCGGACCCCCTTCATTGGGCTTCTTGAGCCCCAAGACCACCACCCCCCAGTGATCACCAACTTCTAGGGCCAAAGACGTTTAAAACTGATAGGGGGTCCATGCACAATAAAGGAGGGGGCATGCAGAACTCCTACTGAAGCCAACAATGGTCCTGGGGCCGCCACCCCCTAGGGTCAGTTTCTGCTATCGCCTGGGGGATGCCCACCCTCGGTAGATAGCTGGATCGCAGGAGGTGTGACAACTCCTGCCAAACAAGAGTAAACATTACTTGGCTCCCAGCAAGCAGGAACTGCCAAACTGCTGCTTCTTGCTGGGAGCGAAATTTTCATCTGTTTCCCTGCCCACTTTCAAGAGGGCAGGGAACAGATGAAATATTGCTCCTCCATGCAGGGAGCTGCTGCATATTTAGCAGCTCCGTGTGTGCTAGAGCAATGCCGGCTCCCGCAGGCGGCAGGGAGCTGGCAAGGACCATGGGCTATTCATGCTCCCTGCAGTCTCCATCAAAGCACACTGGGTTCCCTGGGTGAGGCTGGGGCACCCAGGTAGACATGGCCAGGCCCCGGGAGATGGGGCCCCCAGGGCTGAAATAGGCCTGGGGAGGGGGCCATTAAATAGGCGCAGGAGAGGTGGTGGTGCCCAGGACCCGGGGTATCCGCTCACTCCATGCTTATTTTTAAATTTAGCCCCTGGGGATGTGGTGGACCCCGAAATATGGTAATGCCCCAGATGGGGGTTATGCACACCCCCCCTTGATAAAATAAAGCTCCTGGGAGGTAATGGCCCCAAGGGCTCAATAAGCCCAAAGGAGGGGGGTCCGTGTCGCTCTCCTCCAATATAATGAACATATATATTGTTGGTCCCCACGGCTAAAATGACCCTAGGAGGGGGGCCCTGTGCGCCCCCCCACATTTCTTTTCAATATGCCCACATGCCCCCAGTACCTGGCCTACCCGGGGCTATAATATAAAAAAGGATGGGATACCGTACTGTTTTCTTTTTCAATTTTGCCACAAATTCGAGGATCCACCCATGATTATCTGGCAACATTTAAAAAAAAGGCTTTTAACACCCGGCGGGGTCCCTGTGGGACTCCACCACCAGATCTAGGGGGGCAAGGTATTCCTACATGGTACCCTTATATCTTTTTTGAAGATTTTGACAAGCTATAGGAGGGAGGCCCTGTGTGCCCCCACCTTTTTTGACAGCCCCAATGGTAGAGCATTTTGTGGAAAAGGGGCATTAAGAGAATGATTTTAAATGGTCCCTTTTGTTCACAATGAACCAAACGAATCGTCCCCCAGATGTAGATAAAATGCTATTACAAAAAGAGACTTATTTAATCCTGAAATTCAACAGCACCCAGACAGGGCTGAATAACTTGTCCGAAGTAGCAAGATTATAGACCTGAAAGAATTAGGATGATAGAGCAGGTTCTGAATTATATAGTGCCTTTAGATTAAAATGCCATTGTACATGATACCACCTTTTTGCACAAGGTGTTTATTGGTTTTTTCTACTTTATTGCGAGGTGACTTGGTAGTCAGGGCATGCGAACTTAGATTGCAGCCGAAAATGACTCCCCCACGTTTTGAACCCATGGCACAAGCCAAATAATATTACATGCTCCTTAAGTACTCCATGACTTCTCTTTGCAAGTTGTGCCCGATGCGTTTTTACACGCAATCGGGCCATAGAAATAATGTGTAAATAGAATGAAGGTCGCAAAAGCTGTTTGTAAAGAATTAGCACAACTTCGTATGAGTTTGTTGGATATCACGAAATGGGTGACTACAGGTCCCATAATCCTTTGAAACAGCACTTCCAAACAAATTGAGCACATACGAGCAGGCCTTCATCTTGAATCTATCGGGATCCAGACAGCGGAGGCACTCGAAAGCTCGAGTAGAAGGTAATGTTGCTTGCTTTCCCCGAGATTTGTTTGTCGGTATTAGAGCACTAAGGCATACATATTTACCTAAATACCCGATATTGTCTCATTAGGTCTTGCGCTCATTGTGAAATTCATAAAGATTGCAGCTACTGGCAAAACGACACAGGTACGCCTTGCGTGTGTTTTTTTTGGAGGCGGTTAATAGGATTAACTGGCAAGGGATGTCTGAAGAGTTACAAATGTTTCCTCGTATATATTTTTTTGAAACAGTGCCGAGATGCAACATGCCGGTTGAAGTGGTGATTCGGCAAGTTAAAATAAAAAAGCGATTCGCATTCACTGTAACAAGATAAAAAAGGTACGTGTAAACACAGATGTTTTTTTTTTTTAAACGAAGTAACTGTACCACAGCGAAATGACTAATTTCTGTCATTTTCTTTGGTAGAGTGGTGCGTGGATTGTAAATCTGGGAGCAGGAGTAAGACCTGAATACCATGAGTGTGGAGCGCATTCCAACTCAAGAACGAACGCTCTAGTGGGAATAAAGAAATCATTTTCTACAGCCCCCTGCTTCCTGTAACAACCTGGTAGGTTGATTTAGTTAGAGTCAGACAGGTTCAAAATTGAATAAGTGTAACTGTAAGAGAGAAGAGCACACACAATTGTAAATAAAACGTTATTGTTTTTTACATCTCATGTAGACCAAAGGAAAAAGCCCTGATGAGATTCCAGGAACTGGTTTCCTGGTTTCGAAACGCGTCGGCATACTTGGAGGAGTGAATGAACTACAGTATAGACTAGCAGCAGCTAGTCTATAAGATTATTGATTGGTTTCATTTATTGATTGCACTCCCCGCTTTTTGATTTTGTCTCTCATTTCCTGAAATTGATTATACATGAAGTTATAATGTCTTGTTTTTTCTAAAATTCTTTTTGGGATGGATGATGTTAAGAATTTATTTTTTATGTATATATGTATTGTTCCAGCCATGTTTGTAAATTGTATTGTATATTAGTGTAAATGTATGAATGTACAGTTGTTTCGTTTTCTGACATTAATGTGTTGATAAAGATTTTATCTAAAGAAAAAAGAAAATGAATGGTATAACATAAAAATACCTGGTCAAATTTAAAAATGGTTGTTTGACCTTGATAAATAACATTGAGTATAAAGAAGGGTGGTGTAGGCACGTTTTGTGGTTGTGGTTGTACCCAGCTTTTTTAGCACACACCCACTAAAAGACCCACTCATACTCATGCACCCACTGACAGACCCACTCAGACACTCATGCACCCACTCACAGGGCTATTCAATCACTCATGCACCCATTCACAAATCCATTCAAGCACTCATGCACCCACTCACAGACCCAAAGAGAGGCTAAATAACATACTCACAGACCCACTCAGACACCCACTCACAAAGCCACTCAGAGACAGAGACCCACTCAAAGACTCATGCACCCACTCATAGATCTATTCAGATACTCATGCACCCACTCACAACCCTACTCAGAGACTCATGCACGCTCTCACAGACCCATTCAGACACTTGTGCACCCACTCACAGACCCACTCAGACACTCATGTTCCCATTCACAGACCCATTATGGCTCATGCACCCACTCCGAGCACCCACTGATTGACCCACTTAGATACTCACACCCACACAACCACTCACGGACCCATTACAACACTCACACATGCACTCACTCACCCATGCAGAGACTCATCCATCCACTCACAGACCCTCTCTGATAATCACGTACCCACTCCCAGACCCACTCAGAAACTCACATACCCACTCACAGATTCACACAGGTACTCACACATCCGTGTAGATAACCATACAGTCATTCACACACCCACTCTCAGACCCATCCAGTCACTCATACACCCACAAAACTACTCACCCCCCCACTCAGAGACCACAATTGTAATAAATTTGAAATTCCCAGAAAAACAAATGTTACAGGTACATTTTAGTTAGGAAATAGAATAAAAAAAATATAGAAATTCACTGAAAAAAACGAAGGTTATAGGGACTAAATATAGTTAGGAGGAGGAATTAAAAATTCTTAGAAATTAACTGAAAAAACACAAAGGTTACAGGGATGTTATAGTTAGGCTCAGATTTCAATCATACAAAACCAGTAAAATGCAGCAGTTGTAGTTGCCTCAGCTAACTATAACTCGAGCCCCTGCAATGCATCTTATGGCCTCACATATTGCATCACTCATGACATGGTAAGTAACATCACTGATGACATCTCAAATAACATCACTCATGATATCACTGATGGCATCATCCACAAAGCTACTCCCACACCCACTTACTTCCCCATAGTCACTCATAGCCATTCACTCCTCCATACTGCCACTCACATACCTAGTCACTCACTAATATAGCACCTAGTCACTCACCCATACAACTTCTCAACAACCACTGATGTACCCATTCACACATCCAAACAAGCACCCATTCCTCGCTGCACATGTTTATTTGATAAAATATTATGACAATACCAAATGTTATTTATAAAATGCAAGTTACTTACCTATTTTAGGTTTATTAATCAAATGTTTGGAAGGCTGCAGACAATATTATACATGTGATACAGCAAATTACATTCTGCTGATGATGGCTGCAGGCGAGAAATGCAAAGTATTTGTTCCATATTCAGTTTGGATTGAGAAAGGCTGAGAGGTCAGCTGATATGTTTCTGCTATCAGTATGAAAAAAAATGGATTTTAACTCTGTCGCCGGTGAAAAAACAAGTGGATTCTTCGTTGTGCAACACTGAGCAATAAAGACAAAGAATGTTTCGAGTGCAGGCTCTCTTTTGACGAAAGTAGGTTTTCGTTGATTTGTGGTAGCTCTCTCCCCTGCACCTTCTGTGATTAGGCAGCAAGCCAGTAACCGCAACTTGGCTGTGTTTGATATATACATATATATATATATAGATCCCAACACTCCCCTCCTCAGATAGCGGAGTAACATAAAACACGAGACGGGCCGCGGCTCAATTCCTTTCTGCGTGATAAATGCCAACAGATTACGGAACTCGGAGCTCCTTGGTCACAGGTCAGTTACCTTCACACAATCAGTTATTCAATATTTGTGATTTCCACCACCAACAATAAAAGTAGGTCTGCATGGCAGTTTTTCTTGAAGTTGCCTACGGCGACCATCTTATAACATTGTAGTTCATGCTTTAAACTAATGCAGCCTTTCCTCACACATCTGATTAAGCATTTAAAACACACGCTGTTACAATATATTGGGGTTGAATGGTACGTACATGAACACCCTATTTATTGCACTGATGACAATGATGAAGCCTGAACGCATAGCATTTGCGTATCACTTTTCTCCTTGCAAAATAAGGTTATTACTAAAGTCATAAAATATAGCATATTCACAGATTTCTGCTTATACCTCAATTCATACAGATATTAGTGCACCACAATTCTGCCCAAGTGGGCTAAGACGCTCATAAGAAAATTGAGTCCAATACTCGTACTCTGGCATTATCTTGCCTGTGCAAGGCTGGTTTAAACCATTCTGCCCAAGTGGGCCCTTCATTTAATCATACTCTTACAATTGTACATTTCTCTTATTGCAAACTAAACAAATCAACCAACATAAATCAAAAACAGAATAAAATAATGGTCGCCCAGCTGTCCTGAACCGACCAAGATATATTATAGCTCTCTTGCATTCGTTTCTTTATCTGGTGGTCTCCATACTACCTACAACAATATAGGTAAAAAAAAACGTCCATAGAAATTGTCTTTCACAAGCACCTGTAGACAATAATATTTTTTTCAATTCTTGTATTTTTAATGATATGGCCACCAAAGGCCCTGATTTTATATTAAAAACAGAGCTTTCCCACTGTAAGGCAATATTTCTCTCCATGTGTTCCCATATCTGGTGTGCCACGATGTTTGGTGCTTACTTTCGCTCCATGATAAAGAACAGTAGATGTTTCAGCACACAGGCTAATGTGCTGCATAGCTAAATACATATAAGGTCCCAAAGGCGAGACTGATTGCATTGCAAATGCTTGTTTACAGAAGAGGCTACTTTCCAATTTATTGTTGCATACCTTCACTCGAATATAGAGGAATTCGATTTCTTCTGGATGTATCGGACTATTAAACCTGGTGTTTAGGTTATTTGCATTCTAAAAGTCAACAACTTCTTGAGCTTCTTTATTACTGCCATTTCAAATACAAAAGATGTCATCAATGTAACAAACGCAAAGAACGATGTGGTGTTCAAAGGGTCTGATGTTGCTGAAGACCTGCTCCTCCCACCAGCCTAAGTAGAGGACAGCGTAGCTGGGGGCAAAGCAGGTCCCCATCACCATCCTTTGAGTTTGTCTGTATATCACTTGGTAAAAAAATTCAAGAATTATTGGTCAGAAAAATATACATCATGTCTAAAAGCATCTCAGTATGCAACTGATACATCAGTATAGAGACTGTTCACATCATAACACATGTGTAAGTACTTCTTTTCCCTTACTATTTCATTGATCAATCATACGAAATTCCCTGTGTCTCTTATATACGAGGGAAGTGCCTGTACAAAAGGTCTTAAAAAATAATCTATGTATTTAGAGGTGTTTTCATACATACTTCCTCTTGAGGAAACTATAGATCTCTCAGGGGGGAGTACCTATGTCTTTGTGTAGTTTGGGCAACATGTAGAGGGCTGGCAATTTGGGGAAACTACAGTTTAAAAACTTGCATTCACCCCATTCTATTAATGTTTCATCTCCCCATACGGATAAACTTTTCCGGTATGTCTCATTACATTTCTCATAGGTCGATCTATTGGATTTTTATAACTACTCCTATCACTTAATTGCCTTTTCCCTTTTCTTAAATATATTTCAACAGGCCTTACTACAACATTCACTCCTTTATCCGATTTCTTTATTACTACTGATGTATTTTCTTTTAATTTTCGAATTGCATTCAACTGTTGTGTACCTAAGGTACCTTGAATAAACTTTCTCTTTTTGTCAAATTCCATAATTTCATTTATAACTCCTTATTTTAAAAACATCTATAGCCTCATTAGTCATTTGTGGTAAAAAAAAAGAAATCGATTTTGGTGTAAAACCACTCACACTTGCCTGATCAACATCAATTTCTTCATTAATCAAATTCAAAACTGGAATGTCAATCCAATTGTCATTGCCTTCAAGTTTCCCCATAGTGTGTAAAATGTCCATATCTTGTATAGGTAAATCACATGGAGTATCCCTTGTAGGCTGTACCGGGGATAGTCTATTGTCAAAGGTTAAATTTTAATTTAAGTTATGTTATGTTAGTCTGATTTGTATAGCGCAACAGCTGCCTGAACAGAAACCTACTTCATGCTGAAGTATCCTGCACGCCTCACATCGTACCTACACCGCACTTTAACCCACCTTATGCGGAAGTAATTAAACACGCTTGATAGCGTACTTCTACCACACTTCTAAATGTCAGCCAGAACTACCCGAGTACCCGTACTACCCGAGCACCACAGTATTCGGGGCTATTTGATACGTATAACCAGCTACCTACGTCCAGTTGAAGGGGCTTTAATTTAGTCTTGCAACACACGCAACGCTATATACATATTCTATGTAGACCGCAACAGTACATTAGTACCCCCGTGCCATCGACAGACTCCAAGATGGCCACCAGACTGTGCCAATAGCCATGGAACCTCCGCGAGGTACTCCACACCGGAAGTGCTCTCCAGAGGACACGCCCCAACCTACGCGCACGCCCCCACTGAGGCGCTCGCTCTTGGATTCTTACTTATGGCCACGCTAACACAAGGACGTCACCAGCGGTCCAGGGACGGACAGCTTGGGTAGGTCTGACTACGGAGACTCAAGTAAGTTGTGGGCCCCCGCGCTCATTAGATAGGAGAGGATTTACTCACCTGTTACCGAGCCGCCATTGAGTAATAGAGGCCTCTTGCTCCGGGGACTGGCTGGGGCGCGCGTTGTTCCGGTCTCTGCCAGCGGCGGACAAACAGCACACCCTGTGTGTGCGACCGTCGGCCGCGGGTGGCCGTGGCTAGCGCTGTCCTCCCCTGGTTGCCGGGAGACTTGCGAACTCCTGCTCATAGCGTTGGCGAGGGAGTGGATTCCCTAACAATTGTCTATAATTTCTTCACCAACGTAGGGCACCTACTATTGAGGCGCCTACATTACCTGTCTGCCCCTGTGGAGGTCCCTCTCACCAAGAAGAGAGGTGAGTTATGAAGTGCTATGAGCCACCTGGGCAGGGTTGCTTTTAATTCCCTCACACTGAGTGGGACCATAACAGCATGATTGAGAGTAGTGATTTTGGAGTTTGGCTGAGAGAGAGTTTTTAATGTTTTTATTGTTATAGACTACAAATTGTCTCACATTGTTTGTGTCACATTGAGGAGGTGTGGACCACTTGGGAGACGAATGTATTCAACGTTGAGTCACTTTTAAGACAGCGCTCTAATAGTTGACTATACCGTTTTTCTCTACATTCCTTGTCTCCACGGGTACTTTTTAAACAACTACATGACTTCCCCTGACTTGTAGTAACTACTGATTGGTAGCATATCATTAGAAGCACCATTCAGTGTAGATATTACACAACAACTTCACTGTTTTTACACCCTTTTTGGTCCTGAAGAATTGCCACGGTATATTTTTAACCAACAGGGCAAGAAACATGTTGACCCAGAGAGTAGAGCAGTATAGCAACTGATCACCCTTGCCACAGGGAACTGCCACTCTATAATTCTATATATTTTCTTTTTAGCAAGGTGGATTACCAGCCAGAATAAATATATGTACTTGGAATATCCAACCTTTTTTAACCATCCACGCACTCACTGCACCACCTAGTATCTACACACACACGGGCCACACACCCCCACTTCATCATACGGCAAAGGAACAAAAGATCTCTGATAAAGAGCCCCTTCGCGGGTGGTCGTTGGACATTGCAGCGCCGGTCCAACGAGGAGCAGGTCCAGATGATGAAGCATGACACCTAGCTTGCTGGGTGTGTGAGGACCCTAGTTCCGCGAAAGCGGGATCCCCCATCCCACTTCCGCTTCCTTTCCTACCCCCTACCAACACCCTCAATACTGATTGGTGGTTGGTTCCCTTTCCAGAGGAACAGCTCCCCTTCGCTTTGTTGAGCATTACTCAGGTGGGCACGGACCTTGGACCTCTTTAAAAAGCCCCCTCCCACTTTCCCTCCTTTTTGTTGAGACAACGGCGCCGCGACCACAGGCACTGTTTTTAAAAACTGGTCTGGCTTGAGAGGATCTACAGGGAAGCCAGATTTAATTTTTCTACAGAGCAGGCAAAGCTCATCCTGATCAACAGGAGGGAACACCGTCAAAGAGTGAACGATCAGTGGCCTAGATACAAGCCTAAGACTTACAGGGACCTGAGGAAAGAAATGATATATTGACCTCACCTTTTTAACAAAAAAGGTGGCGAGATCCTTACATTGTTGTTTGGACATGATAACAAAGGTAGTAGGAGATTTCCAGAGTTTAAAATCATTTAGTATTTTAAAAATATACTTGGTTGGATTGCTACTAGAATGGATTTCCTAAGTAAAGTAAGCAGCTTTACGGGTGAAATGAAATAAATCAATTCTACTGTTAGTATAATTGAATATGGCTCTTGGAAAAAGGATAAACATAGGGACAAAACTTCAATTTTGGGTAGAGAAAGTACTAAACTTGATAAGTTTACCACAGTCAATGTATCCATTACTTGGATGCTGCTTGGCGTCTTGTTTGCCTTCCAATGTAGCCTTCTCAACTTAGCCTTAGTTTTTTGCACCTCTTTTGCTACCTCCCCTGTCGCCTCGACCTCTGTATCTCTGGGCCCCTTGGTTGCATGGTGCTGACAATCTTCCTTGTGCCATCAGGTCGAATTGTTTTAAAATTCTGGATTTTACTCCAACTATCTCAGATTGCACAGACGCGTCATTCTCACTGACATCGCTTTCTGTTTGATCCGCTTGTCATGAATTGGCAGTCACTGCCTCCTTTTCTCCCCAAGTTGTTTATGGCGGAGGTGGAGGGTTCTACTACTTAAGTTTTTTCTTGATTAGTTTCTCTTAAATGATCAAATTTGCATGCAAAGGTTAAAATGTATCCTTTTTCATAATAAATTTGATCTCTGTAAAATTTCGAGTTGTTTTATGGCCTTCATCTCCTCTTTTGTTTCTTTCAATCTCATATTTAATTTATTCATTTCAAAATCAAACTCTTTGTCAGTGTAGTTTTCTTTCAACACACTAGTCAGTTTATCTATTTCCACTGATAGCCGTTCTGTGTCCTTCGTGGCATATTTAATCAGCAATTTCAACATAATTGTAGAGCAGTTGTGATTGTTAGGAGCCCATTTCTAAATAAGCTCTGGATCTGGATTGTTAAAGGAGGAGGTTATGAAAATCCTGAGTCCCCCAGGGATTCTTTCACAGTCCACATATTTCTGCAGAGTGGTTGTCTCCCACCATTTGACCTGTTCTTGCTTTGAGCCTTTCCATAATTTATCCCATAATTCCTTTCTGGTGTGAATATCATTTACATTAGAGCAATCAATTTGATCACTTTCTGTCCCATTTCTGGAAGATTGAGTAAACAGGTATTTTCAGTTGCTTCTTTCCAGCTCAAATCTCTACTCGCTGCAATTGTTTTGCACCAAAAATCTTATTGGGCAAACGGCTTAGAGGTGACAAACATCACCTTCACGCATCACAACGACTAGCCCGTAACTAAGACAGTCGTCCATTCCATCAGTCTTCCTTCATAGCAATATTAAGGGGGGCTAGCCCGGTGGTAGTAAATGACACTTACTGCATTAGTGTATAGATCGACAGACAGCTGTCCTTAAACTCTGCTGGTGCGTCCTCACCTCCCCATAGGCTCTGTCTTCCACTGGTCTGTGCTGCTAGCCCTTAATTCTCTATTCTGTGCAGAGGGAGGCTGGTAAAACTTCTAAATCCATCACCAGTGAACCGCTGACTCACCCGCCTCTTGTGATAGCGAGCCCCTGGAGAAGTACCAAACCCCTAATTACTCCAACACTCCCCATCTCAGATACAGGAGTAACGTAAAAGAAGAGATGGGCCGCGGCTCAATTCCTTTCAGCGTCATTGATTTTTTCAATAATGGCCAATGTGTTTTGTAGCTCCTCGATCCTGGGTCAGTTACGTTTGAACAATCAGTTCATAAATACTAGGGATTTACACCACTAACAATAAAAGTAGGACTTTTTCTTGAAGTTGCCTACGGCGGCCAACTTATAACATTTAGTTCATGCTTTAAACTAATGAAGTGTTTCCTCACATATCTTGTTAAGTTTTTCTAACACTTGTTGTTACAATATATTGGTGTTGAATAGTAGGTACATGAATACACTATTATTTGCAATGCTGACAATGATAAAGGCTGAATGCTTAGCCTTTGCATATCACTTTTCTCCTTGCAAATTAAGGTTATTCCTAAAGCCATAAAATCTCACATATTCACAGATTTATGCGTGATATTTTACAGCTTTAGGAATAAAAGAAAAGTGATATGCACATGCTTGAATCAAAATAGTTAGCAGTAAACATGATCAAATATTAGCATACAGTAATAATGCAAATATTAACACTAGTCATAATAAGAACAATAATGTTAATAACAACAAAATAATAGTGGCGGATGGTGCGAAAAGAATCTGATAAAAGGCTCACCTTACTGAAATAGATGGTGCAATACAGCTTGCCCCAGGGCCGCTTCTTCTTTTTCTGCAGCACTTGGCAGTAATGCTGGGTAAAGGTATGCCCGGTGGACCATGTCCCCGCTATGCAGATTTGCTGAATCAGCAATCCCGCAAATAGAGTGGTGGATGTAGATACAGCTCGTTGAATGAGCCTTAACTGAGTTCTGCTGCTTTATGGCAGAATTTAATGGTGATGCAATCCATCTTGCAATGGAAGGTTTAGAGACTGGTAGCCCTTTACGCAAATTGCCAAAGGCAATAAACAACTAATCAGATTTACTTAACTGCCTTGTTCTGTGCAGATAAAACTTAATACAACTTTTACAACCTAAGGCATGTAGAGACCTTTCAGCAACAGTATGAGGGTTTGGAAAAAATGACTTTAAAACAATTGGCACGTTAAGGTGGAAATCCGAAGGTATTTTTGGAATGAATTTAGGATTAGTACTTCTCTAGCTGATGTTAATGCTAATGGTAACGCCATCTTCCAAGAAAGATATTTCAGATCTGCCTCGTGGATTGGCTCAAAAGGGGCTTTTTATTAACTGACTAAACACCACATTGTGATGCAAAGGAAGGAGGAGGTTCCTTCACAGGTGGAAAAGTTAAAAAGAAAAACCTTGAAGAACTGATTAACGATTCTTGCGGACCAGAGAGAGCAAGAGTTTCCAGATCTCCTAAAGTGAGATATCGCTGCTAAATATACTTTTATTGATGAATGTGCAAGGCCCAACTTGGATGAAGATATGGTAAGTTCTGCACTGTTGTAGGGAGGAACGGATATAATTCTTTTTCATGACACCATACACAGAAAAGTTTCCACTTTAGTTGCTATGATTGGTTAGTGGAATCTGCTCGAGCTTTAGCGAGGATTTCTCTGTAGTCTCTGGAGAAATCTAAGGTTGCTAGGACACATTGGTAGTCAGGAGCCAGGCCGACAAATGGAGAGGTCGGATTGGGATGAAGTACCAGACCCCTGGTCATGGAGAGCAACATTGGAGTGATTGTCAGAGGAACGTTAGGTTGTTCCGAGAGAAGGAGCATTTCTTTGTACCAGAACTGATGAGGCCAGTTTGTAGCAATGAGATTTGATCTGCATTGTTCTCTTTTCATTTTTCTGAGAACTCTTGGTATCAAATGAATTGGGGAACAGCGTAAGCAAATATTTTCGACCATCCGATCAAAAAGCATTTCCCCACAATCCTTTCCGGGGATGCCAGCATGCATAGTATCGGCATCTCTTGTTTGTCCTGGTTGGAAATAGATCGAGATGTGGTGTGCCCTAGAGAAGGAAAATATCTTGCAGAACTCAGAGATCGAGTTCAAACTCGTGACAACTGGTTGTTACTCTGCTCAAAGTGTCCGTCAGTGCGTTGGATACCCCTGGAACATGTTCTGCTCTCAGTGTTACATTGTTCTGCAAGGCCCAATCCCGAATTGTATTTGTATTGGTTATTTATAGAGCGCAACTATCGCTCCGGAAGGAGCATCTTGGCGCTATTAAAACAAAGTGCATACAATTGCGGGTTTTGGGTTAGATGGCTGTCATTACGTACTCATCTGGAAGACTGAAGATCCAGGTTTTCAGATGTTTCCTGAACTGTTTTTCCTGAGTGAGCAGTCTAAGGTGTTTGGGCATAGCATTCCAGGCCTTGGAGGATAAGAAAGTTAGGGTCTTACCCCCCTTTGTTTTGAGATTGAATTTGGTCAGTTTAATGAGGTTTTCTCCTGCTGATCGTAATGTCCTAGTTGGAGTGTAATGGGGGGAAACGCTTAGTAAGATACTTCGGGCCGGCGCCATTGAAAGCTCGAAAGGCAACAATCAGGATTTTGAATAAAATCCTCTTGTGGAGGGGTAGCCAATGTAAGGTTTTTAGGGCAGCCGACGCTGAGGATTTTCTTGGTAATTTAAGGACCAGTCTGGCTGCCGCGTGTTGTACACTTTGGAGTTTTTTTAGTGTAGTTTTCTTAACGCCAGCCATCAGGCCATTGCAATAATCCAAGCGTGCGAGAATTAGGGCTACCGTGACGGCTTTTCGGGAGTCAATGGGCAGGAAGTCAAAGAATTTCTTTAGGGATTTGATGATGCTAAAGCAACTTCCTGCGACATTCCTCACGTGTTGGTCAAATGAAAGCTCGGTGTCGAATAAAACCCCTAAGTTTCTTGCTGATGTCACAGTTTGTGGGGGAACAGGAGAGTCTTCAGGCCACCATTTACTGGGACAGAAATGTTGGAACTTTCCCATAGGAAGAATCTCTGTTTTACTGATATTGCATTTAAGATGGTTTTTGTCCATCCAGAGAAACACATCTTTCAAACAGTTCTTAAGGTTATGCTCAGCATTAGTAGAGTTCTTCTCCAGAGGAACAATGAGCTGAGTATCATCGGCATATGATGTTACCAGTATGCCGTATGATTCAATGAGGGAAATGAGAGGGACCATGTAAATATTGAACAGGAGTGGGCTCAGAATAGAGCCCTGGGGAACTCCTGACATGATCTTTTTTTCCTTAGATAGGAAAGGGCCTAGAGCGATAGTTTGTGATCTCTCCGTCAGAAAAGAAGTAATCCATGACAATACTACCCCTGAGATTCCGATATCTCTAAGTCTCCCTATCAGTATTGTATGGGAGATGGTGTCGAATGCCGCTGTAAGGTCTAATAAGATTAGGACGGCGTTCTTTCCTTGGTCCTGCAAGATTTTTATGGAGTCGGAGAGTTCGATCAAGGCTGTTTCTGTGGAATGGCTAGATCTAAAACCCGATTGTTGAGGGTGCAAAATATTGTTGGCCTCCACGTACCTTTTTAGTTCTTTATGTACCATCTGTTCTGTAATCTTGCCCAGAACTGGGAGAAGTGATATTGGGCGTAAGTTGGCCAGCTCTGTGGGGGGTTTGTTGGGTTTCTTCATCAGTGGTTTTACGACTGCCTGTTTCCATTGGCGAGGGACTATGCCTGTATTAAGAGAGGTATTTACAATCTTGTTTATCAAAGGGTTGACCACTTCGATTGCCTGATGGAGAATTCGTGGGGGGCACGAGTCAGAAGGGGCACCTGATTTGCAGGCGAGAATTACTTCCCTGGTGAGGTCAAGCGATACTGGTGTGAAGGTGTTAAGATTGTCAGTTGTATTTGCTCCTTGGTGAAAGGGAGTTGAGGGCTGGTCGACTTTAGGAATTGGAAAGTCTTTTTGTATAAGATCAATCTTTTCCACAAAGAAGTCTGCAATTTGGTTGCAGAGCTCTAAGGAGGGTGGAATTTCTGGCTGTAGGAATTTTGGGTGCGTAAAGGTCTTTACGATGGAAAATAATGTTTTTTGTTTTTGTTTTGCTTCCCTTATAGCATTAGTGTAGTAATCCTTCTTAGCAATTTTAATAGAGGCTAGGTATATTTTCCTCTGTTGGACATAAAGGATTCTGTGGGCAGGATCATAGGTTTGCGCCAGTTGCGTTCCCCTTTCTTACATGATAGGTGGAGCTCTGCTAGTTTTGGTATAAACCAGGGGGCATTCTTCTTTCCTCTTTTTTCCATTTTGCGGGGATGTTTTGGAGGAACACGTTGTGTGATCTCTTGCTCCATCCAGTCGTGGAAGTGTATTGAGTCAAGTTCTGCATTGCCGGACAAGTTAGGAGTCTGATTCTGTATTGTGGGTCGAAGTTTAAAACTATCTTTGACCTTAGTCCAGTTTATACTATTTACTGCCTGTTGATTCAATTTAGATGAATTAGGGGGGCGTGTTATTTTGATGTTAAAGGGTATCAGACTATGATCTGTCCAAATTTGTGGAATGGGAGTGTGGACATTCAAAAGGGGAAAGTTCGAGCATATCCCATCCAGGATATGGCCTGCTTGATGTGTCTGTTTGGTTATCTTTTGCTGTAGATTGAAGATCTCCAGAATTTGGTGGAAGGTAAGCACCTGGGTGTCTGTATTGGATTCCAGATGTAAATTGAAATCTCCCAAGAGTGTGAAGTGAGGGTAACGGAGAAGGAGCTGGCCTAGGGAGTCGCTCAGTGACTCTAAAAACTTAGTTGTGGATCCTGGTGGGCGGTAAATTAGTCCTCCTGAGAAGGAGGTGGTGTCGTTTAATTTGATGGAGAATCCAATCCCCTCAGAACCCTGCAGAGAGTCTAAGTTAAAAGTGTGACATTTTATATGGTTTCTCAACACCAAAGCAAGACCTCCTCCTCTTCCCTTCGTTCTGTCCTGCCTAACAATAGTATAGCCGTCAGGTAGAGCTATTGCTAAGTCTGGGTTACTGCTATTCGTAAGCCATGTCTCAGTTATGAGAGGGCAGTCCAGATCTTGTTCCAGAATGAGGTCATTAATGTCCTGACTATGGGCACCCATGGAACGTGCATTTATCAGTCCACCTTTAAAAGTTGGAATGTCGGTGTGCATAATGGTAGGCGGGACTGTAATCTCAACATGGGGCTCGAGGGAGGTCCACTTGCAACTTTTCCCTCAATCATAGTCCTATTCATGGTGCAGGCACAGGAATTTGTATTATTAAAAGCATGAAGGTCGCTTGCCTGATACAGAAGGGAGGGAAGAGGGGGTCCAGAGTGTCCTGCGCCTGTCGCGTCCTTGGCGCGGACGGGCGCAGACGGGTTTGCCTTCGGCGCGCCACCGGCGCGCCCGCTGCGCGGACGGGAGGTGTTGGTCTTCATATAGTGGTGGAGGAGGGTGGGAGGCGTCGCAAGACTAGAGCGCTGCCCTTTGTTCTCTCTAAGATGGCTTCTGTCCCTGAGTTCGGAGCATCAGCTGTAAATCGCTGTGCAAGGACCAGGGATCGAGTAGGTGCAGGAGCGCGGGTGAGTGCAGCGTTTTAAAGGGAAATCGAGTCTTCCCGTGAAACACACACACAGCGTTTTTTTTTAAAAAGTACTGTGAAACACACACAATTAAAAACTGTTCGCGCTTGATATGATAGAGCATCCAACCTTGTTCTTCCTTGATTGTATAAGTAATAAATGCTGGTTGTACTGTCTGTACGGATAAGTATGGACGAGCATGCAATTCTGGGGAGGAATGAGAACAGAAACAGGTCTATGGCCTTCAGCTCTAGAAGATTTATATGCATCCTTTCTTCGGAGGTTGTCCATTTGCCACTGACTGAGAGATCCTGAAGATGAGTGCCCCATACCTCCAGGGATGCATCTGTGGTGATACGGACATCTGTTGTCTGATTAAGAAAAGTCATCCCTTGTGAGATATTGTGTGTCACTGTCCACCATTGCATAGCCATGACCATTGTCTGGGTTATGAGGATTACATAGTGGAATGACCCCTAAATTTGCACCCACTGCTTGTCGAGCTGTCCCCGTAGAGGACGCATATGTAGCCTGTAGTTTGGTATCAGGGAATACAGGAGGAACACATTCTTAGAAACAACTTGTACAGTCAGACAGAAACTGACTTCCTTTTGCAAAGCCTTTGTGCTAATAGCTGGATCTTGTTTTGTCACTCTGGGGAGACAAAAATGTCTGACTTAGTGTCTAAGACTGCTCCTAGAAACGTTAACAGTGTTGTCGGGTTGAGAGCCGATTTTTGCTGGTTTGGTGTGAGATTCAATTTCTTGAACAATGAAAGGAACAGTGTTGTGTCCGCTCTGGCTCGTCGGTACGTTGGGGCTTTTATTAGCCAACCACATAAATACGGGTAAACTTGAATTCCATTTAGCCTTAGCCAGGCTGTCACCAGGGCCATTCACACTGTGAATATTCGTAGGGCAGATCGCAGACCAGAAGAGAGCACTTTGAACTGATAGTGCATGCCAGCTATCTGAAAACATAGGCATTTCCTATGTTTGTATTGAATTCGGACGTGAAAGTATGCGTCTTGAAGGTCGAGAGCCGTCATGTCCCCATGGTTGAGAAGGTGAAAAATGTCTTGCAGGGTGACCATTCAAAATGACTGTTTTTTCAAGTATTTGTTCAACTGTCGAAGATCCAAGATAGTGTGCCAGTCTCCTGACTTTTTCCTTACCAGGAGAAACAGGAGTAAAACCCATGTGCCCCTCTGAGGCTTCAGGACCTTCTCTAGCCAATCTTTTTGTAACTTGATAGCGACCTCTTTCAGCAATTGTTTTAGATATGGGGGAAAAAACGTTCTTTTTAGTGGTACATTCGGTGGCTCGTTGATAAATTCGAGGGTATGCCTCCGAGCTATGATGTCCAGGACCCACTTGTACGATGATATCATGGACCATTGGTGGATCTAATGAGAAAAACGACCCCCTAATTGCGCCCTGGGATGATGGCAAGTAGCCAGCACAAGAGAAAGATCATTGCTTTCTGGTTACATCTCGCGCCCTACTGGGCTGTTTTCCTCTCTTTGGTTGTTTGTAAGCAACGGCAGGTGGTTGTCTGTACTGTTGTGCATATTGTGGCTTATATTGGCCTTGATAAGATTGGTATTTTTCTCTATAATTTTGGTATCCTCCTCTGTAAGAGTAGGAACTGTTTCTTCTAACCCCACAAAAAGGTTGTTTGCAAAATTGTATAGATCCTACGGACTTGGCAGAGCCTGTACCACTTTAATAGTTTGCATAGCTTCGTCAACGTGTTTTCTGAATAATGCTTCTCCATCATAGGGCATATCCAAACTGTTTGTCTGGACTTCTGGCCTGAATGTTGTTGCTTTAAGCCAGCCCAGTCTGCAAAGAACTGTTGCACCAGCTAGTTGCCGAAGACTGGTTGAAGAGATATCAACCACATAGTCAATTATTTCCGAAGAATCTAGTTTGCCTTCCAAGAGAATCTTCTTAGCATCAGGTTTAACTTCCTCTGGAGGTAGATCAACATATTGTGCCTTACCTGACCACATTTATCTGTCAAAATGTTTACCAATAGTGTCAAGTGACGTCCATCCCGATCTGGTGATATTGTGTTAGTGGTGGAATAAAAATTCCTTGAGCATATCTGGACTGCTTGACTGATAATGGAATCCGGTCTTGGTTGTCTAGTAAGGCATGATGGAGCATCATCCGGTGCCTTATATTTCTTATCCAATCTGGGCATAACTGCCGCCACTGCTTGCTTGGTAGTGAAAGGCACCTGAAAACTCTTCGGTGCCCTCTCTATGATGTTATGAAAACCACCCATATCATCCTGCGCGGAATCCACTGGAGGTGGAACCAGAGGAGATGGTGTAACAACCAAATAGTCATCCCACTCATTAATGGTGGATGCATGATCTTTCCCTTTTCTTTCTGATCGCCATTTGAAGTGTCAGGGTCATGAACAGGTGGATCTGCCAATGGTGGAGTTGAATAGTACCTGAGATGTGCAATGTGTACGACCAAAGAGGTGGCGCATGTTGTGGAGATAGTATTTTTTTTTAGTTGCAGTCGAGAAGTAGGAGTAGAAGAAACAGGTCCTGGGAACTGCTTGTAATAATCTTTTGATTAGATGAAGGGAGAGAGAGGACTAGGTAAGCTAGGCCAGATCCCCTAGGTTATATGTACAAATATCAAAAAGGACTAGCTAGATTAGTAGAATAAGATAGACTCTATAGGTACGTCGAGAAGCAACATAAAGTGGGGAAAAGCATTGTTTTCCTCATAAAGCCCTCACCCACCGACCTAGTCGGTGGCATGCTTCATCATCGGGCCCACCACAGTGGCACCGAGTGTGCCCCGGGTGTGCTTCAACGCCAGGAGACTGCGGAGCTGGTATGTTGCTGAGTGTGCGGTGAAAAGGGGTGAGATAGTGTAAATTAAAAGCTATGCAAGAGGTCCCAGCACCCGAGGGTAGATTATCTTTAATGAACTGGGCCTTTGCTAGCAGATAAAAAGGCAAGGAGACGTGGTGGAGTGCTGATTATGACCTCCAGCGTCTGGTGCGGTCTACATGTTTCAGCCAGTGCCTTGTTGAATTTAAGCTGGCTTTCCTCAGGACCTTTTAATATGTGCAGGGTGCAAAATAAACTTAATTTAAGTGAGAGTGGTCATTTGGCTATGTGTCGCGCTCGCTAAGGCGCTATAACTGTTTAGAGGGGATTCCCTCAAGCTTGACTACATATAACACATAGGACAAAGAACAAGACGTACAGGGTAGAGTCATGTCAATATAGTATAATTCACTACAATGAGCCGGCTTATAAGGTGGTGTACGGCCTATAAACGGCTATTGTGGGCTCATGGCACGTGCATGAGACAGGTGATGATTTTATCAAAAACCGGTAGTGTTTAGGTGGTGGGCTAAAAGAGCGTAATCACAAGGTGAGGTACAGGTAAGTATGGTACTAGGTCCTCACTCTGTGTTTCCTTGTAAAAAGCTTCATGGGTCGCTTGGCAGAGAAAGAGACCCTGTTGGCAGAAAGGTAGGTTCAACAAATATCCGACCTGTGGGAGGAAAAAGGTGGCTTACCCTGTTTGTGGTTGTAGCGATTCAAAGTTACTCACGAGATTTTCGGTCTGGTTCCTCCTTGGACCTATTCGTCCTTCCGCGGCGCCCGTTGTAAGAGAAGTGGGACTTGCTGCCTCTACTTTATACTGTCCGGTGGAGTAATTTCACCTGTGTATAGTAGAGATAGAGGGAGGGGAAACACGCTAGCAGCCTAGTCATTGCGGGCTGAGCGCGCGGGTGCCGATGAGTAGTGCGTGGTCTTGCGCATGCGCTGAGAGGTAGAGGCAGGTTCCGGTGCACGTGCCGTTTCAGTGCGCATGCGTGTATTGAGACGCTAGCGCAGGAATGATGCGCATGCGTGTAGGCGTCAGGTGAAGTCCTACAGAGGACTCGGATATGGGCATGGTTTGCGCGAAAGGGTTGCCACTTTAGCGTGTACACAAAGTGCTAGCCAGCCTCTAAAAACATTAACAGCAGATGCAAGATATGTGTATACTGGCATTAAGGGGAGAAAGCCCGTTAGATAGAAGAGGAGCATGGGTGAACACGCTCATGCAGGGGATGCCCTGACATTGGTATCTCAAGGTTGTGCATTCTAGTGCCCATGGTGTGGGGTTTAGACAGCTAAGGAGTTCCAAGGTATGGCATCATTAAGACCATTGGTGTGAGTGGACAAACGGTATATCCAACGTTGCTCTTTTTGGAGAAGAGTTTTTTCATTGATTGAGTTGTCAAATTTCTCAATGACTGTCCACGAGAAGTCATTGGGGGTGTGGTTGTGGGTAAGGAAATGATCTGTAAGTTTGCTGATATTTTTGCCACATCTTATGGTGCTCCTGTGTTCAGTCATACGTGTCCTTACTTTCCTGGTTGTCATGCCAATGTATCTGAGGCCGCACCGGCAGGTTATAAGGTACACCAAGTTGGATGAGTTACAGTTGGTTAACTGTCGTTGCGTCCAGACTTTGCCTGGTTCTAGGTCCAGAGTTTTTGAAGGGGACGTGAGGTGGCACACACTGCAGTTGTTGCAGGGGTGGTGGCCTGTGACTTTCGGGAGTCCCCAGATGTTGACTAAGGTATTGTCGTTGGTGTTTACCTTCGGCAAAGGTCTGGTTTTGACTAGTTGGTCTTTCAGATTTGTGGCCCTTCTGTATGCGAAGCGCGGTTTTTCCCAATTCCTGGTGCCAGAATTGATGATCTTCCAGTTGCGTCGTATGATATTGGCTACCTGGTTGGATGCTGTGTTGTAGGTTGTCACACACGTCAGTGTGGGTTCTTCCTGCTGTTTTTCATAGGTTTCCAGGAGTGCCTCTCTGTTCTGGTTCCTGGCTCTTTTGCAGGTTTTGTTTATTATCCTGGACGGATAGCCGCGTTCTTTTAGTTTGTCTGTAAGGTCGTTGGCTTGTGACTTGTAGTCCTGAATGCTGCTGCAGTTACGTCTGATGCGTAAAAATTGCCCGTAGGGTAAATTCTCCCTTAGGTGTCGGGGGTGGAAGCTGTCAAATCTGAGTAGGGAGTTCCTTGCTGTGGGTTTGTAGAAGGTGCTCGTCACTAGGCCCCCATTCTGTGGTTTTATTTTCAGGTCAAGAAACGCCAGTTCAGTTGCACTGCTGGTGCTGGTGAAGCGTAAGAACAGGTCTTGAGTGTTGATCCAGGTCATGAAGGTGTCCAGTAGTGCTTGATCGCCTTCCCATATCAGTAGCACGTCGTCAATGTAGCGACGCCACATTTTGATGTTGGCCAGGAAAGGGTTGGATGGTTGTTGTATGTAGATGTTCTCAAAGTGTGCTACATACAATCCGGCCACACTGGGAGCCTCTTTCACGCTATTGCGACTTTTTTCTCAATCCCTTGGTTCAAAAAGCTCCTTCTTACATTAAGGACACAAAACACCTCCTCAATGTAATCCAAAACATCACGTTCAACCCCAGTTCTGAATTACTAGTAGGATTAGACATTGAGAGCCTTTACACCAGCCTGCCACAGGACGCTACATTAAAGGTACTACATGATGTCCTCATGGCGAGCCCCTGGGAATATAACACCCCCCGCAGCTTCATCATGGACTGCGCCACTTTGGCTCTCAAAGAGAACTATTTTGAATACGAAGGTACCTACTACCTTCAGACCAATGGTACTTCCATGGGCAGTGTCTTTGCTCCCAGTGTGGCCGGATTGTATGTAGCACACTTTGAGAACATCTACATACAACAACCATCCAACCCTTTCCTGGCCAACATCAAAATGTGGCGTCGCTACATTGACGACGTGCTACTGATATGGGAAGGCGATCAAGCACTACTGGACACCTTCATGACCTGGATCAACACTCAAGACCTGTTCTTACGCTTCACCAGCACCAGCAGTGCAACTGAACTGGCGTTTCTTGACCTGAAAATAAAACCACAGAATGGGGGCCTAGTGACGAGCACCTTCTACAAACCCACAGCAAGGAACTCCCTACTCAGACTTGACAGCTTCCACCCCCGACACCTAAGGGAGAATTTACCCTACGGGCAATTTTTACGCATCAGACGTAACTGCAGCAGCATTCAGGACTACAAGTCACAGGCCAACGACCTTACAGACAAACTAAAAGAACGCGGCTATCCGTCCAGGATAATAAACAAAACCTGCAAAAGAGCCAGGAACCAGAACAGAGAGGCACTCCTGGAAACCTATGAAAAACAGCAGGAAGAACCCACACTGACGTGTGTGACAACCTACAACACAGCATCCAACCAGGTAGCCAATATCATACGACGCAACTGGAAGATCATCAATTCTGGCACCAGGAATTGGGAAAAACCACGCTTCGCATACAGAAGGGCCACAAATCTGAAAGACCAACTAGTCAAAACCAGACCTTTGCCGAAGGTAAACACCAACGACAATACCTTAGTCAACATCTGGGGACTCCCGAAAGTCACAGGCCACCACCCCTGCAACAACTGCAGTGTGTGCCACCTCACGTCCCCTTCAAAAACTCTGGACCTAGAACCAGGCAAAGTCTGGACGCAACGACAGTTAACCAACTGTAACTCATCCAACTTGGTGTACCTTATAACCTGCCGGTGCGGCCTCAGATACATTGGCATGACAACCAGGAAAGTAAGGACACGTATGACTGAACACAGGAGCACCATAAGATGTGGCAAAAATATCAGCAAACTTACAGATCATTTCCTTACCCACAACCACACCCCCAATGACTTCTCGTGGACAGTCATTGAGAAATTTGACAACTCAATCAATGAAAAAACTCTTCTCCAAAAAGAGCAACGTTGGATATACCGTTTGTCCACTCACACCAATGGTCTTAATGATGCCATACCTTGGAACTCCTTAGCTGTCTAAACCCCACACCATGGGCACTAGAATGCACAACCTTGAGATACCAATGTCAGGGCATCCCCTGCATGAGCGTGTTCACCCATGCTCCTCTTCTATCTAACGGGCTTTCTCCCCTTAATGCCAGTATACACATATCTTGCATCTGCTGTTAATGTTTTTAGAGGCTGGCTAGCACTTTGTGTACACGCTAAAGTGGCAACCCTTTCGCGCAAACCATGCCCATATCCGAGTCCTCTGTAGGACTTCACCTGACGCCTACACGCATGCGCATCATTCCTGCGCTAGCGTCTCAATACACGCATGCGCACTGAAACGGCACGTGCACCGGAACCTGCCTCTACCTCTCAGCGCATGCGCAAGACCACGCACTACTCATCGGCACCCGCGCGCTCAGCCCGCAATGACTAGGCTGCTAGCGTGTTTCCCCTCCCTCTATCTCTACTATACACAGGTGAAATTACTCCACCGGACAGTATAAAGTAGAGGCGGCAAGTCCCACTTCTCTTACAACGGGCGCCGCGGAAGGACGAATAGGTCCAAGGAGGAACCAGACCGAAAATCTCGTGAGTAACTTTGAATCGCTACAACCACAAACAGGGTAAGCCACCTTTTTCCTCCCACAGGTCGGATATTTGTTGAACCTACCTTTCTGCCAACAGGGTCTCTTTCTCTGCCAAGCGACCCATGAAGCTTTTTACAAGGAAACACAGAGTGAGGACCTAGTACCATACTTACCTGTACCTCACCTTGTGATTACGCTCTTTTAGCCCACCACCTAAACACTACCGGTTTTTGATAAAATCATCACCTGTCTCATGCACGTGCCATGAGCCCACAATAGCCGTTTATAGGCCGTACACCACCTTATAAGCCGGCTCATTGTAGTGAATTATACTATATTGACATGACTCTACCCTGTACGTCTTGTTCTTTGTCCTATGTGTTATATGTAGTCAAGCTTGAGGGAATCCCCTCTAAACAGTTATAGCGCCTTAGCGAGCGCGACACATAGCCAAATGACCACTCTCACTTAAATTAAGTTTATTTTGCACCCTGCACATATTAAAAGGTCCTGAGGAAAGCCAGCTTAAATTCAACAAGGCACTGGCTGAAACATGTAGACCGCACCAGACGCTGGAGGTCATAATCAGCACTCCACCACGTCTCCTTGCCTTTTTATCTGCTAGCAAAGGCCCAGTTCATTAAAGATAATCTACCCTCGGGTGCTGGGACCTCTTGCATAGCTTTTAATTTACACTATCTCACCCCTTTTCACCGCACACTCAGCAACATACCAGCTCCGCAGTCTCCTGGCGTTGAAGCACACCCGGGGCACACTCGGTGCCACTGTGGTGGGCCCGATGATGAAGCATGCCACCGACTAGGTCGGTGGGTGAGGGCTTTATGAGGAAAACAATGCTTTTCCCCACTTTATGTTGCTTCTCGACGTACCTATAGAGTCTTTCTTATTCTACTAATCTAGCTAGTCCTTTTTGATATTTGTAATAATCTTTTAGCAGGCCCTGCAGGGTGGTTACTAAATCCAGAGGAATCTGGATAGAACGATCGTGTTGATCTTGTGGTATGTATGCAGGATACTGTTCATAATCCTCTTCATAATATTGGTCATCATCATCATAGTCCTGACATTTCACTTGTAATTCTGAAGGACTACGAGCCATTAAACCCAGATCTGGTTAGAAAATATAGATGTTTAAAACAGTTTGTCATGCGAACAATGACAAATCCTGGGAAGGATGCTCAAGCTGCACAGCCACAATTAAATACTCCTGGAATTAGTCCACAAACAATAAATTAAGTCATGCTTAATATTCCCGTCAGATGGAAGGAAATAACGTTTTGGATTACACTAAAAAACGAAACGGTTTGAAGCAGTGTTTTCCCATATGGAACAAAAAAAAAAACCTGAAGTCTTACAATTGCTTGCCAATGGGTTTGGCTCCCCCGGTGGAGGACTGAGCCACTTGAGGTACATTGTTTGCTGCAGTACGTACCAGAATGAAATATTTCCTAGTAGACACAAAGGAAAGCTTCAATACTATTAAGGACTCGGAGGTGAAGATTATGCTCTGCTTTCTTTATTTAACACCAGCAGAGTCAATATTTACAGAAAAAACTCTCTTTCCCAAGAACCACAGGGAAAGGACAGTCTGAGAGGCCAGCCAATCAGCATCCATGCATGTCCTGAGGGTCCGGGGATTGCTGCAATACCACCTCTTTGACTGCGAATCATCCGGTCATTAACAAATTCCATTAGTCCGTTTTAGGTGTTTCAGGTTCTGAAAGAAGTGAAAGAATATCAAATTAATCAGAACTTAACTACCGCCTGAGTTCTCGACGAATCTTGAAAACCTTCCTGAAGGGGAGACTCAACGTCTTCTTGACAGAGTGTATGATGAAACCCAGAAATGTTGTTTGCTAGGATGGGACCAAAAGGGATTTCTTCCAGTTGATGAAAAAAAGCCTAGGCCCTGTAAAAGATGTATCATGGTCCGGATCTGCTCTGTAAGCAAGGCTGGGGATTGAGCCAAGAGGAGGACATCGTCGAGATAAATCTGGAGGCGGAAGCCTCAGGCTCTGAGGTATTCCACCACTGGCTTGAGCACCTTGGTGAAGCACCAAGGAGCTGAGGAGAGACCGAAGGGCAGTGTGGTGAAATCATAAACCTGCCCTTTCCACTGAAACTGAAGGAACCTGCGATGTGGGCAAAAAATAGGTACGGAAAGATAAGCGTCCTTCAGGTCGAAGCGCACCATCCAGTCGTTTGGCCGCAGGATGTCGCACAGCAGGTGGGTTCCCTCCATTTTGAAATGGCAATACCCCAACCAGTAGTTGAACTCCTTCAGATTGATAACCAGTCGTTGACCCCCATCTGTTCTGTTTTGTCCACCAAAAAGATGTTGCTTAAGAAACCGCTTGGGTGGAGGGAGGAGCACACTATCACCCCTTTGCGGAGAAGATAGTGAACCTCTTCGTCCACCAGAGCAGTCTGGGCTGACATGATTACCAGGGGCCGTGGCCGAGATTCCTGCTTCGGGGTCCCGTAGAAATCTATGTGAAAACCCCTGATGGTATGAAGGACCCATGAGTCTGAAGTAATGGCCTCCCAATTGTGGGGGAACAAAGCTAGCCTGCCCCCCACTAGCAAATGGGAGTAGGGGGAGAGACTCAACTGATTAATTTTGGAACTGGCCCCTGCCTCCTCCCCTGCGCCTCGGCCTCTTCTGTTTCTTCGAGATTGGGAGAATTCCTGCTTTGGCTGGTCACTCGCCTTCTTGAAGCCTTTGTTAAGGGCCCAAGTGTAGAAGCGGCCGGTTGAGCGCCCCCGGCCACTACCGACCTCGACAAAAATCTTTGGGTGAAACACTCTCTTAATGAAGGCTTGCGCCTTATCCAGGGTGGTGAAGGTTGAGACAAACTTTGTGAGCTCTTTTACAAAAGGCTCAACGAAAAGTCCCCCGTCAGCAACTGCTCCTGCCTCCGAGGAGGCCAAGCCTAGTTTTGGGTCAATCACTCAATCAATCAATCAAGCATTTGTATACCGCGCTACTCACCCGGAGGGTCTCAAGGCGTTTGGGGGTCCGCTACTGCTCGAACAGCCAGGTCTTGAGTTGCTTCCTGAAGGAGAGGTGGTGTTGGGTCAGGCGGAGGTGGATAGGGAGGGAGTTCCACGTCTTGGCAGCCAGGTAGGAGAAGGATCTTCCTCCCGTTGTGGCTCTTCGGATGCGGGGAACGGCGGCGAGGGCATGGCTGGTCGATCGCAGCTGGCGTGTGGGAGCGTAGAAGGTGAGGCGGTCGTTGAGGTATCTGGGTCCTTGGTTGTGCAGAGCTTTGTGTGCGTGGGTGAGGAGGCGGAACGTGATTCTCTTGCTGACTGGGAGCCAGTGCAGGTCTCTCAGGTGTCCAGAGATGTGGCTGTGTCGGGGGATGTCCAGGATGAGTCGTGCTGAGGCGTTCTGAATGCGCTGGAGTCTTTTCCGAAGTTTGGCTGTGGTTCCGGCGTAGAGGGCGTTGCCGTAGTCCAGTCGGCTGGTGACGAGCGCCTGGGTGACCGTCTTCCTGGTTTCGGTGGGGATCCACCGGAAGATCTTCCGTAGCATGCGTAGGATGTTGAAGCATGACGAGGAGACGGTGTTGACTTGTCTGGTCATCGAGAGGGAGGAGTCCAGGATGAAGCCCAGGTTGCGTGCGTGGTCCGTCGGTTTGGGTGCGCTGCCCAGGGCAGGTGGCCACCAGGAGTCGTCCCAGGCGGAGGGTGATGATCCCAGGATGAGGACTTCCGTCTTATCTGAGTTCAGTTTCAGGCGGCTGTTCTTCATCCACTCTGCTACGTCTTTCATCCCTTCGTGTAGGTTGGTTCTGGCGGTGGCGGGGTCGTTGGTGAGGGAGAGGATCAGCTGGGTGTCGTCGGCGTAGGAGATGATGTTAAGGTTGTGTTGGCGTGCGATGGCCGCGAGGGGGCTCATGTAGATGTTGAACAGTGTGGGGCTGAGCGATGATCCTTGTGGTACGCCGCAGATGACTTCGGTGGCCTCTGATCTGAACAAGGGGAGGCGGACTCTCTGTGTTCTTCCGGCGAGGAAGGAGATGATCCACTCCAGAGCCTTCTCTTGGATTCCGACGTTGCTGAGGCGCTGCACTAGGGTGCGGTGGCAGACAGTGTCGAACGCTGCGGAGATGTCCAGGAGGATGAGGGCCACTGTTTCCCCGTTGTCGAGCAGGGCTCGGATGTCCTCGGTGGTTGCGATGAGGGCGGTCTCGGTGCTGTAGTTGGCTCTGAAACCGGACTGCGAGTGGTCGAGGGATCCATTCGTCTCGAGGAAGGCGGCCAGCTGTCTGTTGACGGTCTTCTCGATGACTTTGGCAGGAAAAGGAAGAAGTGAGATGGGGCGGTAGTTTTTGAGTTCGGTGGGGTCCGCTGAAGGTTTCTTCAGTAGGGCGCTGAGTTCGGCGTGCTTCCAGCTCTCTGGGAAGGTGGCGGTGTCGAAGGAGGCGTTGATTATGTCTCGGAGATGAGGTGCGATGATGGAGTCGGCCTTGTTGAAGACGTGGTGCGGGCAGGGGTCGGTTGGTGATCCGGAGTGGATGGAGTTCAACTTGCGGATGGTGTCTTCGGTGTTGATCGGGGTCCAGGCGCGGAGGGTGGTGGTGGGGGGCGTTGGTGCGGTCGTGGGGTGCGTCGGCTGTGTGCTGAAACTGTTGTGTATATCTGCGATCTTGTTGTGGAAGAATGCGGCGAGCGAGTTGCAGAGGTCTTGTGATGTCGTTGTTTCCGGCGCTAGGGTTCGAGAGCTCTTTGACGATGTTGAAGAGTTCCTTGGTGTTGTGGGCGTTGTTTTCTAGTCGTTCCTTAAAAATGCGGTTTTCTTGGTGGTGTGGATCAGCTGGTGGTGTTTTCGGGTGGCTTGCTTGAGGGTGGTCATGTTGTCTGTTCTCTGGGTCCACTTTAAGTAACAAGGAGCGCATTCTCTCCGCCGCGAGGGCGCAGTTCGCATTCCCCAGGAATACGATAGCCCGCTGGGCCCAACCTCAAACCAACTCTGGAGAAAGAGCTGTGCCAGAGGCCTTCGCCTCCTCCGCCAGGTCCAATATCTTAGTGAGAGGGCCGCAGGCGTCCAGGAGCTTGTCCTGGCAAGCTTTCCAGGACCTATCGATCCCCTTCTTTGGGTCTTGAATATACTTTTGAAGGAAAGTGGCCATTCTGGCATCTATCTCGGGGGTGACAGCTACCTTGCCCGGCAGGGCAAGGGCACTCCGCCCGCAAACAGGCCCTAACTTGCTTCTCTACGGCCTTCTTCATTCAGCTGGCGACAAATTGCGTCACCTTATCGCTCGGGGTCCACATTGAGGAGCGAGGATTGACCAAATCCTCTGAGACAAGCATGTCCGTAGGGGCCTCTGCCACATTCTGGGTTGGGCGACAGGGCCTGGCGCTCAACCCAGGGACTCCATCCAGGGACTCTATCAAGGGAATCATCGCCCTCATAATCATCGCCCTCTGGGGATAAAGGGATTCCCTCATCTAAAGGGTCTACCTGAGACACAGGAGCCCGCGCCAAGAAGGCCTTTATAAGGCGTTCAAAAGCCCCTACATCCACTGCCGCCTCGGCTTTCCCTCTTGTGGGAGAGTGGTGGTGGGGGGGAGGGTTGACGCTCCCCCGAGGCATAGGCGCAGGCGACTTTCATAATGCGCCTTTTGAAGGGTCCCTTAGCTGCAGCGACGGCATGGTGGATGGAAGAGTCAGCAGAGTCGCAAAAATCATCATCCACTGGAAGAACCTGAAAGGTCTCTTCCTCCACATATTCCCCTTCCATAGTTAGTGAAAGGATATTAATTTTAGGAACAGACTGTCAGGTCGAAATTTGGTGAACCAAAGGTTCTCACACTTTGGCAGGACTAACCCTGTAATTTTGGCTTGCTAAGCAAGGAATTATGTAAAACCAACCCTGGGGCCTACCACCCACTGAAAAAATGGGCACTGAGGCACTGTCAATAATGATGAGCACCAGTAATCTATCTCTTGGACCGGGCCCCTGATGGTGATGACAGCCTTAAAAACAGATAATGGCTCACTGGGATGCTACCGACCCACTCAAGGGCGTCAGGCTGCAGGAAACACAGACACGAAGTCGGGTGTCAAAGCACCAGGCTTGCAGGCTCCGTTCTCGGCAGGGGACGCACTGACAGGAACTTCCTGACAGGAAAAAGCATTCCCGCCGAGCAACAGGTTGTGAAACGCGCTACACCGGTGCCCTCTGCCGGCCGCCTGCATCACTGTGAGCCCGCGCTCAAAGACGCGAAAGGAGCGCTCCTGCGGTCACCAAAATGCAAATATAAAAATGCCAATATGAAACAAAAGCACACAAGCGCTCGCGCTACAACCTTGCAAAATGCCAATATTAAAAAAAAAGCATAGAAACAAAGATATGCGCAAGAACAAAATACAGCAAAACCATAGAGAATAATGGAATGTGACTTATCTGCTGGTGAGCAGGAAAAGAAAGAGAAGTTATTCCATCAATCCCTTGACCCTCAGGACATGCATGGATGCTGATTGGCTGACCTCCCGGACCACCCTTTCCCTGTGGTCCTTGGGAAAAATAGTTTTTCTGTAAATGTTTAATCTGCTGGTGTTGGAAAATAAAGAAAGCAGAGCATAATCCTCACCTTAGGTCCTGCCATAGAATACATGGCACACCCTCATTAGCTATTATGCTAGATGTGCTTAAACAGATCCTAAATAAGTACGGGCAGACCCTCCCCTGGATTTTGGGATCAAACAGATGGGCAACTTTGCAGAAGTAGCCCCCATTATGTTGAGTAACATTACAGGGGAAGTAGCAGTGTTGGCATTATGCCAACGACTCCCTAACTTGACAACAAGAGAACAGGAGCACTACATTTATTGAGTAAACCTATGCATCCATAGGCAGAGATAATTCAGGAGCCAGACCTACTAAACCACACATTAAGAGTAATTCTGAAAAGGATAACTCAAACCAAGAGCCCGAATCTTTTAAGAAGGGGGATAATAAGAAACATAAAGAAGAGACTAGGGGCCAGATGTGGGTAATCCCAGTTTACCGATTCTTAAATACCGAATCATACCGATTCGGTATTTAACCCCTTCGATGCTGGCCCGTTTCCGCCGCTGTGCGGTAAACAAACGAACAGGGCGGGGCCGTGACGAACCCCAGCCGTCATCCGCACACGAGCACCGCGGAGCGTGACGGCTGGGGTTCGTCACCAGCATGCAAGGGGTTAATAATCGGAAAACGGGATGTAGTTAAAAAATCGATAAAAATTACCGATTCTGTAACATTCGGATATCCCATTCTGTATTTACCGAATCGGTAAATACCGATTCGGTAAATACCGATTCGGTAATACCCATTCAACCCTATGGTCCTCCAGGCCCATAGGAATGAATGGGATATACCAAATCGGTATTTAACGAATCGGTAAATACCAATTCGGTAAATACCGATTCGGTAAAACAAAAATAACCCATGTGAGCCAGTCAACCAATCAGGAACACCCACCACACCCCACAACAAAGCAACAGAGGAACCAACCAATCAGATGCAACTACCCATCCCCAGTACCTGAAAGTGGCCACACCCATGCAGGTGCAGAGCCACTGAACTGTTTGGAGAGCTGGAGGAAACATAAGGAGCAGGCTGCCCTGAGCATAGCTGAGCTGCATGATGGAGTCACAGGATAGCGAGAAGGATGGAGCTGAGCATAAGAGGAAGATGGAATTCAGCCCAGCAGAACTGCAGGTGCTGGTGGAGGAGGTGGTCAAACACCACACCCAGCTCTTTGGCAAGCAGTCTCTGCATGTTGCAGAGTCTGTAAAAAGTAACACCTGGCTGGAGATCCAGTCCAAGGTCAATGCCATTGGGGTCATACACAGGGACATAGATGACCTAAAGAAAAGGTGGTATGATCTGCGGATCATTACCAAAAAAAAAACTTGCCACACAGAGGAAAGAAGCCGGAGCCACAGGTGGAGGGAGGAGCCGTGCACCAAGACTGACAGACCTGGAGCAGCTGGTGGAATCCACCCTGGAGCCAGACAGTATCCATGGGAACGAGGATGCTGACAGCTCAGCCAGAGCTTCAAGAAAACAAGGTAAGATGCATGTTCATGAATTTCCACCCTTTTCCCAGACCCCTTCCCAATGTGGGTGTCTGCATCACACTCCAGAACTGGTTTTAGTTTTTAACACCAATGCATCATAGGAGTTGGCTGGGTATGCTCAGACGGGATTCCCAGGCTCTCCACACCACTGGAGTCAAGCTTTCCAGGCTGATAGCCAGAAACCGGTGCTTGGATGCTTGATTCCGGTCTGGGAAAGAAATGGCTTGGTAGTTTGGACTGGACTGTTCCCATGAGGTACAGGGTCAGAGCTGATTTGCATATAGCCAGTGTCTAACCCAGGGTGGTGTGGAGTGCAAAAAAACGTTGGATTTAGGCCCAGATCCTTGTACTGGGGTGAATGTATGACATTGTTCTACATTCTGTCCATCAACTGTGTTTTTTGCAATCTTCACCCCGAGTGGGCTGGGTATGCTCAGACGTGAGTCCCAGGCTCTCCACACCACTGGAGTCAAGCTATCCAGGCTGATGAAGGCTGATAGCCAGAAACCGGTCCTTGGATGCTTGATTCCGGTCTGGGAAAGAAATGGCTTGGTAGTTCGGACTGGACTGTTCCCATGAGGCACAGGGTCAGAGCTGATTTGCATATAGCCAGTGTCTAACCCAGGGTGGTGTGGAGTGCAAAAAAACGTTGGATTTAGGCCCAGATCCTTGTACTGGGGTGAATGTATGACATTGTTCTACATTCTGTCCATCAACTGTGTTTTTTGCAATTTTCACCCCGAGTGGGCTGGGTATGCTCAGACGTGAGTCCCAGGCTCTCCACACCACTGGAGTCAAGCTATCCAGGCTGATGAAGGCTGATAGCCAGAAACCGGTCCTTGGATGCTTGATTCCGGTCTGGGAAAGAAATGGCTTGGTAGTTCGGACTGGACTGTTCCCATGAGGCACAGGGTCAGAGCTGATTTGCATATAGCCAGTGTCTAACCCAGGGTGGTGTGGAGTGCAAAAAAACGATGGATTTAGGCCCAGATCCTTGTACTGGGGTGAATGTATGACATTGTTCTACATTCTGTCCATCAACTGTGTTTTTTGCAATTTTCACCCCGAGTGGGCTGGGTATGCTCAGACGTGAGTCCCAGGCTCTCCACACCACTGGAGTCAAGCTATCCAGGCTGATGAAGGCTGATAGCCAGAAACCGGTCCTTGGATGCTTGATTCCGGTCTGGGAAAGAAATGGCTTGGTAGTTCGGACTGGACTGTTTCCATGAGGCACAGGGTCAGAGCTGATTTGCATATAGCCAGTGTCTAACCCAGGGTGGTGTGGAGTGCAAAAAAACGTTGGATTTAGGCCCAGATCCTTGTACTGGGTGAATGTATGACATTGTTCTACATTCTGTCCATCAACTGTGTTTTTTGCAATTTTCACCCCGAGTGGGCTGGGTATGCTCAGACGTGAGTCCCAGGCTCTCCACACCACTAGAGTCAAGCTATCCAGGCTGATGAAGGCTGATAGCCAGAAACCGGTCCTTGGATGCTTGATTCCGGTCTGGGAAAGAAATGGCTTGGTAGTTCGGACTGGACTGTTCCCATGAGGCACAGGGTCAGAGCTGATTTGCATATAGCCAGTGTCTAACCCAGGGTGGTGTGGAGTGCTAAAAAACGATGGATTTAGGCCCAGATCCTTGTACTGGGGTGAATGTATGACATTGTTCTACATTCTGTCCATCAACTGTGTTTTTTGCAATTTTCACCCCGAGTGGGCTGGGTATGCTCAGACGTGAGTCCCAGGCTCTCCACACCACTGAAGTCAAGCTATCCAGGCTGATGAAGGCTGATAGCCAGAAACCGGTCCTTGGATGCTTGTTTCCGGTCTGGGAAAGAAATGGCTTGGTAGTTCGGACTGGACTGTTCCCATGAGGCACAGGGTCAGAGCTGATTTGCATATAGCCAGTGTCTAACCCAGGGTGGTGTGGAGTGCAAAAAAACGATAGATTTAGGCCCAGATCCTTGTACTGGGGTGAATGTATGACATTGTTCTACATTCTGTCCATCAACTGTGTTTTTTGCAACACCCAGCTCTTTGGCAAGCAGTCTCTGCATGTTGCAGAGTCTGTAAAAAGTAACACCTGGCTGGAGATCCAGTCCAAGGTCAATGCCATTGGGGTCATACACAGGGACATAGATGACTTAAGGAAAAGGTGGTATGATCTGCGGATCATTACCAAAAAAAACTTGCCACACAGAGGAAAGAAGCCCGAGCCACAGGTGAAGGGAGGAGCCGTGCACCAAGACTGACAGACCTGGAGCAGCTGGTGGAATCCACCCTGGAGCCAGACAGTATCCATGGGAACGAGGATGCTGACAGCTCAGCCAGAGCTTCAAGAAAACAAGGTAAGATGCATGTTCATAAATTCCCACCCTTTTCCCAGACCCCTTCCCAATGTGCGTGTCTGCATCACACTCCAGAACTGGTTTTAGTTTTTAACACCAATGCATCATAGGAGACGTAGTCATAGGAAGATACATCAATGCAGTCAACATAGAAATCAGCATGGCATGCCACACACTACACCCATAAGCAGTTGAGGACTAGGCAATTGTGTGATAGGAATGTGATTTAATAATGTCACACAGGTGAACAACACTACTGACCCATTGTCCATATCTGCCCACAGCAGAGTCATCGCGTAGTACAGCGCAGGAGAGGGAGGAGAGGGCACCGGCAACGGAGATGAGGGAGAAAACATCCGACAGATCAGGACCAAGCACTGTTCTTGAAAAAACATCCACAGTGCAGGCAGCCACTACACCGGAGCGACCCACCAAATTAAATTTCATAAATATAAAGAAGACTAAAGAAGGCTGAAATGGCAAAGAGATAGCACTTAATAGTGCCCAGAGCAGAGCCCTGCTGGGCAAGAGAAAGGAGGAAGAGGAGAACCTCAGAAAGGGGGGCATATAGTGGATCCACAGCCTTTACTGTGCACCATGCCACAAATGTTTTCCACCTGCAGGCATATACCGATTTTGTGGAGGTTCGTCTGGCCGCCAGAATCACATCACAGACTTCAGGAGGCAAGTCAAATGGCCTCACCTGCCGCCGCTCAATCTCCACGCATGGAGGTGGAGGCTGGACAGGTTCGGGTGGAGGACTGTCCCCTGCTGCTGCAACAGAAGGTCCTCCTGGAGAGGCAGACGAATCGGGGGATCGATTGACATGCTAAGTAGCTCGGGATACCAGTATCGTCGGGAGCCACAAGGATGACTTGGGCCCGGTCGCGCCTGATGTTCTTCAGCACTCTGGGCAGAAGTGGTATAGGCGGAAAGGCATACAACAGACCGCAGCTCCACTCGCGACAAAAAGCGTCTCCGAGCGAGTGCCGCCTTGGAAATTCCAACGCGCAGAACTGATGACATTGCGCGTTCTCTTCGGTGGCGAATAGATCTAAGCTAGGCTCTACCCACTGCTGAAAGAGGGCTTGCGCCACGTCCGAGTTCAGACGCCATTAGTGATCCATCATGCACCGGTGGCTGAGTGCGTCCGCCCTGGCGTTCAGGGAACCTGCGAAGTGTTGAACCACCAGGGTGACACCCTGGTGTTCCAGCCATTGCCAGAGGTGCAGAGCCTCCTGACAAAGGGTCCACGACCCTACCCCGCCCTGTTTGTTGCAGTACCACATGGCGATAGTGTTGTCCGTTAACACCTGCACTACACTTCCCTGGACAGAGGGAAGGAATGCCTTCAGTGCAAGCCGGATCGCCCGCAGCTCCAGCAGGTTGATGTGGAGCAGGGACTCTGCCGGAGACCAGAGGCCTCTGATATCCCGCTCTCCCATGGGGCCCCCGCCATCCCAGGAGGGATGCATCCGTCACCTCTATGTGCTCCGGTTGGGGTAGGGAGAGAGATCTGCCGCTGACCCAATCGCGGTTCGTGAGCCACCACTGCAACTGTCTTGCAGTGCCCTCCGAGATCCGGACGTGGTCGGACAGGTTGCACTGATGCTGTGCCTACTGAAACTTCTAGTCCTACTGCAGAGCCCACATCCGCCACCGGGTGTGATGCACCAGAAGGATGCAGGAGGCCATCAGCCCCAGGAGCCGAGGCGTCAACCTGACCGAGACTCAAGATAAAGGCTGAAAGATCAGAATCAGAGCCTGAATATCACGAACCCGCTGTTCGGGAGGATAAATCCGATACTGCGCTGAGTCCAGAACCGCTCCGATGAAAAGGAGCTTCTGAGAGGGACACTGGTGTGACTTCGGCACGTTGATGGACAACCCCAGCGAGTGCAGGTGGTCGGCCGTAGTCTGGAGGTGGGAGACGACTGTGTGGGGTGAGCCCGCCTTCAACAACCAATCATCGAGATAGGGGAAGACTGAAACCCCTAATCGCGTAGATGAGCTGTGGCCACCGCCATCACTTTCGTGAACACCTGTGGGGCGCTGGTAGGGCCGAAGGGGAGCCCGGTAAACTGAAAGTGCTCGTGGTCTACTGTGAACCGCAGGTAACGCCGGTGGGCCGGCAGGACTGGGATGTGGAAATATGCGTCCTGCAAGTCCAACGCTACCATCAAGTCTTCTAGATCCAGGGCAGCTAGGACCTGAGCCAAAGTCAGCATCTTGAACTTCTCCTTCCGGAGGAAGCCGTTGACGTTCTGTAGGTCCAAGATAGGGCGTAGGCCTCCTTTGCCCTTCTTGGTTACCAGAAAGTAGTGGGAATAGCAACCACGTCCTACTTCTGGCCCAGGAACGCGCTCGATGGCCCCCTTGGCCAAGAGGGCCGTAACTTCCTCCTGCAGAAGTTGCAAGTGATCCCCCGACATGCGGTGGCACTGCGGTGGAATGGCTGGAGGGGTCACCTCGAAGGAGAGGGAGTAGCCCCTTCGGATGATTTCCAGCACCCACCTGTCCGACGTGACGGAGGGCCAGTGGAGAAGGTGATGGCGGACCCTGCCCCCCACTGGCGTCGAATGGGCCTGAAAACTCGGACTAGGAGGATTTTGAGGCAGATGCTGAGGGCCGGGTGTGGACTGACCTTGCCGGTGTCCCCATGCACCGCCACGGCAGTTCCCACATCCGCGACCGCGTTGAGGTTGGTTCTGCGGCCTGTGGCTAGCAGGACATGTGGGGGGCGCCCCTTCCATGGCCACGAAAGGGACGAAAGGTGGAAGTTTGCTGGTGTTGGCCGAGGCCCAAGGACTTGCCGTAGCCCTAGAGTCCTTGAAACACTCCAGCACACGGTCTGCCTTGTCGCCAAAGAGGCGACGGCCATCAAAGGGCATGTCCATAAGGGAGGCTTGGACATCCCCCGAAAAGTTGGCAGACCTCAGCCAGGCGTGGCGGCAGACCGCCACTGTTGTTGCAATCGCCCTGCCTAGCGAGTCTGTGGTATCCAGTCCACACCGAATACAATAGCGTGCTGCATCCCGTCCTCCTGCCAGGGCTTAGGTAAACGTTGCCTGGACCTCCGCCGGGCACTGTGGCAGCACTTCTGCAACCGTATCCCACAGAGAGTGGGAATAACGGAAAAAAAAGCAAGCGGTATTGACAGACCGCAACCTCAAACTCAGTGAGTAGAACAGTTTCTTTCCGAACTGATCGTACCTTTTGGATTCCCGATCCAGAGGGGCGGTCGGGAATGCGGTCTGGGAGATGGAGGCCTGGATGACCAGGTTCTCAGGGGTGATGTGAACGGACAGGAGACTGGGGTCGCCCAGGGCGGGCGGTGGCGTCGGGCCCTGTTCCGATCTACAGGGAGGCCTGTAGAGGGCTTGGACCAGGTGCCCAACAGAACGTCAGTGAGGGCTTCATTAGATGGCAGGAGAGGCTCTGAGGAGCTTGCCTGCGGTTTGAGCACCTCAGTGAGGAGGTTAATCCTCACCGCCACGACTGGGAGCTCAAGAGCCAAGGCCTTGGCAGCCCTAGTCAACACCACGCTGTAAGCAGCCCCCTCCTCTGTAGCCACGGTAGGAGGGGAGACAAATCCAGTGTCGGACGAAGTTTCCAGACCTCTGGCTTCCCCCAGTTCATCTGCCCAGTCCTTGCTCAACTGGCACTGCAGTGCCAGAGGGTTCTCAGACCCCTCCCAATCCCCCTCATCATCCATCTCCTGGAAGTCAGGAATAAATTATGGAGTTGGGTCATCGGTGAAGGGCTCACCGATCGGCATCGAAGGCAGCGCTGGTCCGACGCCGGATCCGGACCAGGGTGGGATCGGGGGTGACACCCTTGGTGATGACGCCAGCGGAGGGGTCGTAAGGTCGAGGTTGTCACGGATCCAGGCCTGGATCCTGAGGAACCCTGCTGCGTCGGGAGTGGAGTCGTCGACAGCGCCGGGGCCGAAGCACCTGACGGTGCCGGGGCCACAGCCGCCGGCCCGCTTGGGTTCCCAGACGGACCCGCGGTGTTGCGCAATCACACAAGGCGCTCCAGTTGTTTCCTTCTTGGTGATGTAATGTCCCAACCCCCTCACGAACCAGTGAACTTAGCAAGGATATAAACTCTTGATAGGCAAACTTGTCCGCAAGGGAAAGGGGAAGCGGAGAGAGAAACAAACAAACAACACTGGTCTTCGTCCAGGCGTCGTTTCTCTTGGAAGTGTTCAGGGCCTTGGATCCTCACGATGTCTTCACAGTGCAAGAAACCCAAAGTGAGTTAAAACAATCCAAATATTCAGAACTTATTCTTCTATTAACAGACCTATTCCAAAAATGCACACCTTTTGTCACCTGGCCCTTGCCTTCACTTCAATAGGTCTGGAGTGCAGTCAGTTTGACTTATCTTAAATGTAACTCCTTTAAGTAGCAAAGAAAAAACTCTTAATCAGTGAGCATGAACAGGTCTCTTGATAAATGAACATAAACTGGGTCAATAGTGTCAGTATTAAACATGTACACTCTACATTGCATACACATACCTGAAGACCCTGGAAGACTTGCAGTAATTGGGGTTCTAGTCTGGAAGTGTTACTTCACACTTATACATTATACAGTTTCTATACACTTAAATGCCCTTATTGGATCTAGATTTGAATTGTTCAGTGCTTGTTATCAAATGTCCAGTACTTGAGTTTGCTTTACCAATGCTTGTTGTTTAGCTCCTTATGTCTCTTTCAAGTAATGAACTCACAATCATATGCGTTATTGACTAAACCTTCTTTGGGTTTACTTGTGCTTGTTTTCTGTAATCTTCAGTCATTAGTTACATTGTCCAATGCTTATTTATCAACCTTGAATCATACAATCAATCTGCTAATGTTCTGAAACCAACAGAGTCTTTTCCGTTTTAGAATAAACTTGAAAACGAGTGTTGCTAAGCAACGTGAAAGCTTACTGTCCTTTTCTCTGTTCCGGGTTTAGGGATTCCTGAAGGTGGGGAAAGGTTCCGGTGTTTCCGGAGGAAGATCGAGGTTGCCGATGGAGCTGGAAAGGCGCGTCGGAAAAAACAGGATCCAGGTAAGTGGAGGGCTTGCTCAGTGCTCAGGATACTCGAAGGGCGGATACTCGAAGGGTGGAGAGCTGGACCGGATCGCTCGTCGTGACGCGATGCCAAAGAACCGAAGCACCGTCACGTTAGCGATCGCTCCATTTATAGAGTCAGAGAATGGCAGTTGCAGCAATTAGGCACGCGCCGCACGTGGGGCCCCTCCTGCTTTCATAACGCATGTACCAAATAAAAGATTAGACAACATCCATTGCAACCTAGTGGGAAATCAACAAGCTTTGCTACCTACAACAGTTTAACTAAACAGTAGGCAAATATTGGAATAAAGGAACATATCTTGACTGAACTGGATTAATGTCTTAGAGATTAACTGATGGCTGCATGTGTATCCCTGACACGCGGGGCCCGAAGGCACCACCACGGGGTCCGACAGAGGGAAGCGCGACCTCATGGCCGTGAGGAAGGTGCTGATCTCCTCCGACGTCGCGTGCATTCCAGGGACTGGCAGGTGTGGGGCTGGACGGGGCGCTTGTGGCTCCGATGGAGCCGCGTGGGCGCTGTCGCCCGAACGCCTGGCCGTGTCGCGCGAGTGTCGGGGGGAGTCAGAAGAGCAATGCCGCTTCTTCTACATAGTATTGTTAAGCAGAAAAGTGGCATCTTCCCATGCAGAGCAGTACTGAACAAATATCTGGTACACAAAGAATAACCGATGCATAACCGCAATCACCCTCCCTCCCCCTTAACATAGTATCCTAATACAGTGAGCAAATGTCCGAAGTAATCAAGAAACAGCATATGCAAGTCCTGAAGCCACATCTGGGAAATTGAGACCTTCACCACCGAAACCAAGCAATTACGCAAGTCCCATCAGTAGACACAACATACAAACAACGTCCCTGATAGAGGTTCACTAGTTGACCCCATTCATACATCAGGCATAGCAAGGAACATGCAGTTACCCTACAACAAGCAGGTGAGCAATTGCGAAGTGCATGTGGAGGGAGCATTACCCACTCAGTGCATGAGGCAATGTTTTAGTGGATATAGCCTCTTCAACCTGGTCATCTTCTTCTTCTACCCTCAGCTTGAGGAGATACGCCATGAATGGTGCCCATATGTCTTTTGGCTGTGAGCTAGGGGGCAGGAGTTCTGAATAGTCATGTAAGCTCTCTTGCCATGTAGACATAGAGCGAATCCAGCACTTCAACTTAGGGGCACGACCTTTACCCCAGCGGCACGCTATTAAGCGCTTGGCGAGTAAAAGACTGAGTGCCAGGAACTTTTTGTGGGTAGTAACCACAGACTGCGTCAACCCCAACAGCGCTTGGAGTGGGCATGGAGTCAGTGCCACGCCTAGCATGCTTGTAAGACCAGCAAAAACTTGTTCCCAATACCTAGCAATCTGGGGGCAGGACCACGCTAGATGTATAAAATCGGCACCAGCGGCGCCACAGCGAAGGCAGCAGTCAGAGTCGCATAAGTGAAGTCTTTTCAGCTTGGCAGGTGTATTATACAGCCTGCAAAGAAATTTATAATGTAGGAGCCTCAGTCTATTGTTGCCTGTAAACGCCTGTGTTTGAGTGCAGCTGCTTTCCCATTGTTCGTCCGTAAGTGGTGACTCAAGGTCTCTATCCCACTCCATTCTAGCCCTAGTAGGGGCGACCCTAGGTGTGGTCTGTGCATGTTTATAAAGCATGGATACTACGTGCCGCGGTGCGTCGGGCTGTACTATGGCGTGAAGCGGAGCAAATGTGTCTGGTTCAGTGGGGAATGAAGGGGTTAGGGCTCGGACATTTTGCCTCAGTCTAGTTAACAGGAAAGTATCAATGCAGGATGGGGACACATCCCCAAAAAACTGCTCCGTTGTACGGAAGGTGCCCTGCACGTACAAGTCTCCCCAGCAGCAAATTTTTTGTTTCCGGAGCAGTTTATGACAAATTACTTCGCAGGTGACTTGTAGTCTCGGATCATTCAATAAGGGGAGATTGGGTGAATAAACAAATGGACTATCAAGAGCCCGCACAAGTCGGTTCCATGCCTGCACAGTGCAGTCCACAGGGGAGGGATCCCGGCTTCTCTGGCTCACCAAGGTGTTGATATAGCCAGTTGGGACTATAGGAGCCATGTAGCCCTCCTCAACAGCCAAGTGAGCCATATATGGTGGTGGGTGATACCAGTAGACGGCGAAGTGAGCCTGTGCGCAATCGTAATATCGTTCAAAGTTGGGTACATCAAATCCGCCAAGGTGAAAGGGAAGCATAAGGGTGTCAAGGCTGAGGCGTGCCTGTTTCCCACCCCAAATTAATCGCGTGATCTGGGACTTAAGAGAGCGGAAGAAAAAATTGCCTGGGTTGTACGGGATGTTTACAAAAAGGTATAACAGTTTGGGTAGTATATTCATCTTAATTAACGCGATGCGGCCCGCCATGGAAAGACGGAGGTGCAGCCACTTAGTGACGTTGTCCATGATTTTATCCAGTGTGGTGCCATAGTTGGCACGCATCAGTGCCTCCTTGTCCCTGTGGATGTGGATACCTAGATATTTCAAGTCATCTTGCTCCCACACTAGCGGGTAGTCAAGTTGGAATGGATGCGTGCTGTCAGTGAGCGGGAAGACTGCAGATTTGGCCCAGTTAATTTGTACTCCGGCAATGCCTCCAAATTTTGTAATTTCACATAGGACTGGATTTAAATTCTTGCAGGGTTTCTCAATATAAAGCGTAAGATCATCAGCGTAAAGCGAGACGAGGAGTGGTCGGGAACGATAAATGAGGGAGCGATGATTGTGTTTTTGCCGGAGCATTGCGGCTAAGGGTTCGATTGCTAGGGCAAATAGAATGGGGGATAGTGGGCAGCCCTGACGGGTTCCCCTCTGGACAATAAATGGAGTGGACCTAGACCCGTTGAGTAGCACAGTAGCCGTGGGTTGATGATATAGTAATTTCACCCAGTCCAGGAAGCTGAAAGGCAGCCCTATATCTTGTAATGTGCCTAGCAGGTAATCCCATTCTAGTGAATCGAAAGCCTTGGTGGCATCGAGGAACACTGCCACGGCGTCGCATTTAGGGTTGAGGTCTTGAAGCACGGCATGAAGAGTGCAGAGGTTATGGGAGGTAGCGCGATTGAGCAGAAACCCGGCTTGGTCAGGGAGAACTAGGCGTTCCATGAGTAGGTTGAGTCGTGTAGCTAGCACCTTGGCAAGGATCTTGGTGTCGCAATTTAAAAGAGATAACGGGCGATAAGAGTCGCAGTGCGAGGGGGATTTACCTGGTTTAAGCAGGGAAGTAATAAGAGCCTCACGCATGGTACGGCAGGCTAACTTCCTCCAGAGCGGTATAGTACACCTGTTTCAGAATGGGGGCCAGTATGGGGGCAAAGAGTTTGTAAAAATCAATAGGGAGGCCATCCGAGCCCGGGGCGTTACCAGATCGCATGCTCATAATGGCCTCGCTGATTTCATCCAGTTCTAGTTCAGCGTGGAGGAACTTCTGCTGGCTGTCCCCCAACCATGCCAGTGCAACATCCTCAAAGTATGTGGAGGGATCAAGGGGCTCAGTTCTGTGCGAGGAGTATAGCGCCTGATAGTGGTCACAAAAAGTGTGAATTATGTCAAGGAGGTTCCTATGAATATCGCCACACTCATCATGTATTTCGGTAACGTAGGTAGTGAATCTAGGGGGCTTAACAGCATTCGCCAGGGCTTTCCCGGGTCTGTCGCCCTCCCTATATATACGGGCCAAGTGTGGGCGTCCTAGGAATTTGCTCTCTTTGTCAGCTAGCTGCGTGTACTCATAAAGTTTATGTCGAATGCGTACATGGATCTCAAGATCTGCAGGGCAGTGATCAATGGACCTCTCCTAATCCCTCAACTCGGTCTCAAGCTTATGCAGATCAGTGCGTAAAGATTTCAAAATACCACCCCCTTTAGCAATACACCAGCCCCTGATGGTCACATTAAAGGCTTCCCAAACAGTGACAACGCTATCTACAGATGAAATGTTGCGTTAAAAAAATTCCCGAATATCCCGTTCAAGTTCGGCCTTAAAGGCCGCGTCTTGAAGGTGATTGATTTGATTTGATTTAAAAACTTGTATAGCGCTTACTGTCACCCCACGAGTATCCTGGCGCTTTCGACTAAAAACGGAGTCACGATTAAATAGGTTACATCAGCCTTTACCTGAATAGAGGATTCCTACTAGGCTTTGGGGAAGAGCCAGGTTTTCAGGTTCCTGCGAAATTCTAGCAAGGCGCTAATCTGACTAAGGCTCTGGGGAAGTCCATTCCACAGCCGAGCGCCAACTACACTAAATGCTCTACCTCCTAACCTGGCACGTTTGAACCTAGGCACCGTGAGTAGTGAGACACTAGATGATCGCAGCTGCCTGGGGGGTTGATACCTAGAGAACCTTTCCTGCATAGGGACTGGCCCTAACTCATGTATCGCTTTAAAAACCAGGCACAGGGACTTGAAGCGAATACGTTCCGTCACCGGTAGCCAGTGCAGCTCCCTCAATGCCATTGTTGTCGAGGAGCGGCGTTGCCAACCAAGGGCAAGTTTAGCTGCCGCAGACTGGATTCTTTGGAGCCCTTGTAGAATATATAACGGGGCCCCTAGATACAACGAGTTGCTGTAATCCAGCCTGCTACCCACTATGCTACTAACTACCAGTGGGCGAGCCTCTTTAGGCAGCAAGGGCAGAATTTTACGCAGCATGCGTAGCAACGCAAAGCAGACATTGGCGGTCTTATTGGCCTGTGATTCCAACTGGAGGTCCTTGCCAATCAGCACCCACAGGTTACGTACTTTGCTCAAGGTGAGCCAGGTTAAGACGCCAGGACAGGTAAGGGGAACTATTCAGGGAGATCTGTAGTTCCAAGAGGACTGGTGAGTGGTCAGAAAATGTGCGGGCGAGGTGGGTTGCGTGACGCAGCCAGGGAGCCAAACCTGCAGAGACAAAAACATAGTCCATTCGTGCCGAGGTGGAGTGTAAGGTAGAATAGTGTGTGCCTTCCCTTGATGCGGGGTGTAGGTATCGCCAGGCATCTGTCAAGTGATTATCTACTACTATGTCACAGAGCGTGCGTTGTGTGTTAGTATAGTGTGAAGGAAGTGGACGAGGCCGGTCAAGGGTAGGCTGCAGCGCTGTGTTAGAGTCTCCTCCCAAAATAACATGCGTGATGCCCAGTGTATGTATCTTACTCCACAATGTCAGCAGATTGGAGGGCTTATCCACATTGGGGCCTTAGAAAGTAGCTAAAAGAACATCGTGCGTGTACAAGCGTCCCCATACTAGACAAAATCTGCCTTCTCTATCAGCATCAAACCCTGTGGGTGTAAAGGATACTCCCTTTTTTATCAAAATCGTGACCCCTCTAGCATAATTAGAATAGGGTGAGAAGGTGCGACTGGAGGTCCATCTGGTTGCAAATTGCGGAGCGTGTCCAGGGGCTAGGTGCGTTTCCTGTAGAAGAGCCACATTTATGCCATGTCTGTCTAAATATCCCAAAATCTGTCTACGCTTTCTAGGGTCATTTAGGCCTCTTACATTCCAGGAGACTAATCTGATAATCTGACTTGCTTCAGGACGGGTCATAGTAAACAGAGGCGTATGCGGCATGATACGATAGGCAGGTCAGTGGCAAATGATAGATTAAGTGAGCAGTTGAGAAAATAGCGCCACATACCATGTACAATGAACAGAACAGTGATACTTCGGACTGAATAACACAATTCCTCCATCTCCCCCCGCTCCCACACTGGCCACCCCAACTAGCCAGGAAAGAATTATCCCCCCCTAAACAAACCGCTGAGTCGTTGCTCCCAGCAGAAACAATCCCAAAATGTAACAGTCATTATATCTCAATGGGTAATGCCCTCTGACGGGGGGCCACTAGGGGATCATGCCCGTTCCACTCCATCTCCTTATTTCACCCATCTACTACCACCTGGGTCACAGGGGTCGAAACGACGGGGAGGAGGTGAGCGGCCAGGAAATATAAAGTGCCCTCATGTCGATAGGATCATTATACATCACCAGTCAGTCGGTCTTCATCATGCCTCCAGGAGGGGGATCACCAGCTCTAGGTCGATCCTGCGAGGAGATAGCGTCTCAGGAAGGTTCTGACATGGGTGAATAGGAGCGCGAGCGGAGACTGGCAGCCGCCTCACGCGAGGCCGATCTCCTGTCACGTTTCAAACATTCCTCGGCCTGCTGGGGTGTCTGGAAGATGTGCTGACGGCCTCGATGGTGAATCCGCAGTCTCGCAGGGTAGAGCATCGCGTATTGGATACTGCGGGATTGGAGTTGTTTCTTCACCGCGAGGAACTTACGCCGAGCATCCTGTACCGCCTGGGTGAAGTCCGGATAAAAGGACAATACGGTGTTTTCGAAATGTACCTCTCCCTTCTCTCTTGCCAGGCGCAGTAAGGTATCCCGGTAGAGATAATTAAGGAACCTTATGATGATCGGACGGGGTGTCGCTCCCGGAGGAGGCTTTGGTGCTAGGGAGCGGTGTGCTTGTTCGATAACCAATTGTGCTGAGAAAGACTCTCGTCCGAAGAGGTCACTCAGCAAGCGCTCCATGTAGTCTTCTAGTCGGCCTGTGTTGGTGGATTCCGTCAAACCGAGCATGCGGACATTGTTTCTTCGGGAGCACGCCTCCAACTCCTCATTCTTTTCAGCTATTACTTTCAATAGTTTGTCCATTTGTGTCACTTGTTGTTGGGTAGAGGTCGCGCCATCTTCCAGATCAGATACTCTTTGTTCAGCCTCTTTAAGGCGTTCTTCGTGCCCATCCAATTTTGCCACTACATTATCCAACCTGTGGTTCATGGAGTCAATTTTAGAGTCTATAGAGGTGAGACTTTGTTGCATAGTGACTAGGAGTGCTTTCCAGCTTTCATCTCGTGTTTCGGGAGGGTCCTCTTCACCCTGGGACCTAGAGTTGGCGCCCGATGTCTTGTGTCCATCGAATAGCAATTTTGACTGCCTTGGTTCAGTTTTCCCCCTCACGGCGGGTCGGGCAGTGTGCGAACGCGGTGAGGTAGGGGATCGGGAGGCCGCTGCACGTCCACCCAGCTGTTTGCGCAGGTCCAGTTCGAGAAAGTAATGAGCAAGAGCACAGCAAAGTCAGTTCACCTGAGCGATCGTGGCCCAGCACCTCACCACCCGTCATGTGAGGGGAGGGGGGAATTGGATACCTGGTTGATCAGCTGGCACTGTAGTTTCCAATTGGCATGGACAGGACACGCGCCACTCGTTGCTCTCCTGCTGTCTTGACCTCTAGCAGCGTCAGTGACCATGTGAGTCTGCCATTTGTATATATGTATGTCATGGAACGGCAGTGGACAATGCTGGATAACGCATTTCAAGTCCAAAATCAATGTAACAGGATGAGGCAGGGCGTGCTTGCGTCCCCCGTGGTTCCAGCACATTCGGGGGTACAGGACTCCCAGCTCGGACACGGCTCGCGACTACTACTGTATGGCCGCAAGGCAGGTCACGGGGCAGAGAGGCAGCAGCAGCCCCACAGTCTACCCTAAAATGGCGGCCGATGTGTGTGTCGATTCCGGCAATGCTTCAGTCACCCACTCAATGCAGGTGGCCCAACAGGACTGCACGACCCGCCAAGCGACGGACTAGCCAGGAGATGGGGCTCAAGACAGTCCCGAGCAGGCACTATGTATAGAGGCTCAGGGACCCGGGCTGGTCAGGGCTGCTAAGATGGCGGACACGGCTTCTCCCTTCTGCAACGCCCCCGGCCCTCACATGCAGTATGGTCTTCGCTGCCCCCTGGACCACGAAGGCGACACATCCCCTCTGCAGCAGCGTCCAGGATGTCCGTGGGGGCTGCCTCGGGCCTCCGGTCTCTCCCGGCAACCCCAGCAAAGCCAGGAATCATCGGCGGAGGTAGGTGGGGAGGGCAGCAGCGTCCCGCCATCAGGTATGCCCCGCAGCAGAATCGGGGGGGGGAAGGGGGGGCCACGCATACAGCGCAGAGGCGCCGAGTCCAGAGCAAAGTGTTCCGGGGAGCGCCGGGCTTGTATCCTGCGGCGGCCTACAGGGCCACGCAGCACCGGTCTCGCGTAGTTTCCCTGGCCGCACGGTGGACCAGTCAGTGCAGCAGCCTCTTCCCGCGGCAGCTTCAACCGCTGATTCCGGGCTCGCCGTGACAGCTACAGTCTCCAGATTCACACCGAGTGAGCAGCTCGGCCTCCTGAATACATCGGTGACAGTCTTAGATTTCGGCGAGAAGGCAGGATTATGATGATGTTTATTCCTGGTAGGGCAAGAGCTCTAAGCTAGAGCGGCCACCTAGCGCCCCCTGGTCCGCGATACTTACAACACCAGTTAAGAAGCTAAGTAGAGTTTTAACCAAAATGTTATTCCAACAATTTAAAAAAAAAAAAAGTATTATTTCATGAACATGATGCATGCTTTTATATTGTAAGGTTTTTAATTTATCAACAATAATGTTTTCTTATTACTCCCCTAGAACATTCAGAAAAATTTGTAAAAGAAATTAGAGGCAACGAGAAAGGTGATGTATTCAATGTCACCAAGGAAACTAAGGAAACAGAGAAACAAAAAAACTATCTACTCAAAGAAATGACAATACCACTAAATTTGATTACAAATCTAGGAATGCTAATACAGAGTATGAAAGACGGAATTTACAATTACTTTGCTTCAGATGTGGAAGTAATGGCCATTTGGCCAATTTTGAAGCTTGTCCTGCTTTTGATAACATTTGTTCAAAATGTAATAAGAAAGGCCAGTTTGGGAAGTTTTGTAAGACTATTTCCAGGAAAGTGAATTATATACAACGTCTAGAGGGTGATGACACTATTTGTGACAATGATGAAAATGAGATCAACATGGTCATCAATGTTTGTACTGATGAAGGTTTCTCCAAATGTTCCTCATGTTTCATTATTGTAGATGATATCAAACTGAGATTTTTTGTTGTTCTCATGTGCATGGTAGACTATCATTTCCTCAGATATCTTTTACGACAGATGGCCTAATAGAGCTCTGTTCCCTCCTGATGTGTCCCCTGGAGGTTATACAGGACACAAAATTGATTCAGTAGGTTATTTTGTAGCTCATCTAACCTTTTTAGGTCATCACACATTTAGTAAAGTTTATGTTGCGAAGTCAGGACAATCACTTTTAGGATGGCCACATCAAGAGCAGTTGGTCATCAGGCTTGATCCCAGAGCTGATCCTCCTGTTTATGCTGTTGAGTCTAATACAGTTGCTCAATCTAATTCAAATTGCATTGATAAATTGATTGCAGCGTTTCCCAGTGTATTCAGCGGGAAATTAGGGAAGTATCAAGGTTTTGAGCATGTTATTAAATTACATGATAATGCTGTACCTATCTGTCATAAGGTAAGAAATGTTCCTCTTTCTTACAGGAACAAGTTGAAAGACATGTTTAAAAATCTATGCAAAGAAAATATTATATAACCCATAGAGTCTTCTCCATGGGTTTCTCCCATTGTTATTTCGATCAAATCTTCAGGCGACCTAAGATTGTGTGTAGACGTACGCAGCCTAAATCGTGGCATCTGGGTAGATGCTCATCGCCTGGCTAATTTGCACAAAATGGTAACAACCCCGGCTTTTCATGCATTGATTAAGTGAGTGTGTATCACCAGGTTGTTCTTGCAAAAGAGTCAAAAAATGTAACTGCTTTTATAAAACCTGAAGGTTTTTTCAGGTATTGTTGTATGCCTTTTGGTCTTGCTATTGCTGCATCTGTTTTCCAGAGATTAATGAAAGAAACTCTGGAGGGGTTACCTGGTGCAATTGCATTTCCAGATGACATGTTGGTGTATGGCAAGAACGATGAGGAGCATGATCATAATTTACGTAATGTTATAGCTGCCTTATCTGAGAAAGGTCTTACTCTTCGTCTGGATAAATGCAGAATCAAGGCTAAGAGGTAGAATATCTTGGACAAACCATTAGTGGAAAAGGCATTAAACCTAACATATTGAAAGTATTATCAATGCTCCTTTTCCTTCTTCTAAAGAACAATTAGTAGCATTTCTTGGTTTAATTGAATTTTATGCAAAATTTATACCTAATTACTCATCAAATGTAGATTCCTCCAGATGTCTTTTTAAGAAAAATGCAAAAATTATTTGGTCTAATGACATGTCTGATGCTTTTGAAAGTTTGAAGAAATTAATTATCAATGCCCCGTGTTTAAAACCTTTTGTCTGAGGAAAAAATGCATCATAATGGTAGATGCCAGCAATTCTGGTCTGGGAGGTGTATTATTGCAGAAGGACAACAGAAATGAATGGATAGTAGCATATGCTTCTAGAGCAATAAGAGAAGCAGAAAAACACTATTCTGTTTTAGAAAGAGAACTACTTGCTTGTGTTTGGGGTGCAGAACATTTTAGAAGTTTCATATTGGGTACTGAATTCATTATCAAAACAGATCACAAACCCCTTGTATTCTTGATGTAACCAGGTGGAGGTCGTTCTATGTCCGAACGTCTGGCTAGGTTATCTTCAAGGTTACAATCCTTTCATTTCCAGATTGAACATGTTCAAGGGAAAGCGAATATGCATGCTGATTGCATGTCTAGATTACCTATAGTTAGTGAGGAAATGTGTCACGAGGATGACTGTGAAGCAGCATTTACTACACTTGATGTGAATTTATTACATGTGAACAATCCAATTTTTGCGAAGAGGTCTGGCTTTTAGAAATTGAAAAGGATTTTGAGTTAAACAATGTTAAAAAGTACATTGTACAAGGGTGGCCGGAATAGAGGAAATTATCAGGAGATATGATGAGTTTTTTCAAAGTTCAGGATGAATTAGCTATTGAAAATGGTTTGGTTATGAGAGGTGATAAGATTATTCCGCCTTTTTCCTGGAGAAACACTATTATGGGGATAGCACTTAGGTATTTCTTCTACTAGGAGACGGATCAGAGTAGTGTTTTTGTGGCCTGATATAGATAGATGTGTATGTTAAGCATTTTGTGTGTGTGTGTACCAATTGCTCAGACAGTGATAAGTCAGCTGTTGTTTTGCATGCTGAATCTCATCCTGTGGATTTTCCTTTTGCTCCGTGGCGAAAATTGGTTTTGGTCATTATTGGTCCATTTCATGTTTTACCCAAAAATGAACGTTTTGGCATTGTTCATATTGACTATTATTCAGAATGGCCAGAGGTCAAGATGGTTAAGGATGTTACTTCACAAAGTGTAATTGAATTTCTTGACAATATTTTTCGTAGAGAATGTATAACACAGGAAATAGTCACAGACAACGGACCTCAATTTATTAGTAAGGAAATTGAATCTTTTCCAGAGAAGAGTGGAATTACTCATAGAAGAATAGCTGTTTTCCACCCTGAGTCAAATGGGCAAGTTGAGCATTTTAACCGTGTTGTGAAGGAAGCTATTCAACTATCTATTAAAGGTGGACTTAATTGGCATAATGCTTTGCAGTCTATGTTGTTAGCGTACAGGACATCATCTAATTCAGTCACCTTAGTCTGTTTAAACTTCAAAGGTGATGTAAGCAGAGTACCAAATTGGTTCCTTGGTGGTTAAAACATTTTTTAAGTGAGGATAACATTTGTACAAAGGTAGACTATGAGTTAGTTAGATACAGAGTGAAAGCTTACAAAAAACAAGCATTGGCATAGCCAATAGTTCTCACCTTTGGGGCCTTATAAGTATTTAGTTATGCAGCACAATATCTGAAAAGGCTGCCGGAAACCTACCTGGCACTCTATCCTGCCGTGAGGGGAATGGTCGCACCGGAGAGTGTCCCGCAAACACCGTGAGGGGAACGGCTGGACTACAGCTCCCAGGTGCCCCGGCGGCGCACACCTGACGCCGGTAACACCGCGCCTGGAGGCGCTTGAAAAGGAAGGAGCGCCGAGCGCTCAGTGGGGGACGCTGAAAAGGCTGCCGGAAACCTACCTGGCATTCTATCCTGCCGTGAGGGGAACGGCCGCACCGGAGAGTGTCCCGCAAACGCCGTGAGGGGAACGGCTGGACTACAGCTCCCAGGTGCCCCGGCGGCGCACACCTGACGCCGGTAACACCGCGCCCGGAGGCGCTTGAAAAGGAAGGAGCGCCGAGCGCTCAGTGGGGGACGCTGAAAAGGCTGCCGGAAACCTACCTGGCACTCTATCCTGCCGTGAGTGGAACGGCCGCACCGGAGAGTGTCCCGCAAACGCCGTGAGGGGAACGGCTGGACTACAGCCCCCAGGTGCCCCGGCGGCGCACACCTGATGCCGGTAACACCGCGCCCGGAGGCGCTTGAAAAGGAAGGAGCGCCGAGCGCTCAGTGGGGGACGTTGAAAAGGCTGCCGGAAACCTACCTGACACTCTATCCTGCCGTGAGGGGAACGGCCGCACCGGAGAGTGTCCCGCAAACGCCGTGATGGGAACGGCTAGACTACCGCGCCCGGAGGTACTTGAAAAGGAAGGAACGCCTCCCGCATCCGCGGGACGCGCGCGGGTCGCGCGCGGGACGCGCCGGACGAAGCCCGGACTAAGGGCGGACAGTCTGTCACAGTCCGGGACAGATAGGGGCAGGGCAGGGCCATGGACTTTGGCTCTGGAACAAGCTGAGGTACCCTTAAACTATCCGGTTCTGTTACTGGTACTCAAGCCTGTATTTGTAATTTCCCAGCTGCTTTTTGCCGGTTCGTTCCTTGGACTGTGTTTGTATTGAATCATATTTTAACTGTGTATTGGAACTATATTCTGTTCCTGACTAAGGCTTTCGGAATTGTAATATTCTTTGTGTAGTATTTTGAGTGTGTTAATAATGTCTAAATGTAACAGTGTAAATACTCGTCCCGCCCTAGCTACTCTTGACAATTATCTTGTTAAGGTAGTAGATAAAATTAATAAAGATCGCCGACTTTCATTGGGGCGGGGGAGCCCCTCTGTTACTCTTTCTAACCCACCCCAGCCAACCATATCCTTGTCTACTTCTCTAACCGAAGTAAGCTGCAATCCGGAGTTCCCTGTGGCTACCCCTATGGAACCTGAGCCTAATGTGGCTATGCCCGAGTCTCCTCTTGATATAACAGTTTCTGACTCTCCGGCTCCAAGAGCCCAGTGGGTATTAAGATCTGGGAGGAATATCAGCAGGATAAATACACAAAAACGGGGGGGGGGAAGCACAGCAAGAAAAGACCAGAGCCATTATCTAACAGCGCCACAAGCGACTTAGAAGCTGTTATTAACAATCCCCAGGTTAAACTGGTCCCAGAACAGTTAGAGCTCTTGATCAGCATTATTGACGCAAAGTTGGATAAAATTATGAAACCGTTAATGGAAAAACTTGATACTATCTCGGGGGAGGTAACAAGGTTGGGAGGTCTTCTGAGTTCACACGCAGGGTCTAATGTTATCTCAGAAACCAGTACTAGGGTTAATGGTCCTGTGATAGAGATACCAGAGATTCCCAATGAGGGACCTTGTCCTGTTAACGTAGCTATACCTAACCCTGTGCCCACGGTGTGTTTAAGGACCCCTATTGCAACAGTTTCTGCGAATAAGCCAGGGCCAGTAAAAGAGAAGTCAAGGCGACATGGCTATCCGCAACCCGATTTACCACCTGACTGTGCCCCTTATGTGGCAGTCTTGACCAATGTTCCACCAGTCAGGGAGTCAGGATTATTTGGCAATCCGGAAACTCAAGAATCCCTGAAGAACAAAACTGTGGGTTGGCTCAATCGAGAGTGTGGTTTCCCTGTAGCTTTGTCTGACCAGATCTTAACTACCACTAGAACCAACTGGATAGGGAAATCACATAAAAATATTAGTGGCGATTGTGTAATAGTTAATTTTAAAAATCCCCATCTAGCCACTACCTCTCTGATTAGAGCTACCTCCCGCCCACCGAATGATCAGGGGATCTCATTAAGGCCTCTGGAGTTCTTTTATAGACATTTATTTGCTCAGCCAATTAACGATTTTGGGGGAAGAGGCAGTGCCTCCAGTATGTCTAGGGGTTTTGAGTTGGCAACATCTAACCGTTACCAACCTCTGAGTGATTTAAACTCCAATTATTGATTGAACTTTGACCAGTCCCTTTCTCAACCTGTAGTAAAAAGTGTACCCCATGGTGAGAATTAGTAGTAGTAGGAAATGATTTAGGGTCTACTACTATTGTAAGTAAGCAACATGTTAATCGGATGATTCACAGTGCCTTGGTTGATTCTGATGGGCATATCGAGGGTTTACCTACAGTAGATAGGTTAAGTTCAACTTATATAGATCCCAATGCTGCACAGGACAACCATTGTATCAATCCAACTATTATTACTGTAGATACTATGCATACACCTACCGGGCTTTCGAGCTGCTTTATTGCCAGTTGGAATGTTGCGGGTCTAAAGTCTAAGGAGGATTGTCTGGGGTGGATGGAATTTGTTGACCTCTTTGATATTATTTGCCTCCAGGAAACCTGGTGTAAAACAAATTCTGGTTATAATGGTTTTGCGTCTTACCATCTGCCCGCTACGGCGTCAACCTCTGGTAGAGCTAAGGGCGGGCTTTTGGTTTTGATTTCTGTTAAAATACCTATAATCGTTAAAAAATATGTTATCGTGGGGGCTCACTCTCAAATTTTATGGTTGTCACAGGAGGAGGGAAGAAATTGAATATGCTACTTACCAGTATGCATCTGTTCTTGGCATGTAGGGCTGCTAACATTCATATCTATTGCATAGATCGCCGCCTAGTGTTGGGTCCGGATGATTGCACATTGTTGTCCTGGAAGAGTCTTCGAAGTATCACGAGATAGGTGGCTCCTCCCCTGGACTACAGTGTGCATGGGCATCGACTCCATCCCCAGATTGTTTTTAGCCATTGCGGCAAAGATGGAGTATGACAGTGTTAAAGATGTCCATGCTAATGATTGAATGCAAGAAGCAAGCTGCAGCTGCTACAGGCGCCGGGGAGGAGGGTGGGCGATATGAATGTTAGCAGCCCTACATGCCAAGAACAGATGCATACTGGTAAGTAGCATATTCAGTTCGAGGCATGTGGGTTGCTAAATTCATATCTATTGCATAAAATATATAGCAGTCCCTCCATTAACGGCGGCCGCCCGTGCCAGCTGCAGAAGTTTGAAATAGAGTCTTGAGAACAGCTTGTCCTACAGCTGCCTGCTGTTTGGAATGCACGTCTACGCAGTAATGTTTGGTAAACGTGTGTGGTGTGGACCACGTGGCTGCTCTGCAAATGTCTTCTAAAGGAATGTTTCCCAGGAATGCCATGGAGGCTCCTAACTTGCGTGTGGAGTGTGCTCTGGGTGGGATCGATAAAGTGCGTTTAGCTTTCTGATAGCAAATCTGAATACATTTAACGATCCACCTGGCTATTTCCGCTTTGGAAATGGGGTTGCCCTTGTGCTGAGCGGAAAAGGCAACGAATAGTTGTTGTGTTTTTCTAAATGGTTGTGTTCTGTCAATATAGTACATCAACGCCCTTTTAACGTCCAAGGTATGGAGCATTCTTTCCGCTACTGTCTCTGGATTTGGAAAGAATGCGGGCAGTTCAATTGACTGATTGACGTGAAATTGTGACACCACCTTTGGAAGGAACTTGGGGTTAGTGCGGAGCACCACCCTGTTGGAATGAACTTGAATAAATGGCTCTTGTATCGTGAGCGCCTGTAGCTCACTAACACGTCTGAGAGACGTGATGGCAATGAGGAAAGCCACTTTCCATGTCAGGAATTGAATCTCACATGAATGTAGAGGCTCAAAGGGTGGACCCATCAACCTAGTGAGGACCACGTTGAGATTCCAAACTGGAGCGGGTGGGGTTCTGGGAGGAATGACCCGCTTCAGCCCTTCGAGAAAAGCTTTAATGGCAGGCACCCTGAAAACAGAGAGGTGCTGCCTGTTCTGAAGATAAGCTGCTATGGCTGACAAGTGTATTCGAATGGAAGCGTACGCTAGATTGCATTTGTAAAGATGTAACAAGTAGCAAATGATGTTTGGAATGGATGCATCTAGCGGATTTATGTCATGCTCTGTACAGTAGATGACAAAACGCTTCCATTTCGCTGCATTGCAAGCTCGGGTAGTGGGTTTTCTTGCCTCTCTGATGATGTCCATACATTCAGGAGGCAGATTAAGGTAGCCAAACTCTAGGACTTCAGGAGCCAGATCGCCAGATTGAGCTGTTGCGGGTCTGGATGCTGAATGTCGCCATGGTTCTGCGTCAAGAGCCTGGGTGTGAGGTGCAGCCTTTGATGCGGTACCACGGAGAGTTCTAGAAACGTGGTGTACCATGGTTGGCGTGCCCACGTTGGAGCAACCAGGATGAGCGTCATCGAGTGTTGCTTTAGCTTTCTTGCCACCAGCGGAATGAGAGGTGCTGGGGGAAAAGCGTACGCAAATCTGCCTAACCAGTTCATCCATATCGCATTGCCTTGCGACTGTGGGTGAGGGAACCTGGCGGCAAAGCTTTGGCATTTTGCGTTTTCCCTTGTGGCAAACAGGTCTATCTCTGGATGACCCCACTGCTGGAAGTACGGGCGGAGTACAGATGGATGTATCTCCCACTCGTGCATTTGATGGCTGTACCTGCTGAGCAGATCCGCCATCTGGTTGTCCTTGCCCGGAAGGTGTTCCGCCATGAGGAAGATGTTCCTCTGAATTGCCCACTTCCACAAGCTCTGAGCCAGAGGAGACAGCTCTGGAGAGTGCGTACCCCCCTGCTTCTGGATGTAGTACATGGCCGTCATGTTGTCCGTCCAGATCAGCACGACCTTGTTGCACAAATGTACTTTGAAGGACTTTAACGCCATAAAGATCGCCATCAACTCCAGGCAGTTGATGTGCATCTTCCTTTGCTGTGTCGTCCATAGTCCCTGCACCGTGTAGTGGAGCACATGAGCCCCCCAACCCTGGAGAGAGGCGTCCGTCGTGAGGATGATCTGTGGTACAGGCTCTTGGAACGGTCGGCCCTTGCAAAGGTTGTGTGGAGTCCACCAATGCAGAGAGTTGTATGCCCGACCGGTGACCAACACTAGGTCCTTCAACTGTCCATGAGCCTGTGTCCACTGATGTGCTAGACATTCCTGGAGCGGACGCATATGCAGTCTTGCGTGCGGGACTATGAAGATGCAGGAGGCCATCATGCCTATCAACTGCATGAACACCCTCGCTGGGAGTGAGTGTTGGGGTCTGAACCTCTGGATTAGCGACTGGATGTTGTCGATCCTCGCCGGGTTTGGCTGTGCTGTGGCAGCCAGAGTATTGATGGTAGCGCCCAGATACTGCCACACGTGGGCAGGTTGGAGGTGCGACTTTGGATAGTTTAAGGAGAACCCCAGACTGTGAAGGAGGTGAATAGTGTGGGACATGTCCGCGGCGCACTGTTGTTCTGACTTTGCTTGAACGAGCCAGTCGTCTAGGTAAGGGTAGACATGTATGTTCTGTCTCCTGAGGTGCGCCGCCACGGTCGCCAGACACTTCGTGAACACTCTGGGGGCAGTGGTCACTCCGAAGGGTAGGACCTTGAACTGGTAATGCCTGTTCTGTATGGTAAACCTGAGGTACTTTCTGTGGGATGGGTGGAGTGGTATGTGAAAATAAGCATCCTTGAGGTCCAAGGTTGCGAGGAAGTCTCCCTGGGTCAAAAGTGGAAGAACCTGTTGTAGCGTTAACATGTGAAAATGTTCCGAGCGTATGTATAGATTGAGGGGGCGTAGGTCTAGAATGGGTCTGAGTGAGCCGTCCTTCTTTGGTATTAAGAATTACAGGGAATAAACCCCTGTGCCTTCCTCCTCCACTGGCACGAGCTCTATTGCTCCTTTTTGCAGCATTACGAGAACCTCCTGCTGCAACAAGTGCAAGTGCTCTGCTGACATAGGACGTTGTCTTGGGGGTATGTTGGGGGGAGTGGACGTTAACTCCAAACAATACCCGAACTGGATAAGCTTCCTTACCCACCTGTCTGTGGTGATGTTTTTCCAGACTGGCAGGAACTGTTGGAGTCTGCCCCCGACAGGTGATGGATGGTCGGGGGGCAGCGACAGGGAGTCACTGTTTGTTGGCAGCAGAGGAACGGGAAGTATTGTTGCCTCTGCCTCTGCCCTTGGCGCTGTTTTCTCTGTAACCACCTCTATTCTGTTTGGGGTAAGAGGCCTGGGCGCCTCCTTTATGGAAACTTGTCTGCTGTGCCAAGTGTCCTCTGGCAACACCCCTTGCACTTGAGCGACGAAAAGTGTTGCCCCTGTATTGCTGAGACTGAAGTGCACCCATGGACTTAGCCGTCTCAGTGTCTTTTTTAATCTTCTCAAGGGTGGTGTCAACCTCCGGGCCAAACAGTCTGTCTGGATTGACGGGTTGGTTGAGGATAGTTGTTTGGATCTCGGGCTTGAACCCTGAGATGCGGAGCCAAGCCTGACGCCTCAACATAACACTAGTGTTCACCGCCCTTGCAGCTGTGTCTGCAACATCAAGCGCACATTTAATCGCAGCATTAGAAATGAGCTTGCCCTCTTGGATCAACATTTCAGCTCCTTCTTTGAACTCGTCTGGAAGGTGTTGCAAAAGCTGTTCCAAGGTGTCATAATGCGCCCTATCATACCTAGCCAACAGGGCTTGTGTATTGGATATGCGCCATATGTTTGCAGCCTGTGCTGCCACCCTTTTGCCCCCTGCCTCCAGCACTTTTGACTCTTTGTCCGGGGGAGGAGCTTCACCCGTTGTCTGTGAATTAGCCCTCTTGCGGGCATTTGAAACGACCAAAGAGTCCAGAGGCAACTGGCCTCGTATATAAGCAGGGTCCCCAGGTGCCGGCCTGTATTTCTTCTCTATACGTGGGTTGACCACCCGAGCCCTGGTGGGTTCCTTGAAAATGTCATTGGCATGTTTGAGAACCCCTTTAAGCATCGGCAGTGTTTTAACAGTCTTTTTGGATGCAGAGAATGTATCAAACAAAAAGTCAACCTCCACAGGGTCGGCATGCATCTCCACCTTGTGATTTGCAGCCGCCCGTTCAATTAAGGCATTAAATGCCGCCGAGTCTTCAGTAGGAGAAGTCTTTATTCCATAAAGCTGTGGGTCACTAACCACCTGTTGGTCACCCTGGTCACCAGTGTCTATCCATGAGTCCTGCTGTACATCAGGGTCATTATTGGCAGGGAAGCTATACTCATCATTCTGTTTATTTCCATCCCCATCGGAGTAGGTGGGTGAAGGTGTCGGACTCCTCCTAGGCTGTTGAGGAATGGGTTCCACAAGCTCTGGAGTATCTGGTGCAGGCCTTTTCTTTTTTAGAGGGATTACATAGGAGTCCACTGGCTGGGATGTAATTTTCCTCTTGTAGAGCATTAACTTGCCCGTGTCGGCGTCGATGAAATGCTCCGAATCTTCGTTCTGCGAAAGTTGTCCAGCAGAGCTGCTAGTACGCTGAGTCTGCTGCAGCCCCTCTGAGGCATCGGGCACCGTACGAGGTGCGAAAGCCTTCGGCGCTACCTTCGGCGGCAGAGTATAGAGGATTGGCGACGAGGTCTTCTTCAGCGGGACATCCCCCGTTGGTACCGAGGACGATATCGGTTCCGACGCCTTGTCCCGTATCCTCTTCAGGGAGTCCGCGACCTGCTTAGTAAAAGAAGCGGACGGCTTCGTCGATCCGACCGAGGCCTTCGATCCACCACCAGGTGAGGATCTGAGCTTTGACGACTTCTGTTTGTGCGCGGACGCACCCTGGACAGCAAGGGTCCGGTCCCCTGTCTTGGCCTTAGGCGTGGACGCCGCCGGCTTCGGATCGGCAGGTTTTCCCCTTTGCGTTGTGGTCTCAGAGGTCGGCACGGCAGTCTTGGGTGAAGGTGTATCGACAGTCTTCTTTTTGGACGTCGACTCCACCACCTTACTCGACACATGCTCAACGACTTTCTTGGAGCCTGCCTCCTTGGCCCCTTTGGGTGCCTTGTCGTGTTCGACTGCCTTTTTCGGCTTGGAAGCCTCCGTAGACGACGGGTTTGAAGCCGTCTCTGCCGTCTTCGGTTTCGATGGCGCGTCGGCCATCTTAGAAGAAGTCGAAGCCGATGGTTTCGGTTTTGTTTTCTGTAACGGAGGCTCCGCTGAAATGTCTGTAGCCGGGCCAGAAGGCGGGGCCGAGGACTTAGGTGGAAGGTCTTGGGTAAGGCCGAGTGGCGATCCCGTGACCTGAGCCTTAGTTATGGTACGGACGGGGCATAGCTCTTCCTCTGAGCTATCTTCCGCGGCCCCATAAACTTCCTCGTCGTCCCTTACCTCCTCAACGTATTCGTCTAGGTCCAGGCTCTCCACGGCCTCTCCGTAGTCGGCCTCGACCTCTGCCGATGGAGGCGATATCTGAAGCTGAAGCTCTTGCTCGTCTGCTTCGGGGTCGTTGAAGATGTCCACCGGGGCCGGTGCCGATCGCTGGGCCTCAAGGCGCGCCACGCGCCGAATCTTGAGCGTCTTCTTCGACCTGAACTTCGAACAGGCCATACAGTCGGCCTCGTTGTGGTCCGGCGACAGGCACTTGTTGCATACAGGATGCACGTCGATGTGTGGGTACTTCGAACCGCACACGGGACACTTTTTGAACGGACTTCGTTCCATTGTAGTTTCGTCGGGGTCTTGCTGCGTCAAAGGGCCTCGATGACCGAAGAGTCACACGACTCCCCAGAAAACCGACTCGAAGAGTTGGAGTATACACGAGAACGGAACGCCAACAATACCGACGAGGTTAGAAAGCCTTTTGGCCTTTAGAGAACTGTTTTTATCGATTCCGACAGGAGACGTCGAAATCACATCCGAACCCAATGGCGGAAAAAAACAATCTGGGGATGGAGTCGATGCCCATGCGCACTGTAGTCCAGGGGAGGAGCCACCTATCTCGTGATACTTCGAAGACTCTTCCAGGACAACAATGTGCAATCATCCGGACCCAACACTAGGCGGCGATCTATGCAATAGATATGAATTTAGCAGCCCACATGCCTCGAACATTCTTTTAATCAATTTTTACAATAACATTTTCAATAGTACCAGGCATTTGGTGATTAATGCAGTAGAGAGTGCTCTGGTTGACATCATAGATGGCTCAAATGTTATTTTTGAATTTATTTTGGCAGGGGATTTTAATATTGCAGTCTGTCCCCTCTCCCTCCACGGTATATGTGGGGTTACCAACCGTGTTGGGGATGCAGATCTCCATTTTCCTCATAACTTGTACGGTGAATCCTTGAACAATTTGTTGGCAGTACTTGATATGGAAATATTGGAGAATATGAGGAATGATTTAGATGAATGTATCCCCACTTTTGTAGGTAGGGGGGCAAATACTGTTATTGATTTTATATGTATGTCTTCTAGCCTTGTCCCTTGGAGTCTGGCCCCCAGGGTCGTGGATATAATGCTTAGCGACCATAACTGTTTAACCATTGAGGCCACACTCTGGAAAGAAAAACCTGTACCTGATCCAGGTGTTATTGTTAACATTGAACCCCATAGACCTAATGGTACTAGGTTAAGATGGAAGGGGGATAAGGCTGAAATGACGTCAGATTTTATTATAAGTAGTTTCCTGTCAGAAATCACTGTGATCCTCAAGCAAGCTAATGTCACTGTTGAACTGATCGGATATTTTATTAAAATTAATTCCATCATTGACAATAAGTTTACCAAAAAAGCTGGCCCTAAGCCCGACCAATCAAGGGGATGGTTTGACCATGCTTGCACTATTGCACTAAAAGAGCTTAAGGAGGCTCTGGCAGTCAAACCCAGAGATAGGAATCAGGTGTCCCAGCTTAAAATTAACTATAAGATAATTTTAAAACGAAGAAAGACAGAGCTTCAGCTTGAGGCATGGGATAAATTGAATGAGGCGGCAGAGTTAAAAAAATTGCACACTATTTTGGGCCACTGTTAATTGCCCGTTTCTCAAAGATGAGAAGGTTCCAGAATTAACTTCTATGATTAGTATGGAATCATGGAATGCCCACTTCTCTATTATCTTTGATTCAGACAAAGCCTTGGGTAATTGTATGGATGGGTAGCCCATTGTCCCTCTGGACTTTACTATTATAGAGGTACTGGACAGCATTAGAGCTAGCAAAGGGGGAAAGGCTCAGGGACCTAATGGGGTCCCCATTGATGTTTATAAAACAGCCCCGGATGTATGGGGCCCACTGCTGGTTAAAGTTTTTAATGTAGCAGTATGTTTATGGGATACCCGCGACCTGGGAGGAATCAATTATTATCCCCATATTTAAGAAAGGTGACCGGGGGGATGTGAAAAATTATCGTCCAATTTCTTTGTTGGACTCCTCGGTGAAAATTATGAGCCGGGTACTTCTGGTTAGACTGGAAGAATGGGCTGAAACTAACAGGATCTTAGCTAACTGCCAGTTTGGGTTTAGGAAAGGACGTGGAACAATTGAGCAGGGCTTAAATCTCGAACTTCTGATCGGAAAATATACCCAGGCAATCTCTGTTTCGCAGATTTGAGTAGCGCTTTTGATATGGTGGACCACGCTATTCTCTGGACAAAACTGATCGAAATGGGGGCACCTGAGGGTATCATTTTCTTTTTGGCCCGCCTTTATGCCAAACTACGTACCAGCGTTAAATATGGCCGAAACGGGGAGTGTTCCACCAAATGTAATATCGGGAGGGGTATAAGGCAGGGGTGTGTTTTAGCCCCCTTGCTTTTTACACTCTTCATAAATGAAGTAGACTCGGTTTTACAGACAGTAGCGGCAGATGTCCCGAGAGTTAATGATTTTAATGTTCCTGTATTACTCTACGCGGACGATGCGGTGCTGCTGGCAAGGACTCCGATTGGCCTTCAACGTTTGATGGACAGGTTTCCGCAATTTATTAAGGATAGAAAACTTGTGATTAATAAAAGCAAAACCTATGTCATGGAGTGTGGGCTTGGCCCGAGTAAGCCTCAGTCTTATTATATAGAAGGTCAAAGGGCCCAAAAAGTTGATAACTTTTGCTATCTCGGGATTACTTTTTCTAAGAATTGCAGTTGGGCCAGCGAGCATAAGAATGTTAAGATTAAGATGCTGAGGAGTGCCAACGGGGTGTTCACTTTTGCCACCAAAATAGGGAACAAACAGATTAAAGACAGGCTTAAGATCTTTCAGTCCAGATGTCTTGCGGTTGCTGTTTATGGGGCTGGGGTTTGGGGTCAGGCCCCTGCTGGGAGCCTTCAGGTGGAGGAGAACGGCCTTTTTAAAAAGATTATTGTGTCTGCCTAAATCTACCTCTAATGATTTAGTCCATAGAGAACTCGGAATCCAATACTTAAGTAATTTGATTCTTCTGAGACCTCTATTGTTGTGGCGCTCCATATGGCGGAAAGAGGAGACATCTCTAACTAGAGATATTATTAATGATTGTCTCACTGTGGATTACCATTTAAAAATTCCCTGGATTAAATATATTATTGACAACTTCCAGGAATTCTATGGTCTTAATATTCTTACTGACCGATATGGCGCTGTAGACTTCTCTAAGTCTGATATGAAGAATATTTTTTTGAACTGTAAATCAGAGAGGAGGACCTGTAAGGAAGGCAAGTTATCCACCTGTGTCTTCTACAACAGTATGAATGAAATTGGGGGCTATCAACAATATCTGACCCAAGTGACCAGAGTATCCCATCAGTTTGTTTTAATTAGGTTAAGGATGGGGATTGTGCATAATTTAGTTGCTTTCCCTTCCGTGAACAAGCACCCCGTTGGCCCCTGTCCGTGTGACAATATCTCTGCACAAAGCACTATGCACTTTCTTCTGCTGTGTCAATTGTATGGGAATTATCGTAAAACCTTTTTAAAACCGATTTTCGTCAAGTTTGGTGTAAGGACAGTCCATGATTCTATGAAATTGCTTTTTAACCTGCACCATCCTGACGTCTGTTTTTTTACTGCTACCTTTTTGCTTAAAGCAATTAGCATTAGGAAAAGTATGAATTTTTAAATATTTATTCTGTCCCCGCCTGTATATTATGTTTTGTTTTTAACAACGATTGTTAATTGCTTATGTAAATTGTACTGTAACTGTGACCTGTTTTAACTACTATGTGTGCATTTATGGACATTCTTTTATGTTCCGAATAAAGCCTTATGAAATGAAATGAATGAGTTAGTTAGATACAGAGTGAATGCTTACATAAAAACAAGCATTGGCATAGCCAATAGGTCTCACCTTTGGGGCCTTATAAGTATTTAGTTATGCAGCACAATATCCTTGGTGCAACAACATCAACTGCTGCATGGCTAAACACTTATAAGGTCCCAAAGGCGAGACCTATTGGCTATGCCAATGCTTGTTAACTTTGCAACAGAATGAGCGCCGACACAGCAGAGACCATCAAACCACAGAGAAGCACACTGCAAAAGATTACATCGTGGATGCAGCGAAGCTGACAATGGACCGCTTCAACACAGCGGAATTAGACACTGACACCTGCAAACCACATCCTCAAAAGCACCAAGTGAAATGACTACAACCCCCTGGCCAAGCACGCTCCCTGCTGAACCCACTGAAACACCAAGTGAAATCACTACCACCCACCCAGGCCAAGCACGTTGCCTGCTGAACAACCCTGAGACACTAAGTGAAATCACCCTAATACTGGGCTCCCTCCAACCTAAAGAACAAGCGTGCTGACTGCTTAACAACCTGAGACACAAAAAAAATCAACAAACTCACCCGGTCAAGCCTGCTGCCTGTGGAACAACCCCGATACACTAAGTGAAATAACTCCAACCCCCACCCCACGAACAAGCATGCTGACTGCTGAACAACCCATGACACAAAGTGAAATCACTCCACCCCACCTGGACAAGCACGCTGCCTGCTGAGCATCCCTGAGACACAAAGTGAAGTCACTCCAACCCTTTCACCCCCCCACCACCACCCTCAAGCACGCTGCCTGCTGAACAACCCTAAGACACCAAGTGCAACCACTCCAACAAACCCCGACAACCACGCTGACTGTTGAACAACCCGAGACACAAAGTGAAATCACCCCAACCCACCCCCTCAACACTCTGCCTGCTTGAAACCCCGAGACACAAAGTGAACTGATGACTCCAACCCACCCGACCAGGCACGTTGCCCGCTGAACACCCCGAGACACCAAGTGAAATGATACATCCCATCTGGCCAAGCATGCTGCCTACAGAACAACACTGAGGCACAAAGTGAAATTGCTCCATCTCAGCCAAGCATGCTGCCTGACGAACGACCCTGCCGGTACATGCAGACTATTATAAACAGCAATGACAGTGCAGCCCAAGCAGCAACAAATCCTCCGATGCTAGCAATGCTGCGGATGCCGGCAAATAAAGCTGTAACAGTAGGTAAAGAGTTCCTACCTCCATCAACTCCTGCTGCCAGCACCTCGGCGATAGGCATTAATCCTGATATTGTTATTAAGGCAAAGATAAACTTCAACAAGGTTGCAGGGACGAAGACGCTGATGGCTTGGCTGCACCCCCTCCGTAAGTCGGCTGCGAGCCTCAAGTCTTGCAGCGATAATTTACTGCAGCAGGGGGAGGAGAGAGAGTAGGGGGCATGCGCCTGTTTCCCTTGCGGGAGCAAACAGGAACCATCTATTAATTACAAAGAGATGGATTTGAAAGCTGGCTCCCACAAGGTAATCGCCGAACGTGCACACGTTGCCATTGAAAGCAATGCAACGCGTGCACGTTTTTGGGCGAAAAAGCAAACCGATTACTAAAGGTCTCTCCTATGCAGCGCATGTGCGCTGCGTAGACGAGACCTAAACAACGCCATGGAGGAGGGCGCCACAGCAGTTCAGTGGGTGGTGCAGGGGCAGGCACAACAATGGTTTAGGTGACGCGACACTTCAAACCCAATGCCAGACCAGCAATGAGGAGCGAGCGGCTGCAATGTCAGCAGCGGGCACAGGCGGAGAGGAGCTGTGGCAAGAGGTAAGGTATTTTTTTGTAGCGGCAGCTGAAAGGCATCTGCACATCTCCTATGCGGCTCTCGAAGTGGCTTCTGTGGGTTGGATCGGAAGCAGTGAACTGACAAACAGGGTCAGCAGTATCAGAACAAATGCTTCACTCTCACACAGTGACAGCCAAACCAGTATTCAGTCAGAGTTGTCAGTATGCCTTAGGGAAGAACCTGAAATGGCATCCAGTTAAGTCCCTGTGAAAGCACAGTGGTGGCAGACCAGTGCATGTTGTCTGCTTTCGTTCAGAGCAGCAAAGCGCGGGTGGAGAAGGGGCTTATAAGATTCCAGCCGGACCTATAACAGAGGCCGAAGGAAAGGGGCAACATTGCCTACATTTGTTGAAATGTCCTGGCTCGGAGGTATCAGGATCCACAGGCTTAATGAAGGGAAAACAAAAGCCCACAGCTTATTACTGCACAGGTACTTAACCCCTTCGACGCTCATGACGAGCTGGGCTCGTCATGGCGTAGCCTCCTCGCACGCTCATGACGAGCCCAGCTCGTCACGTAACATGCGTTTCCGCAAAACTCAGCGTACGGGCGGAATTCCGCCCGCACGCATGCGGTTAAGAGAGGCATGTTTTTGACTTTGTTCAGTTCCTGTAAATAGGAGATATGTGAGCACTGTAAGAATGTCATGTTGGTCTGTTCCAGTATTTATATTTATAACAATTTAAATACACCTATTTTGTTTTATTTCTTTCATAGCGTTATAGTGCTACTTATCCCACTGCAGGGTGTCAGAGTACTTGGAATCACATGTACACATTATACATTGAAAATAAATCATATGTGTGTAAATCAATGTACTGGATGTGTTACATAAGACAGTGAGGGTTACAAGGTGTAGGAGGCACATATCTTTAATAGCTCGCTGTGCTATATTAGGATTACAATGTATGAACTGCAAGTAACAAAAGGTTCTGTGTTAAAAGCAGTGACCCACTTACCCATTTACATAGGATGAAAAGCTGTCATCTATGTGTAACATACTGTGCTTTGTAGGAGAGATATAAACCCTCGCTTTGATTCAAAACTGGGACTAAATAAAACACAGATTTCTCCGCAAATGCATTAACCTCTCAGGTTATCCTACCATTATTATTGTTCCCTGAAATGTAGTTGGGACACAAAAGTCTCTTCAGCAGGTACCTTTACCCCATAAGATATTTTAAAATGTAAACTTTGTAACCAATTAAGCACAACAGATCTACTGCCCTGGTTCTCCTTGTTGTCAATTTCTTTCTAGCAGGGTTTTAAATTATAACTGTATAAATTGAGGCCCAGATTTTGTATTGGGGTTGTGTCACTTTTTTGGCTCAAGCCCAACGCAAAATCTAGTTTGTTAAAAATTGTAATGCACTCAAATATGCTCGTGGTAGACCTGCTAAACATATGTGTGAGGGCTTAAGATCCGATGTCACTACTTGTGATGTCACTTCTTGTGAGGACATGGGTTGTGATGCCACTTCCTATGATGCCATGTGCGATGTCAGCAGTGAGATGTTACAGACTGTGATGTCACCTGCCATGATTTCACTTGCATACTGCCTACCTTGGTTAGCCTTCCCACTTCTTTTTAAGAACTTGTGCCCTGTAAACACATGATGGCCAAGATTTACTAAGCATTAGCTCCAGCGCTCATGCGACAGTAAGTGGTGATATGTTCTGCAAAGAGACCCACAAATCAGCATCGATCTACTCTTGCATGCAAAACATTATTTGCCTGTACAGTGCGTCGTAGCGCAATGCTAAATCGTGATGTTATTTTCGCTCTAAACGTAGCCATTTTTGGTGTGAACAAGGTTGATAGCATCATCAGAGCGTGAAAGAGAATAAATGCAGCACTGCACTGTTTGTGCTTTTCGCGCAACGCACACTGTGTTGCACAATTCTTGATAAAGCAGTGATTTATATTGCTAATCCCTTGCTGTGCCATTGAGAGTTACTCGGCAGGCCTCCTCCCACCAGGGGGGCATTTGTGTCTGAACATGGAAAAATCTTTGTGTAACAAGAAGGCAGGTGTGTACAACACACCGAGGGACTTAGTAAGGAATAGAGAGCGCACTGAAGCTGCGGTGTACAGTCCAACGCCATGTTTATTGTGATTTGTTTTTGTCTTCCACTTCGACACGTGAGGACTGGACTTTTGGAGAGATGCGGGGCCAGCCGCGCGTAGCTGCTGTAATCTCAGCTCCCTGTCTGTGCCTGGCTGAAGTCTTGGGCAGCTGCCAGCTCCCTAACTCGGAAGAAAGTTCCCGTTTACAGTTACGCAGCTGTAACATAACCCTGGGAAGGACGGCCTGAGAGAAAGTTTCTTGGAAACAAGGAGGGAGCGAGGCACACCCGAGTCGTACCTCGGGTGCACCTTTCAAAGTAAGCAGCGCCCCTCGCTGTGATGTGGCACAGCAACAAACCTCTCTTGGCGCTACAGAGTACTATAGTTATGTACAGGCGGACAGACATGGCTGAAGTGTCACTTCTTTGCTGCCACATAGTAACCAAAACGATATGTGTCCTCCTGTGTGTCAGTTTGTTTCTATCTATAGGTCTTGGGGTAGTCTCTAAATGTGGGGGCATTCTGCCTCACTATGTGGGCATCTCAATTTGCAATTTCGCTCTGAAAAAGAGAAAAGAGCACCGCAGTTGTGCCTCGCATGGGAGCAGGGGGAGGGGAAAGAGGAGGGGGCCTGCACAGGTTTCCCTTGCGGGAGTGAGCAGCATGGCACGATAATTGCTAACATATGGCGTCGCTGCTCGCTCCCGCAATGGAATCGCCAAATGTGCACGTGTTACCATTGGAAGCAATGCAACGCATGCACGATTTTGCCTGCAAAAGAATAGCATTGGCTAAAGATCTTTTTCCTATGCAGCGCATACGCGCTGCGTAGGCGAGATCTAAAGTTGAAACAAGTCATGGATAGGAAGAGCGGTACTGCGAGTAAACAAAGGAATGCAATTGGTGATTTTATTCACTTAAAAAAGAAAGAAGGTTTTGTAAAGGGTTCTCCAGTTTGGTCACATCCCAAGAGAATTATTGAAGCTTTCAACAATGAGGGTGGAAGTGTCTAGAACCTCTAAGCCATTTATCTAAGGATTCCAGCAGAAATGTATTTTTAGATGTTGAGCACAGTAATGTTCCAATCAACCATGATTTGCCTCATCCCGACCATAATCGTCGTCCTACTAGGAGGATGCGTGTCCATCATCTTCCTGGGAGGTTCAAGGACTTCGTCATGAGTTCATTTTTTTTTTTAAAAGGGGGGGGAAGATGTGTTGTATATATGAAACGTGTTAAGCGTGTCAGTCACAAGCGTGTTCTTTTCATTCCGCTCTTGACTTTCACGCTTGGCAATGGGTTGTTATGTTTTGATGGAGGTTCGATGGGGAGGTTAGCGGGTGGTTTGCGGTTGAAGCGGCATTGTACGATTTACCCGAACTTTTGAAGACTGAATAAACTTCACTTAAAGAATACATCGATGACCTTCATGATTATTTGTGATATTTAACTTTTCTAACAGATACCCTAGATCAAAGAATCCCTGTAAAGAGGTTGAAAAACAGATATAAACATTCCGCCCCATGGTTCAGCGAGGACCTGAGGTTAAAGCAGAAGGAATGCAAATTGGCTGAAAGAAAATGAAGGTGGATATATGATGAAAAAGATGCAAAAAACGTACAAAACTCAATTGTTTAAGTACGAGGAGGCAATTGCCAAATCTCAGGCTGAATACTTCGCAAATACCATCTTGCAATCATCGAATAAGGCTAGAACTATTTTTAATATAGTAAAGGATCTTTCTAAGCCAATTTGCGTAATAAGATAGTAGCCTCACAAAAGCTGTGTGACGATTTGGCAACCTACTTTAATGAAAAGATTAACAAAATTATCAACAGTTTTAATTCTAAGAAGCAGACTGGGGTGAACGGTGATACCAATACACCTACAAAGGCGGAGAATGATTTACCAGGGCCAAATGTGCTGGAGACACAGACTGAGACCCTAGATAGTAACCATCAGCCTACCTTGGAGTGGTTTCAACTGCCTTTGGAGGAAACGTTTAATAATATAGCGCTGATCGTTTCCTCAGGATTACCTCTGGATCCCCTACCTCAGAGGGTGTGCAAGGAATTTAAGGCAGAACTTTCCCCCAAGTTGCGTCAGATATGCTGCCAATTGCTACAGGAAGGAGAGGTCCCAGAATGCTGGAAACAAGCAGTAGTGACCACGTTACTTAAAAAACCAACACTTGACCTTTCTGAGATGTCCAGTTACAGACCTATCTCCTTACTACCTTATCCAGGAAAAATCCTCGAACGAATAGTGAGCAAGTCTCTGTCCCACTATCTAGAGGTTAATCATCTGCTAGATGAATTACAGTTTGGAATCCGTCCGGAACAGAAACAGCCCCAGTAACTATATTTGACGACATGAGAATGCGGCTGAAAATGGATAATCGGTTGTCCTGGTGCTGCTGGATATGTCAGTAGCATTTGGCACGGTGAACCTTTTACATCATTAAGGACTGCTGTTCCGCACAGGGTCACGCAGGGCTCTGCTATCAGTCCGATTTTATTCAATATCTACCTGCACCCACTTATCCCCATCATTAAATCCTTTGGAGTGGAACTGGTCAACTATGCTGACGATACTCAGCTCATGTTCACGCTGGAAGGAGATAAAGCAATTTCCATGGATACATTTCATCAGTGCATGGAAAGCACTACAAACTGGCTCAGAAATAACTTTCTCCAATTTAATAGAGACAAAACAGAAGTTGTCTTCTGCACTACAAGCAAAATAGCCGTCCCCTTCCTGTTGACTTCCAGCTTACTCCTACGGAGAACTTGTTACCTCCAACTACAAGAGTACGCAATCTAGGGGTATTGTTGGACAACAATCTCAAATTGGATTCACTTGCTTCTCGCTGATCAGAGCTCTACGTAAGATTCTCCCGCTACTACCAGCCTCTGCAAGAATACAAATGGTGAGGAGTGTTATCTTGAGCAGGTTGGACTTCTGCAACTCTTTGTATCTTGGAGCCCCTAACTCCACGTTACTGAAGCCACAAAGAATCCAAACAATAGTAGCAAAGCTGGCCTTAAATCAGCAGCGTAGATCTTCAGCATCCCTAGCTCTAAGAGACCATCATTGGCTACCGATACAGCAGAGGATTTATTTAAAATCTCTCCGCATTGTTGTCAAGGCAATACATAGCCTGGGCCCCAGCCCACTGCGGAGGACATTTACGTGGTATACTCCTGTAAGAAATCTCCGCTTGGTAACAGAAAATCTGGTCAACATCCTGATACTTAAAAGAGCAAGGACAGGAGGAAGAGCTTTAGCTCAGTGGCCTCACGACAGTGGATTAATGAGCTTCCATTCAACATCAGGCCGAGTGAGAAAGTAATGCAATTTAGGAAGATATTAAAGACATGGCTATTCCAGACCGAGAAATAATATACAGATGCAATGTTACTGGTCCATTTTCTGACTTCGTCTGGCTCCTCCCCCGCTCTCTCTAACTAAATTCCTGTCATTTTTGGGGTGACTGATCTAGCACGCTTATAACAAGAAAGTATTCTCTCAGCGCCAAGATACCCGTAGGGTAGTAGTGCGCTATAGAAATCTTTTTTACAGTTGCATTACATTACATTTACAGTCAGTACAACAGTAGGGAAAGTGTTGGAATGCGTAAGTGTAACATTTACTGTTCCAATTACAGTAAGTACAACATTAAAAACAAACAAAATGGAGATCTTTGGGAAAGGGGAGGGGTGATACCCTTCAATAGGCTGCAGGAAATGTATGACCTCAGTGAGAGGGAACTTTACAGATACATCCAGATACGGCATGCACTGCTAGCGGTTCTACCCGTAGACACAGAATTGCCTGAGTCTTCCCCGCTGGAGGATCGCCTTCTTACTGAATTCATGGTTGAACGCGCAACATCCCTTACCTATCGCAAACTACTTAACAATTTACCAGACCCAACACTGACATTAAAGACAAAGTGGGAGGGGGACACTTGTGAGATGGATGAACATGAGTGGAATGAGGCACTGGCGTCACCTAGGGAGGTCGGCATCTCTGCAAGACTACGACTAGTGCAATTGAAAATCGTACACAGGGTGTATTATACTAGAACGATGTTACACCGTATTCACAGGATCGAACACCCTTACTGCCTTCGAGGATGTGGGGAGGAAGGTACATTCTTTCACACCATATGGGATTGCCCCCGAATTCAGGAATATTGGAAACAGATACTACGAACAATCTCACAAACACTAGAAATAACACTATTACCCGACCCGAAGAGGTGCCTTTTAAATGTATGGGAACCTACAGATCTCTCCAGACATGGACGTATTTGGGTTACAGTAGGATTGATAGTAGCGAAGAGAGATGTCGCACAGCGCTGGGGGGTGCCGGAAGTGCCGACCAAGTCGCAATGGTGCTTAAATATGGATAAGGTAATGGTGACAGAAAGGGCGGTGTACTCTAACCGTGCCTGCCCGGGGAAATGGAATAAAATCTGGTCAAAATGGAATATATACAGAGGCGAGATTTGTGATCCCTTGCCGGAGGATGACCTGGATGAATCGGATGGAGGAGGGATAGCGGACTGCACGCTCTGTGAGAGCAAAGGGGCCGGGGTTTAGGGAACGGGGACCCTTTACACATTGATTCGCAAGAACACAGGGCCGGAAGTGCATGGAACTCCGCGTTAGAGGTCTGCATGATTAGATATAGATTTGACACTTATGGGGTATGGAGAGACTCAGGAAGGATCTGTCATGGGATACCTAGGAAAGATACTTACAGATGATCAGTATTTACTATAAATTACCACATTCTTGTTCCTAACAGTTACTTTGTTTGTTTTCTTGGTTGTAAAAATGGGAAATCAAAAACCATTATTTTCTGGACAACTGCTGTAAGTGCCGCAACTTGTTCTTGAAACTCCTGTAATGCTCTGTGTATTGTGGAATACTCCTTCGAAATTTATGTGGTGTTGCATCGAGACTTTGACCATGACATAGCGGCCAGCCCATCAGGTTGTAGGCATTCCGCAGTGTAATTGAATGATGCAATAAAAGTTTTTGATTTAAAAAAAATAAAAAAAATAAAAATAATAAAATTATTTCAAAAATAAAGTAAGTAAAAAATATGAATATGTTGAATGAAAAAACAATATATTTATTTAAAAAAATGAAAATATTACAATTTGAAATACATATCACAAATACAAACAAATATTATTATAAGTAAAATATAAAAATAATTTTTTTACAAATAAATATTTTCGTTTAGAAATGATTTGTTAACATTATTTATTACATCAATTTATTTGAGTTACTTCCCAACCTATGACCCCACAAAACTCACAACCTGCAACTTAAAACTAAACTTAAAAAAAATAATTATACACTATTAATATAAATATTAATCAATAAGCCAATTATAATTAATTAGTCACCAGATTAATATTTTATATTAAAAAATAATTATGAATTACTTTAAATTGTTTTACCTCCCACCCCATACAACTACAATAGCCACAACACACATCTAATGTAATAGTACAATTAACATAATTATCAATTACACAAATATTATTTAAAACTAAATATTGATTCATTACAACTAATTAACTTCCCACCCTTTACCCCTATAAACCCCACAACCTGCAACTAAAATAAAATTTAAAACAAATTAATTACACAATTGTGGAGAAGTGTGGCTCAATGGTTAGAGCGGCAGACCCTGATGCAGAGGTCTGGCCGGGACCAGGGTTCAATTTCCGCCTCGGCGGGTCTTGGGCTCAATTTCCTCAGACCTGATAATTCTCGCCTCGGTGCCTATTCTAATCATGGGTCCCACTCTGCAACTCTGGGCAATAGCTTGCTTAATCTCCACAGCGGTCCCAACAGCGCTAGGATGCCTGGCTGCACCTTGGGGCTGCCCAGGAGTGGGCGCCTCACAGGGAAAAAGCCAGGAAGGGTTCCACAGCGGTATGCGTACAAGAGCCGGAGAGACCCCATGTGGGGTGATTCGGGCGCTATTCAAGTACTACAACATTTACAATTAAAATAATTAATTATCAATTAAATAATTAATAGTATTTGACAATGAATTATTAATGAATTAAAATTAATTTACTCCCCATCCTTTACCCCTACAAACCCCGCATGCCACACCTAAAACGAATTAAACAATTAACATAATTCATTAATAAATATCATTTAACTATTCATTAATTAAAGATAAATTAATTTCCAACCTTTACCCCTATAACCGCACAACCCTCACCTAAAAGAAATACACAATTAACATAATTATCAATTAATTCATATTCTTTACTAGTAGGGGAAGTGTACATTATAAATTATTAGGACAATTAACATAATTAAATATAAATAAAATAAATAATATTACATTAAAAAAAATCATTAATTTGTTAATATGTTACATGATAAATCTTTATGGCCTACCGGCCATTGTGTTTTTAAAATGCAAGAAAGTGTGTTATGAAAAAAAAATCATTAACTTATTATAATTATATTACTTCCCACCCTATACCCCTATAAACCCACAACCCCATAAAGAACTAAAAAACACAAAATGTGTTTACATTTCATACCTACTAAAAATTATACAAATATAGTAAAAAACAAACAATAATTAAACAAAAAAGAATAACATTTTATACATTTAAAGTATGTACTAAAAACATAATAATTAAAAAAATGATATTTTAAACAACTAGGGGCTTGATTACGAGGTCGGGCGAAATGACCGTCCAACCGATGTGGCTGCGGTGAGATTCCGACTGACTAGTCCGCTATGTCTCTCACCGCCGTATTATGATGTATACCAGTCTATTGGCCGACCGCGGCGGTTGGAGACGACTCCAACAGGACCGCGGCGGTCGGAAAGGCTGTTCATAGGGATTCTAATTCTGTGTTTGCATCTGTTGTACCACCAAGCAGATTATGATGCATCCGATGCTTGCCGTTCCATGGCAGCTTATAGGCCACACGGCAAGTGGGATTTCGAGAAACTCACGCTAAGGATGACAACACCAATCATAGAATGCGTTCACAAAACTACACAGCTGATGCCAATTGAAAGAGTAGACACACCTACCAATTCACCTATAAAGTAACCCATACCAGACCATTATCCATTGCTAACAGACTTCTGCAGAGTCTGACTGACCGTATTGCTTTCTCCTGTCACACAGCAGCCAGCACTTCACACAATTCACACACTGTCATAGCACCATTCACTGCACATATCATATTTTTTTGCACTTTTTGTACACTGCTTCAATTGCACATTCCCACTCATTAATTCAGGCAAATTGTCCAAAAAGAGAAACAGCCTTGAGGGATTGTCAGTGCTTGTGGATAAAAATCCTCAGAGTTGAGCCGCAGTTATTCAGGGCCTAAGTCCAACAAACTTTAGTCACCCAGAGAAATCTGATGTGGGACAGGATAGCCAACAGGGTAAATGCAATAGCTAGCACCCTGTACACAAAGGATGATGGTATACACCTGTTACAACGCATTTTTTACTCCGCACTACCATTACAACGCGACTTTTACTCCGCATCCATTACAACGCATTGCGCTGGGGGGCGCTCTAGGATAGGGAATAAGTATAATTTACTATCCAACACCTTCCCTAGGGTCCACGGGGACTGGAGTTAGAATAGTAAATTATACTTACCACTATCCAGCGCCCCAAGGCGCTATGCGTTGTAACGGTATGCGGTGTAAAAGTCGCGTTGTAATGGTCTGCGGAGTAAAAGTATGCGTTATAACGTCATACATCCAGGATGATATCAGAAAGAGGTGGCACAACATCAAGAAGAGGGTCAAGGCCTTGGCCAACAGGAACCAAGTGGCAGCAACACAGACTGGCAGTGGCCCTCGAATGCCACCAGTACATCTTACTGTCCGGGAGAAGAAGGTGCATGCCATCCTGCCGCCTGAAAGGTTGTATGGAATACCTGAAGGAACAGAGTCTGGTAAGTAATACGTAAACATTTTCCTCAAGTTATCCATTACACCTTAGCATATATTACTGTAATGGTCAAAGTTGTGTAAATCTGATTTTTTAGGAAAGCAGTAGCCAAAGTATTCGAGATGGGTAATTAATGCCGACAACCTGTATAATTGCACATAAGATGAAAAATAACCAAAGCAATGACATTTACAAATGTCTACATGCAGGATGTAAGTGCATATCCATTGTCATTGTGGCAGCAAAAACAACATCTGTCAACATCCTAAAACATGGACTATAACTAGCGTAAGTAGTTACTGGGTATGTAATGCTAACCAGTTCATTAAGTAATCAGTCCTTGCAAAAGTAAAGGACTACACCTACCATCAGTCCACCTAAGAACAACAGCCACCTGTGTCAGACATCTCTCCACTGAACGTCTCCTCACTGGCAGGAAGCAGTAGGCCCAAGTAGTGGGTTGGCTGGGTGGGAGGAGAACTCTTTGCACTGACCACAACTATCATCAGGCCGTGTACTCCTTTCTCCAAACTACAGTTACCTGTGCCAGCCATCTCTCAACTGATGTTCTCCTCAATGGCAAGAAGCTATTGATCAAGTGGGGGGGAGGAGTGTTAAAAATAACCACAACTACCATCAGGCCTTCTAACCCAAACTCACAAAAACAGACACCCGTGATGTACCTCGGTAATCATTTATCTCACATCTTAGGGGCTTATTATGATGTCGGGTGGAATCTCTTCCGCCGACACCGACTCGGTCATGGGATCAACTGACACCTTGTCGGCGGTCCCGACTGACTGATTTCAATGCGACCAAACAAAGTTTTGTAGCCTGGTCCCTTTCCTCAATGGGCTCTTGTGTTACAGCCGTAAACCACCCCTAACACAAGCTCATATTGAGGAAAGGGAGGTGCAGTTCATCCCTGCACCCCATAGCAGGCACCGAAAGGGATCAACAGGGGAGCTCGGCCTACAACCGGAGGATGTAGGCCGAGCTGGGGCCCTGCTGGTGTCCCCCAAACGCGCTTTCCAACAGGGTTTTCATGTTGGACAGACCAGAATGGAAACCATGTCGGAAACCGTGATTATAATCTCAAGGGTGGAAAGACCCGCCCTTGAGATTACTTGCCGGCTTCCAACTGGCGGACGGCTTCCTTTCCGACCGCCTCCAGCAAAATGAGGAGGTCGGAAAGGAAGCAGAGCGGGCAATTACGATGCAGCCCTAAAGGCTCGGACCATAGGTCGGAGGCTTTACGGGCCGTATCGAAATCGTCCCCTAAGTGTAAGAACAGTTCACTGAGCGGTGTATGCACAATGCTATGCTCTGACACGTTTGCCTACATAAGCAGCTCTACCCAAGACTCTTGAGTAGAAAATAATGAGCACATTACTGACACCATTACAATTTGTACATAAAATCCTACAACTGTTTTGGTGTAAGGCTGTCAGTTCAATGTGCCTTTTGATACATTCACAGAGCACAGCACACAGTAATACCAACAACGAAATATTACCAATTGATGTTTAAGTATGTCCTGCCAACAAATTGGAATTTGAATTCAATAAGCCTCAAGTGTCATCTACAGAGTGTGAGGTTCTAGTCACTGTCAGTAGCCATGTTACACTCCTAATTGTGACAATGACCATATCAGCAATGAGATGGAGCAAGACCTTAATAGAAAAAGTCCCAATTGCCAAATTTAAATCTGTTTCATGTTCCAGGCATTTACTCAATGTATACCTGTTGAGGTATAATTACATAATTAACTGTGATATCTGTACCAACAGGGCGATCTGGTAACACATCGAGGCTGGAAACCAGCCTCAATTTCCAACCCGGAATGAGCTCTCAGGCGATAACGACTCTCCTGAACACTTCCACATAATTTCCAGTGCACTACAGTCTACTCCAGAGTTGAGGAATCAAAACCCACTCAATCAGAATGGAGGAGTTGGTTCAACGGTGCAGGCACAAACTGTGCCAGCCCCTGGGGGTAAGGGTGGTGGAATGAGGCATGTGGGTCCACATCGTCCAACAGCTGGCGTCACATATGTCCAGGCCAACCTTTCCTGAGGATGAGGAAAATTTAATTTTGCCTTGTCATGTGTGCCTACGTGTTCCCCATCCTATGTTATATGTGCATGATCGATACGCATATGTCCCCCTATGATCGATTAAAGACGCAATTATAGTTGTGTCCAACTTTAGTATGCCAGTTTCCAGTTCTCGTGAAAGCAACGAGTATTAGGCCTATGTTGCCCACGTTTTACATTATGCACGTTAATTCATCGAACTGTCCCCGTTTCTAGGCCTCAAAGGGCCTGAACACCAGATTCAAGCTCCAGTCTCCTGAAACCACTCTGAGGAGCGATGCAGCCCCTCCCGCATCCCTGACCCTTCGCTTACTTCTTGCCGCGCAGCGCGGTGCCCGGCCTGGCTCTGCCTGCCTGTCTGCCAAGAATATGTTATGCCTCTAGTTATCAGTTCAGCTTTCCGTCTTCACATTCCTAAGCTAACGAACCGCATAAACATCTCCAGCTATAGTCTAGTCTTTCTGTCTCCATGCAAGTGAATTACTGAATTAATATCCATAGAAGATTCATAGCACACGCAATACACGAAGAATATATGCATGTACCAGTCTTAAGTGTCAAGTAGCCTTTGCCCTGATAACTTTTAGATTCTATCAACATGTTCTCCAAACACCAGATACCAGATATGATATAGGTACATGTCGTCCTGACATCGCAGACTTTAGTCTCCTCTTCTAGCACAGAAGTCATAGCCCCCAGCTCTCCCTAGTTACACGTCATGGCCCGTTTGCACGCACCAGTAGGTTAAAGGTTCCAGCTGCCCAGGTAGCACCCTCCATGTATCCACCCATTTATGACACTTCTGTGACGTTCTCATCACATGTCTACGTGCACGCCCTGTGCACGCCTTCTTTGTACGCCCATTTGTTCTTATCTTACGTTTGTCACTTGTTACGCCTACTGTATGTAATGCAATTATAATGTTTTACTATATATACCATGTACTGTTAATGAGACGTTGCAGCTGCCAGTCCATGCCATTCTATTTCAGGCTGTTCCGATCCTGTCCCTTCCCTTGTGCCTGATTAAAGCCTGTTAGACTCAGATTCCTCGGATCCTGCCTCTTATTTATTGAGCTATCTGTTTGATTTAATATATTCAAAAATAGTACCGGTAATTAATTATTTATTTACCACATAATGGCGCCCGAATAGGGACGAGCCCCTTCCCCACGCGCCGGCGATGTAACGCAGGCCCCCTGACCCTTCTATAGCCGTGACGGAACTCTACCGTGCACGTGCAGATATTTCTGCTTCATCAAGTCTCCCTCAGGCCCACGGAGGAGACGGAGACTGCGGTCCGGCATCCAGACGAGGCGGTGAGGAATGCGGTTCGTCCCGACCAGAGCCCAAGCCGAGAGAGCAAGGTCCGAGGTATCCGGAGGCCCACCTGTTTCCGAAGTTCGTAGTCCGACGTCGTAGCAGTCCAGTCCAGTCCGAGGCCTTCAAGTTTTGCTTCCCGGTGAGTACCGTTGCTGGGGGAGTATCTAGACGGGGTCATTAGTTTGTCTCCGGTCCGATGGGTTTGGGTACACAGATCCAGTCCGACATGTCCATCTAGGTGGATACGGTATGACGTGTCTCTTTATGAGACCGGTATGTTCTGTACTGTTTTAGCAGTGCATCCAGTAATTCTAGTAAGTCCGTTCTCGAGAAATTCAAGTATTATGTTTTCAATGTATCAGGTAGTATTCTGTTCGAACTGTTATTAATGTATTTTTTTATGTCGTGGTATGAGTGATTTGTTTGCCATTTCATTACTGTGATTATTGTGTATTGTGTTTTAATTCAAGTACGATTCAGATATGCCTCTGTTTTCAAAGTTATGTCAGATAAAAACCAGAAAAGGGTTACTCGAAGAAGCAGTTCCTGTCCCTCCTAGGGACAGTCCTGGACATTTTATGTATCATAAGCATGGCTTAGATGCCATACTGTATCTAGATTTATGGGTTGATTATACCAAGTATCTTGAAGAGAAATACAGATGGCCTGTATCAGGTACATGGGATGCCGAGTGCATCATGCGAGTAGAAGAAGCATTATGGAAAAAGAAAGCCAGACAGTCCCAGAAAGATGCCATCGAGTTATGGCGCAAAGAATCTCATAGAAGAACCGAAAAAGAATTCAGAAAAGCAGAGTTAAGTAGAGAATCCTCAGAAAAAGCCCAAGAAAGGGAACTTCTAGAAGAAGGTGAACGAGTTAGAGCAGAACAGTCAGACAGACAGAGAAATGCCCTTATTAAAGGTATGTATCCTCTTCTTGCCGAGGGCTTGCCGAAGGCAACCCCGGAAGCACCCTGTAATTTACCGCCACCATTAGTCCCGACTAAACTGCGTCATAAACCGACTGCAGCTGAAATTTTCCTTTCGTCCTATTTAGACGACACTGTCCCAGAATATGCTAATACAGATCCTACTCCGCCAGTCCAAGTTCAAGTCCAGCCTCCTGTTAATGTAATTCCTGTGCCTCCAGTCGTTGGTCCTGTCCATGCGCCAGTCCCCCAGGATCAACCCACATTACGTACTCCTACCAGTCACTTTACCAGCACCCGCACATTCAGTATTAGTTAACGATTCCAGTTCAGGAGGAGCGGGGGGAGGTGCTCCTATCACCCCGCCTCAAGTAAAACGACTGACGCTGAGAGACGCAGCGTTACAGCACACGCCAAAAGTAACTACATACGCAGACCTCAAGCGACATCTTACTGACTGCATATATGATTCAGTTCCAGGCGAAGATCACATGATATTATATTCAGTACGTTTAAGGCGAGTTGCCAACTTTTTGGCCACCCTGCCCGAGATCAAGGAACATCTAGACAGAATATATCATTTTATCCGTACAGGAGAGAATCCAGGAAGTATTCACGAAGCTATGGTACACAGGAAAGTCGAGATTCAAGGCATGATTTTGCAATTCTTGATTAACTGTTTAATAAGAGAACAAGATTATCCTGATAAAGATAAAGACGAGATGAAAGCCCTGACTAGGTGGAGTGACAATATAGCCGAGGGAAAACACAAGTCACAAGGTAGTATAGAAAGTATGTACAGGAAAATTCGTAAGGAAATTATAAGTATACACCAGAAGGAGGAAGCAAAAAGAGCAACCGAGAAAGAAAATGACTCTTCAAGTGAAGAGGTAGACAGCGAGAATCCCGCCAGAATAGCGTATGTAGGTAGAACTAGATTTTCCGACAGACATTCACGTCTAGATTACAAGAAAGTTTTTCCTCCTCCCGTACCAGAACAGTGTTCTCTTGAACAAGTATTCCAGGCCACCGATACAATTCTGAAATTACGAATAGGTTATAGTGAGCTTAGTACCATGCATGAACAAGAACTAGCCCGATCAGCAGTCTGATGGGTTAGTGATTCTGCCACGTTTCCAGACGAAGTAGTGGCCCAAATGTTTCTGAAACTACCGCCAGCCGAGCAGCGACTGGTGGGTATGTATATGATCCAGCACCTCATTACACTGTATGAGGATCAGCATTCTGATCCAGGTCCTTTACATGATGTACTGAACGAGTTACTCCTAAACCGATGGAAAGGTCTAGGTACCGATTTAATTAGTGTCATTCTAGAACAGCGCCACAAATATAGAACGTTCCTGAATCCACATTTTGTTCCTGTTCCACCCCCAGTAAGGAAATCATTCTACATAGACAGACAGAATCCGTTGCGAGAAGTACATCCAGTTAAGGGAGAGGGAGGAAATCTCGAACGAGTATTTGTTTACACCCCTATCACGAAAATAGAGCTTCTGGAAATGAAAAAGTTAATACCCTGTCACGACAAAGATCCAGCGGGGTTCCACCGTGAATTAAAGGACATGCTCCGTATGGGAGAATACACGTATCCTGATATTATCAAAATGTTAAAGGTCCTGTTGCCTGCGGGCATATATGAAAAACTTAAAGAAAAAGAATGGGAGGTGGGAGAGAAAAAGATAGATTGGACCGCATTAGAGACTGAAGATAACACACGAGTTCCAGGTACCGGTCTTGGGGATAAAGCTAAAGCATTGCCCGAGTTACTGATACAAGTCTTGCCAAGATTACTAGCCACGAAAAAGGAAGATTGGGATGCCATCTCAGCCTGTAAACAGAAACAGGACGAAGACACTAGTGATTTTTATTCTAGATTTGAGAAATGTTTCATTATTAATAGTGGTCTGAAGACAAGTAGTGAATCGTATCCACATCTTTTTGTTACCAAACTAGTTGAGAATTCTTTACCGCAAGTTAAAAATAGAGTATTGAAAGTCGAAAGTACCTGGCAAGCGAATACTCCGTCACAAATGCTTCAGATGCTCCAGTATCACCAGAACAGAATCAGGGAGGAGCAGGAACACGAAAGGAGACGTATGAAAGACACGAAAATGAAAGTACTAGTTGCACAGTCTGTTCCACAAGACAGTCAGAAGAGGGGTCCGAGTCAAACTAGTCATTCTACAGCTCCTGTTAAAGGGACCTGCAATTATTGTAAACAGCCAGGTCATTATATAAACGAATGTGCAGTTCTGAAACACAATATAGCTACTGGTAAGACAAAAGAGAGACCACGTCCTCCTAGACAAGAACAAGTTCCGCAGAATGCTCAGACACCGCAGAATGCACAACAGACAGTTACAGTACCGCAGCCTATAGCTGCCACACAACACGTTACACAGCAGATGTACCAGTACGCACAGTCAGATTATCCAGAATATCAGCAGTATTCATGAAACAGCCTAGAGAGGGAGGTTGGCTTGCCTCTCATCGAGGTTCCTGTAGATCAAGAGGGTCCCTATGTACACAGTCAAGTATTAGGGAAAGACAGAAAGTTTCTGATTGATACAGGGGCAAGTAGGACTACCATCAGTCATGACGAGGTTCCAGGGGCTCCACTCTCAGGCTCTAGAAATGTTTCCCTTGGATTTTCAGGAAAGCCTATTGTTAATGAAATATCGAAACCAGTTTCCCTAGAAGTTGGTCCATTGTCCCGAACTACAGACTTGTTACTTACGAAATCATGTCCTGAAAAATTTACTAGGCATCAAGACATTGAAAGAATTAGGAGCAGTTATATGCTGTTCCCCAGAAGGAGTGAGATTGTTTTTGCGCGATTTTAAAGGTCATTATGTATTACGTGATTTTGATCCAAGATTATTGAATGTACCACCGCATTTATGGGCGCAAGGTCCAACTGATGTAGGTTGTATGCACATTACACCCTATCGTGTCACTCTGAAACAAGGTGTTGTATTGCCAAGAATCCGACAGTACAAATTGCCACCTGAGGCTGTAGCAGCCTTATCCAAAATTATTGACGAGCTCATGGCTCAAGGAGTAGTTGTAGAAACTGACTCCAATGTATGTAATTCTCCTATTATTCCGATCCTTAAACGTACTGATCCCAATGCACCTCCAGTTTATCGATTAGTGATCGACCTTCGAGAACTTAATAAATGTATCATACCCCAGTACCCAGTGGTTCCAGATATTTCTTCCCTATTGACTGCCATTGATTCCGAAGCTACGTTCTTTACTGTTATTGATCTCAAGAACGCATTCTTTAGTGTCCCCATTCATCCAGACAGCCAGTTTCTTTTCGGATTCTGTTTAAGTGGAAGGAGCTATAAATTTACACGAGCTCCTCAAGGTTTCACGGAAAGTCCTAGCATTTACAGTCAAGCACTTAAAAGACAACTAGACAGTATTCACATGCCAACTGACACTGCCCTGCTCCAGTATGTCGATGATCTATTGATCACAGCCCGTTCTGAACGTGACTGCGAACGTGCGTCACTTACAGTCTTGTATTTCCTGGCCGAGATGGGGCACAAGGTGTCCCCTTCGAAACTACAATTCTGTGTCCAGCAAGTGGTCTACCTTGGACACTTACTGTCCAAGAGGGGTAGGCAGTTGACATCTGACCGTATCCAGTTAATAGCACATCTTCCACAGCCCAAGACTCAGAAGGAGGTACGAGCTTTTATCGGCCTCACTTCTTACTGCAGACAATGGATTCCTCAGTACGCATATCTAGCCAAGCCACTGATACAGTTAACGACACAGGAGGCAGCCACATTGACTGTCCTCCCTTGGACCCAAGAACATACACTTGTTTTCAATGAGTTAAAGAAAGCTTTATGCCAAGCACCTGTTCTAGCGACACCAAACTACAGTAAGCCTTTTACACTTTTTGTCACTGAACGTGATGGTACTGCATTATCTGTTCTTACGCAAGATCAAGCAGGACAACACAAGCCCTGTGCTTATTTTTCTAGCACATTAGATCCGGTGGCCCAGGCTCTGCCTGCGTGCCTCAAGTCAGTTGCAGCCACAGCCCTAGCTATCAGACAAAGTGATTCCATAGTGTTAGGACATTCCCTGACAGTACAAGTCCCACACTCCGTGGAAGTTCTTTTGAACCGAACACAGACTCAGCACTTGACAATTGCACGTTTAACAGGTTATGAACTGACATTGTTTCAGCCACACATAGAAATCAGACGCTGCAACATTTTAAATCCTGCTACACTGTTACCCTCAGTTACTTCAAATCCTGCCACACATGACTGTGTGGAAGTTGTTAACACCATGACAAAGCCAAGACAAGACTTGACAGACATTGCATTACCTGACCCCGACCTGACACTTTATGTGGATGGTTCATGTATGAGAACAAGTACAGGAGAACTAGTAGCCGCGTATGCAGTGACTACTGAAACTGAAGTTATAGAAACACATCGTATTGACACCCTGTCTGCTCAAGCAGCAGAGCTCATCGCTCTGACCCAAGCCTGCATACGAGCCAAGAACCTGAAAGTAAACATATATACAGATTCACGTTATGCATTCGGAGTCGTTCACGACTTTGGAGTACTCTGGCAAGAAAGAGGTTTTATGACTTCTCATGGAACCAAGATTCAGCATGGCCCCCTCATTCAAGCTCTGTTAGAAGCCATACATTTACCGACAGCCATTGCCATTATGAAGTGCAAAGCACATACGAAAGTCACTGACATCATTTCCCAGGGTAACGACCTGGCAGATCGAACAGCCAAGCTTACAGCCCAGACTCCAGACATTCCAGTTAACACGACACAGACAGATGTTTCAGTTCAGACGATTTGTATGACAGTTAAGGACCCCACTCAAGACGTACTAGATAAACAGTCACATGCTACCCCAGATGAAATCAAGAAATGGTCTGAACAAGGAGGGGTCCAGACAGATCAAGGATGGTTGACGAAGGGAAAAGCCACATGGTTTCTCCCCGACTCTATGGTTCAAGTCATTATTAACACCGCACATAGTCCAGCACACTTAGGAGAAAAAGCCATGTTAGACAGCATTCAGAACCTCTGGTTTAACAAGCATTTACGAGCAGCAGCCAAGCAGAAAGTGCGTACCTGCATGATATGTTGTCAGTTCAATCCAGGTAAAGGTGTCCCGGTGGAACAAGGTGGATTCCATCCTCCTGACCACCCTTTTGAAGTCCTCCAGATGGATTATATACAGATGGATCGATGTCGAGGTTTCAAGTATGTCCTCGTAGTTGTATGCGCTTTGTCCAGATGGACAGAAGCATATCCAGTCCCAGATTACACTGCCGCGACCACTGCCAGGCAGTTGGTTCGTGAATATTTCCCCCGCTATGGATTACCGAGGGTCGTGTATTCAGACAACGGCCAGCCATTCTCATCCAAACTCATGAAACAAGTATCCCTTCTGTTAGGGTACCAGTGGAAGTTCCACTGTGTACGACATCCTGAAGCAGCTGGTCTCGTCGAGAGACATAATCAGACCCTGAAAATCCGCATTGCCAAGGTATGCGCAGAGAAAGGCGTAGATTGGATGGTAGCACTGCCAGTCGCCCTTTTTTACATGAGAATGGTTGCCCACTCCCGTTCAGGTCTGTCCCCTTTCGAGGTAGTTTTCGGTCGTCCCCCAAACATGTGGGGTACACCTAGACCACGTACAATTACCGATGTTGACAGTAATATGCTGACAGATTACCTGGCTTCCTTGATGTCTGCACTACTCTCTTGTCGTTCACAGGTTGCCGCTGCTTTTCCAGACAACACCCAAGTGAAACCGCACGAGGTCATACCAGGCGACCTCGTTCTGATTCGTAATTTTGATCGTTCAAGTCCGCTGGAGCCCCGATGGAAAGAACCAAAACTCGTCCTGATGACAACAAGAACGGCGATCAAGGTCGAGGGTCGAAAAGGCTGGTTGCATTCCAGTCACGTGAAGCGATTTCATGGACTCCCTCCAAAAACTTTTTTCAAGGACTGCCCCGTTCTCAAGGACTGCCCAGATACTGACTCTAAACTTCCCCTGTTAGAGAAAACTCCACAGCAGGAGTATAAAGAAAAGTTAAGGTCTAGTAAGTCAGCCAGTTTAATTGTCTAAGTCCCTCTCGGGTGAAGCGGTTAGACAGGTTCCTGACATGTATGAGATAGACCCCCATAGTGAGAGAGTTAGTCAAAGCTCTAAGAGAATACGTTATTGTAAGAATCTTCGAAGTCGCTGCATTGTGACTCTATTATTTTTGTTATTTCTGAGTCTTATGGTTACCTGCATAAGTTATGCCTTACATCTATGTTTTCCTATCGTTTCACATGTACATTTGTCTTCTAATGTTACAGTAGAGCACACTTTTAGTGAACTACCTCCTCACGAGTTATCCTATCGTCTTGCCATGCGCAATAATACTTTTATCCGAATGTTACACTACTCACACCAGACCAGCAATGCCACTAATTGTTGGGTGTGTGGTCGACTCCCCCTTTCCAGACACTGAAGGGAGTTCTGCCACTCTTTCCCTATCCGTTTTCACACAATGGTTCGTGTGGAGCATGGTCCACGTTAACGTCATCCTCAAACGATATGTCCTTTCTGAATAGAATATGTTTCCCAGACAAGGAAGGTCTTTCCCATAGAACAGGGTTAGATCTAGAAAATGAAGTATATGATCTAGGTAATTATTCCTCAAATTTCATGGTTCTGAATGTTCAGTCCGAGACTACTCCAGATTTGCCTGCTATTACAGTTCTACCAGTGAAAGGCGAATTATGTGTCAGAAAGAATGGTTCAGTACATCTAGGACACAGTGATTGTAATACTGTGGTTGAGTATAGTGACAGTGGGAAATCTACTTTCAAAGCCTCACGTCATTCTTATTTTGTATGTGGTCAGACCGCATATGTTCGTCTGCCTCTGGATTGGGATGGAACATGTTACATTGCCTTCCTACTGCCACCAGTTTTCCTAGCCCCATCCGATTATCACAGAAATACACATCTAGTACACGTCAGACATAGAAGGGAGATCGAGTCCCCAATTGTCGATCAAACTGAAACTGCTCTAGAACAGTATGAAGACTTCAATAAAGGTTTCTTTTTCTTCATAGGTCCCGTCCAGAATAGTAAGCTAATACGTAGGTTAACCAGAACCCTTGAAGCAGTAGTGAATGAGACTACTTCTGCTCTAGGTAACTTAACTGAAGAACAATCTGCTATGAGATTTGTTGTGCTCCAAAATCGTCTCGTCCTTGACGTCATACTGGCCGATAGGGGCGGAGCTTGTAGAGTCATCGGATCTAGTTGCTGCATTTTCATTCCTAATAACGCACCGTCTGTATATTCAGCTATAACCAGACTTCATAAAATAGCCCATCAGTTACACCAGAATCCAGGCACCTGGACATGGTCCGGTTGGCTCTGGAGTATAATATCTGCCTGGGGATGGAAAGTATTGTCATTCCTGGGTATAGCAGTAATGATCATATTCAGTTGCTGTCTTTGTTTACAATGTGGCCCTGCGATTTGCGGCTTGTGCGCTACATCTTGTATTCCTAGTCCTAAGTCCCGTTCCAAGACAATCCGAGACGAGCAAATGATGCTCTATGAACAGATAGATGGAATCATGAATATTGATGTTTCCTGAAGGAAACGTAGGGCACAAGGAGGGAATGAGGAAAATTGAATTTTGCCTTGTCATGTGTGCCTACGTGTTCCCCATCCTATGCTATATGTGCATGATCGATACGCATATGTCCCCCTATGATCGATTAAAGACGCAATTATAGTTGTGTCCAACTTTAGTATGCCAGTTTCCAGTTCTCGTGAAAGCAACGAGTATTAGGCCTATGTTGCCCACGTTTTACATTATGCACGTTAATTCATCGAACTGTCCCCGTTTCTAGGCCTCAAAGGGCCTGAACACCAGATTCAAGCTCCAGTCTCCTGAAACCACTCCGAGGAGCGATGCAGCCCCTCCCGCATCCCTGACCCTTCGCTTACTTCTTGCCGCGCAGCGCGGTGCCCGGCCTGGCTCTGCCTGCCTGTCTGCCAAGAATATGTTATGCCTCTAGTTATCAGTTCAGCTTTCCGTCTTCACATTCCTAAGCTAACGAACCGCATAAACATCTCCAGCTATAGTCTAGTCTTTCTGTCTCCATGCAAGTGAATTACTGAATTAATATTCATAGAAGATTCATAGCACACGCAATACACGAAGAATATATGCATGTACCAGTCTTAAGTGTCAAGTAGCCTTTGCCCTGATAACTTTTAGATTCTATCAACATGTTCTCCAAACACCAGATACCAGATATGATATAGGTACATGTCGTCCTGACATCGCAGACTTTAGTCTCCTCTTCTAGCACAGAAGTCATAGCCCCCAGCTCTCCCTAGTTACACGTCATGGCCCGTTTGCACGCACCAGTAGGTTAAAGGTTCCAGCTGCCCAGGTAGCACCCTCCATGTATCCACCCATTTATGACACTTCTGTGACGTTCTCATCACATGTCTACGTACACGCCCTGTGCACGCCTTCTTTGTACGCCCATTTGTTCTTATCTTACGTTTGTCACTTGTTACGCCTACTGTATGTAATGCAATTATAATGTTTTACTATATATACCATGTACTGTTAATGAGACGTTGCAGCTGCCAGTCCATGCCATTCTATTTCAGGCTGTTCCGATCCTGTCCCTTCCCTTGTGCCTGATTAAAGCCTGTTAGACTCAGATTCCTCGGATCCTGCCTCTTATTTATTGAGCTATCTGTTTTATTTAATATATTCAAAAATAGTACCGGTAATTAATTATTTATTTACCACAAGGAATGGATGCCTATGAGGGGTACCAGGAAGCAATGGGCCAGGTATTTCATGAACTTCAGAAAATTAAACAACTGCAGGTGTCCCTAGATCACAGACTAGAAAGACACAATGACCAAATGGATGAGGTCATAGGGGTGTTTAGGGACATCAGTACCACTCTCAGACAGAAATTTGCACAGACAACTACCCCTCCCTGTGGGACACCTAAATCTGTCCCCTCAACACCTGCGCAAGCCACAGGGAGTGACGTTGAGCAGGGTGGAGAATCCTCAGTAAGTCTGAAGCCTGCAATTGCGGATACCCCTACCTGACATGGTGTGGGATGTCCAAAGAAAAATCCAGGAGGGTCAGATGGCAGTGCACAAACCCCAGTTAGTAAGAAACAGTGCCCCTAATATCCTTCTTTGTGTGCTAACCGTTCACTTTCTCAACTATTCATCCCAAATGTTCCACCTCAAATGCAATAACTCTGTTGGACTCTGGACTCCAGTAACTGTGGCTCTGTTCTGTATGATTTCAACAATCAACCCAGACACCTTCACTCCATTAGTTTTTTTTTTTATCCATATTGTGGTATTTCACATAATCATGGTTGTCTGAAAAATAAAACCAGATAACAAAATCATACTAGCTCATGTGGTTATGGACAAGTTCACTGCTGTCTGTGTGACAGTAATGTTCTGGAAATTACATCAATATTGTCATGTGCATATCTTATCATACATCGTATGGTGTTTTAGGTATGCATGCATACATCACGTTAACACAAAGTTAATTTTGATTTCTGTTAATTACTAACAAAGAATCGCTTATGGAGTGATAGCTCTTTAAACTCAAATGGTATTTGTAAACTGTTAGTTGCATATGTGGATAAGTTGCTGATGTGTATAGTCACAACAACAAATCAACACATATGAGGCCATTTTTGCCAATGCTCTCTTTGCTGGGTCCCCTGGATACCTGCTCAAAAAGCTTCAGGTAGTCCAGAATGCGGCCGCCAGATTGTCATTGGGCATCTCGACGAGGAATAGTGCTGTCCCTCTATTACGTCCTCTTCACTGGCTTCCTGTTGTTGACAGGGTCAGGTTCAAATCTTTAGTTTTGGCCCATCGTGCTCTCCATGGTTCTGGCCCCCTCCACCTCCAGAGGCGATTCTCCTTCTACCTTCTGACGCGTGCGCTTCGATCTATGTCTTTGCGTCTTGCTTGGGTTCCTCGCTTTAAGCTTCAGAGGATGGGTGGCAGTTCCTTTGCAGTGAAGGCCAGTGTAGCCTGGAACGCCCTCCCCCTTTCCTTGCGGTCCATTCAGAACTTTGCTGTGTTTAAAAGAAAACTCAAGACCCACCTATTTGCCTGTTAAGTTTCTTCCCTTACCCCTCTGCATCGCGCTGGAACACTCATGAGTATCCGTGCGCGCTACAAGTGGACATAACATAACATAACATAACATTTTAATGTTAAGTCAGCCATATCATTACACCTAACAAAGCAATTCACAATGCTCAACAATGGTCATGTGAGATGAGGAATGCCACGGGGTGTATAGTATATTATGTTATGTCAGGCAATTTGATGATCATGTTCAATAACAGTGCAATAATGCTGAGCTGACACACAGGCAAGGTTGTAAGCACTGTATGGACCATTATCCAAGCTGGAGCACATGTATGTGGACAATGTGACTGTTGTACAGATTGTTCCGTCTGTTGATTTCCATGACCTCTTTTTCGGCTTTATCAAGTCTCATTGGACTATGGTTTGACAATTATGCTCTTAGTGTAGCAATATAAGTTCATGTACATGTTGTGAGGCACAGACCAAGTTGTCAGGGATATATACAAATTTTGTCACCAAGTATGTTTGCTTGAAAATAAAACACTTTACTATACCGGTTGGCAGTTAGAGTGTCATGAGTTATGCCACGATGTATGTGTTTATTTGTGATCTCAAACATGTCACCAGTAGATATTTTGGGACAACTGCAGTGCACAGTATAAGTGCATCACATGCACTGTTGTACTGTGGTAATGATTGTTGTTCAATGATATGTTGTTGTTATTCCCTTCACACTCTTCACACTGGCACATATTGCATACATTTTTTGGGGGGAAACTGAGTTTTCACAGGCTAACACAGACAACCGTGATTTGTTGTCTTATTGGTTCAGACACAAGTCCATTGTTACACTGAGTGTGATCAACAACTTACACACGTATACTACCTTAACGTTGCTCCCAACAACATTTACTGAACAAAATGACCAGATTTCAGTGTTATTTTAGACAGTGTGATTATGGTAAATAGTCAATACTAGCTAGGTGTAAGTCCAGGGCTGAAGTGCTACTGTTCCCTTCCAGAGGACACAATGGTGAGCTGGGTTAGTTGGTAAAAGGTTTCATGCCACCTGTGGTGTGGTCCTGTTCACAGTGTAATAAGAGATGTGGAGGGCAAGGTCAGGATGGAGGTTGGTGCCAGCGGGAACTGAACAATTTTTTAAAATGTTAATATGTTGGAATTTTTGCAACATGTGCAGTGTGAAAATGTGTAATCTGCTAACTTATTAAATTCTTAAGCTAGCTGTAGTCTGACCTATATGACAAACTAGCTGTAGATCTACATCTTGCACATGTACCAAGTTTCTGATACCATGTCATCCTTACAGGTCAACACCCATCAAAAGGCTTTCCTGTTGAGAACCATTGCCCGAAATGTGCAGTCCCTGGGGGTCACATATTGGCGCAGTGTCCACTGTAGCAAATGGTTGCAGGACTTCTGAGGCTGGAGTAAGCAAACAGCTGAAGTCCAGATGGGTCTGTCGCCTCCAGGCGGAAGGGAAGCGCAACTGACCCCCCCCCCCAATGAGCCGCATACAAGCAGTGGCCTGTCCCAACCTCAATGGGCAGTTGAGAGCCAGACAGCAGCAAGGAGGGGTGAGTATGGGCATTGATAAACTTTGTACATTACCATGCATGTTCATGTATTGCAGCTAGTTGCTCAAAATTTTAGGTATGGAGAGACTCCAGACCCATGTAATGTGTAAAATGTAGCATATGCAAGAATAGTAGTAGGTCCATGGTAATGTCCATTAATTAAGGGACATGTAAGGCTAAACGAGGCAGAGTGTGCTATTCCATTGTAGAATGGGCACATGACTACACAGTGTCTCAGAAAATACCCTTTACGTATTTTAGTCATGCACAACATATTTCCTCAAAAAAGCCACTTTTTACCCTAGTCTCTGTATTGAACAACAACATTTCTGTAATAAGTGATGCTGGATCACTTGACTGTGACATGCCATGCAATACAATTAGGCAGCAGGCAATGTGTAATTGCAGGCTTTGATAAGTGGTGAATGATCGGTGTGAAGAAAATGCTAACACCACCAGTGCTATTTGTTGTCCAGCAGGCAGGTGTGGACTTATGTGTAATGATGTCACATGTTAGGCTGGCCCTTACCTTAAGTAAGGACTTGATTGCCTCCTATTTGTTTTCAAGATGATTGCATGTTTAGGCCTATGTGGAGATGACAACATATGTTTGTGATTGGCTAACAGAGTAGGTGTTGCCCAGTAACTGGGGTTGGAGGGGTGGGTAACTACATTGATGTAAGAGTAACACACTCCCAATGGCATTGATGGATGTCACAAGGGCGATCAACATGTCATGGGGAAACTATCCTTAGTTTGGAAACATAAATGACCAGTCTGGAATTGTGCCTTAACATACCTCTGAGAAGGGCAGATGTTTTCAGGTGAGGAACACATTTGCATCCATGCGGGTCAATATGTGAATGATGATATTTATCAGGGAGGGATAGGCTGACTTGTCATGGTGATATATGGATATCAGCATTATTCAAAGGCTTGTAAGTAGTGTTGCCTCTAGGTATTAAGTTACATGATTTCCACTCCTATAATGGGCACAATTAAGGATTCTACAAGGCCTGGAGGTATTTTAAGCCACATGTCCTTTTAAGCAATATGCAATCATTGACAGTGGCAGTGTTATAAGCTTTGTTTACATGCACTAATGTTTACAGTGTTGAGGTTTTTTGATAAACTATGTCATTGTTGCCCTGTGCTGACATGACACTACTTGTAGATATGAATCTTGTTTTTTAAAGCCTATATTCTACTTCTGACTTCTATGTGAGTTACGCATGTGACACAACTGCATCATCTGCCAGTTGGCAGATGTGCAAGTGTCATGTAAACAGTGTGAAATGGCCTATTCTGTGTCCCCTACATCTTGTTTGTGACATATCACAATTAGTTCTTTGGAGCAGGGGACCTACTTTTTAACAAGGTCTGGATTAGGAATAGCACACTATATGCTGATTGTCAAGACTTGCAGTGGTAGACAATTTCTAAAAGGAAAATTATACTTACCCAGTATGCATCTGTTCTTGGCATTTAGAGCTGTTGAGTCATATATTTGGCGTATATCACCATCTAGTGTTGGGTCTGGATGTTTGCACTTTGTTTTTCTTCAAAGAAGTATTTTCCGGTCACGAGGTAGGTGACTCCTCGTTTCGGTGATAGTCCGAATGAGCATCAACTCCATTGTTAGATTGTGTTCCCGCAGAGGGTGATAATGGAGATAGTAGAAGTAGTAAAAGGAGATGCCCACAAATGCATGTATCTAAGTAAGATATTACAACAACAGATATAGTACCCTGGGAGGTGAGTGGGTGCATATGACTCTCCAGCTCTATATGCCAAGAACAGATGCATGCTGGGTAAGTAGCATTATCTGTTCGTAGATCATATGCTTTGCATTGAATATACAGCAGTTATTTCCCAAGCGGTGGCTAACCTGTATCTGTTGTAGTATACAGCAGTTATCTCCCAAGCAGTGACTAACCTGTATCTGTTCTAGTGGTTTGAAATAGTACACGTAAAACTGCCTCGCCCACTCCAGCTTGTTGTCTTGCTAAAAAATCTACACAATAGTGTTTTGTGAATGTGTGAGATGTAGACCATGTTGCAGCTTTGCATATGTCATCTAAGAATGCCATTGAATCCCCCAATTTGCGTGTAGAGTGTGCTCTAGGGAAAACTGTTAATGTTCTTTTTGCTTTTGCGTAACAGATTTGAATGGATTTGACTATCCACAAAGCAATTCCTGATTTTGATATGGGATTTCTCTTGTGCGGTGGAACAAAAGCGACAAAAAGTTGATTTGTGTTACGTAAAGGTTTTGTTCTTTCTATGTAATACAGCAATGCTCTTTTTACATCTAATGTGTGTAGAGCACGGTCTGCTACTGAATCTGGTTTAGCGAAGAACACTGGTAACTCAACCGATTGATTGAATTGCAAAGCAGAAATTACTTTAGGAAGGAATTAAGGATTAGTCTGGAGAACTACTTTATTTTGATGCCTTTGTAAGAAAGGTTCTTCTATAGTTAATGCCTGAAGTTCACTTACTTTGCTGAGTGATGTGATAGACACAAGGAAAGCAGTTTTCCATGCAAGAAATTGTAGTTCACATTTGTGCAATGGCTTAAAAGGTGGGCCCATTAGTCTGGTGAGGACAATGTTGAGATTCCACACTGGAGCAGGTGGACGTCTCGGGGAAATAACTCTTTTGAGTCCTGTAGTGAAAGAGCCACTCTTATGGTTGAGCACCCTATGATGACCGTCAACTATCACCATCTTAAACTGACTTTAGTGTGTTATTTTACCCTAGCCTTAATGTAGGACGGCCCTGCATATGCCTGCTAAGTGGGAGCCGTCACGGAGTAGAACAGTACATTTATATTAAGAGTTCCTACTATTGGCTTTGACATGGCCTCATGTCATCTTGCTCTATGACTTTACCTTGCTTCCCGGCAGTGCTTATATTAGGTTTGACATGGCCTCATGTCATCTTGGCTTCTAACTCCAACTTGCTTTAGGCTTTTCTGTGTGCATGGCAGCTCTTGCATAACTGACTCGATTTTCATAACTTACACCATGTTCTGTGCTCGCACGTAGCTGCAAAGTGGGGAGGGCATGTTTTATGCTCCTCACTTGTTTTTCGCTCCTCACTTGTTTTTTGTTCCTCACCGGCCAGAGTGAACTGGATATTATCTGTGGAATGTACAACTCTGTCTCTCAGTCAAAATACGGGAGCTTGGCCAGCTTCCGTCTTGGCCTTGACGCAGAATGGTACCAGCCAGCCCGGTTCTTTCCAATTTGAAGGGGGCTGGGTTTTCTAGAAGCTTCATCCCACTTTGAATAATGGTATTAAAACTGGGAGCTTTCGTGGGCCAGGTGGAAGTTCACCACAGAATAGACGTATTGCTGTTGATAGGTGACGGAACTTGGGTCCTGACTGAACTCCTTCCTGTGCTGTTGAAAAGGACTTCCACAGCTAGAGTTGGCAAGGATGTTGCGGAATCAGTCGGTGAGGTGTTTCTAACCACATCTGTACATATTTTCCAATCTTTGCTACTTGTATATATACTGCATTCTATTTTGCTCATTTATTTCAATTGTCCTTTTAATATATGGGAGTCTGCCATGACTGATATATTTGGCCCGCCTTTTTAAAATGTTGCATTAATAAACTTCTGTGTGTGTTACTTTACATACATTGGGATTTGCTGTCTTACCTCGCCTTAAGGGAGTGCAGGGTCTTACCTCGCCTTTTGGGAATGTTGGGTTACGGTGTATCCTTTTAGCAAAAAGCACATTCATTACAAGTCCCTCCATAAATGATTTAATGACTCTCTAAAAAGAGATAGATGTTGTCTATTTTGTAAGTATGCAGCTATTGCAGCTAGATGTAGACTTATGGATGTGTATGCTAAATTGGAATGTTGTAGATGTAACAAATAGCAAATAATATTCTGGACAGAAGCATCAAGCGGGTTGATGTGGTTGTTATTGCAGTAAATGACAAACCGCTTCCACTTTGCTGAATAGCAGGCACTTGTGGTAAGTCATCTAGCTTCCTTGATGATATTCATACATTTTGGCGGTAGATTAAGATAGCCAAACTCTAAGACTTAAGGTGCCAGATCGCCAGATTGAGTTGACGGGGATCTGGGTTCTTATGTCTCCACGGCTCTGTATGAGGAGAGTGGGTGTAAGACGTGGCTTTTGATGAGGAACTACAGAGAGCTCCAACAGGCTTGTGAACAATGGCTGACGTGCCCATGTGGGAGCAGCAAGGATTAGTATCAGGGATGCTTGTTTGACTTTCTGAACCACTAATGGAATGAGTGGGAGAGGTGGAAAAGCGTAAGCAAATATCCCAGGCTAGTTTATCCATAGTGCATTGCCTCTGGACAATGGGTGTGGATACCTGGACGCGAAGTTTGGACATTTTGCGTTTAATGCTTGGCGAACAGGTCTATATCTGGAAAGCCCCACATTTGGAAGAATGGGAAGAGAACTTGAGGATGTATTTCCCATTCGTGGACTTGCGTTGTCTTAGCAGGTCTGCCATGTGATTGTTTACTCCTGGGAGATGTTCTGCTAGCAGATAGATCTTGTGATAAATGGCCCACTTCCAGGTTTCCTGGGCTAAGTGGAACAATTGGGCGAAGTGTGTTCCCCCTTATTTCTGTATGTAATGTATGGCTGTCATGTTGTCGGTACAAACTAGGACAGTTTTCCCTTTCAGCTGGGTCTAAAAAGCTTTGAGGGCTAGAAATATGGCCATCAGCCATAAATGGTTTATATGAAGCAACTTTTGTTGGTTGCTCCACAGTTCTTGTACTGTGTGTTGATGTAGATGGGCACCCCAGCCAGTTAGAGACGCTCCCGCTGTTAGTACCGGGTCTATGAAGGGCTGTCCTTTTGACAGATTTTGTGTGCTACACCACCGCAGAGAGCGATGAGTACGGACGCTTACCAACATTAGATCAGTTAATAGACACTTTGACTGGTTCCACTGACTGGCTAAGCATTTCTGGAGCGGACGCATGTGAAGTCTGGCGTACGGCACAATCATTATGCAGGATGCCATCATCTCCGAGCTGGAAGAGATTGATTGGGTTGAAACTGATTAACCAAAGCCTTAATGTTGAGAATTCTGGCTGCGTTGGGAAATGCTAGAGGCTTTTGAGTATCCAAAGTAGCTCCTTGGTAGTTCTGAATATTGGTTGGTTGGAGATGTGACTTTGGCACATTAACTGTGAATCCTAGTTGATGTAGTAACTTGATGGTTACATAAGTGTTTTTGAGACACTCTTGGTAGGTGCTGGCTTTGATGAGCCAGTCGTCCAAGTATGGGAAGACATGGATGCTTTGTCTCCTGAGATTAGCAGCTACTACTGCCACACATTTTATTAAGACTCAGGGGGCAGTGGTGACCCCGAATGGGAGTACTTTGAACTGGTACTGTTGGCCGGCTAGCACAAACCTGAGAAATTTGCAATGAGCAGGGTGGATTGGGATGTGAAAGTATTCGTCTTTTAAGTCTAGGGTGGACAGGAAGTCGCCTTTTTGCAACAGAGGAATTACCTGTTGAAGTTTGACCATGTGAAAATGATCTGACTGTATGTAAAATTAAGTTCTCTAAGATCTAACATTGTCTGAGAGGCCCTTCCTTTTGTGGTATTAGGAAGTAAAAGGAGTACATGCCCGACCATTGGTGTTGTAGTGGTATGGGCTCCATAGGTCCTTTGAAGAGTAGAGACTGTACCGCTTGTTTGAGGAGGTGTAGATGGTCCAAGAAGAGTTTGTGTGACGATGGGGGAATGTTTGGAGGAGAATTGATGAACTCCAGGCAGTAATCAGAACTGATAATTTGTAGAACCCACTTGTCTGTTGTTATTGACTGCCAAGCTGGTAAGAAAATTGACATTCTTCTCCGACAGGTGTTAGGTGGTCGGGGGAAGGAGAGGTAAGTCACTGTTTTCTATTAAAGGGGAAGGTGCATGTGTTTGAACCTTTATCTCTTCCCTTACCATTATTTCTTCTGTAAGCCCCTCTGAAGTAGGTCTTAGAGCCAGAGGGTTGGTTATTACCCTAATAGGTGGAGGTATTTTCTGAGGAAGAATTCTTGGACCCAGCTCGATAAAAAGAGCGTAGAAAGGAACCACGTACTTGTGGTAACTGAAGCGCCCCCATGGATTTGGCCAATTCAGTGTCTTTCTTCATTTTTTCTAGTGAAGAGTCCACCACCTGTTCAAAAAGGTGTTCCTCATCAAAAGGTGTGTTTAAGATAGAGGTTTGAACCTCGGGTTTGAATCTAGAGATACATAGCCAGGCGTGTCTTCTTAAATGGACACTGGCATTTACTGCTCTGGCAGCTGTCTGCAGCATTGAGGGAACACCTAATTTGATTATTGGAAATAAGTTGTCCCTCCCTTATTAGGTGTTATTAGGTCTTCAGCCTTAGATTTGTGTTCTAATTGGGATAGATATTTGTGAGAAGTTAGCCTGGCATATGATGTCCACTAGTTCTAGTGGGCACCTTGCACTAGTCTAATCAACCCTTATTGATGATGGTTGTTGTCAACCTTATAGAAAGCTATCCTAGTGGTAGCATGAACCAGCAGTCTTCAGGCTTAGACTTCAGTAGGTGAGTTAAGCAAGTTACTTTACCATATATAATCCCTTGAATACCAAACAAACAAGTTACTTACCTTCGGTAACGCTTTTTCTGGTGGATTCCTCACCTTGTGCATATCCCCTGCGTCAGCAACATTCAGAAATTCTTTTGTAGCTTCGCGCCGAGGTGGACGACGTCACAGAAGCACGGCATCGCGCGCGGCTCCGCCTGACGTCACCGACTCCATAATAGGCCCACGTCGGCGTGATGACATCAGTTCCGCCCTTTTTTCCGTGCCTTCGAGGCACACCGACGGACCGACAACAATAAATGTATATACAGTGTACACAGTACAAAATAGTCAAGGTAACACCCACAGTGAGAAGACAATGCTTGAAAAACAATATTTCTTCAAATAAAACCTATACAATAAAACATTGCCATAAATTTAGGTATAGAAGAGTGGACAACGGGGAGGGTGGGCATGTGAGGAATCCACAGGCAGATACTGTATCCACCAGAAAAAGCGTTACCAAAGGTAAGTAACTTGTTCTTCTGATGGATACATCTGCCAGTGGATTCCTCACCTTGTGAATAGATTCCCACAGCAGTCCCCACTCCCGGAGGAGGGTGTCCACTCTCCTATACCAGAAAATCCTGGAGGACAGACCGCGCAAAGTGGCCGTCCATCCTCACTTCGGTATCTAAGCAGTAATACTTCGTGAAAGTGTGGAGGGAGGACCAAGTTGCCCCTCTACAAATGTCCTCTACAGGTACACCGCTAGACAAAGCAGATGTAGCAGACCTTGCTCTAGTAGAGTGAGCTCTCAAACCTTCAGGAGGTTCCTTACCCGCCAGAGAGTAGCATATCTTGATACACAAGACAATGTATCTTAATAGCGTGCGCTTGTGCACCGCCTTGCCTCTTCTGGCTCCAACAAATCCTACAAAGAACTGGTCATCCACTCTGAATTCTCTGGTTCTGTCAAGGTGGGAAGCTCACCGCCCAAGCGGTGAAGTCTCTCCTCCTCTTTGGAAGGGTGGGGGGGAGGATAGAAGGAAGGAAGGGTAACTGACTGCCCTAGATGGAAGAGAGTCACCACCTTAGACAGAAAAGCAGCCCTGGCCCTAAGTACCCTTCGTTCAGCATGAATGGTCAAGAAAGGGGCTTTGAACTAAGCGCTTGAAGCTCACTTACCCTCCATGCCGAGGTTATTGCAACCAGGAAGACCGTTTTAAAAGATAACAGTCTCAAGGGACACTTGTGTAAAGGTTCAAAATGAGAACCCATCAAGAAAGTAAGTACAAGGTTCAAGTCCCATTGAGGCAAAATAAAGGGAGTAGTAGGAAATTTATTTGTAAGGCTGTTTAGAAATCTCAAGACAACAGGAGATTTAAATAAAAACAGAGAAATGCCGACAATGCCAAAAGATAATCCTTAAATGTAGCTACAGCAAACCCTTGCTGAGCCAAAGAAACTGCAAACTGAAGAATGTCAGATAAACGAGCCCTCAAAGGATCGATGGACTTCTCTCCACACCAAGAAACAAATTTAGACCACCTATAAGACTAGATAGACTTAGTAGAGTCACGCCTGAGGAGAGGTGGAGAAGATCTGTGTACCGCACCCTTCTTGGCTAATCCGGGGCGATCAATATGACTTGGCCCGGTCTTGGCGTATCTTCCTCAGAACCCGAGGAATCAAGGGTATGGGAGGAAATGCGTATAGGAGACGTGAGTCCCAACTCAACTGAAACGCATCCCCCAACGCTCCCTGCATTGGAAACTGGAGGCTGCAGAATAACAGGCAGTGAGCATTCTCGCGAGTGGCGAACAGGTCCACATGAGGAGTCCCCCACGTCCAAAAGACGTGACGAACTACCTCTGGATGAAGCCTCCACTAAATATATTACACAAAAACCACAAATACATATATGAACAATCAATGAATGAAAAGATCTAGTGCATGGGGAATATTGTCAAATAAATGACAGTAATAGATTATTCACTGGACTCGTGAGTCCTAGTTGTCATAACTAATGAAATTGTATTCCACCAAAAAAACATGTATTTGTGGTTTTTGTGTAATGTATTTATTCCTTTGTATGATGTCTGATGTTAGTACATTGGTCTAAATATTGTTTAGGTTTCTATGTACAAAAAGTGTAAAATATTTCAATGTACAGTGTGTTTTTTCTGTTGTTTAAAACATGAAAAGTTTTTGATGAAATATAAAAATAATTGGCAATAAATTAATTTGCCAGGTTTGTTTGAATAAATATTTTTCCATTCCTTGAAAGGTTTTTGTTTGAAGTAAGTGTGGTTGAGGCATTTTTGTGTATTCTATACCCGAGGTAGGACCGGCGCCGGTGACGAAGGTATCGGCGTCGAAGACCTTGGCGACGCCAAGAAATGCCAAGGCGGAGTCGGTGCCGGCATAAATGGCATAAGCAGAGCTGGACGTAGGATATGGGGCTGGATGCCGCCCCAACCAAACGCACAGTATGAAAATGCCTCATTGGCAAACATGTATACATAGTTAATCCAAACTTTTTCGTGAACTTTTCTCCCAATGTTCTCAATTTGTCCTCATTTTTCTCCTATTTAGTACCCACATGGATTCTGAAACGCCATTTCCAAATTTCTTAATGTTTAAACTGTGCTCCTCTGGCCTCTTGTAAAAACATGAACAGATGCGGACAGTGTTTATTCGGTAAAAACCCAATGCATTTAGGGCAACGTAGTGCCCTTCGTCAGGGGTCAGTTGTACGAGATAGCTTCAACAACCACCACATTCATCACTCCAGGCTTGGATAGAGTTTTCTTGCTCTTGGTCTGCACAGCAGTAGAGTTGAGCGGGGAAGAGCAGCTCACAGATCTTGCACTGAAGCGTGCTACCCATGATGTGGTTGTGATGGGGAGGCTCCGGATAGAGCGTGTCAACATAGAAGCCATATTTAAACCCGATCCCTGTGACGCCGGCCCACTGTGTGCAGTTCCCTTCTCTCCCCGCCGGAGCTGGAGCATAAGTCTGGGGGACTCCCAGGTTGTATGCCAATGGACCCATGGACCTGCCGGTGCTCCAGAGGGGTACATAGCTCTCGAATAAACTCCATACATCTTGTTTAAAAACTGTGTACGGTCTTGGCCTGGGGCCGGAAAAGGTGGGTATGGACCCACAGGTTGCCCTCGAGGAGGCACCGGATTTGTCTCCTCTTCTTCCGGTCGGTGAGCCGGAGTCCTCGAACCCTCAGGTAAGGGAGTCTCTTCCTCCTCTGGAACTGGAGATCGAGACTGCGCCGGAGAGGGATTCGACACCGGAGCCGGTGAATGCTCCGGCGACTCCACAGGCGAAACCTCACCTACCGGATCCACAACTGGAGAAGGAGATATCTCCTTACGACGTCTCCTAATTGTCGACTTCGATCTCGAATCCGATTCCTTCCCAGAGTGTCAGTCAAACAAGCTTTATTCGACAATTGTCATAAAAGCATTACAGGTAGAAAAGTATTTATAACAATAAAGATAAAAAAGTACACAAATACATAGAAATGATCTACAATTCATCGCAATAAAAGTTTCCATCATGTTAAAATACATCAAGTGATCAAGAGAAAAATAGTCATTCAATAACTTATCCCTTTACATTTTTATTCCTGATGACCCATGACCATCCTAGAAATTTCACCACCGCTATATATATTAGAGGGCTTGGGTTTGTACAGATGATTCTAACGGCCACTATTCCACTCCGAGTACCCAACAGTTTAGCCATGGGTCGCAACCAGACTCTGCGCAGAGTGGCTTTGTTATGTCGTCCCAGAATGACTGAAAACGAGTCTCATCCTTGAACTCCATAAACACCCCAGCTAATGAGAGTGGAGAGGTGGTCCTGAACAGTTTGGAGGATATCATCCCCCAATACAATCCCTTAATTGCCTTTTTTGAAGGAAATATAGCGTTAGTTGGGTCTTCCCAAGTCTCCGCCAGACCCAGTTCTCTGAGAACACTCCAATTCCAGAGAGCCATTTTATCTGGTGGAAAACATCACTTTTAATAATGTCCAGGAGTCCCATGGCGAATATTTTTAGTTCCGGCGTTACCCATATTCGCCTCCAGTATAATACTGGGCGGAGGTTTGCAATAATCTCGATTGGTTTCATGCCTAGGTCCTGAAAGACCGGGCCCATGGGGGTACTATGTGGTAGCATGATAAGATTACGTAGGAACCTATTTTCAGAGACTGTTAACTTACTTAGATTCCCATGCCCCCATATCTCTACCCCATAGAGCGCTGCGCTCACAGCCTTCGCATTGTAGACCATGATTGCAGGGGCCACCGGTTTTGTCAGGGACTTGGCATGTTCACTGATCAATACCCCTGAGATTTGCCTATGCTTTAGGGTTGCTAAGTCAATCTGTTGGTTCCATCGCAGGTCATGCTGGATGGTTACGCCCAGATATAAGAATGATTTAACTTGTTCCAGGGGTAAGTTATTCATCAATACCTTCCCTCTGAATGACTTGTGTTGATTAAAAAACATAAATTTGGATTTTAAAACATTAATTTCCAACCCGTGGTCAATGCAAAATGTTTCGAAGATCCCAAGTGCTTTTTGCAAGCCACTTGGGGTCTTGGAAATAATTAGACAGTCGTCGGCAAACATTAAAATTGATATTTTGGCGCCTGCTAAAGTTGGAGCATCAACATTTGCCTCAATCAGGACATTTGCCACATTATTGATGTAGAGACAGAAGAGGGTTGGCGCTAACACGCAACCTTGGCGCACTCCTCTCTCTACTGGAAACTGGTTTGTGACACGTCCAGGGGGGCCTTCTCCAAAGCAGTTATCCGTTTGTGGATGTCATCCCAAATCTGATAGGGAGGGACAATCTTGTTCAGGTTTCTATGGTCATGAGACCTTTCCCTATCTCTAGGAATTATGCTGCCACCAGTGGGCTCTAGCCCACTCAACTTTTTCTCTCTTTCAAGAGCCAGGGTCTTGCAAGGGCAACTTCTTGCCTCTTGATCCTAAGCTTGACTTCTTTCATCCTAGCGTTGTGCTCTCTCCTCTGAGGGGAAGTCATCCTCCTCTGAGCAGAGGCACTACACCCTACTGAGGAATCAGAATGCTCAGAGCCACAGGGCTCGTCACTAAGCCCTACCCTCTTTAACGTATATGTGGCCCCTCTAGCAAACATCATCAGGAACTGGGGCTTTATCCCTATATCCTATGCTGACGACACCCAAATCGTGGTGTCCATCTCGAACAACACAGGTGAGACAGCAGAGAGGTTTAGGCTTTGTATGGGCCAGGTCAGCCACTGGATGCAGGCAAACTGCCTAAAATTAAACGGTGACAAGTCAGATGTTCTGTTGTTGGGGGCTGAACACAGTATTTGGTCACCGGACTGGTGGCCTGATAGTCTGGGTTGCTGTCCATCACCGGTGGATAGCGTATGGAACCTGGGGTTTATGTTTGACTCCAAATTAAATTTCAAGGCCCAGATCAACAAGCTTTCTTCATCGGTATGGTACACTCTGAAGCTGATAAGAAAGCTTCTCCCATTTGTCCCCTTAGACACCAGGAAAACTCTTGTAACAATGCTTGCCTTATCTAAACTGGACTACGGAAACGCTCTGTATGCGGGGCTTAAAAAACAGCTACTATTAAAGCTTCAACGCCTCCAGAACGCGGCAGCCAGGATAGTCCTAGATACACCCAGATTTGAGCCGGTGGCTCACAGACTGAGCAGTCTCCATTGGCTAACCATAGAGAAGGGAACTCAATTTAAGTCAGCGTGCCTCGCATATAAGACCTTGCAGGGCTCAGGCCCCCAGTTTCTGAAACAAAATTTAAGACAATATGACCCACCGAGGACCCTCAGGTCTAGCAGTGCCATGCTACTTAAGATCCCCAGATTTAATCAGCATAGATGGTGGGGGGAAGCTTTGTTTTGCATACAGCAAAGACCTGGAATCAGATACCAGTAGCAATAAAAAATCGCTCATCACTGCTATCTTTCCGAAAGTCTCTAAAGACTTGGCTCTTTTCAAAATAATTTTGTTCAACTAACCCCCGACGTTTCTGACGTACCTCTGCTCTCCCACTACTGGCAGTCTTAAGTCATTTTCAGCACCAAGACGCCCTCGAACATTTGTGCGCTCTACAAATTCAATAACCAAATCAAATCAAATCACTGGAATGTGACCTGTGCCTTCTGTTTCCAGTGTTTGGCCTACTGAGGTGAATGGCCTTCTCCACTTCCAGTTAGTCCTAGGTTGCCCAGGTCAGTTTAATCAACTGCATCCTGGTCAGCATCCTCATCAGAGACCAGTGGATCTTCTCCAGTGGTATTTTCCTCTGTTGAGAGATGGCCCCCCTCTCTACCCCCTTGGCTACCTGGGTCTGATGCATTCTCTACATCATGCGCCACTAAGATATCTACCAGGTGGTTAAAGGTTGGACTCTGCCCTTGTCTAAACTTTCTGACTGCACGCAGGCTTCTCCGTTCTTGAAAAGTGAATGAGTCATACTTAGAAGGAACCCTCTGGGTTTCTTCTTGAAGAGGTCCACTAGGGCCTGCTTCCAAGGACATTTTCTAGTGAGGTGTGGTGTGTGCACCTACCTACACTAAATGGTTTCCTACTAGAACCTCTACAGGAGTTGCAGTCAGGGTGTGCTAAGCCCTTACCACCTACAACTACTAAGTTCAGTAGAACTTATGTACATAAGACCTGATTTATATGTACCTACAGGTACCTTGATATGATCTTTCAGATGATATTACAAGATTATTTGGTCAAACAAATTGCAAGCTCTTATCCCAACCGCTGCACACCAATGTGAGAAGTTAGCCTGGCATATGATGCCCACTAGTTCTAGTGGGCACCTTGCACCAGTCTAATCGACCCTTATTGATGGTGGTTGTAAAGTCAACCTTATAGAAAGTTATCCTAGTGGTAGCATGAACCAGCAGTCTTCAGGCAAAGACTTCAGTAGGCGAGTTAAGCAAGTTGTTTTACCATATATAATCCCTTGAATACCAAATGAAAGGACACCACACAAGGTATATATCAAATATATATGTATTTAATCTAAACACAACCCCTCTGCACTCTTTATGAGGTCAGAGGTAAAAATACAATACAAGTCACACAGTTAATATACGATAAGTTGCACAGTATACGTTATGCCCTAGGGGCCTCACAAACCACATACTAAGAAAGTGGTATAAGTACCACATGAGAGTTAGAAAGCAGGCCTAGGGCCTGTAGAATCGCTGGGGTTTACACTAAACAACCAAAGGTTAGGAAGTAGGAGGCCCACGGAAGACGCGTGCAGTGTCTCAACACAGGCGCGGGTTCCCATTGACTTTTAATGGAGATCGTAAAAGTTACAAAATTACAAATTAAGGACACTTCCGGATGGACTAGGATGGAACCCTTTTAAACTAGGACACTTCGATAGTCAAGACTCACGGGAGCACCGGAGTACTCGTGTTACCTCACCCAGGGAAGCCGGGTGCATAGGTGTCTTTTCATGTCGGGTTTCGTCGTTGTTTTCTATGGAGAAGCAAAGAAGTGCAGCAGGCGACCAGAGGAAAAGTGTCCGGGTGGATCGAAGGGTGGATCGAAGATGTGAAGAACCTGAAAGCAGAGGGGACAGAGTCCGGGTCACTAGCCAGTGACCAGGAAGGAACCAGGCGATGTCGGGTGCTTTGCAGGTGAAGAAGGTGAGTTTGTCTCTTCAGCCACGAGGTCCAGGAGGCATCGACGATGACCAGGAGCTGGATTCGAGCTGTCCCACGATGGATCTAGATGACTGCGGCATGGGTATCTGGATTAGACCCAACAAGTCTTGGCAAGCGTAACCCACGCAGGATGTCGAGATTGGCTCTGTTGCAGACCAGCAATGTCTGTGGCGTTTCTCCTTTTCAGGGAAGCTGGAGCAAGCCTGGAGCAACCAGGAAAGCAAGTTACATTCAAAGGAAGGTCTTCAGGGGCTCACAAGCCAGTGAGACAGGAAGACGCGTCGAGCTCAAATGCAAAGGCCCCAATACACAACTTACTGAGGCTTCAGGCAAGGAGTGCAGGTAGCAAAATGCAGGATGTCCAAGATGTTCGGACCCATGTCTCTCGTGTCCGCCACGTGTCTCAGCTTTGCTGTGGGTGTGGGTCGGGGTCAGAGAAGTCTGGAAGTCCAGTTCTTGTGTCACAGAGTCTTCTGGTTCCGACGGGAGCCTTGAAACTGCAGACAGGCGAAGTTGCTGTTGGTGCCTGTTTGCACAGGGTGTTCACTCCTTGACCACAAGGGAGATGTCTTCCATCTTCCAGTCAGAATGGAATGTCGAAGGTCCAAGATATGTCTTTCTAAGATTCGTCCAGGATGATCTAAAGTCCTGGGGACACAGCTCCTATACTTAAACTAAGAAGGGGGGCTGGATTACCTGACTAGGTCCCTCCTATGGGTGGACCTGGGAAGGGGGTGGTTACACCCTTTTCCCTTTGTCCAGTTTTGCGCCAGAGCTGGGGCTGGAGTGCCCCAGCAACTGGTTTGAACCGGGCTATGCATGGAGCACCTTGTGTGCCCCAGGCAGTGTCCCTCAGCAACAGGAGGTCAGACTCGTGTCTGTGGCAGCAGCATCCATTTTGTGATTCTGAGGCTCTATTTAACTTTAACCGGGTAAAGCAGTAACTTACATGTCTTTTCCCTCTAGAAGGGTGGAATGCTACGCCCGCTGCCAGAATTGGTGGGAGGATAGTATTCCAAAGTGTTTGACACCTTACACAACATGTTTTGATAAAGCCAAACCAACGTTAGCATTAACCACGAGGATTATAATGCACTTAAGAGTATATGGTATAGCTATATCATAGATCAGCTATAAGGAGATGGTTCCGAAAGCTGCAGAGTGGCTCAGCTCATGCCAGAGCACCCTCTCATATTTAACCAAGGACTCTGCCTCCAGAATTGTCGAGGCCTACCATAGGAGTGGCTAATAGGTGTACATGTGTCTATATGTAAAGGTAGATATAGGTATACTATATCTAAGTAAGGGGTGATTACACCACCTTACCCAGGCTGTGTGAACAGACCTGTGGTGTCAGTTTGGAAGGCAAACCAGAGGTGGCACAATAAATGCTGCAGCACCTGGTAGGCCTAGGGTGCACCTATGCCCTGGGTACCTATGGTACACTATACAGGGGCTCACAAGGGTGACCCAGTAACCAATCTGGTATGCACCTAAAGAGCATGGTATCAATTTAGAGAGAATACAGCTGGGCTGTGAGTCTGATTAGCAGGCCCAGAGCCACACTAAAGTCGAAAAAAAACAGAGAATCACAATAAAAAGTGGGGGTGACCATAGGAAGCAGACCCTACTCTCCTACAATATTGTATTAATTGTTCCATCTCGTCCCAGTGCGCACAGTCGTATCTAGCTAGCAAGGCTAGTGTGTTGGATATGCACCAGAAGATTCCTGCCTGAGATGCAACTATTTTCCCCGTAACATCAAGAAGCTTTGATTCCTTATTTGGGGGTAGATCATCTCCTGTGGTTTGGGAGTAAGACCTTTTGCGTGCGTTAGACACTACTAACGAGTCTAACGGTAATTTTCCCTTAATGTACGCTGGGTCAGATGGGGCAGACTTATATTTTTTGTCTACTCTAGGTATAATGATACGTGCCCTGACAGGATCATTAAAGCTATCATCCACATGTCTGACCATATCCTTGAGCATTGGTAAAGTGTGTGATGACTTTTGAGTAGTGCTAAGGGTCTCGAAAAGGAAATCGTCTTCAAGTGAATCTTTGTGGAGCTGCACCCCATGATAATTAGCAGCCCTACCGAGCAATTCAATGTATCCCACACTATCGTCGGGAGGAGAGTGTTTGGTAGGATATAAGTCAGGATCATTCCCTGTGGGCAAGTTAACATTATAATCGTCCCTTAAGTCTGCATGTATTGGTTGGCCATCATCATACCCGTCCCCATTATCATAACCATCATCCTGGTTATCAGGTGTATGTGGTGAGTGCTGAGGTGAAGTAAGCACAGTTATAGACTGTGGAGAAGTGGGAGATGGGATAAGAGGAGGAAGAGAAGGAGGAGAAGGGTTAGTTCCGACAGTTCTCTTCTTCAAAGGAATGTGATATTCCTCTTCAGCATCAGTTGGTCTTTTTAAAGTCACTGTGGTTGTAATATGTCCAGTTTGTGGATGAATGTAAAGCATTTTCTGTTTCGGGTCCGGTTTATCGGGAGGGTTGTCAAAACTGTGCTTTTTGGGTGATTTTGGCGCCTGTGGTTGTTTCGGCGCTGAAGGTTTCAGTATCGAAGGTTTAGGGGCCGGTGTTTTTGGATCCCAAGTATGTTTTGGCACCCAATGCTATGGATCAGAACTAGACTTAGGTTTTGATCCTGAAGGTTTCGGCTCGGTACCCGATTTGGCGTGGGGTTTTTCGGAGCCAGAAGAACAAGTTATTTACCTTCGGTAACGCTTTTTCTGGTGGGTACAGTATCTGCCTGTGGATTCCTCACCTTTTGAATTACCCCTGCGCCAGCATTCGACGGAAATTATTTTCTTAGCTCTCCCATGTCGATGAGGACATCATAATAGCACGGCTCCGCTCGCGACTCCATTTGATGTCCCCGTAGCCGTAATAAGACCTCGATGGCGTGCTGACGTCAGTTCCATCCATTTTTTTCCGAGTCTCCAAGGCCAACGGGCAGACCAACAACATTTCCACAAGAATACACAGTATACATAATATATATACAAATTCATATCTATACTACTATTATAAAGAGAGAACTGTGTCTTTTGAGCCAGGTAAACTCGAAAAGTACACCACCAATCACAACACCCAATACAGCGTTAGAAAGTGGGGGTCCTGTAGATGGACATAGGCTATAAAAAAATAAAAATAAACATTATTTAAAAAATAAACAATAAAAAAAGAAGTAGTCCCTAAGAAGTAGCGCCGGCCGTGTGCGCTAACAACGTGGACGTGTGTGCTGACATCATCTAGCGCGGGGAGGAGCGGCGGACAGCAGCGGTGAAGTTGGGCTGAGATACATGAAGAGTGGGGAGGAGCGGAACATGTGCGGCTCAGAGAAGCGATGGGAGGAGGCGGAACGAGGAGCGGTGAAGTCGGTCTGATGGGAGGAGGCGGAACGAGGAGCGGTGAAGTCGGGAACGAGGAGCGGTGAAGTCTGGCTGATGTGAGGAGGCGGAACGAGTAGCGGTAAGTCGGGCTGAGGTAGGTGAAGCGCGGGAGCATTGGGAGGAGGCGGAACGTGTGCGGCTGAGTGAAGCGCGGGGAGGAGTGGAAATGTCGTGGCGGGCGGGGGCCGGGCGAGAGTGCACGCAAGCCTGAAATGCTGCCCCCAGACCCCTTCTGCCCCGGGCAACGCTAGGGCGGGCTGCGGGGAGGAGTGGAAATGTCGTGGCGGGCGGGGGCCGGGCGGGAGTGCACGCAAGCCTGAAATGTTGCCCCCAGCCCCCTTCTGCCTCGGGCAACGCTGGGGCGGGCTGCTAGTAGTATATACATAAACATAAAGGAAAAGTAAAAAAACAAAGCAATTCCTAGCAGCAAACTGTACGCATGAAAATTATATATAAAAAATAACCATGTCAGACAGCCAGAACTTTTTCAGTATAAAAGGGGAGGACAACAGGGAGGTGGGTGGGTCAGTGATGAGGAATCCACAGACAGATACTGTATCTACCAGAAAAAGCGTTACCGAAGGTAAGTAACTTGTTCTTCTGACGGATACATCTGCCTGTGGATTCCTCACCTTTTGAACTGAATCCCCAAGCCGTACCTCTCCCGAAGGAGGGTGTCCACCTGACTATACAAAAAAGTCTTGCAACACAGAGCGAGCAAAATGGCCGTCCCTCCTAACCTCAGAATCCAAGCAGTAATGCTTCGCAAAGGTTTGGAGTGAAGCCCAAGTCGCTGCCTTACAGATATCCACAACAGGAACATCTCCAGCCAAAGCAGAAAGAGAAGACTTAACTCTGGTGGAATGAGCTCAAATATCTTCAGGCGGCTCCTTCTTAACCAGGGTGTAGCAGATAGACAGGATGATCCACCTGCAGAGTGTTCGTTTGTGGACAGCTTTTCCTTTCATTCGTCCAATGTAGACCACGAAGTGCTGATCATCCAGCCTTAGTTCCCAATGAAACAACTCAGGTTGCCCCATTCAATTTCCAGGCATGAAGGCGCAGACTCTGGAGGTGGGGGTGTAGAACCTGCCCCAGCGACTGCGAGAGGGGGTCTGCCCTGATAGGGAGACAGAACAGAGGATGCGACGAGAGGTGAAGTAGACTTGTGTACCACACCCTTCTAGGTCAATCCGGCGTGATCATAATGACTTGGGCCCGGTCTTGGCGAACCTTAATCAGAACTCGAAGAATCAATGGTCTGGGAGGAAACGTGTAAAGAAGTTGTGAGCTCCAATCCATTGAAACACGTCCCCCAACACCCCCTGCAACGGATACTGAAGGCTGCAGAACAACAGGCAGTGCGTGTTCTCTCAAATGGCAAAAAGTTCCACCCAAGGAAACCCCCACATTTGAAGATGTGATGGACCACCTCTGGATGAAGATGCCTCTTGTGATCGGCTGAGTAATGCCGACTGAGACTGTCCGCACGTACATTCAGCACCCCAGTCAGATGATTTGCAATCACACAAATCTGATGGCCCTGAGCCCAGGACGAGAGTCGCAGAGCCTCTCTGCAGCGACGATACAACCCTACACCTCACTGTTTGTTGATGTACCACACTGTTGTAGTGTTGTCCGTCAGGACCTGAAACGACTGACCGCAGAGGGAGGGAAGGAAGGCCTTGAGAGCCAAATGAATTGCCCGCAAATTCCAAAAGGTTGATGTGCAGCAACCTCTCCTCTGTAGACCAAAGACCTTTGACCTCCAGATCCCCCAGATGAGCACCCCACCGTAGAGTGGAGGCATCCGTGGTCACCGTGGCCATTGGTGGAAGAGGCTGAAAGGACTTTCCTTTTGACAGGTTGCCCTGCACACCCCACCAAGACAGCTCCACTGCAGTGTCTCTGGAGATTATGAGCTTCTCCTGAGATCTCCATTGTGCTGAAACCACTGCCTGCGGAGGCACCACTAGAGTGCCCTCATGTCCCAATGTGCATGGTTGACCAACAGTATGCAGGAAGCGAACAGACCAAGCAGGCGTAAGACCTTCAGGACTGGAACAACTGCTCCATGGTGAAATAAAGGAATTATCTCCTGTATGTCAAGACTCCTCTGCGGAAGCGGGAAAGTTTGAGACACAGTAGTGTCCAGTACTGCCCCTATGAACAGGCTGAGCTGAGAAGGCACTAGGTGAGATTTGAGTACATTTATCGAGGAACCCAAGTTGAAAAACAATTGCTTTGGCGCATGCAAGTGGTGCAACACATTCTCTGGAGACTCGGCTTTTAGAAGGCAGTCGTCCAGATAAGGAAAAACAGGAACCCCTGACTTTCTGAGATGTGCTGCCACCACTGCCATCACCTTTGTGAAGTCTCATGGTGCAGAAGTGAGACCAAACAGAAGGACTGCAAACTGCTGCGACCATACCCTACCATATACGGGAGATACTTCTGATGCAACTTCAGGATGGGAAGATGAAAATATGCATTCTGCAATTTGATTGACACCATCCGGTCCTCTTGTTGCAGTGCCAGAAGAACCTGAGCCAAGGTCAACATTTTGAACTTTTCCTGCCTGAGGTAAAAATTCATAACCTTGAGGTCCTTTTTGGGAAATCAGGAGAAAACAGGAGTAACATCCCTGGCCCCTGTCCTGCTCTGGAACCACTTCTATCGCCCCATTCTGCAACAAGACAAGAACCTCCTGTTGTAAGACCTGTAAATGGTTCTTTGAAAACCGATCCTGGCGAGGAGGGTAAGGAGGGGGAAACTCTAGAAAAGTGAGGGCCTACCCATATTCCGCAAAATTCCACAAGATTCAAAACCCAACGGTCTGAGGTAACTGATTTCCAATCTTGTAGAAAATGGGACACCCAACCCCCTACAGGACCCACATGCTCCAAGATGGGGAATCTAGAGCTGCTTTCCCGTGGTACCAGTGGCGGGGACAGGAGAAGAGGAGGAGGACTGCTGCCGAGAGGTTCCTCATAGACAGCCTCTATTTTTTCCCATGTACCACCTGTACAGAGTATTCTGCTGTTGTTGTTGCTGAGGCTGCTGCCGGCCTCGAAAAGAAGCGCCTTCCCAAAACCTTTATATCTCTTGTAGCCAACGCCCCTAGGCTGAGACTGTAGGCCCAACAATCTTGCAGTAACCCTACTGTCTTTAAAACGCTGCAAAGCAGAGTCTGCTTTGGTACCAAACAATCTAGAGCCATAAAAAGGCAGATCCAGTACAGTAGCCTGAAAATCAGGCGAAAAACCTGAAGATCTCTGCCAGGCATGTCTTCTCGTAGAACCAATTACCTGGGCAACCGTGTCTGCAGTGTCCAGACCCATCTGAATGACCTGATGGGCAGCTGCTTGTGAATCTGAAAGGTCCTCAAGAAAATGAACTCGATCTTCCTCAGGAAGTTTAGGGGCCAATGCTTAACTGAGTCTGTAAGGACATGAATGTACCTTCCAAGCAAACAAGTGGCGTTTGTAGACTTCAGCGCAATACTTGCTGAAGAAAACACCTTTTTGGCCAACTGTTCTAACTTTTTTGAATCTCTATCCCCAGGGGTGGTAGGAAAGGACCCAGACGACTGCTTGGAGCAAGAAGCCTGAACCACCCAGCTTTCTGGAGTTTGGTGGGCAGAAAGAAAAGCTGGATCACCAGGGGCAGGTCTATATGTCCTTGCCACTGACCTTGAAACTGCAGGAGCAGAGAAGGGCTTTTGCCACACCTCCATAATTGGCTCTGTCAACACCTCATTGAAAGGCAATAGAGGATCACTAGAAGAAGTAGAATTAAGCACTTCAGTCAGGATATTTGGCTTTACTTCAGCTGAATGCAACAGAAGGTCCAACAACTCAGCAGCTTTCCTGATTACCACATGATATGTGGGAACATCCTGAGAGGAAATAGCCTTTGGAGAAGAGAGCTCCCACTTCGGGGAAGTGTCCAAGACACTAGCCTCATGTAGACCTTCAAATCCATCTACGGAGTCGAGAATCTCCCCTTCCTGTTGCTCCTGCCGGTGCTCATTCTCCTATAGAAATCTTTGTGCTTCCGTCCTGGATCGCAGCTTCGGGATCGGCAATGGCAGCACTGGTCACAACGATGCCGGCATCGAAGGAGGACCTTCCGAAACAGGCAACGGCGCCGATCGAATCCGAGATAGCACGGATTCAACACCAGACGAAGACTGAGGTTTCGGAGTCAAAAACCTTGGTGCCGGAAACTGCCCCGATGGAGCCCTCTGCATAAAAGGCACAAAGAGTGCCTGGGCATACTGCTGGGGGATGCCCAAGTTAAAGGCAAGCGGACCCGCGGAGCCAGAAGGCACACCAGTAGGGTAGGATGCCGTGGCAAACATGTCAAACATTGCATTCAGGAAATGCGATGGATCCGCTCCTGGGAAAGGTGGGTAAGGATCCGAACCCCCTTTGTCTGGATCCATCAGAAGCCAAACTGGAGGCTGGGGCTGCGGAGCCTGTGACATCGGCGCCCGCACAGGCAAAGCCGCAGGAACAGAAGAAGACTCCCTGGGAGGCGAAAAATTCTTGGGCGCAGGAGAACCTCTGGGAGTTGAAGAGTGTCTGGACGCCGGCAAACCCCTTCGAGCCGGTGAGTGGATCGGAGTTGCCTACGGTGAAGGAGAAGGCGACGGAGAGACAAAGTCCTTCTCTCAGCGCCGCTGAACAGGTGAGGCTGATCTCAAAGCCTTGCCCTTCGAAGAGCAACGTTGTGAACCGTGTCTTCTATTCTACTTCTTATGCTTCTCTAACTTTTAAGCATGTGAGGTCGATGACTTCAAGCGCTTACGACCGCTCTTCTTTTTTTCGCCGTTGCCATGAAGAGTTTAGCTTCACACTCCTTCAGCGCCTTTGGGTTAATTTTTCGACCGCACGATCACCCTTCGACGTCGTGGTCCAAAGAAAGACACCAAAGATAGTCATCGTAAGGGTCTGTATAGACATATTGTCCCCACACTCCCTGCAGGGTTGAAACCTGACTTCTTCAAAGTAGCCATTCCTACAGAACCGCGAAGAAGATGGAAGAAAAAAAGTCATCATAGAGAAATGGAGAGGCCCAGAAAAAAACGTTACGCGTCAACGGCGCGGACAAAAGGGAACTGACGTCAGCACGCCAACGTGGTCTTCTTTTTGGCTCTGGTGACTTCATACAGAGTCACGAGCGGAGCCGTGCTATTATGATGTCCTGGTCGAAATGGGAGAGCTAAGAAAAGAATTTCCATTGAATGCTGGCGCAGGGGTAATTCAAAAGGTGAGGAGTCCACAGGCGGATGTATCCATCAAAAGGCTTTTTCGTGGGCTTCGGTGTCATGCCAGCAAGCGGGGTGTTAGAAGCGTTTTCTCAGTGCTGACCAGAGCCCAATGGCGTGAGTTGGTCCGTATCCTTTTTCTTTGTTTGTTGTGGATTTCGGGGCGAGGGAGGATCTGTACTTACAGTACGCTGTCCCTGTGTGAATTTTTCATCCTGGTCGGAGCCGTACTCGGAAACGGAGATCGGTTCCTGTTCTTCCTCGGCCCAGATAGCATCGCCGGCTCCTTCTTCTGATTCAGTCCCAAAGAGGTCAGGTATGGAGCCTTTCTGTCAATTCTGCATGTTGCGACGTCGAGCCAGATGGTTGCGAAGCGTCTTCTTGGTGTGGAAGGCTTTGTATGTGTCGTAGTCCTGTTGACGGTGCTCAGGGGACAAGCCCAGGTAACACACTTCGTGCGAGATGGTGCGCAGGTACTTTATGTGGCCCTGAGGGCACAATTTAAATGGAGTCAGTTCCATCGACTGCGAGTCGAACCGACGAGGGTATGCCTGACGGCCTACCACAAGCTCTCCGATCAAAAGAGAAGAATGGAATACGGGATCGGAAACAATACCGGAGGTAGAATGTCTTGTGCGCCGAGGGAAACCGAAGAACGGTGTTGAACCGGAGCATATCGACTAACATCCGACTTTCACCGAAAGGAGGAGTCACCTACTGCGTGACTGGAAAAGACTTCTTTGGGAAAAAAACAAGTGCAAACATCCGGACCCCACACTAGATGGTGGTATATGCAAAGCATATGATCTACAGCTCATTTGCCTCGAACAGAGGGCTTTCTTGTCAGACATAGCAATACCGGCAAGCTGCGGTAGGTAGGCTGTGGCAGAGTTCCCCGACCCGCTAGCTCAACTGATGTGCCTAAATTGTGCTCTATGCTGCACATGTGATATTTTAAAACGTTTATTTTAATTTGTTGCTGATTTTAAAAATTGGAAATCTTTGGAATTGCAGGTTCATTAGCGCTAGCCTCTACCTGAGTTGCGCTGTTGTTTACACCTTCTCCCTATCCTGATTGAAAAGGGGGGGGACGGTACTTTCAGGGCAGTTTGGGAAGCCTGGGCTCGATCATTATTTCTGCCCGCCCCGGTCCGTCGCGGTAGCCAGTACCGTTGTGCGGAGGGTGGGTCAGGGAGAGCCAGGCACTTCCTGTCCACCATTGAGCGGTTAGCGCTCTAGTGGTCGTATTCACAGGGCTATTTAGGCTGAGCCCGAGCACCGGAAAGCTGCGGTAGGGAGGCTGTGGCAGAGTTCCCCGACCCGCTAGCTCAACTGATGTGCCTAAATTGTGCTCTATGCTGCGCATGTGATATTTTAAAACGTTTAATTTAATTTGTTGCTGATTTTAAAAATTGGTAATCAGAAAATTGGAATTGCAGGTTCATTAGCGCTAGCCTGTACCTGAGTTGCGCTGTTGTTTACACCTTCTCCCTATCCTGATTGAAAAGGGGGGGGACGGTACCTTCAGGGCAGTTTGGGAAGCCTGGGCTCGATCACCACTCCTGCCCGCCCCGGTCCGACGCGGTAGCCAGTACCGTTGCACGGAGGGCGGGTCAGGGAGAGCCAGGCACTTCCTGTCCACTATTGAGAGGTTAGCGCTCTAGTGGTCGTATTCACAGGGCTATTTCGCCCTCGCCCCCTCCCGAGCGCGCAGTGGTCGCGCGCAGGGGAGCCGAAGAGTAGCCTAAGAGTCACCCGTCTGTGCCCGTCCGTGACTGGACGGGGCCAGGGGCTATGGACTCTGCTCAACTCGGCACGTACCCCACAGGAGATCATTACATCAAATATACAGCCCAATCCCTTAAAAATCTGCAACCAGTGCCTTTAGTGGGCTGCGCTCGTAGCTCCTGGCCATGTCCAGAGGCCCCTTTTCGTGTATTCACTGCCACTTTCAGGCATCTCACAATGGCACCTTCAGTAGTTATAAGATAGAGGCGACGCCGGCTCCTAAGGGCGTGAAAAGCTTCCTCCTTAACATTCGCTCTCTACCAAAGCACCACTGCGAACTCTGGGACCTTATCACAACGACAAGGCCCGAAATTTGCTTTTTAACTGAAACTTGGATAAAACCGCATACGATCCCTGCTGTTGCTTTAGGGATCCCTGCCGGATATAAAATGTTAAAAATTGACCGTCCGATAAAAACTGGGGGTGGCATTGCAATAGTCTATAAAGAAGGATTGAAGGTAAATATAATTGAGCAAAGAAGTTGCTCCCTGATGGAAGTCATGATCTTTAAGATCAGTTCGACATCTAAAGTCCATTGGAAGGGAGCACTAGTTTACCTCCCTCCTGGGCCTAGCACAGGATTTACTTTAGCTCTGACCAAGCTATCAGCTCCACACTTCAAAGCTAAAGAACACTTTCTTCTCTTGGGGGATTTCAACATCCACGTAGATCTCCCCAATCTTCCTGAGACATTGTCTCTGTTCTCAGATCTCTCCCTTTTAGAGCTTGAAATACACAATAAAGGTCCCACTCACATAGGAGGCCACACTCTGGATCTAATCTTTTCCAACTGCGCTAAGATATTGTGTAGACCTTCGACACAAATAAGCTGGTCCGATCACTTTCTGTTGGAATTCTTTCTCCTTGGCCTGGACAAACCTAACAAACAGCCGGCCTTTCCGCCCCAGTGGCGTAGACAATGGCATAAGGTGACACTGGATGACCTACAGAAAGTGTGGATAGAACCTAAGGTCCTAGCTACGGACAATGTGGATTCTGCCTTATCTAAGCTTAATACCTCCCTTTTAGAGGCGGTTGATGTGTTGGCCCCTATGAAACTGCATAACCAGCACCCCATATCTAAACATGAAATATGGTATACTGAACAACTTAGGTTGGAGAAACAGGGATGTAGGAGACTAGAAAAAGTATGGAGAAAGAACCACACAGAGGAAAGTAGGAAAGAACATGCTGCTGCCCTGTCCTTATACCACAAAAATATCAGTCTGCCCAGGAGGAGCTGTCTCACTTCACAGCTGACAGAGGCAGGCAATTCCTCTAAAGAACTCTACAGGATTCTACAGACATTTGTGAAACCTATAGCCTGTGAGAGTCCTGACGATTTCTCACAGTCCCTGTGTGATGATATTTCCCTATTCTTTGAAAATAAAATAAAGCTAATTTATGGAAAATGGTTAAAAGTAATTAATGGTAAGAGCAACACCGCTAGCACTTCTCCATCATTAAGCCTACACAATAGTGAAATGCCTGCACCTACATTCACTGTCTTTCCGGAGATAGGTTTAGATGACATCAATTTATTGACAAGTCATATTAAAACAGGGTCTCCTTTGGACTGCCTGCCTGCCAAAGTGGTTGCTTTCTTATGCAACCTACTTGGCCCTATGATTCAATCAATAATAAACCTTTCTCTTATGGAGGGTCGGGTACCCCAAGATTGGAAAAGAGCGGTAGTTAATCCTATTCGTAAGAACTCGGCCTTACCATGGACAGACCTTTCCAATCTCCGCCCTATCTCCCTTTTGCCATACTTAAGCAAGCTGACCGAGAAACATGTGAACACCCAGTTGTCCAAATTCATTGAGGCATCAGGAGGGCTTGACCATTCACAATCAGGTTTCAGACCCAATTACAGCACCGAATCGGCGCTCCTCTCTGTGACAGATAACATCAGGATGGCACAGGACAGAGGGGGCTCTATGATTCTGGTGCTGTTGGATCTGTCCGCAGCCTTCGACACGGTTTCGCATGATATTCTGCTCGGCTGCTTGCAGAAGGCGGGGATTGGAGGTTTGGCCCTGTCCTGGTTTGAGAGTTTTCTCTCAGGCCACTCACAAAATGTCAGCCTAGGCTCCTACCATTCCATCTCTAGGGAGCTCACCATGGGGGTTCCACGGGGCTCAAGTTTAAGTCCCACATTATTTAATCTGTAAGTGGCCCCTTTAGCTGACATTGTGAGAATACATGGATTCACGCCAGTGTCGTATGCTGACGACACTCAGCTTCTGTTTCCATTTCAGACCCTCACTCCCGCAATTAAACACTCTTTCGCGGAGGGAATGAGAGCAGTGTCTGACTGGATGGCCTCTAACTGCCTACAATGTAATGTGGGCAAGACAGAGGTCATGCTTTTCGGGAAGGCTCCTCTCCTCTGGTCTCCGGATTGGTGGCCACTCGACTTGGGACCTGTTCCCTCCCCTAAACAGACAGTGTAGAATTTAGGTATACGATTGGAGCAGGGACTGCTGCTAAAAGAGCATGCAAATCAGGTGACCGGGTCCTGTTTCCGGATGATAGGACTTCTGAGGGGTGTTTTTCCATTCCTGTCGGACATTTTCAGAAAGACCCTTGTCCAGGCCCTTGTAGTCAGCCGACTAGATTACAGTAATGGCCTCTTCTTATCCGCTTGTGGTATATAAATAAATAATACCGGATCTATTTTTGAATGAATGAATGAATAACAGATAGCTCAATAGAATAAGAGTCAAGATTCGAGGTAGTAGGAGTTTCTGCAGGTTTATTACAGCATAAGGACAGGATCAGGACAACCTGCATAGAACGGGGGTAACAGGGCCCGGCAGGACAACCGGGGCCCAGCAGCTGCCGGGGCTTGATCTGGAATGAGCGCGCTAACTTTTAATAACAATACATCAACTTATATACATAGCGCAAACACATAGCATTACATTGCAGTAGGCGTAACAGTGGGTGGAGCAGAAGGCGTGACGCGTAGCAGTCGCGAGAGATAACAGTAAAAGTAGGTGTAACTGGGAGTATACATAGACATGTGATGCAAACGTAACAGAATATGTCATGAATGGGCGGAAACATAGGAGGGGGCTACCTAAGGAGCCGGGACCTCTAACCTAATGGTGCGCGAAAACTGGCAATGACGTGTTACTAGGAGAAGCTGGGGGCTACGAACTCTGTGCTAGGAGCAGAGACTAGAGTCTGGAGGGTCGGAGCGACATGTACCTAAACCCTATCTAGTATCTGATGTTTAGGGAACATATTGATATAAACTAGAAGTCATGAGGGGAAAAGCTAACTTGACTCTAAGACTGGACCATGCATTATTCTACATGTAGTGCGTGATGAAGAATACTAAATGACCATTAAATACAGTATTTCTCTAACATGGAGACGAGAAGGCTAGACAATGACGGAAACTATTGATGCAGTTCAGTAGCTTAGGAATGCAGGGAAGGAGGACTGAACTTATAGCTGGAACTATAACATACTCTTGGCAGACTCAGAGGCAGAGCCGGGCTGCACCGGGCACTGCGAGGCAGGAAGTAAGTGAAGGGTCGAGGATACAGGTGGGGGCTGTATCGCTCCTCAGCGAGGCTTTCAGGAGACAGGAGCTGAATCTGATGTCCGGGCCCTTTTGAGGCCTGGAAACGGGGACTTTATAATGGAATAACGTGCACACTGAGAAACGTGGCAACGTAGCTTTACATAGGCCTGATATTCGTAGTATTCACGAGGACTGGAAACTAGCATACTAGAGGTGGACACAACTGTAATTGCGTTTTTAATCGGACATGGGGAATAACATATGCATATTGATCATGCACACATAACATATGATGGATGAAACGTAGGGACACAGAACATGGCAAAATTTACTTTTCCACATTCCCTCCTTGTCACTACGTTTCCATCAGGAAACATCAATTTTCATGATACCATCTATCATTTCATACAGTATCATTTGCTCATCTCGAATTGTCTTGGAACGGGATTTAGAACGGGGCTTGGGACTAGGAATACAAGAGGTAGCACACATGCTGCAAATCGCAGGGCCACATTGTATACAGAGGCAGCAGCTGAATATGATCGCTACTGCAATACCTAGAAAGGACAGGACTTTCCATCCCCATGCGGAAATTATATTCCAGAACCAACCGGACCATGTCCAGGTGCCTGGATCTTGGTGTAACAGATGGGCAATTTTATGGAGTCTGGTTATAGCTGAATAAACAGACGGCGCGTTATTTGGAATGAAAATGCAGCAACTAGATCCGATGACTCTACAGGCCCCGCCCCTATCGGCCAGTATGACGTCAAGGACGAGACGATTTTGCAAAACGACAAATCTCATAGCAGATTGTTCTTCGGTTAAGTTACCTAGAGCAGAGGCAGTCTCATTAACTACAGCTTCAAGGGTTCTTGTTAACCTACGGATCAGTTTACTATTCTGGACAGGTCCTACAAAGAAGAAGAAACCTTTATTGAAATCTGTATACTGTTCTAGAGTAGTTTCAGTATAATCGACAATCGGGGACTCCCTTCTATGTCTAATGTGTACTAGATGTGTGTTTCTGTGATAATCAGATGGGGCTAGGAAAACAGGTGGTAGTAGGAAAGCAATGTAACAGGTTCCCTCCCAATCGAGGGGCAGACGAACATATGCGGTTTGACCACAAATAAAATAAGAATGACGTGAAGCTTTGAAAACAGATTTCCCACTGTCACTATACTGGATAACAGTAGTACATTCACTATGACCTACATGTATGGAACCATAACTACGGACACATAATTCGCCTTTGACAGGTAGTACTGAAATAGCAGGTAAGTCTGGAGTAGTATCAGACTGAACATTCAGGACCATGAAATTCGACGAATAATTACCTAAATTATATACTTCATTTTCTAGATCTAAACCTGTTCTGTGGGGGAAACCTTGCTTGTCTGGAAAACATGTACTGTTAAGAAAAGACATATCTGTTGAGGATGACGTTAACGTGGACCATGCTCCACATGAACCGTTATGTGAAAATGGATAAGGAAAGAGTGGCAGAACTCCCTTCGGTGTCTGGAAAGGGGGGAGTCGACCACACACCCAACAATTAGTGGCATTGCTGGTCTGGTGTGAGTAATGTAACATACGGATAAATGTGTTGTTGCGCATAGCAAGGCGGTAAGAATATTCGTGAGGAGGCAGATCACTAAACGTGTGCTCTACTGTAGCATTAGCAGACATATTAGCATGAGGAACTGGAAAATACAGATAGAACGCATAGCTGGTGCAGGAAATCAAAATGCTGATGAATAATATGAAACTCAGAAAAACGATACAAGGAATTGAGTTATTACTGACTCTCTCACTATGGGGGTCTATTTTATACATGTCAGAAACAATCTAACCGTTTCACCTAGGGGAGGACTTATACAATCAAACTGACTGACTTATTTTACTAGACCTGAGCTTTAACTTATACTCCTGCTGCGGAGTTTTCTCTAACAGGGGAGGGGTTGTAATAATGTCTTTTGCGGGACAGTCCTTTAAAACAATGTCTTGACAGTTTTTAAAATCTTGGGAATCCTTGGAAATGTTTTTAGAAACCGGTTTTAATCCATTGAAAAGTTTAACATGAGAAAGGTGGATCCATCCTTTTCTGCCTTCCAACTTGACGGCGGTACGGGTGGTCAAGAGGACCTGACGTGGCTCCTTCCAACGAGGCTCCAGCGGACTTGATCTGTCAAAATTTCGGACCATCACAAGGGAACCTGGAACGATTTCATGCGGTGCCACCTCGGTATTGTCTGGAAATGCGGCGGCAACCTGTGAACGACATGAGTTGAGGGCAGACATCAAGGAAGCTAGGTAATCTGTCAGCATATTACATGAAACATCGGTAATACTTCGGGGTCTAGGAGTACCCCACATGTTAGGGGGGCGGCCGAATACGACCTCATACGGGGACAGACCTGATCTGGAATGTGCGACCATGCGCATATAAAACAAAGCGACTGGCAGAGCTACTAGCCAGTCCACACCTTTTTCTTTACAGACTTTGGCAATGCGGATTTTCAGGGTCTGATTATGTCTCTCGACTAGACCGGCTGCTTCAGGATGGCGTACACAATGGAACTTCCACTGGTACCCTAACAACAGGGAAACGTGCTTCATTAACTCTGAGGAGAATGGCTGACCGTTATCAGAATATACGACTCTAGGGAGTCCATATCTAGGGAAGAATTCACGAACCAACTGCTTGGCAGTGGTCGCGGCTGTGTAATCTGGGACTGGATATGCTTCTGTCCACCTGGACAAAGCGCATACAACTACAAGGACATACTTGAAACCTCGACATCGCTCCATCTGAATATAATCCATCTGGAGGACCTCAAAAGGGTGGTCAGGGGGCTGGAAACCACCTTGTTCCACCGGGACACTTTTACCTGGATTAAACTGACAACATATCATACAGGTACGGACTTTCTGCTTGGCTGCAGCTCGTAAATGCTTGTTGAACCAAATGTTCTGGATACTGTCTAACATAGCTTTTTCTCCTAAATGTGCTGGACTATGTGCGGTATTGATAATGACTTGAACCATAGAATCGGGGAGAAACCATGTGGCTCTACCCTTCGTTAACCATCCTTGATCTGTCTGGACCCCTCCTTGTTCAGACCATTTCTTGATTTCATCGGGAGTAGCATGTAACTGGATATCTATGACATCTTGAGTAGGGTCCTTAACTGTCATGCATGTAGTCGGATCTGGAGTATGTATTATGTTAACTGGAATGTCTGGAGTCTGTGCTGTAAGCTTGGCTGTGCGATCTGCTAGATCATTACCTTGGGAAATAATGTCAGTAACTTTCGTATGTGCTTTGCATTTCATGATGGCAATGGATGTCGGCAAATGTATGGCATCTAACAGGGCTTGAATAAGGAGACCATGCTGAATCTTGGTTCCATGAGAAGTCATGAAACCTCTCTCCTGCCAGAGCACTCCGAAGTCGTGTACAACTCCGAATGCGTAACGTGAATCTGTGTAAACATTAACTTTCAGGTTCTTGGCATGTATACAGGCTTGTGTCAGAGCGACTAGCTCTGCTGCTTGAGCAGACAGGGTGTCAATACGGTGTGTTTCAATAACTTCGGTGTCAGTAGTCACTGCATACGCGGCGACTAGTTCTCCTGTACTAGTTCTCATACATGAACCATCCACATAAAGTGTCAGGTCGGGATCTGGTAACGGAATGTCTGTCAGGTCTCGTCTTGGCTTTGTCGTAATGTTGACTACTTCCACACAGTCATGTGTGTCTGGATTTGAATTGACTGATGGTAACAGTGTAGCAGGATTCAGAACGTTGCAGCGTCTGATTTCTATGTGTGGCTGGAACAGTGTCAATTCATAACCTGTTAAACGTGCTATTGTCAAGTGCTGAGTTTGTGTTCGGTTTAAAAGAACTTCTACTGAATGTGGGACTTGTACTGTCAAGGAATGTCCTAAAACTATGGAATCACTTTGTCTGATAGCTAGTGCTGTGGCTGCAACTGACTTGAGGCACGCAGGCAACGCCTGGGCGACTGGATCTAGTGTGCTCGAAAAATAAGCACAGGGCTTGGATTGTCCTGCTTGATCTTGTGTGAGAACAGATAATGCTGTACCTTCGCGTTCAGTAACGAAAAGTGTAAAAGGCTTACTGTAGTTCGGTGTAGCTAGAACTGGAGCTTGGCATAGGGCTTTCTTTAACTCGTTGAAACTAAGTGTATGGTCAGATGTCCAAGGGAGGACAGTCGATACGGCTGCCTCCTGTGTCGTTAACTGTATCAGTGGCTTGGCTAGAAATGCATACTGGGGAATCCATTGTCTACAATAAGAAGTAAGGCCGATAAAGGCACGTACCTCCTTCCGGGTTCTGGGCTGGGGAAGACTCGCTATTAACTGGATACGGTCGGGTGTCAACTGCCTACCCCTCTTGGACAGCAAGTGTCCTAAGTATACCACTTGCTGGACACAGAATTGAAGCTTCGAAGGTGACACCTTGTGCCCCATCTCGGCAAGGAAATACAGAACTGTCAGTGACGCTCGCTCGCAGTCACGTTCAGAACGGGCTGTGATCAGTAGATCATCGACATACTGGAGCAGGGCAGTGTCAGTTGGCATGTGAATATTGTCTAGTTGTCTCTTGAGTGCTTGACTGTAAATACTAGGACTTTCTGTGAAACCTTGAGGAGCGCGTGTAAACATATAGCTCCTTCCATTTAAACAAAATCCGAAAAGAAACTGGCTGTCTGGATGAATAGGAACACTAAAAAATGCATTCTTAAGGTCTATGACAGCGAAAAACGTGGCTTCGGAATCAATAGCAGTTAACAGGGAAGAAATATCTGGGACAACTGGGTACTGAGGAATAATACATTTATTGAGCTCTCGTAAATCAATCACTAATCGATATACTGGGGGTGCATTTGGATCAGTGCGTTTCATGACTGGAATGATCGGAGAATTGCATACATTGGAGTCAGTTTCTACAACTACTCCTTGAGCCATGAGCTCGTCAATAATTTTGGATAAGGCTGCTACAGCCTCAGGTGGCAATCTGTACTGTCTGATTCGGGGTAACACTACACCTGGTTTGAGAGTCACACGATGCGGTGTGATTTGCATGTAACCTACATCAGTTGGACCTTGCGCCCATAAATGCTGCGGAACATTAGACAATCTTGAATCAAAATCTCGTAATACATAGTGACCCTTAAAGTCACGTAGGAACAGACGTATTCCCTCTGGGGAACAGCAAATAACTGCACCTAATTCTTTCAGTGTCTTAATGCCTAATAGATTTTCTGGACATGACTTAGTAAGTAACAGATCAGTAGTACGGGACAATGGACCTACTTCTAGAGTAACTGGCTTTGATATCTCATTAACTATTGGCTTTCCTGAAAATCCAAGGGAAACATTTCTTGAGCCTGAGAGCGGAGCCCCTGGAACTTCGGCGTGACTAATAGTGGTCCTACTTGCCCCTGTATCGATCAAAAACTTTCTGTCTTTCCCTAATACTTGACTGTGAACATAGGGACCCTCTTGATCTACAGGTATCTCGATGAGAGGCAAGCCTACCTCCCTCTCTAGGCTGTTTCATGAATATGGCTGGTACTCTGGATACTCTGTCTGAGCATACTGGTACATCTGCGATGTAACGTGCTGTGTTGCAGCAATAGGCTGCGGTGCGGAAACTGTCTGTTGTGCATTCTGTGACTGAGGAATCTGTGAAACTTGTTCTTGTCTAGGCGGACGTGGTCTTTCTTTAGTCTTACCAGTAGCTATGTTATGTTTCAGAACTGCACACTCGTTTATAAAATGACCTGGCTGTTTACAATAATTGCAGTTCCCTTTAACGGGAGCTGCAGGATGACTGGCTTGATTCGGACCCCTCTTCTGGCTGTCTTGAGGAACAGATTGTGCAACTAGCACTTTCATTTTCGTGTCTTTCATACGTTTTCTCTCGTGTTCTTGCTCTTCCCTGATTCTATTCTGGTGATACTGGAGCATCTGGAGCATTTGGGACGGAGTATTTGCTTGCCAGGTGCTTTCGACTTTCAAAACTCGGTTTTTAATTTGTGGACTTGAATTCTCGACTAATTTAGTAACGAAAAGGTGAGGGTATGACTCACTACTTGTCTTGAGACCACTGTTGATACTGAAACATTTTTCAAATCTAGAATAAAAATCACTAATATCTTCATCTTGTTTCTGTTTACAGGCTGAGATTGCATCCCAGTCTTCTTTTCTCGTTGTCAATAATCTGGGTAAAACTTGAATCAATAATTCTGGTAATTCTTTACACTTATCTCCAAGACCGGTACCTGGTACTCGTGCCTTGTCTTCAGCTTCTAGAGCTGCCCAATCTATCTTTTTCTCTCCCACCTCCCATTCTTTTTCCTTTAGCTTTTCATACACCCCTGCGGGTAACAGGACCTTTAACATTTTAATGATATCTGGGTAGGTGTATTCTCCCATACGGAGCATGTCTTTTAATTCTCTATGGAACCCTGCTGGATCTTTGTCATGACAGGGAATTAATTTCTTCATTTCAAGAAGTTCCATCTTTGTAATTGGAGTGTATACAAACACTCGTTGCATTTCGCCACCCGTCCCTCTGACTGGGTGGACTTCTCGTAACGGATTCTGTCTGTCTATGTAGAATGATTTACTTTCTGGGGGTGAGACATGAACAAAGTGCGGGTTCAGAAACGTTCTATATTTATGACGCTGTTCTAGAATGACACTAATTAAATCGGTACCTAGACCTCTCCATCTATACTGGAGTAACTCGTTCAGGATATCATGTAACGGACCTGGATCAGTATGTTGACCCTCATACAGAGTAATTAGGTGCTGAATCATATACATACCCACCAGTCGCTGCTCGGCTGGGGGCAATTTCAGAAACATTTGTGCCACTATTTCGTCTGGAAAAGTGGTAGAGTCAGTAATCCATCGGACTGCTGATCGGGCTAGTTCTTGTTCATGCATGGTACTTAACTCACTGTAACCAACTCGTGATTTCAGAATGTGATCGGTAGCTTGAAATACTTGTTCTAGGGAACCTTGTTCTGGTGCTAGATGATGAAAAATAGACTTGTGTTCTAGACGTAAATGGCGATCTGGAAATCTAGATTTTCCTACATACGCTATTCTGGCGGAATTCTCGTCTTCCTCTTCAGGATCAGAGATACTTTCTTTCTCGCTTACTTGTGCTGCTTTACGCTGGTCGTGTAACCTTATTATTTCTTTACGAATTTTCTTGTACATACTCTCCATGGCACCGACGGTCTTGTGCTTACCCTCGGCTATATTATCACTCCACCTTGTCAGGATTCTCATTTCGGCAGAATCTTTAGACGGGTAATCTTGTTCTCTTATTAGACAATTGATCAGGAACTTTAATATCATGAGCTGAATCTCGGCTTTCCTTTGAGACATAATCTCGCCAATACTTTCTGGATCATCCCCTGTACGGATGAAACGATATATTCTGTCTAGATCTTCTTTCATATTCGGCAAGGTGACTAGATACTCGGCCACCTTTCTTACGCGGAATGAATATAAAACCATATTATCCTCGCCTGGGACTGGATCATAGCAACATTCGGCAAGGGATTTTCTTATTTCTGCAACAGACTGATATCTGGGCGTACGCTGTGATGCTTGTGCATGTAACTCGGCTAACGTTAAACGCTTGTGTGGCGGCGGGGTTTGAGGAGGACCTCCTCCTGCGGCCCCTAAACTGGAATCATCGACGGACATTCTTCGTGGCGGAGCGGGAAGTTGAAATGGTGGCTGGACCGGGGGTACCGTAACAGGTACTCCGGTGTCTGGAGGAGCGGGAAGTGCCTGATTTACAGGGACTGGCGGAGCGCGAACAGGATTTGCATATTCTGGGACTGTGTCGTCCAGATAGGACGAAATAAAAATATCAGCTGCGGTCGGTTTGTGACGTAGCTTGGTCGGAACTAATGGTGGCGGAAAATTACTGGATGCCTCCGGGGTCGCTTTTGGCAAGCCTTCAGCAAGAAGAGGATACATACCCTTAATGAGGGCATGCCTCTGTCTGTCTGACTGTTCGGCTTTGACTTGTTCACCTATCTCGATTAATTCTCTTTCTTGGGCTCGTTCCTGGGATTCTCTACTTAACTCTGACTTTCTGACTTCCTTTTCAGTTCTTCTATGCGCTTCTTTACGCCATAACTCGATGGCATCTTTCTGTGACTGTCTGGCTTTCTTTTTCCATAATGCTTCTTCTACTCGCATGATACATTCGGCATCCCATGTACCCGATACGGGCCATCTATACTTTTCTTCTAACTGTTTGGTATACTCTACCCATAAATCTAGATACAATATGGCGCTTATGCCATGTTTCTGATACATAAAGTGACCTGGACTGTCCCTGGGCGGGACAGGAACTGCTTCTTCTAATAAACCCTTTCTAGTTTTTAACTGACGTAACTTGGAAAATATAGGCATGACTGAACTGTAATCTGGACACAATACAATACACAATAAAAACACGAAATCACATCACACTCATACCACAACATTAAAATACATAAAGAACATTATAAATAACAGTTCGAGCAGAATATTACCTGAAATACTGAGAACAGAAACAGAACAGAATTTCTCGAGAACGGAACAGACTAGAGTTACTGGATGCACTGCTGTAACAGTACGGAACATACCGGTCCCATAAAGGGACGCATCAAGACCCGTATCCACCTAGGTGAACACTTCGTTTGTGAGTCTGGGCACCACCAACCCACGGACCAGGAGTCAATTTAGATTGGTCCTGTCTAGATACTACCCCAGCAATGGTACTCACCGGGCAGCACGGAACGGAAGGCCTCGGACTGGACTGGACGACGGACGACGAACTTCGGACTTCAGTTACGGGTGGGCCTCCGGATACCTCGGACCTTGGACTCTCGGCTTGGGCTCTGGTCGGGACTCGCCGCGTTCCTCCACCGTCTCGCTTGGATGCTGGACCGCCTCCTCCGTCTCCTCCGTGGGCCTGAGGGATACTTGGAGCAGAAATATCTGCCAGTGCACGGTATGGTTCCGTCACGACTGCAGAGGGTCAGGGGGTCGGCGTGGCTTCACCGACGCGTGGGGAAAGGGCAAGTCCCTATTCGGGCGCCATTATGTGGTATATAAATAAATAATACCGGATCTATTTTTGAATGAATGAATGAATAACAGATAGCTCAATAGAATAAGAGTCAAGATTCGAGGTAGTAGGAGTTTCTGCAGGTTTATTACAGCATAAGGACAGGATCAGGACAACCTGCATAGAACGGGGGTAACAGGGCCCGGCAGGACAACCGGGGCCCAGCAGCTGCCGGGGCTTGATCTGGAATGAGCGCGCTAACTTTTAATAACAATACATCAACTTATATACATAGCGCAAACACATAGCATTACATTGCAGTAGGCGTAACAGTGGGTGGAGCAGAAGGCGTGACGCGTAGCAGTCGCGAGAGATAACAGTAAAAGTAGGTGTAACTGGGAGTATACATAGACATGTGATGCAAACGTAACAGAATATGTCATGAATGGGCGGAAACATAGGAGGGGGCTACCTAAGGAGCCGGGACCTCTAACCTAATGGTGCGCGAAAACTGGCAATGACGTGTTACTAGGAGAAGCTGGGGGCTACGAACTCTGTGCTAGGAGCAGAGACTAGAGTCTGGAGGGTCGGAGCGACATGTACCTAAACCCTATCTAGTATCTGATGTTTAGGGAACATATTGATATAAACTAGAAGTCATGAGGGGAAAAGCTAACTTGACTCTAAGACTGGACCATGCATTATTCTACATGTAGTGCGTGATGAAGAATACTAAATGACCATTAAATACAGTATTTCTCTAACATGGAGACGAGAAGGCTAGACAATGACGGAAACTATTGATGCAGTTCAGTAGCTTAGGAATGCAGGGAAGGAGGACTGAACTGATAGCTGGAACTATAACATACTCTTGGCAGACTCAGAGGCAGAGCCGGGCTGCACCGGGCACTGCGAGGCAGGAAGTAAGTGAAGGGTCGAGGATACAGGTGGGGGCTGTATCGCTCCTCAGCGAGGCTTTCAGGAGACAGGAGCTGAATCTGATGTCCGGGCCCTTTTGAGGCCTGGAAACGGGGACTTTATAATGGAATAACGTGCACACTGAGAAACGTGGCAACGTAGCTTTACATAGGCCTGATATTCGTAGTATTCACGAGGACTGGAAACTAGCATACTAGAGGTGGACACAACTGTAATTGCGTTTTTAATCGGACATGGGGAATAACATATGCATATTGATCATGCACACATAACATATGATGGATGAAGCGTAGGGACACAGAACATGGCAAAATTTACTTTTCCACACGCTAATGAAGAGGTATTCAGCAGACTGCAAGTGGCCCAGAATACCGCGACAAGATTGGTCTTAAATCTTCCCCCTAGAACACCTTCTCTCCCCCTCCTTGATAGACTCCACTGGCTGCCCATTTATCAACGGGTTAAGTTTAAGATCTGCTGTACCATACATAAAAGTCTATTTGGCTCTGGCCCTCAATATTTGGCTGAAATATTTAACATCTACAACCCGGAACGTCTTCTTCGTTCCAGCGGCCAACTATTGTTACAGATTCCTTCGGTTAGAAAGGCACGACAGGGTGGGCGAGCCCTATCTTATATGGGCCCAACCCTGTGGAATAAACTTCCTCCTGGCCTGAGACAAACCACAGACTATCTTAAATTTAGGAGAACACTTAAGACACACCTGTTCCTTACAGCATAGTCACATATGCCTTCCTATAGCTCAGTCTTTTGCACGTTAGTTGAACCAAACGCAGAGATACCCCTACGGGGGTCGAGTCCTGCGCTATATAAGCAACTAACTAAATAAATAAATAAATAAGCAGAAGAACAAGTTTTGAAATTAGAAAAACTGAGCAGAGCTCAGGGAGACTCTCTTCACACACGACGTGCTGTGAAAATCTGAGGGACTAAGCCTTTCTTGGGAGTGTAGAGGGTGCGAGCAGCTGACTTGTTAGTGTTCAAGGTTGGTACTTTTAAAAAAAACAGACATTGATAGTCTATTACATTCGTGGCCTAGGGCCAATCTAGCCTATGATAGTTTGTATTACTGCTTGATTATGGTACTGTGGGACTCCAACTTCGACGAGGTGTGGAAAATTAGTGCGTTTTGGTGAACATTATCTGCGCCATCTTGCCTCTTCCCCTGATGCCACACTTTTGTCGTGCGCTCGCCATTTTAAGATGCCCCGGTCAGAACAAACCCTTTTGCATGCCGCTGGCCCCTGACATAGCCCTTTGCCTTCTCTACGCCTGCACGCTGACCACCCCCTGCTTGCACCTGCCTTGAGTCATAAACCCCTCTTCGGCGCTGCTCTGCCCCCGGCCCTCATCCTGTTCCCAGCGCGACACCTCCCTGCTTTCCTTTCATGATCTCCGGCCCTTAGATGCGAACCCCCTTTTTTCCCCGTGAGCCCGTTTTGTCCTCCCCGTTCCCAAGCCGACACCCAGCTCTGCCGATACCATCCTTGCCCCTCCCCGTACAATAGAAAGCTTCCCCCATCAAAGAATCCCCGGGTTGATCAAAGCCCCCCCCACCCCATGAGATCCGATCAGACTCCCCACATTCCGTGAATCGGCGGATTATCCAGCTGCGCGATGCTCATCACCTGTTGTGACTAGGGTGGGGACTTTAACTGTAAATGTGTGTGGGAACGGGCCCAAAGGGGAGTTCCGAGAATGTCTTTTCCGCACATCAAAGCTTTAAACATGTATGTGTAATCTGCAATAAAGTCATAAATGTGGATATAAGAGGCCAGGCCTCAGAAATACAGTTAGAGCACCTCAGAACGATACCTTCTGTCCGTTTCGTTGTGTTCTCCTCCGGAGAGAATAAAAAAACCTTGTTTCCTGCTTTCCAGTCTCCAGCGCCTGCCTCTTCATTGATTTAAATAACTAGAGGGTCACAGAGGCAATACCGCCGGGCAAATATCGATTGTCCCCGACCCGAATGAACTTTTTACAATTGGCGTCCCAAGCGTGGGGCCCATCAGCGACTCGTGGATCCAGTGGGAGAGGTCCCGACGACAGAGTGAACGACTGCAACGATCGGGAGAGCTCTTGCCCAATAGACCCTCGTCTGGCAGCCGATCATCCGAACTTCACTAGTTCCGAACAGACCTCTCTCGAGTGATCTACGGTCCTGACTGGGAACCATCAGGAGTGCCGTGAGAAATACGAGAAAAAGAGGACGATCGGGCGCTGGATTCGGAAGACAAGAAACTGTCCACATGGTCCGGGTAAGGTCGTGTTGCCACGACAAATTGCGAAAGAATTTGTTTTGATTGCTTGATTGTCAAAAATACTAGTATTGCCTTGTTTATTTTTATTTAGAGATTCACTGTCTACAAACGGAGAAGCAACAGGCTCTCTCTCCCTTTGCAAGCAGTGGAGGATAAGTAGGGTAGCAGCCGTGCTTGTTCTTTTTCTCCCCCACTCAATAATTGCTTGAAACTGAACTGTTGTTCACAAACTATTGTTTCCTGGAGATTCTCTGTCTGCAAGCAGGGAAGAGACCATCCTTTTTGCAGATAGTGAAAAGGGTAGGTAACGCAGATCTTTGCGGTCCTACTCATTCTCCCCATTGTTATTTTGTTGGTCTTTTGTTTTTTTTGGTTCCATGAGGTATTCACTGCCTGCAAACAACGTAGAATAGAAATATTCTGTCTAGTCTTTGCACCTAGTGATAAGATAGGCAGTGCTGACTTTTTAGTCCCTCGTTACGAGCCGTCATGTCTGTCTTCTCCCCATTGATAAATAGCCTGTTTAGCCCGGACCGGGTGTTAGAGGTGGACCATATGGCTCCACTAGAAGGCACCCCTAATAAGGACATGTTCATAAACTATGGGTTAGTCACCATAGCTTATAATAAATTATGGCACAGGTATACCGAAGATAGCCAAGACAAACAGTGGCCACTGGCAGGATCCTTTGACCTTGATAAAATAGAAACGTTAGAAATAGCCCTTCGAAATAATAAGACGACGCCAATTATGCTCGACAGTCTCGGTATGTGGCGCAGAGAGGCTACGAAACGACAGAGAAAAGACGAGGATAAACCAAGTAGGGAAATATACCGACAGGACAACCCCAGGACACCGCTACCCACAACTTATCCCCCGACACTATACAAAGGACGACCAGACTTAGGGTCAGACCAATGCGCTTTTTGTAGGTATGTCGGACACTGGAAAGCCCAATGCCCGACTCTACTGAGCGTGAGTAAAGGCAAAGGGCCGACAAGAACGACAGACCGACAGTACGAGAAAAGGCGCGAGACAGAGGAGAACTCGACTTACATAGACAGACCAGACAGAACCACCACGTTTGATTATGCCCGATGGCACAGATTTCGCCAGGAAAATCTCAGCGGCATGATCAAGTTCTCCTAGGTCGGGCAATGTCAAGACGGGAACCCAGCCTCGTTTAAAATTCACAGACGGAAAGAGATAATTATGACCAATAACTGTTTTTATATTTGTCTTGGGTCTTTGTATGTCGTACTTGTACTGTCCCCCGTCTGAGTTCGTGTGTACGTAATGTACAAATCTGCGTCATCCCTCTACACGTGTTTCCGTGTTACTCGACCCCTGTTAGCAGAAACTTAGCATAAAAGCAACCTGGAAAGGAAGAAATGATAAAACAAAATCCGTAGACCATTAATAAACTTGAACTTTTAATTTAACACAACAAACAAGGAATAATAACGATAAACTGTAGAAAATGAAAGTCAAACAGAACATTCGCCCCCCCCCCCATTCTGGAACCTTCCAAAGTAGGGCAGGGTTACGGCTACGCCCAACCAACGGCAACCCATATAAGGCGAGCCCCGCCGCCAACTCTTGGTCAGGAAATCTTAACGTATGGGGGAGCCGGAGGAGAGGCAGGAGCCCGCAGCCTGGGCATTTGCAGGTAGTCCCGCCACATGTCTCCTTGGCCGGCCGCAACGGGCCTGGAAAGACTAAGGTAGTCCCGCCACATGTCAAAAGGAGAACGAGGCACCTCTTCCTTTTCTCTTCCGTCACAGCCGTAGCAGTCCTGGACGGCGGGATGTCCTGCACGTACCTCCACAACAATCTGTCCAAGTTGGGCTGGGAGGGAGAGGCGACGCGGACGAGCCTCTCCCACCTCCACCGGTAGGAGGTTTCCCAGCCCCCAGCCGGCGCCGAACACCCCCAGTCAGGCGATGGTGCCCATACTTCCACAGCACCGGACACACCATGGTGGCACCCCAGTACTTGCGCAGCACCGAACACACAATGGTGGCACCCCAGTATTTGCGCAGCACCGAACGTACAATGGTGGCACTCGGGGAACACCGGATGTGGAGAGGCCTTCATGCGGGGCGATGAAAAGGAGCGGCATGGAGTGCACCGGGAGAAGGAGACGATGTGAACGAGTCTCCCTTGCCCCCCCCCAGGTGAGGGCATCACAGCTGCACCCCAGCTGAACGTCCCGCTCTCACAAAACAGGGACCTCTTCCTTTCACTCCGAAGGGTCTCTTCCATTCTTGCAAACTCGACGAGAGTGGCCCCTGTAGGGCCTCAAAATGGCGTCTGGATCCGCTGGAAGGCGGGCCCCGGCCACTAGAGTAACTCTGGCCAGCCATACAACTCGAACATTTGTCCCATGGAGCACGAGCCCCCATCTCCGACAGCATCTTCGCAGCCTTGAAGATCATACAAAGGTCCCCGGCGGAGCCTTCGGCCTTTGCAGGTTTCCGGTAAGGGACGGCTGCTTCGATCGCCAACGAAACAAACATGACATTGCCACACCTTCTGTTAGCGTGAATTCTAGAACTGCCGAAAAGGACTCTGGTCCAAACTGCCAGTAATGGAAACATTTCCCCCTGATGCTGCTTCCGGACTGTGCCGGCCCCGCCCAAAATGGCGCTGGTATCAATCGGAACTTACGAACACCTCGTGGTGTTCCTTCGCACTAATATAAACTTGATGTTCTGAGATTTTTGTGATCCTTTGTACACTTGGCTAGAAAAGACAAGGAGAGCTCACTCGACGAACAGTATGAAAAGATCCCCGTTACAAATGTTGATTACGAATATACAGTGTATTATATTTTTATAACTGATGTAAACCTCATTTACGATGCATACGTACGGTATGCATATAAGAAATCTGATTACGACTGTTATGATTATGTTTCTAAATTATGAAAATATATGCCCCCGAACCCCCAGCCAATTAATAGACGTTTTAGTCTCTCACAAATGAATGAGTAAAACTTTCCGATGTTTTTACTGTTGCCAACGACACCCCCCCCACTGTACGCACTTTAGCCATTGCCACGACCGACCAAGTACGACCACACCCTCCTAAACCATATGCTGAAATGAATTTGCAAAATAAAGTCTTTGAAACTATGGACGGGTATTGCATGCTTTATTTTAAAACAATATGGGATGGGTAGGAAAGTTCTTTTTCTGTGCACCCTACTCTGCTCTCTCTTTAAGGTTAAAGGAAGATGGTTGCCCAGCCCTGGAGGACGGATCGGATCGACAACACGACACTCCGTCTTAAAAATACGCGACTGACTCATGAACTTTCGCGTAGAGGAAGACCGTGACTTCCAAGGATGGGTAAAACGAATGGTGTAAACGAGGGAATGTAAAAGGAGGGTAAAATGAAATAATGTAAATATTGTAAAGCACAACGTTCCAAAGTAGCAGGGACCCAAGAACCGAAGAACTTTAGAACGCCACGGCGTTGAAAGAGGTTTAAGGATCCCGATAGTGAGATATATCCTTTGACTAGATACCTCGCACTAGGCCCCTCTGGTTTCCTTTTTATGTTTCCCCGCACACGCCCTACATGAACACACTACCCCCCCGACTCCGAAAACCATATCCCCGGGGACCCTGCCCCAAGGAGGAAAAGACGAGTAAGAGGTAAGTAAAGGACTTATGAATCCATGTATTTGAATGCGCGCGAATGCTGTCTCCCCCACCCCCCCCTCTTTTCCTCCCTCTGCAGGTTACGTCAGAAATTACAGCCGAGGTGTGGCGAAGATCTGAGACCTTGCCATGTCTAAATACACGAAACGGACTAGCGCCGCAGGGTGGTGCCCAAGCACGCCTGCAAACTACTCACGTATCGAACAAGCCCGAAAAATTAGCACAACCCGATAAAAAGTGACCACCCTTAAACCAGACCGGAAGAATGAACCCATGTCACGTATGATGCGAAACTGTGAGGGAATGTGTGTGTGTGTGTGACTGAGGCGTTGACCCAACTGGTCAAAGGACCGAGAATGCGAGAAAGTGCGACAAAATGGTACCTCCTTTTTCTTCTTTCCTTTTCTCAAAGCACGTCCCCTCTACCCTGCCTAATGCTCAAACTGCATGATTACAAGATTCTACCGTGGACTCGTGAATACCCTTTACTGTGTAATGCACTAAATAGCCTTTCTTGAATGCACTGCCGCCCTCTCCGTTGCACGTGCACTATTTAGCCTGCCGTTGCACTCTCTCTCTCTCTCTCTCTCTCTCTCTCTCTCTCCCCCTCTCTCTCTCTCTCTCTCTCTCTCTCTCTCTCTCTCTCTCTCTCTCTCTCTCTCTCTCTCTCTCTCTCTATTTTTGCACTACCACTCTCCCGAGTGGTTAGCCCCGAAATTGGCAGATTGCCACCCCTAGCACCCCACCTAATTGGCTTCAAATACCGTCAGTATTTGCACAAACGTTTGTCTTTAAATACAATCACCCTGAGGCCACGTCATTACCTCTCCTTTTCCGCTAGAAGTCAATGAACCCAGGTTGGGCCGTAAGGGAAAGGACAGGTAAGACGACAGAGGTTCCCTAATCTGGCCCGAAATAAGGGAACTACATGTCAACGGCTCCTATAGTATAAAACAAGGACCTCAGAATACGCGACCCTCCCCTCCCCGAATCGTCGCAATACCCAACCCAGAAGAACGATCACCCCCGTTACCTCCCCTGTCTATGTCCCTGGTTGTTTCCCATAAAACCCCTGTCCTTCCTAGTTAAAGTAACCGGGCTGTAAAAGGTTACGTAGGACCCAGAATGATGTTTTACAAGGTTAACAGACTAGACCAAGGTAAAGAAATCATCAAAATGAACCCCGCAGTAGGTGAAAAACAGGATGCACCGATAGAAAGGAAATGTTTAGCCATGTTCGTCTCTCAGCAAAATACCTGTGTAGTACCATGTTGACGACTCACTGTACCCTTTTGTAAATGTGAAACTCTAGAGAACGGCATATCTTTGCCAGATTTGTCTCCCGGAGGTGGGTTACCATCAGATGAACTGTCATGCCTGTAATAAATGATTATGAAGGAAAGTCTTAGTAAATCCAACAGGTCCGCCACCGGTCATTCATATGCCGGTTGTGAACATTAAATGTAACGGACTTTTTTCATTCTTTACCTGGAGCTGGGAGAGAAATAGACTTTTTGATTATCTTCATCCGCAAATTTTCTAAAAGACTGTCTTTTCAAACTTGTTTAAGGGTACTGCTGTTGGAGGAGAGAAGGACCGGATGTGGGAGCACGAGGCCCGACTGCAGACTAAGGGACACCTGCGACATTAGTCAAGGCGAGACCACGACTGAAAAGAGCTGCAGGACGAGGCACTGTTTTCGACAGCGTGAAAAGAAAGGGTCGACCTGATGCCCCTGCTCGACGTCCAGTGCCTGTCGACAAGTCCCCGCTCTCTGAATTCCGTCACACGCCCGCCTATTTGAAGTCTCTCGTTCCCCTAGTTTGTTCCTAATTTGGCCTTGCTCCATCCCCCTTTTTCCTCTGACCTACCCTATGGACTGTTTTGAACGCTCTTCTTCCATCGGAACTTTCTGACAATCACCTCAAAGGACACAGGGCGAAAAGGACCTTTCCGACCAGAAACGCGAGGAAAGGGTCGTGCCCTGCAACGCAGAACTTAGAACAGAGCTGGACTTGTAGCTCCACCGCCGGTGCTCAACAGCGCCAACGAAAGACCACAAAGAACAATGAGAACTCGTAAAACTTCGAACATTTGACATCCTCAATCACCGTTTTTTTGCCTCATTTCTCTCCCAGCCGCCATTGTATTGATCCTGCTCCAAACCGAATCTGAAATATGTATTAACCTGCCAGTTCACGTTATGATATGTACTTGCTGCTCGCCGTTTTTTGTATTTCATTCCTATGACTTTCCTGCTGAACAAATTTATCAAAGTTTATCAAATAGGTGCACCTCCTAAAACTAGAAACCTCAAAATGTATTGTTTACAAACTCTTTTTCTAGGGTTCCTACCGGTTTCTTTCTCATGCCCACCACAATAGACCAGAGTAGAAAATGAACCAGCAAGATGTCTTGAATATGTTAAAGGAGGGACTGTGGAAAATTAGTGCGTTTTGGTGAACATTATCTGCGCCATCTTGCCTCTTCCCCTGATGCCACACTTTTGTCGTGCGCTCGCCATTTTAAGATGCCCCGGTCAGAACAAACCCTTTTGCATGCCGCTGGCCCCTGACATAGCCCTTTGCCTTCTCTACGCCTGCACGCTGACCACCCCCTGCTTGCACCTGCCTTGAGTCATAAACCCCTCTTCGGCGCTGCTCTGCCCCCGGCCCTCATCCTGTTCCCAGCGCGACACCTCCCTGCTTTCCTTTCATGATCTCCGGCCCTTAGATGCGAACCCCCTTTTTTCCCCGTGAGCCCGTTTTGTCCTCCCCGTTCCCAAGCCGACACCCAGCTCTGCCGATACCATCCTTGCCCCTCCCCGTACAATAGAAAGCTTCCCCCATCAAAGAATCCCCGGGTTGATCAAAGCCCCCCCACCCCATGAGATCCGATCAGACTCCCCACATTCCGTGAATCGGCGGATTATCCAGCTGCGCGATGCTCATCACCTGTTGTGACTAGGGTGGGGACTTTAACTGTAAATGTGTGTGGGAACGGGCCCAAAGGGGAGTTCCGAGAATGTCTTTTCCGCACATCAAAGCTTTAAACATGTATGTGTAATCTGCAATAAAGTCATAAATGTGGATATAAGAGGCCAGGCCTCAGAAATACAGTTAGAGCACCTCAGAACGATACCTTCTGTCCGTTTCGTTGTGTTCTCCTCCGGAGAGAATAAAAAAACCTTGTTTCCTGCTTTCCAGTCTCCAGCGCCTGCCTCTTCATTGATTTAAATAACTAGAGGGTCACAGAGGCAATACCGCCGGGCAAATATCGATTGTCCCCGACCCGAATGAACTTTTTACAGAGGGGGAATGATTCAAGCATGTGAATCTTTGAAAGATACTCTAATACTGTATAAGTGGGCATGGACTGGTCAATCATCTACAAAAAAATATATCTTGTCAAGCCAATGTATCTGAATTTAATTAGAATGTAAAAGCATAGAGACAGCAAAGAAAAAAACATCATCAAATCACCTATTCAAATTCCAAAAGGGTGCCGGATGCTACAACATTACATATAGCCAAAAGTCACAGCTCAATAAGACGATCACTTAGGGGGTAAATACAAGGGTAAATATCAATATTTATATTTGCATAGAAAATTAGGAACAAGAAATATGTACAGTATGTATATTATACATGTTTATATTATGAAGCAATTTGCATTTGGATTTCATGTAATTACACATTTCAATATGGATGCCATGTTTGCATGTGGCTTACAGCCTTCTGATGTCCGCCTTTTATTTTGAAGGTTCTGTATGTATTCTGTGATGTAACTCGCATCCAGCATGTGAGCAAGACAGTCGAAACGCGTTACTGGATATCAATACAACTACCCTTGGATTTACCCCCTGAGTGATGGTCTTATTGAACTGTTATGTTTAGATTTCAAGGTCCGGCGTGCTCCGCTGGCGCGAGCGATCCTCTTCCGAAGGGCGTGGAGAGCGGAAGGAGCAATACTTGGTTTTAACATTACATATATGTGTAACTTAGTAAAGTCTACAATCTTGATTTATTTGAGCAGCATCAAGGTCTAATTGTTGATTCTTTGACAAAAATGTATATAGATTAAAGATGTATTTTGTTAAATAAGCGATACTGTTATGGTCATACGTTTCAAAAGTATAATTTTCCTTTCTGTATGTTGCCATGTGTGATGATACATCAGGCAAAAGCTAATCCAAAAGGCAACTGCAATAACCACTGAATGATGTCCTAGCCCCGGCCCGATGAGGGATAAGTACATAGAGAGCACCGGACGGGATGTCAAATACGCTTGGCCACATTCTATTCACACAGAAACCGGACAAAACAATTGTGCCCCAGCATGTGTGTCCTTCTGCAAATGTGCCTATATTTACTGTTCAGCAAGCAATGAAAATAAACTAATTTTGTTTGTACCCTATCCTGAGATCCTAGCTCGGTCTGCACCTTCGCTGCTTATCAGATGGAGCTGCCTGGAATGACTGGGGTTTCTCATGCAGGGAATGCTTTGAGATCTGAATCCTGTATATGGTATTTACTTGTTACCTTTGGTGATGGTTGTGCATTCCTGGGTGCAGTCTGGGGTGCAGCACTTTTGTGCCCCTGGGCAGTCGCTGTCTTGCTTGCACTTTGGAGGTGGTGGAGGAGATGGACATTTTGAAGACGAAACTGGACACTGGCCAGGTTTATCTGTAAGACAGTAAGCCACAGTTAACAAACCTAGACAAAGCCATCTTCTGCTTTCTCCAGTTTTAATTTATATGTTACTATAAAAAATAGCTACTGGTATAAAGAATGAGAAATGGCTCATAATCCAGCGAAAGGTCAATAACTGACAATAAAATACAATTATGACATTTGAATTATCTAAGGTTCAAAACTAGAATAAAACATACAGGAGTGAAGGAAATGATGTAAGTCCCAAGCAGACAGATGATGGGTTCTAGACAAGCCAGTAAAAAGAGCATGGATGAACATGAACATGAACATTTTACATTGTTTGATGCCATTGAGGGGGACACATTTTTAATAAGATTCAGTGAAAGTATGTTAGAAAGCATCATCCCATTTGCAGAAAAGAACAAGTTACTTACCTTCGTTAACGATATATCTGTAAGAAACATTAGTTAGTGATAGATTCCTTACCTTAGAATTACCCACAGGCGTCAGACTGGATCCAGAAAGTTTTCGTCAGCAGTACCCCTGCGCGTCGATAGGCGTCGTTGTGCGGCTCCGCATACGTCGTTGACGTTGTAGTCGCCGAGATGAGGTCGCTGGAGCTACTTAGACGCACCCAAGCGCACCAACGTCAGTTCAGTACACGACTTTCAGCGCAAGGAACGCAGAGCTATGCAAGATACTGACCACTGGTGCATTGAAACCAGGGCCCTAAAAGGGATGACCTTAACCCTAGAAATCAGTTTGCTGAACGGGGAGGATGAGTGGGGCGGTAAGGAATCTATCACTAACTAATGTTTCTTACAGATATATTGTTACCAAAGGTAAGTAACTTGTTCATCTGATTCCTTACCTTAGAATAGATACCCCAGCAATACCAACCCCGGTGGTGGGTCTGCGAACAAAGATCACACCGAGAACAGAATGACCAAAGAAGTCACTTGACTGTTAAGGCAATAAAGCTTAGTAAAAGTGTGCAGCGAGGCCCAAGCGGCTGCCTGACAGATATCTTGCAGGGGGACTCCACGTCTTAATGCAATAGTAGCTGCTGTCGCCCTGGTAGAATGGGAGCACAACCCCACCTGAGGTTCCTTTTTAGCCAAAGAATAACAGGCCTTCATACACAAGACGACCAAGCTGGAGATAGTCCTCTTGTGTCAAGTCAATAAACGAAGAGGACAGATGTGAAGCGGCTCAAAAGGAGCACACATCAAATTAGTATGAACCTGATTCAAGTCCCACTGCGGCATCACAAACGGAATAGGAGGGAAAAGGTGAGTAATGCCTTTGAGAAATCTATTTACAACAGGGGACTTGAAAAGAGAGGGCTGATCAGGGAGCCTGAGAAAGGTCCAAATTGCAGAAAGATAACCCTTAATAGTGCCCAGAGCAGAACCCTGCAGGGCCGGAGAAAGAAGGAACAAAAGGACTGCTGAAAGAGGGGCAGAAAGGGGATCCACAGCCTTTGCTGTTCACCATGCCACTTATTTGTTCCACCTGCAGGCGTATATCGATTTAGTGGAGGGACGCCTGGCTGCCTGAATGATATCACAGACTTCAGGAGGCAAGTCAAATTGAATCAACTGTCGCCACTCAATCTCCATGCATGTGGTAGGAGGCTGGACAGGTTCGGGTGGAGGACCATCTCCTGCTGCTGCGACAGAAGATCCTCCCAAAGAGGCAGTCGGATCGGGTGATCCATGATCATACTGAGTAGCTCGGGATACCAAACTCTTCGAGCCCGGTCCGGGGCCACAAGAATGACTTGGGCCCGATCGCGTCTGATCTTCTTCAGCACTCTGGGTAGAAGTGGTATAGGTGGAAAGCCATACAATAGACCGCAGCTCCACTTGTGACGAAAACCGTTGCTGAGCGAGTGCCACCTTGGAAATTCCAACATACAGAAGTGATCACATTGCTCGTTCTCTTTGATAGCAAATAGATCTAACCAAGGCTCTCCCCACTGTTGAAAGAGACTTTACGTCACTGCCGAGTGAAGGTGCCATTTGTGATCAATCATGCACCTGTGGCTGAGTTTGTCCGCCCTGGCTTTCAAATAAACTGCCAAGTGTTTTCCGTCAAGGAAATGCCTTGATGCTCCAGCCATGTCCAGAGACGCAGAGCCTCCTGACATAGGGTCCACGACCCAACCAAGCCTTGCTTGTTGTAATACCACATGGCGGGGGTGTTGTCCGTGAACACCTGCACTACTCTCCATTTGACAGAGGGAAGGAATGCTTTCAGTGCAAGGAGGATTGCCCAGAGCTCCAGAAGGTTGATATGCAGCCTGGACTCCGGCGGAGACCAGAGGCCTCTGATCTCCACCTCTCCCATGTGGTCGTCCCATCCCAGGAGGGATTCATCCGTCTCCGCTGTGTGCTCCGGATGGGGAAGGAAGAGTGATCTGCCACTGACCCAATGCTGATTTTGTGAGCCGCAACTGTTGCGCAGTGCCCTCCGAGATCTGGATGTACTCGGACAGGTCCCCTTGATGCTGCACCCACTGGAACTTCAGGTCCCATTGCAGAGCCTGCATATGCCATCTGGCATGATTGGTCAGCAGGATGCAGGAGGCCTTAAGGCCCACAGCCTCAAGGTCATCCTAATCAAAACCCGGACAAGGGCTGAAATATCGGAGTCATAGCCCAAACGTCCTGGACTCACTGTTCAGGAGGATAAACCCGAAACTGCGCTGTGTCCAGAACTGCTCCGATGAAGAGGAGCTTCTGAGAGGGAATCAGGTGCGGCTTTGGCACGTAGATGGAGAACCCCAGCAAATGCAGGAGGTCGGCCGTAGTCTGGAGGTGGGAGACGACTGCCTGTGGCGAGCCTGCCTTCAACAACCAGTCGTCGAGCTAAGGGAAGACTGAAACCCCTGATCTGCGCAGATGAGCTGCGACCACCGCCATTACTTTTGTGAACACACGAGGGGCGCTCGACCAAAGGGGAGCACGGCGAACTGAAAGTGCTCGTGGCCTACCGTGAACCGTAGGTAATGCCAATGGGCCGGCAGGACGGCGATATGAAAATAAGCGTCCTGCAAGTTCAACGCTACCATCCAGTCTTGCGGGTCTAGGGCAGACAAGACCTGAGCAAGCGTGAGCATCTTGAACTTCTCCTTCTGGAGGAAGCTATTGACATTCCGAAATCTAAGATGGGACGCAGGCCCTTGTCCTTCTTTGGAACCAAGAAGTAATGGGAGTAACAACCACGACCTACTTCTGGCTTCGGAATGCGCTCGATGGCCCCCTTGGCCAAGAAGGCCGTAACTTCCTTGCTGGAGAAGTGCCAAATGAAACCCCGACATGCGGTGGTACTGTGGTGGCATTGCTGGAAGGGTAGTCTCGAAGGGAAGGGAGTAACCCCTTCGGACTATCTTGAAAACCCACCTGTTCGAAGTGATGGTGCACCAGTGGGGGAAATGATGGCGAATCCTGCCACCCACTGGCGCTTTGTGGGCTTGAAACACCGGACTAGGACGGTTTGGAGGCAGTGGCAGCAGGGGAGGTGGTGGACTGACCTGCCCATTGGCCCCGTGACCCACCGCTGCAGGTAAACCTCCTATCTTAAGTGAACAAGACACTTAACCTCCGTGCACTGTTGCTGGTGTGATTCTAGGGCTAGAACACCACTTTCTTTTCTACAAGTTTAAACAATAAATAAACATACTATATCTCATGACATTTTCTCACATATGTATTTTATAACTTCATAAATTTTTCTCACATATGTATTTTATACCTTCATATGAGGTATTACCATTTTCTTCAATTAAAGCATAAACAATAACATACAATTCACAATTCCAAAATCAACATCTTCTTTTTTATACAATCCAATTGATCATATTCATGAATACTTCAAATATGATTCCCCTCAGTGCCCAATGCATTTCGAGCTCTGAGAGCTCTTCTTCAGGGGCCTGTAAACTAAACATGTAAATAGATTTAGTATGAACCTTTGCATTAACATCCAAATAGTGCAAGACGTTCTTTGCTATATACCATCTGTTACTCCTTGTGTTTTAGATTGGGTGTTGTGATGTTTATAGAAGATACCCCACACCTCACCGCTGCTGTGCTTGAAAATAATGAACAAACAAAACTACCATACTCACTCTCTGAGTTTACAATCCTCAACACACCACTTGTTACAACAAAAAACAAAATGAAACCTCAATGAAAACTTACGCTATTTCTGCCATGATGATACTATCACAAGACCCACTGAGCGTTCTTACCCTCTCTTCCCTCGTAAATGACTTGCTATGCCAAACTCCGCTGTCGAAAACTAACAAACTGGTCCTATCACCTGGAAATCAGGAAAATTAAAGTGTTTAACGGGACGCTAGCTCATGAGGAGAGCCTCCAACTCTCCCATTTGGCAGAAAAACCGCCCTTGGCCATACCTGTGTACAAAAGCTTTCAACACTCTCCTCTCCTTGGCGCTTCAAAAACCTCAGTCTATCTCCAAATCTCTCGGTGCCCTCACAAACGAGTACAAACTCCTCCACTTTTTCACGCTCTACTATCAGTGATCTAAACACTAAAAACGGACTCCCCGTTGCCTCAACTCCGGGTGCCATCTTGGAATGTGGCTCCTTCTACTAAAAAGTGGTGATCATCACTAACCTTATGTAATCCAATACTCTCAACTAACACCCCAAAGAATAAAAAGATAAAGAGTGAAACTATTGTGTGTTGCTGAGTAAATGAATCAAGTGCAGAGCAACGCTGGGACAGAATTGCTCACAAAAAATGACAAAAAATGACAATGATGTTTAGTATCACAAAATCTTAAACTTTTAACTTCATGGTGATTTTTTCGCAAAGAAGTTGACTTCCTTCGTGGAATACATTGATGAAATACATTACTGAGATACATGCATCTTTCCTGCAGGTACAGGGTGATAATACAGGACTTCATAAGAAACAAATTATTATTATTATTATTATGCTGTTTTGTTACGCGTTCAATTACTTCCGGAGTATCCTGGCGCGAAATGAGAAAGAAAGAGACAGAAAGAAAGGAGTAACTATAGGAAACAGCTAAAAAGCCAGCCTGAACAAATGGGTTTTCAAAGCTTTTTAAACGGACCAAAGTTCAGGGTAGCTCGCAAAAATAATGGAAGGTCGGGAACGTCGGAAACGTGGGACCTGCAACAGATGTTGAGCGGCAGAACGCAATGGTCTATTGGGGGAGTAACGGCTAAATCGTTTCATCAAATAGGCAGGACCATGACCATTTATAGCTTTATGAGCAAGTGTAAGAATTTTAAAAATGATCCGTTGTGGAACTGGCAACCAGTGTAATCTCTGCAAATGATTCTTTACACTCACACAGCTGGAAATATTACCTAGAAGTCTGGCGGTAGCATTTTGGATAACTTGGAGACGCCTCACCAAATAGGCCGGGGAGCCGCTCAGCAAGGCATTGGCATAGTCAAGGCGCGAGAGAATTAATGCCCTCGCTACTGACTCTCTTGCTGTGGAAGGAAGATAAGGAAAAAACTTCCATAGCGCTTTAAGGGTCCCAAAGCAACCCCCCGTCAGTTTCTTAATGTGCGCCTCGAACCGGAGGTCTTCTCCGAACCAGACCCCCAAATTCTTAGCGGGGACATTAACTGAGCAGGGCATCGGAAAGCCGACCGGCCAAAGTAATTCTCTAAAGCTAGGGGGAAAATGACCATACAGCAAAATTTCCGTCTTGTCCTCATTACATTTCAATTGTGAGGCAGCTAACCAATTAAAAACCGAGGAAAGACAGGACTGAATCAGCACTGTGTCTAGGACATCGCTAGGCCACGTAAATAGCAGCTGCGTGTCATCAGCATAGGCAATAATTTTAGCCCCCAGTTGTTCGGCCATCTTTATCAAGGGGGTCAAATAGACGTTAAGAAGCAAAGGGCTCAATGTGGAGCCCTGAGGGACCCCCGTCGAGAGAGGCTGAGCCGTAGACGAAAAGGGGGGAAGCCAGACCTGCTGGGATCTGGACGAGAGAAAATAACTCAGCCAGTCCAAAGCTAAGCCCGTGACACCAATATCAGCAAGCCGAGCGAGAAGGCACTGATGTGGCACAGTGTCGAACGCGGCAGAGAGGTCTAATAAAATTAGAGCCACCCTGCCGCCACTGTCCAGACACTCCCTAACCGCTTCAGAGATCTCCCCCAATGCAGACTCCGTGCTGTGGTGGAGAGCCCCTGACGATTCAACGAAAACGTTCAGCTGACGGAATGCCAATTTCTCACCAATTTTTGCCATAGCCGGAAGTAATGAGATTGGGCGATAATTGGCGAGCACAGCAGGATCAGCACCCGCCTTTTTGAGCAAAGGCAGCAGTTTAGCCAGTTTCCAGTCAGCGGGCTCAATGGCCGACTTGAATGAAAGGCCAATGATATGTGAAATTTCCTGTACCACCACCTCAGCTATACCGGCGAGCACTCGCGCCGGGCAGGGGTCAGTTGGTGACCCTGATTTCAGGGATTTAATCACGGCCAGAGTGTCGACTGCTGATGGTGGCACAAACTCCGCCATCCTGGGGGAGGATGATCCTAAGGGCGGGGGGAGGTCGGAAATGAAGTCGGAGGTGCTACTAGAGTCAAAACTAGACTGAATAGCAACACTTTTTTGCTCAAAGAACGAGGAAAGACTCTCACACCACGCCACCGAGGCCGGGACCATCCGTTGCTCTGCACAGGGGGAGAGAAAACCTTTGACAATCGCAAAGATCTCACGGCTGCTGTTGTTAGCCTTATCAATCCTGCTTGCAAAGTACTCACCCTTTGCTCTTTTAATACAGGCATAGTAGTTCCTCTGTGCCCCCCGCAGAGCCGCCTTAGCCAGTTCTAGCTTTTTACAGGCCTGCTTATGTGCGCGCAACATGGGGGAAAACTAAGGTTTGGAAGGGGAAGAGCGGGCTCTGCCAGTGTTACCACTTTTGGAAGAAGAAGCCACCCCAACTGCAACCCATTCTTTGAAAGTCAGCACCGCCTTGGCCAGCTCATCGCCCAACACGGGCCGGCTCTCACTCAGGGCGGCAGACAAAGTACGCATATTAATTTTCTTGGCACACACGGTTTTAACCGCTGTAGGGGTAATTTTCTGGGCTGACCACGCAAATCTGATTAGCCGATGATCTGACCACATGAGGGCTTGCGGGGGTTCCACCCGAAGGGGGAAGTTCGAACAGATCACATCAAGCGTGTGACCCCCCGAATGCGTAGGCAGAGAGACCCATTGAGAGAGGTGGGCCAGATTGAAAAAATCCCACAAAGCTTTACATTCAGGGAGCTCCGCCACCTCAGCATGAATATTAAAATCGCCCAACAGCAGAAAACACGGAAACCTCAGGGCCAGAGGCACCATAGTCTCCAGCAATGCTTTAAGAAAAGAACCAGAAGGCCCTGGTGGCCGATAGATTAAGGTGCCACCTAGAGTGAAATGGGGAGAGAGGACCAGAGAAAAATTCAGGACTTCCCCGACTCCTAACTCGTCCGGGGGATCAACATGAAGAACCCAAGATTCTTTCAGAATAATTTCCAGTCCCCCTCCCCTTCCCAGGGCCCGATCTTTCCTGCATATTTTATAGCCTCTAGGAATGGCCAACTCAACATCCGGTGCACTGGCGTTGTTAAGCCAGGTTTCTGTCACAAACAGAATGTCCAAAGACTCCTCCACCAGAAGTTCAAATATATCCGCAGCGTGCCTGCTCAACGATCGAGCATTAACCAAAGCCGCTGAGATAGAATGAGAGACACTCAAAGGAGGAGATTGATCAATCAGTGTGGCAGCACAGCTGAACCCACAGGCAGAGCAGGGGTTGAACAGGTCAAAAATCTCCCCACCCCGTCCTGAGCCCAGACAACCCAAAGGACGCAAAGAGCTCAGCTGCTCACGTGTGTAAGAAATGTCAGCTCTGTCTGGAGCATGCGACAGAAGGTCAGCGAGTCCTGCGCCCGCCACGGCCGAGGCGCGGACGGGCGCAGATGGGCTGACCTTTGGCTTACCTTGGGCGCGCCTTTGGCGTACCCGCCACGCGCGACCGCTGTGCGTCTGAGAGGGCATGTTGATTTTATAGAAGGACCTCCCTCCCCCAGCTAGACAGCTGCCACAGGTTCAGCCAGGGTGCAGGACAACTAGGAAGATCAGAAGCACCCAATCTTGGCTGGCCGATAACCACCTCAAACTCAATGCTATGAAAACTGAGTTCCTCCTGATCTCACCTCCCATGAAAATATCTTTCACACAAACATGGCTTAAGCACCTAACAGCACTCAATGTCCAACCGACCATCGTGGATTCAGCAAAATCTTTGGGCATAACACTTGACACCAACCTCAACATGCAGCAGCATATCAGCAAGGCAACTAAGGGGGCGAACTTCCAAATAAATACCTTGAGGAAACTTAAACCCTTCCTCCCAGCCAAAGACTTCCAAACTGCAGTACAAGCACTAGTCATCCCTCGCATAGACTACGGCAGCGTGGCCCTCTGCGGCCTCCCGCTAACTACAACTGCACCCCTCAGAGCGTCACTAAACGCGGCAGCAAGACTCATCACTAGATCTAAAAAACATTCGCATATATCCCCTGACCTTAAATCCTTGAACTGGCTACCTCTTGAAGCCCGAATACAGCTGAAAATTGCCTGCATGACGCACAAGGCTATACACCTGAAATCACCCAGCTACCTCACTCATAAGTTGACAATTTCCGGCGGGTCCAGAACCACCAGAAGTACAAACAATCTTCTGCTGAAGCCTCGAAGATTCCGGAAGGAAAAAACCTACAAACGCTCCTTCTCAGGAATGGCGCCAAGGATCTGGAACTCACTCCCTCCTGAAACCAGACTCATCTCCTCCACTCTTCTTTTTAAGAAAGAAGTAAAAAATATCCTCATGGCTAAATACACCTGAACAACTACGTTTGATTTACTCTGCGTCGATCAGTATTACCGGTCCGATTCCTATGCACATGTGTTTTTACTTGTATTGGCCTAATTGCTCAGGCTCATGCTCCCTCATATCTGTATTATTTTCTTTATTTGTACTATTTACATTGTTTTGATGACCTACCTTCCAACTATGCCATGCTACCTCATACCTGTACTATATGTAATATTTTTACTATTTACATTAACTTGATGGCCTACCTTCCTACTATGCTCCCTCGTTTCCCTACCCTTCCACTTGCCTTTGTAAAGCGCTCTGTTATCTGCAAAGATCTTGTTCGCGCTATATAAAACTTTCAAAATAAATAAAAATAAATAAATAAGATGGCCACCCGCCCTCCACACAAACGGCACTGCAGCCGCGGTGGAACGGGGCAGGGAAGGTGCACCTCACCCTAGGGAAGTAATCTGGAAGGTCGTAGCACCCCCCAAATAATTAAATCAGGTTTTAAAAAGCCAGCGCCAGAAATTACATGGACTCGAGAGCGCGAGTCTTCAAATGTGCAAAGTAGTGCAAAACAATTCTAAAATGTAACACAGGTCGATATGCAGAATAAAAATTTTAAAATAGCAAGAATATGGCCGCAAAGCAAAGCGGGTCAGCATGGGAGCTGCCACCAACCCACACTCGTAGCAAAGATCTCTGCCCACAGCTGATTTTATAGAAGGACCTCCCTCCCCCACATAGACCGCTGCCAAATCTACTTTTTCATTTAGCCCCCTCGGCTCCTGTGTTTCCAATCTCTTGATCCAATATATCTCTCTTTGAAGAAGGGATCTAGTTAGATCCGCTCCTTCGTGTGCTTTAACTTTTTCCATCATAGTGTAACACGATTTCTTTCCCAGTCCGTGGGTGATGTATGATCCCTCCTATAATTACATTGTGGCAATGCACACAATTTGCACACCTTTTCATTCCTTTATGGGAAACTTCTTGTTCCCTTGTTGGTGTCATCAAAAGTTCTTTCAAATTTTTTGATCTGGTAAAAGCGAAAATTGGTTTTTGGGAAAAAATTCCTTCGAAGTCTGGTTCATTCTGTAGTAATTCCCAATGTCTGTTTACAATGTTCCTGATCTTTTGGGATGATGTGGAAACTGTTGAGACAAAAACATGTCTTTCTACTGTTTTCTTCGGTTTCTGTTTAAGAAGATTTTCTCTATCACAAGTTTGTATCCTCCTTGCTTTCTCTAAAACTTCCACTGGGTACCCCCTCTCCATGTATTTTTGATGTTGCAAATCCAAATGTTTTTCTAGATCCTCCATCTCAGAACAAATTCTCTTATTCCTAATATACTGTGAAACAGGCAAATTGTTTTTTAGATTTTGAGTATGAAAACTTTGGAACAATAGTGAATTATTCACATCCGTCTCTTTTCAAAAGACTTCAGTTTGAATCTTGGACTGCTTCACACTGATAGCTACATCCAAAAATGATACTTCTTTTTCACTGATGATATGAGTGAATTTGATTTGTTCCACACACTCGTTGAGTCTCTCTATTTTCCTTTCCAAGCTTGCTCTGCTTCCAGACCATAACACAAAAATGTCATCAATAAACCTACGATATATGATTGCTTGGTCTTGCCAGTCTCTGTCACTGTAGATAAAATCAGCCTCGAACTTTAGCATAAAGGTATTTGCGTAGGCAGGCGCCCCAGCAAATCCCATGGATGTTCCATTCTGTTGAAGAAAAAACTTAGCACTCCACTGGAAATAACTGTGATGTAAACAAAAATGAAGAAGTTCCAAAAGAAACACCTTGTCAGCTTTGACGGAAGGTTGTTGCAACAAAGCCCATTCTATGACTTCCAGACCGGATTTGTGGGGGATCGATGTGTACAAAGACTTGACATCTATTGTACACAATAGCATGTTGTTTGTAGACATGGTTTCCTTGAGTTTCAATATGAAATCATTAGTATATTTAATGTAGGATGGCCATTGTTGTACGAAAGGTAGAAGAAATTTGTCAATATACTGACCAAGTGGCCCAAAAATGGTGCCACATCCGGTCACAATGGGTCTCATTGGTGGATCCTGTAGGTTCTTATGAACCTTGGGGAGCATGTAGAGGCGTGGTCTCCTGGGATATTGGACTGATAAAAATTGTTTTGTTGCTGATGAAATATGACCTAAGTCATAAGCTTGTTCTAGGATGATTTGAAGAGTAGTTTTCAATTCTTCCGTTGGGTCTCTATCCAATTCAAAATAAGTTAACTTATCTGCCACGTGTTCATTCACTTTTTGAAGGTACATATCTTTATCCATAACAATGATGGCTCCCCCTTTGTCTGCTTTTTGGATTACCACTTTTCCATTTTCCTGAAGACCTTTAAGGATGTTTCTGTCCTGAACGGAAAGATTCTTCTTGTGGGATTTCCGCATGTTTGATCGGTCAATGTCGTTCCTCACTGATTTCTCGAAAGGATCCAGAATTTTATGTGAAACTGGCGCTTGAAATTTTGATTTAGGTTCAAATTCCAAAAATTCAGTTTTTTCTTTCTCTGGTTGTTTAGGTACAACATTGGTGAAAAAGTGTCTCAATTTTAACACTCTCATAAATTTGAATAATGCAATTTCGATTTCCAAACTGTTGGTATCATAGGTGGGAACAAACCCCAAACCTTTGTTTAAGACTCTTATTTCATCCCAAGTCAATTCAGTTTTGGAAATGTTTATCACTAAGTTTGTCTGTGACTCCTTGTTCGTGCTCCTTCCACTGCCTCTCCGGGTTTTCCTGTTGATTTTGGTTTCCCTGGGGGTTGACTTGAATCCCCTACCTGGGACAAAAAATGCTGGCTGGCTCCTGTTACTTTTATTGCTCCTCTCTCCACTGGCTCTGCAGATGCTTGTTCTCCTGTAATTTGTGTCTGTGCTGGTGGTCTGTTGGTGTTTAAGTCACTATCAGAAACTAAACTCTCTTCAGATGTTGTCGGTGCTTTCTTCTTAGGGTAAACTCTTCTTTTGGCGTAGACCTCCACCCAAGTATACACCTCATTTAGCTTATAATCCAGCGTATCTCGTTTAAACTTCCTCAGTTTCCCTTCCTGAAATTCTTTGGAATATTTGTCCTCCGTAGCACGCTTATGAATTTAAATCAGAGTAAAAACAGGAGGGCTTCGCCAACCCTCAAATAAATTCCACCTCTGCAGGTCCCACGTCCTTGGCTGCTCTGAGACTGTTTCAGCGCAACAAAAATGTTTGGGCACCTCTTCCTTGGCCATGAAAGGAGCGAAAAGCAGAAGGGGAAGGAGTGCGCATGGCCGAAAGGTCTAAGGACTTGGCAGTAGCCCAGTCCTTGAAATGCTCCAACGCACTGTCTGCCGTGTCACATTGAAGGCGAGTGGCATCAAAGGGCATGTCCATCAGAGTGTTCTGGACATCCCCGGAAAAGCCAGTGGTCCTCAGCCAGGCATGACGGCGTCGCGCCACTGTCGTGGAAATCGCCCTGCCCAGCGAGTCGGTGGTGTCAAGGCCAAAATTAATTGTGAGCTTGGCTGCATCTCTCCCCTCAGCAATAGCCTGGGAGAGCACTTTCTGGGCCTCCTCCGGACACTGAGGCAGAACCTGCGCAACCGTATCCCACACAGAGTGGGAATAACGGCCCAAGAGGCATGCGGTGTACACAGACCGCAGCCCTGAACTGCCAGAAGTGAAATATTTCTTTCAAACTGCTCCAGTTTCATGGATTCCCTGTCTGGCGGTGCGGAAGACAATGCGCTTGGGGGCGCAGATGCTTGGACAAACAAGCTCTCAGGGGTAGGGAGTTGGGAGAGGTAAATGGGAGATCGCCCGGGGCTGGGCAATGGCGTCGGGCCATGATCTTATCCACAGGAGCCTCTGTGTTGGGCCTGGACCAGGTTCCCCTTAGAACGTCCAAAAGTGCGTCATTAAAAGACAGCAGTGACTCTGTAGAGGAAAATGCTGGCCAAAGCACTTCAGTCAGGAGGTTAGTCCTAACGGATATTGTAGGGAGCTCGATGTGAAGTGCCTCTGCTGCCCTACACAACACCACAGAATATATACCAACCTCCTCCGTAGTCATGGTAGAAGGAGACAGTGCGCCAGGTTCTAGAGTAAAATCCAGCTCACCTGCATCCTCCAAATCCTCTAACTCGCATTGGGCTGCGAGAGGGTCTTCAAACCCCTCCCAGTCCTCCCCGTCCTCCACAACCTGCTGGGCAGGTGGAAAAGAAGGAGGCGGATGGAGAAAGGGATAGAAATTACCCATCGGCGTCGGAATCAGCGTCAATCGACACCGGTCCAGCGCCGTCTCCACGTCGGGGTGGAAGTCGGGGACGGCATTGGCCAAGGAGTGACAAGGCCACCCGACATCGGCTGGGATCCATGCATGGATCCATGGGGGTCTCGCGGCATAGAGAGCGTAGTTGTTGACTACGTTGGGGCCGTAGCCGGCGACGAAGAAGAGCGAGGCCCCCAAGTTGGACCCGCGGAGCCCGAAGGTGTCACAGCAGGGCCCGATGGGCCAAAGAAGCAGGTCATGGTTGACAGAAATTCCTGCAGCTGGGCCGGAGTCGCCAATGGACCCTGGAACAGGGGGTAGGCCGTCAGGAACTGCGCAGGCTCCGCCGGAGCTGCGGGGTTGGAACCACCCAAACCCTCAGCCTCGTCGCACAACAGGCTAGGGGAAGGCGAAGACCTAACTCCGAGTACGAAGACTTTGTCGAATGAAGGTGGTGGTGGCTCCGCAACCGGTCCTTCTTCCTCCCATGGGACTGGGACCTTGAATGGCACGGAGCTGACTCCGGGGCCTCTAGCAACTTTCGGGGACCGCTCCTGCAAAGTTTTTGGAGCCATGGCCCAGCACTCGGGGCACGACGCGGAGTCGTGGTCGCGGTCGCGCCCCAGGCAGTAGAGACACTCACGGTGTGGGTCCATCACTGACATTAAAACCGGGCATCCCTATACACCAGGAGCCAAAGACTCAAAGAACAGAGATAAAAGTCCTACAAAAACTAAGTCAAAAATTGACTGGGGGTACCGCTCTCTCCGGATCTGCGCTTGCTGGCGCGCAAAAAGAAAGAACTGATATCAGCGTGCATGGGTGCGTCTAAGTAGCTCCAGCTACGTCATCTTGGCATCTATGATGCCAATGACGTATGCGAAGCCACACGACGACGCCTACCGACGCGCAGGGGTAATTCTAAAGTAAGGAATCTATCACAAAATTATGGAGTCTATTCATAAGCTGCATTTTATATCATGATAAGTAGTTTTGAAGTAGTACTGCTCGTATACTACAAAATTCTCCACACAAGTGCATGGGTGGAGACCTCAGTCTTTGCCTCTTCTATCTTACCTGTGCAGACATCTCCATCAATGTAGGTGTACATTTCAGCAGATAGTGTGGGGAGACACTGGAGAAGTGGCAGGAACATTAAGCCTATCTACAACTTCATAAAAGGGAATTAAGGACATTTAAGGAAGTGACGAGGTTTGCTAATGAAAATACACACCCACAAAAGAGTAAGACAATTACTTTGGATAAACTACATTTATAAGGGAGTAGCCAGAAAATTAAAATACCCCCACTTTGAACCAAACCACTAAGTGATGGGAAGCAAGTGAGCCCAGCCCTTTTTTAAATAGTTGTCATCGGATCACTGACAGAATATCGACAACACTAATATTGTCCTACAGAAATATCGGGACATAAATATCGTTGTCAAAAACATCGACCTCCTATTTTCATAATGGTAAGTACAAAAATATCAAAAAAATATATAGTTGTTAAAAATATCGAAGTACAAAATATAGTTTTTTATATGTATTATAAATAATGTAAAATAAATTAAATAATACATTTAACTTAAAAAAAATTAGATTAATTTGTAAATGTTAACAATTATGGTGTAATAAATGTCATTTAAAAATAAATTAAACATACATATATAAAATGTAATATATATATATATTTACTTAAAAATAATAATTTTAATTAATTATAAAGTGTTAGAAATATATTAAAAAACAAAGATAAATATATATATATATATATATATATATATATATATATATATATATATATAATACACCTGTAACATAAAAATAAAAAATAAAAAATAAAAAATTATAATATAAATCAAAATGTTAAAATATGTAATTTTACACTACATTTAGTGGAACAGTAGGGAAAGTGTTGAATAATTTACAATTCCCATGCCAGCAATTGCAACAGTAGGGAAAAGTGTTGGATAGTGGAGGGGAATAACTTGCTATTCCCACTCCAATGAGTGCAACAGTAGACAAAGTGTTGGATAGCGGACGGTATAACATTACTATTCCCACTCCAGTGAGTGCAACAGTAGGGAAAGTGTTGGATAGCGGAGGGGAATAATTTACTATTATATATCATCAAGAGGAACTAGTCATCAACGGAGATCCTAGGCCGCCAACTAGGTCTTCAAGCGGGTCCAGGAGCCTTAATATTTGCACTCAGTACCTTGGCAACTAAATTGGAAGGTCTATCGTTAAAAACATTACTAACTGTGATTGCTAACAAAGCCTTGCCCACCTTAGCTTATGCCAGCGTCGCTATGCATGGCAGGGATTCTGTTCTTTTAAACAATTTAATCACTAAAATCTACAAAAAGGTCCTACGTCTCCCCAACTCTGCTTCACCTGCGCAAATGTGCCTTGAATTCGGTTTAAAAAACGAGTCATGGGGTCAACTTTACTCATGTATCAAGGTGTGGTATCAGATCAAGAAGAAAGCCATCGATAATAATCTGAACACATTTTTTTGGCAGGAACTAGAAACGCAAAAAAAATCAGAGGCAAACAAATTCATTTCTAGTGCTTTGGAGTTAACATGCACTGCCAAGCTTTGGGATAAAAACTTGCCATTTACGTCATTCAAAGAGGCATTAAATAAAGCTGCGAAATTTCATTCACTGATCACGGACAAAGAAATCTTCTCTCATCGTTCTCATTCTTGGGCTGTGATCAATAGTTATAAATCACTCACACCAGCGGCTTACTTGGATACAACCTACTCCGTTATTATCAAAAAAAGGTTGATGGCCGTGAGATTCGGCAAATTTCAACTTTGGCCGATGAGCCTGTCTGGAAGCATACTAATTCTGTTATTTGTCGCCTTTGTGGAAACACAAAAGAAGACTTAATTCACATCATATGTCACTGTAAGATGTTGAAAACGGAACAAAGACTCTTTTTAAAGAACATCTTTTTGGCTAAGAGACTACGCACTTGCAGGACTGCAGTAATCGGTGGCTTGGACTCATCGTCCCCTCAAATAAACTGCAAGATGGTAAAGTTCTTGCTGACCTTTGAGAAACGCCTGAAAGCAATCTAATATTTTTAAGACTTATCAGGTCTATGGTTAAAACATTTTGCTTCTTTGACATTTTATATCGATTTTAGTTCACTTTCCGGAGATGTATGATTTGGATCTTATCATGTTGCTATTTATCTTTTAATTGAATATAATCAATGTGATTTTACTTTTAAGCTTTGGATGAGTATTGTAAAGGAAATTTGTTATGGTTTTAATTAACTAAACAATAAAGATTAAATTCAAAAACAAATTCCCTAGGGAAAGTGTTGGATAGCAGAGGGTATTCATTTACTATTCCCACTCCAATGAGTGTAACAGTAGGGAAAGTGTTGGATAGCAGAGGGGAGAAAATTACTATTCCCACTCCTGCAAGTGCAACAGGAGGGAAAGTGTTGTATAGCGGATGGGTAAAATGTACTATTCCCACTCCAGCAAGTGCAACAGTACGGAAAGTGGTGGATAGGGGAGGGGTAAAAATTACTGTTCCCACAGAACAAAAATCAAATTTAAAAACAAACAATATATCAACTACAATATAAAATATAATTTTAAAAAACAAAAACAAAACATATATAAAAATATAAAAATTAACAAAACATATACAAATATTTTAATGTAGCAAAAATCTAAAATTGACATACAAATATTGATTTTTGAAATGTAAAAAATTACAAACAAATATTTTGTAATAGAAATTCATCTTAATCAAAAAATTAAAAATCACATACATGTCATATTTATTTTCCTACCCAATAACACCACACAATTTACAACACACATCTAAATTAAACTAAAAAGTGTACCTCCATAATTAACACAATTAATTATAAATTAAACAAATATTAATAATCATAAAACACATAAAAAATGTATTTACAAATCAAACATTACAGCTATTGAACCTAAAGAACAAGTTACCTAACTTTGGTAATGCTTTTTCTGGTGGATATAGTATATGCCTGTGAATTTCACCCCATTTGAATTCTTCCCTGCGCGAGGATTCTGCGCAATTTTTTTTCCTAGATCTCCCACATCGAAGAGAAAGTCACAATGGCTTGGCTCCGCTCGCCACTCCGTCGGGCGTCATCGGAGCCACAAATAGACCTCCTCGGCGTCCTGACGTCAGTTCCACCCATTTTTTCTGTGCCTCCGAGGTGAACGGGTGGACCGACAACATAATTGAAGTATACACAGTATACAATATAAGCACAAATACACATAGTATAATAAAAATTAGGAGAAGCTACAGAAACAAACCATTTACTATAAACCAATAGCAAGGCAATCAACAGACACAGGAAAACAACCATGCCAAATAATCAATAATAGCTTTCGCATATGAAGGTGGACAACGGGGAGGAGGGTGGGACCATGAGGAATCCACAGGCAGATACTGTATCCATCAGAAAAAACGTTACCAAAGGTAAGTAACTTGTTCTTCTGATGGATACATCTACCTGTGGATTCCTCACCTTTTGAATTGAATCCCACAGCAGTTCCGCTCCCGGAGGAGGGTATCCACCAACCTATACCAAAAAATCCTGAAGCACAGAGCGTGCAAAATGGTTGTCCTTCCTAACCACCAAATCCAAGCAGTAATGCATCACAAAGGTGTGGAGGCAGGCCCAAGATGCTGCCTTATAAATGTCGACAACAGGAGCATCTGTAGCCAAAGCATTAGAAAAAGAAGACTTAGCTCTAATGGAATGAGCTCTAATACCTTCTGGTGGTTCCTTCTTGGCCAAGGCGTAGCAGATTTTGATGCACAAGATGATCCACCTGGAGAGAGTCTGCTTGTGCACAGCCTTGCCCTTCATTCGACCAACATAGGCCACGAAGAGCTGATCGTTCAGTATCAGATCTTTAGTTCGGTCCAGACAGAAACTGACAGCTTTCTTAGGATCCAGGTGATGAAGTCTCTCCTCCTTCATGTAAGGGGGGGAGGATGGAAGGTAGGTAAAGTAATGGATTGCACAAGATGGAAAGGAGTAACCACCTTATGCAGGAAAGCAACCCTGATCCTGAGAACCAACTTTTCTGCATGAATGGTTAAAAACTGAGGTTTGGAAGTAAGAGCCAGAAGCTCACTTAATCTCCTGGCCGAGGTAATAGCGATCATAAAGACCTTCTTAAAAGAAAGAAGAGTCAGCTGGAAACTATGAAGAGGCTCAAAAGGAGAAACCATTAGGAATGTAAGAACAAGATTTAAATCTCACTTAGGCATAATGAAAGGAGTGGGAGGAAACCTATTGGTAAGGCCTTTAATGAACCTCATAACAATGGGGGACTTAAATAAAGATGGCTGGTCCGGCAAACATAGAAAACCCAACAAGGCTGACAAATATCCCTTTACTGTAGCCACAGCACAACCCTGCTGGGCCAAATATAGAGAAAACTCTAGAATGCTATACAAACGGGCTTTCAATGGACCTCTCTCCACACTATTTAACACATTTGGACCACCTAGAGGAATAAATAGATTTGGTAGAGCGTCTCCTTGATGATAAAATAACATCCACCACATCCGGTGGGAGAGAGAAAGAACTCAGATTGCCCCGTTCAATCTCCAGACATGAAGGTGCAAGCTCTGGAGGTGGGGTGTAGAACTTGCCCCTGCGACTGCGAGAGGAGATCTGTCCTGAGAGGGAAGCGGAGCAGAGGGTGCGATGAGAGGTGTAGTAGCGCTGTGTACCACACCCTTTGTGGCCAATCCGGGGCGATCAATATAACTTGGGCCTGGTCTTGGCGAAATTTCCTCAGAACTGGAGGAATCAAGGGCATGGGGGAAACGGCTAAAGGAGCTGCGATCTCCAATCCATTGAAACGCATCCCCCAATGCTCCCTGCATTGGAAACTAGAGACTGCAGAACGACGGACAGTGCGCGTTCTCATGAGTGGCAAAGAGGTCCAACCAAGGAAACCCCCACATCTTGAAGACAAAATGGACCACCTCTGGATGAAGCCGCTACTCGTGATCGGCCGAGTAATGCCAACTGAGACCTCTCCGCACGTTCATTCAGCACACCGGTCAGATGATTCGCCATCTCACAAAGCTGATGGCCCTGAAACCAGGACCAGAGTCGCAGAGCCTCTCTGCAAAGGAATTACGACCCTACACCTTCCTGTTTGTTGATGTTCCCCATCACAGTAGTGTTGTCCGCTAGGACCTGAACTGACTGACCGCGAAGGGATGGAAGGAAGGCCTGTAGTGCCAAAGTTATCGCCCGCAACTCCACAAGGTTGATGTGAAGCAACCTTTCCTCTGGAGACCAAAGACCTTTGACCTCCAGATCCCCCAGAAGAGCACCCCACCCTAGAGTGGAGGCATACATGATCGCTGTGGCAACCGGTGAAAGGGCTGTCCTTGAAACAAGTTGCCCTGTACACTCTACCAAGACAGATCCACTGCAGTATCTCTGGAGATCCTGACTGACTCCCTGAGATCTCCGTTGTGCTGATACCACAGCCTGCGGAAACACCTCTGGAGCGCCCTCATGTGTCAGCGTGCATGGTTGACCAACAAAATGCAAGAAGCGAACAAACCAAGCTGGAGTAGGACCTTCAGGACTGGAACAACCCCTCCATCTGGAAACAAGGGAATCATTTCCTGAATGTCGAGAATCCTCTGCGGAGGTGGAAAGGCTTGACACACCGTAGTATCCAGTACTGTCCATATGAACAGTTTGCGCTGTGAGGGCACCAGGTGAGACTTGGGTACATTTATCGAGAAACCCAAAACGTACAACAACCGAGCTGTTACTTGCAGATGATGAAGCACCATCTTTGGCGACTTTGCTATGAGCAGCGAGTCGTCCAGGTAAGGGAAGACAGGAACTCCCGACTTTTTGAGATGTGCGGCTACCACCGCCATCACCTTTGTGAAGACTCGAGGCGCGGAAGTAAAACCAAACGGGAGGACCGCAAACTGGTAATGTTAGGACCCTACCTTGAAACGAAGATAGTTCTGATGCGACTTCAGGATGGGAATGTGAAAATATGCATCAAGCAAATCGATTGACATCATCCAGTCTTCTTGCTGCAGCACCAGAAGAACCTGAGCTAGGGTCAACATCTTGAATTTATCCTGCCTAAGGTAAAAATTCAAGACCCTGAGGTACGGAATAGGCCTTAACCTGCCATCCTTCATGGGGATCAGGAAATACCAGGAGTAGCATTACCAACCCCTTTCCTGCTCCGGGACCACCTCTATGATACCTTTCTACAATAATACAAGAACCTCCTGCTGCAGAAGCAGCAAATGGTCCTCTGAGCACCAGCCCTCGCTAGGAGGGTAAGGAGGAGGAAACTCCCGGAAGGGAAGGGCGTATCCATTTTCCACAAGATGCAAAACCCAAAGGTCTGATCTGATGGATGTACAATCTTGTAGAAAATGGGACACCCAACACCCTACAGGACCAGCATGCTCCAAGATGGAGGATCTAGAGATGCCTTCCAGTTACATCAGTGGTAGGGGCAGAAGAGGAGGAGGAGGAGGAGAGTTGACGGGCTGCACCCCGCAGATGACCTCTGTGCTTTCCTCTGTAAGATTTGTACTGGAGGTTCTGCTGCTGCTGTTGCTGAAGTTGTTGACAGCCTCGAAAGGAAGACATCCTGCCAAAGCCACAATACCTCTCAAAACCAAACCCTCTAGGACTGGAGACCCAAAGATTTAGCTGTGGCTCTACTATCCTTAAACCTCTGCAGCGCAGAATCAGCCTTTTCCCCAAAAAGCTTGGATCCATCAAATGGAAGACTGAGAAGAGAATTCTGTACATCAGGAGAGAACCCTGAAGACCTAAGCCAGGCATGCCTCCTTGTAGCAATAGAAGAGCCCATCACTCTTGCCACTGAATTCATAGTGTCCAAACCAGACTGGATAACCAGGCGAGCAGCCGCCTACGTATCCGCCATGATCCCTAAAAAGGAATTTCGAACCTTCTCCGGCAACTTTAGAACCAACTGTTTTGCTGAGTCCATCAAGGCATGAATATACCTCCCCAACAAGCACGTTACATTGGTGGATTTCAAAGCCATACTTGAAGAGGAGCAAACCTTTGTATCGGATTATTCCAGTTTTTTCAACTCTCTGTTTTCAGGAGTCTGAGGGAAAGACCCTGACGATTGTTTTGAACAAGAAGCCTGCCCCACTAAACCTTCAGGAGAAGGATGAGCCAAAAAGTAGGATAATTTGGAGCAGGCCTGTACCTTCTTGCAATAGTCCTTGAACTGCAGGTGCAGAAAGGGGCTTCAGCCACACCTCTAAAATAGGCTCAGCCAAAGCCTCATTAAACGGCAAAAGAGGCTCAATCACAATGGAAGGAGAGTGTAAAACCTCTGTCAGAATATTTGGTCCGAAATTAGCAGTGGGTAGCTGAAGATCTAAAAGTTCAGTAGCCTATCTAATAACTGCATGATATGGTGCAACATCTTGCGAGGGTAAAGCCTTTGGTGATGAAAGTTCCCCTTCTAGGGAAGTATCTAAACTACTCGCCTCCTTAAGGCCCTCAAACCCATCCTCTTCAATCTCACATTCTTCAGCCTCATCCTGAATCTGCGTCAATGGAGCCACGCGCGGCGCCGATGAAACTGGTGCCGGCGTAGAAGGCAAAGCTTCCATCGTGGGCAATGCCGCTTGAAGTCAAGAAGAAGAATGACCACCAGATGGAGCCAGAGACTGAGAGAACGGCGTCAAGAACCTCGGAGCCGGAAACTGCCAGGATGGCGCCGTTGGCATAAATGGAATGAAAGGTGCCTGGCATATTGCTCAGAAACGCCCAAATTAAAAGCAAGGGGACTCTCGGGGCCCTACGACACACCGGTAGGGTAGGCTGCCCTGGTAAACATGCCCTACATTGCCTTGAAGAAATGCAAATGATCCGACCCAGGCCCAGGAAAGGGTGGATAAGGAGGCGCATCTGGATCCACACAAGGCCGAGAAGGCGCTGGTGACGTTGGACCCAAGACAGGAGAGGTCGCAGGCACAGGACAGGGCATCCTAGGTTCATGAGAATCCCACGGCGCCGGTCAAGAACTCGGCACAGGAGTACCCTTCGGCGTCGGTGAACGTGCCGGAGAACCTCTCGACGTCGGAGAGACAGCCGGAGTCCCTGGAGAAGGAGAAGGCGATGGAGAGATGACATCTCTAGAGCGACGCCTCGGATCTCAATGCCCTACCTTTCGACGAACGACTTCGAGAACCATTCCTTCTCTTTTTCTTGTGCTTTTTCGACTCCAAATCATGCGAAGTTGACGACTTCGACTTTGATCTCTTTTGACCCCTCTTCTCATTTTTTGTCTTCACCAAGAACAGCTTAGCTTCACTTCACGCTCCTTCAAAGCTTTCAGGTTCATCTTCCAACAGCTGGTGCAACCATCGACGTCGTGGTCCGAGGAAATGCACCACAAACAGTCTTCATGGGGGTCCCTGATTGATATATGGCCCCCGCATTCTCTACAAGGTTTAAAACCTGACTTCTTTGATGCCATCGCACTGCCACTCCAAGGGGAATAGCAGAAACAAAGTATATTTAAGAAGTGAAGGGAGTCCCAGAAAACTGTTACGCGTTGTTGGCACGGAAAAATGGGAACTGACATCAGCACGCCGACGAGGTCTATTTGTGGCTCCGATGACATCAGACGGACTCACGAGCAGAACCATGCCATTGTGACGTCTTCGTCGACGAGGGAGAGCTAGAATTTTTTTTTCCGCGGAATGATGGCGCAGGGGAGAATTCAAATGGTGAGGATTCCCCAACAAAATAAAAACTAAACAATTACCAAAAATATTGATCAATTAATAACTTAATAATAATGATCAAGTAATGATTAATTAATTTAACTAATTTTACACTATTAAATTAACATCAATTAACAACAAATCATTAATTAATTTAAAAAAATGACTTCACACCATTTACCACTATAACTCCCACAGCTCATACATCAAAATTATTACGCAATTGACATATTTACATTTTAATTAATTATTTAGCATTAATTAAGAAATAATTATATAATTATAAATAAATTACCTCCCACCATATTGCCCTATAAATGCCACCACCAATTTTGTAAAACATTACACATTTAACATAATTAATTGACAATTATTAATTAACAATTAACAAGCCAAATATAAATTATTATTAATAAAGTAACACAATTAACACTATAACATAACATTTTATAATATATTAAAAAAATGTATAAATGAATTAAAATTAAATTACTTCCCACCCTACTCCCCTATTAACCCACAACCCACTCCTAAACAAATAACACAATTAACATATGTACTAATTAATTAATAATTAACAACCAATTATTAAACAATTAATAATAAATTAATGTCCACAATTATCAATATAAAATATAATTAAATAAATATGAATTAATAAAAAAGATTAATTAAATAATTATAATTAAATTACTTCCCACGCTACACCCCTATCAACCCACATCCTGCTCCTAAAGAAATGACACAATTAACATAATTACTAATTAATTAATAATAATTAACAGCCAATTCATAAATAATTAATAAAATAATTTCCACAATCAACAATATAAACTAAATAAATATGTATTAATAAAAAATATTTATTAATAAAAAATATGAATACATGAATTATAATGAAATTACTTCCCACCCTATTCCCCTATTAACCCACAACCCGCAACGAAAATAAAACGCAAAATCTAATTAAAATAAAATTAATAACTTCTAAAAATTTAACACATATATTAAAAAGCAAATGCAATACTTAGACAACAAAATAGAGCACATACATTTAAAATACTTACTAAAATACATAACACTAACTAAAAAACCAATGTTTTTAACAACTATATTTTTGAAAACGATATTAATAACTTCGATATTTTAGAAAACGATATTTCTTACCTGAAACTCGATATTCTTGAGCACGATATTCTTGCATTAGATATTTATGTATCTCGTATTTTGCACTCGATATTAGTGCAAGTCAACATTTCCTACTCAATGTAAAGGCTCTTTTTGCCTCAGGTGCTACATGACCTGACAATCCCTTTTTAGAATGGTTTGACATGTTCAAAAAGTCCCGTGGGAATATAGAAAGGAATATATATATATATATATATATATATATATATATATATATATATATATATATATGTATATATATCTATACTACTATTATAAAGGAAGAACTTTGAACCTTTGAGGTGGGTAAACTCGGGAACCACAGCGCCAATCCACACACCCGATACATCGTTGTAATTGTCAGGGTGTGCAGATGGACATAGGCTATATAAACGTAATAAATATACGTTATTTAAAAAATTTACCGAAAAAAAGTAGTCCCTTGGAAGAAGTGCCGGCCGCGACGTGCATGCTGACGTGAGGAGCGCGGGGAGGAGCGGCGTCCAGGGGCGCGAGGAGGAGCGGCGGACATGGCGCGGGGAGGAGCGGCGGACAGGCGGTGAGGAGCGGCGGACAGGCGGTGAGGAGCGGCGGACAGGCGGGGAGGAGCGGTGAGCGGCGGATGAGGTAGGTTATTTATTTAGTTAGGAGCGGTGAGCGGCGGAAAAATGAAGCAAAAATGACAATCGTGAGCAAGAGGAAGCAAACGGAGCATTACAAAAGTGAGCCAAAGGGTGCGTTACAGGAGGAAAAAGTTACGTGTGCAGGTTACAAAAGCGTACATCGTGAGCAAGAGGAAGCAAACGGAGCATTACAAAAGTGAGCCAAGCGGTGCATTACAGGAGGAAAAAGTTACGTGTGCAGGTTACAAAAGCATACAAAGTAAACATAGAGGTATAATACTGCATTACAGGCATTACAGGAGGAAAAAGTGACGTGTGCAGGTTAAAAAAGCGTACAAAGTAAACATAGAGGTATAATACTGCAATATATGGAGGAAGGCTCCGGGGGACCCACGGACAACGTTGGGGCGGGCGGGGGCCCTAAAGCCTAATTGCTCCCGGACGTCGGGACGGGCTGCTAGTATATATATAAATAAATATATATATATATATATATATAATTTTTTTAAACTTCGTTTTATTGATTTTAGGTTACTGGTAACTACAACGTCAAATAGACATCTTCTTTACAAACAAATCAGATTCAATATGGCATTTTATACATTTCATATACATATTGTTAAGTAACAGTATCTGTGCAGCAGTATCATAGACATATCAGTTTGGTTAGGGTACACATTTCGTCCTTCTCCACCACTGTAGCCTTCAATGGTATCACTGGCAGGCTCCCTCAGGCACATTTCCACTCCACTGATCTTCCCCGACCCAAGAGACATCTCCTAACTCGGTATGCAAGTAAACAGTTTACCTAAGCATATAACTTAGCATAGACCTCAAACCACAGGTACATTGAAATCCAGATCATTATTACAATAAGTGCTTTTCCCACTAACAGCAATTTCAAGGAGGCTCATTCTCGTCCCTCGGGTGGGCAATCATATAACATGTCAATGGTGCCCATATATCATTAGGTCTGGAGGACACAGGCAGCAGCTCCGCATAAGTAGCTAATTGTTCCTGACACATAATCAAGTCCTGCATCCACGTCTTGAACTTGGGCGCTCGCCCCCTGCCCCACATACATGCCACTCTCCTCTTAGCCAGTAACAGCGCTATAGTAACAAATCTTCGGTGTTCTGCCCGCATGGGTTTGACATACCCTAGCAAAGCCAGCAGGGGAGACGGAGCCAGTGGAGTATCAATCATTAATTGCAATGCGTGAAACACTTGGACCCAATATTCCTGAACCTCAGGGCAGACCCATGCCAGGTGTAGGAAATCTGCCCCCTCAACATGGCATCTATCACATCTATCGTCTGCCCTGAGGTTATACTTATACATCCTGGCCGGAGTGTAATATAACCTGTGCAAGAATTTATAATGTATAATTTGGAGTCTGCTGCTCGCGGAGACGCGCTCAGTCTGCAAACAACATGTCTCCCACTGTTCATCCGTCAGGTCAGTACCCAATTCCTCTCCCCATCGCATACGCGACATCGTAGCCGGTAGCTCTCTCTGTGTATTTATTGTCGTGTATATCTGGGATACCAATCTCCTGGCCATGGGTTTGTGCAAGAAGAGCTCCAGGGGGCCAGCACTGGAGGCTCCTTGGGAAAGTTAGGAGTAAGCAACCGCATCCCCTGTCTTAGCCTTATGTACAAGAAGACGTCAAGAGGTGTCTTCAGTTCTGTTGGAAAAACCTGATCAATAGAACGAAACTTGCCTTCAAAGTACAGATCCCCCCAGTTATTAATGTTGGTCCTTTGTTTAAATTGATGGAACACATTCTCCTGAAGCAGCGGAATGGTTGGGTGATATGCTAATGGCAGTAACGGAGAGTACAACAGGGGCACTTCTAGCATACGTCCAATATGTTGCCACGCCATTATCGTACATGCTAGGGCGTGAGGCTGGCGTTCTCGATCCCCCACAGGAAGGTATAGCGATCCCTCAATAGGTGTAGGGTGTGCCAGCCAGTGCTCCGCCGCCATCTGTGGCATGTATCTTGGCTGCTTTACCCAAAACCACGCGTAATGTGCCTGTGCAGCAATAAAATATAGCTCAAAATTCAGCATTCCAAACCCGCCCTTCGAATACGGTCGAGTCAGTATCTCCCACTGCAGTCTGGGCTGCTTGCCCCCCCATACAAGGCGTATCATCTCTGATCTAAGCCTCTTAAAAAAAAATAGCTCCCGGCCTGAAGGGTATGTTTAAGAACAAATACAACAACTGGGGCAGAATAACCATTTTTATCAATGACGATCACCCAGCCATAGACAAAGGCAAGGCCACCCAGCGTGTGGCTGTCTGCGATTCGAGTGATGGCCGTCCCATAATTCATTCTTATAAGCTCCCCCCTATCTCTGGTGACTCTGATCCCCAAATATTTCAAGTCCACCTCACACCATTCTAACGGGTAGTCCATCTGGAAATGTGCAGTAGCCTCTGTAAGTGGAAAGAAATTAGACTTCCCCCAATTTATCTGAACCCCAGACAGATGACCAAACACTATGAACTCACGCAGTACCGGATTCAAGTTCTGTTGTGGGTCGCGGATATACAAGGTAATGTCGTCAGCATATAGGGATATGAGAATTTGCCTTTGAAAACACCTCAGGGCCTTGTCATTATGTGTTTGCCGTAATTTAGCTGCCAGCGGCTGCACAGCAATGGCAAACAGCAATGCGAGGTGTGCCCATTGATCAGAATCTTTGCTGCTAGCGAGGTGTACAGGAGTCTGATCCATGATAGAAACAATGGTGGGAACCCCATTCGTAGCATCACACCAAAAATGTAATCCCACGCTATATAGTCGAATGCCTTAGTGGAATCCAAGAAAATCGCCGCCATAGGGAAGTTCGGGTCACATTGTTTAGGATCGCAAAGAGCGTCCTCAAATTGTGGAAGGTGGCTCTGGCAGGCACGAAGCCCGATTGATCAGGCAATATTAAAGTCTCCATTAGCAGGCACAGTCTTGTAGCAGTGAGTTTGGCCAAGATCTTGGCATCACAGTTAAGGAGTGAGAGAGGCCTATAAGAATCGCAATGTGCAGGTACCTTTCCCGGTTTCAATAATGACAATATGAGAGCTTCCCTCATCGTGGGGGGTAGATGTCCCACGTCTAGCGCATCCTCATATACTTCCCTAAGGATGGGGGCCATCAGGTCAGTGGAAGTTTTATAGAACTCGGCAGGAATCCCATCCGTGCCCGCTGCCTTGCCAGATTGCAGACTCATTATCGCGTCCCTCACCTCATCCAACTCGAACGGCGCACACAGAAAAGCCCTCTGCCCATCGCTGAGCCATCCCAAGGCCACATCCCCGAGGAAGCCGTCCAGGTCAAGGCTGTTTCGCCATGTCGTAGTATAATGCTGTCTATAATGCCTCAGAAATGTGTTAAGTATTACGGCTGTATCACGGCACACCACTCCCTCCAAAGTTTCTACTCCCGTTATATAAGTAGAGCAGCGAGGTCTACCCACTTTCTGTGCTAGGATCCTGCCAGGCCTATCTCCCTCTCCATAGTTCCTGGCTACCCAATATTTACCCCTGAACCTCACTTCTCTCTGTGCTTCCTCCGTGTACGCCGTAAGTTTGTCCCTAAATGCAGCTTGAGTTGGGCCACTGGGGTTCCAAGCGAGCTCTGTCTCCAGAGTTTTAAGCTCAGACTCCAACTTATGTAACATAGCCTGTATGTCCCTTAGGACTCCCGCCCCCTTCGCTATGCAGTACCCCCGCATCGTTACTTTGAATGCCTCCCACACTGTCTTCACATTATCGACTGAATCTTTATTGTGCTTAAAAAATTCACTGATCTCCTCTCGCAATTCCTCTTGGAAAACAGCATCAAGGAGCATGGGTGCATAGAGTTTCCAAGGGCTGCGCGGCACATTAAAATCGGTAGAGGTGAGCGCCATCAGAACCGGAGCATGATCCGAATAGGTCCTAGCAAGGTGCCTAGTAGTAGCTATCACTGGAGTCAGTCACCTAGTCACCAGAAAGTAATCAAATCTAGCCCAAGACCAAACTTGTGCGGTAAAATGTGTACCCTTCAGTGTCTGTGGGTGTGTATGTCTCCACGCGTCAGTCAGCTGGTAGGCTACTATTATCACTTTTACTACTGCCTGTGTTTTTGTGTAATGGTGTGGTGCTGATTGGGACCTGTCCACAGTGGGACTGTAGGTAACATTAAAATCTCCCCTCCAGATTATGTGCGCGGAGTCCGTCTCAAATATCTTAGCCCAAAGCCTCTCAAAGAAATCAGGATCATCTGTGTTGGGTCCATAGCAGCAGGCCAGTGTCACTGACTGGGATCCTATCCGTCCCCATGCAATACAATATCTCCCCTCCGAATCACAATAGGCGCCCGACAGCTGAAACAGTGTCTGCTTCTTAATCAGTATCGCAGTACCCCTTGCATATGTGGAATAGGAAGATAAAAATCTATGTCCCGCCCATTTGTTAGCGAAAGTGTTTGATGTGTGCCGTGGAAAATGAATTTCTTGCAACATCACTATGTGCACATTGTGCCTATCAAGATACAATAGGATTTGCCTCTTCTTTCTGGGATCCCGCAGTCCTCTCACATTCCATGTGATGATGTTGATCGTGCCTTCAGTCGCCTCAGCCATGGCCGTTTAATACTGGTCGTACAACAAGTGGTACCCTATCAGCGTGCCCATTCTCCAGTACCCCTCCCGCATCTTTGGCATAGCGCATTGGTGTAGATGCACTGAATAACGCAACAGAACCACTTGTACCTCAAATTGTCTAATGCTAATACATACATTCTCGAATAACAAACTACCCCACTCCCACCCTCCCCCTCCTCCTCCCACTGAAGCAACCCAAACTTGCCAGCATCTGTTTCCCTCCCCCATCCCGCCCTCCCAACGAAGCTAAAACCACCTTTAAGGTCCCCGCACATCTTGTGCAGTGTTCAGTTATTGGGTTATTCCCTTTGGGGGTAATTTCCAGATGACAACACAGTCACACCTCCCTCCGAAAGGCCACCTTTTGGTGTTCCGCCCAGGCCCCATTTTGGAGGGAGGGGAGCCTGGATCAAAGTACTTACGAACAACTGCTTCATCTCTTCGACCCTCACTTACGTCAACCGTCCTCCTTCATACTCACTCGTTCCGTTGTCCCTCCGACATTCCCAAAGTCACTGTGAGTCCTCCTCTGCACCTGTGGATGAAGATTGCTGTGAAGAACCAGGGCCCTCTCCGCCCCGATGTACGGAGGGAATTTTCAACTTGTTGGGGGTTGGTGAAGAGTTGCTGTTTTCCCTGGTGCGTGACTCGCAACCTCGCCGGGTAGAGCAATGCGTAATCGATTTGTGCCGTCCGAAGTTTTTTCTTCACATCGGTGAACTTACGTCTCTCCTCCTGCACTATGGGCGTAAAATCCGGATATATCGAGAACGTGTTTCCATCGTAGCTCAAAGGCTGCTTGGTTCTCGCTGCTCGAAGAGCCACGTCCCGATCTCGATAATTCAGCAGGCGCGCTATGATGGGCCTAGGAGGGTTACCAGGTGTTGGCCGTGGACCTAGGGATCTGTGGGCCCTTTCAACTATGAACTGGGAGGAAAACGCCTCTGACCCAATGGCTGTCAATAACAATTTCTCCACATAGACCTCCATCCTGCCCGTGTTGGTTGACTCTGGAATACCTATAATACGAATGTTATTCCACCTGCTACGCACTTACAAATCCTCGTTTTTGGCCGCTATGACCTTCAGTAGTTTATCCATGCGCGTTATCTGTGCTGTGAGCCCGGCCGCCGCGTCTTCCGTGTCAGATATTCGTCTTTCAATCTCTTAATACGTTCCTCATGCGAGTCCAATTTGTGCGCGATTGCGTTCATTCTAGAGGACATGCGATCCACTTTGTCGACAACTGTTGCAAACCCGTGCCTCATTTCTTGAAGGATGTTTTGCATGTCTGCAGGCTGTTTTGCGGCACCACCGCCGGGCCTCCCTCCGTTGTCATCTTCTTGCGTGGGCCTGGTCGATTTTTTGGCTCCGTCAAAATTAAGTTTGGGCTGCCTGGTATCAGGTTTGCCCGTTCTGCCCCCTGCGCTCCGATTCTGTGAGGTTATGACGTTACTATACGCCACTCTGCCACATCCCTCCGAATGCCAAGCCAGTCCCAAGGATAGTGCTCCTCTCTAGCCCTAGGGACTCCTGACCGGTATCCGGGCGTGAATGCAGCCGCACTCCGTTCAGCTGGGGGCTCTGGGAATTTGCTGGTACACTCCGGCAGTTATCTGGAGATATACGGCATACCCAGCCCACAGCGAGCGTATCCGTTTTTCAGTCTTCTGCAAAGTATTACTGTAATGCCCTACTTTCCTAATCTTCTCGCGGGCCCCCTACATAGGATCACGTTGACATCTCCCTGCACGCTAATTCAGGGGGAGGGGGTGCACCTCTCCACTCTTCCGCCTGCCACAGCTTTAAAGTTCCTCTGCACAAATACAAATAAGTGCCTACTTCCGTCACCTTAGACACTCCATTAGACCTATATGCCTTGTGCAGCTCAATCTTTAATGTGGGCCGCATGCGTCACTGTCCCGTCACTAATTCCAGGCCGCACGCGCTACGTGCAGCGTCCCGCAGCTCTCGGGCAGTCCAGGCACCCACAGTCCCAATTCCTGCCGCTGAGTCTAATTACCGCACTGTCAGCTGCCCGCCGGTATTGCCACGTCTCTGTGCACTCCTGGAGGTTTCCCGGGCAAACGATACCCTCCGGCTTTCCAAAGCTTTGCGCTTCTCTGACGATTCCAGTTCCCCAGCCGCCTTCATTGCTCCGACCTCCACCGTTGGCCACACTTGCGCTCCGGATCTCTTCTCACTTCGGCGGCGCCGCCGTCACTTGCATCTTCCCGCCAGCAGCTCTCAAACGCCTGCAGCACGGCGTGGCCCAGTCGCCGTTATCGGGGCCACGGTCTCGCCCAATATGTCATGTCGCACCTCTCATCCAGCTCTCAGCAGTGCAGCAGTCAGTCAGTTCTCGGACCGAGCAGCGCCAGGGCATACAGCGGCCGATCAAGCCCAAACTCACACCGAGGAAGAGCGTCCCCAGTGCTTTGGTTATGCAAGGTTATAGCCTTGTACCGACCCAGTTGAACAGGATAAATAAAGGATAAATGATCCAGGCAGCAGGAGCCTCATGTAAGTGCGGCCATACTGCGTGTGCGCCCTCAAGCGCCCCAATATAGAAAGGAATATATATCTGACCTGAAGAGAAGATAAGTTTCTTGTAACCAGAAGAAATAACTTAGCAGAGCTCATGGAGACTCCCTCCACACGACGTGCAGTAGAAAATGTGATGGAGCTAGCCTTTGTCGGAAGGTTCTATAGGATGCTCTTGCCTGATTGGTTGGTGACTAAGTTTAGTCCTTTTTAGGTCTCGCTGGAGACCTATTGTGGCTGAGCTGCCTGTGAAGCGACTTAGAGAGGGTCACGAGCGCGACAGAGCGGTGCACGAGCTGCTCCTCGGGGTCTGTGGACGCGCTTACAGCAGGCCGGCCGAAGGCAATCACACTCATGCATACACACAGACAGACGCACACATGCACGCGCAGACACACACTCACACACGCACAGACACACACACACACACACGTGCCAAGCCCCCAAAGCCCCACTTACCGCATCAGCCGCCACTCCTGACTCCTGCTGCCACTGGTCCTCTGGGCCATCCACTCCATGGGCGCAGGCTTCTCGCAAAGACGGAAGTCCCGCCCCACGACAGCCGTGAGCGTGCACATCCCGAAACCGGAAGTGCCGAAACCGGAAGTTCGGGAGTGTGCACGCTCACGGCTTGTTATTATTTCATTCGGATCAGCATCCACTTCTAAACGCGAGAAAGAAAGACCAGCTCAAACACTGTCGGTGTGTGAAGGAGTAAAGAGGGGGCCTCATGCTTGATCAGGGCCTGGAGCAGCTCCTGGAGACGGGCAACTCATACAGGACCCGATCGGCTCAGGCCTGGTAACATCACCCCGACGCAGTTTTATGAACTTCCAAGAGCCTGTAAAGCAGTCATTCCCCCAAGAAGGTCTACTGTTCCCATTAATGGCCCTAATAGGAATCCCATAAAAGCACCCAGCCAGACTGCTGTGATTAGGAGCGCAGAGCACAAGGGCCCGCGTTTCATGTACAATACCGCGACAGCCTTCTCTCCACCGCCGCCCACTGCCCTCCCCTACACCTAAGGGACCCCTTGCTCTATTTCAAAACCAGAAGCCACTCTTCCGGCGTCCTGCACGATGTATGCATTAAAGCAAGGCAGGTCAGTTACATTCTATTCGATGTGCAGCCGCTTGTGTACACAATGTGTGGACCCTCAAACTGGAGGGATGGTGTGTGCATGATGGATTACTTCGTGCAACATTATCTAGGCTAATTTTTTATCTAATCAGCAATTGTGAGCCAATGTAAACTGCTTAATATAGGGCTGATACGCTCCCACCCACCTCCATCCATTACCAGTCTTGCAGCAGTGTGTAGAGTTTGGGAGTCTTCTGAAGACTTTCTTAATAGTTCAAAGGTACAAAGAGCAGCAGTAATACAGTCCAAGTCAGAGCTTCGCAGATGCTTTCAGACAGATATAGTTAAAGTGTGGGTACGTGAAGATAAAAGCCATAAAATGTTGTAAGATAGCCGACATGGTCTTTTTCGAAGAGCATCGTTTGCGCAATCCTTATCGGCATCACTTTATGGGTAACCAGCAGTTCCTTTGGTACGACCCTTGAAAGCACTGGTTACAGCTGGGATTTGTTGGTGTTAAAAGCCAGCTAACTCTCCTTCATTCAATTAGAAATGTACTCAAATAGATTAGTCAGATGCTTAACACCAGCCTGGTAATCTCCGGTCAAAGAAAGCACGAGCTGCATATCATCAGAGTATATGTCAAAGCCAATCCTCCAGGAAGCTAACAGCCCATTTAACAGGTTCATGTGTATGCTAAAACGGATAGGGGAGAGCCTTGCGGGACACCATTCGAGGCTCAGACCATTGGGACCCATTCTCCATTCCTTGTTTTGGTTGGTAGGAGGCTTTTAAATGCATGCACGCGGTCCTCTGTGAGTGATAAATGCCAGGCTGTTTGTCTGTGGATGTCACCACTGAACGTGTCACGGCCAGAGTCCTGGTACCTGAGTGGCTGGTGAAGCCAAGACAGAGTGATTTTTGCGGCTGTTATAGGTCTGGGCCCGGCCCTCTTAATTTGTCAGCGGTGCCTGGTGTTGCCCTGGTCCTGGCTGTCTTTCGCTGTTACTGGTTTCACTTGTCGCACCGTGGTTCCGTTTGATTTCAGTAATGAGAGTTGAGCTGGCTCTCTAACTAAATGTTTTGGGTTTTTAATTAAACTTGTTATGCGTTGATATTGTAATACATTTTTTTTAATGCTGATGATGTCCTGGTCAACCTGCTTTGTCTGCGATCTCCTCCATTGATTAATACAAATATATTCCTTGATGTCCTGTGTTATTTTTTCACTTGAAAGAACCTTAATTTAGGGTAAAGATATTCATCCTGTCAGAAGATGGTTTGCTTTTTAATCTTGATGGTTTTGATGTTGGTTGTGTTCTCTGATATCAAACCTCTGGTGCTCTGGAACTAGTCTTCAATTTGGTAATGGGTGAATTAATGTATTTGCATACAGTTGCAATAGCTTGGGAGAGATTTCTGATGTTGGTATGCTATCTATACCGTATGTTCATGTTTTGTTACTTGTTCTGTTCTTTTTGTGTACCCAAAACCCAGCCCAGTAGCGGCATGCTCCTGCAATTGAGGAATATTTGTCACTAATCCGGAGCAGTTTTGTTTTTCTGGCTAGAGCCCAGCTTTAAAGTTGGTTATCTAGCGGTAAAGTGCAAATGGCAGTCTGAAATGTGTTGGCCTATTTACATATTTGTAAGTATGAGTGAACATGAGACACAGCTTGTAAGTGTGTTACTGTCCTAAAGCAATTGTAATGATCTGTTCGTTCTTGAAAGTTTTCGGGCTACACAGTGGCGATCTCCTCCAGTATCAAGGAAGTGTCTGGTCTGTCCAGGAGTATTAACCATCTGGATGGAGCGCCCAATGGATTGGTGCTGAAAGGACTCATTGTGACATATCTGGGAGTAATGTAGTCTGAAATGAGACTCCAGGTGGGCTGGCATCGGGGTTTTGATGGTCACTCAGGCCAGGAATATCCATAGTGTGACGGGAAACGTCAGCAAACTGTACCGAGGGGTGATGGTAACAAACTCTACTCTTCTAAAGATGCTACAGACTGATGGAGGGATGATGGAAAAGAGTAGCAATGGAACTTGTATTTAAATTGGTTGCTTTTGGAGATCGACCTTATATAAGATACACACTGTCGTAGACTGTTCAACTTTTAATAAAAGTGCTTATGCGAGTTTATGTACTGTTACATTCAAATCATTCTGCATATGCCATACCATGATATACTCATTGGTCCGAGATCCGACTCCATCTGCTCTTGACGCAAAATGCTTACATTGTTCAACATGTAACAATTTCACTCACCTGTTGCTGAATCTCACACCTTTATTATAAGGCCCACCTTGTTCTTAATTGTGTTCCTATCCAGGCTGCAAAATCTTCAACCCAGCTGCTAGAACACAAACGAATATACTCTAAAAGGTTTCTCAGTTTGACCACATGAGCCGTCTGTCGGCATCGGCGTCACATGGCGCCCTAATGAAAACAAAAGCTCTTTTCATCCGTTTATAGCAATTGTGTAAGGCTAAATGACAAGACTTAATATAACAGCCAGGATAATGTGCTGCATAGGTAAATACTTGTAAGATCCTAAAGGCGAGACCGTTGCATTGCAAATGCTTGTTTTAAAAAGGTCATAGATAGGCTATTCAATTTATGGCCTTGTAGCCTATGCTATTCATATGATTGCTTTGATATAATAATGGGGGACTCTCACTTCGACGACGGGGAATGATTCAAGCATGTGAATCTATGAACGATCCAATACTGGAGAATGAGTTGTACTAGAGGCAACTTCTGGAGTCTTATCATGAGATTAGAAGTTGACTAAATTAGTCCAATAAATGCAAGGCTTTATATCCCACCTGCTGAGCGACCAATGTAGGAAGCTGGCTCTCTATATACAATACCAAAGTAAGGTACAGTGTGCATAGAGTCCAGGGAGTCCACAAAGGGTTAGCAGAGGCTAAATTAGGTAAGTACTAACAGCTCTCTTTGAGGTAGTGTGAACGAGCAGTTAGGCATATCCAGAGGGTGTGTTAAGCATTTATTGCATTCACTCGATCAAGACTGATGGCACATACTCAGAGGGATGACTCCTGAGCGGAATCATCCCCACGGCACATCCCCAGGCGGCGGATGACCTGAGGCACCGCTGACGGCGTTTTCGGCGATTCTCCGTGGTCTCGGGGGTCCACACGCGCCGATTTCGGAGAGGCGGGAGACCCCGGGGACAAAATGGCGGCCAGCGCTCGGCCCTGAAGGGCTGCGAGATCGCGCTGTCCTGCGCTGACAGAGGCGGCAGCGAAGACATGCCGGGGACTCCGAGGCAGCGGAGGCATTGATGGTGAGTCCTGGCTCTGCTGCGACGATTTAGACCCCTGGTTGAGGTGTGCTCTCCTTTGCCTGACCTTATGATGGCGGCCAGGGAGACACTGAGGATCCCTGCAGGCTCTCCGCCGTCGGAGGACAACACTTTGGAGCTGCGGACGTGGGGCAGTGGCGAAAGGTGATGAGCAGCGATGGGGGCAAGAGGGCCCCTCTGATGCCGGCTGTGGGCACACACGAAGGTCGCGGCGGCAGATGGGGCCCAGGAGACTATACTGCTGACCTCCCGGTTCTACGCTGGAGAGTCCCTGCCACTATGGGCCACTTGTGATCTCTGCTTCCCCCAATTACCAGCGGTTGGATGCGGGGTGCATAGCCCGAGAACGGACACCACCCGGACGGTGAGTTACCCGGGGTGTTGAAGGTTTAACCGCCGCTGACTTCTGCGAATGTACGGAGTACTGAAGATCGGCCCCCTCCTGAGCCTCCACTGAGTTTCATAGGGGTGAACCTCTCTATGCCACTGAAGAAGGGCACGAACAAGGGGACAGGCAAGGTGTCGGATTTTTTTTGCTACCGCTGACAATCGGCCAGCTCTTAGGGGAGGCACAACAAGACGAACATGGCCCTCACGAAAGCGGACCTACTATCCATGTTTAAAGACTTTAAATCCGAGCTCCGCTCTGAGCTTGGCCAGGACATTAAATCCTCTATAGATCAACTGCGCACAGACCTATCGAACGTCTGGCCTCTCTCCAGCAAGACGTGGATTCCGTAGGCACCAGAGTTCTGGACTTGGAGACGCAAAACCAGGAACACAAACAAATGGTTGGGGAATTCCAGGACAACATCCATTCCCTTAAGGAACAACTCCAGCAGACGCAACTTAAGGCCGAGGACCTGGAAAACCGCGCACGTCGGGAGAACATTCGGGTCAGGGACCTTGAGGAAGGCGCAGAAGGGGACAGACCTAAAAGCCTTTATGGAGGGCCTCTTTGCGGAAATCCTGAGCCCCCAGGCACTTAAGATAAAGCTGGACAGAGTTCATAGAGTGGGCCCCCCGCAGAAGGGTGATCGGAGGAGGCCCCGTGATGTGCTGGTGAAGTTCCACTCCTACAAAACCAAGGAGGCGGTTTTGCAGGCGTCCAGGGCGAAGGATTCTATCTCCTTCCAGAACTTCTCATGCTCCATCTTCCAAGACGTTGCTCCATCCACGCTGGCGTGCAGGCAGACGATGAGACCTATCTCTACCAAGCGCCAGGAGGACGGTATCAGATACCGATCGACGTACCCTTTTGGTCTAAGTTTCGAATATCGCAACAAGAAGCGCCACATCACCGATTTGCAGGATGGACTGCATCTTTTGGGCCTCCCTTCGGAAGAGGGGGGGTACTTCCTCTGAAGCGTCTGGTGACCCTGCGAAGGGTGCACCTTCCATTTCGTCCTGGGTGCCGAGCTCGAGAAGAGGGCGAAGGCTGACAGCGGTCGAGGGTCACTCCATCAATGTAAATCTGCCTGCCCCACTGTGGGGGCTATGCTGAGTTCCGGGCCACCATGCTCGGGACTGGAGGATTTCCTAGAGTCCTGAGCCTCGACAGAGGTGAGACTACGTACTCCCCATGTTAATTGCTGTACCCCCCCTTAGGTTATCCTGTTCCAGCTCTCTGTGGGAGAGGGCGAGGGCTGCTGTTATGACTCCGGAGACTTATGTTGTTCATTGAACTCTCAGTTGAGGGCCTGAGCCATATATTTGCTCCGATGGGGGGTGATGAGATAACTTCAATCTTGAAATGATTAGTTCGACAGCAGCAGTGGTCTTTCTGTATGGGCCCTGTGTTTTAGCTGCATAGCCAGGGTTGAATTGAAACTGAGCAGCCTGAATAATTTGATGATTCAGTTATGAGTTCTCGCCGAGGTGGGGTGCGGTCTGGGTCCCAGGACCCGTGGTCCCCCCTAGTCCATGTGGGGGCGTACTCGCCCTACGATGCGACTGAACATTGGTTCTAGATTTTGGTTCTGGTTTCTTCTTTTGTTGGTTTTTGTAGGGGTTGGGGGGTGGGTTGGGAGGGACAGTGGTGGTGGCAATATTTTGTTTGTTTGCAGCAAGGTTAGGCTCTGGGGGTCTGCAAATGCGAGGATGAAGTATGGAGGGGTGGGGAATAGCAGGGGGGGTGATCCCGTGAAAGGGGGAGGATTGTGATGTTCGGACGAATTCAGAGCGCAGTGGGAGGTTTAGAGAGGAGGGTTGTCAGGGTGGACAGCTCCACGGTAGCCCCCCAGGTTGGGAAGGGAGGGGAGCTTCTTAAAGGGCAGCGATTCTGTCCCTATCTCTGATGCCGGTAACTATTGGGACATGGAACATCAAGGGGCTAAATTCTCCCCAGAAGCGCCAAAAGCTTTGGAAATATGTCATAGATCACCAACTGGGTATAGTTGGCCTCCAAGAGACCCACCTAGTTAAAACGGAAGACGCGCGTCTCAAGCACAAACAGTTCCCGCTCATCTATAGGTCCTCTGACTCCACGAAGCACAGGAGGGTTGCCCTTATCTTCCGTTCGGCCTTGCAATTTCAGCCTTTGGGGGTTCAGAGTGACAAAGAGGGGCGCTGGGTTATGGTGAAGGGCCGATTGTGGGGGAGACAGTGTACCTTTACAGTGCTGTATGCTCCTAACACTGGCCAGACCGGGTTTCTCCAAGTTCTCCTGGGGAAAATTACAGACTTTGCTGAGGGGCCGTTGATCCTCATGGGGGACTTTAATTTGGTGTGGCAGAAAGATCTCAATAGCACTCACCCGCAATGATCAGACATGGGCTCATTTTCTCCTTACACGCAACAGAAGATTCGCGACCTAGGCCTTCTCGATGCTTGGCGGGCTCTGTACCCTCAATCCCGAGACTACACATTTTTCTACCACGTTCATCGCTCCTATTACTGATTAGACTACATCTTTCTTACCCAGTCCCTTCGGGGTGATCTGCGTGAGGCCAAGATCTTCCCGCTGTCCATTTCTGATCGTAGCTTGTTCTCAATTTGCCTTAACTGGGGTGTGAGGGGTCAAGCCACTCCTAGATGGTACTTTTCAGCATCCCTGGCCCGAGACAAAACCTCTTGTGATACTCTGAGGGGGGCTATCACTGAATTTTTCTTCCTTAATGAACCGGGGGACACATCAGTCTACAACACATGGGACGCTTTTAAAGCGTTTTTTCGAAGGCAGTGTCTAGCTCTAAATGCCGCTCTCAATAAACAGCGTGGTCGGGAGAGGGAGCAACTGGAGGAGGAGCTGTCCACTCTCGAGAAAGCCCACAAGGCGAACCCCACTAGACAAGTGCAACGTAACCTGACGGCAGTTAGGGGCAAACTTCGGGCGCTCAATAATAACAAGGCAGAATATACCTTGTTGAAACTGAGGCATCTTCCTTACTCTCAGGGTAACAAGGTGGGTAAACATCTTACTAGGCAACTACGAGACAAGAGAGAGCGGGAATATATAGGGGGGATCCAGGATTCCGTGGGGGAAATCACACACAGGGACGAAGTCAAGGCCGAGCTCTTCGGTGCCTTCTACAAGAATCTGTATTCGGGGGATTCTCTTGACCCATCTGAGCAACGTGAGTACCTACGGACCTTACCGCTGCCCCAGGTCTCGGCAGAATGGAATAAAACGCTTTCTGCTCCTTTCACTAGGGAGGACGTGGTCGCTGCCATTAAGGCTTTGAAACCCCATAAGGCTCCTGGGACAGATGGGTACACGGCTATATTTTATAAGACCTTCTCCTCTGAACTCAGTCCATATCTAATGCGCTTATTTAACCGTATGGCTGACGATGGCGAGACTTCGGGAACTATGGCTGAGGCCCTGATTTCAATCATACCCAAACCCGGGAAGGACCCTAGTAGGTGTGCCTCCCATAGGCCAATTGCCCTTCTGAATCTAGATGCGAAATTATACTCCTCCATAAGCGAAATGGCTTCACGATCTGATGCCGGCGCTCATTCATCCGGACCAATCCGGATTCATTAAAGGTCGCCAGACCCATGATAACACTAGGCGTGTAGTGCATCTGATTGAGAAGGCCAATAAGTTTAAAATCCCGGTGGTCCTAGTAGGGCTCGATGCCGAAAAGGCATTTGATAGTGTGGATTGGGGCTTTTTATTTCAGACACTGACAGCCTTTGGCTTTTCCTCTAAATTCTTATCTATGATTCATGCTATCTGTTCCCCAGGTCTAGGGTCGCGGTGAACGGGCACCACTCTTCCTTTTTTGAACACTCAAGGGGCACTAGGCAGGGGTGTCCTTTATCGCCTCTGCTTTTTGCCTTAAGCATAGAACCCTTGGCGCTGGCGGTTAGAGCCAATTCCGATATCTGGGGCCTGCCCTTCACTGGAGAGACGCACAAAATCACTCTATTCGCGGACGATATCCTTCTCTCCCTCTCTGAGCCGGCTCACTCCCTTCCATCTGTGCAGGCGGAACTGGAGCGTTTCGAAGCAGTGGCGGGATTTAAAATAAACCTTGACAAGTCATACTACCTTAATCTCACTCTCCCCCATTCCGAAGTACTTAGACTCAAGGCACTCACACCTCTCACAGGGTCTTCTATTCAATATTTGGGGTCCACCTGACTTCCACGTTGGGGAAACTATATTCGGCCAATTTCCCCCCGATACTGGCTAAGATCCAAGCCGTCCTCGCTCGTTGGAAACCAATGTTTATATCCTGGCTGGGGAGGATCCACGCTGTTAAAATGTCCCTTCTTCCTAAACTGTTGTACCAGTTCCAAGCCCTCGAGCTTGACGGGGACTTTTTCCGGCGAGTGAAATCTATGATATTGCGCTTTATCTGGCAGGGTGGTCGAGCACAATTTTCCTTCTCTATTCTGCGCCGACCAAGGGGAGAGGGAGGTGTGGGGCTTCCAGATATTCAACTGTATTATAAAGCAGCACAACTTCGGCTGTTGGTTGAGTGGACGCAGTTGGAATCAGAAAAACATTGGCTGCATATGGATCGAAGTGTTGCGGGTAGGACAATCTGGCATTTGGTATGGAGGCCCAAATGTGACAGACCTAAGAATGTGTATATTAGCACCCCCACCCGCACAACCTTAAGAGTTTGGGACTTGGTGTCTAAAGACGATAGGTGGACTACCTTTCCCTCCCCATTTACACCATTACATTTCAATCCCGCTTTCCCCCCAGCACTGGGAGAGGGTCCCTTTGCAGCATGAAAGGAGGGAGGTTGCCTTGTATTAACACACCTTTTCCACAACTTCGACCCGCTCACTTTCGTAAATTGTAAGAGGGACTATGGGGTTGGGGACTCTGAAAGGTACCATCATGCACAACTACTCCACTGGGCACTTTCCCCACAGGTGCGAGAAGCAGCTACACGCCCTCTCACGAAATTTGAGGCATTTCTCACCAAGACCTCCTCGATGAAGGGTGTTATCTCCTTCATATATGGGTTCTTACTCTCCACGGCAATTTCCCCTAGGCCCCGATACATGTCTATGTGGAAGGGAGTTCTTCAACAGGATATCACTGACGAGGAGTGGGCGCATTTATGGTCAGATATCGCAAAGTTTAACCACTCCTTGGAACTTAGGGAGGCGCACTTGAAGACCATGATGGATTGGTACCTATACCCGGCCAAGTTGAAGCAGATTTTTCCCGGTACCTCCGATAGGTGTTGGAGGGGGTGTGGGTTCTTAGGGGATTTTTTAACATATTTGGTGGGACTGCCCCATTATCTGTCCGTTTTGGGAGGAAATTCTAGCCCACATTAAAGAGATGCTGGGTTACCCCATCCCCACGTCAATGGCCACTACCCTTCTCGGTCTCCGTGATCCACTCTTGGAACATCAGACTAAGGCAGATAAAAAGATTATGTGGCTTAGCATTGGGGCCGCCACGCTCACCTTGGCGGTGGCGTGGAAGAAGAGAGAGGCACCGGCCATTTCCCTCTGGCATTCGCGTTTATGGAAGCTATTGAGTCTAGAGCGCATGGCGGACATCTTTAGGGATGATTTTAAGAACTTTGAGTTTCGGTGGGGCCCCATGGTTGCTTTTCTTTCCAGAGGCCTTCCGTCTGCAGTTTGCCCTGCTAGTGTTAGAGCCCTCCACCTCTTCCAGCTCTGAATCCTTGACAGTATGTGAGTTTGACCTCCAATTTATGTTAACTGCCACCACTGGGGTGGGGGAGTGGTATGGGAAGGGGGGATTGGGTTTTGTATTTGATTTTTGCTTTTGTGTTTGTTCTTTCCTATTACTTCTGTTACGACACTGCCCGTAAGAAGAGCCTAGCGGGGAGACGCTCCGACTCACGCTTCGCACTGAGGCAGATATCACTTTCTGTCTTGGAAGTGCAGGACATTCTACTTGATGACTAGAGTGCGGACGCTCCGAGATTTTGAAACCTATCCTCTTCAAATGACAGGTGGCATGGCACACCCCGTTTCTGTCAGAAGCTTTAACCCTCAGAGAGTTGTCTTGTTAGCCAGGGGTCTTTGTTTAGTTGGGGTGCTGGGCCTGTTACAACCTGTTGTACTTGGGCTTTGGTTTAATTGCTCCCCCATGCGTGGGAAGATGTGCGGGATTGTAGCATGTTTTTGGTTAAAACAATAAACATACCTTTGAAAAAAAAAAAATACAAGGTTTACAGTTTAGCTACTTTTTCTCTCGTACAAAGTTCAGCTCTACAGGACATTTCTAGGAACAAAACTTGTAACATGGGTTCCTATGGGAAAAAGTCTTAGCGGTTTCTAAGGTAACCAAACAACTTACGAGTGGGAGTTTTGGGGGTTAGGACCAAGGCTCCACAAGGTCTAGATAGGCACTCAAGTTGCACCACCAGCGACACTGGGTGGCTCGGTGCAGAAGGCAGGGGCCTAATGTTAGCCAATGTGGCTAAGGGGGCTTACGTTACGGACTGCTGGCGACTCGGGAATTGGAGCATAGCTCCTGGGGGTAAGGTCAGCACTGTAGGAGCCAAAAATCAGCACAGGAGATGCACCACCAGTGGCACAGGGGGGGTTGAGTGCAGTGTGACAAGAAAACATCTGGGAACCTGTGGATTCCGATAAGGACCTTCAGTTTGGCAAATATCCTGGAGGCTCGGGCAGGGAGACTTCCTGAAGGCAACTACTGGCTGGAGAGGTAAGTTTGGTTCTTGGGGATGCCTGGACACCGTCGGTTGGCCCACCCAGGACCGTGGGGCATCAGGTGCAGGAACGTCTTTTGGCGTTGAGTCTTCTTACCAGCTCCGGTCACGGACGAGGGGACCCTTCAGGTTGAGGCTGCAGGCGTCGGCTTGAGGGAGATCAGGGATCAGGAGATCCCAGGTCAGGGTCGCTGGGAAGACCTCCTCATGGCGTTGGGCCACTCAAACTCAGGCCGTCAGGTGCAGAAACAGGGAGCCGCCTGGTTCCGGATTCTGTGGGTGAGTCTCAGTTTCCAGGTCTGCCGCCTCTAACCAGTGAGCCACACCACTCCACGTGTGAATATATAAAAGATCCAATGTTGGAGAAAGTGATTTGTTCCTTAAGGACACATGGGCCTGTGCCTTTAATGCATTTGAAACCTATATAGGCAAGTTTGAAAGTAATTTGCTTTGAAACTAGTAGCCAATCGGGGATGGTAAGCCTTTCCACGCAAAACCAGGATAATTCGTCATAGCTCCACACGCTCATCTTTTGCTATTGCCCAGAAATTCCTTTCAACACTGACAGGTGGCCAGAGCAAGGCCATTCAATTTTGCTAATTAATTTTTACTTTAATTAAAGAGAAGTAGTTATGCTCTGTAGTACACCCTGGCGGGAAAACTCATAAAATGTTTTAACGTCCATATTCCAAAATGTAAAGTAGATAATTATAATTGGTCTTCTGAGGCCTGCCTTTTGCCAAAATACCATCTATTCATTAATTTTGGTATTGGCCACTGCCACCAGACTCACTGTATCAATTTAGGACTATTTATGCTTTTTTCTTAAATGGTATACTATGACATGACTTTAGATTGTGATGTGGCACTCTATACCACATGGCACATACTTCTGCACAGTAAGATAGATATCCTACTTAAGAGTCAAATAACTATGCTCATATGTAACTCTACATGGCTGTCTGACTCCTCTTCTTTATGATATGCATGTTGCACCCTTAAAGGCCAGCTTTGTGTCCAAACTTCACATCTAGCCAGTGCCGTAACCAGAGCATCTGCACTTCAAGAGTAAACGTTAATATCATTTACGTAGAACATATAGTACCTAACTTCTATTTAGCAGGTCCCTGACCTCAGCAGATGTCCAAAAACGAGCACCGTGTGCAGAGGCAATTTTTCCCAATTTTTTTTTTGATAATAAGTTTTATTGATTTTTCCAAGAAGTGAAAAAGAACTAAGAACAAACAGTACAGCATATCAGGCATCATCATAACGTGGATTTCGGCACACGGTACAGGTACTGCAAAGTATAGTATAATCACTCTCCCCCAGGGCATAATGAACTAGACCCATAGATCTATAGGCGGCACTGAGTCCAGCATACCCAGCCATTTGCCCCAGATTTTTCAGTGTCTAGCAGGGCAACCTCTGGCTTTGTACAACGAGAGCTCCTGTGTGGTGCACCAGTCAACTCACCGGCGCCATTTATTTACAGTGGGCGGGGTGGGACTAGAGCAGTTCCCAGGAATATCTTGTCTGCCCTGTACCCATCCAATCCGTCAGTGATGCCCAGTAATATGTTCAGGGGGTTGTGTGAAACTTCCCATCCTAATACCTCGGTGAGCTCCGCTTCTAAGGCAATCCAGTAGGAGGCAATGTGTGGGCATGTCCGTACTATGCGAAAGAAATCAGTGGGGTCTGAACCGCACCTAGGAAATGTCGGGTTTGGAATTATTTGCAATTTTAGCACGTACTGTCGAGCACTAGTGTTCAAACTACACTACTGTGTTAATATATCTGAGAAAAGACAATACTATTGGGCTAATATTATTATATGGTAACACCTCACCAGTGACACCGGGAAGATTTAAAGAACTCCAAAAGTTAGGCTGCTGTGTTTTGAGAGAGTATTCTTCCCAAAATAACTTCAGAGAAAAACACACTGTGTTTAGTTAAACTTCTTCCCTTAATACTGGCTGGTCACTTTTGAGGTACTGATTGTTAGTTAAAAAGATGTTGCCACCGCAGCTTCATTAACCCCAGAGGTAAGTAGAATTTTGATTTCTTGGACGGAGAATGAAGGCGAAAACTATGCGAGAGAGGAGATTTTTTGCCAATAAAAAATAAACACTAGTAATTCTTTATCGTATGATTCCCTAAAATCATTTACAAATACAATACATGTTACATCAGAAAAAAGTGCATTTGGTTGGTTAAAAGTTCTAAAAAATTATAAGAACATCTGAAAAGGAAAAAGAGATGCAGCAGAAAAAAGGAGCGAGACTGAAAGGCAAGGGAGCGTAGGCGTGCAAACGTGCAATAATATGTCATGCAGGGTGTGTATCACTTACAACGCAACTTTTACGTCGTAATGCTGTTACAACGCAGCTATTACAACGCAGGATCCATTACAACGCATGGCATTACAACGCATGGCATTACATCGCAGATGCTATTACAACGCATACCATTACATCGTAAGTATTGGTAAGTATATATTTTATTTTATTTTTATTTAATATTATATAAATGATTTAATTAATATTAATTATAAATAAAAATAAATAAAAATATTTATTTATGTTTTTAAATATTATAAATTAATATTTATTATTTTAAGTATTATAAATAAATATTTATTATTTTAAGAAATTTTTAAAATAAATATGAGTATAGGAGTATATGTATAGGTGTTTGGGGGTACAGGGTGTTTTTAGGTTTCAAGGTAGGGTTTGGGTTTTGGGGTACAGGGGTGTTTTTAGGTTTCAGGGTAGGGTTTGGGTTTTGGGGTACAGGGGTGTTTTTAGGTTTCAGGGTAGGGTTTGGGTTTTGGGGTACAGGGGTGTTTTTAGGTTTCAGGGTAGGGTTTGGGTTTTGGGGTACAGGGGTGTTTTTAGGTTTCAGGGCAGGGTTTGGGTTTTGGGGTACAGGGGTGTTTTTAGGTTTCAGGGCAGGGTTTGGGTTTTGGGGTACAGGGGTGTTTTTAGGTTTCAGGGCAGGGATTGAGTTTTGGGGTACAGGGGTGTTTTTAGGTTTCAGGGCAGGGTTTGGGTTTTGGGGTACAGGGGTGTTTTTAGGTTTCAGGGTAGGGTTTGGGTTTTGGGGTACAGGGGTGTTTTTAGGTTTCAGGGTAGGGTTTGGGTTTTGGGGTACAGGGGTGTTTTTAGGTTTTAGGGCAGGGTTTGGCTTTAGGGATAATTAAATTATATTTACCATTTTTAAATTAAATGAAATATATTTAATAAATTAAATTAATTATTTTACATTAATTACATTTTTTAATTAAATTAATTAAATTAAATAATTTAATATTATTAATTTAATTTAATTTCACTATAAAAAATATGTACATTAAACTAATTACATTTTTTAATTAAATTAATTACAATTTTTATTATATTTGCATTTATTAAATAGATATTATTTTATTAAATTAAATTAATGACAATTTTTAAATGTCTTTTAATTAAATTATTTAAAAAAATTTAATTACAATAAACTAAATAACATTTTAAAAAAAAAGTCAACTTATCTATACTTACGATGTAATGCCATGCGTTGTAATAGCACCTGCGATGTAATGCCATGCATTGTAATGACATCCGTTGTAATGGATCCCGCGTTGTAAAATCTGCGTTGTAACGGAACGCGTTGTAAAATAACGCGTTGTAACATCATAGATCCGTCATGCAGGCATAAGTGTGATTATTTTGCCAAGGCAGACGGATGGAATGGATCATTTGTGAGCCATAAGAGAACAATGACAGGACATAAAAAGAAGACGCAGTGACGTCACAGAATAGGACTGAGAGGCATGAGTGCGTGAGCATGCGGAAGAGTATCATAGAAGAATGCATGTGATTTTTATACATCGGCATGTGGGATAAGTTGAGGGACAGTGCAGGCATATGTGTTATCGTTTTGTACCCAGGCAGATGGATAGAATGATCCATATGTGAGCCGTAAGAGAACAATGAAAGGACCTAACAGAAGATAGAGCGACGTCACAGAATAGGACTGAGAGGCATGAGTGCGTGAGCATGCGGAAGAGTATCATAGAAGCATGCATGTGATTTTTATATACATAGGCATGTGGGATAAGTTGAGGGATAATGCACCTCCCAAAGCGAACTGTACAGTGTTAAATGATGAGTAATAGTGCAAATGGGCGAGGTACAGAGTCATGATGCCAAGGTTGCTGCCAGAGTTGGTGATCTGTGGCTCGTATATTATTTTACTGTCATCTTCTGTTCTTGCGTTGATCGCAGAGTCATTCCAGCTACTGCATAGAACTTCCCAATTTGTGTGAGCTCCATCGGCACTGTAGTGGTGTAGATGAACATTAGAGCCTCCTTGCATGAACTTACACCATTTTGAATGAACATAGTTCTTAGATATAGGAGCCTCTGGCTTGACAAAACTGGACAGCAGCAGATAACGTGCTCTGCAGATTCTATATGATATTGGCACAAACGACATCCACTGCTTCTTGATGGTGTATTTTTTCAGCGTGCCCTGTAATCCTGTATTGGTAATGTTAGGAGCCTAGTCCTCAGTAAATTCTGTAGAGCTTGCTTCCCCAATCCTGCTTTCAGGTATGGTTGGCATGAGATAGCTTGTGTGAGTAGTCATGGCCCTCTGCGCCACAAATAGATCTGATCCGTTTCAGATACTGTTGACTTGAAATGATCTTTCCCTGCTTCTTTAGCAGGTCTTATAGGCTGGCCATTGTTAATTGTGTGTCCGTTAGAAGATCAGCTGGCAGACCCAATGTCTTATTGGCCATCAAGAGGTACCTTGCCCAGTGACTAATGTAGTCGGTGAAGACTATTTGTAGTGCTTCCCTGATTGTACCAGGACCTGCCTTAACACCTTTACTGCTGTGCAGATTTTACCCTGAGTGCTGAAAATTGCAAAAACCCATTGTTCATGACAAGGTCAGCTCGTCATAAGCACAGCTCCAGTGTACTGCATGACGAGCTGACCTTGTCATGAGCATGGAAGGTGTTAATCACATGATGATAACATTTTACTATGTCTTTTTTACATTCTATGTCCATTGCTGGAATACTGAATTCTAGGCGAATCAGTGTGCGCCTTGTCGAATATGGAAGCTTAAAAACCTTTCTAAAAGCCATGATGTGCAGGTGCTCCACTTTGTCGGCCAACAGGCCAGGGAAAGCAAGATGGCCATAGCTCACTATTGGAATTAGCTTGGCTTGCATTACTCGTTAAATGCCCTCCGTTGAGTGGCTTAGCAGCTTATGATTTAATTTACATAGGGCATGTGTAACCATGGCCACTTTTGCCTCAAGTGCTTTGGTCTGCAGTGTTGTTCTGTCAGTGTCTGAGAATTGTACTCCCAGATAAGTATACTTATTGGCAGTATCAATTCTTAACGGGCCGAGATGCCAACTCAGTAGGGTTTTTTTGGGGTTTGTGGCCAAAGACCAGCACCTTAGGTTTAGTTGTATTGGCTTGAAGTTTGTTTCTGTATTGTAAAGATCTAATGTCCCCAACGGCCCTTTTCATGCCTATTCTAGTTTGACCCAATAGGACAAGGTCATCCGCATACTGCATGATCGGTAGTCTAAGATGGCTTCTACCCGGTCCGCAGTGTATAAGTTAAACAGTGTAGGTGCAATCACACAACCCTGTTTTAGTCCCTTGTTTGTGTGGATCTTGGCTGTTGCACATGTCTGTGTGAGCTTGGTGCGGACCCAAGTGCCGGTATGGAGTGACATGATGGCCGCCAGGAGTTTTCTCGGAATACCCCACTTTGCAAGTTTTGCCCACAGTATGTTGCGGTCAATGCCATTGAAAGCGGCACTATAGTTCACAAAACATGCATATAGTGGAGGGGTGGCGATCTGTGGCCTTTGTTGCAAGATATAGTGCAATGGCATTGTCCAGGGTCAATAAGTTCAGCTGAAATCCTGTCTGGTATTGCGGTATGATTTGATTTTTTGTTATCCATACCTCTAACTCATTCAAGAGCACTTTTGCAAATGCCTTCCCATCGACGTCCAATAATGCGATCTGTCTATAGTTCTCTGACTGTGAAGCATCCCTTTTTTTATAAATGGGTTGCAGGATGGGACCTTTCCACAAGTCCGGTACTGCTGAGGTGTTATAGCAGTGGTTAAAAAGGCTATACATATCGGGGGCCCAAAAATCTCGATCTTCATTGAAGATGCTGCCTCGTAGCCCATTAGGCCCGGGAGCCCCATCCTTCCTGATTCCCTCGAGGGCGGTTCAAATTTCTTTTTCTGTTGGGGCATGGTCCTCAGCCTCATTCTCATCAGCGTAATTGCCTTCCACCTCCATGGTTTTTTCCATGGGTTCGTCTTGGTCGACATATAACCTTGTTGCGTGGTCAGCCCATTTGTTGGCAGGTACAGCGTTATGGATGTGGCTTTCACCATTTAGACCATTAACATAGCTCCAGAACTCCCTGTTCTCATTGGGTGCTAGCAGAGCATAGATGTGCTTCCATTTTTCTTCTATGATGGTTTGTTTCAACTGCCAAACAGTTTTTATGCAGTTTTCTATATGTTTTCAAAAGTGTTCCCGTCTGTGGGCACTTTTCTCTCCTATACTGTAACTCTGCCAGACGGCAACGCTTTTTACTCTCTCTGAACGCTTTGATGTTGCTGAAGTTGACTGGCCCATTTCCGGTGTGTTTTCCTTTATATGTGGGTTGCCTTCCTGCAATTGGTGCATTAGATAGCGAGGATATGATTTCTGGCCAATGTTTCTGAGGGCCAGTTGTGCATATGACCTGTTCCCACTTGTTGTATCTAGCCTGGCTTATGGGTCCCCATTTAATTTGTTTTATCAGTGCTGTTTCATTATTTGAATTGAGCTATTTACCAGCAGTTAGGTGTTCCTCATGCATCATGGTGCTTATATTGACGAGGATGGATATTGGATGGTGATCGTTTGCAGTAGTGTGTGACACCTTATATTCTTCACACCTCTTCAGAAGGTTCCTGCTCAGAAAGATGTAAACAAGCGTGGAGATGTTTTTAAATGTAGGTTGTTGTTTCCAATAGGCTGCCCTACTTGGTTCAAGGACTCCAGGTTAAATTCGTTGATACAGGCTTCCATGATATTCTGTCCGCTATCCCCTTGACTTTGTTCCGGGTAGCACAGAACTCCCATGTTGAAGTCCCCGGTAATAATACATTTGTGCCCAGGGTTCTCATAGAAATATTCTCTAATCAGTCCAGTAATCATCCTGGTATTTGCGATTTTTGCCTTTTTGTTTGGATTAACATAGAGGTTTATTACTGCGATTGTGGTCGGGATACCCTCTAATCCAATTCCTTTTATAGTGGTGATCTGGACGTCAGGTGAATGCCTAGGCCATTCCTCGTTTCCTACTTGCAGGTTTAATTTGACAAAGATTGAAACCCCATTGATCGCTCTTCCAAAGATGTTTTTCTTGTTGGCCAATGTGTGGATCGCCTGGAAGCCTTTGAATGAATTTGGTGTTACTGTCCATGTTTCCTGCAAGCATAAAATATCTCCTGTTTTGAGAAAATCCATGGCTTCTTTGTTGGCTAAGGTGGATCTGAGCCCGACCACATTCCAACTTACTAGTCTGATCTTCGTTCTTATTCTCACCTCTTGTGTTCCTCCGAGATTGTTGGTTTGAGCCTTCCCTGGTATGCCGTTTTGTTGGGAGTGCGGGCAAGATTGAAGGATTTCTTCAGATAGGGATTTGCCCTCCCATTGGTATGCAGTGCCATTGAGATTCAGGCCCAGTCCTCTGATGTGACATCCTGAGATGCTCTTACCTCCATGCAATGTCTGGCAGCATCACCCTTCGGGAGCTTGATTTTAATGATATTGTCGCAGAATTGACTCAGGATCGATTTCATGCCCCTTAGAATACTTTTCTGTGGTGCTGGTGCCGCTTGTGTGTACAGCCTCTGTAATAGTTCTTGGGGATACTTTTCCGTTGGACATTTATCTACACGGCTGCCCCAACCCTTCAGTAAATCTTTTTCCGCCATGATGTTTTGAGCCTTGGAAGGGTGTGGGGGAGGATAAAAGGTAGGGAGGGTAATGGATTGACCAAGGTGGAAAGGAGTAACCACCTTAGGAAGAAAAGCAGCCCTGGTCCTAAGAACCATTCGATCAGCATGAATGGTCAAGAAAGGGGGCTTGGAACTAAGAGCTTGAAGCTCACTTACCCTCCTTGCCGAGGTTATTGCAACGAGGAAGACTGTCTTAAGAGTCAAAAGCCTCATAGGACTTTTGTGAAGAGGCTCAAAGGGAGCACCCATCTGAAAAGTCAAGACAAGATTTAAGTCCCACTGAGGCACAATAAAAGGAGTAGGAGGGAACTTATTTGCGAGGCCCTTCAAAAACCTTAAGACTACAGGAGACTTGAAAAGAGAAGGTTGGTCAGGCAAACAGAGAAATGCCGACAACGCAGAAAGATAACCCTTAACCATGGCAACAGCAAGCCCTTGCTGAGCCAGAGAAAGGGCAAACTGGAGAACATCAGACAAATGGGCTCTCAAAGGGTCTATAGACTTTTCCCCACACCACGTGACAAATTTTGACTATCTATAAGAATAGATGGACTTAGTGGAGTCACGCCTGGCAGACAAGATGACATCCACAACGTCAGGTGGGAGGGAAAAGGAATTCAGGTTGCCCCGTTCAATCTCCAGGCATGAAGGTGTAATGTCTGGAGGTGGGGGTGTAGAACCTGCCCCTCCATCTGAGAGAGGAGGTCTGCCCTGAGAGGGAGACGGAGCGGCGGGTGAGAGGAGAGGTGGAGAAGATCTGTATACCACACCCTTCTTGGCCAGTCCGGGGCGACCAATATGACTTGGGCCCGGTCCAGGCGAATCTTCCTCAGAACCCGAGGAATCAAGGGTATGGGAGGAAACGCGTAAAGGAGTTGATTTCCCCAACTCAACTGAAACGCATCCCCCAAGGCTCCTTGCATCGGATACTGGAGACTGCAGAATGACGGACAGTGAGCATTCTCGCGAGTGGAGAACAGGTCCACCCGAGGAGTCCCCCACATCAGAAAGATGTCGCGAACCACCTCCGGGTGAAGCCTCCACTCGTAATCGGCAGAGAACTGCCGACTGAGACTGTCTGCACGAACGTTCAGAACCCCGGCCAAATGATTTGCCATCAGACAAATCTGATGGTCCTGAACCCAGGACCAGAGGCGCAGAGCCTCTCTGCAGAGACACTGCGACCCCACTCCTCCCTGTTTGTTGATGTACCACATCGCGGTCGTGTTGTCCGTCAGGACCTGGACCGAACGACCGCGAAGGGAAGGGAGGAAGGCCTTGAGCGCCAAACGAATTGCCCGCAATTCCAGAAGGTTGATGTGAAACAACCTTTCCTCTGGAGACCAAAGACCCTTGATCTCCAGATCCAGATGAGCACCCCACCCTAGAGTGGACGCATCCGCTATCACTGTGGCCACCGATGGAGGTAGATGGAAAGGCTTCCCTTGAGACGGATTGCCTTCCACGCTCCACCAAGATAGATCCACCGCAGCTTCTCTGGAGATCCTCACAGACTCCCTGAGATCTCCGTTGTGTTGATACCACTGCCTGCGGAGGCACCACTGGAGCGCCCTCATATGCCAGCGTGCATGGTTGACCAACAGAATGCATGAAGCCATCAGACCGAGCAGGCGAAGAACCTTCAGGACTGGAACGACCGCTCCATTGTAAAATAAAGGAATCATTTCCTGAATGTCGCGAATCCTTTGAGGAGGAGGGAATGCACGACATACAGTTGTGTCCAGTACCGCACCTATGAACAGGTTGCGCTGGGAGGGCACCAGGTGAGACTTGGGTACATTTATCGAAAAACCCAACCTGTACAACAACTGGGTTGTCTCTCGCAGATGATAGAGCACTCTCTCTGACGACTCTGCTTTGATCAGCCAGTCGTCCAAATAAGGGAAAACTGGAATCCCTGATCTTCTGAGATGCGCCGCCACCACTGCCATCACCTTGGTGAAGACTCGAGGCGCAGTAGTAAGTCCAAATGGAAGGACCGCAAACTGATAGTGTTGCGATCCCACCGTAAAACGGAGATACCTCCTGTGCGACTTCAGGATTGGGATGTGAAAGTACACATCCTGTAAGTCGAGCGACACCATCCAGTCTTCTTCCAGCAGTGCTTGAAGAACCTGCGCAAGAGTGAGCATCTTGAATTTCTCCTGCTTCAGATAAAAATTCAAGATCCTGAGATCCAGGATTGGACGAAGTCTGCCATCCTTCTTGGGTATCAGGAAATACCGGGAGTAGCACCCTTGACCCCTTTCCTGCTCTGACGCCACCTCTATCGCACCCTTTCTTAATAAAGTCTGTACTTCCTCCTGTAGAAGCAACAGATGTTCCTCCGTGCAATAACCTTGGCAAGGAGGGTAATTGGGAGGTAACTCCCGAAAGGGAAGGGCATACCCATTTTCTACGAGTTTGAGAACCCAAAGATCTGATGTAACCGATTCCCAATCCCGTAGAAAGTGGGTAAGCCGGCCCCCCACCGGACCCACATGATCCTGAATGGCGGATCTAGGGCTGCTTTTCTGTGGCTGGGGGGTTGGAGGAAGTGGAGGAGGAAGAGGCTTGACGCCCTCGAGGACATGCCCTTTGCTTTCCCCTGTACGACCTATACAAGGTATTTTGATGCTGCTGCTGCTGTTGTTGCTGCTGCTGACCTTGTCTAAATGTACGAAAGGAAGAGCGACCAAAACCTCTAAATTTCCTGGTCGTAGAACCTCTGACTTGAAGACCAAGAGATCTAGCAGTTGCCCTGCTATCCTTGAACCTCTCCAAGGCCGTGTCTGCCTTTTTGCCAAAGAGTCCTTCACCATCAAAAGGCAGATCCAACAAAGCAGACTGTACATCAGCCGAAAAATCAGATGATTTTAACCAAGCTGAACGCCTTGTGGCAACCGCCGTGCCCATGATCCTTGCCACAGAATCCGCAGTATCGAGGCCGCTTTGGATGACCTGACGAGCTGCTGCATGAGTGTCAGATAAAACTTCCTCAAAGTCATTCCTGCAATCTTCTGGAACCTTAGGGACCAATGAACGCATAGAGTCCATAAGTGCATGTACATATCTTCCCATAAGGCAAGTGGCATTTGTTGATTTTAATGCCATACTCGCAGAAGAAAAAGTCTTTTTGGCCACTTGATCATGTTTTCTAGCTTCTTTGTCGCCAGGCACCTGTGGAAAGGCACCAACCGACTTCTTAGAACATGCCGCTTGAATCACCAAACTCTCAGGAGAAGGGTGAGACGACAAAAAGGCAGGATCTTCAGGAGCTACCCTATACCTCCTAGCCACACCTTTCGAAACAGCAGGAGCAGAAAAAGGCTTCTTCCATACTTCCATAATGGGCTCAGTCAAATCATCATTAAACGGGAGCAAAGGCTCCACAGCAGAGCTCGGAGAATGAAGAACCTCAGTTAGTAAATTTGATTTAAATTCGACAGTAGGTAAAGTTAAACCTAAAAGCCCCGCTGCCTTTCTCATAACCACATGATATGGCTGAACATCCTTAGAGGGTGCATCAGGGCCTGATGGTAAAACCCACTCTGGAGAAAACTCAAGACCACTCGCCTCTGCTAGGTCCTCGAAATAATTCTCATCCAGCTCACCTTCTTCTAAGTCAGAATGAGACTCACAATACCTCTGTTCTTCTAGGAGACGTTGAGCCTCTCTCCTAGACCTCTGCTTAACGCGGAGTGCAGCCGGATCCAATGCCGAATCCGACGGCGTCAGAGCCGACGTCGGAATCGAATCTGAGGGCTTTGAAGGATGCTCCATAGACTTGTGTGTAGCAGGCGACGTCGGTGCTGGAGTCGTCGACTTCGGTCGAGCCGGCGTCAATATCGGCGTCGACCTCGGTGGAGCCTGGTACTGCCACAGCGGGGTCGGTGTTGGCATATACGGCATGAAAGGTGCCGGGGCATATGAGTGAGGTACACCCAAATTAAATGCCATTGGACCCATGGGACCCGAAGGCGCTCCAGAGGGGTACCATGACCTAGAGAAAACACCATACATAGCGTTAAGAAACGCCGAAGGATCCTGACCTGGTGTTGGAAAAGGTGGATGCTCAGGTCAACCTCGAGGTAGATTCGAATCTGTTTCAATAACAGGAGTCGAAGTCTCCTCCTCAACAGGAACTCCACCGGCGTCTTCTGGAGTCGGAGATGGAGCCGGAGACGGAGCTGGAGTCGGATCGGGAATCGGAGTCGGAGAATGAACTAGCGACTCCGAAGGCGAGGCCTCACCTTCTTGATCCGATACTTGTGGAGGAATTACCTTCGACTTCATCCTCTTGGGAGATTTCGACCTCGAGTCAGATTTATCACCCGAACGACGTTGGGACTCATGACTCCTCTTCTTATGTTTTTTACGAGAGCTGGAAGCGTGATCTGATGATGATTTCGAAGCAGACGCCTCTCGAGACCTCGATCTGGACCTCGACTTCGACCTCTTCGAGTGTTTTGAAGATCTTCTAACCTTATCGGCCTTCAGCTTGGCCACAAGAAGTTTAGACTCCCTTTCTCGAAGAGCCTTCGGATTCATCTTTTGACACGACGAACACCCATCCACGTCGTGGTCAGAGCTCAGACACCAAATACAGTCTTGGTGTGGGTCCGTAACAGACATAATTTTTCCACATTCTCTACAGGGTTTAAAACCCGTTTTCTTTGTCGACATGACAAAAGAGCAAAGAGGTCAGAGAACGGAGAATCGAAGAAATACCGTAATAGAGTTACTAGAAGCTACAAAGTATCTCGAAACCGTTAGCGTCGACGACTTGGAAAAAAGGGAACTGATGTCATCACGCCGGCGTGGGCCTGTTATAGGCGTCGGTGACGTCAGCGGAGTCGCATGCGATGCCGTGTCTCTATGACGTCCAAGTCCACGTCGGCGCGAGGCTACGAAAAGAATTTCCGAATGTTGCTGACGCAAGGGGGGTATTCACAAGGTGAGGAATCCACACGGCAGATGTATCTATCAGAAATTTTCATACAAAAAAATGGCTACATAACTCCGGTGATTAATGTTCTTCTTGGAGTGAGATAGGAGTTTTGTTTATTGGGAGTTTTGACTCAACCAAAAGTAGAAGAGAGATCCTTTTGTATATTGCAGTGTATCAGTTAAAATCCTAATATAGACCAGCGAGCTAACCAGTGTCATCAAAGGGCTGCATGCAAACTGCAAGGTATAAGTCATTAGAGCGTTATGCTTTTCCACCCAGCCTTTCATTATTCTAACCTTGCAAAATAGTAAAACAAAATACTGCAAAAAAATCAATTCTTATTATTAAATGTAACCTCCAACTATGGTGTTATGTTTTCAATTCTAAGTTTGTGCTTCTCCAGGCCAAGCATTATTAAATCATACTGTCTACCAGTATGGATGGCATGTGACTCCTACACCCTGTAGTCCTCTATCTTAGGTAACCTTCGTATACACCGATTTACACGTATGACTGATTGTCTCTGTGTAATGTGTGTGTGACGTAAAGTGCTCTGACATCCAACGCTGGTATGAGTGGCGCTATAAACCTAAATAAATGCATCTCAGCAAGAAAGTAATTAAGGGGACTTGAGGGGCACTGCTAAAGGGTGGTAGTGAGGGAATCTGTGGCGAAGGTGGTGGTTGGGGGGCACCTTCAAACATTGTCGCACAGGGCGCCACCAGCGCTAAAGCCAGCCCTGTGTAGACGAAGATGCCTCTGCGTCGCAGAGCAGCTGCCACCACTGCCATGCACTTCGTGAACACCCGGGGAGCTGATCTCAGTCCGAAGGGGAGTACTTTGAATTGATAGTGGGAAGTTCCGACTATGAATCGTATATATTGCCAGTGATGTCAATTTATCGGTGTATGAAAATAGGCATCTTGCAGATCCAGCGAACACATCCAATCCCCTTTGCGGAGGTGAGGATATATTTGGTGGAGAGGCAGCATGCAAAAAATGTTCTCGTTTGATGGACTTGTTGAGTGCTCGCAGATCCAAAATGGGTCTGTATTCCGTCCTTTGACCTTTTTTCTTTACCAGGAAGTATCTGGAATAAACTCCTAGACCTCATTTTGACCGTGGGACCTTCTCTATGGCAGATTTTTGGAGAAGGATGCCCACTTCCCTCTGTAGCATGTTGACCTGGTAGCCTGATGATGGTACCGCAGGGATCAAGGGAGGACGACGTCAGAAACCTAGAGAGTACCCATTTTGCACCGTAGCCAGCACCCACTGATCCTTCGTGATGGCTCGCCACTCTTACAGATGATTTGAAAAACTTCCGCCAACTGGAGTGGTGAACGCTACTGGAGGAAGCAGAAACTCATTGCTTGGCTGAAGCTTTCGTCGAGGTAGAGGAGGATAAGTTACTTACCTGTAATCCTAGTTTTCTTCCAGGGGTTTCCTCATCAAAGTCATAAGCACTGAATATTACCGCCCATGTGCGGGGACCCTGGAAATAATATACACATTATATATGGAAATCACATATATAGAGCTCTACACAAATGTATGTACATATATAATTTTTTCTCATAACAATGCAGCTCCCCATAGGAGGCTAAACAATGGAAGCACACTCCTACTCCCACGGAATTTGTGCCAGAAGATCTTCATGGCTTCGCCTTACAACTTGGAAGCCAGAGGCGCAGTCCAGGATTCTCAACCTGCCATTTACCGGTTCATCATTGTTTGGCTCGCACACCGATGAAGAGATGGCACGGATGAAGACCGAGCTAGATACCCTGAAGGTGGTAGGGCTGGAGAAGAGAAAAGAGTTTTGTCGCCGTTACCGCAATACTGATCGGTGATCTTTCCAACAGATTGTTCAAACCCCTCATTGGCAAAAGAACCAAAACCAACAGGGTCAGCAGAAATCACAGTATCAAAGCCGGCGATCCAACAGGGAAAGAGGAGGGAACCGTCAGTTCTCTTCCAGGGGATCTTCATCAATAGTCATAAGTACTGAATAGTCCCGCCCATGTGCGGGGACCCCTGAAATTATATAAAAATTATATATGCAAATCACATATATACAGCTCTACAAATATGTATGTACATATATCATTTTTTTTCATAACAATGCAGCTCCGCATAGGAGGCTAAATAATGGAATTACCCATATAAAGATTATTTGCAAACATATAAAAAACACATGAGGGCAAGTAACACTTGAACTCTGTTTTTTTAATGAGCCAAACACTCATATATCATGAAAACTGCAAATAAAGTAGACATTGTTAGCCTACATGCTGCATTGCAAACCAAAAGCATAGACAATGAAAGCATTTTCAACAAAACTGGTACGTGCCTTTAAGGCAGTCATGACCCTGGGCTTCCCATCATGCCTCAGGGGTGACAGTTAGGTCAGTTGTTCTTTGCATAACCCTGAGAGTCAGGGCTAAACATTATCCATTAACCCCTTGTATGCTCATGATGAGCTGAGCTCGTCAGGGCATACAGTCGCGTTGTGCTCATGAGGAGCTCAGCTCGTCATGAGACCCACCCACGGGGAAAGCGCTGGCGCTCCCCCCGTGGGTGCGCGATCCTAAAGTTTTTTACGGGGAAGGCAGAAGAAGACCTTTCCCTGCCTCCCCCCGCGCTCCCTCCGCGTCATCAATGACGCGGAGGGGGCGGGGGGGGGGGGGAAATTTAGTGTACATTTTAGGATGTGCTGGGTAGTGGCCCCTTGAGGGCCATTTTAGGAATTTTTTTTGTTTTTTTGGGGGGAGCAACCCCTTAGGTAATGGTCACTCTCCTTTTGGGGGGCATCATTTTTGCTTTATTTTCCCCCCTGGGGGGGGGGGGCAGATAAAACATTTAAAAAATGTATTTGGCACGCTGGGCCAATTGAGTAAATCTAGTGGGGAGTGGCCCCTTGGGCAAGGGTCACTCCCCTTTTTGGGGCATTTATTTTTTGTCTGCCCCCTTGAGGGGGCATTTTTTTATTTATTTTGAAAACATCTGCCCACTGGGGTAATGTAATAAATGTACTGGGGAGAGGCCCCTTTGGCAAGGGTCACTCCCCTTTGGGGGCCATTTTGGTATGCTCATGATGTTAGGTTTTGGTTGGGGTAGCTCACTCCAGCACCCCAGTTCAGATATGGCCATATGCAAATTAGTCTGACCCTGTGCCTCGTGGGAACAGTCCAGGCCGAACTGCCAAGCCATATCTTCCCTGGCCCGGAAACAACCATAGTGGGACAGGTTTCTGGCTAATCAGCCGTCATCAGCCAGGTTAGCTTGAGTCTAGTTGCAAAGTGAGCAAGGGACCCACGTCTGCCAACTTAGAGCAATCAGAGCGCACAAGGTCAGTCTGACTTGAATATAGACATGTCTGAAATGGGGTGGTGAAGTGAGCTAAACAATGATGATGGATTAAACCAAGATCAGTTGACTGGGGATGAGTGTTAGATTTGCTCAAGCGCTCCAGCCATCATCCCCTTTGGTATCACCTTGAAGGGCAGATTGGCTGTTTTTTTTGTAGGGCCACTAGGGCACCAGGGTTTATTTTTATGTTGGGGAGCCGCCCCTTGGACATGGGTTGTTCCCCTTTATAGGAGGATGATTGTGGCCTTTTCTGCCCTCTTTGAGTAGCAGAGTAGCAGTATGTGTTTAGGCCCATCTGCCCCAATGGGGGCAGAAGCCACCAGACACCAGAGTTTTTAAAAATTTTGTTTTGGGGGGTGGCCTCAAGGGCAAGGGTTGCTTCCCTTTTACGGGGTGAATATTGAATTTATACTGTTAGGCCCGCCTACCCCTTAGCTTGGCAGGTGGACTGGTGCATTATGCTGAAAAGCTCTTTGATGTTGTGTGCGTTGATGTCCAGGCGGGCTTTGAAGGAAGATCTCTTGTTCTGATGAGTTGGCGATGTCTGCCGGTGGCATCCTTGTGGGCTGCGTGTCTGTCTGGTGTACAATCGTGGAGCCATATCTTCTCCAGGTTCCGGCAAGTACGTTTGGAGGTCTGGAGCTCTTTGGTGAACCAGGGTGCTTTGTTGCTGGAGTGGCTGTTGGAGGGTTTCTTGAGCGGGCGAGGGTGTTGGCGCAGTTGTTGATCCATTGTCTGAGGTTGTGGGTGGTGTCGTCCGGGTTGGTGGGGTCATTATTTGCAGATGTGATTGTAATGTTTTGTTTCTCATTTTAAATCTAGTGTAAAGCTTTTGATTCCTGTTTGCGGTTTCGACAGTGGTTGTTCTGCAGTTTTGTGTAGTTTCATTTTTTTATGTAAGAAAAACATTTTTGTTTTATGCACTCCAAATGAGTAATATTGTAATGTATTCATTTTTTTTTTTGTAAGTGGCATTTGGTTAGTGTTTTGAGCATGAAAATCTTTGTGATGTGTTTTGCAGTGCCTTATAAGTTATTTTCTGTTCTCTCTCTTTTTTAGTGGGATAGTGTTGATCCATACTGTGTCTGTGCAGAGTATGTGGTGGTGAGTTTAGCTGCTTCTGGCAAGTGAGTGGTATCGTTTTGGAGTGTATAGGTATTTTTGATAAAGGTGCATTTTGTTTATTACTTATTTTACAAAGTGTTTGTTGTTGTTGACTTGTTTGACAAGTTACCTTTATTATTAATCAGTATGGCTATCCGTAGAATAACTGTTCAGCAGGTGGTTGGTATGCTTCTTGAATCTTCCTCTGAGCCGGATTATGAGACTGACAGTGCGTCCGAGGGAGAGGAGGGAGGGGAAGATTCTGGCAATGAGTTTTCTCTCCACATGGAATCATCGGATGATGAAGGTTCTCTCGGTGCAGATGAAGTGCCTGTTTTAGAGGAGGATACTGCTGTGCCGATGGTGCAAGAGGCATCTGGATTGCAGCCTGAGGCTGCTAGGCTTTCTACTGGAAGTGTTGGACTCTGGGTTGATCCAAACATGGTGCAGCCGGTGTTGCCGGCCTTTAGCGGTGATGCAGGGTGTAGAGTGGATTGTGAAAATGTTTTGCCTATACAGTATTTTGAGTTATTTTTGGATGATGTATTTTTGGGTGAGATTGTTGAGCAGACTAATTTGTATGCTGAACAGTTTTTGAGGGACAACAGTGACAAACTTAGGCCCCATTCTAGAGCTACCCGGTGCACTCCCACAAATCTGGAAGAGATTAAGAACTTTTTGGGTTTGACTTTATTGATGGGTTTGCTAAGGAAGCCGAACATGACTTCATATTGGTCTTCCAGCCCATTGATGGCAACAGCTATTCTTCCTGCAGTTATGACTCGTGATCGGTATTTACTTTTGCTACGCATGCTGCATTTTGTTGATAATTATTTAGCGTTGCCACGTAGTCACCCTGACAGTTACCGTCTTTTTAAGATTCGGCCTGTTCTTGACCACCTTGTAGATTGATTTTCTGAGATATACATTCCAGGGAAAGAAATATCTATTGATGAGTCTTTGGTTTTGTTCAAGGGTCGTTTGGGTTTTAGGCAGTACATCCCTAGCAAGATGGCACGCTATGGAATTAAGCTGTATATGTTTTTAATTTTCATGTGTACACTGGTAGAGATTCCACTATTGACCCCCCTGGTTGTCCGTCCACTTTTGGAGTTTCAGAAAAAATTGTGCGGGCTCTTGCTAGAAGACTGTTTAACATAGGCCACCATGTGTACCTTGATAACTTCTACACTGCTGTGCAGTTATTTAAGGAATTGTTTAAAGTGGACACTTTTGCATGTGGCACAATCCGCTCTAACCGCAAAGGTTATCCGAAAGAGCTTGTTTGCAAAAAACTTTAGAGGGGTCAGTGCAGTTCCTTGCGCAGTGATGAACTACTAGCTGTGAAATTTGTGGACAGGAGGGATGTGTACACGCTGACTACCATCCATGATGAGAGTACTTCATTTGTGCCTGTTTGGGGCCAGGTTGCTGAAGTTTACAAACCTCTGTGCATTCTAGACTACAATAGGCACATGGGTGGTGTTGACAGAGTAGATCAGAGGTTGGAACCTTTCACTGCTATTCGGAAGGCTTATGTTTGGTACAAGAAGTTGGCCATCCATTTTTTCATCTTAGCAACTTTCAATGCTTTTATTGTGTTCAAGGAGTGCTCTCCTGCGTCAAAGTTGACATTTCTTCAGTTTCAGCACTCTGTGATAGCTAGGCTTGTTGTTGTGGAACAGGTAAGTGTTCCTAGATTTGGAGTGGTGGAGGATGTGGCTCAATTGAAAGATCGCCACTTTCCTGATTACATTCCTCCCACATCTACAAAAGACTTTCCCACTAGGAGATGTAGAGACTGTTGGCAAAGAGGTTTGCGGAAGGAGACTCGTCTTTTCTACCCCGGGTGTCATTCTAACCCTGGGCTGTGTGTGCCTGCTTGTTTTAGAGCGTACCACACGCAAAAGAATTTTGGGGAGTATCTATGAGTGGTAATGTGAATTGCCTGGTCTGTATTGTTTAAAAATGTTTATTCTGTTTCAAGGTTGGCATTAGTGCAATGTATTTAGTTTCAGATTTTGTGTTAGTATGTTTGTATCTATTTGCAATTTGTTTGTGTTTTGTGTAAGACCTGGGGGAACGCTGGTTGGCAGGAAATTTGTGTGAGCTGGTGATGCCACTCTTTCCCTCAAGGAAAATGTGTGAAAAAACTTTTTTTTCAGCTACAATTGAGGTTTGCAAGGGATTCTGGGTAAAGGAACGTTGGGGGATATATGCAAGCCATACCTCCTTGGAAGCCCCCGGGTGTCTTCTTTTCAGAAATGTGTGGGTTTGGTAGGTTTTCCTAGATGGCCGTCAAGCACGGGGCCCAAAACCCAGGTGACCCTCCTTGCAAAAGCAGGTGGTTTTGGAGGTCGCCTCACTACGTTTTGGGCCCTTGCCTGTCGCGGGTACTTGCGCCTCCCACACAAGTGAGGCACCATTTTTATCGGGAGACCTGGGGAAACGCTGGGTGGTAGGAAATTTGTGTGAGCCCAGTGATGCCACTCTTTCCCACACAAAATGTGTGAAAAAACTGATTTTTTCAGCTAAAATTGAGGTTTGATAGGATTCTGTGTAAGGGAACGTTAGGGGATCCATGCAAGCCATACTTAGTTAGAAGCCCCCGGGTGTCTACTTTTCAGAAATGTGTGGGCTTGGTAGGTTTTCCTAGAAGGCCGGAGAGCACAGGTCCAAAAACCCAGGTAACCCTCCTTGCAAAAGCAGGTGGTTTTGAGATAGGAAGTTTTGATGTCGCCTCACTATGTTTTGGGTCCTTGCCTGTCGCGGGTACTTGCGCCTCCCACACAAGTGAGGCACCATTTTTATCGGGAGACCTGTGGAAACGCTGGGTGGCAGGAAATTCGTGTGAGCCCGGTGATGCCACACTTTCCCACATGGAAAATGTGGGATAAAAACTGATTTTTTTTTAGCTAAAATTGAGGTTTGCAAGAGATTCTGGGTAAGGGAACGTTGGGGGATCCACGCAAGCCATACCTCCTTATAAGCCCCCGGGTATCTACTTTTCAGAAATGTGTGGGTTTGGTAGGTTTCCCTAGATGGCCGTCAAGCACGGGGCCCAAAACCCAGGTGACCCCCCTTGCAAAAGCAGGTGGTTTTGAGATAGGCGATTTTGAGGTCGCCTCACTACGTTTTGGGCCCTTGCCTGTCGCGGGTACTTGCGCCTCCCACACAAGTGAGGCACCATTTTTATTGGGAGACCTGGGGAAATGCTGGGTGGTAGGAAATTTGTGTGAGCCCGGTGATGACACTTTCCCACACAAAAATGTGTGAGTGAAAAAACAGATTTTTTCAGCTAAAATTGAGGTTTGATGAGATTCTGGGTAAGGGAACATTAGGGGATCCATGCAAGCCATACTTCGTTGGAAGCCCCGGGGTGCCTACTTTTCAGAAATGTGTAGGCTTGGTAGGTTTTCCTAGATGGCCGGCGAGCACGGGGCCAAAAACCCAGGTAACCCCCCTTGCAAAAGAAGGTGGTTTTGAGATAGGCAATTTTGAAGTCACCTTACTATGTTTTGGGCCCTTGCCTGTCTCGGGTACTTGCGCCTCCCACACAAGTGAGGCACCATTTTTATCGGGAGATCTAGGCAAATGCTGGGTGGCAGGAAATTTGTGTGAGCCCGGTGATGCTACACTTTCCCACACGAAAATGTGTGAAAAAACAGATTTTTTTCAGCTAAAATTGAGGTTTGCAAGGGATTCTGGGTAAGGGAACGTTGGGAGATCCATGCAAGCCATACCTCCTTGGAAGCCCCCGGGTGTCTTCTTTTCAGAAATCTGTGGGCTTGGTGGGTTTCCCTAGATGACCGGCGAGCACGGGGCAAAAAACCCAGGTGACCCCCCTTGCAAAAGCAGGTGGTTTTGAGATAGGCAATTTTGATGGATGTCGCTTTACTATGTTTTGGGCCCTTGCCTGTCGCGGGTACTTGCGCCTCCCACACAAGTGAGGCACCATTTTTATCGGGAGACCTGGGGGAACGCTGGGTGGTAGGAAATTTGTGTGAGCCCGGTGATGCCACACTTTCCCACACGAAAATGTGTGAAAAATCAGATTTTTCCAGCTAAAATTGCGGTTTGCAAGGGATTCTGGGTAAGGAAGCGTTCAGGGATCCTCGCAAGCCATACCTCCTTGGAAGCCCCCGGGTGTCTACTTTTCAGAAATGTGTGGGCTTGGTGGGTTTCTCTACATGGCCGGCAAGCACAGGGCCAAAAACCCAGGTGACCCCCCTTGCAAAAGCAGGTGGTTTTGGGATAGGCAATTTTGATGTCGCCTTACTATGTTTTGGGCCCTTGCCTGTCGCGGGTACATGCGCCTCCCACACAAGTCCTAGTAAACGTCACCTTCACTTACCTTCACATTGTTTTTAAGTCACCCTCGTATTCCTATCTCGTTTACACCTATGCACTGGAATGTGCATGGAATGAATCTTAGCACGTAGCATGTGATGGTTTAATGTAAATTCCCCTTGCCCATTGTGTTTTTTTCCCCTTTCCCCGTTAGGCACCTGAAGCCACAATTGTTAGGCATAATAATTATGTCCTGATGATGATCCTTGTATCAAGACCATGGATCGAAACGCCGCCGACTTCTCATAAACACCTTATACAAAGTTCAAAACCGTATATGTATTACTAATGTAAAGGTGTTGGTCATGTTCTGATGTACCATGACATTGTGCAATTACTGGTACCTCAAACCTCTTGCTCTTTGCCTACGCGCCCTTGTGTTCCTGTTTTGCCATTGAATGTTGTTGCACATGTGTTAAGTAGGGTGCAGGCTTGTGCCCCACTTTGTGAATTGTTGTGTAACCCTCCTCATATTCAACTATAAGCTAATACTAGACCTCTGTCCGGCTGGATAAGTCCTAACCAATATAGCTACAATTGTCTCCATATTTATTCACTGTATATATTTCTCCTTAAGGGACCACTGTTGTCTGAATAGCATCTCTCCCAAGGTCCCTTTTGACTTAATTGGGTCCCCTTGTTGTTCTTAATATATATCCCACACAAGTGAGGCACCGTTTTTATCGGGAGACCTGGGGGAACCCTGGGTGGTAGTAAATTTGTGTGAGCCGGTGATGCCACACTTTCCCACACGAAAATGTGTGACAAAATTGATTTTCTTCAGCTAAAATTGAGGTTTGAAAGGGATTCTGGGTAAGGAAACGTTGGTGGATCCACGCAAACGATACCTCCTTAGAAGCCCCCGGGTGTCTACTTTACAGAAATGTTTGGGTTTGATAGGTTTCCCTAGGTGCCGGCAGAGCTAGGGTTCACAAACTACAGCTAGGCACTTTGCTAGAAAAGGGTCATTTTCACTGTGAAATTGAGGTATGACCACGTTGCGTTTTGCACCGTTTCCTGTTACGGGCACTAGGCTGACCAACATATGTGAGGAACCATTTTTCTCGGAAGACTTTGGGGAACGCATGGTGGGTTGAAATTCCTGAATCCACACAGATTCCAGGCCTTTCCACCACAGAAATGTGGGGAAAATGTGTTTTTTCTGGACAATTTTTTAGGTGTGCAAGGGATTCTGGGTGACAGAACCTGGTGGGAGGCAGTCAAATCACCCCATCCTAGATTTCCCTGAGTGTCTACTTTTAAAAAATTTATAGGTTTGCTAGGTTTCCCTAGGTGCCGGCAGAGCTAGGGTTCAAAAACTGCAGCTGGGCACTTTGCAAAAAAAGGGTCATTTTTCACTGCGAAATGGAGGTGTGACCACGTTGCCTTTTGTGCCATTTCCTGTCGCAGGCACTAGGCTGACCCACACAAGTGGGGTACCATTTTTCTCGGAAGACTTTGGGGAACGCGGGGTGGAAGGAAATTTGTGAATACAAGCAGATGCCAGAACTTTCCACCACAGAAATTTGGAGAAACATTGTTTTTTTTGACAATTTGTTAGGTTTGCAAGGGTTTCTGGGTAACAGAACCTGTAGGGAGGCAGTCAAGTCACCCCATCCTGGATTCCCCTGGGTGTCTAGTTTTCAAAAATGTATAGGTTTGCTAGGTTTCCTTTGAAAAAAAAGGGTCATTTTTCACTGCGAAATTGAGGTGTGACCACGTTGCGTTTTGCGCCGTTTCCTGTCGCAGGCACTAGGCCGACCCACACAAGTAAGGTATCATTTTTAGGTCTCGCCTGTCGATGCGCATGCGCATCGAGCAAGCGAGAGTATTGGGACTTATCCACTCTTTATCCACACTGCAAGGAATCGTGGCGATTCCTTGCAGTGCCCGTGACTTTTAAGCTCAATGCGCATGCGCATTGAGCTTAAAAGCGCGTGCACGTCCGTCTTTGTTTACCCGCTCCGCCCCCTCCCAGCCGTCTCGCATTTCCCCTGCCGCATCAAAGGCTTTCACGGCCGGCCGGCCATGCTTTCAGTTTCACGACCGGCCGGCCGTGTCAATTACATTACAAAGCCCGCTCTCCCTGATGATCTGATCCACCTTTGATCATTTCTGCTTGTGAAATATTATTAAATATTTATCGGATTTAAATTTGGTTTGGATTATGAAGCTCTTTCTGTATTTTTGCCTGTCCTTTTTGTAAACAGACACACGTCACAAGCATTTTTCCCTCAGAGGATTACTAAACCAAGAAGGATTTTGAAATGAGAGTGAAGGTAGAGGTTGTGGACGCTATTTTCAGCTCAGGGTCCTTTGCGATTGCAGCGGTTGTCTGCTGTTGCCTGTGTCTGTAATCAAGCTCCCTATTGGCTCGTGCTACCGGCTGCCAGGCTACGCTTGGCCTCCGGTTGTTGCTGGTGTTGGATGCAGCGTGAGGATTACGTTTCACCATCTAACTCCTGGTCGTTATCTCTCTTCTTGTATCTCCGGTCTTCAACCCAAGCTGCTACTAATAAGTTTCACAAAATTTGGGACTGTTTCCTTCATTCTTCATTTTACATATGCTTGTTTAGTGTAGTACACATGCTTACGCAGGATTAGTACTTGGCACCATTGCTCTAATTAGTATTTATTTTGCCTTGCATTATGTTGTAGTTGTTTGCTGGTTTCTTTAATATGTGTGAAATGTAGCCCTGGTGTGTTTTTCTGCGCTTTGTTTATTTTACCCGCTCCGCCCCCTCCCCTGCCTGCCGTGTCGCATTTTTTTTTAAATCCCCACTTCCCCCCTACCCCCCAGCAATGCCAACACTGACGCCGTGCTCTGCTGCTTGTTTTTTTCTTCCTCACTTCTAGCTGCTGCAATTCCAGTCCAGCAGCCTGGGCGACGGAGGGAGGATTTGCAAGCAGAGCTGCTCCCATTTGCAATCAATTTCCGTAGAATTTGCCAATGATTTAAATGCTTACTTTTTTCCGCATTTTTGTTAGCACAGAGCTGTGGCATTATCGAACCACCGTCGATCTCTTTCTGCTTACTGAATTTGCCAATGATTTAAATGCTTATTTTTTCCGCATTTTTGTTAGCACAGAGCTGTGGCATTATCGAACCGGCGTCGATCTCTTTCTGCTTACTCAACAAGGCGCACTGTTGACAAACACTGATGAGCCAACTGGTTTAACGAGGATAGCGATGTTGGCCACCCCTCACCCTCACTCACCCTCACCCTCACTCACCCTCAACCCCTCACCCTCACTCACCCTCAACCCCTCACCCTCACTCACCCTCAACCCCTCACCCTCACTCACCCTCACTCACCCTCACTCACCCTCAACCCCTCCCTCACCCTCACCCTCACTCACCCTCAACCCCTCACCCTCACTCACCCTCACTCACCCTCAACCCCTCACCCTCACCCTCACTCACCCTCAACCCCTCACTCACCCTCACCCTCACCCTCAACCCCTCACCCACCCTCACCCTCACTCACCCTGACCATCACTCACCCTCAACCCCTCACTCACCCTCACTCTCACTCATCCTCACTCACCCTCAACCCCTCACCCTCACTCACCCTCACTCACCCTCAACCCCTCACCCTCAACCCCTCACTCACCCCCTCACTCACCCTCACTCTCACTCATCCTCACTCACCTTTAACCCCTCACCCTCACCCTCAATCACCCTCAACCCCTCACCCTCACTCACTCACCCTCAACCCCTCACCCTCAACCCCTCACTCACCCTCACTCTCACTCATCCTCACTCAACCACCCTCAACCTCACTCACCCTCACCCTCAACCCCTCACCCTCACCCCCTCACCCTCACTCACTCACCCTCAACCCCTCACCCTCAACCCCTCACCCTCAAACCCTCACCCTCACTCACCCACCCTCAACCCCTCACCCTCACTCACCCTCCCTCACCCTCAACCCCTCACCCTCAAACCCTCACTCACCCTCAACCCCTCACTCACCCTCAACCCCTCACTCACCCTCAACCCCTCACTCACCCTCAACCCCTCACCCTCCCTCAACCCCTCACCCTCACTCACTCACCCTCAACCCCTCACCCTCAACCCCTCACTCACCCTCACTCTCACTCACCCTCACTCAGCCTCAACTACTCCCCCTCACTCACCCAAAACCCCTCACCCTCACTCACCCTCAACACCTCACTCACCCTCACCCTCACTCACCCTCACTCACCCTCACCCTCAACACCTCACCCTCAACACCTCACCCTCAACCCCTCACTCACCCTCACTCACCCTCACTCACCCTCACTCACCCTCACCCTCACTCACCCTCACTCACCCTCACTCCCTCACCCTCACTCACCCTCACTCACCCTCACCCTCACTCACCCTCACCCTCACACAGTGCAATAGTTCTCAGACCATTTCAGTTAGAGCTTTTAGAAATGTTTATGTTTTTTTTATTTGTAATACTTTAGCATTGGCTACAGGAAACAAAAATGCTAAACATTTACAAAAAAAACCCATAAACAATTCTAAAAGCACTAACTCTAATGGTGCGAGACCTATTGCATTTCCAATGCTTGTTCTTGTAAGACTTTGGGCAACGCAGGGTGGGTAGAAATGTGTGGATCCGCGCAGATTCCAAAACTTTCCACCACAGAAATGTGGGGGAAATGTGTTTTTTTAATCAATTTTTAAGGTTTGCAAGGGATTCTGGGTAACAGAACCTGGTGGCAGTCAGTCAAGGCACCCCATCCTGGATTACCCTGGGCGTCTAGTTTTCAGAAAATGTATGGGTTTGCTAGGTTTACCTAGGTGCTGGCAGAGCTAGGGTTCAAAAACGACAGCTACACATTTACAAAAGAAGGGTAAATATTCATTGTGAAAATGTGGTGTGTTCACGTTGGGTTTTGAGCCTTTTCCGGTCGTGGACACTATGCCTACTCACACAAGTGAGGTACCATTTTTATCAGGAGACTTAGGGTAATTCGGATTTGTAAAGCAACTGTTATTACCTATTGAGTTTTGATGCATTTCTGCCTTCCAAATGAAAGACATTGTTTAAAAAGAAGTCCTTTTGAAAAATGACCAATAATTCTCTTGCTAGTATGAGTATTCCCAATTTTGAAAATGTGCAAATATGTATGTGTTTCTAAACTCTATAATTTGTACCCATTTCAGAAATACATAGGAGTCTTTCATACCGATTTTTCCATGTATACATTTTCACACAATAATTGCTATATACCCGGTACATAATAAAAAGCCATTGCAAACTGCTACTCAGTTTTTTACTCCGGGTTCGTGTGGTTCTTGGTGAACCTGAAAGTCCTATATATCCCCACAACCAGGAAGGTCCAGCGGATGTAGAGGTACATTGCTTTCAAAGAGCTGTCAAGTTACAGGAGAAAGCGTTGACACAAAAGGCTGTTTTTTTCAACTCATTTTACATTTTTCCAACATTTAACTGTTAGTTTCTATAGGGAAACCATGATGGATCTACACAAATGACCCCTTTCTGAATTCAGAATTGTGTCTACTTTTCTAAAATGTATAGTTTTCCAGGATCCACTATTGCTTTCATACTCATTTTTACCATTAACTGGAAGGAGATTGAAGGCACTAAAAATAGCAAAAATAGGCTATGTCCCAGTAAAATGCCAAAACTGTGTAAAAAATGTTGGTTTTCTGACAAAAAGACTATTATTCCCTAAAAGCTGGGAAAATGGTGATTTCAACCCCACAAACCCTTTTTTTGATAACATTTGCAGGGAAAAACCCAGACGCTTTAATTTATAGATCGTTTTTCCCGTTTTTCGGAAAAAAAACAACGTTTTGCTGTCTTTTGGCTAATTTCTCGGACCCCTCCAAGGGAATCCACAAACCCCGGATACCTTTAGAATCCGCATAATGTTGGAAGAAAAGGATGTAAATTTGGCGTGGATACCTTAGGTGGTCAAAAAGTTACAGGGGCCTAAGCGCGCACTACTCAAAATAGCCAAAAAAAGGCTTAGCAAAGGAGGGGAAAAGGCCTAGCAGCGAAGGGGTTAACACTTAGACAGTGTCTCATTTACCTGGGGAGGCGGGTGGGTTGCTTATGACTTTGATGAGGAAACCCCTGGAAGAGAACTAGGATTACAGTTAAGTAACTTATCCTTCTCTTCCAGGGGATCCTCATCAATAGTCATAAGCACTGAATAGAATAGCAAGCCCATCAACTACCTGCAGGTAAATGAGAAAAACCATGACCCAACAAAATGCAACAGCCAAAATAAGCTGTTGAACAGATTCCTCAAGGAGGCCTGGCCTACTTGGGTGTCTGCTCTGGTGTCTGACTCCAGACAATAGTTCCTGGTAAACGTATGGACGGACCTCCAGGTTGCCGCCTTACAGATTTCAGACATGGGTACATTCTGGAGAAAAGCTGTAGCAGCCGCTTTTCCTCTGGTGGAATGTGCTTTGGGAGAAAATCCCAGGGGCTTTTGTGCCAATTGGTGAGCAAGTTTGATACATGAAACTATCCATCGGGAAATGGAACGTTTTGAAGCTGCAAAACCAGATATGATTGACCCATAGTTGACAAACAGTTGATCAGATTTACTTATAGATTTGGACCGATCTAGATAGAATTTAAAAACCCTTTTCAGGTCCAGAGAATGCAAAGCCCTTTCAGCTGGAGTAGAGGGATTAGGAAGAAAGGTGGGTAGAGAGATGGTCTGGTTCACATGAAAATCTGACACCACCTTAGGAAGAAAAGAGGGATGTGTCCTCAACACCAGCCTATTTAGATCGAAAACTGTACAGGGCTCTTTGGAACAGAGTGCCTGTATCTCGCTCACTCTGCGAGCTGACGTGATTGCTACCAAAAAAGCAGCCTTCCAAGAAATATGTTGCAAGGTTGCTTTATGTATGGGCTAGAAGGTGGACCCATCAATTTCGATAGCACCAGGTTTAGCTCCCAGGGTGGCGACGGGGGTCGTACCGAGGGTAGACTTTTTTCAAACCCTGCAGAAAATCCTTTACAGCTTGCAATTGTAAAAAAGAGGGTTGAGAGGGTGAGCGTCTATAAGCCGTTATAGCTGCCAAATGCACCTTAATGGAATTAAACCTCAACCCTGCTTTCGCCAGATAAAGAAGGTAAGGGAGAATGATCTCTTCCTGACCCTTGATAGGATTACAATTGTTCTGCATACACCACAAGTAAAAACGCTTCCACTTGCATGCATAAGAATGCCCCTTAGAAGGTCTTCTTGCTTCTTTCAAAATGGACATGCAGGTCTGCAGCAGTCCTAGATGGCCGTATTGTAGGACCTCAGGAGCCATGCCTCCAAGTTCAGTGAGGGAAGAATGGGATGATGAATCCTCCCGTTCATCTTGGATAGCAGGTCCTGCCTGCACGGCAGCTTCCTGTGAGGACACTCTGATAGCTATAGAAGGTCCGGGTACCACCACAGCCTCGGCCAGTCTGGGGCAAGGAGAATCATCCTCGTGGACGAGTGAGCTAGCTTGTTTACCACCTTCGGGATCAGCGGAAGGGGTGGATAGGCGTACACAAATGCCCCTGACCAGTCTATCAAAAGGGCATTCCCTTTCGATCCTGTGCGGTAAAACCGTGAGGTGAAGTCTCGGCACTTGGTGTTTTCGTTGTCCGCGAAGAGATCTATGGAGGGATGACCTCAGGACTGGAAGATGTCTTCGATGACCTCGTTGTTGAGAACCCAGTGCTCTCTGTCTTCGAAATGACGGCTGAGAGCGTCCGCTCTCACGTTCTGTTCTCCTGGAAGATGGACTGCTGTGACTGACAGATTCCGAGCCAGAAGCCAATGCCACAGATTTTGTGCCTCCAGGGAAAGGGTACGTGAACGTGTTCCTCCCTGTTTGTTTAAGTAGTACTTGGTGGTGGTGTTGTCCGTTTGTACTAACACTGATGTTGCTTGAATCGAGGGCAGGAAAGCTTTGAGGGCTAGATGGACAGCCCTCAACTCCAACATGTTGATGTGGTAGGAGCGCTCTTTGGGAGACCACAGTCCTTGTGTCTGGAGATGTTCCATGTGCGCCCCCAACCTTGTAGCGAGGCACCTGTGATCAGTGTCTGTGCAGGCGGAGGTTGATGGAACGGAATTCCGACTTGCATATTTCGTCTTTTCATTCACCAAGGTATGGACTCTCGAGCTGCGTTTGACAAAGTTATTTTGTCGTCTCAGTGACCTGCCTGCTGGTCCCACTTGTCCTCCAGATCCTGCTGGAGAGGATGCATTCGTACTCTGGCATTGGGGACCAGAAAGATGCAGGATGCCATTGACCCTAGCAGGGTGGCAATCCGTCGCACCGGTAACTTCTTGTTGTGCAGAACCAGTTGGCATTTCTGAATGATGGAACACTGTCTCTCCTCCGAAGGAAACACTTTTGCCCTCTGTAAGGATTTCTTCAAAATCCCTGCGATCCTCCTGAGGAAGCTTCTCAGTGAAGCATTGTAGAGAATCCCACAGGGATCTATCGTAGCGGCCCAGGAGCGCCTCCACATTTGATACTTTTAGCAAGGAAGCCGAGGTGCCACACACCCTCTGTCCCCAGGCATCTTGTGTCTTGCTCTCCTTGTCTGGTGGTACAGTGTAAGAAGATGCAACGGCATAGGTCTTTCTCCAGTAGGCGTCCGAGGGGAGGCAGGGGGCCCCGGGGGCGCCCGGGGTCGGCGCCAGGGTCTGAGTTGGGCTCCAGCGGACTGCCTGGAACGCCCGGCGAGACCATATTCGCTGGCTGACCCGGTGGGACACAGGCTGCGCAAGGTGGTGGAGATACTCAGAATGCGGGGCTGGCCCTGCTTCTGGCGCCTCTGCGCTTCTCTGCATCTGTGCGCCACATGAGACTTACAGCTGTCTAACTAAGATTACAGCGGCCCCTCGTGCGGCTGGACGGCTATTCCCTGGATCAGTGGCGAACGAGGCTGGGGTTGGCCTCTGTTCACCCTACTGGTTTGGCTGATTGCTAGTCCTCTGAGATGGCCCGCTGAGAGCGGAGCGGACCCTTGGCAAAAGTAACTGTCCTTCGCCGGACCTGTGCGCTAGTGGGTACGGCACGGAGTCACGAGCCCAACGGGGCGCCTGGAACGATTGGGCCACGCTCTGTTTGCAGCGGCACACATATTCCCATCCAGCCGACTTGCCGGTGCGATTCGACCGACGGCCCTCACAGTTGCCCGCCGTGGGGAAATCAGGTGAAACTGACATTCGAAAATAAAAGACAGATGCGCACCGCAGACGGGTCTAACGAACATGGAGACCAGCGGGGAGCTCAGGGTAGCCAGGATGATGCTGAAGATGACACCAGAACGATCCTGTTGGAACTGAGAGCCGGAATGAAATCTATAGACAGCAAAATCGATGCCCTTGCGACCGGACTGGACGTCGTGAAAAAAAAAGTGGATAAACATGAACACCGTCTAGATGTTCTGGAAAACAGGGTGTCAGACGAACATGACGCACAGGCAGAGGCGCGCACACAGATACTACAAATGGAGAAAATCCTCGAGGTGATAAGTGCGAAGAATGAGGATTTGGAGGCACGCTCTAGGAGCAATAACTTTAGAATTATCGGCCTATCGGAGACCACTCCGATTTCCAAAATGGAGCTCTTCATTGATGGAATGCTATGTGAGCTTTTTGGATCGGCCCTATCTAGTGTCGTGATTGTGGAGAGGGCGCATAGGTCCTTAGGGCCCAGACCTAAGCCGGGAGCAGCGCCGCGCCAGATAATCGCGCGATTACTCAACTATGCCGATAGAGACGCTATCCTGAGAGAGGCAAGGGCCGTGCAATCCGCGCGCCGGGAGTTTGTGCCAGTGAAAAAATTGTTGAGGGAAGCGGCGGTACCATATGCAATGCTCTACCCGGCGAAGCTAAAAGTTACTCATGAAGAACAGTCGCACTTCTTTACAGATGCGAAGTCTGCACTGAAATTCGCGAAGCATGTCTGTAAGCTGAAGCCACGACGGCAGCGGGCCGAGGATGATCCGGCGGCATCAGGGCTGGATGACGCTGACTAGAGACAGGATACTACATAAGATCGCTCGCTACGCATGTCAGAGCGTACATGCGGACCCTGCCTTAGACATTATGTTGTTTTGCCACGGCTGAGAGGGTTGGCCGGGAGGAGGGTGCAGATGTCGGTCCAATTCGAATGCTCTGTGCGAGTTCTGAGAGGGGATTGCAATTTGTGGATTATAATGTTCTTCAGCATTGGTCCTGACGGGGTTTGGTGGCAATAGCTTCGGCGGCCGCACCCTGGTGCGTGTACACGCTGCTGTACCTCTTCCCTGAGAGGGCATCACCCAAATGGTAGTAGTATGGCGAGGGGAGGGTGGGTATAGTTCTTGACCTGATTGGGAAGTTGGAGTGGGTGGTGGGGGGGGGAGGCCGGGTCCGGGACGTTTTTCTTTGTTTGGTTCTCTTTTGGCATTAAGTTTGGCAATATGTGCATGTCAAGGCAAGATGTTTTAGTAATGCTTCTGTTGCTCCATTGCTGCTTGCGTTGTGCCCCCTCGTGGCTCTGTGTCGAGCATAGTAATTATCGGAACTACTATTGATTGATGGCAGATAAATGTACAATGTTGACCTGGAATGTGCGCGGCCTCAATTCCCCGAAGAAGGTGAGACAGGTGATCGCGTATTTGAATAGGCATGAGATACAGCTCGCTCTGCTGCAGGAAACACATCTGACGCCACTAGCAGCATCAGGTGTGATGGGTAGGCGGGCGGGATTCCGTCTGGCTGCCTCGTACTTATCGTATGCAAGAGGTGTGATGATACTGGTCAGGAAAGGGGTTGATGTTCAAGAGCTACATACATATGTGGATGAGGAAGGGAGGTGCACAATGGTCTGTGGGAAGCTGCGAGGTGCGTTGATTACAATTGTTAACATGTATGGATCGATAGCGGATGACCCAGTATGTATAGACCGTATGTGTGGAAAGTTGCGGGAGTGGCCGTCTGCACCAATTGTCTGGGGAGGGGATCCGCACAAGAGGGAAGGTACGCATGCAACACCCACACACGGAAGCTGGTCGAGGCTTGACTATTGGCTAGTTGATGGTGAACTGATGGAATGGGTTGATGAGGCGATACCGCTGGCTCGCACACTATCGGACCATAATCCGATGAGATTGTCCTTACGTTATTCGAAAGGGGTGCATCGCCCGTTCACGTGGAGATTGCGCTCAGAGGCACTTCTTGACCCTGTATACGAGACGCCATAGTACAGTACTTTACATTGAATAAGGGCACAGTAGATCGGGCGGCAACGCTATGGGAGGCCTTTAAGGTCACCATAAGGTGAGTGTGTATGGGAACGGCAGCGGGCATACTGCGAGATATAAGACAACAAATGCAGAGAATTGAAAATGATCAGCGTGTTCTTGAAGGTGAGTATGCGTATCAGCCTGAGATACCTAAATTAGCCCGGATACAAGAATTGATCCAGGATTATGACTCCTTTGCAGAGTCGGAGATCAAATATTTATCTCGTAGACACACAGCTAGACGGTATGGCGAGGCGGGCAGGCCGGGTCGTGCGCTGGCATTTAAGATCAGAGAGCGTCATGACCAGCAACGTGTGGACAGGATAGTGGATGACTCGGAAAGGAGCACTACGCTCCGGAAGCTATCACCGACCAGTTCCGCGTGTTCTATGCGGATCTATACAGCACGAGAGGTTCACAGCCGAGAGGATTTTGATAAGTATCTAGAAGACATCGCATGCGCTTGGCTGTCCCATGTGCAGCGTAAATATCTTAGTCTCCCCATAGACGAGCAAGACATAAAACTGGCTATAGCGGCGCTGCCGAATGAGAAGGCGCCAGGGCCAGACGGGCTCTCGGTGGAATTTTATAAAAAATACGCGGACCTTCTAGTGCCACATCTGCTTGAAGTCTATGCGGAGGCACACGAAGAGGGGATGCTTCCCCCTTCATTAAGGGAGGCACTAATCGTCACCCTGCTCAAAAAAGACAAACCGGCGGACCTCTGCGAGTCGTACCGCCCACTGTCGTTAATGAACATCGATGCCAAGATTTTGGCAAAGATCCTTGCAACCAAATTACAACCACTGCTACAAGGGCTGACACTGCCTGATCAGTCGGGATTCGTCCCGGAACGATCCACCTCGCACAATCTTCGCACACTCTTCTCTGTTTCATGTCTTGGAACCTACTCCAGAAGCTGCGGCGGTAATACTAGACGCCGCAAAGGCGTTTGACTCAGTTGAATGGAGATATATGTTCCGGGTGCTATGTCGTATAGGGGTTCCCCCCAATGTTCATACAATGGATCGAAGTGCTGTACGCGGCTCCGATGGTGAGAGTAAGAGTGGGCGGGTTCACATCTGAGGCACTGAGTATCGAGCGAGGAACCAGGCAGGGTTGCCCTCTTTCGCCATTGCTGTTCGCGATTATTCTCGAACCACTGGCATGTGTCATTCGGCAGCGGCACAGGGAGACCGCATTGCAATATCGCTGTATGCGGACGACATGGTTCTTTTTGTGCGTGAGCCATCTAGATATTTGTCGCACTTGCTGCGGGAATATGTGAGGTTCGGTCTCATCTCTGGTCTGCAGATAAACTGGGAAAAGTCCTATATAATTCCGCTCACGGCTGGTACTGCACGGCCAGGACTAGAATTCCCCCTGATGTGGTCCGAGGATCCGGTTAAGTATTTGGGAGTGTGGGTACACCAGGACCCCACGGTTGTGATCAAGGAAAATTATGGCACAGCGTGCGTGAGACTGGAGGCTATGGTCGAGACCTGGATTTCGCTACCATTGTCGCTCGCGGACCGTATTGCATTAATCAAAATGGTCGTGCTACCCAGGTTTCTTTATTTATTCGTGAACGTGCCAATAGTGCTCAATATGGCATTCTTCAAGACTCTCCGCGGCCACCTATTACGACGACGAGTTCACAATGATCCATACAGCCACTCACACATTCACTGGCTCTTATGCACAGTTATTTATATATGTCAACTCTCACATGTACTGTGTTTTACATATGTACTTACTTTGACATGTAGCACTGAGATATCCATTCACTCACCAATACACTCATGCACACAGTCAACGCCCATACAGCTGTTTCCACATGCACTTTTGAACCCATACATCTAGTGAATCAACTGCTCACACATCTATGCACAGAGTCATACACCTCCCAGCCACCCACACACTCACTCAGTCTCCCATACAAATACTTGGGCAACCAATCAATAACCCATATAGCTACTGATCAACACATGCAGCAGTTTACAGAACAACAGACATAATGATGCACAAATTAAGACAGTTTAGTCACTAACCTATGCACTCAGTGAGACACATGTAATCACTCACTCATACAGTCAGTCATGCACCTACTAAATCCTTCATCCAGACACTTATACATCCACTCATTCTTCAATATGTAAGACATATTTTAACTTTACAGAAACATACAGTCACTGGATGTTGTCATCAGTGATGTCATCAGTGATGCCATTTGAGATGTCATCAGTGATGTCACTGACCATGTCATGAATGATGTAATATGTGACATGATCAGCAGTGGATTGCGGGTGCGCGATATATAGTTGGTGCAACTAACTATATATGCGAATTTCAATGGTTTTGTGTGAGTAAAATAAGGTTTTGTAAATGCTAATTCCTATCAGTGAATATATATATATATATATATATATATATATATATATATATATATATATATATACATATATATATATGTAGAGCTGTATATATATGATTTCCATATTTAATTTGTATATATTATTTCCAGGGTCCCCGCACATGGGCGGGAATATTCAGCGATTATGACTATTGATGAGGATCCCCTGGAAGAGAAAACATGTTTCCAAACTGTCGATAGCAACAGGCTTACAGAGCTTTTAACCCCGATGTTATTACAGATTAGACGTAGAAATAGAGTGACCTAGTTTTCACACTGGGGTCTGAATACCTATCTCCGACTGTCTCAAAAGTGTCTGACAATAACAACGCTCAACAGAACGCCCCAAAATAGACATGATGATGGTCTGAAACGTACAGCTAGTGGACGCCGTCACCTGGTGATGTTCTATGTGCTCACATCTCATTACCATCAGCGAATCCGAATGTGTACGATGGGGTAGAGCAAGCAAGCCAGCCTAAGCCCAAACTGATAACTGACGACCCGGAGAAGGGTGCTGCTGCTGACAAAGGTTTGGTCTTAAATGAGTGATTAACAATTCAGTACAGTTACATTACTGTGCCATTTAGCATAGATTACAAACTGGGTTCATTACAGCAGGGAACACCATCAAGCGATCATTTTTGATTATATGACAAAATATTGTATAGATTCAAAACTGTTTTGCTAAAATGAGGGATACAACTATCGTGAAACGTTCCAAACTATAACATTCCTTTCTAGCTAATCATAGATATGTTTACAAGACCCTCCCACTGAGGTCCTCTGCACCTGGCCTGAGGAGGGATGTCCGTATGGTACACAGGAAGTGGGTCTATACCATGGCCACCTCCCACAAAAGTACGCCCCAATGTATGCAGAAAAAGGACAAAAAACGTTGCACTGCTCCAATGTGTGTGCATCCTCTGGGGTCGTGTGGTGAGTGCTCTCAGCTCTGAATCCTACAAAAGAGTCTTTCACTTACCTGTGGTGATGTCTGTACATTCCTGGGTGCACACTGGGGTGCAGCACTTCTGCGTTCCCGGGCAGTCACTGTCTTGAGTACACTTTGGAGATGGCACCGGAGCGGCGCACAACTTAGATGGCGTCGGGCACACACCAGGTCTTACTGTAGGAGAGAAAGCTACAGTCATAACATTCACTAACCCACCCCCAGCTTTCTTTCTACATGTCCTTACTGGAGACATGGTGTGGTTCAAATGATTATATTAGTATTAGAAATGCTTACATATGCTAGTAACAGCAAAGTAATAATCATATTGACAGTTGACGGGTCAGTACTTGACAATAAAAGGGAATTCTGTCATTTCAATTCTCTATTCGCTGTGCCAATGTGAGGTTCAAAATGATTACAAAACATGAAAAAAGACGGGACTGGAGTGGATGGATGGTTAAGGACAAAGCATGAAGTGGTAAAGTGATTTTATTAAAGATGGAAAAATGCTGTGCAGCTAACAGGAGGTACACCAGCCGATCACAGGATCATGGATGAACACAGATGAAAACGGGTTCTTTTGAATATAGGAATCCTTTCTGATTGGATTATAGCGGCCCACTTGTAGTGCCGTGTGCAAATCCCTTTTAATAATGTATACTACAACAGAGGCAATGAAAAAGGAATGCATGCAAATGCCCTGGGGATTTTCGTGGATAACGTTACATTACATCCTACTTTTTTATACATCAGTGGTGTAATTTCAGAGGGGGACATACCATTTCCAACCAGCCATTGATCTAACTTCAAAAAAGCAATCCAGTCTATATTAGTAGACCAGGCCTTCGCCCCACAGGATCACAAGGAAAGTGGTCTGCAACTGTGAACACTGTGAGCTCGTGCATAAAGGGACTCACTGACAGCCACACTTCTCCAGCATACCGGTAGGTGATGTGGTGCTGATCTGCGACGGGGCCGCCCCGCCCTGGAAGTGATGTGGGGGAACCACATAAGCACCACGTCCACGCTTCAACATCAGATCCTTTCGTTCTGCGTTTACCGACGTGGATTCAGAGCTTGCTCTCTCAAATTCTGTCACCTGAATGAAGACATTTCCAAATCTTTCAGATGTGCAAGGAACATGTCTCCCCGCAGCTTTTAAAACCTGCAGGGATCGCCCGGGACAGACCCTCACCTTGGAGTCTGGGCTTCGCACATGACTTGAAATCGTGGAGCTACTACGCTCGGATGAATCCTATGCCATCCAGGGCAAAGAGGCCAAGCTTTACATCACTGAGAATCACAGGAATCCTCAAAAGACTCAGTCCCAGTCAAAGACGATTATGCATTCCTATTCAGGAGGTCATTGTCTTACCAGTCAAAAATAAACGATTTCCCTTTGAATATGTATGAACAAAAAAACTGATTTAAAACCGCACACTCATTCATCCAAAATTAAACCAATATTACCAAGTAGTAGTATTCAAATTTATAAACAAATATCAACTTTTATTTAAAAAGCTAAGTTTCATTAGAACACATTTAATGTAGCAATAAATATATGCGAAACAGGTTTATCCATAGAATTCTATGTTCTATATGCAAAAACAAATACACACCAAAATTGCACTGAGTTCAGATTGACAACCCTAAATAAAAACAACATTAAAATTCATATTCACATGGGGAGAATACCATAGACATTCGTTTTTGTTATTAAAAACCACAAATCATACAATAAATCATTGGTTTCACAACTATCATGAAAGTAAGTCTCTTGTTACAACCAATGTTGAGTCGATTTAGTGTAAAGACGTTTCAGCATTAAATGATCGAGACCACCTTCTTCAGGAAAAGAATAAATGTCTCCCACTAGTTGGAATCTATCCTAAAACATTTTTAAAAAAACAAAACTAATTTTCAGATTTAATACAATCTCTACATTGTAAGACAAAATATAGTTGTTCACTAGATAGAACTTAATAAATACCCCTGAAAATATATGTTTAAATATCGAGCTCGTGTGAGGCATAAGAACTCAAGGATTCATCTAAAAAGGAGCAATACATGCTTGGTACTAAACCTTTATTGTTGGCGGGTCAATCCCCATACCTTTATGTAGTAGGGTGGGGATAAAAATGGTAGGGATCATGGTTGTTGTGTGTGAGTGAGATGCATATGGGTTATCCTGAGTGTGCATAATCCCAATATCACCAAATCATGTTTAACAAGGTTTATAAACCCTTCATTGCGAGGCCCCCCCACCTCCCCTGTGCTAAGCCTTTTTTTTTGGCTATTAGGGTAGTTCGCGTTAAGACCCCTGTAACGTGTTGACCACATAAGGTATCTACGCCAAATCTGAGCCCTTTTCTTCCAACATCAAAGGGATTCTAAAGGTACCCAGGGTTTGTGGATTCTCCAGGAGGGGACCCAGAAAGTAGCCAAAATACAGCAAAATTTTGTTTTTTGGGGAAAAAAGGGAAAGAAGAGCTACAGATGAAAGCGTCTGTTTGTTTTTTTCCCTACAAATGGTATCAACAAAGGGGTTGTGGTGCTGAAATCACAATCTTCCCAGCTTTCAGGGACAAGCAGACTTTTGTCAGAAAACCACATTTTTTTACACTGTTTTAGCATTTTTATGGGACATAGCCTATTTTTGCTATTTTTTGTGCTTTCAACCTCCTTCCAGTATGAAAGAAATGATGGATCCTGGCAAGCTATGCATTTCTGAAAAGTAGACAACATGTTGAATTCAGCAATGGGTCATTTGTGTAGATCCTTCAAGGTTTTTGTATAGAAACTTACAGTTGAAAATAGAACAAATTTAAAAGAGTTACAAAAATCAGCTATTTGTGCCAACGGTTTCACCTGTAACTTCTACTAAGTATGACAGATGTTTGAAAGCAATATACCGTTACATCCACTGGACCTTTCTGGTTGTGGGGTTATATAGGAATTGTAGGTTCACCAAGAACCCGAGGATCCCAGAGCCATGAACTGAGCAGCGTCTTGCAATGGTTTTTTATTGTGTACTGGGTACATAGCAATTCATTTGGAAAAATATAAACAGGGAAAAATCGGTATGAGAGTCACATATGAATTTCTGGAATGGGAACAAAATATAGAGTTTAGAAACAATAGCTATTTGCACATCTCCGAAATTTTGAGTACCCATACCAGCATGTGAATTATAGGTCATTTTTCATAGTGACTTCTTTTTTACACATTGTCTTACATTTGGAAGGCAGAAAAGCATTGCAATCCAAGAGGTAATAATAGATGCTCAACAATTTTGTGTTCTCCTAACTCTCTTGATCAAAATGATACCTCACTTGTGTGGGTAGGTGTAGTGGCCGCAACAGGAAAGGGCCCTAAATGCTACGTGGACACACCACAATTTCACAGTGAAAACTGACCCTTTTTTTCCAAAGTGCCTAGATGTAGATTTTGACCCTAGCTCTGCCAGCACCTAGGGAAATCTAGCAAACCTATACATTTTTGAAAACTAGACACCCAGGGCAATCCAGGATGGGGTGACTTGTCTGGCTCGCACCAGGGTCTGTAACCTCAAAATTTGTAAAAAACAAAAACAAATTTTCCTCACGTTTCTGTGGTGGAAAGTTCTGGAATCTGCGTAGATCCACAAAATTCCACCCACCACGCATTCCCCAAAGTCTTACGTTAAAAATGGTACCTCACTGGTGTCGGTAGGCCTAGTGCCAGTGCCAGGAAACGACCCAAAACGCACCGTGGACACACCTCATTTTTACTGTGAAAACTGACTCTTTTTTTGCAAAGTGCCTAGCTGTGGATTTTGAAACCTAGCTCTGCCGGCACCTAGGGAAACCTAGCAAACCTATACAATTCTGAAAACTAGACACCCAGGGGAATCCAGGATGGGGTGACTTGTCTGGCTCTCACCAGATTCTGTTATCCAGAATCCCTTGTAAACCTCAAACTTTGTCAAAAAAACATATTTTACTATTTTTATCTGGAGACCTGGGGGAACACTGGGTGGTAGGAAATTTGTGGATCCACGGAGATTCCAGAACTTTCCCACACAGAAATTTGAAAAAAAAGGTGATTTTCTTCAGCTAAATTTGAGGTTTGCACAGGGAATTCTGGGTCCGGAAAACGTTGGGAGACCCAGGCAAGCCCTACCTCGCTGGGCTCCCTCGGTGTCTAGTTTTCAGAAATGTGTGGGTTTGGTAGGTTTCCCAAAATGACCACCATGCCCAGAGCCAAAAACCAGGTGACTCCCCTTGCAAAACCAGATTGTTTTGTGATAGGTCATTTTGATGTCTGCTCAATACGTTTCGGGCCCTTGCTTGTCACGGGTACTTGACCCACCCACGCAAATGAGGTACCAGTTTTATCGGGAGACCTGTAGGAACACTGGGTGGTAGGAAATTTGTGGATCCATGCAGATTCCAGAACTTTCCCAAACAGAAATTTGAGAATTTTATGTTTCTCAGCTAAATTTGAGGTTTGTTGGGATTCTGAGTAGGAAAACGTTTGGGGGCCCAGGCAACCCATACTTCGCAGTACTCCCTCGGGTGTCTAGTTTTCAGAAATGTGTGGGTTTGGTAGGTTTCCCAAGATGGCCGCCAAGCACGGGGCTGAAAACTAGACACCCGGGGGAGTCTAGCGAGGTATGGCTTGCCTGGGCCCCCTAACGTTTTCCTACTCAGAATCCCCTGCAAACCTCAAATTTAGCTGAAACAAATAAAAAAATTCTCAAACTTCTTTCAGTGTGGGAAGGTTCTGGAATCACTTTGAATCACAAAGAGAGCGAGGAACTAGGGTAGCTAGTTCACTTCCCTATGGGATATGTAGTAATCAAAAGGTGCTAGCTACTTGCATAATGTTGGTGTTGTATGTGTCTTATTGGTAAAACCTATTGGTTTTTTAGAAAGCCCTCACCCACCAACCTAGTTGGTGGTATGCTTCATCATCGGGCCCCAGCCTTGTTTTTAACTCTGCCTAGGGCCCACTAATATATTACCCGTTTGGGACCTCTGGGACAGCATTTTAACCCCACTCTAAACACCTTCACTGCACACTCGCCTAACACAACCTGCTCCGCTGTAATCAGGCCTCGTAGCACACCTGAGGCACACTAGGTGCCTCGGGTGGGGCCCGATGATGAAGGATGCCACCAACTAGGTTGGAGGGTGAGGGATTTCTAAAAAACCAATAGGTTTTCCCAATAAGACACATAGAACACCAATATTATCCAAGTAGCTTGCTCCTTTTGATTACTACAAGGTTCTGGACTCTTCATGGACCCACAAATTTCCTACCACCCAGCGTTCCCCTAGTTCTCCTGGTAAAAATAGTACCTCACTCGTGTGGGTGGGTCAAGTACCCACGACAGGCAAGGGCCCAAAACGTACTGAGGAGACATCAAAATTACCTATCACAAAACAACCTGGTTTTGCAAGGGGGGTCACCTGGGTTTTTTGGCCTGGACTCGGCGGCCATCTTGGGAAACTACCAAACCAACATATCTCTAAAAACTAGACACCCAGGGGAGTCTAGCGAGGTATGGCATGCATGGATCCCCCAATGTTTTCCTACCCAGAATCCCCTGAAAACCTCAAATTTAGCTTTTAAAAAACGCATTTTCCACATATTGTTGGGTGGAATAACCGTGCCGGCACAAATGTCCTACCCCACAGCGTTTCCCTCAGTCTCCCGAGTAAAATGATACTGACAGAAAGACTGTCGCTATTAGTTTGGGGGCATTGGAATGCCCACTCTGGGCAGCCCCCACGCATAAAAAACGCCAGCGTAATCGCTGGCGCATATTGTGCTCTCTGACGCACCCTAGGGGGCGGATATGGGGCAACTGCCACAATCTTTCTCCTGGTGGGGCAGAAGACTGTGGCATTTTTGGGGGTGTGGTGGGGCATTGGCATGCTCATTCTGGGCAGCCCACACCCCTTAATTAAAAAAAATATTCCCTGATTCCTATTGGTCTTTCTGCTTCCCCTGAGAGGCAGATAAGGGGCTTTTGCAATTTTTTTAGGGGATGCGGCATTTGAAAACCCATTCTGGGTGGCCGCGACCTCTACGTATATGGAAAAAAAAATCCCTGGTACCTTGTGGGCTTTCTGCCCCCCGGGGAGAGGGAGCAGATCAGGGGCTACTGCCCCATCTGCCTTAAGGGGAGGGGGCAGAAAGACTGGTCTTTTTTAGGGGCTGGGGGCATTGGCATTCCCATTCTGGGCAGCCCCCGCCCCGAACTTTGAAGAAAAAAAATCCCTGGTGCCTAGTGGGCTAGAAAGACTACAATTTTTTTTTGGGGGGGGGGGGGGTGTATTGGCATGCCCATTCTGGGCAGCCCCCACCATTATGTATATATAAAAATAAAAAGGACCCTGGGGCCTAGTGGGATTTCTACTCCCCCCAGGGGCAGATCAGGGGCTATTACCCCCTGCTGCTGCCTCCTGGGGGGCAGAAAGTATTGTGCCTTCTTTGGGGGGTAGGGTGGGGGACTTGGTATACCCATTCTGGGCAGCCCCCACCCCTGGCATGTAAAAACAAATCCCTGGCGCCTAAGGTGCTTTCTTTCCCCCGGGGCAGATTGGGGGCTATCTCCCCCATCTGCCCCCCGGGAGGCAGAAAGGTTATCTGCCATAATTTTATAGGGGGGGAGAAAAGGCCCTTGCCCAAGGGGCCGCTCCCCCTTCCTTGGTCGCTAGTGGGTGGATTCTCCCCTTTCCAACGATACCTCTCCCATGTTTTTCAATGCTCGGGGGGCTGAGATAGCACCAAAACCGTGAGACTAAAACTAAGTTTCAGTTTCGTTTTCATTGTAATGACAACAGAATGCCATGCGCACGATCGACATTACAATGAAAACAGACACAATCCTTTGGGAGGTTGGGGAAGCTCTTCCCCATCTCCCAAAGCAAAAAAAAACAAAACAAGCATTGGAAATGCAATAGGTCTCGCATTAGAAATGTTGGAGCTATTGGTCTTGTAAATGACAAATATTTTATTTATGTGTTGGTTTTTAAAATAGCTAAATGGATAGCTTTGTCATTTACAGTTCCAATAGTTATAACTTACGCGAATGTGACACCTATAGCATTTGGAATGCAACATGTTTTGTATTAACGTGACTTAGATGGCAGCTCTGGTCGTTAGGCCACATCTCTAGAGAGCACGAGAGTGCAGCAGGGGAGAGAAGCACAGAGAGGGAGCAGAGAGTGCAGCAAGGAAGAGAAGCACGGAGAGGGAGCCCAAGAGTGAAGCAAGGGTGAGATGCACGGACAGGGAGCCTGAGAGTGCAGCAGGGGACAGAAGCATGGAGAGGGAGACAGAGTGTATCAGGGGCGAGAAGTACGGACAGGGAGCCCAAGAGCGAAGCAAGAGAGAGAAGCAGGAGAGGGAGTCTGAGAGTATAGAAAGGGAGAGAGTGGAGTATAGAAAGGGAGAAGATGAGTTTGGGAGAGAGGCATGAGAGGTGGAAGGCAGAGCAATGGAGATAGACCTGGGAAAGGAGTAACCATGGGGGAGATGAAGATGAGAATAACCACTTCCATGCTCATGAATAAACGAGTGATTTTCGCACAATACATGTAATTTTTGAAAAAGTAACAATACTGTGCGAATCAGATTTAGCTTGTGTAAAAATAGCAGTCTTTTTAATTATATCATCAGCAAGCGGTGTGTTGTAAATATGGCGCTGCAGAATTCTTTTGCCAGCACTCTTCTTTGTTACACACTTGATAGCAATTACTAGGCAGTTCTGGAAAGCTTGGGAGCTTTAAAAATAATAGGTGTGTCTTTAGTTTGTTTATTGTGTGGAAGAGCCTTTGTTTATCGCTGCTGATGTCTATGATCTCACCAGAGGGATTGTTATCTGGATTCCAGGTCTCGAGTCTTGCCTTTTTATTACAAATTATTGTTATTTGGTTCATTAGTCCAATCCAGTAGCATGGCAGAGCCTCGTAAGGGTGCAGCTGATTTACATGTGCTAATTAAATGTTTTACTAGTACTCGTTTCAGCTGCGCTTTCTGTATAGGGTGCATTTAATTATGAGTCAATAGGGCGCTGATTGTTCGAGACGCTTCGATAAATTTACGTTGCGGACATTGGCCTGCTACACGCTCCACCTTTGAAACGGAAGTATGGCATGTTGTCATTGTGACAGGAATGTGCCTTTAAACTTGATAAAAAAATATAATTACCATCTTTCTCGTCACATCCTTTTGAAGCTCCAATGGCACAGGAGAAGCATAGGGAGGAGGCAGTTGTGGCCGAGGAGAGGGAGCGAAGAGCAGCTGCTCGGAATGGGAAGCAGTTAACAAGGGAGGAGTTGCAAGACATCGTGCAGAAGTAAAGGCGTGTTAACGAGCAGTGATCAGCTCTGCAAGGGGCACCAATTATGAAAAATAAAGGCATGCCTAAAGTGAAAGTGGAACTTTTAATAAAGACCTGATGTTTTTTAAAAGTGAACACATAGAGCCGCGGATACAGAAAAGGCACGCAGCCACAATTGTTTAAGTGAAAGTTCGGCATGTTGCGCTTTGAAAAAATAAAGACTGTGTTTTATAATTGTAAAAGAAAACAAGTTTAAGAAAAAAAAAAAGTACACTGGGAGGGGGAGGAGAAACACGAGAGACGGCCTGCGGCCGTCAAAGTGAAAGTACGGCCGGCGGAGGGCATTGCTGTGGGGAGGGGGGAGGAGAAATGCGACACGGCGGGCAGGGGAGGGGGCGGAACGGGGAGAGCGGCATGAGGGTGTGAAGCAGCAGGGGCCTTTGAAGTGAAGCTAAGCTTCACTTCAAAGGTGTGGGAGGAGTGCTGCTGGTGATTGACTGGCGATTTGATGATGTGCACGCGCATTTTAGGTCAATGCGCTTGCGCATTGACCTAAAAGCGCACGGGCACAGCATTAAATCGCCAGTCAATCGCCAGTCTAGGTAAAGCTTATTTAAGCCCCTATATATCTCGCTCCCGCTCAATGCGCATGCGCATTGAGATAGGTCGCGAGACCTAAAAAGGGAAATCCCTCTGGTGTTTACAGCAGAGAGATTTTTTAAATGTGTGCTCAGGGCGGAATGGTTCTGTCATGAGCACACTGGCACTTATGCTTATGTCAGAACCATTCTGTCATGAGCATAGAAGGAGTTAACATATTTATAAAAGACCTACTCATAGAAGTAAACTTAAGTTAGAATAATTGCAATTTTTATACCACCTAGATATTTAAACATATATTTTCAAGTGCATGTACGAAGTACCATCTAGTGTACAACTATATTTTGTCTTACAATGTAGAGATTGTATTACATCTGAAAATGGTTTTAATTTTTTTGTTTTTTAAATGTTTTATGATAGATTTCAACTAGTGGGAGACATCTATTCTTTTCCTGATGAAGGTGGTTTGTATTATTTAAAACCCACTGAAATGCGTCTATGCTGAAACGTCTTTACACTAAATCGACTCAACAATGGTTGTAAAAGAGACTTTCTTTTATAGTTATGGTTTAACCAATGATTTATTGTTCGATTAGTGTTTTATTTTTATAATTCTTCTTATTAATAACAACGTTTACACATTACAATTGTAGTAGCGAGCATCACTGAGATAAATGCATTTACAATGAATCATGCTTTTACATTCCTATCTCTAGCATCTAACAAATTTAAGACTATCCCTTTACTCTATGTTGTTCTCACTCTATGTACATGTCCGGGGGATGTGTCACTTGCAGGGGGTTGCACAAATATTCCCTCTGAATTCGTTCCATTTTCCTCATATTTATGACCATTTCTTGGGACAACCTTGTAACACATATATAGTCCTTTCCATTACCATGCACCAGTCCATGTCTCTCTTCCATGCAATTAATGATGGTGCTGTGTGTGCTTTCCACAATTTGGCAGTGCTCCACTTAGCCACTATCATCCCCAAGGCCACTCAGGTTTTCTCTTTACTGCTTAAGTCAGTAGGTTCCCATACATTCAGAAGACATAATTTCATATTCGGATCTATCTGCTTCCCCAGCACATCCGCCATACACTGGGTCACCTCTGCCCAATAACGTTTAATGTGGACACATTCCCAGATGATATGAATAAATGTTCCCTCTTGGCCACACCCCCTCCCACACCCGGGGTGATCTCTGTAGCCCATTTTCGCCAGAGCGGTACTTGATGGATTAGTGGTTTTCAATGACAAAAACAAATGTCTGTGGTATTCTACCTGTGTGAATATAAATTTTAATGTGTTTATTTAGGGTTGTCAATCTGAACTTAGTACAATTTTGGTGTGTATTTGAATTTTCATATAGAACATAGAATTCTATGGATGAACCTGTTTTGCACATATTTATTGCTACATTGAATGTGTTCTAATGAAACTTTCAGTTTTTTAAATAAAAGTGTATATTTCTTTATAAATTCAAATAGTACTTCTTGGTTTAATTTTGGATGAATGAGTGAGCGGTTTTAAATCAGTTTTTTGTTTATACTTATCCAAAGGGAAATTGTTTATTTTTGACTGGTTGTCAATTTGGTGCCCTGTCCCTTTGGTTAAGGGGGCCCCTCTCCTGTTGTTCTAATACAGTCATCGTCTTACTCCAAACCTTCGTGTACATCCAAGTGAAAGAAGAAATACAAGAAGTCGAAATATGGCTCCCCTTCTTCTCACAACTTTCCGCAGGAGAAGTCGTGCTGATGTCAGTTAACTCTAGGTCCTGGTCTCCCACCATGGAACAAATCCCAGAGCTAGCCCATATTCAGTCTGATTTCCTAGCGTTGGTGTAACTTATACAAGACTTCAAGGAGAACATGTTTTGCATTTTTTCTACTCTTGCAGATCTCTCTGGCACACTTTCAGGCCCCAGAGGATCCAAGAAGGCCTGCAGATGGGTTGTCCCCGATGCTGACTGGGCCTCTCGACCCTGGCTCCAGGGGCGACGCCCGCTCTGACTCCACTTCCAAGACCATCAGAGGCCCCCTGCACATTGACTCCAACAGCGGCGCCACCGATCCCAGAGAAAGAAACCATAGTGCCATGAGAGTCAAAGCAAATCGACACATTCCCAGCTCAGCTTCAACCCCATCAGACTCCAAAGGAACGCTTCCATTGCCATAACAGTTTTCTGACCCGGAGCCATACGACAATGGCAAATCGCAACTGTATGATGAGAATTCATTTTCGGTCCTCCAGGAGGCCAGTGGCCTTGACACCTCCTGGTACTTACCTCACTTCTCTACCTGGTGCCTCTACGGAGGAATTCACTTCCATTACAATGGTCATTGGATGAGCAGTAGAGGTTCTTGACCTCCAGCTACCCTTAGTGAAGGTAAAAACTATTGTCCTTACAGAGGTTCTGCAGGCAGGGCAGGCTCTCCTGTTCTTTTCTTGGACAAGAAAGACTCAGTCCTGCAGTGTTTTAAAGACAGCAACGGTATGGCACACTTATTTGACCTTGTGCCACATGTACATCAGTTTCTACATCAATATCACATCTTTCAAGGCTTCAGAAGAGACATCTAGCAGAAGCAATGCCGAAATCTGCCTCACAAGTCTTTTGAGACAGAAGTGAGGGATCTGGCCACCAGCTCATAGGCCCCCAGTGGCAATGCACCACCCAATCCCAACACCCCCTACCCCCACTGTTGCAAAACCCCTTTAGTTTTCTCTCAGCGGTGCACTGTCAGCTGGTTGGAGGCCAGATAAGGTGTTACCTCTACAGGTGGCAAAACATCACATCGGACAGATATGTGTTTCACATTGTCCAGGATGGTTACGCCCTTCACTTACTATCCACCCTTCAACACAACACCTGCACCACAACAGCTTCCAGAGGACCACTTGTCCATCTTACAGAGGGAAGTCAAAACACTCTTAGTCAAGGAAAACATAGTGAGAGTGCAGGCATGAGAGATCAGGACTGGCTGCTACTCACGCTACTTTCTGGTGCCGAAAAAGAATGGAGGACTTTGTCCTATTTTAGACTTTCATCCTCAGAATTTTTTCCTCAAAAAGGACAAATTCAAAATCCACACTCAGATCAAGTTTCTGTCTGCCCTGTATTCATATTCGGATCTATCTGCTTCCCCAGCACATCCGCCATACACTGGGTCACCTCTGCCCAATAACGTTTAATGTGGACACATTCCCAGATGATATGAATAAATGTTCCCTCTTGGCCACACCCCCTCCCACACCCGGGGTGATCTCTGTAGCCCATTTTCGCCAGAGCGGTACTTGATGGATTAGTGGTTTTCAATGACAAAAACAAATGTCTGTGGTATTCTACCTGTGTGAATATGAATTTTAATGTGTTTATTTAGGGTTGTCAATCTGAACTTAGTACAATTTTGGTGTGTATTTGAATTTTCATATAGAACATAGAATTCTATGGATGAACCTGTTTTGCACATATTTATTGCTACATTGAATGTGTTCTAATGAAACTTTCAGTTTTTTAAATAAAAGTGTATATTTCTTTATAAATTCAAATAGTACTTCTTGGTTTAATTTTGGATGAATGAGTGAGCGGTTTTAAATCAGTTTTTTTTTTTATACTTATCCAAAGGGAAATTGTTTATTTTTGACTGGTTGTCAATTTGGTGCCCTGTCCCTTTGGTTAAGGGGGCCCCTCTCCTGTTGTTCTAATACAGTCATCGTCTTACTCCAAACCTTCGTGTACATCCAAGTGAAAGAAGAAATACAAGAAGTCGAAATATGGCTCCCCTTCTTCTCACAACTTTCCGCAGGAGAAGTCGTGCTGATGTCAGTTAACTCTAGGTCCTGGTCTCCCACCATGGAACAAATCCCAGAGCTAGCCCATATTCAGTCTGATTTCCTAGCGTTGGTGTAACTTATACAAGACTTCAAGGAGATCATGTTTTGCATTTTTTCTACTCTTGCAGATCTCTCTGGCACACTTTCAGGCCCCAGAGGATCCAAGAAGGCCTGCAGATGGGTTGTCCCCGATGCTGACTGGGCCTCTCGACCCTGGCTCCAGGGGCGACGCCCGCTCTGACTCCACTTCCAAGACCATCAGAGGCCCCCTGCACATTGACTCCAACAGCGGCGCCACCGATCCCAGAGAAAGAAACCATAGTGCCATGAGAGTCAAAGCAAATCGACACATTCCCAGCTCAGCTTCAACCCCATCAGACTCCAAAGGAACGCTTCCATTGCCATAACAGTTTTCTGACCCGGAGCCATACGACAATGGCAAATCGCAACTGTATGATGAGAATTCATTTTCGGTCCTCCAGGAGGCCAGTGGCCTTGACACCTCCTGGTACTTACCTCACTTCTCTACCTGGTGCCTCTACGGAGGAATTCACTTCCATTACAATGGTCATTGGATGAGCAGTAGAGGTTCTTGACCTCCAGCTACCCTTAGTGAAGGTAAAAACTATTGTCCTTACAGAGGTTCTGCAGGCAGGGCAGGCTCTCCTGTTCTTTTCTTGGACAAGAAAGACTCAGTCCTGCAGTGTTTTAAAGACAGCAACGGTATGGCACACTTATTTGACCTTGTGCCACATGTACATCAGTTTCTACATCAATATCACATCTTTCAAGGCTTCAGAAGAGACATCTAGCAGAAGCAATGCCGAAATCTGCCTCACAAGTCTTTTGAGACAGAAGTGAGGGATCTGGCCACCAGCTCATAGGCCCCCAGTGGCAATGCACCACCCAATCCCAACACCCCCTACCCCCACTGTTGCAAAACCCCTTTAGTTTTCTCTCAGCGGTGCACTGTCAGCTGGTTGGAGGCCAGATAAGGTGTTACCTCTACAGGTGGCAAAACATCACATCGGACAGATATGTGTTTCACATTGTCCAGGATGGTTACGCCCTTCACTTACTATCCACCCTTCAACACAACACCTGCACCACAACAGCTTCCAGAGGACCACTTGTCCATCTTACAGAGGGAAGTCAAAACACTCTTAGTCAAGGAAAACATAGTGAGAGTGCAGGCATGAGAGATCAGGACTGGCTGCTACTCACGCTACTTTCTGGTGCCGAAAAAGAATGGAGGACTTTGTCCTATTTTAGACTTTCATCCTCAGAATTTTTTCCTCAAAAAGGACAAATTCAAAATCCACACTCAGATCAAGTTTCTGTCTGCCCTGTATTCAGGCAATTGGATGGTGGTGCTGGTTCAGCATGATGCCTATGTACACATCTCTGTCCTGCAGCCCCACACAAACAACCAGTGGTTTCAGGTAGGTCATGAGCACTTTCACTCTCAGTGCTCCCTTTTGGCCTTACCAGTGCATCGACGGTGTTCACAAAAGTGATAGTGGTGGAAGCTGCCTATCTTTCGAGGTTGGGAATACTGGTCTTCCCACACTTAAATGACTGGTTACTGAAGGCAGTTTGTCTCAAAAAGTCACAAACCATCTACAGACAACAGTCAACCTGTTGAAATCTCTGAGGTCTTCCATCAATGTACAGAAGTCACACCTGACTCCATCACAGAGGATCCCTTTCATTGGAGCCATGCTGGATCCGGTGCTATTTCAAACTTTTCCTCTGTCTCAACGAGTCTAGAATATTTGGGCAATTGTCATGATGTTTTAACCTTTGATCTTGATCTCAGTGAGAGCAGCTCTGAGGCTTCTTGGTCTACCACATTCTGATAGTGGACCACGTCAGGTAGCACATGCAGGCTTTGTAATAAGATTTGAAGCCGTAGTGGGCTCAGCTCCAGGGGTACCTCTCAGTTGCCATCCACGTGATGGAGGAGACTATGAAAGATCTGCAGTGGTGGATACTGAACTGCTATTGGACTGGTGGCAGACTCTTATCCCTGCCCCACTGAGAGTTAATGGTCATGATGGATGCACTGTTTCTGGGTTAAGAAGGTCATCTGGGAGAGGTGAAGCTCACAGTACTCCACGTCAGTCATTTTTATCAAGGGGGAATGGGTGCAGGTCCTCACAGACAACACCATTGCCATGTGGTACTTCAACAAGCAGGGCGGAATGGGATCATGGATCCTGTGCCAGGAGGTCCTACACCTTTGGAATTGGTTAAGTAGTTAGGGCATCTCTAAGGCCATACACATCATGGCAGCATTTGTATACGCCAGGGAGACAAACTCATCGGGAATTGCTAGCAGATCACAAATGGCAGCTACACTCATAGGTAGTGTAGAATATCTTCCAGGAATGGGAAAACCCTGACTCAATCTTTTCACCACAGCAGAGAACGTGCAATATCCAAACTTTTGCACATTAGATCTCCCAAGGCGACTCAGCCTCAGAGATGCCTTTCGGGTGGACTGGAGTGCAAGATTCCTGAACACCTTTCCGTCTCTACTTCTCCTGTCTAAAGTTCAAAAGATCAAGAATGACCAGGCCCAAATCATCCTAGTGGCTCTGGATTAGGCCAAGAGAGTGTGGTATTTCAAACATTTGGCTGCGAGCATCTGTCCACCGATCTGGCTGCCTTTTCGCAAGGATCTTCTGTTGCAACAGCAAGGCAGGGTCCTGCACAACTTACTCCACACAATTTGGAAAGGTACCCTTCCATTACACAAAGGGACAGGGTCTCAAACTTAATAAAAAAAATAAGAATCCCTTTTGTCGCACAAACATCAATTCACACCATTCGTAACTATAGATCTCAATTTTTCTTAACAAAGAGGACATTTTATCTTTTATCTATTAATGAGTCTCCACACTCTCTAAACACTGAACACTGTCTTATGTAAAAATGTCAAGTTTATTGTATATTTATATATAGAATTTTATAAAAATAACATTACATTAAAAGACTTCACCTTTGAAAATCACATGCTATTAAACATAATAATTCATCACAAATCCATCTCCAAATGGTAATCTTCTACAAATGGTTATGGATGACAATATCCTTAAATATATCAAATATACCAACAGTTATCACAACATCATTTAGCACTAAAATCTTTGTCACAAGTTCTCAACACAGCATTTCGGTGGGTGTTTGTAACAATGCACTCCACCTTCTTAAGGACAAACAATCTATTTAAAAGACATATATTTCTATAAAAAAATAACAAACAATATTAATCTATTTAATCCAATTTACGATATTTCGAAGACAAATTTATATAAACAGGCTCAGTGTATAGATATTACACTTTTCAAATATATGCCTCTATGTATCCACCTCATTCATTCTCATACTACAAAATTTCTGTGTCCTAATAAATCTACCTCAGCTCACTTTTAATTAATGGTATGGTCATTTTTTTTAAACACAAGGTTCCTAGTGACCCATGGCTAGTTACTAGATTACTTTTTTACATTAAAAAAACATACCACACAATTACTTATTAAGGTCCTATATATCTATATGCATAGCTCCTTTTAGAGTTATTTATTTTTCTCATTTAATTTACACCGTTCATATCTTGTTCACCGAGTATGTTGCACATACCTAAAAGAACAGGACTTTTTTCCTTTCTCTTTGTTTGTTGGATTGAATCCACACTTAGACGTTGATTACGATGGCGGACGGAAACGGGTCCAACCGCCATGGTCTTGGCAAATAAACTCCCGACCGCACAGCGGATAAACTGCAGGTGCGATTAGGATATTTCTGTCATCACACACCGACCGCGGCGGATGGATCACATCAAAGACCACCGCACGTGGACGAAACCACAGAAACACCCTCCGCCGCGGACGCAATGACCGCGGAAACGAGCCTACCGCCTCCAGACCTGTGGAGGGTCCAGGCGCACGATTAGGATAACCCCGCCATCCCAACGGAACTCACCACCGTCCTCGACCGCCTTGGAAAAAAAGCATCGACAAACGGAACATGACTGCGGAAGGACCAAACGAACATCACCCCTGCCGTCAAACCGATACTAAAATGGTGGACGGAAGTAAATAGAAAACCCAAAAAACAGGACACACACCCACCTGGAACACCCACCCCCAACAACTACACGCCCCAATGACCCCCCCAGCACAAACAAGAGCACCCAAGTCACTACACCCACAGAACACCTGACTGCTAAAAACCAATGGGACACAAGCACCACACAGAGTATAAAAGGAATACCTCCCATAACCACAATCCTTTGCAACACAGCACAGCTGGAAGAAAGAGGCAGAACATCACACACAACAGACACATACAAATACACATACAACCTGCACACCAACACACCCACCACACAAACCCCCACAACACCATCCCTACATACCACACACCTGCACACCCCACACCACCAACACCTTGCACATCACACACCATGGCACCCAAGAAAAACCCCAAGTTCACAGAGAGTGAGTTGAAGGTCATGGTGGATGAAATCATGCGTGTCGAACCACATTTGTTTGGTACCCTAGTGCAGCAGACCACCTTGGCAACTAAAACCACTATGTGGGACAGGATAGTGACCAGAGTCAATGCTTCAGGGACCGTGCCACGCACCAAACACGACATACAGAGGCGGTGGCATGACCTCAAGGCATGGGTGAAAGGCATCAGGTCCAAGAACCACCTGCGGGCACACGACACTGGCGGTGGCGGTCCCACGGAGCAAATACCATACGCCGAATGGGAGGAGAAGGTGCTAGGCATACTGCACCCTGAGAGTCTGGAAGGAATAGAAGAGGGAGTCGAGGCTGGTAAGTACAAACCAATGACCACTATCACACTGTCATGTTCTGCCTTGCAAACCGGTAAGACACATCTCCCAGGCTCCAATCCATGCATGTGGACAACACAGTCACCCAAATGTGAAGGCCAGGGCTCAAATGCACCCACCATGATCAACCACAAATGTAGCCTTCTACGTTCCCAGGCTTGCATGTGGTCAAGCAGCTAACACCACAACTCCCAACAGGCCCCCATGTCTACAGGGAGGGTGAGGGTGGAGGTGGGTCCAGCACTACAACTCCCAACAGGCCCCCATGTCTACAGGGAGGGTGAGGGTTGGGGTGGGTCCAGCACTACAACTCCCAACAGGCCCCCATGTCTACAGGGAGGGTGAGGGTGGGTCCAGCACCACAAATACCAACAGGCCCCCATGTCTATAGGGAGGGTGAGGGTGGGGGTGGGTCCAGCACTACAACTCCCAACAGGCCCCCATGTCTACAGGGAGGGTGAGGGTGGGTCCAGCACCACAACTCCCAACAGGCCCCCATGTCTACAGGGAGGGTGAGGGTGGGTCCAGCACCACAACTCCCAACAGGCCCCCATGTCTACAGGGAGGGTGAGGGTGAGGGTGGGGGTGGGTCTAGCACTACAACTCCAAACGGGCCCCCATGTCTACAGGGAGGGTGAGGGTGGGTCCAGCACCACAACTCCCAATAGGCCCTCATGTCTACAGGGAGGGTGAGGGTGGGGGTGGGTCCAGCACTACAACTCCCAACAGGCCCCCATGTCTACAGGGAGGGTAAGGGTAGGGGTGGGTCCAGCACCGCAACTCCCAACAGACCCCCATGTCTACAGGGAGGGTGAGGGTGGGTCCAGCACCACAACTCCCAACAGGCCCCCATGTCTACAGGGAGGGTGAGGGTGGGGCTGGGTCCAGCGCTACAACTTCCAACAGGCCCCCATGTCTACAGGGAGGGTGAAGGTGGGGGTGGGGCTGGGGCTGGGGGTGGGTCCAGCACTACCACTCCCAACAGGCCCCCATGTCTACAGGGAGGGTGGGGGTGCGTCCAGCACCACAACTCCCAACAGGCCCCCATGTCTACAGGGAGGGTGAGGGTGGGGGTGGGTCCAGCACTACAACTCCCAACAGGCCCCCATGTCTACAGGGAGGGTGAGGGTGAGGGTGCGGGTGAGGGTGGGTCCAGCACTACAACTCCCAACAGGCCCCCATGTCTATAGGGAGGGTGAGGGTGGGGATGGGTCCAGCACTACAACTCCCAACAGGCCCCCATGTCTACAGGGAGGGTGAGGGTGGGAGTGGGTCCAGCACTACAACTCCCAACAGGCCCCCATGTCTACAGGGAGGGTGAGGGTGGGGGTAGGGGTGGGTCCAGCACTACAACTCCCAACAGGCCCCCATGTCAACAGGGAGGGTGGGGGTGGGTCCAGCACCACAACTCCCAACATGCCCCCCATGTCTACAGGGAGGGTGGGGGTTGGTCCAGCACTACAACTCCCAACAGGCCCCCATGTCCCATCCCAGAGCAAGATGGACTCCGCCCACCATGTGCTGACCACTGCATCTCCCTCTTCAAAGTTACATGTAGATAGCCATCTTCACAGGGGCACCATCCAATAGCAGGACAGGACCACATATATCCAAGTATTGTCTCCCCACATCCACACCACCATAATGCCCAGTACTGTGTACCACACCAATTTGATGACACCAACAACCATGTCCTGATTCCCTAGAAAATTGAAATGTAACAACAAGAAACATGTCATGTCCATAGCATTGATTCTTAAATTCTTGTCCCTCAGGTGACCGAGACTTGACAGGAGAAAACACCAGCCGCCAGCACCAGTCCACCCCCTCACAGCCTTGACTCTCCGGTGATGATTCCCTGGACAACTCGGGTGCGGAGGACGATGCCGGTCCAACTCCACTCCCAGGGCCATCAGGCTCCCCGGACATCCCTGCCTCCACCACCTCGGCCAGTGGAACAACAGCAACTACTGCCATTGTGACCTGTGCAGCTACCACCAGCACCACCACCACCACTACTCCTGTCAGTGCCATCCTGCCTGACCCATCGGACGATGATGGACCATCAACATCACAGGCTAGCAGGGAGAGTGGACGGGGGAGGACACAGGTGAGGCCACAGCTCACGAACACGAGGGAAGGTGCAAGGCGAGGTCGGGGACAAGACCCACACAATCCTGAGACCGAGACCCTGGATGCCATTGCAAGAGTGCAAGCGTTGTACGAGTGGTCGCAGGCACAGGCGGATCGGGCGCGCCAAGACTCACATCACACCTGCCAGCTGTTGCGGTCCATGGACAACCGTATGGGCCAAATGGTGGACCTCATGGGGCAGCAAACAACTCTTTGGAGGGAGTGGTTATCCCGCGCCACACCACCTCCCCCTCCCCCAAGTGGCCAGAGGGACAGGAAACCACCACCACTGCCAACATCACCTGAGGCCACTGACAGGGAGGTGTCCCCCGAACAACCTGCCCCCACAGCTGGCTCCACTCAGGCTCCAAGACGGAGGGGCCGTCCGAGGCTGGATCCAGGACAGAGCAGTGGCAAAGCACCAGACACCCACATGAAGAGGGGCCGGCACTGACTACACCCTTCCTTGAGCCTGGCATTGACTCTGTGTACTATCTTGCCCCACATTGCCAAGCATTGGCACACGTCTGCTGGACTAGGTGTACATCACACAATGTGGTGTCCCCACGGTGGTGTCATCTGACTTGACCTTCAACTCACACTTCCCCTCCACCACACATTTGTAAATATCTACTAACACAAATCAACACCCTGTAAATAAAACTCACGGAAACATTCAAGGCTGTGTGATCTCCATGTTTAAACACAGGTTTGTCTTTGTTGTCATCATCAGCAGGTGCAGGGATCAATTTTCTTTGGAATCATGGCTCTGTGTGAGTGACCTAGGGACAATCAGAGAACAGCAAGCACAGGTTAGGAAACTGAATCACAGCCATCACACAACAACGTACTGCAACATCCCACAAACCACAATCATCACAAAGTAAGCGGATCACAGGACACACATCAGGGAGCGTTGCTCGTACACCATGTCCCACACACATGTGCAAACAGAACATAACAGAACAGGCAGCATTCACACACCACATCAACCCATCACTAGCAGACATACATCATGCATTGAACAGCAGCACAAGAGGTAGTTACTCACAATCAAGGAAAGTACCAATCAATGAGCTGACGCCTCTGGTCCACACCTTCTTCCTCCCCACTGTCCTCATCACTGGACATGGTTGCGATGGGAGGCGGAGCCACCTGTTGGTCATCAGGGTCCATGATCAGTTCAATATCCTTGCGCAAGGCCAGGTTGTGGAGCATGCAGCAGGTGAGTATGGCAGTGCCCCTCCGGTTTTATCCAGGCAGCGAAACCTAGACTTCAGCAGTCCAAAAGTACGTTCCACAACCCTACGTGTCTTTCCATGGGCCTCATTATAGCGCATTTCACCTGGGGTAGTAGGATTCCGTAGGGGGCTTAGCAGCCACGGCCGGTTTGGGTACACAGAGTCACCTAGGTGGGGGGATGACAGACACATACATCATTACCAGGACTGGTGTGAACAGCATGGCACACATACAACACAGTAGTCATCACAGCACACTCACCAAAAAGCCACGCACGTTCTTGACGCAGATTTGCCATCAGTTGGGAGACAATGCTGCTCCGCAGGATGTGTGAGTCATGTGCGGGCCCGGGAAATATGGCACACACATGGGAGATGATGTTGTCAGCCAGGCACACCACTTGCACATTGATTGAATGGTAGTGCTTCCGATTGCGATAGATGGGTTCACGTGCCTGTGGTGGACCCTGACCAATATGTGTGCCATCGATGGAACCCACTACGTGTGGAATCTGGCCCAGGGCATAGAAGTCCCCTTTCACTGCAGCCAACTCTGCCAGAAAGGAAATGGATGTAATCATCCTTGTAACGCATCATGGCTTCCAGCACATCCTGCAGTACCATGCTGAACATGGATTGGGACATCCCCCTGGCATGACCAACTGTGTACTGGTATATGCCTGTCGTAAAGAAGTGAAGTGTCGCCATCACCTTAGCTGTGGGTGTAATTGCTCTAGGATATGGCCTGCCGGGCTGCAGATGAGGTGCCAATTTAGCTACAAGCTCCTTCAATGTCGGTCGATCAAGCCTGAATTTGCGGATCACCTCCTCTTCAACCATGTCCTCCAGCACAGTGTATGGTCGATGCACATTTGGAGCCCTCCTGTGTGGGAGTAGATGGTAGCAGATGTCAATCGTCCAACACCGCACAGCTGTGGCACACTATCACATCTTGACCAACACAATTTAAATAATACATGTTGCAGACACTGATTGTATGTGTGACATGACAGAAATATAGGGCACTACAGATAACTACACACACACTGTTCACCCACAAACATGTTTGGTGGTCTGCATGCACTTTCCCTGTTTGTTTGATGTACATGTTTCACTGGCACCCCTGGTTCTTTGACATGAGGATGTCTGGTAGGGGTGGTTTGTGTGCAAGATGGGTGCTACATGTTGGTCGGCAGTCAAGGAAGTTTGGCTTTTTGAATTTGTAGTACGTGAGTGTGGCACTTATGTATACCTCTTTTCTCTCTTTTTCAGCTTTGGACGAGGGCACTGACCCACAACGACGGAGCTTAGTGGTGGCAATGCATCCGGATCTGAGATCACACACACACAGACTGAGACTGAAGAGAGCAGCCCTGGAGAGGGCGACAGAACTGTCCCCGAGGACTCTCATGTGGAGAGCCCATCGTCCTCCTCTTCAGACAGTGGTGGTGAGTCTGCACTGTTGGTGGAGACAGGGAGTGTACAATCTACACGTTCAGTAGATACACAGCACACTGGGCCCACACTGCCACCAACTGCAACAAGTACTGCTCGTGCTCGCCAGAGTAGGGGGAGCAGAGTGGCCTTCGGTGCAGGCACCGCTGCTCCTGCCCATGTGACACAAACTGCCCTTAGTGCTGAGGCGGTTGATCTGCTGCGACAGCTGTGTGTAGGACAGACAAACATGATTAATGCATTCCTGGACCACGATAGGAAGTTAGGTCAGGTGGTGGCATCCATGGAGGGGATGTATGGCGATGTTGCAGGTCTCCACAGAACAGTACAGTCATTATCCAACACAGTGTCTGCAGTCATTCAACAGTCGCATAGACAAGGTTCTACTTCAGTTCCCCCATCCACACCACTTAATGTCTCTGGGGAGAGTGACATTTCAGAACAGGACTCATTTTCTGGGTATTGCACTAGAAGCAGGCGCAGGCAGCAAGGCAGGGCACGGAGGCCACAGACACCATCCCCTGGAACAGGGAATTATTTCATAGAACACAACACCAGCTACTCTTGAGTTGACACACAGGATCCTCAAGGGGTATTGGGGGACAGGGATTCACATGGCACACAGGCATCCCAAGGCAAGGGCACCTCCCAAGGACAGGGACACTCCCAAGGACAGGGTACCTCCCAAGGACAGGGCACCTCCCAAGGACAGGGACACTCCCAAGGACAGGGCACCTCCCAAGGACAGGGCACCTCCCAAGGACAGGGACACTCCCAAGGACAGGGCACCTCCCAAGGACAGGGCACCTCCCAAGGACAGGGACACTCCCAAGGACAGGGCACCTCCCAAGGACAGGGCACCTTCCAAGGACAGGGACACTCCCAAGGACAGGCCACCTCCCAAGGACAGAGCACCTCCCAAGGACAGGGACACTCCCAAGGACAGGGCACCTCCCAAGTACAGGGACACTCCCAAGGACAGGGACACTACAATGGGCAGGGACACTACAAAGGACAAGCCAACTCCCAGGAACAGAGCACCACCCACGGATAAGGCACATTCCAGAGACAGGACACCTCCTACGGCCAAGGCGTCTCCCATGGCCAAGGCTCCTCCCAGGGAGCAGTCACTTCCCAGGGCCAAGGGTTCTCCCATGGACACGAGCTCCACCAAGGACCGGCATACATCACCCCTGCGGCTGGTGTTGGTGAAGGAACGTAAAACACATGTGTCAGCGGTGAAGTCCCCCCATACCTCTACTCCCATCGACACCCCGCTGAAGCAGAGGAAGGAGTACACTGTTGCATCCCCCATTACACATGATGCAGAGGGCAGAAGGCAGGGCCACAGCAAACGTCAAGCAGGGTCCAGCACGTCCCCAGAGAGCAGACCCCCACCAGCACATGATCCACCTTTGATGGGTGATGTTTCTGATGAGGCCACACCACTTACCAGTTCAGTCATGTCCAGGGTGCCCGTACATATCCCAAAGAAATGGAAACACACACCGGTGAAACCTGACCACCCCTATGTCGCTCCAGTACAGCTGTCCCCAGCTCCCAGAGCCACCCTGCCTCCTGGACCATACATCCCTGTGGCTCATCATTTCAGTGGTCCTAGTGGGTCAGCTGCAGTTCACTCTCATGGGCCAGATAGTGGGACTGTGTCAGTTGTGCCCTCTCCTGTTTCAGGTACTGCCACTGTGTGTGTCCGCCACTCCCATGTCTCAGATGCTGGCATGGTATTTGTTGGTCACTCTACAGGGACATGTCCTGGCAGTGTGTCTGGGTCTATGGCTCATGTGTCAGTCACTACAGCTGTGGCTGTGTCTCACACTCCTGTATCTGGTGCTGCCAGTGTGTCTGGATCTATGGCTGATGTGTCTGTCACTAGTACTGGGCCTGTATCTCCCATTTCTGTATCAGATCCTGCGACTGTGTCCGAAGCTACGGGCTCACACAGTCCACCTGATTCTGTGCTGTGAGGTGCAGCTCACATCACTGAAATGTGATTGTAATTGATATCAGGAATGTCCATTGTAACCACCCTTGCATTATTATTGTCCATGGGACGGTGCGTATGACACACGTCCTTGTGCTGCCTCAGATGTACCTGTTCTGTGCCATGGACTGTTGATGCTCGTTGACCTACTCATGTGCTGCCTCAGATGTACCTGTTCTGTACCATGGACTGTTGATGCAGTTAGCCCCTCTCATGTGCTGTCTCACATGTACCTGCTCTGTACCATGGACTGTTGATGCTCTTTGCCCCTCTCATGTGCTGCCTCAGATGTACCTGCTCTGTGCCATGGACTGTTGATGCACTTAGCCCCTCTCATGTGCTGCCTCAGATATACCTGCTCTGTTGTGAACACTGCCCTGTTGCTGTTAGGATGCTGCATTGTGCCCTCTCATGTGCTGCCTCAGATGTACCTGCTCTGTTGTGAACACTGCCCTGTTGCTGTTAGGATGCTGCATTGTGCCCTCTCATGTGCTGCCTCAGATGTACCTGCTCTGTACCATGGACTGTTGATGCACTTATCCCCTCTCATGTGCTGCCTCAGATGTACCTGCTCTGTGCCATGGACTGTTGATGCACTTAGCCCTTCTCTTGTGCTGCCTCAGGTGTACTTACTCTGTTGTGAACACTGCCCTGTTGCTGTTAGGATGCTGCATTGTGCCCTCTCATGTTCTGCCTCAGATGTACCTGCTCTGTACCATGGATGGTTGATGCTCTTTGCCCCTCTCATGTGCTGCCTCAGATGTACCTGCTCTGTACCATGGACTGTTGATGCTCTTTGCCCCTCTCATGTGCTGCCTCAGATGTACCTGCTCTGTGCCATGGACTGTTGATGCACTTAGCCCCTCTCATGTGCTGCCTCAGATGTACCTGTTCTGTGCCATGGACTGTTGATGCACTTAGCCCCTCTCATGTGCTGCCTCAGATGTATCTGCTCTGTATCATAGACTGTTGATGCTCTTTGCCCCTCTTATGTGCTGCCTCAGATGTACCTGCTCTGTGCCATGGACTGTTGATGCACTTAGCCCCTCTCATGTGCTGCCTCAGATGTACCTGCTCTGTTATGAACACTGCCCTGTTGCTGTTAGGAGGCTGCATTGTGCCCTCTCATGTGCTGCCTCAGATGTACCTGCTCTGTACCATGGACTGTTGATGCTCTTTGCCCCTCTCATGTGCTGCCTCAGATGTACCTGCTCTCTGCCATGGACTGTTGATGCACTTAGCCCCTCATGTGCTGCCTCAGATGTACCTGTTCTGTGCCATGGACTGTTGATGCTCGTTGCCCTACTCATGTGCTGCCTCAGACGTACCTGCTCTGTTCTATCCAGTGGCCATGCTCCTGGCTACTCTTGGAGTCAACCTCTATTATGTGCAATAAAGCAAGTTACTCCTCTGTAGTGGTTTCTCTGTGTCATTCCTGGTTGTCTCCTTGCATCGTTGATATATTGTTGCTGTCGTACATGCTGTGTCTGCCACTTTCACATTACCATTGCCCAGCACTTTTTCATTTACTTTGGCTGGGGGGATAGTCATTGCAATGTGGCTGTGGACTGTGTAAGGGTGGAGGAGGCACTCGGAGTCTCATTTGGGGACAACAGTGGCTTACCATGCACTGCAGGTTATGTGGATGTTTTTCATTTGGTGCATGTGTCACACTCATGAATTGTGGGTACACAGTAGGTTGTTCAGTGTCGACTTTGTCAGTGTACATGTCAGGGCTCATCGTGTGTGTGTTGGTTGTTTATGTGTGTGCAGCAGTGTTGTTTTTTGTGGTGTGTGGTGTATGGGCCTCTGTCTGTTAGTGGGGTAGGTGTGGGGTTTGACTGAGGGTGGGCCAGCATGTCTCCTTAAGTGTGGTATGCCTTGTGTGTTGGTGTGTGTATGTGGGCCTGTGAGCTGTGTGGCCTTGCCATTTGTGTCTGCCTGCCTAGTTGATTGTGGGCATGGTTTCCGTCGTCTGCTCTGCTCCGTAGCGTTGTCCGTGGTGTGGCTGATTGTTAGCGGTGCATGTGTGTTCTGGGTGAGTCGGGTCTGTTGTGCCCAGGTGGTTTTGCTGGTGGTGCATGATTGTGTTTTCTTCTCCAGAGCTGGTGTTCTGTTGTGGGCAGGGGCTCCGACACGTGTGTGGTGTGTGTGTTGCAACCGTGGTTGGCAGGGGAGTACCTGGGGTGGTGACGTGGGGAGGGGGAGGGGCATTGGGGGTTTGTGATGTATGGAAGATGGATGTTTGCAGGTAAGTGAACATTAGATTTTCTTGGTGTGCACTGCATACCCAAATGCGATGCAGTGGACGCTAAGATATTCGTACGAATCATTTCTATGTTTACTTACCTGCATACATCCGTTTGCCATACATTATTGTCCCCCAACATGCAACTCCCCCTCCCCACGTCACAGCCCTGACAGGTACTCCCCTTCCGACAGCGGTTGGTGTGTTTACGTACCTGCGTCGTCTGTGGCGACTGTCCATGACTTGCTGGTGGTGGAGCACGAAGAGTAGCGGAAATGCGTGTAGAGCTGGGTCCATGACGGCGGTCTGCCTGAGGTGGGTATCTCTGCAATGTTTTGCCTCTCCGCTGTGGTGAATCCGCCGTGTTCAGGTTGGTTGTTTTTCCGCAGCGATTTGGTGTGTCGTTTCCGCCATCGTGATTTCTAGGACGGTCGAGACGTCATTCCGTACGGCGGTGTCTCTGGATTGGTTACGTCCCCCGCGGGGTTGTATCTATCTAATACAAGGAAAATAAACTAATATACTTACTGTATATATGAGAATATTCTTCTTCTCTTGCTGCCTATAGATACTCATTGACCATCACAGTGATTTCTAGCAGAGTATCAGAGTTTTATTCATTTTTAATATCTTGTCCTTGGATTCACTGTCAGACCTACATATGAAATATATGTACAACTTACACCTGTATGCTTGAAGACTGAGCAGCGTCAGTTGACTGTTTAGATCTCACTCCCAAGATACTGAATGTCACTCTGGCACCCAGGCGTCTCTCCATCAAAACCATCTATTTATTTATTTATTTATGTAAACACTTATTAAGCGCAACGACGGCCCGTGGGCATCTCGGCGCTGAGTATCTGCTAAATTCGGCCCTACAGGAGGATGTGATTATTGGTCAAATAGCCACGTTTTGAGGTGCTTTCGGAAGGACCACAGGGAGGGGCTGCTCTTTATGGATAGTGGCAAAGTATTCCAGAGCTTGGGTGCTGAAACGAGGAATCTTCTGTCACCCCATGAAACCAGTTTGGTACGGGGTATTTCCAGCTGGAAGAGGTCAGAAGACCGCAGGGACCTAGTGGGCCGGTAGGGAACAAGTTGTTGCGTGAGAAAGGCTGGTCCCTGGTTGTGCAACGACTTGTAAACAATGCACAGAGCTTTAAATTTAGTTCTGTTCCTGATGGAAAGCCAGTGAAGTTCTCTGATGGTTCCTGAGACTGATTGAAACTTGGGGATATCACCCAGCAGTCTGGCAGCAGCATTTTGAATGGTTTGCAGCTTGTTGAGGACTTTTTCTTGGGAGTTCAAGAATAGGGCATTACAATAGTCCAAGGTGGACAGGACCAGGGACGTGATCAGGGTTTTACCAGCTGACGCAGGAAGGAAAGGGGGGATTTTTTTAATGATTCGTAGCTTATAGAAAGCAGAGGAGGCAATCTGGTTTGCATGAGGGAAAAAAGTGAGACGGTCGTCAAACATGACACCTAGGTTCCTCACTTTGCTGACAGGAGTGGGGGGAGGACCCATAGACTGTGGCCACCAGCGGGAGGACCATTCTGGGGTTAAGCTTCCAAAGATGACCACCTCAGACTTATCCGAGTTCAATTTAAGGCAATTGGATGCCATCCAATTCCCTATGGCCTGCATGCCCAGATTGAAATTATTGGCGATTTTTTGGCAGTCATTTCGGATGGCTAAAACCAACTGGGTGTCATCGGCGTAAGATGTAAGGCTCATCCCATGAGCACGAATGGTTTTGGCAAGGTCCGACACGTATATGTTAAAGAGTGTCGGACTCAGGGATGAGCCTTGGGGTACTCCGCAACAGCCATCTCTCAGTGTTCCATCTATGTGGAACACTGAGAGATGGCTGTTGTGTGGTGTTTTTCTAGGCATATCCAGCCCCTGCAAGCTCAGTTATTTGATGTCCTTCTTTTCTCCCTTTTGTTAGCCCAGCAAGGTCTATGGCCACGGTTAAAGGTTTTCAGCCATTTAGGCCTTTTCACAGTTTTAAATCATCTGTTGTGAAGCGTTTTTTATAAAAGTGTTGACCCAAATATCTGCACCAAAACGTTCTGTGATGCCCCAGTGGGATCTGAATTTAGTTCTCACATTTCCGATGTCCACCACATTTGAGCCAATGCACAGTTGCTCTCCAAGTGTATTAACCTTGAAGACAGTGTTCTTCATCAGCTTGTCTCGCATGTGAGCTACAGGCACTCTCTGTCCAGCAACTGTACACCACCTTCTTTCCGGACAAGCTAGTGCTAAGAACTAAGGCAGCGACCCTCCCAAAAGTTGTCACACCTTTCCACATGGGGCAGTCTACCGCCCTGTTGAGGTACTTTGTCCCACTTCTACCTTCAGAGGAAGAAAGGCTATATAGCTTAGATCCCAATAGAATCCTTACCTTCTAAATTGTTTGCATCAAGGATTATCAGGTGAACAATCAGCTTTTTGTTGGGGATTCTCTGGGATGAAGACGGGAAAAGCAGTGTAGTAGCGGCCATCTCTAGATGGGTTGCCCTATGAGTAGATATGCTACAGACTGGCAAAGAAACAGCCACAGGAAGACCTGCCGGCTCATTCCACCAAAGCCAAGAGAGTGCCTGTCTTGGACATGTGCTAGGCAGTGATGTGGGTGTCAGTCCACAGGTTCACAATCAATTACTGCCTGGATAGCCAGGTCCGGGCAGGAGGGGTATTTTGCTCACTTAGTGCTATAAGACCTTTTGTTCTCAGCAATAGGTGTGAAACCTGGGGAGGTACTATTCATGGGAAACAGCCTTTACAATGAGGTTTTAACCATGTTGTGCCTTTACCACACATGACTTTACCATGAATTTAAGAAAGTAATTAGACGATGTAGAAAGTCATTTGTTTTACTGACCCTTGCAGAGTGAGGGAACTCATTTCATAACGGAAAACCTCCTGACACAAAAATGTGGATGAAGTCATTCTTTTATGCGAATGACCTCACTAAGGTGAAATTAGAAGTAAAAATGCATATGAGTAAAATGTATGTAGTTTAGAAAGCGCTCTCCATGGATTAAACTACCTCAAATATATCCTTATGTGCAATGTGGCCATCAAATATATCCTTAAGTGCAATGAGGACAACACAGCTTTTTTGAGTACAGATTATTTGGTTTAATTTTTCTCCCCAGCTGCAAGTCCCTGCCAGGACCTGACCTTAGTTTAATTCTGTGTCAACCGTGGGATAGGTACAGCTGAAACCATTACCCCCTTGACAAGGTAAAAAGGGAGGAGATTATATAGTACATACAGATGAATGGAATGCAGGTGGATTTGTGTTGAGAAAGGAAACGGGTGACAGAGGAACCCTATGAGGAGGAGTGGAGAGTGATCAAAAGAGAGCGATTGAGAGATGAGTGAGATAGAGAGGAGTAACAGCGCAGAGCAATTAAGTGAGAGAAAGAGGGGAAAGTGGAGAGAAAGAGAGTAAAGGAGAGGTGGTTTAAGATATGGAGCTAAAGAAAGCTGAGGATGACAGAATAAGAGACAGAGAAAGAGGGAGAATAGGAGGTATGGTATAAGAAATGGCTACAATGAGACAGGGACAGAGCAATCAAAGCTATGCACATATATGTAGAGAGAGAGCTGGCAGTAGAAAGACAGAGAGAAACAGAGAGAAACAGAGTGATAGAAAGAGTGGCTGCAGCAAGATCTGGCTTATTATTATTAATCATTCTCTAAATCTTTACACTTTTAGCCTGCCAGCATTAACTGGGTATTCAGAAAGGCTGCCTCAACACGATTTCCACAATAAATGCAATATAAACAGTGCCTTGTTAAAAATACAGCCTTCCCTGCAGGACTTCGCTTCCATTGCAGGTGAACTAAAGTTTGAACACAGGGTAGTTCTGGCCCTCTCACCATCCCTTCCTAGGCTTCCCCCTCTACTCCCCTTTATATTTTCCCTCCTTCTCAGTTCTTTTCCACTTCTTTTTCACCCCTCCCCTACCCTTCTCCTCCCCTCTTTTTCCCCCCTGCATCCTGTTTTCTCAACACGTCCATTCAGGGACGCTTTGAGTCATGCTAATCACCTCCTTTTTCTTCCAGGTCCCCAGATGGCCCTTTCCAAGGTGTCCTTCCCCTCCCTTCTTCTAGACTACTTTATCATTTCCCTCCTTCCATGTCTTTTTCCGTTATTTCTTTCCCCTTCCCCTACTCTTCTTCTCGCCCTTCACTCCCTTCACTCCCTCACCCCTTTTTTCTCCCCACCACGTCCATTCAGGGACTCTTCAAGTGAGGCTAATTGCATCCTTTTTTTCCAGGCCATTTGACGGCCCTTTCCAAGGTGTCCTCCCCAGAGGGAAAACCCTAGGTGTAGGAATAATTCCCTACCCAGTTATCAAGCATGTCCTCATTTACCTCTAAATAATACATGTAGGCAATTGCTAATACAGACTATGACCGATTTTTTTTCTTCTATTTTTCATAGATACTAGGTGCTCACAGACCTTGTCCTGATGAGGACCTCAATCAATCAATCAATCAATCAAGGCATTTATAGAGCGCACTACTCACCCGGAGGGTCTCAAGGCGCATGTTTTGAGGGGATCACTGAAACAATATCGATGTCAAAAATATAGAACTACAAGAATATCGAGTAAAAAATATAGAATGCAAAAATATCGAACTCCTATCTCCAAACAGGTAAGTACAAAAATATTGAATCAAAAATATTGTTGTAAAAAATATAGGTAGTCAAAATATCGTTTTTTTTTTAAATGCTTTAAAGTAATAAAAAATTAATGAAATAATAAATATAATTACTTAAACATACTTAAAATACTTAAATAACCTTAAAATTAATAAATAATTAATGTAAGTTAAAAAAAACATAGAAATTGGTTTGTTAATGCATATATATATATATATTTTACACAAAAAAGAATCTCGCGGCACACTTCTTGGATGGATGCAGTTATTTATTCAAAACGTGGCACAACACCTACGCGTTTCGAACCGTAGTTCCTGGTCACGGTAGTGATTGTGATTAGTCCCTTTTCACTGTTATTTATAACATTGCATGCACCATTGATTTGCTGGGGCATACTGGTCTTTGTAGTTCAAGCGATTTCACTGTTGCATTACTTCATGCGTTTGGGTGCTTGCTATGTACAACAAAGGGGAGTGTTTAAGTCACTGCTTATGGAGGCGTGCCTAGTTTTACAGGGTCTCTCGCTTCCAAAACGCTCGTGAAACTCACGTGCGTGTTTAATCCTGCCTGCTGTGTACCTGTAGGCTGGATTTAAAGCGTGACTACAGACTGATTGTCTTTTGCAATAAAGGGCTGAGTGCCCTACGTCCCCGTTGTTGTCTTATGTCAAGCATCATAAATTAAATTCTAATAGTGAGTTACCAAAAATATACAGAATGTTCGGTCTGTCACTGCCATTAACTGATTGCTATTATTCAAAGATTTGGAGAGTCTGCTGTTCATAAATGGACATAAAGTTCTTCATCGCCATTGAGACCAGCCGGCTGTTTAGTTTTGAACCTGATTATCAACTTTGATTCGAGACGTCTCAATGTTTGTTTGCGGTTGCCACCTCTTTCATGTTCAGGAATGTTCGCCAGTCCAAAGAATTTCACATCAAGCCAGGTTTTTGATTCATGACTGGCCATATGTTTTGCTATTGCATAAGAAAAGTCTCTGTTTTGAATGGCACGAATGTGTTGCAATATTCTTGTTTTCAATGGACATGTCGTGCTTCCTATATATGCTTTACCACAGAAACATTGTAGCATATATACAACAAATGACGACTCGCAGGTTATGCTGGTCCTAATGATAAAGGTTTTTCCTTCTGGATCTGTTAGGTTCTTAATTTTTTTACCATTTTTACAGGCCTTGCAGGTTGGACATTTAGTGAATCCTTTTTTCCTTTGGTCCAACCAAGATTCCGGTTTGTTCATTACAAAGTGACTTTGTGTTAATTGATCTGCAAGGTTGGGAGCTCTTTTGTATGCTATCAATGGATGGTCTCCGATGGTCATACCAATATCAGGGTCTTTGCGCAAAACATGCCAATATTTCATCATTGTCTTTTGTATTTTATAGCTCTCCTTGCTGTATGTTATTATCAGCCGCGGCTGCTCCTCCTTTTGTGCTGCACTGTGTAAATCAATGTTTGTCAATTGGTTTGTTTGTTGGTCTTTATTTACGAGGGTGTCTGCTCTGGTTTTGGTACGTGCTCTTGTTTCACATATTTCTAAATCAGTTTTTTTATATCCTCTTTGTAGGAATCGTTCCTTAGTTTCTTTGAATTTCTTTTCCATTTCGTGGTCTTCCGAACAATTCCTTCTCATCCTTAGAAATTCTCCATACGGAATGCTCTTTTTTAACTGATGTGGATGAAAGCTCAAGCCATGTAGGAGACTGTTTGTTGCGGTTTTCTTTCTATGGACAGTTGTTTGTATTTTGTTGTTGGAAATATACACTCTTGTGTCCAGAAATTCAATCTCTTTAGCGCTTACTGTATAGGTGAATTTTAATCCCAAGTTGTTATTGTTTAAGACTTCAAAGAAAGTGAGGAATTCCGATTCAGTTCCCTTCCATAAGAGAAAAAGATCATCGATAAATCATAGCCAAAGTGCCACTTTGGCCATATGGTGATCATTTTCCTCTCTCCAAGCCACGCTCCTCTCCCACCATCCCATCACGAGATTCGCGTAGCTTGGAGAGAAGGACACTCCCATCGCTGTTCCGCAGCATTGTTCATAAAGGGTTTTGTTGAACAGAAACACATTGTTGTGCAAACACATGGAGATCATTTCCTTGATCATTTTCGAGTGTTCCCTTCGCGTGATAGGTAGTTGGTCCAGAAAGTAACTAATTGCCTTAAGCCCAATGTCGTGATTAATGGATGTGTATAGTGATATCACATCGATTGTTACCAGCAGGTAGTTCGGTTGCCATTCCGTGTCCATGAGTGTACGCAAGAAGTCGCCTGTATCCTTAATGTAGGAACTTAATGTGGGCACAATAGGAGCAATGAAGTGATCCACATAGCTGGAGACATTTTCATAAAGACTGCTGCAGCTCGAAATTATAGGGCGTCCCGGAGGTTTGTTTAAGGTCTTGTGCACCTTTGGCAGGAAATATATGGTCGGGATAATTGGATTCTCGACCATTAGAAATTTCTTTTCATTCTCCGTCAGTAGACCATTCGATTGCCAAGTAGTTAGTTTGATTTCAAGTTCTTGTTTCATCTTGTTGATTGGATTTTTCACTACTACTTTGTAATTGTTGGTGTTGCTTAATTGTCTAATTGCTTCCTCCACATAATGGTCCTTGTCCATTACGACAATGTTGCCGCCTTTGTCAGCGGGTTTGATCTCTATTTTATGGTTGTTCCTCAGACTTTGTATTGCCATGCGTTCTCCCTTTGTTAAGTTCTCTTTTTTGTTTTTATTGTGTGTTTTGAGTATTCCTTCAATGTCATTGATTACTAATTCATGGAATGTATCTATTTTGTTGCCCGGATATAAAGTTGGGCAAAATTTTGATTTCGGTTTGAAGTTCGTATGGCAATGTTCATCTGTTGTGATGCCCATTTCGTCTAGCACCTGGGTGTCTGGTATTTGCGTGTCTTCAATCTCATTGGCCAACTCATAGGCAATGCGTAGATGTGGAATTTCTGATGTTGAGTATCCAACCATTTGGTCTGCTGGTGTTGGTTCCACTTGAGTTCTGTCTACATTCTTCATTTTTTTAGCAAAGAATTTCTTCAATTTTAGTTTTCTTGTATATTTGTAGATGTCGATTTTTGTCTCAGTTAAATCATGGTGCATTTCAGGGCAAAACGAGAGTCCCTTATTTAATAAACTCTGTTCATTGGCTGTTAAATTATATCTAGACAGGTTTATCACTAGATTCGGGGTTCCCCTGTCAGTTATTTCTTTGTCACCGTGCGTGCCCTCAGGTTGTATCTGTTTCCTTCTTCGTTTGCTGCGCCTTGTTTTGCGCTTTGGTTTGTTTGAGGAGCGTAGCCCCTTCCCCGTGGTCTGCGTCTGTTTTGTCCTCTGCCTCTTGTGTTGCCTCGCGGTGTTTGTTGCTCCTGATAGAGCAACTTCATCTCGTCTAAAAAAGAGAACCGTCGTAGTCCTGGTCTTCTTTGTTCTCCCTCGCTGAGGTCTGATTCGAAGCCACTTGTTAGATCGCCCGGGGTTACGGTATTTGCTCTTCACTGTTGTTTGTAGATGTCATATTTTCTCGCGAAAGTTAGGATGGTACCATATTTGTAATCATCTTGGTCTCTGCAAAATTTTCTTTGCTTCCGATTTTGGACCTCCTCCTCATGTCTGTCAAGATTTTTCTCCATTTCTGTTCTTAGTTTTGTGAGGACACTCTTTTCCTCATTAGTAGCAGATAATTTGGTTTCTATTGCTGCAATTTTGTCATGGAGTTCGTCCACTTCTATTTTGGCAAATTTGATGATTATTAGCATCATGTTGTTCGAGCAGACCATATTGTTTTGGCCCCATTCTTCTAACATTTCGGGCTTAGTGTCAGGGTGATTTGGTAAGGTGAATATTCGAAGTCCTCTCGGTACCATTTTGCACTCCACATATTTCTCCAAAGTTAAAATCTCCCATTCTCTGGAAATTTCTTTGCGCATTAACTTTTCCAATTGAATAAATAATGTCTTAGTGGTGGTTGCTGTCTCTTGTGGTACCACCGTTGCTTCATCCCTATTTTCAATAGTAGGATTGCGTTGAAAAATGCTCTCTGCCTTGGTTAATCGTTTTGCTCTCCTTTCCTCCATTGCTGTTGTACCAGTTGCCGTTTTGTGACACCGAATAAACTGCAGCGGTATTAGTGAATAATTTCTGGAATGTGGTGGACGTTTGTTTCACTTTCACTAATGGTTCTTTGTTGGGGGGAGGGGTTATTTGTTGATGACCCCTGGGCACGTCAGGAACTGCTTCCGAGAAAAGCTTACATGGACTCCGTGTGATTTCAATAGAAAGTCTGTGGGGTTACAGCGTGTTGTTCGCGTTTGACACGGAGTGTAACTTCACCGTGGCTGCTGTGTTTAAATAGAAGTAAGTCGGAGTGTCTCTTACCTGGGAGACTCCCGTACTCGCGCTTGGTCCTCCGACTTCACGCGCCGGCGCTCAACCAGGGCTGGACACTCCACGTTGTTTAATGGCTCCAACGTTACTTCTTCGGTTCTGCCTCGAAAATCCCAGCGGCTTCTTGCGTCGCTTCAGGGCTCAGAAGAGTAACGAGGTTTCGAACTGTAGCTCGCCGGGCTCCCCGTTGTGTGCTTGTACAACCAACAAATTGTCCTGTCGCAACGGGAGCTCTGTTGCGGTGGGTGCCCGAGAAGAGACCAGGGCAGTGTCTCTAATCAATTTTACATAAAAAAGAATCTCGCGGCACACTTCTTGGATGGATGCAGTTATTTATTCAAAACGTGGCACAACACCTACGAGTGACCAGGAACTACGGTTCGAAACGCGTAGGTGTTGTGCCACGTTTTGAATAAATAACTGCATCCATCCAAGAAGTGTGCCGCGAGATTCTTTTTTGTGTAAAATTGATTAGAGACACTGCCCTGGTCTCTTCGCGGGCACCCACCGCAACAGAGCTCCCGTTGCGACAGGACAATTTGTTGGTTGTACAAGCACACAACGGGGAGCCCGGCGAGCTACAGTTCGAAACCTCGTTACTCTTCTGAGCCCTGAAGCGACGCAAGAAGCCGCTGGGATTTTCGAGGCAGAACCGAAGAAGTAACGTTGGAGCCATTAAACAACGTGGAGTGTCCAGCCCTGGTTGAGCGCCGGCGCGTGAAGTCGGAGGACCAAGCGCGAGTACAGGAGTCTCCCAGGTAAGAGACACTCCGACTTACTTCTATTTAAACACAGCAGCCGCGGTGAAGCTACACTACGTGTCAAACGTGAACAACGCGCTGTAACCCCACAGACTTTCTATTGAAATCACACGGAGTCCATGTAAGCTTTTCTCGGAAGCAGTTCCTGACGTGCCCAGGGGTCATCAACAAATAACCCCTCCCCCCAACAAAGAACCATTAGTGAAAGTGAAACAAACGTCCACCACATTCCAGAAATTATTCACTAATACCGCTGCAGTTTATTCGGTGTCACAAAACGGCAACTGGTGCAACAGCAATGGAGGAAAGGAGAGCAAAACGATTAACCAAGGCAGAGAGCATTTTTCAACGCAATCCTACTGTCGTGTATTTCTATAGGTTCTGATTCGATCCCCCTATTCCTGACCCTATTCTGGTTAAACTTACTAGCTAGTTAACTAACAGTCAGCCCATGAGGCAAGAAATCCCCCATGATGCAGATACCGTTATCTGACGCAGTCACACTACGGCACAGGAACGTGTTATCTGATTAGGTCATAACGCTTGAGATCTAATTAGACAAGCGATATTCCTCCAGCCCCTGATAAGGCATACGACGTTCTCATAACAAATCAAACCTATGACAACCTGGATAATCCGTGCGGCCATTGTTTTGATTTCACAGAGAACTTTAGTAAAGAATGTGCTAACGAGCAAGTCGTATGACATCTTTATTGACGTACCTATGTCCATCCTTACGTCAATCCCGGCACCTTTAAGGTATAAATATTGCCGACCTTGCCCTATGCAAACACACGCGTGGTGACAAGACGGAGCAGCCATACTTGCCGAAGCCGAGAGCAGAAGCAGACCCCGCAGGCAGCAGCCCCGCCTTCCTGACGCGCTGAGAGACGCGCTGCTATCTCAAGCCGAGAGACCCAGCACCGGCGCTTCTGGGCAGCCCTCGCAGGCAGCCTGGAATATCGAGAGCAGAGAAAGAGATACCATTCCTCATTCATCCTAAATTCCAGGTACAGAACTGAATAACCCCTCCTAGAGAATTCTTTAGTTATTCACTTGGCAAAAACAAACTTAAACTAAACTGTAACTTTCTATTCCCGCCCACGCATTAGACTTAGGTCAGGTACACGGGGTAGGCGTATTTAGAAACACCAGTTGAGTACGTTTAGTCAAATGTATATGTGTATGTAAATATATTTTAATCATTTTAAACATCATATGGCTCAGAAACCATATCAATGTTTTTACAGTATTATTTTATACTATTGCTTCTAATGTATGCACTTTACTTAACTATAAGTATTGCAATAATATCGAACCATTTCTCTTGTACGAGAAAAGAGACTGATCAATAAATAACATCTTTTATTGAACACGCCCGTCTCTTCCTTTTCTCTACATTCTGATGAGACTAAGAATGCACGTACTGACTGAGTAAAATAATTGCCTTGTGCTCACACGACTCTCGAGATTGACTCTTGATTAGGGGAGAGCAAAGTTGTCATGTTCTATGGTTGTCAGAAACTAAATCCCTTCTTGTCTAATCAGGGGAGTTCATCCTTCCTTGAACATTCGAGAAAGTTTCTAGCGAACTCTGAGCTTAGCTGGCAAACCCAAAAATTAAGTCTAGTATCGACAGTAGTAGACCTAGTTAACGTCTGGCCTAGGCCTTTACTGCTGTAGGTACTATTCCAATGCGCAGAGCCTATTGGGAAAATAGGAGCTACACTACATGGCGCCCAACGCGTTTGGAAAGGGCGATAAAACTAACGTAAGACATTTAGAGTAACTCAGTCGTGCTTTCTCACTCAGACCCCTTTTCCCAAATACTCCAAAGACGTCTGGAGTGGGTGAAAGGTTATAATATCCTCCAAAACCTCGCAGGAGGGAACTCCTATGTATGGTTCTTGGTATAGTCAACGTTGAAGGATAAAACAGTTCCAAAATATTGTGCACCTAATCTTTGTTCCATAAAGAAACCTGATCTGCAAACAAAAGACATAAGCTTCCTGTCGGTAAAATGACAGAGAGTGATGAAGAAAGAGAGGCAATTAGATTAGCTACTGAAATAGCAGCAGCTGATACTACAGCACTCGATGCAGACCCGGATATAATACTCATCCAGGTCGCCAAAAGGAGAGCTATAACTCTAAAACTTATAGAAAATGGACTGACACCTAGAGGTGGCACAGTCATATTCGTAATCGAGGCACACGAATATCGGCAGACAGAGGTATACTATACATGGATAAATTTTCCAGCAGCAAATGCTGTAACAAAGTACTTCCACTATTACAAAGTAGAGGAACCTCCTAATGAGTACACTCCTTTCGAGGAGGTGGAAGTACCACTCAAATTCCAAGAGCATTTGCTCTTATTTGATGGCGCCCTAAAACATAATAATCACATTACAAGGCTCGGTCCTTTAGGAAGACCAGGAGCAACGTGGCCGGTCCTAGCCGGATACACACCACATCCAGACATCGAAAGAATGCCTGCAGCAGAGCTGTTAATACAGCTAAAACAACTACTAAAAATTCACAGACAATTAGTTCAGTATGTAATGCGGACTTCAACAATTCAGCCAGCGATTAAACTTCCACAGCTGACCCCTCACCAGGGGAACACAAATAAAATCACACCACAGAACATCCAATCCTGCCTAGGTAAAGTTCCAGCTAAACGGGAACAGATACCATTCTGGTTGGCACAGAAAATCACCCAAATAGAGGCGGTGTTTCCTGACACCACCCCATTAGAAAAGCACAGGATTCTGACTATATGTCTCCCAATGGGAATCGCACCACACATTGAGGACTGTGACACTTGGGGTACGGTCTTTGCTTCAATCTACACAAAAACGCACGGTGTTCCATCCATTTCGGTAATACCAGATGTGCTAAAACAAATTCAAGATGAATACGGTCCAGAACCTGCTTTAACTCTTGGTATGAAATTACTGAAAGACTTCAAGCAGGTCTCGGCTATATTACTAGCCAACATAAAAGGTGAAGCAGCAAACGTGGCGATCCGCCAGAGGTTAAAAGAGACAGATATAGCAGACCAACCAGCTGAAATTGCCAGAATCATAGAAAAATCCTATGAAGAACTAGGCAGAGATAGTCTAGGTGGAATACCAGTAAAACCGCAACTGACTACAAGTCCAGAAAAAATATTTTTTAATAATAATTCACCAAAAAAGAACTGGGATGGAAATAAACAATCCAATCCTAAAGAAAAGAAATTCCAGTCCAGAGGAAGGTCTCCTAGGCGAAGAGAGAAATCTCCAAACCCGAGACAAAGGTCACCTCAGAGTGAACCCTCTGGGAATAGATATAACCTTAGAAATAGGGATAATATTAAAAAACCTGATCAAGACATTGATACACGTCCGTCTCAATCTTTTCAGAATTCCTCGCAGAAATCGGAAAGAAGAGGACGATCAGAAGAGCACGCCAAGTCCAAAGACAAGGAACCTGCTCAACTGAAAAAGAAATCACAATTTCCAAAAAAGAAGGTAGCCAGTATCAAGGTAGTTAACAATGCCGAGAATACTGAGGACACAACTGAAAAACGGAGAATGGGCTCAGACAATGCTAGACAGCGCAGCAGAGGTGAGCATAGCTCGCAAAGTCCTTATGAATCATCTGGAGACAGTGGACACGAATGAATACCTTCAAGTGGAAACTGCAGATACCAGAGTTAGCAAGCCCCACAAAATATACGAGATAACATTACGTATAGAGGGAGATAAGACTAGGAAAATAAGGGGACTATTTTGGGATAACCTATCCAAAGGCTATGACATCCTTCTAGCTGAAAAAGACTGGCCACCAGAGTTTGTCAGGGAGTGCCCTCATGGCGAAGAAGTAATTATGCCTGCCTTCTCGAATCAAATACCGATTCATAAAAAATATACACTTGCTAGAAAGTGGGCAGTGGCCTTAGCACCTGCTTTATATAAAAATCATGTTGGATGGGATGAGGATTCTCCTCCTCACAAAATCCAGTTAAAATCACAACCTACTGCACAAAGGCAGTACCCAATTAAGCAAGAAGCTAAAAAACAAGTAAATGAAATACTAGATCAGCTAGAATACCAGGGGGTGATTGAAACTTGCACCTCACAAATGAACAATCCTTTATTTCCGGTCTCCAAACCAGACAATTCGTACCGTCTAGTTTTGGATTACCGACACCTTAACACATGTTGCAAAACTTTTGCAGTGCAAAACTCACACAGTGCTGCACTAATGAATAACATAGTGCGCAAAAAATACAAAACAACCTTGGACATCTCCAACGGATTCTTTTGTCAAAACATAGCACCAGAGAGCAGATATTTAACTGCATTTTCAGTAAATGGCACTCAAAAACAATTCTGTCGGTTAGCCCAGGGGTACAAGAACAGCCCGGGGGTATTCTCAGCGAGAGTAACAGAATTACTACAACTATATGATGATGAAGCATTATCTTATGTCGATGACATTTACTTAACAGATGATGACTTGGAAACTCACTTGAAAAGAGTGAACACCATAATACTTGGTTTCGCTGCAGAGGGTTACAAATTCAACTTCAAAAAGTCCAGAATTGCCCATCTGACGGTCCTATTCTTAGGATATGAGTTATCAAGTGAAGGCAAAAGCCTGGCAGACAATTTCCTAGAGAAATGTGCCGTAATCCAAGCTCCTAAAACACTAAAAAACCTACAGTCAATTCTAGGCTTCCTAAATTTCGGAAGAACATATATTGCAAATTACGCAGAAAGGGTCAAACCCCTTTATGATCTAATTAAACCAGACTTTAAAAGATCCAGTTGGACTCAAGCACACACAGAAATTTTGAGATCCTTACAAACAGACATGCTAATTAAAACAAAATTAGAAACCCGTGATAATACACGCAACCTTGTGATCCGAGTCATCCCAGGGAGATGCGGATTCACATACCTAACCTCTAATGAGGGAGATAAGGTACCAATTGCATTCAAATCACATTTGTACACAAAAGCTGAACAGAGATTCAACAACAAAGGAAAAATTGTTCAAGCAGTTCAAACCGCAATAGCTAGAGAAAAAGACATAGCTGACGGTAGACATATCACAGTCAGAACAGCAGAATCAGCCTTTGAGGCATTAACAACACCGTGTAATTTACCAACAACAACATTGGATCCAGAATGGTTACAATGGGTAAATTCAATCACAACGGACAAAGTATATTACTTCTTTGATCCAGAACTAGAAGAATTAAAAAATCTAAAATATGAAAAAACGTATCCTCTGCCAATCGACATTCTGCCTCTACGACATTACGCCTGTGTAATCTATACAGACGGACATGCTCAACCCTCCGTTTGGGGAGAACATGCATACAATCCCACATGTGAGATTACAAAAGAAGTGTGGCACGGAGGTGAACTAAGACCTCTGTTAACAAAATCACACTCAGTAGAAACTAATTCAGAACTACAAACTGAAATATTAGCTTTGAAAATGGCGCTAGATAATGCGGATCGCGAATTCCCGACACTTATAGTGTCAGATTCATATTTCTGCGTCAAAGCATATAACAAGGATTTGCAGACCTGGATTCAGAACGATTACAAAGATGACACGGATGCACCAATAAAGCAGAGACTGCTCTGGGAACAGGTAGCTCTTTTGAAAAAAGAACTACCAAAGACTCACGTGACACACTCACTGAGTCACCAGCGTGATGGCGTTCACGTTGTAGGGAATTCATTGGCTGAAACAGCCGCAGCGGCAGCCAGTAAACCGGCTCCCGTAGATCGAAAAAAGCGTACATTAAAATACATTGACGGCGAAACATTGCTGGCAGTAAAAACGTCATCAAAAGGCGACTGCTCGGCGTTACCGATCAACTATCCACTCAATTACACATACATCATAGATGCAAACTCCATTCCTTTTGCTCGAATCCCTGGAGTGGGGGATAGAGTGATTCCAAACATGGACAGGAGACACTTGTTAAATCGCAGACGCACACATGGGCGAGGGTCTCAGACACCTTAAATTAAAAGATTCTCTGGAAGAATTACAATCACGGTACTGGTGGCCAGGCATGAGCCTGCACTACACCATGTTTGTAAAAAACTGCCCAAACTGCAACAGAGATCGCAGTGGGGAGAGAAGCAGTTTAATACCTCGTCGTATCAAGGCAGATAACATCACCACTAAAAAGAATGGCTTGCGATTAACATATACAGGCTAGTTCCCACTTATAATGTAGATCCACAGCACTCGGCTGACGTCCGGACTGTTATACAAGATTTGCGAGTCTAAATGGCATATACGCTAAGAGCATGCTACGTTCGACCATTTTTTTCTTTTTCTCAGGCAATCCAGCCTGGGGGGGGGAAAGAATGGCCAAATGAGCACAGCCCAGCGGGAATCTTCTCACTTCCTTCCTGAGGGTATGGGATGGTGTAAAGAAAAAACCAAGACAGAAAGCAATCTATAATAGAAAGGATATTAGGTTCGGGAGCTGGGTGGGTCAAACATCTAATAAGTGTCCAACGTAGTCTAAATAACTTGCCAAGAAATTCTCTGAAGGGATTCAGTCCGTACGAATTATTATTCGGAACTAGGATGTTGATCTCTGACCTTGATAGTCAGACTTCAGTGGTAACAGAAAAAAGCTTTGATGTCAAAGACCGTTTGGCTATTTTGCAGGACTTAAACAAAACAAGAAAAGACCTGAGCAACATACAGTTGAAAGAACAGCCAACGACCACTGAAGAATCACCACCTGTCCCAGCAAGACCTTTCTGGATTCCAAAAGTCGGGGATCTAGTCAGGGAGAAGATCGCGGTAAAGAAGGAATTTGGGCCTTCTTACAGAAAAGCAGTTCCTGTATTGTCTGTCAACGGGACAAGATCAGTTGTACTACCGCCACTTGCTGGAAAAAAGGAGAACCGAGTTGTATCCATCGACCTGGTAAAACCACAACATGTGGCCGATAACAAACAGTAGGCCAAGTGGACTCCCAATAAGTAGCAGAACACCAAGGTTTGCTACCAGTACAGAGGTCCTATCAAAGAGGCTCATCACATTCGAAACGCCTACAGAAGAACAACAAGGACTATGCAACAATGCAATAGAACTTAGACCTCTGAAAACCCAAATAAAGACATTTAGCAGAGACACACCAATCTATACAGAAGTACCAAGTGAAAATGCAAGAAACAAAAATCCTGAACCAATTGGAACAATTGACAGAACTGCATCCGGTTACTTCATCAACTTCGATGATTCCTCTGAAGGCTTCAGCGAACAAAAGACACAGCCATCATCAAAATCCTTTAAAGACAAAGCGAAGGAACTTTTGAAACAACTAAAAGAAACATATCTGATTTCCCCATGGATTGAATTTTGGGTGGGTTTTGGTGCATTTATCCTCATACTTTGGCTCATCATGGTATTTACCTTGGGACGCTTCATTGAGGGAAAATATGCTAAAATGGACACAGCAAGTCAGAACATCAACTTGGTCCTCAAACCACACACATCTTCACACGTCGAGAAAAGAGAACTTTCTTCAGAACTTTCTTCAGCCAACTTCACAGCAATTCCAATATCTGGTGGGGTAGCCTGGGACAACACTGACTATGAAATTTATGGTCCGGTCGAGATCCTGAAATATCCACACCAAATCAAGATCTCCTTGAGTGACTTTGCAAAACCAAACTCATTTGCTGATGATTGGGACTTTGAAAGTATAAACAATATGATGTCTGACTTAGTAATGTCTGCTAAATTTACAAAACATGATTATTTGCAGGGTTCTACAAATTATGACAGCATGTACTGCTATAACCATTATGGTAACCATTTCTTGCATAAATCTGCACAACCTAGAAATGTTTTAAATTTTAATCAATGGGAACATTGTGCTACACCTCCAAAAGGGAGCTCTAGAACCGTGTATGGCAAATATTCATATTTTTCAGGTTTTAACATAACTAATGCTGAAACATTTTATTACAAATTGTCAAACAAGACAGGGATGAAAACCATGATAACCAACACAAAATTGATATATTCAGATTCTTTCTTTGAAAAAATGAATACTTTTGGATTTGATTATTGGGACACACATGTTGATTTGAAAAGTGTTTGGGGCACAAAAGAATGGCAAGTACAGGGTATAGAAGCTTTGTTTAGAGCCTGCATGATCCCAGAACAAATGATATTTTTAAATGACACCGTTCAACAAACCACCTGTCTTGGCTTAGCCAAAATCAAAGATTTAAATAACCTGTCTATTCCAAAGCCAACAATGTTTAGCAATAACTCTGAAACAGATGAAGAAATAGACATAAACCATATACTTAACCAAAACAGAACACATCCTGATTGGAAACAATGGTTGATCTGGCCCACAGATACAAATAACTGTCAAGATAGATTCCTGAATAAAACACAGGGTTTCAAAATGAACAGGCCAGACCCTAGATATCCCCAAAGACATCACCCAGGGATAATAACAACCTACAGTGTGGGCAAATTATGCCTTCAATGGCTACAAACTTCCACACTGCCTGAAATTAAGCAACACCTAACTTTACTTACTGATGGTGCTGACTTGCGTGATTTCATAATGGGACCACGCAAACAGCGTCAAAAGCGTTTCATAGCAGCCTCTGTATATGCAGCATACAATGAGGCCTGGAAGGTTACTCAAATTGAGACAGCAGAAAGAATACGGGAAATTGACCGTATTAATTTGGAAAAATCACTTTCTGTAGTGGACAATGGGTTAATGACTCTGTCCTCCAGAATTTTTTCATTGGACAGCATTGTGTCTTCAGCAATCGATATATTATCGCAAGACTTACTGTTATTACAACATGGTCAGTCACAATTGCGTTCTATTGTACAGCTTGGCTGGACGTTACAAAATCTGCGTTCAGGCTATGTGCCTTGGCGTTTAATCAACACAACGTCACTATTCCAAATCTTTAACCTTACTGATAGACAAATCGGTATGGCGCAGAAGGGTGCTGATTATACAATCTTGAGCATTGAAAAACTAGAAAGATTACCGTTGACAATGTCAGAACGACCTGTCAGTGAATGGATAATCCACGGAATCATAAATATTCCAATCTCAACCTTCAGGTTTCAATACTGCCAAAAATATATACAGGCTGGCATGTACGAGAAATTGGGAAAGGGGTACCTTAAAACAACATGGAACCTGCCCTATTCACATGCATGTGTCAGTAACAAAGGACAGAAAGTGTTTCTTAGTGGCAACAATTGTGCTATGTCACTAAGCGGCACGCTTCTGTGTAACGGTATTAGTTTGCACGGAGCCTGTGAAGGGAATTCATACAACCTTTCATGTCACCAGCAAGGCGCACCTGCAACTGAAATAGAACCATTCTTTCAAAGACTCTATAATGGGAGTTACATTCTTATTGTAGACCGCAGATGCTGTAGTCTTATGCCCGGGACTCCTTATCTCGTCACTACGACGGCGAAGGTCAAGTGCTGTGGACGTTCTTTGTTCCCCAGCTCCTTTCCAGACAGGGAGGCGAGGGCATGGCCCAGTTTGAAAATTACTTCTATTCGAATAGACACTTTAAGCAGAATGAAAACAGTGCTTCTTCAGACGCCTACAAGGCTCACGTCATCTAAAGAAACGTATGATCTACAAGTCGCAAGGACGACTGCAGAGATACATACATTATTATCAACTAATTCCCCCGTACATTTCGCGGAAATCCTGAGCGAAATCTTAAATATTTCTGATACCACAGGGGTCTCAAAGGTATTTAAGACAGTATTTTCGATGGCATTAACACCATTCAAAGCCATACTGGGTATTTTTCCAGACTTCGTCCATTCGATTTTTGGCGGACTTCCCCTGATCCTAGGACTAATTGCAGGAATCCTATTCCTAGTCCTTATTTTTCGTTATGGCAACCCATGTCACAGATCAAACTCTCGCGACAATGGAAGATACGATCCTAGCCATTGGATACCGGGACCGGATATCAAAAATCCTGGGACTATCCCGGCTTAGAGACCTAAACATGACTTGGTTTCTATCATTTCGACCAATGTGGCAAAGGTGTGTTTTACCTGTACTAAGGTGTCTGCTATGCGGAGAAGAATGCGTGTTAGACACCTGTCTGACGCTACAATCGGATGCGCCGGTGGATGCAGATACACTGTTGGTTCCTACCAAGGTTCACGCACTGTGCTGCCCTCAAAGGCTGCCAATTCTGATGACGGCATTCCTGGAATCTTCACCACTGCGATTGAAGAGTAGTGAAGTTCAAGATGAAAGCAGCATCGAACAGGTACGGCCTTCTGTCAGCAATGCAAATCAGAATGTCAATGGAGACAATCATGCGCATGAATGCATGGTTACCCCTATTTCCGACTTAGAGGAACTTTCCCATGAAGCTGTTGACAGTTTTTTCGAAAGCCTGAATGATATGATGTTCTCTCCGGAACAGAAATAGAGACTTTTGAGTAAACTCGCACACGGCGTTCCCTGAATTCGGCCTTCAACTTTAAAAATAAAGTCACATGAACAATTACAATCCAGCTCACGGACAGCAACTTTTTTCAGCAAGCCCCTAAAATATTTTTCTATATATTTTTTCCCGGGACACTGATTTTCTGCTTAAAGTAAGAGACTATTCCTAGAGAACTAAGATTTCTATTTTAGATACTTTATAGACTTTATAGACTTTAGCTGCCCGCTGGTATGTTCGCAATAGATTTTATGTGATGAAATGGTTTCGACTTTTTTTCTGTATAGCCATATTAAGAGCCATTTCATGTGTATTTCTCATATACCAACAATCAATAATGCATAACAATGCGTGTTCACTTTTGCATTTAATTCATAGCTTAAGTGCATACAATATATATGACTGCAATTTTTCCAGTATATTTGAAAATTTCGAAATGCATTTATGTATTTTGGGGTGGTAAGGTATACACTATACTCTATAGTATGTTGTACTATGTTATACTATGCATAGATTAGTAGATATGACCATAGTTAGCGTGGAGTGGGTGTCGTGTATTTCTATAGGTTCTGATTCGATCCCCCTATTCCTGACCCTATTCTGGTTAAACTTACTAGCTAGTTAACTAACAGTCAGCCCATGAGGCAAGAAATCCCCCATGATGCAGATACCGTTATCTGACGCAGTCACACTACGGCACAGGAACGTGTTATCTGATTAGGTCATAACGCTTGAGATCTAATTAGACAAGCGATATTCCTCCAGCCCCTGATAAGGCATACGACGTTCTCATAACAAATCAAACCTATGACAACCTGGATAATCCGTGCGGCCATTGTTTTGATTTCACAGAGAACTTTAGTAAAGAATGTGCTAACGAGCAAGTCGTATGACATCTTTATTGACGTACCTATGTCCATCCTTACGTCAATCCCGGCACCTTTAAGGTATAAATATTGCCGACCTTGCCCTATGCAAACACACGCGTGGTGACAAGACGGAGCAGCCATACTTGCCGAAGCCGAGAGCAGAAGCAGACCCCGCAGGCAGCAGCCCCGCCTTCCTGACGCGCTGAGAGACGCGCTGCTATCTCAAGCCGAGAGACCCAGCACCGGCGCTTCTGGGCAGCCCTCGCAGGCAGCCTGGAATATCGAGAGCAGAGAAAGAGATACCATTCCTCATTCATCCTAAATTCCAGGTACAGAACTGAATAACCCCTCCTAGAGAATTCTTTAGTTATTCACTTGGCAAAAACAAACTTAAACTAAACTGTAACTTTCTATTCCCGCCCACGCATTAGACTTAGGTCAGGTACACGGGGTAGGCGTATTTAGAAACACCAGTTGAGTACGTTTAGTCAAATGTATATGTGTATGTAAATATATTTTAATCATTTTAAACATCATATGGCTCAGAAACCATATCAATGTTTTTACAGTATTATTTTATACTATTGCTTCTAATGTATGCACTTTACTTAACTATAAGTATTGCAATAATATCGATCCATTTCTCTTGTACGAGAAAAGAGACTGATCAATAAATAACATCTTTTATTGAACACGCCCGTCTCTTCCTTTTCTCTACATTCTGATGAGACTAAGAATGCACGTACTGACTGAGTAAAATAATTGCCTTGTGCTCACACGACTCTCGAGATTGACTCTTGATTAGGGGAGAGCAAAGTTGTCATGTTCTATGGTTGTCAGAAACTAAATCCCTTCTTGTCTAATCAGGGGAGTTCATCCTTCCTTGAACATTCGAGAAAGTTTCTAGCGAACTCTGAGCTTAGCTGGCAAACCCAAAAATGAAGTCTAGTATCGACAGTAGTAGACCTAGTTAACGTCTGGCCTAGGCCTTTACTGCTGTAGGTACTATTCCAATGCGCAGAGCCTATTGGGAAAATAGGAGCTACACTACACTACTATTGAAAATAGGGATGAAGCAACGGTGGTACCACAAGAGACAGCAACCACCACTAAGACATTATTTATTCAATTGGAAAAATTAATGCGCAAAGAAATTTCCAGAGAATGGGAGATTTTAACTTTGGAGAAATATGTGGAGTGCAAAATGGTACCGAGAGGACTTAGAATATTCACCTTACCAAATCACCCTGACACTAAGCCCGAAATGTTAGAAGAATGGGGCCAAAACAATATGGTCTGCTCGAACAACATGATGCTAATAATCATCAAATTTGCCAAAATAGAAGTGGACGAACTCCATGACAAAATTGCAGCAATAGAAACCAAATTATCTGCTACTAATGAGGAAAAGAGTGTCCTCACAAAACTAAGAACTGAAATGGAGAAAAATCTTGACAGACATGAGGAGGAGGTCCAAAATCGGAAGCAAAGAAAATTTTGCAGAGACCAAGATGATTACAAATATGGCACCATCCTAACTTTCGCGAGAAAATATGACATCCACAAACAACAGTGGGGAGCAAATACCGTAACCCCGGGCGATCTAACAAGTGGCTCCGAATCAGACCTCAGCGAGGGAGAACAAAGAAGACCAGGACTACGACGGTTCTCTTTTTTAGACGAGATGAAGTTGCTCTATCAGGAGCAACAAACACCGCGAGGCAACACAAGAGGCAGAGGACAAAACAGACGCAGACCACGGGGAAGGGGCTACGCTCCTCAAACAAACCAAAGCGCAAAACAAGGCGCAGCAAACGAAGAAGGAAACAGATACAACCTGAGGGCACGCACGGTGACAAAGAAATAACTGACAGGGGAACCCCGAATCTAGTGATAAACCTGTCTAGATATAATTTAACAGCCAATGAACAGAGTTTATTAAAGAAGGGACTCTCGTTTTGCCCTGAAATGCACCATGATTTAACTGAGACAAAAATCGACATCTACAAATATACAAGAAAACTAAAATTGAAGAAATTCTTTGCTAAAAAAATGAAGAATGTAGACAGAACTCAAGTGGAACCAACACCAGCAGACCAAATGGTTGGATACTCAACATCAGAAATTCCACATCTACGCATCGCCTATGAGTTGGCCAATGAGATTGAAGACACGCAAATACCAGACACCCAGGTGCTAGACGAAATGGGCATCACAAAAGATGAACATTGCCATACGAACTTCAAACCGAAATCAAAATTTTGCCCAACTTTATATCCGGGCAACAAAATAGATACATTCCATGAATTAGTAATCAATGACATTGAAGGAATACTCAAAACACACAATAAAAACAAAAAAGAGAACTTAACAAAGGGAGAACGCATGGCAATACAAAGTCTGAGGAACAACCATAAAATAGAGATCAAACCCGCTGACAAAGGCGGCAACATTGTCGTAATGGACAAGGACCATTATGTGGAGGAAGCAATTAGACAATTAAGCAACACCAACAATTACAAAGTAGTAGTGAAAAATCCAATCAACAAGATGAAACAAGAACTTGAAATCAAACTAACTACTTGGCAATCGAATGGTCTACTGACGGAGAATGAAAAGAAATTTCTAATGGTCGAGAATCCAATTATCCCGACCATATATTTCCTGCCAAAGGTGCACAAGACCTTAAACAAACCTCCGGGACGCCCTATAATTTCGAGCTGCAGCAGTCTTTATGAAAATGTCTCCAGCTATGTGGATCACTTCATTGCTCCTATTGTGCCCACATTAAGTTCCTACATTAAGGATACAGGCGACTTCTTGCGTACACTCATGGACACGGAATGGCAACCGAACTACCTGCTGGTAACAATCGATGTGATATCACTATACACATCCATTAATCACGACATTGGGCTTAAGGCAATTAGTTACTTTCTGGACCAACTACCTATCACGCGAAGGGAACACTCGAAAATGATCAAGGAAATGATCTCCATGTGTTTGCACAACAATGTGTTTCTGTTCAACAAAACCCTTTATGAACAATGCTGCGGAACAGCGATGGGAGTGTCCTTCTCTCCAAGCTACGCGAATCTCGTGATGGGATGGTGGGAGAGGAGCGTGGCTTGGAGAGAGGAAAATGATCACCATATGGCCAAAGTGGCACTTTGGCTACGATTTATCGACGATCTTTTTCTCTTATGGAAGGGAACTGAATCGGAATTCCTCACTTTCTTTGAAGTCTTAAACAATAACAACTTGGGATTAAAATTCACCTATACAGTAAGCGCCAAAGAGATTGAATTTCTGGACACAAGAGTGTATATTTCCAACAACAAAATACAAACAACTGTCCATAGAAAGAAAACCGCAACAAACAGTCTCCTACATGGCTTGAGCTTTCATCCACATCAGTTAAAAAAGAGCATTCCGTATGGAGAATTTCTAAGGATGAGAAGGAATTGTTCGGAAGACCACGAAATGGAAAAGAAATTCAAAGAAACTAAGGAACGATTCCTACAAAGAGGATATAAAAAAACTGATTTAGAAATATGTGAAACAAGAGCACGTACCAAAACCAGAGCAGACACCCTCGTAAATAAAGACCAACAAACAAACCAATTGACAAACATTGATTTACACAGTGCAGCACAAAAGGAGGAGCAGCCGCGGCTGATAATAACATACAGCAAGGAGAGCTATAAAATACAAAAGACAATGATGAAATATTGGCATGTTTTGCGCAAAGACCCTGATATTGGTATGACCATCGGAGACCATCCATTGATAGCATACAAAAGAGCTCCCAACCTTGCAGATCAATTAACACAAAGTCACTTTGTAATGAACAAACCGGAATCTTGGTTGGACCAAAGGAAAAAAGGATTCACTAAATGTCCAACCTGCAAGGCCTGTAAAATTGGTAAAAACATTAAGAACCTAACAGATCCAGAAGGAAAAACCTTTATCATTAGGACCAGCATAACCTGCGAGTCGTCATTTGTTGTATATATGCTACAATGTTTCTGTGGTAAAGCATATATAGGAAGCACGACATGTCCATTGAAAACAAGAATATTGCAACACATTCGTGCCATTCAAAACAGAGACTTTTCTTATGCAATAGCAAAACATATGGCCAGTCATGAATCAAAAACCTGGCTTGATGTGAAATTCTTTGGACTGGCGAACATTCCTGAACATGAAAGAGGTGGCAACCGCAAACAAACATTGAGACGTCTCGAATCAAAGTTGATAATCAGGTTCAAAACTAAACAGCCGGCTGGTCTCAATGGCGATGAAGAACTTTATGTCCATTTATGAACAGCAGACTCTCCATATCTTTGAATAATAGCAATCAGTTAATGGCAGTGACAGACCGAACATTCTGTATATTTTTGGTAACTCACTATTAGAATTTAATTTATGATGCTTGACATAAGACAACAACGGGGACGTAGGGCACTCAGCCCTTTATTGCAAAAGACAATCAGTCTGTAGTCACGCTTTAAATCCAGCCTACAGGTACACAGCAGGCAGGATTAAACACGCATGCGAGTTTCACGAGCGTTTTGGAAGCGAGAGACCCTGTAAAACTAGGCACGCCTCCATAAGCAGTGACTTAAACACTCCCCTTTGTTGTACATAGCAAGCACCCAAACGCATGAAGTAATGCAACAGTGAAATCGCTTGAACTACAAAGACCAGTATGCCCCAGCAAATCAATGGTGCATGCAATGTTATAAATAACAGTGAAAAGGGACTAATCACAATCACTACCGTGACCAGGAACTACGGTTCGAAACGCGTAGGTGTTGTGCCACGTTTTGAATAAATAACTGCATCCATCCAAGAAGTGTGCCGCGAGATTCTTTTTTGTGTAAAATTGATTAGAGACACTGCCCTGGTCTCTTCGCGGGCACCCACCGCAACAGAGCTCCCGTTGCGACAGGACAATTTGTTGGTTATATATATATATATATATATATATATATATATATAACAACCAGCCTCTTTCGTAAGAAAACTGCAGGCAATAGCCTCTTAAATGCTAAAAGCGCACATCCTAGAAGTCTCGTAAACAGTATCCCCTATGGGGAACTGTTGCGAGCAAAAAGAAACTGCAGTACAATAGAGGCTTACGAGTTGGAAAAATCCACTATGTGTAAACGCTTCAAAGAAAGAGGCTATACAAATAAGATCATTGCACAGGCATGTAAAAGAGCTGACAGTACTACTGGAAATGAGCTACTCAACCCAAATAGAACCAGGGAAGAAGATAATCAAGTCAGGTTTATTACAACCTATTCAGGTCAGGCACATGAGATCAGAAGGATCTTTTACAAACACTGGCATGTCCTTCTGACTGACAATCATCTGAAGCCCCATTTAAACCCAAATCCCCAGATAACATTCAGAAAATGCAGATCACTAAAAGATGACCTTAGCCCTAATGCTGTAAGGAGTAAAATGGAACCTAAAGAAAATCCAGGCTTCAAATGTTGTGGGTCATGTAAAGCCTGTCGAATTAGCACAAACTGTAAAGAGCTGATTGCTCCTACTAGAGAGTGTTCACAATCAAAAAATCACTCTCATGTCACACAATGTACTGCGTGTACATACTCATCTGTCCATGTGATAGGTGGTATGTGGGCAGCACTACTCTAAAGGCAAAAGAAAGAGTTCTACAGCATCGTAGGGCAATTAAAAACCACAATGTACAATATCCTGTAGCTCGTCATTTCTTTGACCATCATTTTCAAAATGAAAATCTGTTGAGGATGGTGGTCATCGATAAAGTGAATCTGGGAATCCAGGGGGGAAACAGAAAACTGGCTCTACGACAAATGGAATCGAGATATATCATTGATTTCGAATATATGGATCCTAATGGGTTGAACATTAACGAGGAATTAGCTGTACACCTTGCATGATAATGAAATTGATATGTATATTAACTGTTAAACTGTCCGCTGATGGATCTTTATAGGTCTTTCTTTTAAAATGTTTCTATGTATTTTATTTATAGGTACTTTGAGGAATCTAGGTGACAGTGATTATGGAGCCAATCAGATTTGAATGCTGAAGATCATATAGCCGCCCATTATATATACTTTTTCAGTCAGTTTGTTTACGAAAGGATTTATCAACGAACTGTTATCTTATTGAAGGTAGATATGGAGGATTTTGCCCACTGGGGCTTGAATTTCGCAGCTATAATTGTGACTTTATTGAACCAATGTTGTGTGCATTATGAGACATTTTGGAACTATTTGCCCACTTGGGCGTGATGTAGGTAAATATGACTAGACCTATTTACCCGTGTGCACACTTGGGCGGGATATACGAGTATCGGTAGGGATACCAACTCCTTAAAATATGTTTGACTTATATCCTCTCAAACTGATAAATAATGATGACAGTTCATTTATTTATTTTGCCCAAGAATATAACTATCTGAATAGTGATACACACAAAATGTGATAAATTTCAATTCTGTGGCAAAAATTTAGGTACATAAACACTGACTATAAACATGGAGAATATTGGTGGCAAAATGTCATTGTTTGATTCGTGTTTGAACATAAATGTATGACATGTATTTTACAGATTGACTCTTTCAAAATGTCTGCTACAATCAGTACCGAATTTCACACTTTTGGGTGTTAGTCCATTTTCTATGTTGTTCAAAAGAGTAAAAGGACAATTGTTTGGTGCCAATTTGTAAACGTCATTAAGCTGTAATGCGAAACGCGTTGTTTTCCTGCTGATTAAATACTACGTGCACTGCAATCTTTTGAGTGTCGGAGACGTCTGTTCGAATGAATGGAGTACTTTGGAGAAAATAGTGGGTGACCGGGAGCCCTACTCCGACCCACCCGTGAGCGTGACTGGTGAAACACCGGAATTTGTTTTCTTGGAATATATATATATATATATATAAACATATTATTAATTAAAAAATTACAATATTTGTATTGTAGGATAGCGGAAAGGGTAAAATTTACTATTAACACTCCAGTGAGTGCAACAGTAGGGAAAGCGTTGGATAGCGTAGGGGTAAAAATTACTATTCCCACTCCAGTGAGTGCAACTGTAGGGAAAGCGTTGGATAGCGGGAGGGTAAAAATTACTATTCCCACTCCAGAGAGTGCAACAGTAGGGAAAGCGTTGGATAGCGTAGGGGTAAAAATTACTATTCCCACTCCAGAGAGTGCAACAGTAGGGAAAGCGTTGGATAGAGTAGGGGTAAAAATCACTATTCCCACTCCAGAGAGTGCAACAGTAGGGAAAGCGTTGGATAGCGGGAGGGTAAAAATTACTATTCCCACTCCAGAGAGTGCAACAGTAGGGAAAGCGTTGGATAGCGTAGGGGAAATTACTATTCCCATTCCAGAGAGTGCAACAGTAGGGAAAGCGTTGGATAGCGTAGGGGTAAAAATTACTATTCCCACTCCAGAGAGTGCAACAGTAGGGAAAGCGTTGGATAACGGGATGGTAAAAATTACTATTCCCACTCCAGAGAGTGCAACAGTAGGGAAAGCGTTGGATAGCGTAGGGGTAAAAATTACTATTCCCACTCCAGAGAGTGCAACAGTAGGGAAAGCGTTGGATAGCGTAGGGGTAAAAATTACTTTACACACTCAAGAGAGTACAACAGTAGGGAAAGCGTTGGATAGCGGGAGGGTAAAAATCACTATTCCCACTCCAGTGAGTGCAACAGTAGGGAAAGCGTTGGATCGCGTAGGGGTAATAATTACTATTTCCACTCCAGAGAGTGCAACAGTAAGGAAAGCGTTGAATAGCGTAGGGGTAAAAATTACTATTCCCACTCCACTGAGTGCAACAGTAGGGAAAGTAAATACTTCATATAATAATTAAAAAAAAATATATATTAATACCAATTACAAAATATTAAAAAAATATTACAAATTTAATATAATATAATAATTATTCAATTAAAAATACAAATAAAAAATATTTATTAGAAATACAAATTAATTATTAATTTACAATTAAATAATTAGCAATTGAAAAATAATTAACAATTAATTAAAAATAAATACCAATAAATAAATTAAAAAATGTAATTAATTACAAATAAATTACTTCCCACCCTATTCCCCTATAAACCTACAACCCGCTATAGTAAATAAATTCATAACATTTACATAATTATCAATTAATCAATTAATAAAAATTAATTACCAATTATAATTTATTAATTACCAATTAAAAATTAATTAACAATTAATTCAAGATAAATACCAATAAATACATTAAAATATTTAATCAATTATAATTAAATTACTTCTGACCCTATTGCCCTATAAACCCACAACCCACTACAGAATTAAATTTCGCAAAAATTAAATACCATAATATTCATTACTTAAAATGAATTATAAAATAAATATAAAATTTTCACACATATACTAACATAAAAAACAACTTTAAACGTAACATCTATATTATATACTTAGATATTTTGACTTTCTATATTTAATGTAAATCGATATTAACTTACTTACCTCAAAATCGATATTTTTGTTGTCTATATCTCGTCCATTCGATATTTTGTCCATTACATTCGATATTTTTGTTGTCTATATTCTGTCTATTCGATATTTAGTCAATTCTATATTTTTATTAATGCAATTCTATATTTTGACTGTATACCCTTACGTGGTCGACATGCCATTGACTATATACATACTGACTCCTTTTTAACTGTGTAGAAATACCCCAAGGAGTTATACCGTATACGCTGTGTTTTTGTGTTAGTTGATGCATGTGAGAGGAAGAAAATAAAAACTGAGACTTGGTTGAAGAGAGAAGAAATAAGACAGGGAAAATGAAATGGATAGAGAGATGGAGAGAGAAAAGATGAGCATCCGATGAGAGTAAGAGAGCGGGAATAGAAAAGAGAGTAAGAAAGGGAGGGTTTGTGAAGGAGAGGAACATCACACCATTGAGGTCACCATATTAAAGAAAACTGTCAGTTTATCATTAACTACAGCGCACACACAAAGAAAAATCAAAAGAAGGAAACACACTTGGTTTGACTCCCAATGCAAGTCTCTCTAAACTGTTCTACCACACCAACTCTCCAATTAAAAGAGAACCAAACTACCAGTCTCCAAGTGTTGAATACCAGAGTGCTCACAAATGAATTTTCAGGGTGCGAGGTCACTGATGATTCATGCAAATCTTTATCAATTAAAGAGGCACAAAAGCAGCTTATCACCAGATTAACACACAAAAATTGTTTCCTGTGCATTATATGAGTCAATCGAAGTCACAAATTGAAACCCATTCACCAATTTCAGCACTTTACACCTTGGGCAGAATCAGACTCTAAATCAAACTGAGGAAGCCCTTTTGTCAAAAAGTCTGTAGAAAAAAATTAAGACATTTGTGCACCAAGGATTGGAGAAGGATCTAGGTATCACAGCTAGAAAGGCATGGAAACAACATTTGTCAAACTGGCCGTCAGGGTCATTGTTGACATTGCTAAGTTAGCATGAGCTCTGCTGCCATGATGCTGCTTTTGCGCACATTACTCCATGACTTTATTTTGCAAAACTCTGTTTGTGCCTTGCACATGAGAACCATCTGCTTTCTGCGTTCTCTTCCTGTTACTGAAGTTTAGTCTGAACACGGTGTGCAAAGTCGATAAAAAATGGCCCTTGTTATTCTGTTCTGATCGGTCCCTAGCCACTAGAGAAAACATGCTAACACAGCTGCGGCTGCTGGAAACTCGTGCTTTAATATTATGGGGATGCATGTTGGCTTAACACACGCTTGGAGAGGGATCTTTCAGGGGAGAAGAGCTATGCTGTTCCAATGATGTAAAAAATGGGGTCTGCTGACAAAGCTCAGGGATCTTCTTTTATATAATAAAACTTCTTCTTACCAAGGGGAGGGTGGTTAGGCCTTATAGTCCTTTATCCACTGTCTACATACAGTGGCATCCCCCTTTACAATATATGGACTTGCTACAATTGTAACTGTTTTAGGTTTATGCCTTTTGCTGCTGGTAGCGGCTTGTATACTGCATTATAGAGCACTATAGTTAAAAAAAACATTTTGAACTATAACAGTGACTCTGTCAATTCTTATTGTGGACAGGTACGAGTGAGTGAGCGAAAGGGTACGTCTTGCTACCGCGATTCAGGAGTCGGGGTGTTGTGTTCTGGGTTGACTAATCATTTGCAGCTTTGTGATTATGTAGGAGAGCAAATGAGACACTATAGTTAGTCGGTTCTGGGATTTTGGGTACTGAGGCAGTAGGAAGACTCAGCGTCTATACACTGAGGATGAACTCTGAGAGAAAAACCTTCTATCATAAGGCTTGTATTGCCTACAATACTCCTTAAATTTCTTTAAGCGAACAGCCTTCAAAGTGTCCATCTCAGTTTTTACTCTGGACATCTCTTCATCTGCATGGGAGCCAAAAAGAGTATTGCCTGGAAACTGTAAACTTCAAATCCAATATTGTGCCTCTAGCTTAAGGCGGGTTAGTCTGAGCCAAGATGATCTGCATGCACAGATTTATTTATTTTATTTATTTATTTAATGGTTTTGTAAAGCGCACAGTAACTCCGAGGAGCATCCCGGCGCTGAAACTGCGTCTCCAGGGGTTTTAGCCAACTGGGGGATTATATTAGCGGGAAGAGGAAAGTTTTCAAGTTCTTTCTGAACTGAAGATAGTTCGGCTCGGTCCTAAGTTTTCGAGGTAGCTGGTTCCATTGTTTTGCCGTGTGGACCGAGAAGCGACGGCCACCGGTGTTAGCTTTTCTCACTCTAGGGACGGCAATGAGATTTTCTGTGTTGGATCGAAGATCCCTCTCTGCTTTGTAGGGTGTTTAAGATCCCTCTCTGCTTTGTAGGGTGTTTACAATCAGTGGCGGCTGGTGGAATCTGAAAGTAGTGAGGCGTAAAAGTCCAAAACAGTAACACACTGGAAACACACAGAAGACAACAATAGCACAAAGGACCTTACACAGAGCACAACCGTAATACACAGGAAATCACACAGAACACAATAGTAACACAGAACACAACAGCAACACACAGGACATCACACAGAACAACGGTTGGTTGTTGGGAGAATACTTGTCACAACACGCATCACACAATACTGTCAGTTGAATGTTTTTGGAGCAGGCCAAACATCACATATTTTAAACAAAAAACTGTTGAAAGATTTTCAAGATTGAACTCAGGTTGTGCCGACCCTTGTAATACTTTTATGATGCTGGTGCCCCAGGACCAGTAATGAAAGTAATTATTCCGCCTTCCTAGTGTGAAAACTTTTATCGGTGCTCGGATGATAAGGGTTATGACAGGAATAAAAAGCTGCTTTATCAGATGGGGATGAAGTTTGGAAATGCTTTACTTTTTTTGAGGAAACAAGGAAAATTAAAGCCCCCATTTCCCCAAGCCATGAATTAATGTACCTTTAAAGGCAGCAGCACGAGGAACGCTGAAACTCATCGCTCGGATTGCATCGTGCTCCGAGCTGATTCCCTGATAACGTGCTCCTAGGCATAGATGCATCAAGCGATATTGCGATCGCAATCGCTGCGAAACAGTGATTGCGATTGCAATTCCCACTTCAGCAATGCATCAAGTACAAAACCAGCAAATAGCGAAATCGCAAAACAAAGATTCGCAAAACCATTTTGAAACCCCCATTGCGATTCCTTAACAGCGATTATCCACAAATTTTGCGAAATCAATAGCGAATTTGCAATCAAATTGCGAATTCGCTAATAAATCGCTAATCCCATTAATCAAAATTCGCAAATTGGGAAAATACCCAAAATCGTTAAATACGAGTCGCAATTTAAGGAGCAGCCAAACCAGGTGGTAAACATGAAGTCCAAATGGTGGAAAAAAAAAAACATTCTTACAAGAAACAGGTGTTGGGTATATCAAACACACTTAAGGAGACTCAGTAGGAGCATGAGGAAAGTCACAATGCCAGTTCTCTACATTGTGGCAAGGCGGCTGAGGCTCCAGGCTGCAGCCCAGAACCGACGCAGGATCCAGGAGCACATCTTCCGGCTGCGGATTACACTCCTGGGACAGACTGAAGAGGAGATCTACTCAAAATACAGGCTCAATGGGGCAATGATTAATACGCTCATCAGAGACCTTGACCCCCTGATGCAGTACCCAACACGGAGGACCAATGCCGTGCCCACCCATGTACAGGTCCAGTGCTGCCTGCACCTCCTGGCCTCGGGCAGCTTCCAGGGGATAGTCGCATATGCAGGGGGTATATCACAGAGTACACTGTCACGCTGCCTACAGAGTTTCCTGGACGCCATGCTGAGCCGGATATACCACTACATCACCTTCCCAACAACCCAACAGGACTTAATGAAAACAAAACTGGACTTCTATCACACCGCACAATTTCCCCATGTAATTGGCTGCATCGACTGCACCCACATTCACATCTGTCCACCCGCAGAGACCGAATACATGTACCGGAACCGCTAGTCATACCACTCCCTCAACATCCAGATGGTCTGCAATGCGAAGACCATCATCACAGACATTGTGGCACAATACCCTGGAAGCACGCATGATTCGTTCATCTTCCGGCACAGCGGCATACACACACGCTTGGCCAGGGGTGAATTTGGCGAGGGACATCTCCTAGGTAAGTACACATGCCCACATACAGTATGTTAAGACCATGTTGCCGCGCATAACAGGCACTGACCCTCTGCTCCTCCCTTCAGGTGACAGCGCCTACGGACTCCGTGAATACCTCCTCACCCCATACCTTAACCCTGCAACACCACAGGAACGGCGGTACAATGCTGCGCATATACACACCAGAAATGTGATAGAGCGGACATTTGGCATGTTAAAGAGTCGATTCCGCATCCTCCACAAGACTGGCGGCGCCCTGAAATACCGGCCTGAGATCTGCTGCTGCATTGTGGCCGTGTGCGCTACACTCCACAATATTGCCACCAAGCGGAGGATACCTGTGGAGGTGTCTGGTAGTGAGTCGGAGGGGGACAACATGCCACGTGCACATGTGCATCATGCACACAGGGAGAATCCTGCTGAAGGTCACAGGCGGCCGCGCCAACATCACACAGAACTATTTCTAGTGCACCCATTCCCCTCACACAACACTGCACTCATGCAAGCCACATGAATGATTGACATGAGGAAGATTTGTGTTCAAAATAAAGCTTTTGTTTAATTCACAAGCTCTCGATCAGCAAACAATAGTGCAACTGTATTCAGACATACAGGCTCATGTAACCTGAGCAGGCGTGCGTGGTTACCGCACCACGGCACTGCGGGAAATGTCTAGTAACTAGCGCCTCCTGCCGGACGCACCCTGTCGCCTCTCACCGTCCACGTTGGGATTGTTTTGTCGTGATGCAGTGTTGGGCCATGAACTGCGGCGCCTTTCTGATTGCACCGGCACAGACAGGCTGCTGAAGCTAGATGTCCCTTCACTGGCACCATCCCCCCCTTTCCATTGCCATGGTCGGCCGCCTGTTGGTTCTCCACAGCGGTGGTGACCTGCTCCAGGGCCCTTGCAACATCAGCACAGCATTGGACCATTTGGATCTGCATGGCCAATGATCTGCGCGAGAGCTGGGAAGTGGCGTTCCCAATCAGGTGGTTTGAACGTGTGTAGGCTGATAGCCGTGTGAGCAGCTGCCTGTGGCGTCTGCGGGTGATATCCTGCTGAGCCACGATCAGTTGGTTGCTCTGCTTGATCGCTGTGGTCAGCTCCTGCACACTCTCAGTGAGTAGACTAAAGTTGCGTGCAGTTTTATATAGCTGCAGCTGGATTGCTGCCATGTGCTGCGCCTGTTTATGGTGCACAGCAAGCATCCGAGCCTCAATGCCCAGGCCCAAGTTGTGTGCCTGTTGCTCCATGTCTGCTGTGGTGAGCACAGAGCGCTGCTGCCTCAACCTGCTGCTTGCGTGGGACCGCACACTTGCTGGGAGTCGTGTCGGCCTCCTGGGTGGGGGTGGTATCTGCTCCACTGCCATGTGTGCCGAGTGGTGAGGTTGTGCTCCACCTGGTGCTGCAGGGGTGACCCTGTGTCTTGGTGCAGATGCTGACCCAGGTGCTGGTACAGGTGCTGGTCCAGGTGCTGGTACAGGTGCTGGTGCTGGCCGGCTCTCTCCCTCCATCTTATCAGGTGTCTCCGCAATGTGGAGTATCTCACTGTCAGACGTGTCAGCATCTGCAGTACCTGTGATGTGGATGAGTGCATGATTAATGATATGATTCAGGCACCTGGGATGTAGCAACATGCATGCAGGCTTGCATTCCCTGACTGGCTTTAGGGGTCTGTTTCACTTGACTATTCTGATTGTGTGTAGCTATCAGGGCACATTGACACACTACAGGTCCCATAATGCATTTGGGCGTTTGGAAGGAGCAGGAACTGGATTACTGGGGTTACAAATATGGCTTTCTCTGGGGGCATGGGCATTGTTAGTGTACGGGGTCACTGTAGCATGGCTCTTACCTTGAGATTGGTGTGTAGCGCGGGAGGTGTCCAGTTGAGTCACGCCCATGCATGCTGCAAGGTTGATGGTGTCCTCCACTAGGTCCTCCAAGGTTGTGTTCTCAGGGACTGTGGAGTGTCCTCCTCCCGTAGCCAGTCTCTCCCCCAGTCTCTCCGTAATGCGCTCCTTGGCACGGCCTCTGAGGTCGTACCACCTCTTTTTTAGGTCATCAATGGACCGGTGCGTGACTCCCACCGCGATCACCTTAGCCTTGAAGCGCACCCAGATGCGCCTCTTGGTAGCCTTGGGCACCTTCCAGGACAGCTTCCCAAAAAGTTGGTCATCGTCCCTGCTGACTCCTTCTATCAGGTATTCCAGTTTTTTTTCTGAGAATTTGATTTTACGCTGCCTGGGTTTTTCACTTTGTCCTGCAGCTTCCTGGGACATTGTGGTATTTATTTGTATCCTGTATTGGGACTGCAGGGTGTGTCTCTTGGATCTCAGTGCTCTGCCTCCTCCTGTATCCAGCTCTGTGATCCAAATGATGCATGGAGCAGGCTACTTCCTGGTAGTGATGTCATCATTGTGCTCAAAATGCGACTTCACGTTTTTGCGATCTCGCAATCTGCGAGATCGCTAATTGTGATTTCAATAATTGCGAAATCGCAATTTGGGGTAGGAAACAGCCGATTCTGCAATTTTATAGCGATTTTAGCGAATTCACATTTGGAGATATTTACCGATTTTGGTGATGCATCCCATTCTGTGATTTCTAAATAGCGATTCGGTATTTTTCGCTATTTAGCATTCGCAGAGTGGGTGCTTGATGCATCTGGGGGTTAGTCTCCACGCCTCGGCTCACACCACAGCCAGAGTTTCCTCCAGAAGCTGAAACACCAATATCCCTCAAAAGTAAAGGTACCTGTTTTAAACTGAAACCAACAATTTAAGGAAGCATATTCAAAAGTCGCGGGCCGCGAGTCATGATGCCGCCGCCGCGACTTTTCATGGGAGCCAATCACAACGCGGCAATGGCATTGTTGTGATTGGTGAGGCACAGCAGAGAGCGCCCCAGCCACGCCATTTTATCTATGTAGGCTGCCTACATAGAGAAAAAGGGAGAGTGGGCGGTCCAGCTCGAGGGCGGGCGGGGGGTGGCTTACCCACTGTTGTGGGTCCTGACTGTTTGGTCGGCTCCAGGGCCGACCAAAACAGTCCACACCCACAACAGTGGGTAAGCCACTCCCTGCCTGCCCTCAAGCAGGACCGCCCACCCACCCGCCCCCAACCAGGCACTTCTGCTTTCTCGCAGTGCGAGAAGCAGAAACACAAAATGGTTGTTTTTACCATTTTATGTTTCTACTTCTCGCACTGCGAGAAAGCAGTGGGGCAATGCCAAAACGCCCCAATGGAGGAGCCGCCATTGGTGACAATATCCATGCACAGCATATCTGATGTATCCGCTGTAATCTTATAATCTGTTTTGATACCAAGCGACCTTCATTTAAGATCTCTTGGAAATAGTGTCTGTCCTCTTTTGGGAGTTTTTACATATACCTGTTTAGGGAATCCCACAAAGGCCTATCATACCTTCCCAACAAAGCAGAAGCACTGACCACCTTCATAGTAGATGCTGAAGTTCCACACATCTTTTAGCCAAGAGTATCTATTTGTTTGCTTTCCTTGTCTGGTGGGACAGAAGAAGACAAAGAAACAATGTGGGATTTTCTTACTGCTGCTATAATGGTTGAATCAGTAGGAGGGTCTGAGGAGAAACAATGTAGGAGGAGGGTCTGAGGAACATCTTGAACAAAGAAGTCAAGATGAAGCAGACTTCACTGATGTAGGCATAATAAATAATTGCATCGCCGCTTTCTGTAGACCGGGAAACAGGATAAACAGTGGTTGTGTATGTGTTCTGTGATGTAGGGTCTCAAAACTCACCGTCGATGTTGTGGTTGTAGGGATATCAATATTTAATGGTTTTAACACTTCATTGAAGGTAAGAAGATCATCCACAGGGGACACTCTTGCAGGAGGTGTATCTATCAGAGTAGGAGAGCAAGTGTTCATAGTCTAAGATGGAGATCTCCTTCTTCTGTGTCTAGATGTGAATTTGCTTGATCTTCTACATCTGGATGTAGATCTAATTCTGGATGTGACTTTAGATCTGGAGCAGTGACACAGTGGACTCCTAGATCTTCGTGAGACTTATATGTCGCAGATGGCATATGTGAGTTACTTTTGGGGCCTGCTGGAGTCGCATGTAGCGCAGACCGTATACCTGGAGAAAACTGGAGATGCAGCCCCTATAGGAGATGTGTACGTGAAATGAGAACGCCAGGTGTGAATCTTGATTGAAAATACGTACAAGAGTACGCAGAGTCCGAAGTATGGGGCACATGTCTATGCTGTAGACTTTGACGCCAGCGTGGAGAAATATTCAAAGGTGAGTGGGAACTAGCTCTAGATGTAGAACAAGGCCTCAAATGAGCTATAGGCACTGGTAAAGGCTGTGACTTGTCCTTTGATGTTGAATGTTGTTCTCTCAATGTCAACGTAGGCTTTTACGCTGTTTGCGGCTTCAAATGTTTTCCTTTTGACGTAGATGGTGGCTTCTCCTCTAGTTTTGACTTTGACTTCAATGTCTATGGGTGGTGGACTGTCGCCATCAACTGTGTCTTTGATAGTGAATGCAGAGGATGCTTTGAGGTCGAGTGGTAACTCACCCCTACCTTCAATGGTGTTTGACGGTGTACCGTTCTCAACATCATCCCTCTCAACATTGACTGGGAACATCTTCTTTTGTGATGGTAGTGTCCCTTTCTGGAGTGAGAGGAGGGCTCTTTGGAGGAATACTGACCTTCCCCAAGGTCCCTTAATGAAGTAGTTGTCCTTCTTTCTTGGAGACCATGTATTTGGATCTTTTATCTCTCTTTCAAAGTAAATTTGAAAACGTCTGACAGTGACTTCTGGCTGATGAGATTCTGGAAGACAGGCACTACAGACAGACTGGGGGTCTGCCTGGGCTTTTTTCATCCCACAATAATGGCACTGCACAAAAAGTGAAGGCATTTTTTATAGGAAAATGAAACATTTTCTGTCAGAAAAAGGCTATATACACTCTAGGTGTTGGAAAATGTCAAATAACTTTTGAAGACAATAATTTGGAAAGATTTTCCAGAGATTTCATACCAAAAGACAGAGCTCAGTACTCCAAGATCCTGACTGCAGTAGCCGGAAAAATGAAACGGCTTAACTTTTACCTCTGACGCAAGTACACAGGGTGTACAGTGAGGTTTTTAAAGGCACAGTGCCAGTTTTCTCTACTATTCTTTGAATACCAGCCTATTGTCTAACAATGTCTCATATTCCCTTTCCTTTTCCTTTTAATAAAGGCAAGGGTGGGGAATCAGATCGCCCTTCACCCAAACCATGTTGTTTTTTGAGACAGAGAAGAAGATTAAGGGCCAGATGTAGGTACATTTTATTTTACCACCTCTTAAATACCGCATCATACCGACTCGGTATTTAAGAAGTGGTAAAATAAAAGTACCGAGATGTAGGTAAATGCAGATGTGCATTTACCGATTCGGAAACAATCGGTATTTACCGATGCGGTAAATACCGACCGGTAAATGCCCATGCATTCCTATGGGCTTTGAAGCCCATAGGAATGATTGGGCATTTACCGGTCGGTATTTACCGCATCGGTAAATACCGATTTACACAAGGGTGCAGGGGGTGTCACTTTGACACCCTCTAGCACCCCCAAAACGGGTTTGGGGGCCATGTGGCAGGCATACCTGCCCTAAGGGCAGGTCTGCCTGTCATATGGCATAGGTGTGCATGCACACATGTGCATGCACACCAGAATCGGTATTTTACCATCAAATAGTATTTGATGGTAAAATACCGATTTTTTAATGCTTGTGGGACTCAGAAGAGTCCCACCTACATATCAATTGTCCCTATTCCTTAAAAATACCGACTCGGTATTTTACATAATCGGTAAATTTACCTATCGGTAAATTTACCGAGTCCGTAAAATACAGGGCCCTACATCTCAAATTGCATTTACCGGTCGGTAACGGCCGAATTCGGCCGTTACCGACCGGTAAATGCCTACCTACATCTGGCCCTAAATGTCTATTTTGTCAGAAGGACAAGTAGACATTAGATCATGTAAATAATACAGGCTGTGGGCCCTCTGGGGCTCACAGTCAATCAGAAAGGCTGGTAGAGAGCCAGAGAATCTTTGGAGGCCTCTAACTAGGCTCTAACCAGTGATTGGGTGGGGGAGTGAAATGTCAGTCTCAGCAAGCAGTAGTTCGTGGCCACCATGAGGCTTACATTTAGGTATAAAAAAGCACTGCCACAGAGCTTGCTATAGCATTGCAAAACTGTCCAAGAAGGTTATATTTTTTGGGGGGGAAGGGGGAGGGAGGAGAGGGGCAGGGTATGGCCAGGATCATGGCTGGCTAACAGCTTCTGCCGGAGCGCCGGCAGCCAACACGGAATCCTGTGTATGATGCTGACCTTCAGAACGCATTTTAACCCCCCAAAATTGGTGTTGTTACTTCCCCACACGGAGCGGGCACCTACTGGATTAAACCATCGCAGCCCGAGAAGTGAGACGGGATGAAAACGAGAAAGGTTCGTGTTGGCGAGAAGCTGCCCAAAATGGCGGATTGAGAAGACTGACTTGTGGCGCCCGTCCCGGGCGGGAGAAGGGAAGACAAAGTGTCGCATTGGGCAGTCATCAGCAACTTGCGACCACAGAGGATTCCACCCGGTGGCGAAGAGGACGACAGGGAGGACGAGCGGCCGAACCGGTGGAGGGCAGGCACGCAGGTGAGAGGGACTGCACAGGTCTGAATAGACCGGCCCCCCCCCCTGGCCCAAGATGGGAAGATACTGTATCCCTAAGGGGGGGGGGGGCTGCCGTGTGGCTGTCGAGTGGCATAGCGACGGCCTGAGAGGGGCCTAAAGAAACAGCTGGTGAGGAGCGGAAGATACGACTGCACTCCCTGCCCGGGCTCCTCTGTGATGCAGCCGGTGGAGGCAGTGAGATGTTGGGTCTCCTGAGACGGATTGATCCGGACCCACAAGCAGGTGAGAGGGACTGAGCGGGCCGAACGAATCGGGTGGCCCCCCTCAACCTCAAGTAGACAGAGGTGAGGAGTTGAAGACAGGACAACACTCCCCACCGACTTCCCCTGTAGTCTTACCAGTGGACGAGGTGGGCCCCCTGGGGCAAACGTGGTTGGGACCCCGGTGCATAGAGAAGAGGCCTGTCTCCATAGAGAGCTGCCGGTACAGAGAAGGGGGAAATCACATGCCCAGAGGCGGGGGAGGACCTGTGTAGGCAAGCTGACAACCAACTTTCGAGGACACATGCCAGGAGGACCGAGTCCACATACAGATGAAAGGGACAGTGACTTGAGAGGTCAGCCCCGGTTCCCCCCTCCCCCTCCGTTTCCAAGTGAGGGCCTGGGCAAATAATAAAGAGGGAGAAGAGAGATTCCTCTCTTGGGTAGTGGAGTAAACGTCAGTCGCCGAAATACCCAGTGTTGGGGGGGGAGCCTGAAAATTGGGATCTTACAGAGATCTCCCACCGGCCTGTCACAATGGATTGGCATAATTGGCTTGAGACAAGTAAGTGACCTGGAGAAGGGGAAAAAAGCTGGAATAGCTCACCAACCAAGCAACCAGCAGCCAACAGCAGACAACAGAGACCACCTCACCGTGTCTTCCTGAGCTGAACAAGACAATCTAACAGTACTCCAGAAACAGAGGGATACTAAAACCAGGCACCCAAAAGAATCCAGCTGTGGTAACCCAACTAGGGACACCCTCCACTCAAGACATCAAATACCTTTCAATGGTAAACGAAAGCAAAGATTAAGAAACAGCGTGGGGAGGAAGAGGAATAGGAGATATTTGTGTAAGCCCCTACCCCATACAAATTAATGATGGCGAGAGACAAAGATCCTAAAACCTCTAAGCAAGGCAAGATGGACAAATACAAATAAGTGTTGCCTCCACCATCGGGGAGAGAGGGAGAACCTCAGGGACCGCCTGACAACACAACCCTCCATCAGGGGATCCATGCCTCCAGAGAGGCCATTGAGGGGAAGATGACAGAGATACGCTCAGAAGTGACCTTGCTATGCCAAGATATGCATAAATTCTCAGATAGAGTGGCCCAGGCAGAGGCCCATATTAGGGAAGTGGAAAACACGTCGCACAGTTTAAAAACCGACATCTCCAACCTGAAGGCAGCCATGAGAGAGGTGACATGGAGAGTGGACGATGCTGAAAATAGGGCAAGGAAAAACAATCTGCGCTTCATAGCATTTCCAGAGTGGACAAAGGGCTTAGACCCTGGAGCCTTCTTGCTGGAGTGGCTCAGAGATTCCCTTCCGGCCGCACGGTTCTCACCCTGTCATATAAACGTGCCCACAGGATGCCGGCCGCAAGGCCACCACTCGGGCCACCCCCATACCACTGATTGCTTGATTCTTAAACTTTCAAGATCGTGACCTGATCCTGCGCGAGTCGCGACGAGTGGGTGAAATCAAATATGTAAACAGCAAAACAATGATTTCCCCCTATCAAACACATGAGGTCCAGAAGATGCGGCGCACATTTGACTCGGCAAAAGTCCGATACAACTTCAATACATGCTACTCTTCCCAGCCAAATTATCTTCCAGGACAAGTCTCACTTCTTCCAGACTCCAGAAGAAGAAGCATGGGCCTGGAATGAAGAGCATCCCTCTTTAAGTTTGGAGACAGGAACTGCTGGCACAACACACAGGGACACTCCGAAAAGACCAGATCCCAAGCGGCAAAGGAAAAAAACTAGGACTGCGCAGGATCCGCATGGGGACACCTCAGAAGGGAACCCTGAACACCCTGGAGGGAGAGCGAATCGGCGACTCTGAAGGGGACTCGACACAAGCCAAAAATAGTAAATTAGGCTCCAACCAACGAGTCAGTCCCCACTCCGAACTCTCAGATACGGAATACCTCACCAATACAGACAGCGACCACCCGCTCCTTAGGAAAATAAATCGTATGGAAAAACCGAACACCGAAACTGAAAACTCAGAGACGCTCCATCAGCGGCCTGGCAAGGCCAGCGAGGAAGGCTGAGATATGGCCTTAGCCGCAGGAAGGAAAACAGTAGCCGGCTAAGAAGCCCCCAGGACACTAGTACGCTCAGTCTTACAGAGCTGACCGATCTGTTCAAAGTTCATATCCTTTTGCTTGTTTGAGTGTAGGGTAGATAAGGGAAGGGGTGAGAGTACAGACCTCTCAGGCTATACCTATGCCAGGTTGTCATGTTCACAATTTGAGGGATGGGCGTGGTAAGTGGGAGAGCGTGGGGTGGGGGGACAAGTTCAGGGAACTAAGAATTACTGGTAGATTAGCAGTTACGTTTTTTCTTTCTTTTTCTGTCAGCAGTAGGAGACCCAGAGTCACAGGTAGAGACAAGAGAGGGGAGACAGGTACAAATGAGCCCTCCCAAACTAGGAGATAGAAGGAGAGTACCACACAAAATGGGTGAGGAAGAATACACAGCATTGACGTGGAACGTCAACAGATTAGGGAATAAGGTCAAGAGAAGGCTAGTCACGAGATTTCTCAAGAGACACAAATCTGACATCGTCTTTCTGCAGGACACTAATTTAATAGGTACACACTGTGCCTTTTTGGGTAGGGGAACATACACTGTGCTCGTACACCAAGGTGCTCATAGAAGTGTTGCACTGCTAATTAAGAAAACCCCACTCTTCCATGAGACGAAGACTTGGAACGACCCCAATGGGCTGTTCGTGGCTGTGCAGGGCACATGGGGATGGTGGGAGCTGACACTAATTAGCGTTTATGTTCCGCCCCAACTACAGAACCAGACATTAGGCCCGTTGCTAAAATCTTATTAGAATCCGGCCCTTCTACACACATAATTAGTGGCAATTTTAACAACGTGAGTGCCCTTAGACTAGACCGCATGCACTTAGGTATCAGGACCCCCATACCCACCCTACTGGCTGAGTTCGCAAACTCACTGGGACTGACGGACCTTTGACGTCGCCACCACCCGATGGCTCATAACTATTTATACTTTTCTAGGGTGCACAAAGTCTTCACTAGACTTGATTACCTCTTCGCCCCTGAGGGGAAATAAAAACCATAGAAAAGGCAGAGTATATAGCAAGAGGAATCTCCAACCACTCGCCACTTTGGTTAACGGTGGGAGGCAGGGCACATAGACAATACTCAGAATGGAGACAGAATACATGGGAACTGCATGACAAAACACTTAAGGGAGTGATAACAACCGAGACTGAACTATTTTAGCGAACTTGAGGGTTCAGTGCCCTTGGCGACAACCCTATGAGAGGCCTTGAGGGGGTAATCTGAGGCAAGATACAGGACGTCATAGCGCACAAAAGACGGGAGGCAGTCCACCAAGTGGAGATACTGGAGAGAAAGCTCCTACAACTTGAGAAAGACGTAGACCCGGACGTGGACACGGCCAGGCTATGCCAAATCGCACTCACACGCCTGGAACTCCGAGCCCTGACAGAAAGGGAGGTACAGACCCAAATTCAGACCTCGCATCACCGACTCTATGAGTCGGGAGATTGGGCAGGGAAATTGCTGGCCTGGTTTGGCAGGACCGAAAGAGAGGCAAGATTTGTGGCCATGATATGGGAAGATGAAGATGAGCACATCACAGCACACGCCATTACGGGGGCATTTGCCCGATTCTATACAGGGTTTTACGATGCCAGGACACTAGCAGGGGAGTCACAGATAGTTGCCTATTTTGGTGATGCACACACTCCCTTTAATGACCCAGGAAGATCGAGAATCCCTAGATAATAGGATTGAAACTTACCTTTACCGTGCTAGGCAAATTTCTATTCTTATGGGTTAACAGAACATGGGCAGCCATGGGAAAATATTTGCCAGAACTTCTGCAAGTCGTTGTGACTGAATGCCTCAACTTCGGCTTCCCAATTCACATTCACCCAATTTTGTTTGTTAATAGAGGTCAGTTGTTTATAATTTGATTGGGCTATCTGGATTCCCTCATGATCTCCCCTTTTGACATCCTTGATTAACGTGGACTTTGCCTGTAGGCACTCTTTATTTTACCAAGACGGGGACGGCCCGGGTGAAGAAATATTTTTACCCTCTTTGGCTTTAGTAAAGTGAGACACCAGGGCACTAAACAATGTAGGTTCCATCGGCGGCAGATCGGCAGCGATGAAGTCGGCGTGGACGGGGTAGTCAGGTTCACTGTCAATTGAGCTATCACCGATGATGCCGATGGTCTTGTTCTCAACGGTCTTGTAAGCGACGATGTTGTCAATGAAGAGATTTGAAATTATGTAGATTTTTTGTCTTCAGAGGTTGAATCTTAGCGGATTCTGATGCCTTAGATACAAGTTTTCCTTGTTTTGTCACAGAAAGGGTGGCTGGAAGCCCTGTTGCAAACAAGTCCAATTCAGGAAACTGAATAAGCTTCCTTTTTGCACTGCCTTCATGAAGGGCTTGGTGGAGCATTTTTCACTGAACCTTCCTCTAAAGAGGGGACTTCTCCTTAACAAGGAGGAAAATTCGCTTAAGCCATCAGATCCAAAGTTAACCTCCTTTCTCTGTCTTTAAGAGTCTCCGTTGAAAAATTCCTACAAATATCATACTTGGATGTTCATGATTTGGAGGAAGCCAATAATACACTTTAAATGAGGATATTCAAAGAAAATCTTTTTTAGACCGCAGGATGAACAAGCATTAAAAAGAGTTTTCTTGTCTCTGTCAGCCATGGTGACAGCTGGAGGCAGTCGGCTGTCAAGCAGAAAGACCTGGTGGCCTAGAATCTTACATAATTCAATGTCAGGACAGGAGGCGAGCATTATGCATTTCTTTCTTCACTTTAAATCAGCATAAAGAACCAATTAAAGAAAAACAACAGCAGACTACATATCCCATGAACCCAAGGGGCACAATTCTTAGTAGTAACGATAGTCCAATCACAGTTCAGCCAGGTGTATAAAACATTATGACGTCCCTTCCTGTTCCTCTTTCTTCATTGTTCATCAGTTAAGTCATTTTCATACTGTCTACATTATGCTTAAATTACTGTGGTTTACTAGTGTTTTATTGTTGTGGATTGCTCTGTTGAAATCGGCTCATGGGGCCGCTATCGCACACAGTAGGCTTATTAGCCCAACCAAGTCTCCCGCTCCTCGGCAGGTCTTGAGAGGATGCTGCTGCGTGTGCCTTCAAGCCGGTCAGTTGCGCTTACGACCATTTAAGGCAACTTTGACAAGCGCTTCACCCGCAACACTAGCACGTTTCGGAGGGAATCTCTTAGCAGAGCTTTCCTGCCCCACCAACACTCGCACTTTAAACCACTTCTGGCGGTTGTAGTCCCTGTAGTATCCAATACTCCAGATATATTTGATAGAAGTATTTATTCCAAGCAGGTACAAGGACAGGTCATCATACAAGCAAGTCCAACATCTAACTGAACTATCTATATCCTAGAATACACACAAGACAGTGCAGCCTCATAGAACACCTAACAATGATGTAATATAGATCACTTACCAATGATGTAGGTATGCCACATCTCCCTTCTTTAAAATAAACAACAATAGAATAAAGAACCTATTACATAAATAAAATGACAAGGATAACATATAATACAGAATATTAAAACAACCAAAATTAGAATAAGAAAATAACATAAATTGACTAGATGGCAATTCCCATCTCCTCTTTTATATAAAAAAAATTACATAACATAACTCCTGTATCTAGCAGGAACTTTAGTAACCCTTCCTATACGGGTAGTACTACAAATATTTTGAACATTTCTTTGTGAATTAAGTGCATCAACACTTGAACTAGTACACACACGTTCCTGTGAATCAGTAACATTTTCCTGTGGAACAGTGGTATCACCAGAAGAATGAGAGATTAACTCACTATTAGGTACGTTTTTTACACCAAAAGAATCAAAGTCCATGACATCATCCCACATCCAAGAATAAGAGGACGATGGAATCATCTCATTTATATTAGAACTTTTGTTCTTATACATGCACATCCTATTATAATGCCAAATATTTCCATCACTAAGTTTTGCAGACTTAGAATATGGAGTAATTACTTGTAAAGGAGGCGAATATTTACTCAAACCCTTTTTGACTTTGTTAGGTAATTTTACCTTGACAACATCTCCAGATTTGAAAGAGAATTCACTTGCATTGTGTGTTTTGTCAAACTGGACCTTCCCAGAATCATACATTTTCTTCATATTCGCTCTAACAAGGGCTAGAGACCATTTACTATGTATCTTCTTAGTACTCCAAGCCACATTATCTTTACAAAAAGGTTCTCTTCCCCTCAAAATCCTAAAAGGACTAAATCCAATACCTGTAGGGGTAATCCTATATGCCCATAATGTTGCCAGAAGCTCCTTTTCCCAATCCTTACCACTATTAATTGCAGCCTGAATGCTACTCATTACAACCCTGTTAAATCTCTCCACACATCCGTTCCCGGCAGGATTGTAAATGGGTGTATATTTTCTGATGACACCATTTCTTTCCAAAAACTTTCCATATTTAACTGAAGAAAATTGAGGACCATTGTCACTCAAAATTTCTTTAGGAATACCTTCCCTGATAAATAAACTTTGAAGAAAGTTTATAACATGTTTTGCATCAAAATTTTCTGTAACATCTACTTCAGGCCACTTCTAAAAATAATCCATAACAACCAAAACATGTTTGTTGACACCAACTTGATCTTCAAAAGGCCCTAACCAGTCAATACACAAATGTTCCCATGGATTATCAGGTAAAGATCTCAATCCAAGGGTAGGTCTTTAGGTTTTCAAAGATTTTTCAGAGTCCAAACAAATAGAGCAATTCCTTACAAAGTTTTCAGCATCTTTGTCTACGCCAGGCCACCAATATAGTGATTTGATTCTTGATTTTAATTTAGAAATACCCAAATGGCCCTCATGATTAATTTCTAAAACTTTATTCCTTAAAATCTGTGGTACAACAACTTTCCCACCTCTACAAACATAGCCATCATCATCGAAGGACAGCTCGTCTTGTATTTCCCACATTGCTTTTAAATCTCCACTTAAATCATTTTTATTGGGCCACCCTCTAGTAACAAACGTTTTGGCCTGACACAAAAGCACATCTTGACATAAACCATTATTCCATTAACTCCTAGATATGGCTTCAGAACCTTCTAGTACTACAGCCACACTGAAATTACCATCCTCTTTACAACATTTTAAATCTTGTTGAATGGGAGACCTACTTAAATAATCAGCAACCTGATTGCTCTTCCCCGGTAAATACTCCACTTCATAATGGAAATCCAATAACTTCAAACTCATTTTAGCAATACGTGGAGTAGCCTTAATACTACTCTCAGATGTTAAGACTTTCAATAAGGGTTCATGATCCGTGCGTAGAAGAAATTTGGTTCCGCACACAAATTGCCTGAATTTAGTCATCGCCCACACAGCAGCTAACATGTCTTTTTCAATCACAGAGTATCTGACCTCCGCTGGAGACAATGAGCGTGAGGCAAAAGCTATGGTGATTTCTTTACCTAACTCATTAATTTGAGAAAGGACAGCGCCCAATCCTTTGTCACTTGCATCAATTGTTATAATGCTAGGAGCAAAATTGTCAAAGGCTTGCAAAGGAAAAGCATTTGTCAAATCTGTTTATATGTTCTGAAAATCTTGTTCTACATCTACACTCCATTTAAATTCATTCTTGACTTTCAGAAGCTGTCTTAAGTTAAAAGTTTTTATAGCAAAGTTCTTTATGAACTTAGAGTAGAATTCTGATAATCCTAAAAAGGATCGCACATCATCCTTGGAAGTAGGGGACGGGGCTTTTTCAATAGCCTCCATTAATATCTTTTTCGGTGAAATACCTTTATCACTCACTTGATGTCCCAAGTAAGTTACGAAATTCATTCTAAATTTACACTTCTTCAATTCTGCTGTCAACCCTTTATCCATTAATTTATTAAGCACTAACTCCAGTCTATCATCATGTTCTCTCAGGTCATGTCCCATTATCAATATGTCATCTTGAAAATAAGTAATACCGCTGATCCCTTTGAATAACCGGTGCATTAATCGTTGGAAAACAGCAGCAGTACTAGCAAGACCGAACGGCATTCTTACAAATCTGTAACACCAGAAAGATGTTATAAATGCTGTTAAATTTCTGCAACTTTCATGTAATTCCACCTGGTGGTAGGCGGACGTTACGTCCAGAGTGGAGAACGACTTCACACCTTTGGTTTGAGCAAGAAGTTGGTCAATCTTTGGAAGAGGGAACTTATCTACAACGATATTCTTGTTCAAATCTCTTAAGTATATGCATAGGCGAAGGCGATTATCTGGCTTGCGTGCAATAACCAATGGAGCCAACCATTCAGCAATCTCCACAGGCTCGATAATCCCTTTTTTTTCTAGAATATCTAATTCCTTCAAAACATCATCTTTAATGCTTAAAGGAATATTCCCTACTTTGTGACATACTGGAGTGTTGTCTTTTTTCAAGATGATCTTATGAGAAAACCCTTTTAGTTTTCCAACATCACCTGAAAATACCTTTGGAAATTTCTTTGTTATATTTCCGATAAAGACTTTATCAAAGTCATCTATAAGCATGACTTGATCACTTGCTTTGGGATTTAAAATGATTCCCAACTCCCCCTGATCTATCCATCCCAATACAGATGGACCTTTTTCAGCAACATAATGCTTTCCCATGTGTAGGAACTGGGGTCACCAGTTCCCCGGGGGTAGCCTGGCACGAGCAGGTAGGCACCCGAAAGCTTAGGTGTTAAGTGACTACACAGCACACGCCACCACTGAGACAATAAAAGGCACGCAATGTCTGACGCCACTCCAGTGAGTTTGATTGAAAATCAAATAACTTTTATATAAGATTGAGGTACAGGAGTGGAAAATCACAGTTTCAATTACTCATCAAAGCATTTCATCAGAGGGGAGTAAAGGGAGCAGTCCAATAATCAATGTATCATATTGCAAAAACCATTTCATGAAGGTATTAGCATTTCATTAGTTAACAATAAACTTTTCATGAAAGATTTAGCTTGGACAACCAGCTCATCAGGCAAGGATGGGCATATCCTGTAGCAAGAGGCCACAGGTCTTCAGGTAAGTAACCTGTTCAGTAGGCAAATCAATTGGCTTTTCACCAAGCAAGGGTGAACATTACATAAAACTCCTTTGCAAGAGTAAAACATATCATTCCGCAGAAATAAGCAGTGCATTACATGAGGATAAAACATTTCATTAAATGTAAAACATTTCATCAGGTATAAACCAGCATGTCATCAGGTAATTTTACACACTGCCTCCAGCATGGGTAAAATATTTCCTTAATAAACAACCCGTGCAGTATAGCACTTATAGGCATTTGGGCAACTGTTCCTTAGATAGGATAAACATTTCATGAAGCCCGCCCCTGCAAAGAATTCATTAAAGAATCATTTGAGTACAGTTTATGTAGAGCCATCGCTATTCACCTGCAGGCATTCAGGGGATGCAGTGCCAAACAGGAGCCTAAACATTTCTTTCAAGGTAGAACCTTCAATTAGCTGGAGTGAAACGTTTCATTAGTCAGGTTAAACCATACATAAGGCTAAGAGTAGAACATTTCCCTATATCACTGTAGGCATTCAGGAACCCCTACCCTAGACAGGAGTAAAACATTTAATTAATGAGGAGTACACATTTCAGTAGGGTGAAACCGGCCCTTTCACTAGGCAACCATTTTAACAAGACTTCAAAGCCATTCCCTAAGGCAGTAAGAAGCAGTGCCTGCAGTAACATGAGCACCTCTTCACACTCGAGATCAGCATAGCCTTAAACATATAAAACTTGGCTTAGGCATATGAACCATTTCCTTTTGCAGAAGGAAACCATTTCTTTAGGCATAAGCAAAACCTTTCCTTACTCGGGGATAAATATTTCCTTTAACGTGGGTAGCATTAACTCAAAGGACCATATTCCATCAAAGGAGAAAAGTGAACATTTCATTAATCCTCTTAGGCAAGGCTAAACATTTCATCTTGCAAGAATGCGCATTTCAGCAGGCAATAATAAACAGTAACAGACCCCCAGGTCAGGGGTGCATTCTACCATGCAGTCAACACAGGCCTACTGCCCAATTGAGGGGGGGTCCCCGATGCGCTTAGTTCATGTTCTGGCCCAACCCCGGGCCTTCGGTGGGTAATTAGGGCCAAAGGGGCCCAACTTCAACTTTCCCCCAGGGAGGGGCGAACCCGGGGCCTTCTCCGGCCTCCCGCCCACCTCCCTGGGGTTACCTTCTCTCTTCGGCCTTTCCAAGGCCCTTGCGTAAGCTCTGGGGGAGGGCTCCGGCTCCTCTTGGAGCCCTCTAGTGAGGTCCGGCGACTGCAGGGGTTAACCGGGGTTCTTCGGCTCCCCGGGGAGCCCTTGCAAAGATTTCAGCTGGCCTCGGGAGGGAGGGGGCCTTTCTAGGGAAGCCCGCTCGCTCCGCTGCTCCTCCCGAGGCTGGTGGGGGACCCTGCACTCTCGCTAAGCCCTCTGGAGAGGAGAGGCTGTTCCCGGGCCTTCCGTAGTGCTCACGGCCCGGGAACCAATCAGGATTCGGCTTTTAAGGGGCCCGGCCACACGGCCAATCACTGCGTGGCGGGGGCGTGGCTTGATGCACCCCCGTCACGTGAGGCCGGCAGAACGGCTTCCTCGGCTTCAGGCCTCGTCGGGCCTACTGCGGCCTGACTGGAATTTTACGGCGGCCCTCTCCTGGTCCCGGGAGCCGCCGCAGGGACTTTCCACGTTCGGGCTGGGCTGCGGCGGTGATTTTTGCCCTCCAGCACAACGGATGACGGCGCCTCTCCCCCCTCACTCTTCCGGGCCGAGCGCGGCCCACAGCACACGGCGGCGGCCCTCTCACGGCACCGGGGGCCGCAGGGGGCAGTTGTCGGCAGAATCTGCGCTCCTCAGGGCACAGCAGGTAGCCCGGGGTGGCGGCGGTGAGTATTTCTGCAGCGCCTCGGCAGGGGGGCTTCAGGGACAGCAGCGCTTTGGGCCACAGCGCAAGCAGGGCAGGAATAAGGCTGTCAGCGCTTTTGAAAGGGGCAATTACCACAGCGCTCTTTTGACAATAGCGCTCAGCAGATCGGCAGTCCCCCCCAGCGCTACTCAGGTAGCCCAATTTACTTCAGGTTTCGGACTGTTAACAGTCCAGGCGAAGCAGGACAGCAGAGGGGATGATACAGGACAGCGCCGGGGCCCAGGTCCAGACAAAAGGGGCGCAGAAGTAACACAGCCCAGTACCTGGTAAGCGTACGTAGACTTCTTCTCGGCGCTTGATGGTTTTGGCGCCCTTGTAAATAGCAGTTTCTTGGTTTCTTGAAGGGGGGTTAAGTTGGGGGCTTGTCAGCAGGTCACTGTAGATGGTCCCTGGGTTCTCCCCTCCCGCCGGGCCAGATCAGTGGGTTAGTTCAGGGTCAAACAATAACTATTGGTTAGGACCAAAGGGAATTTTTAAAGACCAGGCTCCGATATGTTCCCTACATGTACTGAACAACACAAAAAATATCAGAGGGTCTAACAAGAAAATGTGTACGCAAGGTGTAAACTAACAAGAAAACCTAAATGTCCCTGCCATGTGTATATCTATCTAAGGTCATCCCTTCAACAGACCCACATAGTGGTCAGGCAAGGATGCCCATCAGTCACCACACGGAACCGCCCTTCATCATTTGGGATTCCTTCAAGACCACCACTAGGCGGCCACTGGGTGTTCACAGAGGGGGGCCCAGATGATAAAAGAGCCCTCAACCGATCAGCCAGGTCTTTCTATGGTCTTGTTACTCAATTATGAGGATATTGGCACAAAAGAGGGACTGATGTTGCAGTGCACAAAAAGGTGTGTGAAAAAATAAAATAAAAAGGTGTCATAAAATTGGATGGGGGGTACTGGAAGTGATTTTATTCTGATGCTACCCACTCTTCCAACATTAAAAAGTAGTCAGTAACAGCCACAAAAATTTAGACTGCCCGGATATACTATAAGGTCGACATGTTTCAGCAATTATCGACACGTTATGTCATTGCTTTCTTCAGGACCAAATATACTGATGGCTACTGCAACAAAGTGATTAATGAAACAAAACAGTGCTCAAAACCAACATAGATAGAACTGATACAGAGATCACCTGAATCCACTAGGTGTCCGCATCGTTCTTCTCCACTCTTCTGAGTCGTGTGAATACTCAGACTGGTAAGAGGTACAGACCTTACCCCACCTGACCAGGGGAAGCACCGCTCTGTCCGTCGGTACCTCGAAAATCGGCGTTCAGGGTACCTCACTCAACTTAAGAGGCAGCACCCTACTCTAACTGTGGGCAGGCAAGGCAGGCTGGAATGGCAACAATGTTTGGGGTCCCTGCCAGCTCCTGGCAACTAGAATGCGCCTTAACAAGACCACGCTGCAGTAACAGGGGTCAGTGGCAGCAGCCATGTTGAGGGTAGAGGGCACCTGCACCTAGCATGGATTTTAACATTACCCAGGGCATTACAACCTCACAGGGCCTATACAATTACATTATAAAGGGGGGACATCCTGAATTCGGGGAAGCAAAAAGCAAACAATTTCCGTGAAAAGGGCCAAGTCCAACACCATGGTAGACCTATCTTTGAACTTGAAAAGTTCCTCTACATACCCCACCATGGGAATTCTCTCACCAGTGTATGTAACAGGATGAATATCTGGAGGTTTTAATTCCTTATTGATGAACTTTGCGAATTCTTTATCCCAAACTGCTCTCTGCACAATAGTATAAGGGGATCCAGAATCCGCAATAATTTTAATGGTTACCCCACCAATGTCAATATCACATACTGGTTTCTTTTTCCTATTTACACTGACATTCAAAACACCTTTGTCAGTGTCATCAAAATCTAATATGCAATGTATTTCTTCATCATCAGAACTTACTTCATTATTACTATCTTTTTCCTCTTTTTCATTAACATAGTTTACATGCTTTTTTTGATTTTTGTTAACTCGTCTTCTACATACTTTAGCATAATGGCCCAGTATTCCACAGTACGTACATTTAGAGTTCAAAGCAGGACATTTATTATCAAATGCAGTGTGACCTGTATATCCACACCTATAACAAGTATTCTTATTATCACTATTATTTTTGTTCTTATAATTATCTTTTCTATTGTTGCGATAATCATATTTCTTGCCATCAATCTTTATTTTCTCTTGTACAATAGCGACTATTTTATTATCACAATCCTTTTTTAGTGCCACTTGGGCGCACCTCTTAGACATTTCTGTTTTTTTAATAATGGCTATTATTTCATTCAATGGAGAATCCCCACAAACCCAAAGCTTTTCCTGAATGGAAGCGTTATTGCAGTGCATGACAAGCTGATCCCTGACAAAACTGTCATGAAGATTCTCAAACTGACAATTTATCGATAACTTCTTTAAGGATGATGCATAATCTTCCACAGATTCAGTTTTCTTTTGTTTCCTTTGGAAAAATTCATATCGGCTTATTCCAACACAGACAGTCGGTTGATAGTATCTGTCTAAATCAGCTAAGGTATCCAGAAAAATGTCTGAGCTGCTATCCACACTTGTTTTCTTCTCCGTTTGTAAATAAATCCTTATTCCTTCTGGTCCTAAATTATGCAAAAGCATTTTTTTCCTTGATGGTGTGAAAGCCTCATAATTTTCTTCCTCGAGAGCTGCTACATAGTTTAAAAAGTACTCTTTCCAATCAATCCATTTGATGGAAGGCTCACCAGGTCGAGGAAGAAATGGAACAGGAGTAACCAACCCTGTAGATTGTGAAGCCATATTTGTGTGAGGGAACAAGTAATTATAAAACTTGCTCTTAGGTGTGATAAGTAGATCTTTGTGGATGTGGTGAATGTATTGTAGATTATTCTACGATAGATGTTAGTACTCACACTTTTATTTTTTTAATTCCATATAAGAATGTCAGATAATTGTTCCACTTACTTTAGCGCTGGAAATTTAGTGCAAAATAATGTCAAAACACTTGCAAACTCAATTGGTATAGATGAAATCTCTACGCGTAGATTAGTTGCTAAGCAAACGTTTATCTTGGTAACAGACGCTCTTTAAAATGGCCGCTGCGTGGATGTGCGTGATGACATCGCCGCGTACACGTTTCCACGTGATGACAAGATACGTTGTGTGTTGTCACTCTGTTTCACAGCGCGAGTCAAGCTTAACCAGCGCGAGTCAAGCTGAACCAGCGCTCATGCTGCGAACGTTGCCACGACTCAAAAGATGCACTTGAGCCGGTAGGAGTTTCTTAATTTTCTAAAACACGTTTCTTGTGCAAAAAATATGTCAAAATTCACGCTTCACAAATATGAAATTACTCACGATTTCCACTCACTGTATATGGAGTTTAAATGCAGCCACACCATAGACAAGAAAATAAACTTGTAGTTACCGATTTTTCAATAACACGATTTTTGTTATATCTTCTTTATTCTTGTCCTTCCTCAAATGAGCAGTGCGCTCTGCTTGGCAAACAAAAAAAAATTGCGCTGCTCACAATATTATGTTCTTAATCAAAGTCTTTTAAAATCTTCAAGATCTTGGAACGAAGAAAATAATCTGGAGGTGGTTTTAATTGAGTTCTTGAGTTCAATTATCCCATCCTGTCGCCATTGTAGTATCCAATACTCCAGATATATTTGATAGAAGTATTTATTCCAAGCAGGTACAAGGACAGGTCATCATACAAGCAAGTCCAACAGCTAACTGAACTATCTAAATTTTAGAATACAACAAGACAGTGCAGCCTCATAGAACACCTAACAATGATGTAATATAGAACACTTACCAATGATGTAGGTATGCCACAGTTCCATGGGAACACAGAGCATTGCAGCGCCACCTGGTGGCGATTTGGTATTATTGCAGCCGGTTAAACTGCAGTTCGAGCACCTGCAAGGAGGTTGCCCTAAGGAGTATAAAGGGCATTTTTCTTTATATTTGACTGTGTGCTCTCACTCTCATTAAAGATGAATCCTGCTAGGGACCATGAATATTCATCCTTTCAGGAGGCTGAGGAAGAATGGCCTCGCGAATGCCTTCCTCCAGCTGTGGTCAGGAGTTGTCCCAAGCTATTTCCAGGGCATTGCCCCTTCCCCCCCCCCATTGGGGATCTGGTAGACAAACTAACTAAATGTATTCCCAAGGTTTTCAATGACTCTCTTCTAAGGAAGCGGGACCTAGTGGTAGTGGCGGAAACAAGGCCTCTGAGTGCGACGCAGGGCACCTGGAAGGTTTCGAGAGGCTTAGGCAAATCTTCCATAAGAGTGCGTGCACGCTTAAAAAATTTACCTTACCGGGAGGAAGAGAAACTTACAGAAAACTGCGGTGAGGTCCCCCAAAATCTTGACCCTAGTAGTGGGGTTTCCTGTAGAGGGGAGGGTGAATCAGACAGGGATTTCTCCTCCAATGAGGATCAGGACTCGGGCAGACCATGGTGCCCGATCCAACTTCTCTGAATCCCCGGACGGGTACGGGGGATACTCGGACATGTTTGACCCAACTGACATATACCATCCTAGGTCAGTAGAGTGGACCCCAGACCAGAAGGTTGCCGAGTACATGGCTGGCAAAAATCGCCAGCCCCTGAATTAAAGAGTTCAGGGCAAGACTCAGGGGGGAATGTCCTATGCCATCTCTGAAGGGGAAAGTAGTGACTGACCACACCCAATATAGATGACAAGCTTTGCACCTTTTTTAGCAAATACATGAGGGACCACAAGTAGGTCATTGATAGATCCTGGGGGACTTGCCAGGATAAGCTCTTGGATGTAGTGGGACCTCTCACTCAAATAATTCAGATGGCGGACGTTCCAAACAATCAGGGGTTCCCATGTCCACGGAGATAGTGTCTGGCTGTGCACAGACAGCTATCTGCCTACTCGGCAATGTTAATTGCACTCTAACAGCAGGAAAGAGGAGATCTCTCCTCAACAAGATCGATCCTAAGCTGGGGTGAACCGGCTACATTGGAAGCAGGGGCCTTAGCTCAGGTAAACGTATTTGTGGAACCTTTTGTCAAGGAGTTAAATAAGTTTGTGACTACCTTCTCTACCCTTGACAAGGCAGAAGTCTCTATACAAAAGAATTTTGCTAGAAAGGTTTTTATAGGAGCCAGAAGAGACAAGGGCCGCTCCTCCGGCCGGTCATACCAGCAAGCTCCCTCTTGAGCCCAATTCAAATGAAACAACAGCTGGAATGTTGGCCTAGAGGGAACATTCTACCCCAGCAGGGGCTCCGGCAGAGGAAAGAGCCACACTACAGGAGGAAACTCTGGTAAGCCTTACCCCTTCTTCTCCTTAAGATCTAGGGTGGAGACTCCTGTGGTTCATGCACAATTGGGGGAGGATCACAGTACACACATGGGTCCACCAAACAGTGAGGAGATTTAACATATAGTTTTACGGATCCTCCGTGCAGGATGCACGCCTGAGACCATGGTTTATCTCAACCGAGGACATGCACCTAATAGATTTCGAGGAAGCAGAGCTTGCGCAAAAAAGTGCCATTTACAGGTCAGTAGTTCACCCAAAAGCTAAGAGTTCAACAAGTGACAAGTGTATTGCCACTCCAAGATGGAGGGCATCCATATACTCAGGGATATACTTCTAGGAGAGGACCGGGTGGTCAGGCTGGATCTCAAGGACGCCTACCTGTCGGTTACCATATACGAGACGCACTGACGATTCATACAATTCAACTGGAGGGGGAACATTTACGAGTTTTAAGGGCTTACCTTCGGCATGTCATCGGTCCCCTGGTGCTTCACCAAGTTGCTGCGGCCAGTGGTAGAGACCCTGCACACAAGGAGAGTACGAGTGATTATTTACCTGGACGACATCCTCCTCATGGAACAGTCTCCCATATAACTCACACGCAATCTGAGCATGACTATTGTACTACTACAAGACCTAGACTTCATCATCAACAACAGATGGCGTTACTGGGGTATCTCATCGACTCTATCTCAGCTTCCCTGAGCCCACCATCCTCCAAGGTATCGAAGATCCGAAGGAACTCTGAACAGTCCTACGGAGGGACGGAATCTCCTTGCGGCAATTGGCCCGGATTGTGGGACTACTATCATCGTCCATACAATCCATCTTCCTGGGCCTGCTTCATTACAGGGCCCTGCAGAGGATGAAAGCCACTCACCTACGACGAGGTCTGACCTATTTGGAGCTGATATCCCTAACACAAGAAGTCAGGACAGAACTTCAATGGTGAATCGATATCATGGATTCCTGGAATGAGAGTGTGATCTTTAGGACCACGTCGTACATCGTCATTGAATTGGATGGCAGCCGCCTGGGCTGGGGGGCCAGATGTGAAGATGTGTCAATGGGGGAGGTGGGGGTGGTGTCCTGTTGCATTCTGCTTCAGATGGATAACATCTTGATGATCCAGTACATGAATTGATTAGGAGGCACCCGCTCGAAGACTCTTTAGAATCTGACTAAGGATTTCTGCCATTACTAGCTTCAAAACAGATTTCTGTGACAGTGAAGTAGCCACCAGTATTACAGAATGCAGTAGCGGACTGGAATTCCAGTAACTTTTCGGATAGCAGCGATTGGCAGCTGGCTCCAAGATTTTCCAGACACTGATAAAACAGATGGGGTCCTTGAGATCTGGACCTTTTTAAATCACGGTTGACCATCAACTTCCACGATACATGAGCTGAAGACCAGACCCAGAAGCCATAGCTGTTGATGCCTTCTTCCAGGCACTATTCTTGATGATCCACAAGGTAGCAGCATAGGTCGGATAACAGTCAGCCTCCCTGGTGTTGGTCACACCGATATGGAAGTCACAGGCATGGTTCACAACGCTGTTGGAATTGTCCTGGGACCTTCCCATTGCACTGCCATTATTCCCTTCCCTTCTCTGTGACCTACAGGGTTCCCAGCATCCCCTGGTCCTTCAGGGATACCTCTCCCACATGGCTTGGAGAATTTCCGGGGACGCAGGGAAGACAACCAACTTTCAGCGGATGCTGCAAACTTTATACAGCAAGCCAGAGCCTCAGGCACCATCAAGAGATATCACTCGGCTTTCAGACAATGGTATTGTTGGTGTGTGGCGCGAAATCTGGATCCCTTGGGAGCAGAGGTTAAACACATTCAAGGATGGCAAACCATACCATCAATTCTTTTAGGTCGGCCAAATCAGCCAGACATAACACTATTAATAACAAACCGGCAGGAGAACACTCTTGGGTCTGTAAGCTGATGAGGTCTCTAGACCACTGGAGCCATATATGCGGGCCTATGGGATGTTAATGATGTCTCACAGCAATCCTTACTGTCAAGATAACCAGACCTGTCATGGAAGGAGCTCTACGAAAAATTGCCTATTTTACTATGCCTCATTTAGTGTAAACAGGTATCAGATGTGAGGGCATTGGATATCTCTGCTAGAGTTTTCATACTGTAAGGAGTCATGTTTACCTTTCTACGAGAACTAAGACTAATACCATGGGTATCTTATCCTTCATTCTCAGAACATCCTAAACTATGTGTAGTCAGATGCATTATGGAATATGAGGAGATGACAGTAGTCATTAGGCCGGCAGGTGAGAAACAACTTTTAATTGCCATGCAAAAAACGTTCACTGCAATTTTGACTCTTTCTATTGCCAGGTGGGTATGGTGGACCATGGCCGAAGCTGGTGTGAAAGTGCATACGTTCAGGCCCACTCCACCAGAGGGGCAATGGTATCTAAGGTCATTCAGGTAAGTGGCAGATTTGAAGACATCATGAATGCTGTGGATTGGTCATCCGAGTCTACCTTCAAAAAGTTCTATTTCAAACCCATTTAGGAGGCCACCACTCTGGTAGTAAGTAAGTGTTGAACATGCAAAATCCTCACCTCTGGTCCGGACATAGAATGAAAAATGTCCTAGCTAGCAAGAAGGAAAGTTTGACTTCTATTAAGGACAATGAGGCTAGGCTTATCCCACACGGGGTACATCATGGAATGATCTCTGGACCCACTTCATTATCAGTAAGTAAAGTAATTTGTATGTGTTTATCAAATTGAAGGCTCATGGATGTGATTGAACCCACATTATATTACAAAGATTTGGATAATGGGTGTTACCTCTCTATTGTAGGAAATGATCAGAAATTCGACTAGGAAATGCGTTCCAGGTTGAATTCCTCCAGTGAAGAAGAGGAACTGGAAGGAACGTCATAATGTTATATATACGGGGATGGACTGTGAATATACTCTGATTACTATAGAGACTCATGCCTCTGGGGTTCAGGGAATATGTAGTCTGCTGTTGTTCTTCTTTAATTGGTTTTTTAAAGGCTTCTGATGTAATAAAGTGAAGAATAGAATGCATAATCCTCGCCTCCTTATCCTTGAAACTTTCCTTATGACCAACAACTCGCAGTAGTCCAGTGATGAAGACAGTGCTTGTACAAACTGACGGCAGATCAAGAAAGTAACACATTTTGGGTTCATTCAAAGGTTAGAGCAGAGCTCTGTCAGGGGTCTCTTTCACACACGTCTCTACAGGGAGTAGGAGAGCTTAAGCTACCACCTCACTGGCTAACGTTTGGTTGCTTTCAAATGAGGTGGATGTGTTAATAAATCTACAATGTTTCAGACCTATGGCCATTTTATATAGTATACTGTAATTTAACACTGTGTACTGCTATTTTGGTGTACCTGGTATTCCCTGCCTGATGATGAAGAATGATTCAAACCAGTGAATATATAAAAGATCCAAAGTTCGAGAAGCACATTTTACTCCAGGATATGTCAAGGGAGAGTTCATTGGCGCTACCTCGACTCAAGAAGCTCTATTTCAATGCATGTGCTGTAATACAGTGGTTCTTAACCTTTTGACTACTGTAGATCCGAACACTACTAGAATCCGGGGACCCCCACTGAGTCATTATTGGGAACCAGAGACCTCCAGCCTAATCAATTTCTACGATTTGAACCTCAAAAACAATACACAAAAATATGAAAACAAGTACACACCAAATGATCAAATATTTAAATATGTTGTTTAATTCACAACAAAATTAGGAAAAGTTTTCACATTTTCAGTTTTGCATCTTTATTTGTATATACTTTATTCATTTTCATAGAAATATTTTTTATTTCATAAAACAGTCATGGACCCCCAGGGGTCTTATGATTACAGGTTACGACCACTGTTGTAATATTCACCTGACACACGCACACACACACACACACATCCCAGGAAGGATAAGTTTCTTTTGCGCAGGTTAGTGATATGCTGTCAATGTGTTCTCCTTTTGGGAGTCATATTCACCCTCCACATTAGATGTGTACCACAGTCCCAAACCTCTCAACCCGGTCTCTACCTCATCTGATTTTAATGGAAACTTCAGTCTGGACCAGTGGCTCTGGCATTACTGGCTGCTGGGGCAACAGAAAACTATAGATTTTCAAATGGGGGAGCAGGTCGTCAACATTGACATTGTTACTTTCACATGTCCATGCCAGGCACAGTGTATCCAAGTGCTGGGCTTCTCTGTAGCAAACAAAAGCATTCCAGGACTTGTAGTGTTGATTCACTTCAACTGAACTAGCACACCTGAAAACTGTGATTATTGCGGACCCATGACTGCAGGACTGCTCAATGTTGGCATGGAGTGGTGGTCTGCTAGTACCATCTGAGGTCTTGAATTCCACATTAGCATGACACAGCCCTGCTAAGTTTCCCAAGTCCATGTGCAACTGGCTGAACCACTTGATGGTTTTCTTGAATTTAGATTTGTTGTTGGGTTTACCTGGTTTTAAAATCAGAACTACAAGTCGCAGAATGAAACTCAAAAATCAGGCCTGGAGCAGCTAGTCAAGCTTACATCTGTGAAACCTGGCAGCTGTAATACTTGATCTTCTCGTGCGGTAATGTATGAAAGTGAATGGAAACATCAAAATGCTCCCTTTTATTCTACTGCTCACTGTGAGATCGGGCACTAGCCTTACGGCTAGAGCAGGCGACCTCGAAGCTGGGGAACCGGGTTTGAGTCTCTGCAACAACACTCAACATCTTGTGATTCTGGGCAAATCGCTTAATCTCCCCGTGCCTAACAAAAATGAATGTGTCCTTCTATAATGAAACTGGTGCTCATGTAAAGTGCTCTGAAACCCGGTGTCTTGTGTCTAGTTTGCGCTATATGAAACTCAAAAAAGAACAAAGGCCCTGGGAGGAAAACCGCCACACGCAGCTCACTGACTTCAGACACATAAGTTATGCTCTTGACACAAAAACACTGAATAGACATTCTTTATCCTCTAGCCTCAAACTCCTCATGCCCTTTCTTAGATAAACCGCTATGGGGCAGACTTCACTCGTAGTAGTCTGGACGTCCCTGACACAAGATAATTATTTTTCACTTAGAATTGAGTCAAAGAGACACAACTTCCAATCAGATGTGGAGAGTACTGAAAGCCCAATCACTATGCACTCACCTGGAGGAGGGTCCAATCCCTCCACAGGAAGCACAAAGAGGATAGCAAGAAGCAAGATGACACCAGTTGTCTTCATCATGATGTCGGCAGCAAAACCTGAATCGCTCCTGCATCTGTGACTGGGATTTACTGGATAACATGGGTGGAGCAGGAGGGAAGGCTGACCCTGATAGTGACAAATGGAGACAGAGCACCAGACAAATATAACTATTTTAAAAATGTTTATGTCAAAATAAGAAGCATTATTCAAGAGGCAGTACATTTATAAACGGTATTTCTTCAGTCAGGCTTGTTTACTAAGATAAAAACAGATATTTTGCAACACTGCAACTGCCTGATGGGATTTTGATGAGAAATGAATATCAGTGATTGTGCAGTCACCGAAACATTCAACTTTAAAGATAAATCCAGTGTTAATTAAAACAAGAGACCTCAGTGGGTCAATCCCATCTCTACCAGAATTCACCACTCCTCTGTAGGACAACATACTGAGTTAGTCAGAATTTTTTTAAAGCAGGGCAGGAGCAGTGCAGCACAGGTCTACTACACTATAAGGACAACAATACAAAGATGGGCAAGAGACGCTGTATTCCATGGGTCGAGAAAAGACAAGGTCTCCTGCGTGCATGTTATATTGGGTGAAAACCCCGACTACAGCAAACAACCATCCTGCAGCTGGAACAAGACAACTTAAGCAGATGACATGACCAAAAACAAGATGGCAACTGTGCAATGTATTTTCAAACATCTCTACAACAAATAGGAATAGTTTCCCGCCTAGTGTTCAGCATCAGAAGAAGCACTAAGCTTCCTGGCTTACGTAACCTCTGAAAATTCAACAATTTGGGCCCCAAGGAAGATCTCATTGAGCTGTTGTCTCACAGAATGGAGATCGAAATTCACAGGTATACATCAGGAGGTACTGGGTGCCACACAAACCTTTAAGGGCTGCCTGCAGTATGTATAACAATGGGCACTCATACTAATGCATCACTACAGTACCCTCATACATGACCTCATTCATTTCAACATTCAATAACTGACTGCAGGTGTCCACAAATAACTCAAGGAGCAGAAGCTCCGGTCAAGACTTGAGTCAAGATTTGTTACCATTGTGTTTGCAAAAATAATGTTGACATTATTATATGTATCTTCTCTTTTTAAATGTCAACACATGATTGATGTATTCGTATGTTTCATGTGGGTTGTTCAATGACAATAATTATGTGAAGAGTAAAGTCCTTAAGGTGTAGAACTGAATCTATGATTAGGGAGAGCATCAGGCACAATGGAAATGAAGACCACGGCAGCACAGGTCTACTGTACTACAGTGCCCTTTGACCACACAGGCATACTGTTTTGACTTTATCTAATACTGCCGGCCTGAGAGACTCTTCAGGGGTGGGAGTGCTTGCTGAGGTGCACCTACAGAAGGCTCCAATGCAGTCATCAGCTTTGTGTTCTCAAACAGGAGAAACACAAGTTAACAGCAGAGGATCACTAATGGCTTGGGGAGCTTTGCAGACCTGGTGTAGTGGCAGCAAAGTTTGTGAGCGATAAGGAAGAGTATCCCTATTGCAGACAACTGGAAAGATTAGCACCATGAATAGCTGAGGAACTACTGAGTCGCTAGTAAAAAAACAGGTTCTCTACTTGTCAGCCACTGGTGATCCTCAGTCCTCACTGTATATTTATTGTTGTTGCTGACTATACAATACAATGAACGCAGAGTGTTCCCTGAAGACCACCTTCAGGTCTCATCAACCCTGACTGATTTGACAGCACAGAGATTGGGAGTGCCCAGATGGGGATAAAGGTAAATTAGAGACAAGAGTCTAGGGATACAGTGAGAGAAGTAACGCTTTCTGGTATATGCATTACACTGTTTTTTTTAGCTGGGAAGGTAACCAATGATTACTCACCATAGGTGCCTGGGCCTCTGCCCTACTTGTATCCTCACTATGTTTTATTATACTAACCATAAATAATAGCCTATTATACACTCCTGATGTAACAAAATGCTGACCCTCGCAATAAGCAACAGCCTGTTTGAGTCAGTGACTGTCAGATGAACAAGTTACTTACCTTCGGTAACGCTTTTTCTGGTAGATACAATATCTGCCTGTGGATTCCTCACCTTGTGAATATCCCCTTGCGTCAGCAACATTCGGAAATTCTTTTTGTAGCTTCGCGTCGACGTGGACGACGTCACAGAGGCACGGCATCGCTAGCGACTCCGATGACGTCACCGACACCATAATAGGCCCACGCCGGCGTGATGACGTCAGTTCCGCCCTTTTGTCCGTGCCTTCGAGGCACACGGACGGACCGACAACAGTAGATATATACACAGTATACAATAGTCAAGATAACACACACAGTGTAATGCAGTAAATCAAGTAGAATAAAACACTGCTTTTGAGAATAACATATATATATTAAGACATTGCCATTATCTAAGGTATAGAAGAGTGGACAACGGGGAGGCGGGTGGGCATGTGAGCAATCCACAGGCAGATATTGTATCTACCAGAAAAAGCGTTACCGAAGGTAAGTAACTTGTTCTTCTGATAGATACATCTGCCAGTGGATTCCTCACCTTGTGAATAGAGTCCCACAGCAGTCCCCACTCCCGGAGGAGGGTGTCCCCTCTCCTATACCAGAAAATCCTGGAGGACAGAACGCGCAAAGTGGCCGTCCCTCCTCACCTCGGTATCCAAGCAGTAATGCTTCGCAAAAGTGTGGAGGGAGGCCCAAGTTGCCGCTCTACAAATGTCCTCAACAGGCACAGCAGATGTTGAAGACTTTGCTCTAGTAGAATGAGCCCTAATACCTTCTGGAGGTTCCTTACCCACCAGGGAGTAGCAGATCTTGATGCATAGTATGATCCATCTTGAAAGTGTGCGCTTGTGCACAGCTTTTCCTTCCTTGCAGCCAGCAAATCCAACAAACAGCTGGTCATCCACCCTGAGCTCACTTGTCCTGTCCAGGTAGAAGCTCACCGCCCTCTTCGGGTCCAAGCGGTAAAGTCTCTCCTCCTCCTTGGAAGGGTGAGGGGGAGGATAGAAGGTAGGAAGGGTAATAGACTGTCCTAGATGGAAGGGAGTTACCACCTTAGGCAGAAAAGCAGACCTGGTCCTAAGAACCATTCGTTCAGCATGAATAGTCAAGAATGGGGGCTTTGAACTAAGAGCTTGAAGCTCACTTACCCTCCTTGCCGAGGTAATTGCAACAAGGAAGACCGTCTTAAAAGACAAAAACCTCATGGGTCACTTGTGCAAAGGTTCGAAAGGAGAACCCATCAGGAAAGTAAGCACCAGATTTAAGTCCCATTGAGGCACAATAAAGGGAGTAGGAGGAAATGTATTTGTAAGGCCCATTAAAAATCTTAAAACCACAGGAGATTTGAACAATGACGGCTGATCCGGCAAACAGAGAAATGCCGACAGTGCCGAAAGATAACCCTTGACTGTAGCAACAGCAAACCCTTGCTGCGCCAAAGAAAGAGCAAACTGCAGAATATCAGACAAACGAGCCTTCAAAGGGTCAACAGATTTCTCTCCACACCAAGTGACAAATTTAGACCATCTGTAAGAATAGATTGATTTGGTGGAGTCACGCCTGGCCGAAAGAATGACATCCACCACATCATGTGGGAGAGAAAAGGAATTCAGGTTGCCCCGTTCAATCTCCAGGCATGAAGGTGTAAGGTCTGCAGGTGGGGGTGTAGAACCTGCCCCTCCATCTGAGAGAGGAGATCTGCCCTAAAAGGGAGACGGAGAGGCGGGCACGAGGAGAGGTGGAGAAGATCTGTGTACCACACCATCCTTGGCCAATCCGGGGCGATCAATATAACTTGGGCCCGGTCTTGGTGAATCTTCCTCAGAACCCGAGGAATCAAGGGTATGGGAGGAAACGTGTAAAGGAGTTGCGAGTCCCAACTCAACTGAAACGCGTCCCCCAAGGCTCCCTGCATCGGATCCTGGAGGCTGCAGAATGACGGGCAGTGAGCATTCTCGTGAGTGGCGAACAGGTCCACCTGAGGAGTCCCCAACGTCCGAAAGACGTGACAAACTACCTCTGGATGAAGCCTCCACTCGTGGTCGGCTGAGAACTGCCGACTGAGACTGTCTGCACGAACGTTCAGAACTCCGGCCAGTAGATTTGCCATCAGACAAATCTGATGATCCTGAACCCAGGACCAGAGCCGCAGAGCCTCTCTGCAGAGACACTGCGACCCTACTCCTCCCTGCTTGTTGACATACCACATCGCGGTGGTGTTGTCCGTCAGGACCTGAACCGACCGACCGCGAAGGGAAGGGAGGAAGGCCTTGAGCGCCAGACGTATCGCCCGCAATTCCAGAAGGTTGATGTGAAGCAACCTTTCCTCTGGAGACCAAAGACCCTTGACCTCCAGATCCCCCAGATGAGCACCCCACCCTAGAGTGGATGCGCTTGGTGCTCGGGCAAGACAGCTATGACAGCTCCTGCGCTATACTAAGAACACCCGCAGACCTACAACTTGATCCACTTCTAGCTCAGAAAGGGGGGCAAATAACTAACGCACAGGAACAACTTCCTACAAACTTGAATCCACGATTCAAGCAACCACTAATGGCACAGTACCTGACACAGACGCCCAGTCAAAGTAAGACAAACGTATCACCTCTTAAAAATCCCCAAGAGATTGAACCAATTGGTCCTGTTAGTCACCAAGAACTCCAAAAATTACCATCTCCACGACGATGCACCAAGAAACACGAGGGTCATTACCCCACGGAACAACAAGAAGACCAATCAACCGGACTATTCTGGGATCAGTTATTAGGCACCATGAAGAATATCGGATCAGCTGTAACCTATCATGCTGACAAGCTGGATAGCCAAGTTGAGCTATTAAATGCACTAGCTTTATATGTGCAGGGAATAGATCAAAAACTATATGACTTAAATGCAATGATAACAAGGGTACAACAAGCACGGGTCACCACATATTATACGTGTCACTGCCATCAAATAATTGACAAGCTCGCAGCCGTCCCGACTATAATGTCAGAGTTGTTGGGGATAGTAAGGGAAACACAACTAAACTCCTCAACTACAATGGAGGGAGGGCTCAAGGAGACAGATGGAACTTACAAGGATGCCCTTGCAACTAACATTACACCAATAAAAGAAGAAAACAACCCGCAAGAAAGCAAAGGTAGAAATACCTCAGTCACCGAGAAAGGCGGGGAACGAATAGAGGAACATCAGCATTCAGAAAGCTCAAAATCATGCCTGAATCAAAGATCTTCATCGTAGGCACTGGCACAAAGCTAGGAATCAGAAAACTTTGAAAAACCTCTCTCGAAACGGGAACGCAAACGCATGAGGAAAGCAAGGAAAATTAAAACGAACAAAGTCAAAGCCCTCCAACAAGCATCACTGACATCAACCCAGGAAAAACAAGACAAAAATGACGAAAGGGATAGAGATACTGTTATTACGACGAATCAAAAAAATAATGAAAGTAACAGTGACACACTCAGCATGACGAACCATAAAGTCTTGGCAACAAAAGAAATTGCGGCCATAAAAACTCACGATGGCAAAAACGAAACAAAAAAGGGAAATCAGTCAACCAATAGAATTTACGACATATTCAAATCAACAGCTGAGAAGGAAAAGGACAAAGTCAAAAAAGAAAAAACGTAAAATCAGATACAACTCAAACTCTAAAGGAAAAAGAAACCACCACGCAGGACATAGTAAAAAGTGGGAAAGGGGAATTGTTATGTTATGTTATGTTATTTTTATTTATACCGCGCACAGCTGCCCCAGCAAAGGGGCGTCCTGGCGCTTTGAAAAGGTAAACACAACACAGCACTACAAAAAGGCAGAAAGGAAAGGAGACACCTCGGAGGGACTAAACAAACAAGAAGGTCTTAATGGCCCTTCTAAACTGAAAGAGCTCGTCAATGGCCCGGATTTGCAGAGGAAGAGAATTCCACCAACTCGCCGCCAGAACTCGAAAGGAGCGGCCACCAACTCTGCTCAGTTTAAAACGCGGGACCACTGCTAGGTTCTGGCCTAAAGATCTAAGAGTGCGGGAGGGGACATAAGGAATCAGCAGATTCTCCAGAATTTGTGGGGAAGTACCCTTGAGGATTTTAAAAGCAAGGCAAAGCACCTTGAATTTAATCCTCTGCTGCATAGAGAGCCAGTGGAGAGAGCGCAGGGATTTGGACACCGAGCATCGCCTAGGCAGGCCTGTCACCAGTCGGGCCGCAGCGTTTTGGACCCGCTGCAGTCGAAGAAGTTCTGACTGGTTGACCCCTGCCAGTAGTGAGCTGGCATTGTCCAGCCTGGACAGCACTGAAGCTTGAACCACCAGTTGTCTTGTGGGTGCATCAAAGAATTTGAGAATGGGTCGAAGTCCTCTAATAATGCCATAACAAGAAGCCGCCACCTTCTTGGTATGACAGATGAAACTGAGAGACGGATCAAGCCACACCCCTAAATTTTTTATCTCTGACGCTGGGAGGGGAGTCACACCAAGATCCGAAGGCCACCATTTGTCGCCCCACAGAGCGACCTGTTTACCAACCACCATAATCTCCGTCTTCTTGGTGTTTAACTGGAGACAGTTGGAATTCATCCAGTTAGCCACTTCCCGCAGACCATCACAGAACCTGGGAGCCTCCAGACCTGAGTCCCCACTCAGTGTAACCATCAACAAGAAATAAAGAAACCCAAAATAATTTACAGTCATATAGTACCACAGATCCCATCGAAAACATACACCAAGACGAAGTCAAATCAACCCAGCATGTCAAAATACAGCGACAAGATCCAACAGAAGTAATTACAGGCAATCCGATCAATTACAATAAAACACAATCACCCATTGCCCAAAACCATATAGAACTGATTCCACATTACAAATCGAGAGGATCTCATGACACATTAAATCGAAGCGCAATAATAAAGCTACTCAAATCTTTACCTGCCCTGAGCCATATAACATCTGGCGACCTGGAAAGAATTGAATTCAAATCTACTCCAAACCAAAAGGGGGCAGAAATAACAATAGCCACTTGGACAAACCATTTAGTCACTGAACAGATTTTGAGGCACAAGGAGGCATTCGAAGAATGGGGTATAGAACTAAATGAGGTGGTACCCCCTCGTTACCCGAGCCCCCTACAACAATTTCCCCGCATAGAGGGTGTCCTAAAAGGAGCTAAAGGACCAGAGACCCGTGAACAATTAAAGGATGACGTCAAATTCATAAGAGAAATCACAGTCACAATTTCACACCCAGATAAAGCCAAAAATGAGGTCAATCAACATTTGAGATCTCAAACCAAGCAACAAGGAGTTGCATGAATAAAATCTCAAAGAAAAGTGAAAACATTGCAAGACATTAACATCTGTTCTTGGAATGTGAATGGCCTAGCATCCAAAATAGGAGAAATTGACTTTGCTGACTTCATATTACAGTACGATATACCGCTGTTGCAGGAAACCTGGCAGACAACATTTACTCCGATAGTAGGCTACAAAGAACATTTAAACTTAGCTAAAAAAAGAGTCAGCACATGGAAGAGCCAAGGGTGGCTTATCAATATACATCGCCACAGATATCCGATGGGAAGAAGAAAATATTGACCTGGATTCAAGTTGGATGCAATGCATTAAACTTGCAGTAAACACCGCTTGTAGATTGATAATTATGAACATATACATCCACCCAGCCCACAAGCACAAGGGGAGAGATATACAACAATTGGCCGCCACTATCAAAACGCTAAAGGCAACAAAACCACAAGCCAACATAATATTGTCTGGATATTTCAATATGAATTTGATGCAAGCACAAGAGAAAAATCTACCAAATGGAATAACCGTCAGGAGAGACAACACAACCAGACGTGACACATTTGGAAAGAAATGTGCCGCATTGCTAGACAAACAAGCATTATATACGCTAAATGGCCGAGGCCCACAAGATAGTCCGGCAGCTTTCACAAGAGTGACGGCAAAATCAGGAGCAACCATTGATTTCACCTTAGCAGATCCAGATCTATTCCCCAGTATCACAAATTTTCAAATACTAGAAAGAGTAGAGAGTGATCACTACCCTCAAACTTTTACACTAATTGATTTCAGAAAAAAGCCTCTACCATCAAGAGCCTTGACCCAATTTACTAAACCGTACAATTTAAACCGGTTAATATGTAACGAAAACACCATAGACAAAATTTTGGAGTTCTGTACAGCTTTCCTGACCACTATAGGTGAAAAACCATTGGGGATAGAGGCGTGGGAGTCCTTAATTAACAACTTGAACAGAAAGTTTATACACAGCCCCAAAAACCGAAATACGTCACAGATCAGCAGGTCAGAATGGTACACTAACTCTCTGAGGATAAAAAAACAAAATTAAATAAAGCATTGAGACAAATGAGAACTCACGGTCAGCAACCTTCCCAGGAGGTCTTAACGACAATTAAAAAAATGAAAAGTGACCTAACAAAAGAGACCCGGGATGCCAAACGCACATATAATGAGCAATTATGGAGAAGAATGCTCTACGTAAGTCAACAACAAAATTCCAAACAGTTTTGGGCCCAAATTAATGCTCTATCCAATGGGAAAAAACGGCATTTCAACTCCGATATAACTGAGCATGCATGGCGAGCTCACATAGAAGCTACATATAACTCACAGACTACTACCGAAATTGACATACGGATGGCGATAGAACTAAACCAGGGAAACCTCAGTTAAGAGAGCAGAGGAAGGCAGAGATACAGATACCATCCTTGCCTGCTCCATACCACACGACAAGTAAGCTGAACCAGAAACAAAATAACAACTCACAACAAAAACAAATGGAAGGAAAATCGCTACAAGATCAGCCAGAAACAGCGGGGTCAGATCAATCAATTGTTGACCTCCACACTACACAAAAACAAGTAAAGAACATCATAAAAAAACAGAGATCAGACGGGGCGCGCCGGGACCTAATGGTCTGCCAAACGCCCTATTCAAAAAAGATTTAGCATTCTGGTCCAACCATCTAGCCATACTGTTTGAGAACATTTTGGAATCCCACACTATCCCCGATTCCTGGCGAGGAAGTATTCTGCACCCAATATTTAAATCAGGGGTTCACGCAAATCCCGCAAATTATAGGCTAATAGCCCTCATAGATGTCGAGGCAAAAATGTACGCGGCAAACTTGCTTAAAGATCTAGAAGATTGGGTAGAGAATATCAAACCGATCCCCAATACACAGACGGGCTTTCGAGCCGGAATGGGTACCTAAACAAACATATCCGCCGTAACACTCCTAGCTAACCCAGCTATTGTAAACTCAAAAGTATTGTACGCGTGTTTTATAGACCTCAAGGCGGCCTTTGATAAGGTCCCTAGACAAGCCATGTGGGAAAAAATGAAATCTTGGGGTGCACCGACAAATCTACTGAATGCGATTATCAACCTTTATTCAAAAACATGGGTTTAAGTAAAAATGGGAGACGGCCGAACCCTAACAAACAAAATTACAACCACCAATGGCCTAAAACAGGGGTGCGTTTTGGCCCCCTGTCTATTCAACATATATACAGCTGATCTAGACTACAACCTACGTTCGTCATTAGGGGACCCCCCAAAACTGGGGAACGTGAGAATAGCAAGCCTACAATATGCAGATGATATTGTGCTGCTCTCCCAAACTCCTCGCGGGCTACAACGACTGATTAACAAACTAGTAGAATACACAGACCTAAACCAACTACAGATAAACTTCAAAAAAACAAAGGTCATGTGTTTTTCTAGTCTACAGAAAAAAATACCAAAAATTATTTGGACGATTGACAGCAACTGTTTGGACCGTGAGGGGACTTACAAGTATCTGGGATTTACTCTGGATTGTCATCTTAACTACAAACTACACCAAGAACAGCGAAAAACAAAAGCCAAACAGCTATTATTTGCATTTAAAATTTTGCAAAAGAAACTTAATGATAGGTCTACCACTCACTTACTAAAGGTTGTGGCATCAAAATGTCTACCTGCAATTACATATGGTTCTGAACTTTTAAACTTAAAGGATACGTCATCTCTGAATATCGCCCAAACTAGCCTCTTCAAAAAATTGTTTAATATTCCACGCCACATCTCTAAAGATCGAATTAGACTTGAATTTGGGCTAAAAAACCAGACCATGTCAAGACAAGGAGCGCTGGTAAAATACTACTGGAGAATGCGGGCAGCAAAGGACGACTCTCTGGCACATTACTGTTGGCTGGAGGTCGAAAAACAATCCAAATCGAGTAATTCTGTTTATTCAATCCTAAAGAAATCGATCGAGGCTTTAAAGTTAGAGGAAGCATGGCACACCATATCGACCTATCCGGAGTTTAAACAATTGGTTAACAAAATAATTAATCAAAGGTCCCAAGAACAGGATAAAGCCACGTTGTCCAAGAAAACACATGCATGGATGGTGCTGCCAACATATAAAAAGCTAAAGCCCCAATCATATCTTTTGGAACACTTTGCAAACCGAATGAAACAGCAACTAATTTTAATGAGGCTGGGAGTGTATCCGACTAAAGATCTAACGCCAATATGGAAACGCACCTGGCCTTCAATGGACTGCCGCCTCTGTGGACAAGGAAATGAATCAGTGCTCCACTTACTTTGTATTTGTTCGGCATTATCCTCCAAACGGAAGGAACTTCTGCGGCCGTCAATGAAAAAAGAGCAGATAAGGACCTGCAGATCCGCAGTAATAAAATGTTTAGGAGGATCAACAGTGCAATTGGCATGTAAATCATTAAAATTCCTAAGCCTGGCGGCAAAAGCACTAGAAAAGAAAGACATGGAACTTGACTCTGAAAAACTCTTAGATAATCATCTCGAGCCAATTTAAGAATAAGAAAAAGTCACCCCAAACTAGAACAATCATCATAAGACTAAAAGCACAAATTGCACTGTTGTTTTTCTTTGTTTCCTCTGTTTCACTGATCAAAAAGGTTTTTAATGTGAAGTTATTAATTAATGTGTATTTTACTCATGAATTTTAAGTCACAAGCATCAATGTGTTTTTAGCGGTTAACCCGTTTTTTTTTTTTTTATGAGTGGATGCGTCCGTTATCACTGTGGCCACAGCTGGAGGCAGTTGAAAAGGCTTCCCTTGAGACAGGTTGCCTTCCACTCCCCACCAAGTCAGATCCGCTGCAGTTTCTCTGGAGATCCTCACAGACTCCCTGAGATCCCCGTTGTGTTGATACCACTGCCTGCGGAGGCACCACTGGAGTGCCCTCATGTGCCAGCGTGCATTGTTGACCAACAGAATGCAGGAAGCCATCAGACCGAGCAGGCGAAGGACCTTCAAGACTGGAACGACCTCTCCATTGTGAAATAAAGGAATCAACTCCTGTATGTTGCAAATCCTTTGTGGAGGAGGGAATGCACGACAAAGTTGTATCCAGTACCGCACCTGTGAACAGGTTGCGCTGGGAGGGCACCAGGTGAGATTTGGGTACATTTACTGAAAAACCCAACCTGTACAACATCTGAGTTGTCACTTGCAGATGATGGAGCACCTTCTCTTGAGATTCTGCTTTGATCAGCCAATCGTCCAGATACGGGAATACTGGTAACCCCGATCTTCTGAGATGTGCCGCCACCACAGCCATCACCTTGGTGAAGACTCGAGGCGCAGTAGTAAGACCAAACTGTAGAACCACAAACTGGTAATGTTGCGATCCCACCGTAAAATGGAGATACTTCCTGTGTGACTGCAGGATAGGGATGTGAAAATATGCATCCTGCAAGTCTATTGACACCATCCAGTCTTCTTCCATCAGCGCCTGAAGAACCTGTGCAAGGGTGAGCATCTTGAACTTCTCCTGTTTTAGATAAAGGTTCAAGATCCTGAGATCCAGGATTGGACGAAGTCTGCCATCCTTCTTGGGAATCAGGAAATACCGGAGTAGCACCCCTGACCCCTTTCCTCCTCTGGAAACATCTCTATCGCACCCTTTCTTAACAATGTCTGGACTTCCTCCTGCAGGAGAAACAGGTGTTCCTCCGTGCAAAAACCTTGGCAAGGAGGGTAATTCGGAGGGAATTCCCGAAAGGGAAGAGCATACCCATTTTCTACGAGATTGAGAACCCAAAGATCTGATGTAACCGATTACCAATCCCGTAGAAAATGGGTAAGCCGGCCCCCACTGGGCCACATGATCCGGAAGGGCGGATCTAGGGCTGCTTTTCTGTGGCTGGGGTTTGAAAGAGGTGGTGGAGGAGGAGGCTTGACGTCCTCGTGGACGAGCTCTTTGCCTACCCCTGTATGATTTATACAGTGGATTCTGCTGTTGCTGCTGGTGTTGACCTTGACGGTAGGGACGAAATGAAGAACGTAAAAAACCTCTTAACATTTTGGTAGATGAACCTCTAGTCTGCAGCCCCAAAGATTTGGCAGTAGCCCTACTGTCCTTAAATCTTTCCAAGGCTGCATCAGCTTTTCTACCAAAAAGACCAACACCGTTAAAAGGCAAATCCAACAACGCAGCCTGAATGTCCGCCGAAAAGTCTGATGACTTCAGCCAGGCAGCCCTTCTAGAGGCAACAGCAGTTCCTGTGATGCGAGCAACTGAATCAGCGGTGTCAAGTCCACTCTGGATCACTTGACGTGCAGCTGCCTGCACATCAGCCAATACTTCATCAAAATCCTTCCTGTTGTCATCAGGAATTTTAGGAGCCAACAAACGCAAAGAATCCATCAGGGCATGTATGTATCTACCCATAAGGAAGTGGCATTAGTTGATTTTAAAGCCATACTTGCTGATGAGAAAGACTTCTTCGCAGTCTGATCTTGTTTCTTGGATTCCTTATCCCCAGGCACTTGAGGGAAAGCACCCACAGTCTTTTTTGAACAGGCTGCCTGAATAGCCAGACTTTCAGGCGAAGGATGCGAGGATAAAAACTCCTGATCCCCAGGTGCAACTCTATACCTCCTTGCAACACTTTTAGCCACTGCAGGAGCAGTAAGAGGCTTGCTCCAAACCTCCAAAATAGGTTCAGTTAATGCTTCATTAAAGGGAAGTAACGGTTCAATAACAGAACTTGGGGAATGGAGAACCTCAGTCAAGAGACTGGACTTATATTCCACCGTAGGCAAGGTTAAATTTAAAAGTTCTGCAGCCTTCCTCATGACCATGTGGTATGGCCTAACATCCTTTGAAGGGGCATCAGACACAGATGGCAGCTCCCATTCTGGAGAAAGTTCCAAACAACTAGCTTCTCCTAGATCTTCAAAACAGTCCTCCTGAAGCTCTCCTTCTTCCATCTCAGCCTCAGCCTCTCTATATCTTTGCTCCTCAATGAGGCGCTGAGCATCCCTTCTGCATCTCTCTTTTAACAGCCGCGCCGTTGGATCCGTGAACGACTCCGACGGAGCCGGTATCGACGTCGAGATCGAATCCGCAGGCCCAGGGCGCTGTTCTCGAGGTCGAGTCGGAGACGTCGGTATCGGCGTCGACGACCTCGGCGGTGCCGAGTAATGCCAAGGCGGCTTCGGAGCCGGCATAAATGGCATAAAGGGAGCTGAAGCATAGGAGTGGAGAACTCCTAAATTATATGCCAGAGGACCCATAGGACCCGAAGGTGCACCAGAGGGGTACCACGCTCTGGAATAGACACCATACATAGCGTTTAAAAACGCAGTAGGGTCTTGACCTGGAGCTGGGCAAGGTGGGTAAGAACCCACAGACTGACCCTTCAGAGGTTCCGGAATCGCCTCCTCTTCCACAGGTGGTCGTGTCATCGAACCCTCATCCAAAGGGACTTCTTCATCCTCTCGAGCCGAAGACGGCGCCTGAGACGGATTCACAACCGGAGTCGGCGATTGAACCTGCGACTCCGAAGGCGAAGCCTCACCTTCTGGATCCAAGACCTCTGGTGATGGAGACACTACATCCTTCTCATGCCTTCCTCTTAGGAGACTTCGGTCTCGAGTCCGAATCCTTACCAGAGTGACGTCGAGAATCATGTCTTCGCTTCTTATGCTTCTTTTTCGACTTCGAAGCATGACCGGATGACGACTTCGAAAGCGACGCCGATTGTGATCTTGACCTTGATCTCGACCTCGCCCTTCTCGAACGAGATCTCGAAGACTTCTTATCTTTACTTCCTCTTAACTTCGCCATTAAAAGCTTAGTCTCTCTCTCTCTCTCGAAGCGCCTTCGGATTCATCTTCCTACACGAAGAACAGCTATCGACATCATGGTCCGAACTCAGGCACCAGATACAGTCTTCGTGCGGGTCCGTGATCAACATCATTTTGCCTCACTCTCTACATGGCTTGAATCCGGTCTTCTTAGTCGACATCTTCAATGAGACAAAGAAGCAAGAAAACAGTAACAAAATGACCAACAGCTTCAGAGATTCCCCGAAACCGTTAGCGTCGATGACGCGGAAAAAAAAGAACTGACGTCATCACGCCGGCGTGGGCCTATTATGGTGTCGGTGACGTCATCGGAGTCGCGAGCGATGCCGTGCCTCTGTGACGTCGTCCACGTCGGCGCGAAGCTACAAAAAGAATTTCCGAATGTAGCTGACGCAAGGAGATATTCACAAGGTGAGGAATCCACTGGCAGATGTATCTATCAGAAAGATAGCGCAGGCATACAAATTTGCTTGTACCAGCTATGACAGAAGTTCTCCAGGGCTGGTGAAATCTAACCCTGGGCTCTGTGGTCAGATGTACCTCAGTGCTTCCCCATTAATGATTCCATGCAGAATCGCCTGTAAACTTAGCCTGGGTGATTCAAGCTTCAAACTCACAGAGTCCAGGGTATCCGTGAATGATACGATTGCCTGTGTGTAGGTTAGAGAGTGTGTGTATGTAAATGTGTATGCCTGTACGTATTTGTAAGTGAAATTGAGCGAGTGACAGGGAAATTGTGGGTGAATAATTGGGAACAAATGACAGTGAGTGCATTTGTAAGTGAGAATATGTCAGTCAGAAGGAGAATGAGTGAGACTACAAAGGCCCAATTACGATGACGGTGGGCCTGCCGCAGCGGGCGGCTGTGTGGCGGTCGGTAAGACCAACCCCCACGGATCCAATGGGCTCAAGAAGCCCGACGGTCCATCAGAGGCGGAGTAATGCCTATAAAGGTGGTGGCGCCTACCAGGCCCCGCCGTAGGCATTACAATGTTCCTTTCCGCCGGCCCTTTCATGGCGGTGAACCCGCCATGAAAAGGCAGGGGGAATTTGGGGGCCCGTAGCGAGTCCAGCTACCTCCTTGGACGTATGATATGGGCACTGGAGGGCATAGGTGCCCCCCTACATATCCCAGCACCCTGTGGCAGGCAGCACATGGTGCCTGCCATGTAGTGCAGGGATATGTGCAGTGTCCCTATTTTGTATTGCGGCAGATACTGCAGCCAGCAGCACCCGCCACAATGCAAACTATAGGCATTGTAACCACCGTGGTGGCAGTCACATTGTAATGTCTCATAGGAACCGCCGACAACCTGTCGGGCAGTCTAGGTTCCCGATATGGTGGCGGGCATCCTAATTGGGCTCTTAGTGAGAATTAGAGAGATGGGGCCCGATTCACAAAAGTAAATTTACACGAAAATATAAGTTTACACCTGAAGTCTTTGTTTAGGCCAAAAGTCTAACTTTACTAGTAGTAAAGTTAAATTTTGATCTAAGTTTAGACAAAAAGTCTACATTAGTCTAAACTTAGACCAAACATCTAACTTTACTACTAGTAAAGTTAGACCTTGGGTCTAAAGTTAGACTTCAGGTCTAAACTTTTAGTCTAAGTTTACCTTTGTAAATCAGGCCCTTAGACTGCAAGAGCAAGTGTGAGTGAGAGCAGGTGTAAGAGTAAATCAGTTAAGGAGTGAGAGTGAGAGAGAGAAGCAGTGTACATGAGTCTGTAAGTATTAGTGAGTTAGTTTCTCCTGCACGTATTCTGCTAACCCTGGCATACTGTCGGTAATCCTGTCATTTGGGATACCCATGGAAAAATGCTAGCACTGGCATATTAGATGTAATTCTTGGACTAAGAGGCTCTTGTGGCTAAATGTGACATTGTCAGAATAGAAGAAACTCTTGGAATGTTGCACACCAGCCACAAAATGCTGGCACAGGCATAATGGACATCATTTTAACGATAAGGGGCATCCGTTGATATGAGTGGCATCCCACTGTAAATTTTGAAAAAATGTGGCCAATCCATGAGGAACATCAGGTTTTATTGGCTAGGCACACCAATGGATTTTGAGCAAATGAGTGGGAAAATTATGTTTTAAAATCCAATACTTGATCACATTTTTCTTTACAACAAATTCTCTGAGATTGAACATCCTGAAAACCCTACACAAGAAGTGAGCTTCTTCACTTTGTTCACTAGAACTCGGGCAAGTATTACAATGTACTACATTTAAAGATCAGACACTGAAGGTCATTAAGATTGCCTTGAAACTTGAAGGATAATCCTGTGTGGTGATTGTTAGGTTGAAATGGATAAATGAAGAATGGATATCACAACTATATCCTCTTAGTCAATTAGCTTTACAACTGATAGATTATTCACAATATTCTCCAATGTGCTCAATATATCTTTCGTCACTCGTTGCTGAGTCACTGAGCTGTACAACATTGCCACATGGTTTTACCAAGCAGTATTTTCATGCTACTATGTCAATATTCCATTCACTATGTGCACACTAAGCCCTATTTAAAGGTTGGGCAGAAAAGGGTGGAGTATTTATCGTTAATCCAAGGATGATATATTTATTACCAATGGTAAATATCCTGAGGTTTGAATTTGAAGATGAGGCATAGATTGCTTTATCAGTGTTTAACACACCACATTTATCATGTTTTGCCTTTGTTTATGGGCTTTCCCCCTCCTCCAAAAAATGTTTGTATGTCTGACTAGCCATCATTTATTAGTGGAAGAATTTGTGGGTGTGATAATTATCACACAACTCATAGTCAATCAACCAACTTTATTCGGTTTACTTTAAAACCATAAAAGTACAACATCATCAATCATAAATCATACTTTAAGTAAAGATTACAAAGAATCTCATCCACTTCATAAAAACCATTTCATAATGTTTCTTTTTAAATTGGACATAATTCATGTATCACCTAAAACTCTTCTCTCTCTCTCATTGCCCAGCAAGAAAACAAACAACTGAATAACAGACTTTCATATTCAGTAAATTCTGTAAATATAAGAGCACTGGCCTTACCTGTTTAAAATTAAGAAATATTCAGAATAGGGTCAATATTACCATTTCTGAGTACTCAATACATTGTGTATAAACAAGAAGAGAGGTAGGGAGAGGTAAGTAACACTCTTATTCCCCGGTTATGTCTGTTCAAACAACAAAAGAGTGTTGTATGGTTATGTAAGACCACACGTAGGAGCAAGATAGAAAGGTAACCGGCCTCATTTAGGTAGGTTAGGAAGGCCCTCACTCACCACCTGGTGGTGACATGCTTCATCATTGGGCCCCACTAAAGAGGCAGAGTGCCTCTTTAGTGTGCTTCGACGCCAGATCTACTGCAGAGCAGGATTTGGGAGTTTAGGGCGTGCAGTGAAAATAAATGAAATGGTGGTGAGGGGTATATAAAAATGTCTAAGTGTAACCAAAAATGATTTATTATATGGTCACTTAGGGCATATATTTAAAATTATGTGTTGGGAAAATCGTCCACATTAATTGTGTGGTTGTTTCCAATAATTATCGTCAGTCAACATGTTTCTGCCTATAAAACGGTGTAAGGTTACCAGGCATTCTTCAGGACTTTGAGTGTTCTAGACCCTGGTGGTATGGAAGCGCTAAGGCCCACCCTTGCCTAGGGACGTGAAAGTGAAAAGTGGGTGTAAAAAAGTGCAAAAAGGAAGACAAATGGTAAAAATTATCTTCCTAGGTAACTCCTGGTTTAGGAGGCTTCTACACATTAGGTTTCTGCACCTGTGGAAGAAAACGACGAGGACATACATACAAGACAAGACATACAATTAGCGGGTTGTCTTAATCATACAGGTCGGTTTTTGGGTGCTCCATATATGGTGGGTGGGCAGTGAGCAGCATCATAACTGTACGTTTAACACCACCTCTTTACCCGGGGTAATACGCACTAGTCACTGGGACGTGCGCGGTGCTAAGAGTGAAGTAAAAAAATGGTGATACTGGGTATTTAAAAAGGAAAACCATTTCTTAATAGCTATCAATGGAATAACATTGTTGTTATGGCGATCGCTAAATGCACAAATTAAAATTTCTCACTTTTATGGTGTATCGAGGGGACACCATGGGTCACAGGAGGGGGTGGAATCGTATTTGGCACACCCTTTTAAAAGGAGAAAAACAGGCAGAGAGTCAGACACAAAATGACACACACATTGGGCGGTACTTAGCTTAGAGATATGTCGACACGAAAGTCGTTGCCCCAATATTGTAGTCCACTTACGCCCTTGACGCCCGATACCCGCAGTGTACCTGCGAATGTCCTCTTACCGGACCCCGACGATGGAGAACGGGGCCGGAGTAGTCGAATATATCCAGTATCTTCCGGGGTCGGGGCCTGCCGGTGAGGGGCGGGGCCGGAAAGGGTTAGCCTACCAGGGCAGGGATCGACGCGTGACGCGGGTAGTCACGTTGCACGCGTGAGCGGCCGTAGACGGTGTTTGTGTTACCATGGAAGCACGACTTGGTCTGGGCTATTGAAAGGGAGAGAACTTTGTTGCAAACCAAATGCACACAAAATAATGCGTGGTTGTTGGTTCTAGCGTATATCAGAAGGAAGGTCCGAGGAGTCACTTGAGAGAGTATATGCGGGATGCGCATGTGTTTGTGCTAGGTTTTGTTGGCTCACGCATCTATTGATTTTGAAATAAGGTGACATACAAGTAAGAGCCCTCAGGGTAACCGACACTGTTACATGGAGGTGGATTACGTGGGGTCACTAGTTGAAGAAGGTTATTAGGGGTATCACATATTTGGGTACAGCCAGGATCGATGACACTATGAGTCAAAGCGTCAGGTGTAAGGTATCCCCCGCGGTGAATCCGAGGTGTACTGGTGGCTGGTAGCCAAGTTTAATCGTTTGGGATAGGGGCTATCGTGGGACATTGATCACGGGGTACCATTACAATGTGTCGGTGTGCCAGTTGATAATGGGTGATTTAGACATAGTCTAGTGACTTAAATGGAGGTTACTTTAACCCCTTCCATGCTCATGACAAGGTCAGCTCGTCATGAGACACACTGGAGCTGTGCTAATGACGAGCTGACCTTGTCATGAACAATGTACATCTGGAGAGTTCAGCACCCAGCGGGAATTGCCTTAGCACCAATGTGGTTAATATAGAGGTCCAGGGGATGTCGTCATTCAGTCCAGTTTGATGGGTCCCCAGTCTGTAGACCCACCTTTGCTCCTTTTCAAACAGACGATTGCTTATGTTGTTACCAGTGTTCAGCTGCTCAATCACAGTCCACCGCATATCGTTGGTGGTGTGATTGTTCTCCAAAAAATGTCTACTCATTTTGGTTGTAGTTTTTTTACACCTGATGTTTGATCTGTGCTCGCAGATCCTCTGCTTAACTTTCCGACTCGTCATGCCCACATAACGTAGGTCACACGGGCAGGTAATGAGGTAGATGACTTTTGCAGAGTTGCAATTGGTATGGTCTCTCTGCGTCCATACTTTTCCAGGTTCAAGTGCAAGGGATTTTGTTGGTGAAGTCAAGTGACAAACGCTACAATTGGAGCAAGGGAAATGTCCCGTAACTCTGGGAAGGCCCCATGTATCTGTCACTGATCTTGCTATTACTGCTGCAGGCTCCCTTGGTCACGTGTGTACTAATGCATCTCTCAAGCTGCGTCCCTTCTTGAAGGAGAAAAGAGGCTTCTACCACGTTTTTTTGTGCTAGTTATTATCTTCCAATTTTTGTTGATGGATTTTTTCATGATGTTTGAGAGGGTACTGTAAGTAGTTACGCAGGTGAGTGGAATGTCCTTGAGGTGGTTATTGTTATCCTCAAGAAGAGCCTCCCGTGGTTGGTTGCGTGCTCTTTTGTAACCCTTACTCAAGGTAGTCTGGGGATAACCTCTTATTTTCAGTTTTTCTGTAAGGTCTAGAGATTGTGCTTTGAAGTCTTGCACCTTTGAACAATTGCGTCTGATCCGTAGGTATTGACCATACGGTAGATTTTCTTTTAAAGGGCGAGGGTGAAAACTGGTAAACTCCAATAAATTGTTTTTTGCGGTTGGCTTATAGTGTGTTTTCGTTGTAAAGCCTGTGCCAGTAACCGTGATTGTTATATCAAGAAAGACCGCCTCAGTTCTACTAGTTGTTTAAGTGAACTTAAGGTTGTGATCTAAGGTGTTGATCCAGGTTAGATTAGTTGTTAGTTGTTCGTCCCTGCCGGTCCAGATCAAAAGAACGTCATCGATATAACGTTATCCAGCACTGTATGGATGAGGTGAAAAGACCATTGGGTGGTGAGATATGTTTAGCCTCAAAATCTGCGACATACAGGCCTGCCACGCTTGGGGCACAGGTACTACCCATAGAGGTACCCGTACATTGTAGGAATAGTTGGCCCTTGTACTGAAAGAAATTCTCTTTTAGTGCTAGTGTGGCGCATTCGATGATAAACTCCTTTGGGGTTTGGTAACTCCAAACCACTGTATTCAATGCTTCGCCGAGAACACTGATGGTATCATCCTGGGGAATGCTCGTGTAGAGACTTTCGATGTCTAATGTGACTAGTGTCACTGTGTTTTCGGCAAAATGTAGGTCTTGCAAGAGCTGGAGTAGACTTTTTGTGTCTTTTAAGTAGATGGGAGTATTTTGCACAATCGGCTTTAGGTAATGGTCACAAAATTGCGACAATGGCTCTAGCAAGGAGCCGATGCCAGAGACGATGGGACGTCCGGGTGGTGGCATCTTATTTTTATGCGTTTTAGGCAATGTGTAAAAGTATGGTGTAACACTATTGTTAGTGCTCAGGAAATCCGCCTCATTTTTGGAGAGAAAACCGTTGGAAATGGTTTTCCTTTTTAAATACCCAGTATCACCATTTTTTTACTTCACTCTTAGCACCGCGCACGTCCCAGTGACTAGGGCGTATTACCCCGGGTAAAGAGGTGGTGTTAAACGTACAGTTATGATGCTGCTCACTGCCCACCCACCATGTATGGAGCACCCAAAAACCGACCTGTATGATTAAGACAACCCGCTAATTGTATGTCTTGTCTTGTATGTATGTCCTTGTCGTTTTCTTCCACAGGTGCAGAAACCTAATGTGTAGAAGCCTCCTAAACCAGGAGTTACCTAGGAAGATAATTTTTACCATTTTTCTTCCTTTTTGCACTTTTTTACACCCACTTTTCACTTTCACGTCCCTAGGCAAGGGTGAGCCTTAGCGCGTCCATACCACCAGGGTCTAGAACACTCATAAAGTCCTGAAGAATGCCTGGTAACCCTACACCGTTTTATAGGCAGAAACATGTTGACTGACGATAATTATTGGAAACAACCACACAATTAATTGTGGACGATTTTCCCAACACATAATTTTAAATATATGCCCTAAGTGACCATATAATAAATCATTTTTGGTTACACTTAGACATTTTTATATACCCCTCACCACCATTTAATTTATTTTCACTGCACGCCCTAAACTCACAAATCCTGCTCCGCAGTAGATCTGGCGTCGAAGCACACTAAAGAGGCACTCTGCCTCTTTAGTGGGGCCCAATGATGAAGCATGTCACCACCAGGTGGTGAGTGAGGGCCTTCCTAACCTACCTAAATGAGGCCGGTTACCTTTCTATCTTGCTCCTACGTGTACTCAATACATTGGACAAAACATAATAAAACGAAAAGTGTTCTATGCTGTCACATCTACACGGGAAAATGTCAGAATCTTTGGTCCATCCCGTAGGCAAGATCAATAAATGATGAAAGAGATTCATACTAAATCTAGTAAGAAAATATCTGTTTTAGTTTGATAATCCAGCACATAAATATGGCTTGATTGACAAAGTAGTTTGAATACCGACAGAGTGCCTTACGGACTGTTTCAACATCGCCCACGCTTCACTCTCCATCTGCCTCCTCTAAGTAAAAGCTTTAGTAGTCCAGGTCACGTCAAACTTCAGCAATGGGGGCTACTATAGGTGTTCAGGGGGGGCCAAAGGATAACATGGGCATTTTCATGTTGGCAGCTCCATTATGGACCCTTTGAAGAGTGAGTGTCATGTTTAGTATCAAGCAACTTGTCTCTTCAAACCTGACTTTCTCCCAAAGGCGGACTTAATGTGTCATGCACCCATGTGAATGCCTTAGAGGTTGCCCACCTGGTTGCCCCAGCATTTTCTGCGCCCTGGCTGACAGCTTGCAGGTGCTGCTGCCAGGGCAGGAATCTTATCCCCTGCCAGGAGGTGGAACACTCCTAGGAGTTAGAAACAAAGGCCTGCCTTGGCGGGAGGTGTCACCTCCCTCCCTGACAGGATGGCTAGTGAAGTGGCATATCACAGTAGTGAGCTTCAAAGCTCTCACCGCCTCTGATATACAAGTAGGCTTCCTCCTAGGAGGAAAAGTCAACCCCCTACCCCAGGCACATTTGCAACCTGGGCAGGTAGGAAAATTAGGTAGTCAGGAGGTGTACACCCCGAGAAGGCTAGCCACACACCTAAAGTGGGCTTTCTGGTCTGTACAGCCATAGAAGGGCTCTGCCATTTTAAAACATTGAAGAATAGAGGATTCTAGGACGAAAAGTTACCACCCTCCCCAGGAAGTGGTCACCTCAGGGATGGATGAGCCATTGGGGCTAGTAACCCATTAGTGTATTAGCTACTACAGCCCTAAATCTAGGATATAGGGGGCCACCCAGGCCCCAGACCCTCAGATCTGATCAATTTGCAAAAAAGGACAAAGCAGAGACCCAAGTCTGCAACTTCCATACCTGCACAAAGAAAAGGTAGCATAGACTGCAACTGTGGGAACGACCCAGCAACTGCACAACAACGACAAGTCTGGGACCAGAGACCAGTTCGAAAGAAATGAGGTACACCCTCTGCAAGCCAATGACAACTCCAGAACTCCCTTGGACTAGAGGTACTATCCCCTACAATCAAGAACCATACTCCAGGACCAAAGAATCACTGGCCATGGGGCCCACCGAAATGCCCAAAAGTAAATGGTCTTGTGCTCTGTGGGAAACGTAGGCCTGACCTCCAGCAAGTTTCAGGCATCTACAGTTTTCCCCTGGACTCCAGGACGTTGCACTGAGCGAAGGCTGAGCTTGCCACTGCCAAGGTTTGTTGCTGGCCAATCAGGCTACCACCGCCTTTGTTCGACGCTCTCCCTCTAGGGTGCCCCATTGTTGAGAATTTCCATCCCCTTCCTCACCAGCACAGTCTAAGCAATCTAGTCAGCACCCGCTGCAGCACCAGGGACCAACAGGACTACTCTGTACATGGATCCTATGAGCCAGACAAAAATCAGCTGACTGTCCAGAACTGGGACTTGCCTCACCTTTCGCCCCAGTAGTTTCGACTGAACTCAACCTACAAGTGACTGATGGCCATTAGTTCATTTCCCCACTGACTGCAACGTTAATGTTTCGCAGGAGTGAAGTGCATGGGTATATTTTTTCTTTAAAAATCAATAACCCCGGTTACATTTATATGATTGTGTTAGTTTTGGTGTCTACTTTTATATAAAAGTCTGCTTTAGATTTATAAATTGTTGTTAGATTTCTTTTGAGTCATTACAAATACTTATCACCCATGTGGGTGCTTTGAAATACTTAACACATGTTAAGCTATGGATTTATTAGTGTGAATCCAAGGACCTATTTGGGATAAAGTGAAGTTATTATATAGTGAAGTGTCACTACACAATAACCCACTTTCCTCCATTAGTGTTACGGTGGTGGGATCCTGAACTTGTGTTTCACAGTATCAATTGGTCAAAAGTGTTTTTGCACGCAAAATCCACTATTGACATTAGACCCAAAATATTTATTTAGATTTTTTTAAAACTTTTTTCAATTGGAATTGTTAGGCCGTGTGTAGACCCCCAATCCAAAGTAAATAAAAAGTGTTCTTAAGTGTTAGACCTGTCTGCCCTTTGAGAAGTCCCTCCTATTTGTTTATTTATTTTTTTTGTCCCCTTTTTGCCCCTCAACCCTTTTATTTTTGATGTCCACTGGACTCTTCAGGTGTTGTCCTGGGGGATAGGTGCTTCTTCGCCCCACTATTTTTCCTAAATCAAGCTGCCTCCATAAAATGGTGAAAAACAGAATCATAAAATGGTGTCCTGCCAACTGCCAACTGCTACCTCAGGGCTTGGGCCATTGGGTAAACAGAGGGGCTCCAGAACTTTCTGGTCCACTCTAGACCCACTGGCCCTAGGCTATATATAGTGGAATGTTGTGCGGCCATTTTGTGTGGAGTACTGGTGTGAGAGGAGGTCAGCTGGAGTCCAGGCTGTGAAGTGAGGAGGTGGGCGCTCAGTAAGGAGTTTGACAGTCCCCTGGGGCTGCTCTCTTTGTTGTCTGACTTCCCCCCTCAGCTATAGATCTGACCCGGCGGAACCGTACCCTGAAAAGACTACAGGCTGCGAACTGAAGAGAAACTGCCAGGTGGAGGTGGAGAAGTCAACCTCCAGTAGGGAAGTAAGAAGCCTCTTCGTAATACGTCCCCCAGCAGTGGAAGCGGAGGGCTGACACAATCCTTAATTGGCTGTGGGCTTTGAAACGCTGACCGGAGGTGCCCTCCCCTCACCTATCTCCTTACCGGGACTTTGCTGCATTATCCCAGCCCGGCATCTGTGTGGTCTGAGGCGGCGAGTCTGTGGGGGCTCGGAGCGGAAGGGGTGCCGCATTGTGAGGACGAGTTCGACAGCGCCTCATGAAGTGAGCCAGGTGAGGAGGTGGCGGACGCGCAGGGAGACGGGCTCCTGAGACGCTAGCTGCGGAGGAGCGGGCCATCATCAGGCCGGTGCCCGGAGGTCTCCTGACAGGGGCAAACCGCAGTGTGGGAGAGCGGAGCCGGAAAGAGAGAGAGAGGCGGGGAGGAGGCGTGTGGCAAGCGAACTGCGCAGGAGCGGAGGTACTTGACTGCCGGGTGCTCAGCTACGAAGCTGGGGCCAACTCCTGCGTGTTGTGCCGCCCTGTGTGGAAGCCTCCTCAGAGGGAAGCCCTTGCCCTGTCCTCCGCCTCTCACAGAGACGTTCGAGGAGGGAAACGCTCGGGTTCAGAGCGTCTCGACAGGTACCAGGAGACGGGTTCTTTTCCCCTGCTTGATCCCCTCGTACTGTCACGTAATTACCCCTCCCGAGTGTCCACCGTAACCCCTGAAACCGCCTCACAGCAGCGAGATCAACCACTATAAAGTAAGCGTGGTGGTGGGGGGGAGTGAAGGAAGTTGTTGACATTACCGTGGGGAGCCTTCAACATTTAACGAGGGCTGGTGAGTCACAGAGAACTGGGGAATCGGCTCAAACGGTGTCAGAAAAGGAAGCGAAGTGAATTATTTCAGCACAAAAACATCCTTGAATAGGGGGAACCAAAGCAATATCAGAGTGGCAACAACCGTGTAATTGTGGAACCAGCAGGGAGGTGAACTAGACAAGGAAAGTTGTAATCAGACTGGAATGATGTCATACCTAACTAATTCAATGTGAGATTTTTATGTAACTGAAGTCAGAGGTTCCTTTTTGTTGAATCTGGTAATGGCAACATACTAATGGACAGTAATAACTTACTCTTCTCGATATGAAGGATTAGAATAAGAAATGGAGGGAGTGTAAATTGTTCATACCCGGGTGGATTGAAAACTGAAGCAGAATGGTCTTAATAATACCACCCGAGTGGAGTTAAAATAGTGATCCACAGAGTCCAGAATGATTTTGGCGAATAGTAAAACAAGTAATGTAAATGCACTGTATGAATTGTAAATGTGGTCCTAGAGGCGACTAAAAGAAAAACAAGAATCTACCATAAGAGAGTATAAAGCTTTTCTACTTTTATAAAAATTAAGGTGTAGTGTCAGTTTTGGATTGATGGACACTGAGTTACTGAGTGGGTGAGACGCAAGCTTAACACATGTACCTTTGAGATAGGCCTTCCCACTCCGAGCCAAGCTACCCTATGTGGATTGGTAACCCCAGGTCCAACATAATTGGTGTCCAGTGGTGGGATGAGAACTGTGCTTGCGTCCACTCTATAGTAACCTAGTGTACTCCATAGGCCTACACCTGGAGTTTTCTCCTGGCGGACTTCCTAATTATTTCTTTTGGTTTTTCCAAATTTACTCCTGGTGGTGGGTGGAGGTAGCTTTGAATTATCCTTTGAACCAATTCCTTCCGAGTGGCTGTCCCTATATCTATCATTAGCAAAATGGAATTTGCTCTGGAAGAATTGGAGACCTATACTACAGCCCAGCTTAGAGACTTTTGCCAGAAGATGGGAGTATTTTTTAAGCGTGGTGCTAAGAAGGGGGAACTCCAGACCAGTTTGAGGGCATGGGTGGCAGCACATGGCGAGGGGAAGGAGGAGGAAGAGGGGACGGACCGGGACACGGTCATAGGGGTAGATGGGTTGTTCCAACCTGAGATGGGGAACCTATTACCAGGACCTAGGACCCTTTCAAGGGAGGGCAGCAGTGTCTCCGGAAGAAGCTTAACCGAGGCTAAACTAGTGGACAGGAGGGAAAAAAGACAGCTAAAGTGGGAGTTAGCCAAGTTGGAAAAGGAGAAAGAGGAGCAGAGAATGGCTCACGAATTGAAACTCAGAGAGTTAGATCTCAAGGCCCTCCAGGCATGGACTTCCAGTTCTCCAAATGGTGGCAGCGAATCAAAGGATTTGACCAGGGAACCCAGGCCTTACCTACCCAAGGATGTAGTCGCCAGCTACAGTACAGGGGATGACATCGCCAAGTGGCTGGCTGCCTATGAGTTCTCCTTAAGAGCCCATGGGATCCTGGAAAAACACTGGGGGGTGGCTTGTACAAATACATGCCTCCTGCAGGAAGGGATACACTCTTGGCCCTAGAGCAGGGAGAGCAGACCCACTACCCCACCATGAAAGTGGCGCTAATAAGAAAGTTTGGACTGACCCCAGAGAAGTCTCGGCAGAAGTTCAGGGGTAGTCACAAATTAGGCACACAGAATTGGGTGGATTTCTTGGACTACGCAAAGAAGGCATTAGAGGGCTGGGTACAGGGCAGCGAGGTAGAAGACTATGAGGGGTTGTATGACCTTATACTCAAGGAGCACCTACTCGAGAAATGTTTTCCCGAGCTGTGTCAACACCTGGTGGACAGCAAGCTGACCAACCCCTGGAAGCTTGCAGAGGAGGCGGACATCTGGGCGAGTACCCGGGTGTCCTCAAAGGGGACTGGAGGGGATTCTCAAAGGGCCGGACAGGGCGCCCCCCAGAAGAAGGAGGGGGGAGATAAAAACCGGGAGTTCTCAAAGGCCCCAAAACAGTTTCCAGGGAAAGGGAACAGGATTCACCCCTAAGGCTAACCCGCCCCGAAACCCTCATCCTGGCCAAAGCCAGCAGCCAAGGGTTGTCCACTGCTTTGAGTGTGGTGGTGTTGGACATTATAAGGGAGATGTCAAGTGCCCAAAAAGACCACCCCCTCCCACCGGAGGAAAAGCCCCGGGAGTCGCTAGTGTAGTGCTCGGGGAGGAGTTGCCCTTAGATAAGGGGGGTGAGTGGGCGGGTGTCACCTTAGTGTCCCTGGGAGATCGGGAGATGGTTCCTAAGATCCAGGTGCCCCCAAATACTGTAAAGTATGGGCAATGGGTCACCATCAATGGCCAAAGAGGGGAGGCTCTGAGAGACACAGGAGCCAGTATGACTATGGTAAGGAGTCAACTGGTGTCTCCAGAGCAGGTGATTCCACATGTACTCCACCCCGCCACGATGGCTGACGGCAGATTGGGCCACTACCCTGTGGCCGAGGTTCCCTTTGAGTGGGAAGGGGTTGCAGGTTCACTTCGAGTTGCCGTAAGCCCTGCCGTGCAAGTCGATTGTCTTTTGGGAAATGACATGGAGCACAATGCTTGGAAGGAGGTGGAATACCGGACTCATTCGGAGATGCTGGGTACACCTGACTGGGCCTGTGCAAGCACAAGGTCTGCGACTACCCGGAGAGGGAGTTCGGATGGGCTGGGGCCTAGAACAATGGCCCAACCCGCTGCCAAAAAGGGAAAGAACCGAGGTCAGGAGAAGCCTGCTTCGGCTTCCACGCCCCATGAGACAGATCGGCCACCTGCGGTGGTGGACCAGGAGTCCGTGGGGGGGGGAGTAGTCTACCTGGAGGACCTACCTATCCCTGCTGAGTGGCATGTGGAAGAAGGGCCTACCAGGGAGGAGTTTTGTAAGGGCCAGAAGGAGTGCCCTACCCTTGAGGGACTGAGGCCACAGGCCGAAGCCCAGGCAGCAGGGAACGTTGCTGGGAACTACCATATTTACTGGGAGGACAGACTCCTCTACAGTGAACCGAAGGTACCTTTGCCCGGGTCATCACGGGCCTTGGTAGTCCCTCAACGGTACCTCGCCTTTCTTTTAGAACTGGCTCATGAAATTCCCTTGGCAGGACACTTAGGACAGGACAAGACCTTTGCCCGGCTTGTCCCCCACTTTTACTGGCCTCAGATGAAAGTGGCATCTGACACATACTGTCGGACGTGTGTATCCTGCCAAGCCAGTGGAAAGACAGGGGTGAAGCTGAAAGCTCCCCTGGAACCACTTCCTGTCGTTAGCACCCCCTTTGAAAGGGTGGGCATCGACATTCTGGGGTCATTGGATCCACCAACTACAGCTGGTCACAGGTTTATCCTGGTTCTGGTGGATCACGCCACACGGTACCCAGAGGCAATTCCTCTGAGGACTGTCACTGCACCTGTAGTGGCTAGGGCCCTGATGGGGATCTTTACCCGAGTGGGTTTCCCCAAGGAGGTTGTGTCCGACAGGGGGACCAACTTCATGTCAGCGTACATGCGGGCTATGTGGAAGGAGTGTGGAGTTACCTACCGGTTTACCACTCCTTATCACCCACAGGCCAATGGTCTGGTGGAAAGGTTCAACAAGACCTTGAAAGGCATGATAAGAAGTCTTCCTGAGAGCCTGCGGAGGAAATGGGACGTCCTCCTCCCCTGTTTGCTGTTTTCCTACAGGGAAGTGCCACAGAAGGGAGTGGGCTTCAGCCCCTTCGAGCTTCTGTATGGGCACCCTGTGCGTGGACCTCTCAGCCTGGTGAAAGATGGATGGGAAAAGTCTCCCAAGAAGCTTCCTCAGGATTTGGTGAGCTACATGCTGGCTTTCCGGAGCCAAATGGCTAAGTTGTGGAAGCAAGCTTCTGACAACTTGGAAGCCAGCCAAGCAGTGATGAAAGAGTGGGATCACTGAAAGAATATCGACTGAAAGAATATCGACTACCCAAAATATCGTTGAGAAAATATCGACAGTCAAAATATCGAGTTTCTATCTACAAACAGGTAAGTACAAAAATATCGAGTACAAAATATCGTTTAGAAAAATATAGTTGTAAAAAATATCGACTTTACTAAAAACAATGTTTATTTCCATTAATATAAAAAATTAATTACTAAAATATAATTAACAATACTTAAAATAACTTTTAATAATTAAATAATTAATGAAAGTAAAAAAATAATTTTTTTTAATCATATTTCTTAAAACATATATATATATATTAACAAAATTTAATTAAATAATAGCCAATATTGTATATGTACCCCAAAAACCCAAAACTGACCCTGAACCCTAAAAATACCCCTTTACCCACAAACTAACAACTGACCCTGAACCCTAAAAATACCCCTTTACCCAAAAACCCCAAACTGACCCTGAACCCTAAAAATACCCCTTTACCCAAAAACTAAAAACTGACCCTGAACCCTAAAAATACCCCTTTACCCAAAAACTAAAAACTGACCCTGAACCCTAAAAATACCCCTTTACCCAAAAACTAAAAACTGACCCTGAACCCTAAAAATACCCCTTTACCCAAAAACCCCAAACTGACCCTGAACCCTAAAAATACCCCTTTAATTTAACATAATTAGCAATTAATCAATTACATTAAATTAATTACCAATTACATTTTAATTAATTAACAAATATTTTTTAATTAACAATTAATTAAATATTACTACCAATTATTAAATTTACATATTTAATTAATTATAATAAAATTACTTCCCACCCTATTCCCCTACAAACCCACAACCCGCTACAGAAAATACATTATTTTAATTTACATAATTAGCAATTAATCAATTAAATTAAATTAATTACCAATTAAATTTTAAATAATTATAATATATTATTTAATTACCAATTAATTAATTATTACTACCAATTAATAAATTTACATATTTAATTAATTATAATTAAATTATCATATATTATTTAATTACCAATTAATTAATTATTACTACCAATTAATAAATTTACATATTTAATTAATTATAATTAAATTACTTCCCACCCTATTCCCCTATAAACCCACAACCCGCTACAGAATAAAATTACACAATAATTAAAAAAAATCATTAATTAAAAATAATTATAACATAAAATGACACTTTTCAAACATATTATAACCTAAAAACACTATCAATAATTAAATATTATTTAAAAAATGATATTTTTTACTATCTAGATTATATACTTGGATATTTTCACTGTCTATATTATTTACAGTCGATATTACTTCACTTACCTTAAAAACGATATTTTGGCTGTCGATATTCTGTCTAGTCGATATTTTGTCCAAACGATATTTAAAACTCGATATTCTGTCCAAACGATATTTTGGAGTCGATATTATGTCTGTGCACTGAAAGAGTGGTATGACCACAACGCTCACCCTGTGGAGTTGGAGCCTGGCCAGAAAGTGTGGGTGATGGAACCTGGAGAGCTAAGTGCCCTCCAGGATCGCTGGACAGGCCCCTTTGAGGTGTTGGAGAAGAAGGGTAAGGCCACCTATCTGGTGGATCTTAAGACCCCTCGACAGCCCCTACGGGTGCTGCATGCTTATCGCCTCAAACCCCACCATGAGAGGCCTGAGGTCATCTTGATGATGGTGACTGATGGAGGAGAGGAAGCGGAAAGCGAGCCTCTCCCTGACCTTTTTTCGTCTCAGGAAAAGGATGGGTCGGTGGAGAGAGTGATTCTCTCCCCATCCCTAACTCCTGAGCAGCGAGAGGACTGCCGCCAGATATTGGAGCAGTACTCTTCGTTGTTCTCCCTTGTCCCGGGAAGGACCCACCTGTGTACCCATGATGTGGACACAGGAGACAGCCCACCAGTGAAGTCTAAGACCTACCGGCTGTCAGACAAGGTGAAGGCCAGCATCCACAGTGAAGTTACAAAGATGCTGGAGCTAGGAGTTATCGAACCTTCCAGTAGTCCCTGATCCAGTCTGGTGGTTCTGGTACCAAAAGCTGCCCCACCGGGCACCACTCCAGAACTAAGGTTCTGTGTGGATTACCGGGGATTGAACTCAGTAACTAAGACTGATGCACATCCGATCCCAAGGGCGGATGAACTCATTGACCGGCTAGGAGCTGCCCAATACTTAAGTACCTTTGACCTCACTTCAGGGTACTGGCAGATCTCCCTTACCGATGGAGCAAAGGAAAGGTCAGCCTTCTCCACGCCTGAGGGCCACTCCCAGTTCTGTGTGATGCCCTTTGGGCTCAAGAACGCCCCTGCCACTTTTCAGCGGCTGGTGAACCAGGTCCTCTCTGGAATGGAGGCTTTCTCCGCTGCTTATCTGGATGACATTGCGGTCTTCAGCAGCAGTTGGGAGGACCATTTGTGTCACTTACAAGCTGTTCTCCAGGCCCTGAAACAGGCTGGCTTGACAATCAAGGCCAGTAAATGTCAGATCGGGCAGGGGTCGGTTGTGTACCTGGGCCACTTGGTGGGCAGGGGAGCGGTACAGCCCCTCCAGGCAAAGATTGAGGCAATCATGGCCTGGGAGCCCCCCGAGACCCAAACTGAGGTCCGAGCTTTCCTGGGCCTCACAGGTTACTACCGTCGCTTTGTGAAGGGGTATGGCACTATTGTGGCGCCCCTCACGGAGCTCACATCTAAGAAGCACCCTCGACGGGTAGTCTGGACAAAGGCTTATCAGCAAGCCTTTGAGAAGCTGAAACAAGCAATGTGTGCAGCACCGGTCCTGAGGGCCCCGGATTTCTCCAAGGAGTTCATTGTCCAGACAGACGCGTCAGAGCATGGCATTGGGGCAGTGTTATCGCAACTCAATGAAGAGGGTCTGGATCCGCCTGTTGTTTTCCTGTCTAGGAGACTGCTTCCCCAGGAACAGAAGTGGAGAGCAATTGAGCGGGAAGCTTTTGCAGTGGTATGGGCTCTGAAGAAGTTGCGGCCATACCTCTTTGGCTCGCACTTCCTGGTTCAGACTGACCACCGCCCCCTTCGTTGGCTGATGCAAATGAAGGGGGAGAATCCCAAGCTGTTGAGATGGTCCATCTCCCTACAGGGAATGGTTTTCCGGGTGGAACATCGGCCTGGAGTGGACCACGCCAATGCAGACGGTCTCTCTAGGTATTTCCGCCTTAGTGATGAGGACTCCCAAGGGGTTGGGTAGCTCTCCCCACTTTCAGCTGGGGGGGACGCGTGTTAGACCTGTCTGCCCTTTGAGAAGTCCCTCCTATTTGTTTATTTATTTTTTTTGTCCCCTTTTTGCCCCTCAACCCTTTTATTTTTGATGTCCACTGGACTCTTCAGGTGTTGTCCTGGGGGATAGGTGCTTCTTCGCCCCACTATTTTTCCTAAATCAAGCTGCCTCCATAAAATGGTGAAAAACAGAATCATAAAATGGTGTCCTGCCAACTGCCAACTGCTACCTCAGGGCTTGGGCCATTGGGTAAACAGAGGGGCTTCAGAACTTTCTGGTCCATTCTAGAGCCACTGGCCCTAGGCTATATATAGTGGAATGTTGTGCGGCCATTTTGTGTGTAGTACTGGTGTGAGAGGAGGTCAGCTGGAGTCCAGGCTGTGGAGTGAGGAGGTGGGCGCTTAGTAAGGAGTTTGACAGTCCCCTGGGGCTGCTCTCTTTGTTGTCTGACATCCCCCCTCAGCTATAGATCTGACCCGGCGGAACCGTACCCTGAAAAGACTACAGGCTGCGAACTGAAGAGAAACTGCCAGGTGGAGGTGGAGAGGTCAACCTCCAGTAGGGAAGTAAGAAGCCTCTTCGTAATACGTCCCCCAGCAGTGGAAGCGGAGGGCTGACACAATCCTTAATTGGCTGTGGGATTTGAAACGCTGACCGGAGGTGCCCTCCCCTCACCTATCTCCTTACCGGGACTTTGCTGCATTATCCTAGCCCGGCATCTGTGTGGTCTGAGGCGGCGAGTCTGTGGGGGCTCGGAGCGGAAGGGGTGCCGCATTGTGAGGACGAGTCCGACAGCGCCTCATGAAGTGAGCCAGGTGAGGAGGTGGCGGACGCGCAGGGAGACGGGCTCCTGAGACGCTAGCTGCGGAGGAGCGGGCCATCATCAGGCCGGTGCCCGGAGGTCTCCTGACAGGGGCAAACCGCAGTGTGGGAGAGCGGAGCCGGAAAGGGAGAGAGAGGCGGGGAGGAGGCGTGACCGGGAGGCGTGTAGCAAGCGAACTGCGCAGGAGCGGAGGTACTTGACTGCCGGGTGCTCAGCTACGAAGCTGGGGCCGACTCCTGCGTGTTGTGCCGCCCTGTGTGGAAGCCTCCTCAGAGGGAAGCCCTTGCCCTGTCCTCTGCCTCTCACAGAGATGTTCGAGGAGGGAAACGCTCGGGTTCAGAGCGTCTCGACAGGTACCAGGAGACGGGTTCTTTTCCCCTGCTTGATCCCCTCGTACTGTCACGTAATTACCCCCCGAGTGTCCACCGTAACCCCTGAAACTGCCTCACAGCAGCGAGATCAACCACTATAAAGTAAGCATGGTGGTGGGGGGGAGTGAAGGAAGTTGTTGACATTACCGTGGGGAGCCTTCAACATTTAACGAGGGCTGGTGAGTCACAGAGAACTGGGGAATCGGCTCAAACGGTGTCTGAAAAGGAATTGAAGTGAATTATTTCAGCACAAAAACATCCTTGAATAGGGGGAACCAAAGCAATATCAGAGTGGCAACAACCGTGTAATTGTGGAACCAGGAGGGAGGTGAACTAGACAAGGAAAGTTGTAATCAGACTGGAATGATGTCATACCTAACTAATTCAATGTGAGATTTTTATGTAACTGAAGTCAGAGGTTCCTTTTTGTTGAATCTGGTAATGGCAACATACTAATGGACAGTAATAACTTACTCTTCTCGATATGAAGGATTAGAATAAGAAATGGAGGGAGTGTAAATTGTTCATACCCGGGTGGATTGAAAACTGAAGCGGTCTTAATAATACCACCCGAGTGGAGTTAAAATAGTCCAGAATGATTTTGGCGAATAGTAAAACAAGTAATGTAAATGTGGTCCTAGAGGCGACTAAAAGAAAAACAAGAATCTACCATAAGTGGGTATAAAGCTTTTCTACTTTTATAAAAATTAAGGTGTAGGGTCATTTTTGGATGGATGGACACTGAGTTACTGAGTGGGTGAGACGCAAGCTTAACACATGTACCTTTGAGATAGGCCTTCCCACTCCGAGCCAAGCTACCCTATGTGGATTGGTAACCCCGGGTCCAACATTAAGTTTTTGTTAAGTTTTGAAAAAAAGGACCCAACTTTCAGATAAAAGGTTAGTGCATAATGGAGGCTGAAAAGAACTTTGACCTGTCCACACTCCCAGCTCTGAAGATCAGTGATCTAGGAGCCTTGTGCACAATTAGGCCCATGGTTTCCCAAAGACAACCACAAAGGAGGAGCTTTAGAGAGCCCTAAGCTCCTATGAGAAAGAAAAGTTAGAGAGGGAAGGCCATTCCCCAGAAGAAAATCCTTAAGAGGATCAGGATGATGTTTTGGCCCAAGTCGAAAATGAGGGGGAAGAAGGTGAAGACCAAAACTCTCTACCGTTCACCAGACCCCCTTCACCAGAGGTGAGTGATGAAAGTCCCACTACTAACACCTCGACTGGTAAGGTGGTAGTTAACCTTCAGGAAGGGCCCAACCTCCTCTCACTAGAGAAGAAAAATACTGAACTGTAGGAAAGGAGACTAGCCCCTGAAGAAAGATGGGTCAAGAGGGCCTTAAAGCCCAAAGATAGTGCTGGCAGCAAATTAAACAGGAACCAAGAGGAAACGATTGACCCTAAGATCTGAAAAGGGATCGTCCCCAAGTTTAGTGCTGGTGATGACATTGATAAATGGTGTCCAGTCATTGAGAGGGCCTGCAAAATGAGAAACATAGGTCACCAGCACTGGGGCTCTCCACTGTGGTAGTTGTTCTCAGTCAAGGGCAGAAATAGACTTCTGATCCTTAATGAGAACGTGGCTACAAGCACAATGAAGGGAACTTTAATAGAAGGGTTTGCACTCACCACAGGAGAGTACAGAGTGAGGTTCAGGGACAGTTGAAAAGGTCAAAACCAGACATGGGTTGACTTTGTAGAAGCCTCAGCCCAAGCACTAGAAGGCTGGGTAAAAAACAATGAGGGGGACACTTATGATGGGCTTTTATAATCAGATTATGAAAGAGAACCTTGTAACTAATTGTACCACAGAAAAATTGCATCAGCATTTGGCAGTTTCTAAGTTGTCTTCTTCCAGAGAGCTAGGGAACATAGATAACAAATGGGTCAGAAACAGGCTGTCCAAGAAAGCCAATTTTTGTATCAAACAACTTGTTGCATCAAGCCCAACTTTTTCCAAAAGTCGGATTTTAGCCGCAGGGGATGGTAGCCCATTGGCTGCTAGATCGCACCACACCCGTAACACCCCATAATCTACGGTATAAGGGTCTTCCCTGGCATAAGAACCCCATCACTGATCAACTTGCAACAAAGGACAAAGAAGAGACTCAGTCTTTGACTTCAGAACCTGCACAAAGAAAAGGAGCCAAAGACTTCAAACGTGGCAACCACCCTGCAACTGCACGACTACGACTCATCCTGTAACCAGAGACTGGTTCCAAAGGAAAGAGGAACCCCTCTGCAAGCCAAAGGCAACACTAGATCTCCCTTGGACTCGAGGTACTAGTCCCCTGCAGCCTGTAGGTAAGAACCGCACTCTCGGATTCAAAGAATCACTGGCCATCGGGCCCACTGAGGGCGTCACCAAAACGTAAATGGTGTGGGAAACCTAGTCCTGACCTCCTGAACACACTCTGGACTCTCACAACATAGCTGCGGTCCTAGAGGACGACAGTAAAACGTTTTTGTCGTAGCCACTCTAGCTAGTATTCAGACAGAGTTATAGACCTTCTGTCTAGAGAAGCAAGCCCCGAGGGCAGAACTGGAAATGTAACAACACAGAAGAGATTCTTGGTCTTAAGCCAAAGCCAGTTACAACCTAGCCTAGGCCTACATCGTTTTAGCAATCAGCTTGCGTTCTGATACCCAACCCTCAGCCCAGTCTCACAGCTTCAATCCCCACAGGAACACAGCCTTTGTGCCTGGTTCTATGAACATAATCCAAAGATCGACTGATGTTTACTCTATTCATTGTTATCAGAATTGTTAACATGAACCTCCACAGTGAGATATCCCCTTGTCTTGTGCAGTGGTGGAAACCACTATTGAGGGTTGTCTACCAGCTCAATATACTGATTTCCAAGATGTATTCAGCAAAACAAAACCTAACGTCTTTCCCCTCACTGGAGTTTTGACTGCCAAATAGACTTGCAACCAGGCGCAATTGTACCATGCAGTTGAGTATATGCCTTAACAGAGAAAGGAAATGAACATCTGCAAGAATACTTTGATGAGGTCCTGACCAACCAGTTTATTAAAAATTCAACATCTTTGGTCCTTACCACTCTTTTGTGTACTGAGAAAGAAGGAAGAAATAAAGAACTATCTAAACTACATATCCTTTTAACACATTCACCATAAAGAACAGGTACACCGAGACCTTCCAGTTTTTTATGAATGAGGAACTTCTGGATGTATGTGGAAAAGATGTGGGCTGTCTTTAATCATCTACCTGAGTGTCAGACCCTTAGCCCACTAACCTGTTAGTCTTGATGCTACCAGGAGCGATGAGAAATCCCACCAAACTCTACTGAACAATAACTACGCCCAGGAGTTCCTCCTGGGAGCCGATGTTGTAGAACAGGGGCTAATGGGTTCGGATAAGAGAAGAGAAATACGGAGACTGTTGAGGCTTTGCTTTCTTCCCAAGTGTGAGAAGTTGGCCTGATGTATGATGTCTCCAATTCTGGGGGCACCTTATATCAGTCCAAACAATCCCTTACGGTGGTGGATGTAAGTCAACCTTAAAGACAAGCTATCCTAGAGGTAGCATGGACTAAGCAGCCTAAAGGCTTAACTCAAGAGGACATGTGAAACCAGCTGTTTTACCATATGCAATCCTGTAATATCAAATGAAAGGACACCACACAAGTTATATATTATAAAAATATATGTATTTATTCTCAGAATAATCCCCTGTACTCTTTATGAGTATAGAAGCACAAGCGTTTAAACAAAAGCACAATATAACATTTGAAAGTTGCACAATTACGGATGAGGCCGGTGGCCCCTCAAACCATGTATCAAAAAAGTGGTATAAGTATCACTATTCGATCAGTGGTAAGGCCTAGGGCCTTGGGAATCGCTGGGACTACACTGGACTAACAGCAGTTAGGACGGGAGTAGCCCGCGGGATTCGGGTGCAGCGCTAAAAGCACACGCATGCACCAATGCAAAGTCAATGGTGCATAAAAGTTATCGAATTACAGTTTTAAGAGTCTTCCGACTGGACTAGAAGGACAAATCTTTAGACTTAGACACTAGAGGTGTAAACTACTACAGGAGCACTGGCGTTCAAGAGTTACCTCACCCACAGGAAGCGGGTGCACAGGTGCAAAGATGTGTCGGGTTTCGTCACGAAGATCTATGGTGCCTGGAGATGAAGATGCTGCAGGCGTCCAGAAGAGAAGTGTCCGGTGTGATCCAAGGGTGGATCGAAGATGTAGAGTACCTGAAAGCAGAGGAGACAGAGTCTGGGTCACTAGCCAGTGACCAGGAAGGAACCAGGAAGGAACCAGGCGATGTCGGGCGCAATCAGGTGGTTGTCGTGAAGCTTGTCTCCGCTGCCACGTGGTCTCTGGGGCACCAAGGATGTCCTGGAGTGAATCAAGAGCTGTCCCACGAAGGCTCTCGCTGTCGGCGGTGTCGGCTTCCGGATCGGAGTCAACTGGCCTTGGCAAATGCAACCCACGCAGGATTCGAAGATCGCTTCTTACTCGGACCAGCAAGGTCTGAGCGGGTGCTCCTTTTCAGGGGAGCGAGGGCCAGTCTGGAGCAACCAGACTAGCAGAGCAAATTCAAAGGTTCGTCGGTACTGGAGCCACTAGCCAACGGGCAAGCGACCGGAGCAACGCGTCAAGCAGGAAAATGCAAAAGGGCCCCACGCAGCACTCGATGAGTGTGGAGGGGTGAGCTTCGGTGCAAAAGCTGCTCGGGGCTGGAGCTTCTCAAACTCTAATGCACAGCTTCGAGGGAGCCTCGGATGCTGCACGGTCAGCGCTTCATAGTTTTTCCAAGATGGCCGGCCCCACGCTTCAGGTCGCCTCCACGGGTCTCAGCTTTGCAGGGACTGTGGATCGGGCTGTTAGAAGGCAGGCACGCTGGGTCTTGTCGATCTCTGTCGCACGAGTTCCGGCGGGAACTGCAACAAAGCAAACGGTGAGGTGCTGAATGGTGCCGGTTTGCACAGGGTGGTCACTCCTTGACCACAAGGGAGATTCTTCAGTCTTCCACGTCGAGTGGGATGTTGAAGGGTCCAGAGTTTTGTTTCATAAGTTTCAGTCAGGATAATCTGATGTGCATCAGCACAGCTCCTACCTTTATTCCAAATCAAGGGGCTGGATTACCTGCTAGGTCCCTCCTATGGGTGGGACCCAGGAAGGGGATGGTTACGCCCCTTTCCCTTTGTCCAGTTTCGCCCCAGAGCTGGGGCTGGAGTGCCCCAGAACCGGTTTGACTGGATTTTGCATGGGACACCTTGTGCGCCCCAGGCAGTGTCTAGTTTCTTTCAACCCTCCCTGCTCCAATCCACTATCTCCTGTCTGGGGTGGTGTAGCACCTCCCTGTGACAGGAAACCCTTTGTCCAGGCCTCCCCTGCCAAGTTTCGGTCAGCCCAATAACAAACAAGAGCTGGCTCTAATCAGTGAGGCTGAGCACTAATACCAATATAACAGAACAAAATGCCTACACTGATGAATGGATCAAAACCCTTACTGTGACTCAAACAGAAGAACAAATTGTTTCCACTGGAGTTTTTGCTATTTAATAGCTCTTTTACTCATTTAAATAGAAACACGAAAATGCAAAAGTTTATACACTTTACATTGAGAAAACATTGGACACAACATATTTCAAAAAGAATAATATAAACACAGTCACTCTATTCAAACATATCACAGTCATTCAAAACATATGAACCCACTCATACAAAACCTGGCACACTCAAAAGTCCCGATGTGTCAGTGCAAAAGAAAAAAAGGGAAAAAGGATTCGAAATTGCTCTGTGGATCAACACATTAGATTATCAATCAATATAGCACGAAAATATATATTCAATACACTTTTCTGTTTTTCTACACAATTTAAACACAAGTATATACAATATCATGCAATTTAGAGTGAAAGAAATTCACTCCGCGTTTGGAACTTCATAGCAGAGCAATTCCTAGGATAAGGGCCTACGCGTTTCGAATCCCAGCGGCTCAAAGGGGAGGGATTCTCATCAGGGCCAGCAAGTATCTAAAAAGACAGAGAAATAAATGCCACTTGTCAGCCTGAACCATCTTCATTAAACGAACACAAGTGAGTGATGGCCACCATCAAAACACTCAGCTTACCTTACTCAAATATGAGACGTGTTTCAGATGTTGTGGAAGAAAGAAGATTCTGTGGGAGTGGAACAAAGGAAGGCGGGGAGCTTTTTAATAACAGATTATTCAAGAAAGGTCAGGCATCAAAACGCAGGAAGAAAATTGCGTGGATAATTACCTGTCCGTGGGGACAAAATTGCCACGGCGGAACCGGCGCGCTTATTCACTCACAGGGAACCGGAAATTCTTTCTAATGCCCAAGCATGTTTGAATGGCGAGCAGATAAAATTCTGGCTGGAAAGAGGAAAGACGGGCAGATTAGAAAGGTCCTTTCTTCCAGCGGGGGAGGGGTTTAGTCCATTTTAATCACACGTGGGCTTTGGAACAAACAGTGCAGGTACGGGATTGAAAAAACCCCGGCGTCTACCTGAAGTCTCAAGTGTGTAGGTCCACATTTTAGTGAAGGGGACAAGGTCATTTGGGGGAAACAGTTGGGGTCGAATTATCAAAAAAGTACCTGTTTGGCGAAATTCAGCACACTTATCTAGAAGGCATGCAAAATCGGCGGTTTTGTTTAGGGAGGCTTGACTGCTCACAGCGGTAAAGTCGGATCTGAAACATGACAAAACCGTGGTGCAGGCGTCATTAAAAACCAGAATGGAGCGCATCCTTTCCCTAAAGTTAAGGGGCAGTTATGCGCAGCTCAAATAGAATGGGTTCTCACCTCGTAGTCAGTCGAGAGTAAATCACGAAGGCCAGCTCGAAGTGTGCTGGCGGCGTCTACGGAGCACTACTCACTCACGCACGCGCCGTGTAGCGATGCAGCGGTGGGGGCGAAGTGTCCTAAATACATGTACCTGGATGTCAAGTGTCCGCCCACAATTACAGAAAATCACTTGGGGGCACTACTCACTCGCGCATGCGCTGTGTTGGAGTGCAACGGTGTAAATGGAAAATACTGGTAAGGTGTGACTGAATCAGATATGTCCGCCCACCAATGCAGAAAATAACTGGAAGGCAATAACGTGTCTGACGGCTATGTCGAAAAGATGAACTGCTTAAAAGCAGGGAAGATTATGACACGGCTTGTCAGGGGTAGGGCAAAGAGAATTACAGTTTGTAAATCTCAGACAGCTCATTTAGACCTATGACAGCTGTATTGAATTTCACAATAAGAAATGCTTCTCGTTTCGACAGTTTAGAATCCCAGTCTCCCCCCCTGGAATCACGTTCCACTTTAGAAATGATAGTCCACTTCAGATCTTTAATTTGGTGGTTGAGTCTGTTCCAGTGATTAACCAGGGGTGCTGATTCTACTCGATTCTTTAGCCTGGATTTATGTTGGGAGATTCTCTGGCGGGCCTCTTGGTTCGTTTTTCCAATGTAGAGGAGTCCGCATGGGCATAAAATCCCGTAAATGACATATTTAGACTTACAGTTACTAAATGTTTCGTGTTTCCATGAAACACCTCTATGTTGAAACAATGCTCCCTCGATTGTGGTGTCGCAACACAAACAAGTCCCACATTTGTGGTGACCTGTAATGGGATTCAAGCCCAACATTTGGCGAATCGATGGAACGGTTTCCTTTGAGATGGCTGCCTTTACTACATAATTGGCAATGCTGTTCTCTTTTTTAAAAGCAAACAGGGGAGGCTGGTTAAGGGTCTCATCAAGGTTTTTTACCAGGTGCCAATTTTGGCCTATAACTTTCTTTAGTTGGTTTGCATTGGGGCAAAATGTTGTAACACAAAACTGGGGCTTTAGCTGTGGCTTGTGGCGCCGTTCTAGGAGGGTTTCCCTAGGTGTCCAGCGTGCTCTTTTCATTGAGTTTCTTACCAATTTTTTTGGGTAGCCTCTGTCACATAGTTTAGACACTAGGCACACTAGGCACACTCGGGTAAACTCAGACGCCCCCGTTCAGTTGTGTATAGACATATATATAGTTATTTGTATTTTAATATCTTTTCATTTTTCATTTTTTGTTTTTCACATTTCCCATCTATTCCTTATGGCAGAGAAGGACACCTTTGCCTATACAGAAGACCATATTAAGAACCTCTTGAGTGATCCACCTGTATTTACCTCAGTTTCCCTAAGTGTCTCGGCAACCTCGCAAAACGAATCTGAGAAATTGCTTTGTTTAAAAAAGAAGCAAATAGGAACTGACCTACACGGCCATTTTTTGCTTCAACACTTACGGGAAGGTACCATCCCGGGGGGCCTTCAAATCAAAAATATACCTGTTATTTTTGTTGAGGACCCCATTTTTAAAAAAGGTTTTAGTCAAATTGAAACAAAATGCAGTAGGGACCTTATGGTCCTCACTGTGGAAACAGCAGTTCGAATCTCGAGACAAGAACTGGAGGAGATAGCCCAGTTGGAGTCTGAAATGAACAGTAACCCCACGATCGCAGACGCCAAGGCATTGTTAGATAAAGTCTCAAAAGAAATACAGGAATTTAAGGATTACACCATAACACAAAAAACAAACCAGTTCGAAAAAGATAAAAAGAACTTTTTGTTAGAGAACGTGTATCCTTATTTGCAAACTGACTTTTATACAAAAGCCGACTCCAGGCGCTATTTACCAGATAATCGCGGTAGATCTAGGAACCAGTTTATTACGTTTTCAGATACGTCCTCGTCCGGTGGTGACAGTGATAACACCAGCAATAATAGTAATAGCAAACCAAATAGAAATCGAAAATGGAACAAAAACCAACAACCACAAGGCTCTACTCAGAACTCTTTTTTAGGGAGAGGCCAAACCAGACCGAGGGGGAAAGTGAGATGGGAAATGACAACCCGCCGTCAACATTATCAAAATTAAGGGCATCACCTATTTTCAACCTCTCTTCTAAATCATTGACCTTGGCAGAAGAGAGTGTCCTCTCAAAAGGTTTAACCTTTGTACCATCAAAAAGGACAGATTTTGTCAGAATGAAAACTGAGTTCATAGAGTTTTGCCGTAAACTTAGATTAGTGACGTTTTTTTCAGAGACTCCTGCTCCCCAATCATCGGAAGTCACAGGACTGAGGAAAAAATCTACCTTCTGTCCCCCAGGACATAAAATACCAAAGGAAATATTGATATTTGAAAAGACTGTACTTTCTGCTATTTCCGAAATGGAAAAACAGAAAAAATATGTCAAATTCAATGTTACAAAAGAACAAACTAAAGCCCTCATTGAATTGCGAAATGATTCTACGGTGACCATTAAACAAGCCGATAAAGGCGGGGCCATTGTGGTTTGGGACACTGTGGATTACACTACAGAAGTCCTCAGACAACTTAATGATCCAGTTTGCTATCGCAAAATTAATAAGTACCCGACACTGGAACTACAGAACCAGCTGTTTCCCCTCATCAAAGAGGGTTTTGAACAAGGCTATGTAGGCACTAAAGAATTTGAATTCCTGCTTAACAAACACCCAAAGGTACCTTTGTTCTACATTCTACCAAAGGTCCATAAAGATCAAAGTAAGCCCCCTGGTCGACCGATTGTGGCAGGATGCGACTCCCTGCTGGAACCGGTCGCAAAATATGTTGATTGCTTCCTGAAACAGTTTATGCCACAGGTTTTATCATACTTACAAGATACGACGGATTTTATTAACAAACTGGAATCAATTGAGTTTGTTGAAGGAGAAGACATATTGGTTACGCTAGACGTTACCTCCCTGTATACGCAGATCCCCCAGGATGAGGCAGTGGCAGTGCTCACTCACTTCCTGGATCTGAGACCGAGACCGGTACAAGTGCCAACACAATTTTTGGCTACCTTGGCCGCCTTTGCCTTGAAAAAAAACTATTTTTGTTTTGGGAAGGACTTTTACTTTCAAGTAAAAGGAGTGGCGATGGGCTGCCCATTCGCACCGGAATTGGCAGTCCTTTTCATGTCCCTCTATGAAGACACATATGTTCATAACAATAATCCTTTTAAAAATCATATAGGAGTATGGCTATGCTTCATAGATGATGTTTTTATGGTTTGGAAGGGAGGAGAGGATGACCTCAAATTATTCTACAACTGGCTCAATGCACGAACTTCGGACATTAAGTTTAGCATGGCTTCCTCCCACAAAAGAATATCTTTTCTAGATGTGGAAGTGTTCCCTTGTGAGGGCAAATTAGTCACATCACTTTTTGTCAAACCAACTGACCGGAACAAAGCACTGTTGTACTCGAGCAACCATCCGAGAAGCCTTAGGGAGAACCTGCCATATGGCCAATTTCTTCGAGTGCATAGAAATTGTACATCTAATTAAGATTTTAAGACCCATGCCACGAACCTAGTGTCTAAACTATGTGACAGAGGCTACCCAAAAAAATTGGTAAGAAACTCAATGAAAAGAGCACGCTGGACACCTAGGGAAACCCTCCTAGAACGGCGTCACAAGCCACAGCTAAAGCGCCAGGTTTGTGTTAAGACATTTTGCCCCAATGCAAACCAACTAAAGAAAGTTATAGGCCAAAATTGGCACCTGGTAAAAAACCTTGATGAGACCCTTAACCAGCCTCCCCTGTTTGCTTTTAAAAAAGAGAACAGCATTGCCAATTATGTAGTAAAGGCAGCCATCTCAAAGGAAACCGTTCCATCGATTCGCCAAATGTTGGGCTTGAATCCCATTACAGTTCACCACAAATGTGGGACTTGTTTGTGTTGCGACACCACAATCGAGGAAGCATTGTTTCAACATAGAGGTGTTTCATGGAAACACGAAACATTTAGTAACTGTAAGTCTAAATATGTCATTTACAGGATTTTATGCCCATGCGGACTCCTCTACATTGGAAAAACGAACCAAGAGGCCCGCCAGAGAATCTCCCAACATAAATCCAGGCTAAAGAATCGAGTAGAATCAGCACCCCTGGTTAATCACTGGAACAGACTCAACCACCAAATTAAAGATCTGAAGTGGACTATCATTTCTAAAGTGGAACGTGATTCCAGGGGGGGAGACTGGGATTCTAAACTGTCGAAACGAGAAGCATTTCTTATTGTGAAATTCAATACAGCTGTCATAGGACTAAATGAGCTGTCTGAGATTTACAAACTGTAATTCTCTTTGCCCTACCCCTGACAAGCCGTGTCATAATCGTCCCTGCTTTTAAGCAGTTCATCTTTTCGACATAGCCGTCAGACACGTTATTGCCTTCCAGTTATTTTCTGCATTGGTGGGCGAACATATCTGATTCAGTCACACCTTACCAGTATTTTCCATTTACACCGTTGCACTCCAACACAGCGCATGCGCGAGTGAGTAGTGCCCCCAAGTGATTTTCTGTAATTGTGGGCGGACACTTGACATCCAGGTACATGTATTTAGGACACTTCGCCCCCACCGCTGCATCGCTACACGGCGCGTGCGTGAGTGAGTAGTGCTCCGTAGACGCCGCCAGCACACTTCGAGCTGGCCTTCATGATTTATTCTCGACTGACTACGAGGTGAGAACCCATTCTATTTGAGCTGCGCATAACTGCCCCTTAACTTTAGGGAAAGGATGCGCTCCATTCTGGTTTTTAATGACGCCTGCACCACGGTTTTGTCATGTTTCAGATCCGACTTTACCGCTGTGAGCAGTCAAGCCTCCCTAAACAAAACCGCCGATTTTGCATGCCTTCTAGATAAGTGTGCTGAATTTCGCCAAACAGGTACTTTTTTGATAATTCGACCCCAACTGTTTCCCCCAAATGACCTTGTCCCCTTCACTAAAATGTGGACCTACACACTTGAGACTTCAGGTAGACGCCGGGGTTTTTTCAATCCCGTACCTGCACTGTTTGTTCCAAAGCCCACGTGTGATTAAAATGGACTAAACCCCTCCCCCGCTGGAAGAAAGGACCTTTCTAATCTGCCCATCTTTCCTCTTTCCAGCCAGAATTTTATCTGCTCGCCATTCAAACATGCTTGGGCATTAGAAAGAATTTCCGGTTCCCTGTGAGTGAATAAGCGCGCCGGTTCCGCCGTGGCAATTTTGTCCCCACGGACAGGTAATTATCCACGCAATTTTCTTCCTGCGTTTTGATGCCTGACCTTTCTTGAATAATCTGTTATTAAAAAGCTCCCCGCCTTCCTTTGTTCCACTCCCACAGAATCTTCTTTCTTCCACAACATCTGAAACACGTCTCATATTTGAGTAAGGTAAGCTGAGTGTTTTGATGGTGGCCATCACTCACTTGTGTTCGTTTAATGAAGATGGTTCAGGCTGACAAGTGGCATTTATTTCTCTGTCTTTTTAGATACTTGCTGGCCCTGATGAGAATCCCTCCCCTTTGAGCCGCTGGGATTCGAAACGCGTAGGCCCTTATCCTAGGAATTGCTCTGCTATGAAGTTCCAAACGCGGAGTGAATTTCTTTCACTCTAAATTGCATGATATTGTATATACTTGTGTTTAAATTGTGTAGAAAAACAGAAAAGTGTATTGAATATATATTTTCGTGCTATATTGATTGATAATCAAATGTGTTGATCCACAGAGCAATTTCGAATCCTTTTTCCTTTTTTTTCTTTTGCACTGACACACCGGGACTTTTGAGTGTGCCAGGTTTTGTATGAGTGGGTTCATATGTTTTGAATGACTGTGATATGTTTGAAGAGTGACTGTGTTTATATTATTCTTTTTGAAATATGTTGTGTCCAATGTTTTCTCAATGTAAAGTGTATAAACTTTTGCATTTTCGTGTTTCTATTTAAATGAGTAAAAGAGCTATTAAATAGCAAAAACTCCAGTGGAAATAATTTGTTCTTCTATTTGAGTCACAGTAAGGGTTTTGATCCATTCATCAGTGTAGGCATTTTGTTCTGTTATATTAAGTTTCGGTCAGCAGCAGGAGGTCAGACTTGTGTCGGGGCAGCAGCATCCATTTTGTGATGCTGAGGCTCTGGTTAGGATTAACCGCGTTTTAAGTAAAGTAACATGTCTTCTCCCTCTAGAAGGGTGGAATGCTACCCCCGTCGCCAGGACTGGCGGGGGGGTAGTATTCCAAAGTGTATGTCACCAAACACGACATGTTTTGATAAAGCCAAACCAAAGTTAGCATTAACCGCGAGGATTATAATGCACTTAAGAGTATATGGTATGGCAGTATCACTGGAACAGCACTAAGGAAATGGTTCCGAACACTGCAGACAGGCTCAGCTCACGCTAGAGCACCATCTCACATAAAACCAAGCACTCTGCCTCCAGGATTGTAAAGGCCTACCATAGGAGTGACTTATAGGTGTATATGTGTCCAGATATAGGTTTAGACATAGGTATACTATATCTAAGCAAGGGGTGAGTACACCACCTTGCCCCAGCTGAGTGATCAGCCAGTTGTTTCGATTTAAGTGACCAGCCAGGGGTGGCTAAAGATAGGCTGCAGCCCCTGGTGGCCTTGGATGCACCTATGCCCAGGGCACCTATAGTGCACTGTACAGGGGCTGATAAGGTGTCCAGTACCAAATTGGTGATGTACCTATAGTACATGGAGTTCATTTAAAGAGAGAGCAGATAGCCTGGAGCCCTGATTAGCAGGATCCCAGGCCAACTAAGTCGAAAACCAGCTAAACAGAAGGCAAAAAAAATCTGGGGTAACCATAGTCAGGTATCCACCTTCCTACATAGCCCCCCCCCCCCCCAAACGAAAGGAGATAAGGCTATCTTTGACCAGGTAAGCCTATATTGCCTAACTGGCCATATCAGGAAGTACCTGCACCAGCATGGTTACCTCCTGTCTCATGGTCCACTAAGCAATCCCTCACCCTAGGGGTATCAGAGGGTCTCCACCATAGGAAATCACTACCTGTGGTGTGTTTTGGCAAAGTAAAAGGCTGGTGTTGAGATGGAGTACTGAAGTGAGGCTCCACTAATGTAGGGCTCAGCTTCCTCCAATCCTCTTCCACCATGTGTGCCTTTCTTTCCTTGACTGAGTTGCACTGTGCTCTCAGGGTCAACCTCTGGCTGCCTACAGCTGGAGGCTGGGTCCCTTCTGTTGGCTTACTGGAGGGACAGATCAGGTTTGGGGCCTTGGGGTCCCAGGTTTGGCTGTGCCCAGCAGTGTCCATTTAGGGGAGGTCCCTAACTAGTTGTAAGGGGATCCCTCAGGAATTTTTTTAAGTTTTTACCTTTATAGGGCTGCTAGCTTTGGTGCCCCTAATCTGCTGATGGGGGTGTTTTATTTGACAGGGGGTCCTTTGGGGCTCACTGACCTCCTTGACCTCTGTAGCCCTGGGCTGACTGAGGCAGGGTAGAGAGGGGAAGGTTAACTGCTCCAGACTGGGTCCCACCTTGGAAAGGTCCACTGACATCAGGGGCTCTGCCAGGCTAGGCCTGACTACCTCTGGGGCAGTTTCTTCACAAGGGGTAAGATCAGTTCCCTGAGGAGGCTGATCCTTTCCTAATGTCTGGTGAGAGGGAAATTTCTCTTCCTCCTCAATGCTCTCTGTTTGTGTGGAGTGATCCATAGTTTCAGGCTACACAACACATGAATCAGTTTTAGTTTGGGCTGTGGCCATCACAGCCCCACCAACCTTTTCAGGAAGGGACTCAGTTTGGGTATGGGCTGTTACCATAACAGCTCTGCTAACCTGTTCAGGAAGGGATTCTGCTGAAGATGGGGCTGAGTCTTGCACAGCCCTACCAACCTTTTCAGGAAGGACATCTTGGATTGGGGCTGTGGCCATCACAGCCCCACTAACCTTTCCATGGACATTTACCATTTTAGAATGGGTTTCCTGTTCAACCTCAGCCCAGGCTGAGATTTCTAAATCATTCCCAAGTAGACAATCTACAGGCACGTTTGCTGACACTGCCACTCTCTTTGGGCCAGTGACACCTCCCCAGCTGAGATTTACTACTGCCATGGGATGATTTTTCTGCACTCCATCAATATTAGTCACCTGATATGTGGCACCAGGTAAAAGTTGCCTTGAGGGGACTAGATTCTCAGTCACCATAGTGATACTAGCCCCTGTGTCTCTGTAGGCCTCAACTTTTTGACCATTGATGATGGGCTCCTGTCTATACTTGCTCAAAGTGTTTGGGCAATCAGTGAAGTTGGCAAACCCCTTGCCATTTTCACAGACAAGAGTAGCTGCATTGGGGGACCTGGTTAGGCCAGAGTCCACCTGAGTTCCAAAAGTAAACCCACCCAAATTCTTGGGGGTGCTCCCACCACCTGGGGGATTACTACCGATAGTAACAGGAGGTGTTGGAGCTGTACTTGGAGGTATATTTTCTTTATTACTATTCTTTGGACCACAGCTGTCTGTTTTCCAGTGGCCAGGCTTTTTACAAGCATGGCAATAAGGTTTCTTTTGGTCATAGGAAGTGTTTTGGGACCCACCCCCATCCTTGGAGTTTTGGGGCCCTGTGGGAGATTTGTTTTTAGATTTATCCCCACCCTTCTCTTGAGCCTTGGAAGTATCCTTCTTTTGGTCATTACCCTGATTCTTAGGCCTAATCCTGGTTCTGACCCATTTGTCTGCCCTCTTACCCAATTCTTGTGGAGAGGTCAGATCTGAGTCCATCAGGTGCTGGTGCAAAAGCTGGTTCTGACAATTACTTAGGATCTGCTCCATAGTCATGTACTTTGCTGCCATGTAGCCAACCTTCCAGAGACTTAGTAGCACAATCTACAAAATCAGTCCAGTCCTGAGTCTGAGCTTTTTGGGTATTACTGAACAACAACCTGTATTGCTCAGTGGTTAAGCCACACCAATCAATAAGAGCACTCTTCAGGACAGAGTAGTTTTCAGCATCCTCAGGTCTAACAGTGAGGAGCCTATCTCTCCCTTTCTCAGAAAAGGAGAGCCACAAGATTGCTGCCCACTGATCTTGAGGGACCTGATGTACCATGCAGGCCCTCTCCAGAGCAGTTATCCATTTGTCGATATCATCCCCATCTCTGTAGGGGGGCACAATCTTACTCAGGTTTCTATGGTCATAGGACCTGTCTTTATCCTTAGGGATAATGCTGCCACCAGTGGGTATCTCCCCACTCAATCTCTGGTCTCTTGCCAAAGCAAGTCTAGCTTGGGCCAGGGCTACTTCCTCCCTCTCTATTTGGAGTCTAACAGCTCTCATCCTGGCCTTATGCTCTTTCCTCTGGGGGGAAGTCATTCCCCTCTGAGATTCTCTTGAGGCACTAGAAATGTGAGAATCCCTGGAAGGAGATCTCTCTCTTCTATTGCCTGGGAGAATTCTGCTATTGGGTCTGGAGAAGTGCCCTTCTCCATTCCCATGTAGGACCAAGTTGACTTGGCTAAGCCTCCCAACTGGTACCTGGTTTTCCCTCTGATCCTGATCTGACTCTTCACCTTCTGATTCAGGGTCCACCTCCTCATCTTCTACGTCTGGGGTGGTGTTCTCAGTATCTGGGGGGTTCACTCCTTCTCCTGACCATGAGGGAACTATTCTAGCTTTCTCAAGATCATCCTTCTCCAGGATGCCTATCAGGATGGGAATGGTAGGGTTGTGACCCTTTTTCAGCTTCCTTGCAGTGCACAAGGCACTCAAGTCTCTATGGCTGAATTTGTTATAGCTGGAGGTTGCCTGTGGAGGGTCAACCACCACAGGTAGAGAGCTTGGAGCTTCACCTGTGCCAGACATGACTCTAGTGAGGTGTAAGTGATGCACTTACCTACACTAAGTGTTTTCCTCCTGTACCTTGCTAGTGAGTTGTAGTCAGGGTGTGCTAAGCCCTTTTATCTACAACTACTAAGTTCAGTAGAACTTAAATATGCTAAGCTTTGTTTATATGTACCTATGGTACTTAATGTGATCTTTCAATTTGATAAAAGATTGCAATGGTAAAACAACAGCAAAGCTCAAATCCGTACCGCTGCTCACCAATGTGAGAAGTTGGCCTGATGTATGATGTCTCCAATTCTGGGGGCACCTTATATCAGTCCAAACAATCTCTTATGGTGGTGGTTGTAAGTCAACCTTAAAGACAAGCTATCCTAGAGGTAGCATGGACTAAGCAGCCTAAAGGCTTAACTCAAGAGGACATGTGAAGCCAGCTGTTTTATCATATGCAATCCTGTAATATCAAATGAAAGTACACCACACAAGTTATATATTATAAAAATATATGTATTTATTCTCAGAATAATCCCCTGTACTCTTTTTGAGTATAGAAGCACAAGCGTTTAAACAAAAGCACAATATAACATATGAAAGTTGCACAATTATGGATGAGGCCGGTGGCCACTCAAACCATATATCAAAAAAGTGGTATACGTATCACTATTCGATCAGTGGTAAGGCCTAGGGCCTTGGGAATCACTGGGACTACACTGGACTAACACCAGTTGGGATGGGAGTAGCCCGCGGGATTCGGGTGCAGCGCTAAAAGCACACGCATGCACCAATGCAAAGTCAATGGTGCGTAAAAGTTATCGAGTTACAGTTTTAAGAGTCTTCAGACTGGACTAGAAGGACAAAACTTTAGACTTAGACACTAGAGGTGTAAACCACTACAGGAGCACCGGCGTTCAAGAGTTACCTCACCCACAGGAAGCGGGTGCACAGGTGCAAAGATGTGTCGGGTTTCGTCACGAAGATCTATGGTGCCTGGAGATGAAGATGCTGCAGGCGTCCAGAAGAGAAGTGTCCGGTGTGATCCAAGGGTGGATCGAAGATGTAGAGTATTGAAAGCAGAGGGGACAGAGTCTGGGTCACTAGCCAGTGACCAGGAAGGAACCAGCAAGGAACCAGGCGATGTCGGGCGCAATCAGGTGGTTGTCGTGAAGCTTGTCTCCGCTGCCTCGTGGTCTCTGGGGCACTGAGGATGTCGTGGAGTGAATCACGAGCTGTCCCACGAAGGCTCTTGCTGTCGGCGGTGTCGGCTTCCGGATCGGAGTCAACAGGCCTTGGCAAATGCAACCCACGCAGGATTCCAAGATCGCTTCTTACTCGGACCAGCAAGGTCTGAGCGGGTGCTCCTTTTCAGGGGAGCGAGGGCCAGTCTGGAGCAACCAGACTAGCAGAGCAAATTCAAAGGTTCGTCGGTACTGGGGTCACTAGCCAACGGGCAAGCGACCGGACCAACGCGTCGAGCAGGAAAATGCAAAAGGGCCCCACGCAGCACTCGATGAGTGTGGAGGGGTGAGCTTCGGTGCAAAAGCTGCTCGGGGCTGGAGCTTCTCAAACTCCATTGTACAGCTTCGTGGGAGCCTCGGATGCTGCACGGTCAGCGCTTCGTAGTTTTTCCAAGATGGCCGGCCCCATGCTTCAGGTCGCCTCCACGGGTCTCAGCTTTGCAGGGACTGTGGATTGGGCTGTTAGAAGGCAGGCACGCTGGATCTTGTCGATCTCTGTCGCTCGAGTTCCGGCGGGAACTGCAACAAAGCAAACGGTGAGGTGCTGAATGGTGCCTGTTTGCACAGGGTGGTCACTCCTTGACCACAAGGGAGATTCTTCAGTCTTCCACGTCGAGTGGAATGTCGAAGGGTCCAGAGTTTCGTTTCATAAGTTTCAGTCAGGATAATCTGATGTGCATCAGCACAGCTTCTACTTTTATTCCAAATCAAGGGGCTGGATTACCTGCTAGGTCCCTCCTATGGGTGGGACCCAGGAAGGGGGTGGTTACACCCCTTTCCCTTTGTCCAGTTTCTTGCCAGAGCTGGGGCTGGGGTGCCCCAGAACCGGTTTGACTGGATTTTGCATGGGACACCTTTTGTGCCCCAGGCAGTGTCTAGGTTCTTTCAACCCTCCCTGCTCCAATCCACTATCTCCTGTCTGGGGTGGTGTAGCACCTCCCTGTGACAGGAAACCCTTTGTCCAGGCCTCCCCTGCCAAGTTTCGGTCAGCACCAGGAGGTCAGACTTGTGTCGGGGCAGCAGCATCCATTTTGTGGTTAGGATTAACCGCGTTTTAAGTACAGTAACATGTCTTCTCCCTCTAGAAGGGAGGAATGCTACCCCCGTCGCCAGGACTGGCGAGGGGGTAGTATTCCAAAGTGTATGACACCAAACACGACATGTTTTGATAAAGCCAAACCAAAGTTAGCATTAACCGCGAGGATTATAATGCACTTAAGAGTATATGGTATGGCAGTATCACTGGAACAGCAGTAAGGAAATGGTTCCGAACACTGCAGACAGGCTCAGCTCACGCTAGAGCACCATCTCACATAAAACCAAGCACTCTGCCTCCAGAATTGTAAAGGCCTGCCATAGGAGTGACTTATATGTGTATATGTGTCCAGATATAGGTTTAGACATAGGTATACTATATCTAAGCAAGGGATGAGTACACCACCTTGCCCCAGCTGAGTGATCAGCCAGTTGTGTCGATTTAAGTGACCAGCCAGGGGTGGCAAAAGATAGACTGCAGCCCCTGGTGGCCTTGGATGCACCTATGCCCTGGGCACCTATAGTGCACTGTACAGGGACTGATAAGGTGTCCAGTACCAAATTGGTGATGTACCTATAGTACATGGAGTCCATTTAAAGAGAGCAGATAGCCTGCGGCCCTGATTAGCAGGATCCCAGGCCAACTAAGTTGAAAACCAGCTAAACACAAGGCAAAAAAAATCTGGGGTAACGATAGTCAGGTATCCACCCTCCTACACCAAGTGTCAGCAAGACGAAGTTGTCTTTCTCTGGGGGTGGTCACCTGAGGTCCTCAAAGTCATCTGATTAGAGAATGACGCAATAATTAGCCACAACACTACTGTACAACTTTATCCATAGTTTATAATCTGTTTTAAACATCATACTACACCCTATATCTTAATTATCTGAGTTATCTGGATGGGTTGTACCTGGAGTACTCTTTCCTAAAATGTTTTACCGTTTTTACCAGTAAACAGATAAAGCAAGTTGGCTTCTCTGTTAACAAGAACATATTGGTACAAGAATTGCTTAAATTTACATTTTACCTTTGGGAAAATATTGGGCCAGATGTAGGTAGAATAGATTTACCGATTCTTAATTACCGAAAATTACCGAATTTTACCGAATCGGTATTCAAAAATCGGTAATTGAGATGTAGAGGAAAAATCTGTATTTTTTACTGATTCGGTAAAATTCGGTATCGGACTTTCGGAAAATACCGATTCGGTAATTACTGAATCGGTATTTACCGTTCGGTATTTCGAATGCATTTCTATAGGCCAAAAGGCCCATAGGAATGCATTGGAAATACCGACCGGTAAATACCGATCGGTAAATACCGATCGGTATTTTCCGAATCGGGCAGCAAACAAAAGTGAAACTTAACACAACAGCCAATCAGGTGCAACCACCCTCCCCCTTCCTACCAGGAAGTGGCTACCCAGGCAGCTGCAACTAATTAGAAGGTTCTGGAAAGGCAGTTGGAGCAGAGGGACTGGGAGCAGCAGCAGCAGCAGACAGAGCTTGTGTTTTTTTAAAACTTTAACATGGCAAGCAGCAGGGACACGGAGCAGGCTGAAAGGAAAAGAAAGCTTAAATTCAGTAGCATGGAGCTACAGGTCCTTGTTGAGGAGGTGGTAAAGGTACACCACAGACTTTTTGGAAAGCAGTCCCTTACTGTGCCTGAATCAGCAAAAAGGAAGATTTGGCTGGAAATCTTACAGAAAGTAAATGCAGTGGGAGTGACCACCAGAGTCACTGAAGATTTAAAAAAAAGGTTCTATGACCTAAGGAGCCTCACAAAGAAAAAAATGGCTGACCACCACAAACAGGCCTCGAAAACAGGTGGAGGAAAGAACACTGCACCACCCCTCACTGACCTGGAGGAGCTGGTAGCCACAACCCTGGAGTCTGAAAGCGTCCATGGACTGGGAGAAGTGGACAGCTCGGCGAAATCTGCAACTAAAAAAGGTAAGAAGCATGCACATCAATCCCCCTCACACCCCCATCCATCCCTCACCCCTTGCAGCTAAGTTACCACAGGTCCAGGGTGTCTGTGCAAAACTGTAGCAATGCATCATGGTACACGTAGTCAGTTATTGAAAGACCATGTCACACAGCACTGTAACCAACAAGTCATTTAAATGAATGCAGACAAAATGAAGGGCAGGCAGCATGTACAAAGTGCAATGTCATATTTTTAATTGTAGTGGCTGTGACACATTTGCACCTAGCTGATATGTGCTCATATGTCCACAGGTCACACATCCAGAAGGCAGTCTGAGGAGGCAGAAGGCACGGCACCCGAGAGGGATGACAGTCAGGAGCCTGGGCCCAGTGCATCACAGGACACAGGTGTTCCGAGTGGGCAGCCACCCTCCCAAGAAACTGACATCAGTTTTCAAATGCAGGGCTCACCAATTCCTTCACAGTCACCACAATTGGTCTCATCACCCGAAATGCCTGCTTCCCCAGTAGTAGAAACACCTGCTGCACACCCTAGCAGGAGGCATGTCGTTTCCCCCATGCTGGAAATGGAGACAGCTGCGGATGAAATGGTGGGTGATGACTCACAGAACTTGTCTCAAGCTGACATCACTGCCACACTGCAGCCCAGCACAGAGCCTGTACCAAGCACCACTAGACGCCGCACAGTACAAGGGAGGAGTGTAGATGCACGTGGGGAGGGGTCCAGCGTCTTCCAGGGCCTGGAGGGAACCATGGTCAGGATTCAGAGGATGCAGGGCAAGGGCATCATGTCCTGTCAAAGACAAATGCGTAACCTGAACATCAACATGCAGGAAATTGGCAAGGGCATCATGGAGCTGGTGGAGGTTAACAAAAGCATGGCAACAGGCATACATGACATGTCCCAATCCATGGAGCAACTGTGCTCAAAACTGGACTCTGAAATCACATCAAGGCGCAGGGAGAAGCAGCGCGCACAGAGAACAGAGAAATCCATCCACCGCCTGGCAACAGCCACATCCCTGCTATGCAGGCGTAGCATCAATAGTCAGGAAGCCCTGACTCATAACAGCAACCAGTTGACAAGGGGCATAGGCGGAATGACCGGTGCGCTGGAGGCCCTACTCAATGCTCAAAGTGCACAAAGTTCTGCTATTGACGTGCCGGACACTGAAGCTAGCACCAGTAGGAGCAGCACAGCAAGCCAACATGGCGTTGAGCCAAGGAGGAGCAGCAGGCGACAGGGTGAGGGTACAGGCCAAACGCCCAGTGAACAGGCTGAGCCACATACACCTGCCAGTGCAAAGCGTGGCCGCAAATGAACAGTTGTAACTATGGCCTACTGCCATTGGACATTTGAATCATAGTTAATAAAGTTTCATTTGCACATTTGTGCCATTTCAACCTGCCTAGTGACAATATACAACTACGGTGGGTGGATTCAACACCTGTCTGTGTGTGTTTGCTCACTGTGAGCATTGCTGTCAAATGCTTACTGTTGCACTTCTGTTCTTTAACATATCTTGAAATAATCTAATTAAACAGAAGCTTGTGCTTTCAATATAGCTCTCAGTGTCATCACTTACTCAGAAATAGTTGCGTGTTATTTCCTCACGTCTGTATCTGCCATCACTTGGTGTTGACACTCCAGCAGGTTGTCTTTCAGGCACAGCATTGTCGTCGTCATGATCCTCATAGTCTGATAACTCCACCTCAGTCCCCCTCTTAACAGCAATATTGTGCAACATAGCACAGGCAGCAATTATCTTACAGCACGTGATGGGGGTATACTGCCTTGCACCTCCGCTCTTGTGCAAGCATCTAAACCTGCTTTTCCAGATACCAAATGTTCGCTCTACAACATTGAGTGTGCTCTTGTGTGCCCGGTTATATCTCCTTTGGCTGGGTGTTGAGGGGTTGAGGTAGGGAGTGAGTATGAAGGAGCGGAGGGCGTATGCACTGTCTCCTAAAATGTAAAGGGAATAATTTACTCACATGCATACATGTACTGCTTACTGCAATAGTCTTATAGGGGTCGCACAACTGTGTCTTACCTAGGAGGTATCCTTCACCAAATTCACCAGCAGTCAGCCGTGCATAGATGCCACTGTTCTGAAATATATAGGAGTCATGGGTACTCCCAGGGAATTTTGCCACAAGGTCAGTAATGGCGAACTTTGCATTGCAGATCACCTTCACATTGATGGTGTGGGTGGACTTCCTATTCCTGTAGATGTATTCTGTGGCAGCTGGGGGACAAATAGGAATGTGCGTGCCATCAATGCAGCCAATGATATTGGGGAAACGTGCCATCTGGTAGAAGTCAGATTTTGTTTGGACCAGTTCAGCATGGGTTGCAGGGAATGAGATGTAATGCTCCATCCTCTGTAACATTGCGTCAAGGAATTTGTGGAAAAACCTTGACAGGCTGCTCTGGGTCACCCCACCTACCGCAGCAACCACACTCTGATAGCTCCCAGAGGCAAGCAGGTGTAGGCTGCACAGCACCTGCACATGGGGAGGAATAGCGTGTGCCCTTGGGGTAGTGTGATCCAACAGTGGGTGGAGGTCCCTGATGAGGTCAGTGATTGTGTCTGGGGCCAACCTGTACCTCTGGAGTATCTCTGCCTCTGTGAGCATGAACAGGGTTATCCTCTGCCTGTAGACCTGCTCCTCTCTCAGCCATTCCCTCTCTCCTTCCTCCTGTAGCCGTAGCCGTCTTGCAATGACATAAAATGCCGCCATTGTGTAAGAAGAATTGCATTTTGGGTCCATTTTTATAGGTTGCACCTGTTTACCACCTGATTCCAATCCATGATAAATACCGACTCTTAAATACCAAATTTCAAGCAAAATCGGTATTTCAGAGCTTCCCTACATCTCAATATCCATTTTTACCACTTCTTATTTACCGATTCGGTAATTTACCGATTCGGTAAATTTACCGATTCGGAAACCTTTGCGATTCTGTAAATTTACCGATTCGGTAATATTTCCGATTCGGTAATTTTACCGATTCGGTAAATTTACCGATTCGGATGATTTTCGATCTCCTACATGCCGAAAGCTAAATACCGGTCGGTAACGGCCGAAAATACAGATTTTCGGCCGTTACCAACCGGTAAAGGCCTTCCTACATCTGGCCCTGAGTCTCTTACTTTTCAATAGTTGCAACCTTTTACAGCATACATTAAGGCATATATTTTCTTTGACTGCCCAGTCCAACTTCTCTTTTAGAGTCTGTACAGTTTCCTTTCCTATGCATCTTCAAATCAGAGTTAGTCCTTTCTTTTATTTTTCAGGTTCTTTTGTATCCCTTTGGTAGGTTCTCAAGATTTGTAGGACATTACAACAAACAAGCTTCGGGAGGCCAGATAAGTAACTTTTCCGTCCTTTTTGGAATTGCAGTAATCTTTCTTCCTTCCTGAATGTTGATTCTTCTATAAATTTTCTCTGTATTTTGTATTAGCACAGGTACCAAGGAGCTTCTACCGCAAGATCTCTGAAGACCGGAGTTTTCTTCCTTATGGGTGTTCGGGTTTCGAAGTCAGTGACGCAATTCTACTACTCAGGATTCCTGGAAGAACTGACAGTTGGCTATAACTTAGATGTTGCATTTATACAAATGCCACACCATAGATGGTTGCTGATGTTTACAAGATCTCTGGGTATTCCCTCGAGATCGTGGAACGAATGCACATTTGCACGCATTCATCAGTGGATACGCTGCTCTGTTGCCTACCCCTCCCAATGCAGTGAATGCGGCAATAATAGCTCTTGTTTTTGCCTAGTCTCTAGCATTTTGGGCTTCATATGTACAGTAGAATGTGGAAAAGCCAGAAGAAGCATTTGGCATATTGTTGCAGGCAACCTCACCCAACAGAGAGTATCAATTCAGTCTTCTGAATCTGTACCTGTTGACGGTGTAAGAATTGTTCCACTGTTTGGTTAATTCTCTATGTCTGGCTGTCAAGGTGTGGGTAGTGACATGACTATAACCTAGCATTAATGTCTACTAACAGGCGAGGAGTTAATCTGAAGCAGGAAACAAACTGGATCCCTCTGTAGGTGAATAGTTCTAATGGTATCCCATGTAGCAGAATTATTTCTTATGAGAATGCTGTAACAAGTTTAGATTCTGATGTTACTCCTTTTGGAGAAGGAAATGAGCCTACTCAGTTAAATGGTCAACAACAACTAGAATAGTGTTGTAACCTCTTAGGGATTATGGTAATCCAACTATTAAATTCCTAAACGCTGTGTGAATGGGGATGGGAGAACAAGAATCGGCTGTAATAGAACCTCCAAAGATTGATTACTGGTTTTGGCTTGAGTGCATATCACACAGACAGCAACAAATTCTTTAACGTTTTAAGACATAGATGACCTCAAAAAATATCATTCACCTTATTTTAACATTTTCTTTCCTGTTGGGCCGTTTGCAAGGGGACACCAGTTTGTGGCTGATTCTCTAGAGACTCTGTAGGTTGGTATGAGGATTGATCTTTGTATTACCACCAATCTTCAATGGTGACTACTTCTGAGTCACAATATTGTAGCCAATTTTTAACTGAACTTGCTATAGAGGAGTTAAGATGTATATAATACTACATTTACACATTTTGCCTCAGCAAAGATTATTGGTGACTCTAGATTGGAGATCTTATTTTGAACAGGACACTCATATCTAGATAAGCCATCCTCTTTATCAGATTTTTTTTCAAGGCTGATATTGGATGACAGAGTCATATTTGTTAAAGAATGGAATCCAAGACGATAGTCTATTGGATAGAGCTCCGGCTGACTCTAAAAATGGTACGTTTTTGTAGTCAGTTAGAATAACTGTATGATGTGCCCCGGAAAATAGAAGAAGCAGATTCCATTATTCAAAAGCCCTTTTTATGGATAGCAGATATCGGGCAGCAACTAGATAGCTGATTTTAGTTGGAGCTAATTTATGAGACAGAAAGGCTAATTGGTGTAACTGGCCTGAGTTAGGTTCCAGCTGCCATAAAACTTCACCTATGACCACTGAAGAAGCACATGCTCCTAACAAAAAAGGCTGCGTACTGTCTGGGTGCTTGAGTATGGGTACGGATACAAAATGTAATTTTGAGGGTTCAATACTTGCTCAGCTTCTTTGCTCTAGTCAAAGGGTCACTCATTCCTTAATAGTTTAGTAATTAGTGCTGCTGTTGTAGGAAAATGAACACTATAACTGTAAAAATGTGTGAAACCTAAGACATTTTGAGCTTCCTTTACAGACACAGATGATTTCCACTGTGACATTGTTATTCTTTCTCAAGGCTAGAAAAAACTCTCTGAATACTCCTTTGGATACATTACAATGTCATCAATCTACACGATAAAATACATCCATCTATGAAATTGTGCAGTACTTCATTAATGAAGAATAAGAAATCTGCTGGGTCATTGAAGAGTCCAAAGGGCATGACCTGGTATTCTTAAAGACTTCATTTGTTCTAAATGTGATCTTCCATTTATCAACCCTTCCCACTGTAACTAGATGATAGGTCCAACTAGGTAAAGATTAGTATGCTTCTCGGCTGCTCTAATAGAACATCAATGGTAATGGATACCGATTTTTTACTGATTTTATTTACAACACAATAATCAGTTCATGGGCTCACATTTCCACCTTCTTGGCACAAAAAAGGGAGGAGAAGATACACATGACTGAGTGCAAGATGAACCTTGTAGCCAGATTTCTTTTCAGATATTCTTTAAGGTATTGATTCTCAGGTTCAGTTCGAGTTTATATGCCACAACCAGACATCTGTGAGCCAGGAATTACGTCAATCTGGCAATCACAGTATCTGTAAGGTGGTAATGTGCTAACCTTGATTTTATTAAAAATATTAGTCACTTCATGATATTCCTCAAAAATAATTTTCTTCACACAGTGTTCAGTAATGACATATGTAATTGTGTTTACTACAGGTTTACATTGTGTATTACAGAAAGTTAAATTTATTATTACCACTCCTTAGACCGAGTCTACTGCTATGTTATGGTTTTTACCCAAGGCATCACTAGGAATTTATTGTATTTTGGGAACATTGATTACATCACACTACATGGTTTCATTTTGTTCCTTCCCAACATACATTTTAATTGGATGAGGTAAATGTTAAAGGCCCAGATGACAATTCCTTGCCATCAATGGCCAGGACTAATTCGGGTGTCTTTTTTTAAAAATAAATGGTAACTCAAATTATTTGGCTTAAGCAAGGTCCATACATTCCTGGTGGCTCTTAAATCAACCACCATGGACACCTGGATTGCTTTAATTGGTGTGATTTGTAAGGAGATTAACAACTCTTAAAGACTTTGATGTGGATTATGAATATGAGCCAGGGAATTAGAGATCTCCTAATTCGATTAACTCAAAGAAGCAAACTATTCCAATGGTGAACCTGCTAGTTTTCTAACTTAGATATTTTTTGAAAGGGCAGGGTGGGGTTCCCTGGACCAAACTTTGCTTTAGGTTTTGAGGAACAATTGTTAATGAAATGTTACGACTTATCACAGTAGAGACAGAGATTGTTTTTTTGTTCTCCTACTCTTCTTTTCCCCAACTCACCTTTAAATAGAGGTCCTCAGATTCCTCCTATTAGTAGGTTTCAGAATATTGTCCATGGTCTTACGGATTTCTACCTTTCTGTCATGATACTTGACCACCATTATCTTTGTTTCGCCTCTAGTTTTTTTCAGCTTGTCTCTCATATAATATATGATCTAACATAATCAGTAGTTTGATTAATTCTCTACAGTTTTCCAGGTGGGGTCCACAACTTTAGCTTATAGATCCTTTAGCTCAATTTTAAGGATCCTTTTCTGTATTCAGGCCAATTGGCTTCAGTGACTTATCTGTTAAATGTTGTCAGATACAACAGTAGGTCCTGAAAGATTTCTTGTAACAATTCATTGTCTACCAACTGTATAAAAGTCTGTTTTGAGAAAAGCTTCTGTATTTCCTCTTTAAAATATGAAAAACTGGGAAGCAATGGTCATCTCATATAATAGAATTGACCTAAATACGTTTAAACAGATTCATCAATGGATACGTTTCTTTGCAGACTGCCCCTCTCGATTTAGGGAAGGTGTTAACAGTGGATCTGTGGTCCTAGTGTGGGGTACAAATGCTTAGGGCGGGTCTAACAGTGAGTACTATCTTTTAGAAAATGCATTTTCCACACTGTTAGGTTTGGGGGTCTCTAGTTGGCATAGGTAAGTACCTGTGTCAAATAGGGACCCTTGCGTCTAGTCAGGGTAAGGGGCTACACTCCTAAAATAACCCCTGCTCACACCCTTGGTAGCTTGGCACGAGCAGGCAGGCTTATCTCAGGCAGTGTGTAAAACATTTGTGAACACATGCAGTAATACAGTGACAACACTACAGAAGGGCACCACACAGGGTGTATTATAAAAATAAGTATTTTTATAAAGACTTAACACAAGACCAAACGACAAAAATCCACAATACCATACTCACAAATAGTCTCTAAACGGTTATAAAAGTGCTCAGTTCTCTCAAGTTGTAAATGCAACACTTTACTCGCAATGTACCTGGAATGCGTAACGCAAAGAAAACAAAAGGGTCGCAGGGAAATTGATGCGTCGGTTCCTTACATGCATGGGAGTGGATGCGTCGGTTCCTTACTGCTGCGCAGGGGAGTTGATGCTCGCTTCCTTACTGTGTGGGGAGGTGATGCGTTGGTTTCTTACTGCTCTCTGGTACGATGCGACAAGATGGCATCTCGATGCGATTCTCTTCTCTGGTGCGATGCGACAAAATGGCGTCTCGGTTGTGATGCGACAATGTTGGTGCGATGCATGCATGCCCAACAGCCGTGCGGCGACTCGATGATCTTTGGAACTGCGACAGGCCTTGCGTCGCGCTTCTCCGGTGGCACGACGATTAACTCCATGGCAGCGTCCCACTTCTCCAGCGATGCGCCACGCTTCGGCAATGCGATGATGACAGCGGCAGCTCGCTTCATCAGCGTTGCAATGACAGCAGCTGCGGCGGTGACACACTTCTCGTTGTTACGTCGCACTTCCAGATCCCGGCGACACGCAGTCTCACAAAAGACCACAAGAGACAGCTGACGACAGATGGAGCAGGGAGGCCGGATTTTTTATCAGTGATTGAATAAATATAATTCATCAGAACACGGGAGGACAACCCACGTACTATATGCCGTTCATATAAGCACAGTCCAAATTGAGGCTGCGGCTATAGAAATCATTGTCAGATTTTAAAATGACTCAACTTTGAATCTCTTAATCAATATCGGTGGCTCCGCTGTACGTGAAAAGGACACACAGTCACAATCTGAGGATAAACAACCAGATGTGAGAAGCAGAACCAATATATTTTCAGTTATGTTCTGACGACCCAAATATTTGAAACAAAATCGAGATTGTCTTGAAAATTGTTATTTTTGAGAATTTGTCCTGAAGATGTTTTATTCCTAAAAACCGAAACTCTGCGTCGACAACCACGTCTTGAATATTGTAACGTCACAAAAAATTTGTTTTATCATGTGATTTTAAATTTGTAACTTTTATGCATTGTGTGTGATCAATTGGGAGACATGAATATTGATGTATACTGTATTGAATAAAATGAAGAATATACGATAAGCGATAAATCTTTTCTCCTTTTTGTATTGTGTTGTTTTTTGCACAGTGGTATATCGAATATTGTGGCACTAGTATCTCTTCACTTATATTTTTACAGTTATTGTTAGCTTGAGGATATTAGCTTCCTTCTACTAGGGACTCTTTATTTTTCTGTATAGTCTCTCGGAAGGCCCAGCACAACAGCAGGCACTTCAATTCCCAGCAAGGGAATTCAGGGTGGAGCTGGTTGGTGAAGTGTTGTATCCCTGAGACTTCAGGCAGGAGGCAAGCTCTAGTTCAAGCCATTGGAGATTTTTCTTCAAGTTGATAGAGAGCACACTCAGTCCTTTTCCCCTCTCTTTGGCAATGAAGCAACCACTGCAGGTCAACCCCCAAACACACAGCACAGGGGTAGTCTCCTCCTTCAGCTTCCTGGTTCTTCTCCTCAGCAAAGGTTCGTCTTAATTCCCAGAAGTAATCTAAAGTTGTGGGGTCTGGGTCCCCTCTTTAATACACCAAAATCCTTTGTCTCTGAAGGCAGAGAGTGTCTGTACCTAGCCCAAACCAGTTCCGGTCAGTCCTGGAGCACCTTGTTTACAGGACTCCTTCTTTTTCTTTTACTGTTGGAGCCAGCATTGTGGAGAGAAGGCACAGCCCTATTCAGGTCCCAAGTGCAACTCCTCCCTCCCATCTGCATGCAGATCTCTCTATTCAGCCCTGTGCTGACTCACCCTGTCTCTGGAATCCCCCAGCCCCTGTCACTCAAACTCCAGACAAGGAATACACAACCCAGCAGAGGCAGGCTTGGATAGTTAGGCAAGAAAATACCCACTTTCTAAAAGTGGTATTTTCAAACACAGAATGTTAAAACCAACTTCACTAAAACTTGTATTTTATCATTCCGAGTTCAGGCATACTAAACTCGAATTTCTACCTAGTTCCCTGAGTCAGTTAGGATTATAAAATGTTATAATCTAACTGCCCATTCTGGTCTATGGGAAACAGGTACCTTGCAATAGTGAAACACAAAAATTGCTGTTAATCACGATTAGAACATGCCACACACATCAGGGCATGTCCTACATTTTACCTACAATGCACCGTGCCATTGGGCCAACCATAGGGGTGACTAATATGTATAAAAAGGAAGGTTTAGGGACCGGTAAGTGGGTGCACTTGCCCAGTCAACATGGCAGTACCAGTCTGCACACAGGCTTTGCAATGGCAGGCCTGAGACACACTTTACAAGCTGCTCAGGAGGGTGGCACAATCAGTGCTGCAAGCACACCAGCAGCATTGCTTACAAGCCCTGGGCACATGCAGTGCACTCTACTACGGTCTGACAAGTAAACCAATCTAGTCAATCATGGAGACATTAATCCATACATCAATTTACCATAGGGACCACTTGCACTATGGCACTGAACAGCAGCGGTACAGTGCCCAAAAGCATCTAAAACCAGAAAAAACATAAGAGGCAACAGCAAAAAGTGGAAGGGAGACCCATGCCAATGGTGCCAGGTCTAACACACACTATGAATGTTGGATTTCTTTCCTTCTTTATCACCTTTGCAGGAACACAAATGGACCAAACAAAGGCCCATGACACTTTGAACTGGCCTACAATCAAGGAAGTTCAAAGTTTCCTAGGAATTTCTGCAGGCGGTTTATTAATAACTTGTAGCTCCTAGAATCAATCTTCCTAAGAAATATGTGGTTCTTTTCCTGCACTGCAGAAGTTATCTTCCCAAAGTTCAAAGAGAATTTCATCTTAGCACCTGTCGTCAGACTCCGAAAAAACCACTCGCACGCTTGCATTTGCAAGCCAGATTCAATTAGGGCAAGCTATTTTTAGGTCTTACTCCCTCTTTGTGGCGAGTAGGAAGGCTGACTTACATTTGACCTCTGTCTCTGCAAGCAGAGGAAATGTGACAAGTTAGCAAGATTTAAAGGAATCTTTATTGCTCACAAAGTGAGAGAGCAATACAAATGTCTTTAAATCTGGTTAACTTGTCACATTTGCTCTGCTTCCAGAAACTGAGGTCAAGTGCATTTCAGTTAGGTCGAGTACCTTTTTTAGGTAACTAGACCAGCAGGTCTAGTAAAAATTAAAGATTGTCGAGCCCTGTAGGTGGAGGCTGATGTGATTCTTAAGGAAGGAACCATGATGGGTGCAATAGCCTTAGACACATTTCTAGATGATGTCTGTTTTGTTTCTGTTCTTATAAACCCCTTTAAGTAGTGGTAAAATCTTCCAACACTTTTGTTGGTTTGTACTTCAAATAATGGGCATTATATGTAGCTTTCCCTGACTTGTGTTGAAGGCACTTCCTTGATGTTGTTCCACACATCCAGGAGAGCTTACAACTCTTCCATCCAGCCAATGTTGGTGTTGGTGAAAAATCCACACTAAGGATACAAAGGCGTTTATCCAGATTTCACTTCACATACTATCAGTATGGACTTAGAAACTGATTTGCATCCAGTACAAACAAACGTGTTCATTAACCAAAATAGCCCATTTCATTCCCCTCCTTAAGTTACACAGTGTCAAGAAACTGACTGATACTTTTATTTAACATATTGTATTACTAAACGGAATTCTTGCTGCTATTTCCACTGATCAGGGGCCTCAGTTTGTGACAAAATATTGGCACGTGTTCAGTGCACCTTTAGACATTGATGTCCATTTGACCTCCACCCATCATCTGCAGAACGATGAACAAACGGTACATGTAAAGCACCTGCTGCAACAGTACCTACAATGCTTGCTGACCACCCATAACACCAACTGCATAGAAACACAGTCTTGCTAATTCTTTTTTTTTGGGTCTATGTTCAAAATTATTATATAACATTAATTTGCATTGATATTTAATATAAAACACTTTAACTATTATTTTCAAGTTTAATAAAGTTTTTAGTTTTCCCTATACTTAACCATAGAAAGATCTCTGTCGCGATGAATTGGTGTGACTCACCACACAGCATTCCCTGCATTGAACTGTCTCAACTTTCAAACATATGTTTTTCTTTTTAGAAGAATGTTCATGTCACTTCTTGTCACAGTTGTGTCAAAAAAGTTTCAATGCAATCCAATGGGCCAATGCATTTCAGGGGTTGTCCCTTTATTGTGGGACCAAATGGCTGGGGTAAGCCCTAACAATTACATTACGAGTGATATTAATAATCAACAAAACGTGCCAATTCTTGCCATGTTTCAAAAGCATCCGCTCAGGAACAGCTATCACTTAAATTCTGATGACTATTTATCAAGCAGTCAATAATTCACTCATGGTATGGACAATAACTCATTCGAAGTGACTTTTGTTAATAAAGAAATGTTTAAGCATATTAATATTAAACCAACATTTATCCCAGCTTTGCTTGTAAAAACATAAGAGTAATACCCATTGTTTCACGTTGCAACTAAGTGCGAGATAGGACAAATATTTTTTAAAAACAACAGTAATGACTCAAACTTAAACAAGCATTGGCATAGCCAGTAAGTCTCGCCTTTGGGACCTTATAAGTGTTTAGCTATGCAACAGTTGATGTTGTTGCACCAAGGATATTGTGCTGCATAAGGATTAGTTACTTACCTGTAATCCTAGTTCTCTTCCAGGGGTATACTCATTAAAGTCATAAGCACTGAATTATCTCCGCTCATGAGCGGGAACCCGGAACACATAACAATACACATATATATGTGTAAATATATCAAAAAGTACATTGTACTAAAATAATTATACACATATACATGTATAACAACCATAATATGCAGCCTAACATATACACATAGGCTAATAAAGCCAACCTTACACACGTTCTGAAGCATGAAAATATGCTAAATATAAATGCAATAAACTCTGTTCCCATCATGCACCACAGGGGACAGTTAGGTCAGTTCTTTTGTACGGTACAGTAAACATTAGCAGGAAACTGCCCTTAAAACTTTACATTATATATTGAAAACTTCAATGCCACTGCTCGCCCGGGGAGGCGGGAGGGTGCTTATGACTTTAATGAGTATACCCCTGGAAGAGAACTAGGATTACAGGTAAGTAACTAATCCTTCTCTTCCAGGGGATACTCATTAATAGTCATAAGCACTGAATAGAGTAGCAAGCTCATACCCACTAGAAGCGGGCGAACAGATAAACGCATAGCTATATTTCAAACAACACAGTGTTTAACTAGAAGTAGCAAACACATTTCTCAGTGATGCCTGTCCCACTTGAGCATCTGTTTGCACATCAGAATCCAAGCAATAATGGCGTGTAAACGTATGCACTGAACGCCAAGTAGCTGCTTTACATATCTCTGACATAGCCACATTCCTGAGGAGAGCTGTTGTAGAAGCTTTTCCCCTCGTAGAATGAGCCCTAGGTCTACCTGATAAAGACTTGTGGGCTAGTTGATAGGCAAGTAAGATACATGACACTATCCATCTAGAAATGGATCTCTTGGATGCTGCCAAACCAGTATTCGTAGGACCATAGTTCACAAACAAACGGTCTGTGTGTCTCATAGTCTTGGTTTTATCTAAGTAAAACTTCAAAACCCTTTTTAGATCTAAAGAGTGCAAAGCCCGCTCAGCCGGACTTGAAGGGTTTGGAAAGAAAGTAGGCAATGTTATGGATTGGTTAATATGAAAATCCGACACCACCTTAGGTAGAAAAGAAGGATGAGTCCTGAGCACCACTCTGTTTGCATGAAAAACTGTGTACGGTTCCTTGCAACACAGAGCCTGAATTTCGCTCACTCTACGAGCAGACGTGATAGCCACCAGGAATGCTACTTTCCAAGATAAGTGTTGCAATGACGCTTTATGTATGGGCTCAAAGGGTGGGCCCATCAACTTAGCCAACACCACATTAAGCTCCCAAGGTGTAGAAGGAGACCTGACTGGAGGAAACACCTTTCTTAATCCCTCTAGAAAATCCTTCACCACAGGCATCCGAAAAAACGATATCTGTGTTGGTGATTTTCTATAAGCAGTTATTGCAGCAAGATGGACTCTGATAGAATTAAACTGCAAACCAGACTCAGCAAGATAAAGAAGATAAGGCAAGATCACCTGTTCTTGGCCTCGAATAGGGTTAAGACCCTTGCTTTGACACCAAAGAAAAAAGCGTTTCCACTTAAATCCGTAGGATTGTCTTGTAGAAGGCCGCTTTGCCTCTTTAAGAATGTTCATACGCTCCGGATTTAACTGTAAATGCCCGTACTGGATGACTTCAGGAGCCATGCTGCCAGGCGCAGGGAGGGCAGATTGGGATGAAACACACGCCCCTCCTGTTTGGACAGAAGATCCGGGCGACAAGGTAATCTCCTGTGTGGCCTGATTGACAACTGGAGGAGATCTGGGAACCACCATTGGCGTGGCCACTCTGGGCAAATCAATATCATTCTGGATTTGGTCTTGTACATCCTGTTGATCACTGCTGGTATCAACGGTGTCGGCGGGAAGGCGTACAGCAAATTTTGACACCAGTCTATCAAAAGGGCATTCCCTTGAGATCCTTTCTGGGAGAACCTGGACGCGAAGACGGGGCATTTTGCGTTTGCCGCGTCTGCGAACAGATCGATGTCTGGTGTTCCCCAAGCCTGGAAAATGCTGTGCGCGACTTCTTCGTTGAGAACCCAGCCGTGCGCTTCGACGAAGTCTCTGCTGAGGTCGTCCGCCTGCGTGTTGAGGCTCCCTGGCAAGTGAACAGCCGTTATGGACAGGTCTTGTGCAAGTAGCCAGTGCCAGATGGTCTGAGCTTCTATGGACAGAGTCCTGGACCTGGTACCCCCCTGCTTGTTTAAGTAATACATTGTAGTTGTATTGTCTGTTTGCACCAAGAGGGACCGAGTCTGAAGAGATGGAGCCAGGGACTTGAGAGCAAGATGGACCGCTCTGAGTTCGAGTAGATTGATATGATACCCTTTCTCGAAATCTGACCATAGCCCTTGTACTTGCAGCGGGCCCATATGTGCTCCCCAACCTTGGAGAGAGGCATCTGTGATCAGAGTCTGCGTTGGTGGGTCCTGATGAAAAGGAACTCCCTTCATCAAGTGTGTCTTCTTCATCCACCATCGAATGGAATCTTTTGCAGACTGTTGGAGAAGAATCTGATCCTCCCAGCATCCCGTCCTCTGCTTCCATTGATCTTCTAGACACTGCTGTAGAGGACGCATCTGCAAACGTGCGTTTGGCACTATGAAGATGCACGATGCCATGGATCCCAGAAGAGAGGACACTTGTCGACCTGTCGGACGTGCAGACTGAAGGAGAAACACACACTTTGTCTTGATGGATGACCACCTCTCCTCCGAAGGACACACGTTTTCTTTTGCCGTGTCCAGTTGTGCACCCAGATAGTGGATCTTCTGGGTGGGATTCAATATGGACTTTTTGTAATTGACTTGAAGACCCAACTTGTACATGAGTTGGAGGCATATCGAAAGATGTTCTTCCAGTAGAGATGGGGATGAACTCTTCAGAAGCCAGTCGTCTAAGTACGGATAAATGAAAATCCGTTGTTTTTGAAGACAAGCAGCCACTACCGCCATACATTTTTAAAAAGTTCTGGGAGCTGATCTCAGGCCAAAGGGGAGCACTGCGTACTGATAATGACGAGCCCCTACTTGAAATCTGAGAAACTTGCGATGTTTTCTGGATACTGGGACATGAAAATAAGCATCTTTCAGATCTATGGAACACATCCAATCCCCCTGGTGTAATTGAGGGAAAATCTGATGAAGAGCCAGCATTCGAAACCTCTCCTTCCGAATGAATTTGTTCAAACGCCTCAAGTCCAGAATGGGTCTGAACTCCGTAACTGGACCTTTTTTCTTTACAAGAAAAAACCGAGAGTACAGGCCCTGACCTCTCTGTTGAAAAGGCACTGGTTCTATGGCATTCTTCTTCAGAAGGACATCCGCTTCCTGTTGTAAGCGCATTAAGTTCCACTGTACCATTTTCAGAGGACGCATGACAGGGGGTGGCTTCTTGAATTTCAAAAGGTACCCGCTCTGAATGACATTGAGTACCCAATTGTCCTTTGTGATCTGTTTCCACTCTTCCAGATAACACACAATACTTCCTCCAACCGGAGTGGCACACGGTTGTGGAGGAAGCTTCCATTCATTGTTTTTGAGGCTGCTTGGTAGCTGATGATTGCTGCCTATTTCCGCTGCCTCTGCCTCGTCCAGGTCGCCTCTGCTGGAATTGCGATCTCTGTTGACTCTGGCCTTGATTTTGCGAGGACCAATTCGTCTGTTGGCCCCTCTGCTGAAAAGATCTTTTGTCATAGGGACGAAAATTACCTCGACGCTTAAACTCTTTTTTCTTTTCAAGACCAACGGCCTTAAGAGTGTCTAACTCCACTTTCATTTTAGACATCTCGTCATCGGCGTGAGATCCAAACAGAGTCGAACCATTAAAAGGTAGATTTACCATCTTTCTCTGAGCCTCAGGTTTTAGACCCGTAAGGCGAAGCCAAGCCGTACGTCTAGCACAAACACCATGTGCATAACCATGAGCTGACAGATCCGCCGCATCAGCAGCTGCACTAATGCTTTGATTAGCCACCAATCCTCCTTCTTCCACTATTTCCAGGAAGTCTTTCTGATCCTCCTTAGGGAGTTTTTCTGCAAAACGAGAAACTGAGTCCCACAGCAGACGATCATAGCGGCCCAATAAGGCTGACGCACTGGCCACTCTCATGACTGAACCTGAGGTGTTGCACATTCGTCTCCCCAAGGAATCCATACTCTTACTATCCTTCTCTGGAGGAGCAGAAGAGGTAGATGTTGCCGAATGTGCTTTTCTGACTGCCGCCACAATAAGAGAATCTGGAGGTGGGTCAGAACGCAAAAATAAAGGATCTTCCTCTGGAGCCTTGTACTTCTTTGCAATCCTAGAAGGTCCTGAACCCACTGTGGCCGGAGTTAAGAAAGTTTTCATCGCTGGTTCTATCAACCCGGGCACTAACGGTAGAAGAGGCCTACCAGTCGTCTTGTGATGTAGGGTTTCAAAGATGACGGACATTGCTATTTGAGGAACTGCCATCTTGATCTTGAACTTATTCGCCCCACGACATAACACATCATTAAATGTGCCCAAATCATCCACTGGAGACACTTTGGACGGAGGAGTAGATGATATTGTGGGAGAATAGTCTCTATATGAAGATCTTGTAGAAGACGAAGACGACTTAGAAGACGGAGAAGGAGTTCTACCCCTCTCTTGAGGAGTTGCAGATCGCTGCCTCCTTCGCTCCCTTGAACGAGATTTCCGTCCTTCTACAGACTTAGGAGATGGAGCAGGAGTCCTACGCTTCTCTTGAGGAGTTGCAGATCGCTGCCTCCTTCGCTCCCTTGATCGAGATTTCTCTCTTTCCAATGATCTCGAACGTGATCTTCTTTGCAGCTCCGTCCGAGGAACCGGAGCTCTGTCACCCAATAATGGACGCATCTTCCAATGCCGAAGACTTTCCAGCCATCTCGGTGACAAGTTGATGGGCCGACCTACACGCTCAGGTGAAACTTCAGGTGACACCTGCACAATATTCAGGTCTGCTGAAGACTTGGAAGCTCCGGAGACTACACTGTGCTCAGATACCACTGAGTTAGATGGAGTCCGCTGACTGGGCACCAATTGTCTATCATCTGCCTGGCCTGAGGTAGAGCCCGACTGAGCCACCATAGAAGAATCCTGATGCACTGTCTCGTGTCCCACCGCATCTTTCTGTTGATCCTGCGGTGAAGAAACCACTCTAGGCTCAGGACTTATGTCTGACCTCGACAAAGACCTAACTGAGGTCCGAGAGGCTGATCGTGACAGTCTCAACGCCGACCTGTGCACAGGTGGGGGAGACCTAGACATTCCATGCTTCGAGCCCGAAGCATGCTTCGACGCCGATCTACGTCGCGATGGAGACTTTGACCTCCTCTTCTTAGACCTCGACGTCGAATCCTTCGATCTTCCTCTTGACGTCGATCTCTTCCTCGATGACGAAGTATGAATCTCCTTCGACGTCGACACTTTACTCTTCGACGTCGACATATGATCCTTCGACGTCGACACTTTACTCTTCGACGTCGACCCATGATCCTTCGACGTCGAACGCTTCTTCTCCTTCGACGTCGAGCGTTGAACCCCCGACGTCGTCCTTACTGCAATCGACACCAGATGTCTCGACGTCGATAAAGATCTCGACGGCGAAGGTCGAGACGCTGTATTCTGCCTCACCGGCGAAGTCTTCGACGTCGACGGAGGCCTCTTCGACGTCGACGGAGTCCTCTTCGACGCCGACAATGCTGACGGCAATCTGGATCTCGACGTCGAACGCCTCTTTTTCGCAGGAAAAACTTCCTGGAGTCGATTTTTCTTCGTTTTACCTTCTGGAGACGCTGATCTTCGACGTTTAGGCTGAGAAGGTGGCTTAGAAGTCGATAAGAAAACCTTAGAACTCTTCTCACCACGATTCTCTCTCTCCAGAAGGCCCAGAAGCCTCATTTTCTCTCTTTCTTTTAAAGTCCTACTAGAAAGGTTGAGGCAATGATAACAATCTTCCACCTTATGAGTATCAGGAAGACACACCACACAAACAGAGTGTGGATCAGTTTTTGCCATTTTCTTCCCACAGGAAGGACATTTATAAAATAAAGGTGGCATACTGACTAAAAAATTCACAACAGTTTAGTCAGAAAAAAGGTAATAAACACCACCAAAGTACTATTTGTCAAAAAATGTCAAGAAAAAACCAACTTCTGACAGAAATTACTACAAATGAGCAGAGCTCAAGTTCCAGGTTCCTCACAGAACAAGCCGGAAAAAAGAACTGACCTAACTGTCACCTGTGGTGCATGATGGGAACAGAGTTCTCCTAGAGGCCTTAAATGCAAAGTGTGCAGATTCTCTGGGGCCTTAAAGGCAGGGTGCCAGTCTGATTTTCTGTACACAGACAAATTTTCATATGCAGCCTTTTAGGCTAATAACTGTTTACAACAGGTTCTTTGATGAAAATAAAAGTTTTTTCATGGTTATGTAATGCATTTTAGGCTCATGCCTGTTTATTGCATTTATATTTAGCATATTTTCATGCTTCAGAACATGTGTAAGGTTGGCTTTATTAGCCTATGTGTATATGTTAGGTTGCATATTATGGTTGTTATACATGTATATGTGTATAATTATTTTAGTACAATGTACTTTTTGATATATTTACACATATATATGTATATTGTTATGTGTTCTGGGTTCCCGCTCATGGGCGGAGATAATTCAGTGCTTATGACTATTAATGAGTATCCCCTGGAAGAGAACTAAATACTTATAAGGTCCCAATAGCAAGACCTATTGGCTATGCTAATGCTTGTTTTGGGTGTGTGTAGCTCTTCAGACCTATCTGCACTCGGACAAAGGAAGGGAGGAGGAGCGCTGAAGAGATGTGCCTGAGAGCGGCCCTCCAACACCAGGCCGAGAATGCTGTTGCCGCTGGTGGTGCAGCTATGTCTGCTCCATGGACATCTGGTCGCGGGCCGTAAGTACACGGGGTGCCTCTCAGCTGCTCGAAGTAACGTGCAGGCTGAGTCTCCAGCGATGGGGTGGTTTGGGAGGGAGAACCTATTGAATTTAATGGATGAATTTTTGGGGGAAGACGTGTAAAGTTTTCAGCGCTGTTGATCGCAGTGAAGTCTGTGGGCGACATGTTTGTTTAGGAGTCTTGTGAAGATGAGTCTAAGAAATGTGACGTCCTCCAAATGAGTGAGAAGTGAGAGGTTTATCTCTGTCCAGTCCATGAGCAGAGGAGAAGAAAAGCAGTGTTGAGGGAGTAAAGAGAAGGGAGATTCAGACGAAATTACTGAAGTAGACTCGCCAGATCCGGAAAGAACAGGCCTTGGTAGGTACTCAGAGCTCGAGCGTCCTGTTAACCAATGCCAATATTTTCCTCGCGTTTCCCTCCGTGTCCCATCCCGATATTGCAGACAGTAGTTATCTTCAGAGAGCATGTGAAACCGGTCTGTAAACATCGTTTTGCTTTGCCAATCCTGAATGGTTACTGAATCTTTGCTGCTTTTAGTCACCAGTTGTCTTTTCCGAAATTAATTTTTCATTTGTAGTTTCTTAAATATGATTATATTGCTTTACTGTTTGTTATTTTGTTATTGCTTTATTCTTGTGCTTGAATGGTTTTGTTGTTGCTGTGAATCATTCTCGGTTTGTATAATTTGGGACGGGTCAGATGGGGTCTGAGGCGCTTCGCATGCTCTTCGAGGTCAGATGCGGTCCGAGGCGCTTCGCTGGCTCTTTGAGGTCAGATGTGGTCCGAGACGCATCGCAGGCTCTTCGAGGTCAGATGTGGTCCGAAGCGCATCGCAGGCTCTTTGAGGTCAGATGGGGTCCGAGGCGCTTCGCTGGCTCTTCGAGGTCAGATGCGGTCCGAGGCGCTTCGCAGGCTCTTCGAGGTCAGATGCGGTCCGAAGCGCTTCCAGATGCGGTCCGAAGCGCTTCGCTGGCTCTTTGAGGTCAGATGTGGTCCGCGGCGCCTCGCAGGCTCTTCGAGGTCAGATGCGGTCCGAGGCGCTTCGCTGGCTCTTCGAGGTCAGATGCGGTCTGAGGCGCTTCGCAGGCTCTTCGAGGTCAGATGGGGTCCGAGGCGCTTTGCTGGCTCTTCAAGGTCAGATGCGGTCCGAGGCGCATCGCAGGCTCTTCGAGGTCAGATGGGGTCCGAGGCGCTTCGCTGGCTCTTCGTGTTCAGATGTGGTCCGTGGCGCCTCGCAGGCTCTTCGAGGTCAGATGCGGTCTGAGGCGCTTCGCAGGCTCTTCGAGGTCAGATGCGGTCCGAGGCGCTTCGCAGGCTCTTCGAGGTCAGATGGGGTCCGAGGCGCTTTGCTGGCTCTTCGAGGTCAGATGCGGTCCGCGGCGCCTCGCAGGCTCTTCGAGGTCAGATGCGGTCCGAGGCGCTACGCAGGCTCTTAGAGGTCAGATGCGGTCCGAGGTGCTTCGCAGGCTCTTCGAGGTCAGATGCGGTCTGAGGCGCTTCACTGGCTCTTCGAGGTCAGATGCGGTCAGTGGCGTATCGCAGGCTGTTCGAGGTCAGATGCGGTGCGAGGCGCTTCGCAGGCTCTTCGAGGTCAGATACGGTCCGCGGCGCCTCGCAGGCTCTTCGAGGTCAGATGCGGTCCGAGGCGCTTCGCAGGCTCTTCGAGATCAGATGCGGTCCGAGGCGCTTCGCTGGCTCTTCGAGGTCAGATGCGGTCCGAGGCGCATCGCAGGCTCTTCGAGGTCAGATGGGGTCCGAGGCGCTTCGCAGGCTCTTCGAGGTCAGATGCGGTCCGAGGCGCTTCGCTGGCTCTTCGAGGTCAGATGCGGACCGAGGCGCTTCGCTGGCTCTTCGAGGTCAGATTTGAACTTGGGTCGGAGCCTTTGATTGTTGTTTACTTTGTGATGTTTAATCAGTGTTGTCGGCTGCACCGTCCTTTTCTTGTAATTCAACTTTGGGAGAAGCGAAGTGAGCACAACCCCCGACTGTTGTGGAGTGTGATGTCAAAGTTCGGGTCTGAAGAGAGGAGTAAAAATGTAGTCACGCCTTAACCAAAACAACGCAGGAATATTCAAAGTGCCGCCATAATAATCATGTGGAGTGCTGTGTCTTTGGGGTTGGAGGGCTGTGTGGTGATGTCCATTCTGTGCCACCTGTAACCACCAGTACAAAGCTCTGTGGAGGTCGTGGGGTATATCTCTTCAAAGTGCCATCCGTAACTACTAGTGTAAAGTGCATGGGGCGAGGATAGTCATTGAAAGTGCAACAATGTACATCTAATCAATGTAAAATGTAACGGTGGAGAGGATATAGATGTTGAGTGTGGCCTGAAGCATGGATTCCCTGCATAGCAGACAAGTGGTGTCCAAGCAGCAAGAACTGTTTTTTGTTGCAGTTTTATATAGGGCAAACCGAACCCGAAGGTATCGGAGTGCTTTACATGAGCACTGGTTACAATAGGCAAGAACCCATTCATTTTTCGTAGGTGCAGGGAGAGTGAGTGTTCTGCCCAGAATCACAGGGCGTTGTGCCAACGCTGAGACTCCAACCCGGTTCCCCAGATTCAAAGTCGACAGTTTGGGCTGTTACACTATATCCTCTCTGTTGGACCCGGCCTCGTGGCGTGGTTCACCTCTGTCCCTCCACACCCTGTGAGCGTAGGCTTGTACCCCGAGTCCCCTGCGCGGCCTCCCCGTTAGTGTAGCCTGCAACCCGAGCCTGGTCGTCCTACCCAGTGACGCCTAGATCCCCCGAGAACCTTGACCAGGCCTGCCTTTCCCGCTCCTCGCCCGGCTCCGAGCGCCTAACCATACCTGCCCCACAAGGCCCGGACGCCATCTTCCCTTCCCGACATCCCTGTCTCCCTAGGCCTAGCGTGACCCCGGCCCCAGCGAAGCCCAGACTCCAAAGGCGCGCCAGTCCCGGCTGGGGGGGTAAAGGGCTCCCGAGTGAGATAAGCCAGGGAGTTTCGATGGCACCTCCGGCCTCCCCTGAGGGGCTGGTTTCTGTCACACCTTTGGCCCTCCCCTGTGGGCCAGGTTCAATCACCCCTCTGGCCTCCCCGAGGGCTGGCTCCAGACCCGCTGGGCGTCTGGGAATTCCCGGACCCATCTTTCAAAGGGATAAAAGAGCCAACCGCCGGACCTCGCCAACGACCAGCCCCCCGGGCAGGAGACCTCTGCCTGCGAGGGTCCGGAGATCAAAGAGTAGAAGGACTATAACTGGGGCCGCCTGATAACTAGCGGGCAGTTGTATCTTGGACCTGAAGCCTGCTGATCTGATCGCGGCTGACCCTAAGAAGACTCATCTGGAACCTCTGAGCCCTGCTGACGCTGTCGCGGCTCCTTCTCCGCCTTAAGGAACTGAACCATCGGAGCCCTGCTGACGCTGTCGCGGCTCGACCTCTAAGACCATCGGAGCCCTGCTGACGCTGTCGCGGCTCGACCTCTAAGACCATCCGAGCCCTGCTGACGCTGTCGCGGCTCGACCTCTAAGACCATCCGAGCCCTGCTGACGCTGTCGCGGCTCGACCTCTAAGACCATCCGAGCCCTGCTGACGCTGTCGCGGCTCTCACGAACCCCTCCCGATCGAGCCCTGCTGACCTCGTCGCGGCTCGAGGAGTACTCTGGTCCGGCTGGACCAGCGAGACCACCATCACGACCGAGCCGACTCGACGAAGGTGAGGCAACCAGTACGACCACCATCCCGTACCCCCCGGCTTGAGGATTGAGAGCTGTGCGTAGGGTACGCCTCGTACTGACCCAGAGACTAAAAGACTGTCCCGCTTCCCTCTTCCCGAATCCTCAGAGACTTTGTGGTCCTGTGGCCACTGTGTATATAAGAGTGCTTCCTTCGTTATTTGCTTATATAAAGAACTTGTTCCTAAAATCCAACGGTGTAGTGTCTGTTCGTAGTGTGGTGTGAGCTCAGTGTGTACGATCCCAGACCCAAAGTCCTCCCCGGTGAGGACCTCACAATCAAGACTCGGCAAGTTCCGTGGGAGAGGTGGATCTTGGGGTGTCTGGGTGAGCACAACCTGGCCCTCGGAGATTGCCCCTTCTAACACTCTCTCTCCCCAAAAATTGAAGACGGAGAAAAAAATAGTGAACGTGGAGCAAATAATGAAAAAGTAGTGGCGGTTAATCCTAAATGCATTCGGTAAACTATTAATACATAACAAAGTGCAGAGTGGATGTGAACTCAATGTGCCGCGGGGGTAGTTAAGGAGACTTTAGCTGAAGAAAATTCCTTTAAAGTGCAGTGGAAGAAAAGGGATTCGCCGCACTTCGGATTCAAACCTAAAGCGTACCGCGTAACGTGTGAATCCGAAGTACAGCGGCGGTGTCTAGTATAATGTTTACGGTTAGAATGTGTTAAAGTGCAGGCGACATCTGTACATACAAACTGACAGGGGTGTATGGATTTAAAGTCCAGTTATTGTGCACAAGCGTAAATTGAATGAGTGCATGAATGTAAAGTGTAAATCAAATGAGTAATGTCCTATTACTTACCGATAATCTTCATTACTCCGGGTCCCGTAGTCCTCGACACCTTCATAACAAAGTGAGATAACCCATCTCACAGACAGAAAAAAAGAACAAAGGAATGCTGGACCTACCCTCTCCCTCCCGCTGGGAGTACATAAGCATACTGATCCCAGCATTCCCTCTGAAATACCAAGCCATGGATGAAGGCCGGCAGATCGGGAGGGAGGGAGGGAATCCATGAAGGTGTCGAGGACTACGGGACCCGGAGTAATGAAGATTACCGGTAAGTAATAGGAGATTACCCCCAGGTCCCTCCGTCCTAGACACCTTCATAACAAAGTGAGAAATACCAAAGCAAACCCCGGCATTCATCCAAAAACACAACAAACCACCAGGACACAAAGAGCCCAGGGATTTACCGACAAAAACAGAAGAAACCAGGAGCGAACACAGCCAAGCCCAGAACCAGCAGGAAGGCACACGGGACCCGGCAGTCCCAGAAGAAAACACCGAGACAACCCCCAAGAACGCCAAAGAAAGAAACGGCCAACAGAGCGCAGACACAAGCACCCAGACCAGAAAAGGAAGGAGAAGCACAGGCCAGAAAACCGGCCTACCACCCCAAACCAAGGATCGCGGCCCAAAGAGACCTGAACCAAACCGACAAACAGGGAAGGGGAAAGCCACAAGCCCCAGAACACCAAAAAAAAACACAGGGAAGGAGGCCACCAACAAAACCCAGAAGGCCACCAAACCCAGAACAGCCCGGGCAGAGGAGCCCAATCCAAAGACCATCGCACAGAGACCCCCCCAGACACCAGCCGAAAAACGACCAAGCAAGGAGAGGCCAACAAGACCGGAAACCAACAAAAAAGAAGCCCAACAAGGGCTAGCACAGAGCCACCGGCCACAACCCCCAGATACCCCCAACCCCAAAAAGGGAGGAAAAACAAGGCAGGAGGGGAGCACAGAGCAAACTTGAAACCCCAGCAGCCCCAAAACCAGGCACAGAAGATAGCACAAAGGAGGCGCCCACATGGCAAAGGATCGCCCCACCACCCCACACCCAGGCCAGGCAAACCGCCAGGGCAGGAGCAGCGAACAAAAGGAAAGCGTCAGGGTGCACAGCAACCAGGCCACAAGCAGAAGGCACGAACCCAGCAACACCGGAGAGGAGCCAAGCAAACAGCAAAAAGCAGGGCAAAAAACGCCAAAGGAACCAGGAAGCGAGGACCAGAGCCAAGCAACCCGACCACGCAGGAGGACTGGCAGGGACAACAATCCCAGAAGCAGGCCACGCAGAGCCCAGACGAAAACAAAGGGCAGGAGGAACCGGGATCCACTTCCCGGGACTGGCTCTCGAGGGTGTCGAGGTACCGACGGATAGAGCGGGGCCTCCTTCCAGAGCAGTCTGCCAGGTAGAGGTGAGGCAGGAATATCCTACATTTGAGGATACCTGGGTATGACCTGACAGACAAGACAAGCAGGAATACCGGTTTTGTATAAATAATCTTTATTATCATTTCATATGGTTTACACTTAACAGTGCAGCAGCATTATCACTTAATCAATCTGGTCCTGAAGAAAGCCGCTGATACACGGTTAGTGATCAAGAGGCTGAAACATGTTGACCACTGAGTGACAGTGGTTTTAAATCAATACCACTGTGCTGTTCTCTCTTTTAATCCTGTCAGGTATAACACATAATTAAAGTAGTTTTCTGTGATTCTACCTAGGCAGTTTTAACGTCACCACTTTTTCACAGCGCTGCACACCTCACTACACCCTACAGCTCTCATATGGGATTATCATCCTATTCCTTACCAATCAAAACATCTCTGAGCTCCTTCCTTAAGTAATCCCGAAGTAGTAGCTCCCAGTGTTGACTAGGTTTTCAGCATTGGTAAGGAGGACCCAAATGATGAAGCATGTCACCTTCGGGTGAGTGAGGGTTCTTATCCTTAAGGGATGTCTCCCCTTCCCCCTTAACTTTTTCACTTGTGGCAAATTTTGAGAGACACTCCACTTATGCTTACTGACACATTTCTTAGACTACAGGTATACCTTGTGTTGCCGGAACCGGGAACCACCAGCACAACACCGCAGGACCTGACGGAGGGCCAAAGCGGAATCAGGAGGAAGCAGAAAGGCAGAGGGCCAAGCACCAGGAAAACTCCCGGAGGAGAGGCCCACAGAGGCAAGAGCACCACAGAACCGCACCCCAAACACAGAGGGTGGGGGAGGGGCACCCAAACAGACCCACACCAGGAAACATCGGCAAAACACCCCCAACAGCAGCCCAAAAAGGGGCAGCACAGCCAAAGAACCCAGGAGGCACAGCCCGAGGCCAGCCGACCAACAGGAAGCCCACAGACCAGGATCCACAGGACCCCAGAAGGACCCAGTAGGATGCCGCTACAACAGCACAGCACCCCGCCAGGACCCAAAAGAGAGCCCAGACAAGGAAACAGAGCCCGACAAGGAGCGGAGAGCCCCAGCAGACACCCAGGCACGGGAACCATCCGAGACCAGAACAACCTGGGGAGCAAACACACCCAAGTGCAGATGGAAGAAGAAGCCAACAGCACCCGGCAGCCCCAGTAGGTCAGGCAGGGACCAACCCGGTCCGACCACACATGATTACAGGTAAGTAACAGGACATCACCCCCAGGTCCGGCACAGAAAAGGGGAACACGACCACAGGCCACCAACCCGGAGAACTGCAGAAAAGGAAACCCAGGCGGCACGCCGGGACAAGGAAGCAGCAAAGACAACCAGACCCAGACAGCAGCGGCCCGAACCCCAGGGACCAAAAGGCGAACCCCCCCACCGGAAACATACCCGGGGCGGGGGGTTGAGGGCAGGACGGCAGGGAAAGAAGAACAGAGGGCAAGGCATAAGCAAGCAGGCAGGGAGACACCAACAACACAGGGAACCCAAAAGCAAGCACAAGCACAGCCAGCCAAAAAAGGAACCAGCCACCACCTAGGCGACAGGAACCCACGCCAAAACCAGGTAGGAAGAAGCGACCCAAAAAGCAGAATACCCCCAGCACGCCCGACCACGCAGAACAAAGAGAGAGCAGGCCATGGAGACCAAGGGAGAGGAGCCCAGGATCCAGCGGCAACGACCAGCACCGAACCCGGAACTACAGTGACCGACTGCAAGGGAATCCAGTACAGCAGCACCACACCCCATCACGAGCGAGTGGAGAGCAGACGAGAGCAGGTGCAGGCAGGGCGGCAGGGCCGCAGGCACATGAACAAGAAGCACCCGGAGGCAGACGGCCAGTGCATAGACACGGGCAGAATGGCACCACACGAACAGACACAACCACCCAAGGCGGAAGGCGGGGCAGAGACTGCCCCAAAGAGCACCAGGATGGAGCCCACACAGGAAGCACAGACCCAACCGAAGGCACACTCGACCAGGGCAACCAACCCCTGGGAGCAGCAGGGAGCAGAGGCAGCAGTAGGAAAAGCAGGAACGGAAACCCCCACCAAGAGGAAATGAAAACATTCCTAAACCACACTCGAGGCGAAGGTGGCTACTAGAGCCCCAGCATTCGTCGGCAGACGCCCTGGCCGCAGCGCCACACCATCACCCCAAACCATGAAACAGAGCACCAGGAGGCAGCCCCGGGAGCCGACGCGCCAAGGAGGACAGCAGCGGGGATGTAGCTCAGTGGCAGAGCGCATGCACCACATGCATGAGGCCCCGGGTTCAAATCCCGGCATCTCCAGGAGACTCCCGCGCGCAGCAAGGCACCTGCAAAGGGAAAAAAACATCCAGGCCAACCCATACAAAGCACAAGACACACAGCCAGAGCAGCAGGCAAGTGCGAGTCAACTGGGAAAAACGGAAACCGCTACGCGGTACTCAACACAGGGGCAGGAATGACACCAAGCGACCTGCCCCTAAGAGCCAGCCCAGGCGCCACCCAAGACACCAGCGCTGGGCAGGGAAGAGGACTGCAGCCACCGGAGGAGGAACCAGGTCCAACACCAACCTCCACAAATCCAGCCCCTGCAACGACACCACGAACAGCAGGGGCGAGAGAGAGGAAGAAGGCCAGCAGCACCTCCACAGAACCGGGGAAGAAGCCCAGCAGGAGAAGGTGGGACAAACCTCGGCATCAGAAACTTATCTTAAGTGTCTGAGACACTTAACCTCAGCGCACTGTCGCTCTGCGCGGTTGTAAAGCAAACACTCCGCCTTAAATTTTTTTTCCAATAAACACAATTATTTTGCTTTCAAGAATGTACTTTTTATCGTAAGATTAACCACAAATGATTCGGTAACTTTTCCTCAGTTACATAATGCTTTCATTCAAAGGTTTATACAATACTAGAAAATTCACATTGTAACATTTTCAAACAATAACAATAGATGACTTTATCATGATGCCCAATGCATTTCAAGCTCTGACGAGCTCTTCCTCAGGGGCCTGTGGAGTAAATTATACGTGTAAGTTATTCTATATTGAAACAGGAAACACTACATCACTATGTACAAGGTGTCCAAACATTGAAAACATGCTTTGCAGGTTAAAAACACACATCACCATCACCTCGGTGAAAGCACCTCACCGTGCTGAAAGAAACCCAAAATCACGAGGAAACAAACTTACTACGCCGTAGTCACATAAGACTTCAATCTAAACCCTAAACAAATGTGGGAAACAAATGAAAGACCATGTGAAATGCTGCTTTCAACTATCTAATAGTCCAAGTGAACTGGCTGGCCGGTCACACAATTCTCTCTTACCTTATGGTGAACGCTCTGTTCAAACACGTGGGGATCTGCTATTACGGAGATTAAATCTGCGAAAACAAACCATGCCACTTAACCCTGGGTTTCAAAACCTCGTGACCAAGTATCTGCGTAAACAGAATATTAAGAAACCCCTTACCGGATTCTAATGGGCTGCGCTTCAAACTTTTCTCCACTGCTCTACAATACTCCGTGACTGCTGCACAATGTGCCGACACGCTGTGTACATTGCACCGCGGTCTTCCTCAATCCACAACGGGACGACTGGGGGTATAAACACTGAAAACAGACTAAACTAACCAGCTAAATGTCACTAGAAAACGGGCGCCATATTCAAAGGGTCAAAAACGACTCTATATTCACACGAAAATGCCTCAAAGAGTGAAAAATTAAATAAACAAAAATAAATAAAACGGACCCTTACAGGGGACAGTGTGTGTTTTTTTAAAGCATGGATAAAACTCCTACTTAGCATCATTTTCTTTCTATTCTATGATGATCATGACATTTTACACAAAAAAGCAGACATCAAACTGAAACAGTCTACAGGGTGAAGAGACTCATATAAAACACGATAAATCTATTTTTTCATTTAACCCTTTGGGTTCCTGAGTGGGCAAAAATTTAATCCAATGAGTTTCTCTTTGGAGGAGGGATCTGGAAAGATCAACCCCCTCGTGGACTTTCACCACTTCAAGAATGGAGAACTTGATCTGAGCTATGCCATGGTTGTTGTCATTCCAATGTTTTGCCAGATTGCTTTTAACGTTTTTGTTTCTTATTGTGCTTTTATGTTCAGTTATTCTCGTTTTGAGTTTTCTCTCCGTCTTACCTACGTAAATTTTCCCGCAGGGACACTTGATGTAATAAATTAAATTATTTGAATTACAGTCTCCATTGTAGTGCAGCTCAATTGCTTTCCCAGTTTGTGGATGGTGTAAAGTTTTCCCTGTGATCACATTGGAACAATGAACGCAATTCGCACATTTCTTCATCCCTCTGTTAGACACTGCTCTGTCTCTTACCGGAGTCTGCAACAGTTCTTTAAGGTTCTTTGACCTTGTGTATGCGAATATTGGTTTGTTATTGAAAATTCCATTAAAATCATCCTCGTTGCTTAAAAGATCCCAGTGCTTGTTGATAATAGTTTTCAGTTTTTGAGAGGAAGTTGAAAACTTAGATACAAACACGTGCCTGTCCGTGGTCTTTTTTGGTTTCTGGATTAGTAAATTCTCCCTACTATTTGAATCTACCCTTTTTTCCGCTTTTAGCAGAATTTCATCAGGATAACCTCGTTCTTTGTAGCGTAGATGTTGGGTTCTGAGGTTCTCTTTCAGATCTTCCTCTTGAGAGCAAATCCTTTTAATCCGCATGTATTGCGATACTGGTAAATTGTTCTTTAGGTTCTGAGGGTGGAAGCTGTGAAATAACAATGAATTGTTCACATCAGTCTCTTTTCTGTACACTTTCGTTTTTATCTGGGTATCCTCAATATTGATCAAGACATCTAGAAATGGCAGTTCTTTGTCGCTGATAACATGGGTAAATTCAATGCTGTCTACATAGTGGTTCAGTCTTGCAATTTCAAATTCTAGACTCTCCTTTGTGCCAGACCATAGTATAAATATATCGTCTATAAATCTACGATATAAAATTGCATGTTCGTTCCAGACGGTGTTCGTGTAAATATGGTCGGCTTCAAATTTGGCCATGAAGGTGTTAGCATATGCCGGGGCCCCAGCAAATCCCATGGACGTACCGTTCTGTTGAAGATAAAACTTTGATGACCATTGAAAATAACTATGATACAAACAAAAATGTAATAGTTCCAAAATGAAAACTTTTTCTGCCTTTACGGAGGGTTGTTGGAGCAGAGCCCATTCCACTGCCTCCATTCCTGCTTGATGAGGGATAGAAGTGTACAGCGACTTCACGTCGATAGTACACACAAGAATGGGACATGATATTTGAGTTTCTTTTAAAGTCACTAAGAAATCATTGGTGTCCTTAATGTACGACGGCCATTTTATGTACAAAAAACTGTAGAAATTTGTCAATGTATTGACCCAATGGTTCAAATACCGTCCCACAACCGGTGACTATGGGACGCATTGGTGGATCTAGTAGATTTTTATGCACCTTGGGGAGCATATAGAGACGTGGTCTTCTGGGAAATTGTACTGTCAAAAATTGTTTGGTCTTCGCTGAGATATGCCCTAATTCAAGGGCTTTTGTCAGAATATCATTGAGTGCGATTTGTAGATCTTCAATGGGGTCTTTGTCCAACTCAAAATAAATGGAAGTGTCAGCCACATGTTCTTCTACCTTTCGGTTGTACATGGTTTTGTCCATCACTATTATGGCGCCTCCTTTATCAGCTTTCTGATAAAGGAGGCGCCATAATAGTGATGGACAAAGACCCCATTGAAGATCTACAAATCGCACTCAATGATATTCTGACAAAAGCCCTTGAATTAGGGCATATCTCAGCGAAGACCAAACAATTTTTGACAGTACAATTTCCCAGAAGACCACGTCTCTATATGCTCCCCAAGGTGCATAAAAATCTACTAGATCCACCAATGCGTCCCATAGTCACCGGTTGTGGGACGGTATTTGAACCATTGGGTCAATACATTGACAAATTTCTACAGTTTTTTGTACAAAAATGGCCGTCGTACATTAAGGACACCAATGATTTCTTAGTGACTTTAAAAGAAACTCAAATATCATGTCCCATTCTTGTGTGTACTATCGACGTGAAGTCGCTGTACACTTCTATCCCTCATCAAGCAGGAATGGAGGCCGTGGAATGGGCTCTGCTCCAACAACCCTCCGTAAAGGCAGAAAAAGTTTTCATTTTGGAACTATTACATTTTTGTTTGTATCATAGTTATTTTCAATGGTCATCAAAGTTTTATCTTCAACAGAACGGTACGTCCATGGGATTTGCTGGGGCCCCGGCATATGCTAACACCTTCATGGCCAAATTTGAAGCCGACCATATTTACACGAACACCGTCTGGAACGAACATGCAATTTTATATCGTAGATTTATAGACGATATATTTATACTATGGTCTGGCACAAAGGAGAGTCTAGAATTTGAAATTGCAAGACTGAACCACTATGTAGACAGCATTGAATTTACCCATGTTATCAGCGACAAAGAACTGCCATTTCTAGATGTCTTGATCAATATTGAGGATACCCAGATAAAAACGAAAGTGTACAGAAAAGAGACTGATGTGAACAATTCATTGTTATTTCACAGCTTCCACCCTCAGAACCTAAAGAACAATTTACCAGTATCGCAATACATGCGGATTAAAAGGATTTGCTCTCAAGAGGAAGATCTGAAAGAGAACCTCAGAACCCAACATCTACGCTACAAAGAACGAGGTTATCCTGATGAAATTCTGCTAAAAGCGGAAAAAAGGGTAGATTCAAATAGTAGGGAGAATTTACTAATCCAGAAACCAAAAAAGACCACGGACAGGCACGTGTTTGTATCTAAGTTTTCAACTTCCTCTCAAAAACTGAAAACTATTATCAACAAGCACTGGGATCTTTTAAGCAACGAGGATGATTTTAATGGAATTTTCAATAACAAACCAATATTCGCATACACAAGGTCAAAGAACCTTAAAGAACTGTTGCAGACTCCGGTAAGAGACAGAGCAGTGTCTAACAGAGGGATGAAGAAATGTGCGAATTGCGTTCATTGTTCCAATGTGATCACAGGGAAAACTTTACACCATCCACAAACTGGGAAAGCAATTGAGCTGCACTACAATGGAGACTGTAATTCAAATAATTTAATTTATTACATCAAGTGTCCCTGCGGGAAAATTTACGTAGGTAAGACGGAGAGAAAACTCAAAACGAGAATAACTGAACATAAAAGCACAATAAGAAACAAAAACGTTAAAAGCAATCTGGCAAAACATTGGAATGACAACAACCATGGCATAGCTCAGATCAAGTTCTCCATTCTTGAAGTGGTGAAAGTCCACGAGGGGGTTGATCTTTCCAGATCCCTCCTCCAAAGAGAAACTCATTGGATTAAATTTTTGGCCACTCAGGAACCCAAAGGGTTAAATGAAAAAATAGATTTATCGTGTTTTATATGAGTCTCTTCACCCTGTAGACTGTTTCAGTTTGATGTCTGCTTTTTTGTGTAAAATGTCATGATCATCATAGAATAGAAAGAAAATGATGCTAAGTAGGAGTTTTATCCATGCTTTAAAAAAACACACACTGTCCCCTGTAAGGGTCCGTTTTATTTATTTTTGTTTATTTAATTTTTCACTCTTTGAGGCATTTTCGTGTGAATATAGAGTCGTTTTTGACCCTTTGAATATGGCGCCCGTTTTCTAGTGACATTTAGCTGGTTAGTTTAGTCTGTTTTCAGTGTTTATACCCCCAGTCGTCCCGTTGTGGATTGAGGAAGACCGCGGTGCAATGTACACAGCGTGTCGGCACATTGTGCAGCAGTCACGGAGTATTGTAGAGCAGTGGAGAAAAGTTTGAAGCGCAGCCCATTAGAATCCGGTAAGGGGTTTCTTAATATTCTGTTTACGCAGATACTTGGTCACGAGGTTTTGAAACCCAGGGTTAAGTGGCATGGTTTGTTTTCGCAGATCTAATCTCCGTAATAGCAGATCCCCACGTGTTTGAACAGAGCGTTCACCATAAGGTAAGAGAGAATTGTGTGACCGGCCAGCCAGTTCACTTGGACTATTAGATAGTTGAAAGCAGCATTTCACATGGTCTTTCATTTGTTTCCCACATTTGTTTAGGGTTTAGATTGAAGTCTTATGTGACTACGGCGTAGTAAGTTTGTTTCCTCGTGATTTTGGGTTTCTTTCAGCACGGTGAGGTGCTTTCACCGAGGTGATGGTGATGTGTGTTTTTAACCTGCAAAGCATGTTTTCAATGTTTGGACACCTTGTACATAGTGATGTAGTGTTTCCTGTTTCAATATAGAATAACTTACACGTATAATTTACTCCACAGGCCCCTGAGGAAGAGCTCGTCAGAGCTTGAAATGCATTGGGCATCATGATAAAGTCATCTATTGTTATTGTTTGAAAATGTTACAATGTGAATTTTCTAGTATTGTATAAACCTTTGAATGAAAGCATTATGTAACTGAGGAAAAGTTACCGAATCATTTGTGGTTAATCTTACGATAAAAAGTACATTCTTGAAAGCAAAATAATTGTGTTTATTGGAAAAAAAATTTAAGGCGGAGTGTTTGCTTTACAACCGCGCAGAGCGACAGTGCGCTGAGGTTAAGTGTCTCAGACACTTAAGATAAGTTTCTAGTGTAGGCACGGATAAGACAAACGTGCTACCTTAGCAGCACGCTGAGAGAAAAATATCAAAAAATATCAGAAACATTTCAGTATTATTGTTAAACTTTTGAAAAAAACCCTGAGTGCTCCTCCCACCCACCAATACAAACCTCGGCATCACCAGGCATCACCACCTTCCACCCCGGAGTATCCCAGAAGGGTAGCCTGCCATCACGCCATCAAGTCAGACAGGGGGACCAGGAGCACCGCCCGGCGCAGCCCCTGGGCCCCCAGAACAGGCGCAACCGCGCGTCCTCCAACAGGCCTGGCCATAGGAAGACGCGCTCAGCAACCCGGAAGGAATCCTGGAGGAGCGGGCGCCCATCAACGCGACTCCCAGCAAGCCCGGCAGGCCAGGAGACACGGACCAGGAAGAGGAATCCACCGAAGAATCTGGTAAGCAGCAAACACGTCCTATTCTGTCAGAGACAGAAAAAAAGAACAGAGGGAATGCTGGGACCAGTACGCTTATGTACTCCCAGCGGGAGGGGGAGGGTAGGTCCAGCATTCCTTCGTTCTTTTTTTCTGTCAGTGAGATGGGTTATCTAACTTTGTTATGAAGGTGTCGAGGACGGAGGGACCTGGGGGTAATGTGCTTTGAAAGGGTTGCTGGGTGTATGTCTAAATACGTTTCTGAATAACGCTTAGCTGACATAGGTGCACTTACAGTGCCGAACGGTGTATTCGTGTAAAGTGCTGTGAGAAGGGAGCCAGGTCCTTTACCTACTGACACAGTGCATCCATTTAAAGTGCAACAAATAATCTTTGAGGGTGAAGTATTCAAAGTGCAGCATGGGTGCATGATTTGTGGTCCGAGGCGCATCGCAGGCTCTTCGAGGTCAGATTTGTACTTGGGTTGGAGCTTGTGATTTCTGTTTACTTTGGGAGGACATCACAGGATTACGATTGAAAATGTTTGCGTGAGGGTGGCCCTCGTGTGAGATTTCTCCTGCCCAACTGCGCAGTGCCTAGAAGTTTGGGAGGTGCTATTCTTGGATCTCAGGGCTGGGATTGCCGCCGCTCGCTTCATGTGGATTTGGGGCTGTGCCCTGCTGCTGCTGGCGGGGGCCCCGGTGGCCAACTACCCACACCGCTACAACCTGTACATGGGCAGCATGGCACCGCAGAACCATGTGCAGACGGCGCAGGGCGTGTCCCAGTTGCGGAATGGGCACCACACTGCCAGCCGGCACAGGTAAGGATAGATGCCTATGGCCGCACTGGGGAGCAACTCTTCTAAGTGCTACTTGCTCAAGGAAGAGTGAGAGATGGGGAGCAAAGCCCCTGGGTGAGTGCGTGAGCGAGGAGCTTGTGTAGTGTCCTTTAAGGAATGAGCCATTTCTAAGTGCTTCTTGCTTGAGGAGGTGCGGGGAAAGGTAAAAGCACTGGGTAAGTGCGTTAGTGAGGAACGTGAGTAGCTTCTTTTTAGAAATGAGCCGCTTCTAAGCGCTTGGTTCGCGAGGAAGTGCGGGGACTGCCAAAGCCTCTGGCGACGCTGGGTGAGTGAGTGAGGAAATTGAGTAGAAATGACTCGCTTCTACGCGTTTCCTTCTCGAAGAAGTGCTGGTACTTGGTAAGAGTGTTGTGTGGCGTTTAGAGCTCAGAGTGAATTTTCCCGATTCATGCCCTGGTATAGGTACAATTCACATTGCCCTTATATAGGCATAGAAATCAATTCCTTATTTAGGCATAGCCCATGCTACCCAAATACAGGCATGGCTACTTCCACCCGTACCAAACGTCACAACGATTTCTTGGAAAATTGGCTTAAGCAGTTAGGGAACTTCCCCTTGCTTGAATATTGATTTGTCCAAGAACTCATGTACTTTGCAAAGAACAACTATTCCCTAGGGGTTCTTTCCTGACGTTCATATGCCCGACTTTACGTCAAGCTATGGCATTCCTAAACACCTTCAAGGTATAAATATGCCTTCACTTGCTATGGCAAACTACGGTGGTTCGGAGCAGTTCGACTATCTACTTGCCCGACGCAGCTCGCTACAGCAAGTGCAGAAGGAAGCCGACTCTCCAGCTGAGGCACTGATCAAGAGGCTGCCTTTCTCCTGCAGAGAATCCAGATCCAGTGTTTCCAAGCTCCCCTTGCGGGGTGTTGGGAAATCGAGTCCCGAGGCAGAGATACCAGACCTCCTTCATTCTAAACCAAGGTAAGGAGCTGATTAGAACCTAGAGAAACCTTTGGTAGATTCTTGGCAGAGAAAAACGTAACCTATGCTACACAATACTTACTTCTTCCCACCTACTAGACTTAGGTTAGGTACATTGGGGTAGGCGTATTTTAGAAACACTAGTTGAGTACTTTTAGCCTGTATATTTAAGTATGTATTTTTATATGGATTAGAAACCATACAATGCTTTTACAGTATTATTTTACAATACTATTCTCGCTGTACGCATTATACTTTGCAGTCTGCATAATGATTGTAGCAGTTCACTTTTCTTGTATGAGAAAGAAGACTGTTCAATAAACCTTTTTTATTGAAAACGCCCGTCTCTCTATTTCTCTACAACTCTGTTGAAACGGAGCATGCACAATTGACTGAGTGAATCTTATCTATTGTTTCTACGACTCTGAGAGATATATTTCTTATTCTTGGGAAACAAAGTTGTCATGTTTATGCGGTTGTCAGAAACGAATCCCTTCTTGTGAATTCGAGAAAGTTTCTAGTGACCTCTGAGCTAGCTGGCACTCACTATTGTTTAGTATATTCGATAGAGACCGAGTAGACCTCAGACCTACGTCCTACGTCTAATCTATAGGATATATCAATCCAATGCGCAGAACCTATTGGGAATATAGGAACTACACTACAAGAGGTGGAAAATATATACACTAATCTATACACTGATCGGTGGTAGCCATTTATCTGGAAGTATGGCGCATTGTTCCTCAACGACCTTTCAAGGTATTTTAGGTCAGATGGGAAGGGCAAATGTCTGCAGTTACCTAGGTAGGTAGTCAGGGAAAGTGAGATGAATATGGTACCGCTACTCACAGTACAGATAGACAGCGCGAGCTGTGCTGTAATATTGTTTATTACCCAACATGCTAATTATCCTGTCGACCTTGGAGCAATCAAAGCCTGGGTCAGCCCCGATGGCAGCTGCTATTACAATCCGTGACCCATCGCATAATTCACAGAGTTGTTTTACTGGTTAGGAGTTTGTAATTGGAGCTCCTGGGTGAGCCAACATGCTAATTATCCTGTCGACCTCGGAGCGATCAAAGCCTGCCTCTATGCGCATGCGAGCGAGTAAATTACAAAGCACCTCGTTGAAACTTCGGGGAAACTAAGGTCGGATGGTAAAGAAAAACAAGCATTGGCCGCACGGCAGTAAAAGTAACACCGCACGGCCGTGAAAGCGCAAGTCATCGCGATCACTCTGAAATAAAAAGCGATCACGATGACGCGCTAAAGCATGCTAGGGATGCGCGATGTGCGTGACAGTAAGCTGGTGGCAGCTTTGGTAGCACTTTTTAAAGCAGCTACTAAATGGCTCGGCCAGACCAGCGCATGAGCTGGATCAGGCGTGACCTAAAAATGGACAGCGCTGGTTTTCACGATGTCAAAAGCTTTATGAGGCACATGATGGCCATTTTAATGAGGAAGAAACTGTAGAGCGGGCACATGCAACAAACATCCTATTATTTCTGATGAACATGTTGCTTACGTTTGGTGATGCCTTATCTGGTAGAGATTCTATCTAGCCATCGCTTCCCTACCTTACAATTATCCACAGGCGTCAGACTTGATCAAGACATTTTATGTGAGCATACACATGCATGCCGGTAGATGGTGTAGTTCACGTCCGCTTGGCGTCGTCTGCACCAGAAATGGTGTGCGCGGTGCCTTTATAGGCGCCATCCCAGCATGCTGCCGACAGATTTTTTTGGGCAACTTTCCACAGCAGCAGTGCAGAGCGACAAAAAGAAACTAACCACTGGTGTGGAAAACTAGGGATCTGAAAAGGGAACAGCCCTGTCCCTAGAATTCTGATGCGAGAGTGGGGAGAGTGGGTAGGTCGGTAAGGAAAATGCAGCTAGATAGGGTCTCTACCACATAGATGTTACCAAAGGTAAGTAACTTGTTCATCTGACAGAGATTTTAGCAACAGAGCCCTTAACTTTAGAATAGATACCCAAGCAATACCTCCCCAGAAGTGGATCTGCGGATCAATTTTACACATAACAATCCTGCAGGACTGAGCTGACAAAGTGTCCGTCCAGAGGGACCTGACTGTCCTGGCAGTAGTGCTTGGAAAACGCAAGCAGAGACGCCCACATTTGCTACTTGGCAGATGTCCAGGACTTGAACTTCGAGTGCTAACGCAGTGGTCGTAGCATTGGCTTGAGCACGCAAACCTTCAGAGGGTTGCTTCTTGGCCAATGCGTAGCAGACCTTAATGAAGAGCAAAATCCATCTGGAGATGGTTCGCTTCTGCACGGCCTTTCCTTTCTTCACTCCAACATAGAGTTGGTCTTCCACCGGGAACACTTTCGTCCAGTCAAAGTAGAACAACAATGCTCTTTTTGGGTGGAAGTCGCTCCTCTTCCTTAGAGCAGAGGTCTTCAAACTTTTGTAGGCTGAGCCCCCCCAGTTAAATTTTTTTAGATGTCGGGCCCCCCACCACCTTACAGAAATTTCTGGAATCTGGTACACTACATAATTGTCTGCCATGTGCATATCACGGACCATATTCGGCAAATAATGTTTTACATAATTAGAGTGTTTAGTAAACTGCAGGTTTGTGTTTAGGTGTGGTGAAATGACAGAGGTTTATTACACAGCTCAAAACACAATTTTCCAAGATAAAATGTGCGCACATTCTTTTTACTAGGATGCTTTGTTTTACACCTGACCTAGATTAGTAATAACACCACCAACATAAATGTGTGGACCCGTTTTGATCTAGAATTGCATGAAACAAAAACATTTCTCTGCAAATAGTAATAGACTCTCTCATATCAATCACATTAAAAAGAAATGAAACAAAACAGTATTTACAAGAATCTGTTTAGGAATTATTCCAGGCCATCAGGGCAAAAACAGAGCTGCCTCTATCAAGGGAACCCCTGAAAGTCTGGATTGCAGTGCATGTAAATATGTCCTTTTGTAATTTAGGAGGAAAACCTTGATGGGGCACGACATGCCCATACTTGTGTACAGGGGCGCAACAAGACCCGAACTTCGGGGGGCTAACACTCCCATCCAGGGCTGGGACTAACACTGGTCGCACATAGTGCAACAGTCTGTTTTGGTGCCCCTTCCCCATATCCTCCTCCTCCATGAATTTCCACACTACCACTCCCCAACAGTGCACCTCATCTCTCTATAGCACCTTTCTGGTAAACATTTAATTTTTTTAATCGCGCTACTCATAGTTTACCCACACTCAGTTCTTTGATCTGCATGGTACACGTTCTTTGTAGCAGGCACATTAAACCTGTGCACTGTGCGGGTGTCAGAAGTACCCATGTGAGTGCACGTTGAGCGATGCGACAGTGTGGGAGTAGGGTAAGAGGAGTGACTGCAGGGTGAGTGAGGTGACCATATGAATTTGGGTGCGGATGTAAGTGCAGAGTGGGACAAATTAATGTATGGTTAGTGATGGTCTTATTTGAGTGAGTATGCACATTGAGCAGTAAGGGGGACATGTGAGTGAAGTGTTTCATTGGTGCAGAGTGAGTAGTGTGCTCGTGTGATTGCAGGGTGAGGTTCAGGGTGAACAGCACAAGTGCACTGTGAGTGCAGAGTGATCACTGAGTTCAGGGTTAGCGGGTGATCAGTTTGAGTGCCTGGTGATCAGTGTGAGTGCAGAGTGATTACTGTGAGTTCAGGTTGAGCGGGTGAATGGTGTGAGTGCATGGTGATCAGAGTCAGTGCATGGTGATCAGGGTCAGTGCATGGTGAGGGGAACATCCTTTACGATGCGGATGTTACCCCGCACTACCATTACGACACGTCTCTTACAACGCAAGTCGTAACCACGACTTGCGCTGGAGGGCGCTCAAGGACAAGGAATAGTTAATTTACTATTCCAACACCTTCCCTACTATCCACGGGGACTGGTGTTGGAATAGTAAATTAAACTATTCCTAAGTCCGTACCCTACAGCGCAAGTTGTGGTAACGACTTGCGTTGTAAAACACGCGTTGTAACGGTACGTGTGGTAATAGCCCGCGTCGTATCGTCATACATCCCATGGTGATTATAGTGTGTGCATTGTGATCATTGTGACTGGTGCAGAGTGATCACTGTGAGTGCAGGGTGAGCGGGTGAATGGTGTGAGTGCATGGTGATCAGTGTGAGTGCATTGTGATCGCTGTGAGTGCAGGGTGAATGGTGTGAGTGCATGGTGATCACTGTGAGTGCATGGTGATCGCTGTGAGTGCATTGTGATTGCTGTGAGTGCAGGGTGAATGGTGTGAATGAAAGGTTATCAGTGTGAGTGCATTGTGATCACTATGAGTGTAGGGTGAATGGTGTGAATGAAAGGTTATGAGTGTGAGTGCAGGGTGAGAGGGTGAATGGTGTGAGTGCATTGTGATCGCTGTGAGTGCACTGTCATCACTGTGAGTGCAGAGTGAGCATGAAAGTGAAAAGCGAGAATGAGGAGTGAGTTGTCTGAATGCAGGGTGCATTCCCAGACACTTGAAGTAACTCAGCAGGTTATTGACGGCAGCGTAGGGTTTCAGATATGTTAAACTATTGCTATTATGGCATTAACCATGGATCAAGGTGGAAGAAATAAATGTGCTGATCTTTCAACAAACTTCCAGTTTTATGGTTAGGGTTGCCAGCTCATTATTTTGATGGCCCAATTGGTACAAAAATAAATAGGCACCTAAAGCTGTATTGTCAGCACTTGTCTGTGCATACTTTGAACAGCAAATATAAATAGTAGCACTTTTAATTGTGTTTTAGGGCTCCCTGAATGGTCCATGACTGATAATAAAATATAAAACGGAACAAAGACAGAAAAGTCACATTACAAATGTATACGCACTTATTTATTTTTAAGCATATTTGGTGTCAAGACAAGCAATGTGCATGCTGTTTAAAAAACACATGGATGGCTGGCATTTTTCTCTTGGTAACTTGAAGCCCTGTGGGTGTTGCGGTGCCTGCCCTGCCTGTGCACATTTAAAAGAAACTTTGCCTGCCTGTGCACATTTAAAAGAAACTTTTTCTCCTTTCTGCAAAGAGCTTCCTCACAGTACGGAGTTAAACTGGTAGATCTGAAATGCTTCAGCTGCTTTGGGTGGCAGGATGTCTCCTTTGCTAAAACTGAAAGCAAGTAAAGACTGTCCTTTCAGCTACAGTGGGAAGCAAGGAGTCTCCTCTGCTATGAAAGCGAACACAAAGGAACAGGACTGCCTGTTGGTTTGCTTTCGTTTTTTTAGCAGAGGAGACCCTGCCTCCCACTGCAGCTGAAGCATCCCAGCTCTACCGATTAACCCCCTCCTGGGAAGGCTGTTAGCTCTCCTCATCACAAAAGCACAAGTCCGTGCCTTATCTATTTCCCCTCACTCCCCCTCCCCCTCCAACCCTCAGTTACCGGAGCTCGACAATAAACAGACTCCATTTGAAGGGGTGAAGACTTGCACGCCTCTGGGGCAGTAATAGACTCTGAAAGGAAAGATCTTAGGGAGTGCGCGCCACCCCTGAGATGGCGTCGCGCTCCACAGATTGAAGAACTCTGCCTTCGAGGGATGTGGCAGAGTGTAAAAAGTATCCAGGGTGAGGAACTTGTAGAGTTGTGCTCTAGTCTTCGCGCGTTGCGTCATGACGCAACACGCGAAGACGCCCAGTCAGAGCGAGTGCGCATGCACGCAAGGAGAGACCGCGGATCGGAGCGGAGAGGACGCTTGGCGCTCTCCCGCGATCACAAGCCAATTAATAAAGTGGCCTTCCCCAGAGCACTGAGTCTGCCTCCTCATTCCTGCATGTAAACGGCCTCATTATAGTGGCGACGAGGATTGGGATTGCCCACAAAGATAAAAAAAAATAAAAAAAAAAAAAAAACGGAAGAGCAGCACAAGGAAGAGGGAAACACACCCCACATAGCCCACCCTGGCAGGGGACGACGAGGGAAGAAACAACGCCCAGGAGGGCGCAGGAAGATCGCAGGGAGAGCGCGGCAGAAGCGCAAACAGGCGGAGAGCACCTACAACATGCACAAGGCTAGAAGGCGGGAACCAAGGGGGTGAAGCACGGAGCCAATCGATAAAACCCCACAGAGACCTTGGTGGAACTAGAAGACCGCAGAGAAGGGGGTGCAGGATAACCCCGACCGAACCCGACGCAAGGTGGAAACGCAAGCGCGCCCGGCAGCCCAAGAAACCAGGGAGCAGAACCGGAAGAACAGGCCAGAATGAAGATGCAGACGTCGTCACTCACTGCGCCAGTCCCGTTCTTGCCCAAACCGTGTGAACCCCAGATGAAGTGGGAAGACTGGAGGGAGTATTTCAAAAATTATCTTGAGGCCCTGGAAGATGAAAACGGGGAACCCTTCACCAGTGCGAGGAGAAGAAGGATACTCTTGCACGTTCTGGGCCCGGAGGGGATAAGAGTCTTCACGAACTTAGTTCCCACGACCAGACCACCAGCGTATGTCGACGTCTTCAAGCATGCCTTAGAAGATCTAGACAATCGCTACCGCCCAGCTGTATGTGTCTCCATCGACCGCTACAATTTCCAGCAAAGGAAGCAAGAAGTAGGAGAAACCATCGATGATTATGTCGCTGCTCTACGACGGTTAGCGATGACGTGCAAATATGGAGCTCTGCATGACGAATTTATAAAAGACCAAATTGTCATGCACACCACCAACAGGACTGTGCAAGATAAACTATGGGCACACGGAGAAGCTACGCTGAAAGAAGTCATAGCCATGGTAAAGAAGGCGGAATTGTCGAAACGATGTGCCAAAGCAGTGAAAAGGGAATCCACCCTGAAGACCATGGTGAACAGAATTGAAGATTCGGAACCTTAGCAAGGAATAGAACTGCGCCAGGAGGACGCAAAGGGACTAACAGATGGGAGGAAAAAATCGGACAGACAAGGAAACAACCCATGGAAAACAAGTCCACGTGCTACAGGTGTGGAAGTCCGAACCACGCAGCCCAGGATAAACGCTGCCCGGCATTCCGGGCGAAATGCATGTTCTGTGGCCTACTGGGCCACTATGAAAAAGTGAGTCGCAGGAAAATGAAGAGACCGGTAGTGAAGTACGTAACACAGAAGGAGAAGAGGACGAACTGGATGACGATGACCATGTGTTGTGTATAGAGGAGCAGGTGCTGGGAATAGGGAACAAACGTTCTCGCAAACCTCAATGCGACATGGTAATAGGAGGGGTGAAAATCAAGATTGTGATAGACTTGGGCTCCCCTTTCACCATCATCCAAAAATCAGTATTGGAGGAAGAGTTCGAGCCCAGCCTAGGACCCAGACTGGAACCACCAGACATACGGCCGGTGACACACTTGAACACCCCCATCCCCATGGTGGGGTACAGGACTCTAACATTTGAATTCAGAGGAAGGACAGGAGAAGTGTGGCTCAATGGTTAGAGCAGGCAGACCTTGATGCAGAGCTCTGGCCAGGGACCAGGGTTCGATTCCCGCCTCGGCGGGTCTCCGGCTCATTAATTCCACTGACTGGATATTCTCGCCTCAGTGCCTGTTCTGATCATGGGTCCCACGCTGCAACTCTGGGCAATAGCTTGCTTAGTCTCCACAACGGCCCCAAAAGCGCTGGGATGCCTGGCTGCACCTGGGGGGTGCCCAGGAGTGGACAATTCCCAGGAAAGCCAGGAAGGGTTCCTAAGCGGTATACGGACAGCGCCGGGACACCTCCGGTGGAGGTAGCTGTGCGCTTTACAAATTCCGACATTTACATTTACAGCAGAGTGCAAGCTGTATGTGGCAGAAAAAGGTCCATCGGTTTTAGGTTGGATGGATCAAGGTGACTTGGGGATAAAACTGGACCCTGGAGGAGACATTCGAGTGTTGATGACAGTCCCTGAGAGCTGGCCGGACCTGGAGAAACTAAAGAAGGACTTCCCGAGGGTGTTCGGAGGGAAGGTCGGCAAACTAGAATAGTTCTCGCACAAATTTCTGCTCAAGGAGAATTCCAATCCAGTGTCCCACAAGGTTAGGAATGTGCCCCTAGCAGTGAAGGAAGCAGTACAACAAGAATTGCGTAGACTGGAAGAACAGGGAATAATCGAACCCATAGACAGTTCGGAGTGGCTGGCGCCCTTGGTTGTGGCAAGAAAACCAAATGGCAAGGTGCGTCTGTGCGTGGACCTCAGGGAACTTAATAAGTGCCTGATCGTGGAAACATTCCCGTTACCCTGCATAGAAGAAATGCTGGCCAAAACAAGAGGAGTAAAGTGGTTCTCCACTATCGACCTTACATCTGCCTATCACCAAATAGACCTACACCCCACAAGCCGGAAACTCACATCCTTCATAACGCCCTTTGGATGCTATCAATTTCGCAGGATGCCTTTTGGTCTTGCCTCAGCTGCAGCGGTGTTCCAAAAGCTAATGCATCGTCTGTTCAAGGACATCGAGGGCATCCAATACTTTCAGGATGATATTTTGGTAATGGGGAAGGACCGGAAGGACCATGACAGGAAATTGGACAAGGTGCTGGGTGTACTACAAGAAACAGGCCTGACAGCAGAATGAGAGAAATGTCGACTAGGAATGACATCGGTCACTTACCTTGGACACGAAATAGGAGAACACGGAATAACGCCAAAAAAAGAGAACGTAAAGGAAATCTGTGAGGCCAGGGCGCGCGAAGGTAAAGAGGAGGTGAGATCCTTCCTGGGGATGGCCGAGTATTATAGCAAGTTTGTTCAGCACTTCGCTACTAAAACACATCCCCTGAGGCAGCTGATAAGAGACAAGACAGTGTTCAAGTGGAACGAGGAAGCGCAGAAAGAATTTGAAGAGTTGAAAAGGAACATAAGTCAAGCGGTGCCATTACAAGGATATGACCCCATGGGACAGACCATACTGACGACACATGCCAGTGAGAAGGGTCTGGGGGCAGTCCTCGCACAGGGGAGAACAGACGGTACCGTGGAGACCCTCAGCTTTGCTTCCAGGACTCTGTCACCCACAGAACAGAAATTTAGTGTAATTGAGAAAGAAATGCTAGTGGTGGTATGGGCCATGGGGAAGTTCCGGCAGTTCCTGTGGGGCACGAGATTTTGATTGCAGACGGACCACAAGCCGCTGGTCAAAGTGCTAACCTCGAGTGGACATGCGACTGCCACGCCTCGCATAGCCAAGATGTCGTTGAAGCTACTGGAGCACCGGTATGACGTGGAGTACATACCAGGGACACGCAACAAGGTGGCTGACTACCTTAGTAGAGCCTCCGCCATGGAAGAAGCCCCAACCCTCTCCTATGAGGATGAAGAGATGATAGCGATAACGGATGATCCAGAAAGAGTGATCAGTAAGCAGGAATGGGTCATGGCATATGATGAGGATGAAGAGATGCGTGAGGTCAAAGAAAACATAATCAAGGGCTGGCCCGAAAAGAAGAGAGTGAAGGAAGAACTCCGGAAATTCTATGAAGTCCACAAGGAACTGCCTGTGAGTGACTCGGGCATCTTTCTATACCGAGGAGACACAGTGGTGCCTCCTACAAGATTGATCCCGTTCCTGTTAACACAGTTACATGAAGGGCATCTCGGGATTGTCAAAACCAAAATGAGAGTGAAGCAAATGTACTGGTGGCCTGGACTGGACATACAAGTGGAAAGGCATGTGAGAGACTGTAGCCAGTGCCAAGGAGCTGACAAAATCCTGAAGCCACTAAGACCAGCTTTGGGGAAATTTGACCAGCCACGCGACCCCTGGGAAGATGTCTCGGTCGACATCTTAGGACCTGTTCTGGACAACCAAGGAGTGCCGAAGTATGTATGTGTCTTGGTGGACAAATACTCAAAGTGGCCGGAAATTCATATCCAAGAAGAAATGGACTCCGAAACTGTGACAAAGTTCCTCACGTCGGTTTTCCTAAGAGAAGGGATCCCGAGGACCATCCTGAGCGACAATGGCCTGCAATTTACCTCTGAGAAATGGTACAAGTTTGCAGAAAGGAATGGTATCAACGCCAAACACACTTCTATATACCACCCCTCGAGCAACGGACAGGTGGAAAGATTCAATCGGGTCATCATGGGGTCCATCCAAGCTTCCATCATGAAAGGCAAGGATTGGGAAAAAGAGATACTGAAGATGATATGGGCCTACCGAATTACCCCCACCTCCACCGGGTACAGCCCATTCCAAATCCTGAGAGGCAGACACCCCTTCACTAAGGACAATGTGGCCTGGAGAGAAAAGACCATCACCAGCAAATGGTCTCCTGCAGTAGTACAACATAACCTAGAGAAAGCTCAGAAGGTATATACCGACCATTATAACCGGAGAAGAAACGTCCAAGAGACTGCACTCGAAAGAAGGGAGTGGGTGAGAGTCAAACTGGCAGTACTGAAAAGGAAGGGAGAAAGCAAATACTGCCCGCCCCTGCAAGTAGAAGAAGTATATGATAGAGCGGCGTTGCTCAGCGACGGGAACGTGTGGTCCCAAGACCGCATGGCCAAAATCAACAAGATCTTACAGTGGCCTGCGGAGGAAGAGAGAGCCCTACAAGATCCAGGGCCAAGAGACAGGGAAGGAGGTACACCAGCTAGGGAAGAGTGCCAGACGGAAGAAGGATCTCACGAGGATTTGGGAGATCAAGAAAAGCCCGTTGCCGAGGGAACGTTGGGAGAAAGGTGTGTAACACCAAAAGGAGCAGAGCAGAGCCAGCAGAGAGACAAGACTGTAAGCCCTGCAGAGAGCTGCACCAGAGAAG